>NC_090352.1:5451299-6672719 GCF_035084215.1 Heptranchias perlo
TCCCTCTCCCTCCCGCCGGGGTTCCCCCGCCTCCTCCCTCACACCTCCCGCCGGGGTTCCCCCGCCCTCCTCCCTCTCCCCTCCCGCCGGGGTTCCCCCGCCCTCCTCCCTCTCCCCTCCCACCGGGGTTCCCCCGCCCTCCTCCCTCACACCTCCCGCCGGGGGTTCCCCCGCCCTCCTCCCTCTCCCCTCCCGCCGGGGTTCCCCCGCCCTCCTCCCTCTCCCCTCCCGCCGGGGTTCTCCCGCCCTCCTCCCCTCCCCTCCGCGGGGTTCCCCCACCCTCCTCCCACCGGGGTTCTCCCGCCCTCTCCCTCTCCCCTCCCGCCGGGGTTCCCCCGCCCTCCTCCCTCTCCCCTCCCGCCGGGGTTCCCCCGCCCTCCTCCCCCTCCCCCCCGCCCTCCTCCCTCATACTCCCACCGGGGTTCCCCCGCCCTCCTCCCCTCCCCTCCCACCGGGGTTCTCCCGCCCTCCTCCCTCTCCCCTCCCGCCGGGGTTCCCCCGCCCTCCTCCCTCTCCCCTCCCGCCGGGGTTCCCCCGCCCTCCTCCCCTCCCCCCCGCCCTCCTCCCTCATACCTCCCACCGGGGTTCCCCCGCCCTCCTCCCCCTCCCCTCCACCGGGGTTCACCCGCTCTCCTCCCGCCGGGTTCGCCCGCCCTCCTCCCTCTACCCTCCCGCCGGGGTTCCCCACCCTCCTCCCCCCTCTCCCACCGGGGTTCCCCCACCCTCCTCCCCCCTCTCCCACCGGGGTTCCCCCACCCTCCTCCCCCCCCCTCCCACCGGGGTGCCCCTGCCCTCCTCCCCCTCCCCTCTCGCCAGGGTGCCCCTGCCCTCTCCCACTGGGTGACCCGCCCTCCCCTCCTGCAGTGATACCCTATCCCCTCCTGTAGGGGTACTTTGTGTGCTTGACCATTCGTGAATATTAATGCTTTTAGATAACTGCCATTTTCTGGGTTCACATACCGTTGATTTCTGTTGGGGCAATTAAGACAATAGTTAGCAGCTATGGTGCAAACATCCCCAAGGTTAAAAAGAGTAAAAGAGCAGACTAGGTAAACAGGAAGTAACATGAAAAGACTTGCATTTATATAGCAACTTATTGCCTCTCTGAGAGATGTATCGAAGCCGTTCACGCACAATTACTTACTTTGAAGTGCAGCGACCACTGTTATTAGGTAACTATGGCAGCCATTTTGTGCTAGTGCGATCCCAGAAATAGTAATGAGATGAATGGTTTAATATCTTATCCGAAGCACGGCACCTCCGACAGTGCAGCACTCCCTCAGTACTGCAATGGAATGTCAGTCTAAATTTTATGTTCAAGTCCCAGGAGTGGGGCTTAAACCCACAACCTTTTGACTCAGAGGCGAGAGTGCTACTAACGAGCCCATGGGCGACACCTGAAGAAAGGTTGCAGTGTACATAGTGGGATAACTTTTCACCTTCATCGCCTGGAAAGTTATCTGGCAGAGTGGATCACCCTCCCCTTGTAGAACCACCTGAAGTCAATGGACAAAAAATGGGCGGGTCCTTCAATGGGTGGGCATTTATTACTGCCCAGACAGTGTAAGGAGAAAATTTACCCTCAGTAAAGTGAATGAGAGATGAATATCAAGAGATTACATGATATAGGTGAGAGGAATTGCAGCTCAGACATAAAGCTTTTTCTTGTATCATGTCCAGGAGTGCGAACAAGATACCATGTCCCCAGATAGGAGAGCAGCATTCAAAGTCTTCGATGGATTTGGACTGTACAGAGAGATAAGAGTTGTTCAGATATGGAGCAAAGGCGGATAAATGGAGTTGAGGTACAGATCAGCCATGATCTAATTGAATGGTGGAGAAGGCTCAAGGGGCTGAATGGCCTCCTCCTGTTCCTATGTTGCTGTCGAGATCAATTAAGGGGAAGTACCAAACTGACATAAATAGTAATTGTGCTGTTTTACTGAAGTCCCTGATACACTAGGTGCAATTTCCAACATGCATGCAGTAAGAAAATGGGGACCCACAGGATAAATGTGTGGCCAGAACCCTCCAAAAAGCGAGAATGCCCTTCAGAGCGCAGGCTGTACTATTTAAAAGATATTGAAATGGTGACTGATTTCTGCATCAACAAAAAAAAAGCCTGGGTGTAGGCCCCCCAAAAAGCCTGGGTGTAGGCCCGGATGAAAGTTAAATGAATGAAATAGACAACAAGACTTCCATTTAAAAAAAGATAAATGCTCTAAATGATATGGATATTTTTACACAGTATAAAAGGTCAGTAGTTATTGTTACCGCTGATTATCATTGTTAAAAATATTGTCCATATGGTCAGCCAATGGAGCGGCCAAGCCAGGAAAAGTGGCATTTGAGGCTGAACCCACAATCACACCAGGCTGCCCATCAAGAGTCCAAGGATCTCGGACTGGTGAGGTTGTCGAGCAGCATGCAGGATAACGTCTGGTTGATGTGAGAAATGGTGCACTCTGTTAATTTGTCCATAATGTAAGGCAGGGACAACGGGCTCGATTTTCGCACCCGCGATCGGGTGCGTTCCTGGCGGGGGGGCTGCAAAAATTGGGGATTCCCGGGGCGGGTCGGGAGCCCGGCTCCAACCTGCCCGCTTCCGGGTTCCCCTGTGATGCGCTGACATGCGCGCGCAGCCCCCGCATGTGGGACTCCCGCCGGCAATTAAAGCCAGCGGGGTGCCACTTAAAGTATTCATTAAGGTATTTCAGGTCGTTTAGAGACCTGGGGCTCGAATTTAGCAGGCCTGCGGGTTCCCAGCGGGTGGTCCTCCGGGAGCGTGAAAAACGCGGACGGCTAATCGTGTGCGTCCCCCACGCGATCGCGGGATAATTGGACCGATTAAGCCCTGCTTCCGGGTTCTGCGCTCCCCAGCTGCGTGCCGGTCGGCTGCGCATGCGCAGTACCGTCGACGCGATGTAGGAGCTCCAGTTAAAGGGGCAGTCTCCCAAAGCCCCTCCTGCTACAAGCAAGCGGTTTGAGACGATGGCTCAGCAAAGGGGAAAGGCTGCGCCCCGTTTTTCAGACCTGGCACTGCAGCTGATGCTGGAGGGCGTGAGGAGGAGGAGGGAAACACTCTTCCCAGAAGATGGACGCAAGTTCCCTGCCGCCGCAACCAGGAAGGCATGGGCAGAGGTGGCGGCGGAGGTGAGCAGCAGGGGCAACACCCCAAGGACTTGGGAGCAGTGCCGCAAGCGCTTCAATGACCTGACTAGGTCTGGCAAGGTGAGTACACCAACGCACCCTCCCACATCCCGTCCCCACCATCACGCCAAGCAGATCACAACCCCTCCTGCACAGCCACCACTGCGCTCCATCAGCAATCCTCACAGCCACTCATTCACCATCCTCGCCGTGCACGCAAG
This sequence comes from Heptranchias perlo, assembly GCF_035084215.1. Lineage (NCBI taxonomy): Eukaryota > Metazoa > Chordata > Chondrichthyes > Hexanchiformes > Hexanchidae > Heptranchias > Heptranchias perlo. The sequence goes on from NC_090352.1 coordinate 5,454,671, forward strand.
TACCCACCGTCCCTGACCCCACCCGAACACTACCACACACCCCAATCCCCATGCAATGGGATGGGCACGTGGCCCACGCTTCCTCCCATCCGTTCCGCGCCACGCTCAACCCAACCACACCGATGCTCGATGCGTCTCACGATGCAAGACGCACCCACTCACACATCTGTGTTTTGCCTTCACAGGAGAAGAGAAGCAAGAACAATAGGGAAAGGGCACGCACCGGAGGTGGGCCGCCGCAAGTGGTGGAGCTCACCGACGCAGAGGTGGAGGCGCTCGACCTCGCCCGCACGCGACATTGCCTGTTGGTGGCCGATGGCGAGTGTGTCGCTGCCGAAACGGCCGGTAAGGGAAAGCTGACACTCAACACCCATGATCGCGAGTTACCGTCTCATCACCTGCCATCAGGCGCACTGTCAAGTTGGTCCACATGCCTCAAAGTGCCCTCTGTTCTCTTGCAGGTCCGTCTTTGGGTGAAGCGATCGTGGAGGGCGATTCCTCAGAGGACATGGCGGTCTCTGAGGGTGCATCGTCACATCAGAGCCAACCATCCACCAGCGCAGAGACACGCACCTCGGTGGGTCCCCCTCGCCAACTAGTTGGGGTAGCACTTGGTGAGTCACCGCGCACGAGTGAGCATGAGCAGACCCTGGTGGCAGGGGCAGCCGCGGAGGGTCCGCGACGGAGGGAGCACTCATCTCCAGGCTCTGCTCAGCCGGACCCAGATGCTGAACCCAGGGGGCCACCAGTGAAAAGGAGAGTCGTCGAGGGCCACCAGCTAATTGCTGAGGTACTGGCAGAGGTGCCGCGCGCATTGTCCACAATAGCGCAGGCGATGGAGGAGTCCAACTCCTGCATGTGGGCATTGGTGGCGCAGGCACAGGAGGGTACCGGCGACACAGTGTCGCAGGTAGGTGCGGGACTGTCTGCGGTGGAGGACAGGCTGGCCTCCCTCGAGCGTTACGCACAGCTCCACTTCGAGTCCTTGCAGGTCCTCACAACGTTTGTACGGATTCAGGGTGAGCAACATTCCAACGCCATCAACAGGCTGAGGGATACACTAAGGGTGGCCTTGCAAGGCCTCACACATGCCATCCAAACTGCCGTCCAGCAGGGTGGAAAGGGTGATGTGGGCCGAGGCCAAGAGAGGGATGATGGTGACCGGGGACATGGAAGCGGGGACGCCTCTCAAGGAGCCCCCACGTCCCACCCGTCGCCCACCTCTCTACCAGTACCCGCAATGTTGCCTCCTCTCCAGGTGGCCGAGTCTGCCCCTGCCCCTGTGCAGGAGGAGCAGTCTGTGGAGGTGCCGTCACGGGCACCGAAACCCAGGGGCTGTCCGCCGAAAGCATCTACCCGGTCAAGGCAAGAAGACGAGCAACCTGCCACTACCTCTGCTGGAGCCACAGGGGTAGCACCACGTAGGGGTACCCGGAAAAGAAATGCAAAGGCCTTATAATCACAAAGGGAAAACACCAGGGTGTTTATTATTTCGTACTTTTTTTCTAATATAATGTCACATTCGAGATATTAAATAGTCTATTCTCACCACTCCTGCCACCTCTCGTCCATTCTTCCGCGGCTTGTGCAATAGGTGCGTTCCGTGGAGGCCATCATGACGGCGAACACCTGCTGCCACCCATTGGGCACACTGCTGTGGGTGCAGGATTACTGGCAGCACTCTTCAGTGGAGGGGGCTGGTATGGCCGCTCGCATGTGCAGGTGAGGAGATGCGAGCGCCTCGCAGTGTGTTACTCTAGGAGAACCGTTGACGTATGAGTGCCTCCCTGGCCCGGCGACCATCCCAGTGAGTCGCGGCTCGGCGCATGGGTCGTCCAACATCCTCTGGCGCATCCTCCTCCTCCGCCTCCTCCTCCTCCTCCGCCTCCTCCTCCTCCGCCTCCTCCTCCTCCTCCTCCTCCTCCTCGCCCTCGCCTTCCTCAATGTGGGTGGCGGGTGTGGATGGGGCCTCCTCCAGCGGCACCCCTCTCTGTTGGGCCATGTTGTGCAGGGCACAGCAGACAACTATGATTCGTCCCACTCTGAATGGTGTGTATTGCAGCGCTCCCCCAGAACGATCAAGGCACCTGAAGCGCATCTTGAGAAGCCCTATGGTCTGCTCAATTGTAGACCTGGTAGCAGTGTGGCTGTCATTGTACCGACGCTCCGGCTCGGTGATGGGGTTCCTCAGAGGTGTCATGAGCCACGTGTGGAGGGGATATCCCTTGTCGCCGAGGAGCCAGCCGTTGCCGGCGTTGGGTGCCTGCAGGATGGGCGGGACGGCGGACTCCCTGAGGACGAAGGCATCGTGGCAGCTGTCGGGGTATCTGGCGCACACGTGTAGGAATCTCTGGCGGTGGTCACAGATGAGCTGGGCGTTCATGGAGTGATACCCCTTCCTGTTGATGAACAGCCCTGGCTCATGCGGAGGTGCCCGTATTGCGATGTGGGTGCAGTCGATTACACCCTGCACCCGTGGGAAGCCGGCAATGGCATGGAATCCAACCGCCCTCTCCATCTGGCTGCGCTCGTCCATGGCGAAATTGATGTAGTGGGAGGCCCTGCGGAACAACCCATCGGTGACCTGCCTTATGCACTTGTGTGCAGAGGACTGACAGACCCCGGTGATGTCCCCGGTGGCACCCTGGAAGGAACCGGATGCGAAGAAGTTGAGGGCAGTGGTGACTTTGACGGCGACAGGTAAGAAGATGCTGCTTGGTCCATCAGGGAGCAGCTCGTCGTTAAGGAGGCTGCAGATGTCGGCGACTACCTGGCGATTGACTCTGAGCCTCCGTATGCACTGCTCCTCGGAGAGGTCCATGAAGCTGAGCCTCGCTCTGTACACCCTGTGCGGAGGGTAGTGCCTCCTGCGACGCATCTCTCTCTGCGGTTGCCCTCCCTCCTGCTGTGCAGGTGGGTGTGCCGCAGCACCGTGTTGGGGGGCCCCACCTCTCCGAGGCGAACGGCGTGGACTGCGAGGCTGCTGGGGCTGGTCATCCTGTTCGTCCTCCGACGATGTCAACGCACCACCCATCTGGCAGGTGTTGGTGTGAGGGGTTGTGCAGGGTAGGTGGGTGGGTCCTCGGACTGGGGCTGCGGTTTCGTGTCGGTCTGTCCTCTGGCTTGGCGGGGGGTGGTGGAGGGCAGGGGTTGCCCTATGTGACGTGGTGGCCTCCTGCGTGGGTGAGGGCTCTCCCCCGTGGAGCGCACCTTGGCACCTGCCACAGGCTGCTAGCTGCAACACGCCTGGTTTGAAAGGTACTGTTTCCCCCAGTGTGGGAAACTGACTGCTTTGAACCTAAAATCCCACACTTCCTCTTTTGACAGCTGCTTCAGCTCATTAACTGACCACAACGAGCAAGTTAAGTACTCTCAAGTGGAACCCCGCTGGCTTTAATTGCCTGCGGGATTCCCACCAGCGGGGCTTGCGCGCGCAGCCCCGCACGTCAGCGCGGTACCCGGAAGTGGCCGGGATTTCGTCGCGATCCGGTCACGTGACCGGATATCGGGATTTTCGGGGCCAACCCGCTGGAAACCCGCCGGAAACGCGATCGCAAAATCGAGCCCCTGATTAACATTACATTTTAGGAGGGCTGGGATTTTGCAAACAACTGGGACTGTTTCCTGTACTGGGGGAAACACTCCTAGTTCAAATGGACGTGTTGCAGCCATTAGCCTGTGGCAGCTGCAAAGGTCCATTTGACAGGTGTGGGGGGAGACCCTCACTCATTGCAGGAGGCCACTCTGTCACTTTGGACAAAGTTTGGCCTCCACCACCCTCCTCCTAACAATAAAATTCACCAACTTGCACACTTACCCCGGGGTCCAGAGACATTTACCTACCTTGCGGACCCCCTCAAATGTACATCTTCCGGATGGGGGCCGCCATAGCTGCAGTCATGACCTCCTCAGAGGACGAACAGCATCACCAGCCTCGCTGGCCACGCCGTCCACCTCTGACACGTGGAGCTCCACAATACAGTGCTGTGACACATCCACCTGCACAGCAGGAAGGAGGGCAACCGCAGAGAGAGATGTGTCACAGAGGGCACTACCCTCGCCACAGGGTCCACAGACCGAGGCTCACTTCCTGGACCTCTCTGAGCAGCAGTGCACACGGAGGCTCAGAGTCACTCGACATGTAGTCGTGGACATCTGCAGCCTCCTTCATGCCGAGCTGCTCCCGGCTGGCCCGAGCACCATCTTCTTACCTGCCGCTGTCAAAGTCACCACTGCCCTCAACAACTTCTCCTCCGCATCCTTCCAGGGTGCCACCGGGGACATCGCCGACGTCTCAGTCGTCTGCACAAAAGATCCCTGCAAATACACCTACACCCACTCTGCAGTGACACAATGGGTGGCATCAGTTGTGGGTCTTCATTGTGATCCTCAGGAAAGGGCATTATTGCACAAACCAGACAAGATTCGCAAAGACGTGGCAGTAGTGGTGACAATATAATGTTATGTGAGTTGATCGGAAATTAAATATAGGTAAACAACATGACAAACCCTCAAACACCCTTGTGCATCCCCTTCATGCTCACAACACGTTTGCCTTACGCTTCCTACTGCACATATATGATCCATGCCCTGTGGCTGAAGCACAGGTAGTGGCAGGTTGAGTGAGACTGACCGTGAAAGAGATGCATGAGAGGGTGAGTATGAGATAGAGCCATGAGATTGTATGAGGATTGGGTTGAGTGGTAGTGGCGGGATGAGTAATGGCGAGGTGAGTAGGTGCAGGTACGATGAGGATGAGGTTTGAGTGGGTATGAGGGGTGATGTGACAGAGTAGTGTTGGCAGTGCAGAAGGAGATGTGGGGTGGGGACGGTGATGTTGCAGACGGAGTGTAGGGGAAAGAGTAAGTGTACTCACTTTGGCTGACCTACTGAGGTCATTGCAGCGCCTCCTGCACTGTATGCAGGTGGGCGATATGTTGGTGGTGCTGGTGACCTCCTCTGCCACCTCGAGCCAGGCCTTCTTGGTGGCAGAGGCAGGCCGCTTCCTCCCGCCCGCTGGGGGGAAGATCTCTGTCCTCCCCCTCCTCCTCACCCCCTCCAATGATACCTGGAGTGAGGCATCATTAAACTGGGAGCAGCCTTCCCCCTGGGCTGCTCCATGCTTTAAATTTTCCTATTTACTGCAGCATCAGTCAGTGGAGGACTGCCCCTTTAAACAGGGCTCCTTCAGTTGACAGTCTATGCGCAGTCCGCCCGCTGCGCAGCTTTCCAGCACGAAACCCGGAAGCACAGGTAAGTGGATCCAATTAGCCTGCGATTCCGTGCGGAGCACACTGATTTCACCGGGAGCGTTACCCACGCGCCCAGTCGACCCCCTGCTGAGAACCCGCTGCCCTCCTAATATCGGGCCCCACATGTCACTGTGCAGTGGATGCAGGTCCCTCCATTGAACAGAACGAATTATAAGACCAGATACCATTCATCCTAGAAACACAATACAATTCGGGGCTACTTTAGTTCTGCCTGAGTGTTAAAATAAACTAACTGAAGTTGAAGTCAATTTATCTAGCCATCAATCCAATCTGCCATTTGAGCAGGCATAGAAACCACTGATAAATGACATCTGTGCGTTAGTTTTATGCCGAACTTTTGTGGCGTGAAATATTTTTACGAATGTGGAAATATAAAAATAAACATCCGTGCAAATCCGAGTCTGATTTCCATCAGAGAGCTGGGCTGCAGCAGAATGCGATGTGGAAGAGCACATCAGGGAAGCACCATGAATGATTAGTTCTGTGAGCATCTTCCACCAACACCTGAATTTCAATCAGGCAGCAGTCCCACATGAGCAGCAGATCAAATCCTTTCACTGATGATTCCAGTTAAAAATTCATTTTTATTATCATATTGTTTACCTCCGATTTATCTGCCAAGGTGACAGGTTTAACCATCCCAAGTCTACACAATCATTTGGCGCTAACAGTTTAGAGCTGGTTCAGAAATCAGGTGAACTTCAGATGAAGTTGTATAAACAAATCATTTTTTTTAATCATTCAGTGTATATGCGCTTGGTCTCACTGCGATTCGCATGTTCGCACAGATTTACAAGGTGTTCACCTACTTTTGTGCCATGACTGGGCTGTGTTGCCACCATACAAGTCACCCTTGCCCTTTGTAAGGCATTAGCCGTGCCTCAGTCAGAAGGCGGTGGGATCAAGTCCCACTCCAGAGACTGGAGCACAACCTCTAGACTGACACTCCAGTGCAGTACTGAGGGAGCGCTGCACTGTCGGAGGTGCCGTCTTTTGGATGAGACGTTAAACCAAGGCCCTGTCTGCATCTAAAGATCCCATGGCAATATTCAAAGAAGAGCAGGGGAGATATCTCTGGTGTCCTGGCCAATATTTATCCCTCAACCAACATCACTAAAGCAGATTACCTGGTCATTATCACATTGTTGTTTGTGGGACCTTGCTGTGTGCATATTGGCTGCCGCGTTTCCTACATTACAACAGTGACTACACTTCAAAAGTACTCCATTAACGATAAAGACCTTTGGGAAGTCCTGAGGTCACGAAAGGCGCTACATAAATGAAAGTTTTTGGGCCCAATATTAGCAGGGCGGCGGGTTCTCAGCGGGGGGTCGACTGGGTGCGTGGGTAACGCGCCCGGTGAAATCAGTGTGCTCCGCACGCAATCGCAGGCTAATTGGAGCCACTTACCTTTGCTTCCGGGTTTCCCGCTGGTAAGCTGTGCGGCGGGCGGACTGCGCATGCGCATTAAGGTCTGTCAGCTGGAGGAGCCCTATTTAAGGGGCAGTCCACCAATGCTCCTCTTGCAGCAAACAACCAATGCTGAACCATGGAGCAGGCCAGAGGGAAGGCTGCCCCAAGATTTTCAGACTCCTCACTCCAGCTGCTGCTGGATGGGGTGAGGAGGAGGAGGGAAATATTTTTCCCGTCTGATGGGAGGAAGTGCCCTCCCTCCACCACGAAGAAGGCCTGGCTGGAGGTGGCCGAGGAGGTCACCAGCTGCAGCAATGTGCCACGACCCTGGGTCCAGTGCAGGAAGAGATTTAATGATCTAACCAGGTCAGGCAAAGTGAGTATACTTACGCATTCTCCCACATACCGTCTTCCACATCACCTCTACCACCACACAACCCCTTCTGCACTGCCACCACAACGCTCTCGCATCACTCCTCACATCCACTCAACTATCATCCTCACCTTGCCTGCACGTACTCACCGCCCCTGTCCCCTTTCGAACACTACCACGCAACCCAATCCTCATACAATCTCATGGCTATGTTGCACACGCACCCTCCCATGCATCTCTCTCACGCTCAACCCCACCCACACCAATGCATGCAGCGGCTCACCATGCAACCATCACTCAATCACGCCTCTGTGTTTTGCCTTGATAGGAGAAGAGATGCCAGAACGCCCGGGAGAGGGCACGGACCGGAGGGAGCCCGCCACACCAGGTGGCACTAACAGATGCAGAGCAGCAGGCATTGGAGATCAGCCGCACGCTGGAGTGCCTGTCCGTGGCGGATGCCGAGGCTGGGATTTCACAAGCGGCCGGTGACAGAAAGCACTCATGATAGCGAATGATCTTAGCATCACTTGGCATCTGCAGCAGCTCAACGTCTGTCCACATGCCTTATATTGCTTTCTGTTCTCTTGCAGGGCCATCTGCGAGCGCCGTGACCATCGAGGGCGATTCCTCAGAGGACCTGCCGGCCTCTGAGGGTCCATCATCACATCTGAGCCATGCATCCATGAGCGCAGATACATACACCTCGGTGGGTCCCTGTCCTCACTTAGTTGGGCTTGCACATGATGAGTCACCACGCACATGTGAGCACGAGCAGACCCTGGTGGCAGGGGCAGCCGTGGAGAGTCCGCGTCGGTGGGAGCACTCTTCTCCAGGCTCTGCTCAGCTGGTCCCAGATGCTGAACCCTGGGGGCCAGCCGTGAAAAGGAGAGTCGTCGAGGGACAGCAGCACATTGCTGAGGTGCTGGAACAGTTGCCACGCGCACTCTCCACAATCACGCAGAGGATGGAGGAGTCCAACTCCTGCATGAGGGGAATGGTGGCACAGGTACAGGAGGGTATCTCCGGGATATTGTCGCAGGGACGTGAAGGCATCTCTGAGATAGTGTCGCGGGTAGGTGTGGGAATGTCAGCGATGGAGGAAAGGCTAGCCTCCCTCGAGCATCAAGCATGGCTCAACAATGAGTCCATTCAGGCCCTGACAACGGCCGTTCGGATTCAGGGTGAGCAACATTCTGCCGCCTTGAACAGGCCGACAGATACTTTACAGGTGGCCTTCCAAGGCCTCACACAAGTCCTCCAAACTGCCGTCCAGCAGGGTGAAAGGAGTGATGTGGGCCTGGGCCAGGAGAGGGATGATGGTGAAAGGGGACATGAAAGTGGGGACGCCACTCAAAGCGCCCCCACATCTCACCCGTTGCCCCCCTCTCAACCAGTACCTGCAATGCTGCCCCCTCTCCAGGTGGCTGAGTCTGCCCCTGCACTGTTGCAGGAGGAGCAGTCTTTGGAGGGGCCCTCACGGGCACCCAAACCCAGAGGGCATCGGCCCAAAGCATCTCATGGGTCAGGGCATGGACAAGAGCAACCTGCCACTACCTCTGCTGAAGCCACAGGGGTAGCAACACGTCGGGGTTCCCGGAAATGCAAGGCGAAGGTTTTGTGAGCACAAAGGGAATTCACAAGGGTGTCTGATGATTTGTCACGTTTTTTTATTTATATTTGTTTTCTTTCACATGTACAATATTATTATTATCACCACTACTGCCACGTCTTGCCCATTCTTGACTGGCTTGTGGAATAGGACCCTATCATGGGGTTCACCATGAATGCACACACTTGATGCCAACCATCGTGTCACTGCAGAGTGGGTGTAGGTGTATTTGCAGGGCTCTTTTGTGCAGACGACTGAGAGACGTCGGTGATGTCCCCGGTTGCACCCTGGAAGGATGCGGAGGAGAGGTTGTTGAGGGCAGTGGTGACTTTGACAGCGACAGGTAAGAAGATGGTGCTCGGGCCAGCCAGGAGCAGCTCGGCATGAAGGAGGCTGCAGATGTCCACGACTACATGTCGAGTGACTCTGAGCCTCCGTGTGCACTGCTGCTCAGAGAGGTCCAGGAAGCTGAGCTTCGGTCTGTGGACCCTGTGGCGAGGGTAGTGCCTTCTGCGACGCATCTCTCTCTGCGGTTGCCGTCTCTCCTGCTGTGCAGGTGGATGTGTCACAGCACTGTGTTGTGGAGCTCCACGTGTCAGAGGTGGACGGCGTGGCCGGCGAGGCTGGTGAAGCTGTTCGCCCTCCGAGGAGGTCATGACTGCAGCTATGGCGGCCCCCGTCCGGAAGTTTGAGGGGGTCCGCAAGGTAGGTAAATGTGTCTGGACACCGGGGTAAGTGTGCAAGTTTGTGAATTTTATTGTTAGTGGGAGGGTGGTGGAGGCCAAACTTTGTCCAAAGTGACAGAGTGGCCTCCTGCAATGAGTGAGGGTCTCCCCCCCCGCCACTCCCCACCTGTCAAATGGACCTTTGCAGCTGCCACATGCTGGTGGCTGCAACACGTCCATTTGAACTGGGAGTGTTTCCCCCAGTACGGGAAACAGTCTCAGTTAATTTCAAAATCCCAGCCCTCCTAAAATATCAGGTCAATCAGGTCTGTAAACGACCTGAAGTACCTGTTTAAGTACTTTAAGTGGCACCCGGCCGGCTTTAATTGCCGGCAGGAGTCCCACATGCGGGGGCTGCGCGCATGTCAGCGCGTCACTGGGGAACCCGGAAGTGGGCGGGTTGGAGCCGGGCTCCGGACCCGCCCCGGGAATCCCGGATTTTCGCAGCCCCCCCCCGCCACGAACGCACCCGATCGCAGGTGCGAAAATCGAGCCCTTTCTTTTTACTTTCTTTATGACCTCTCGTTATTCCTAACCTATCTAGCTTTAAAAGTCTATTCACACAGACACAGTCTAGTCCATTCAACATGCTTTAATTCAATCACCTTTTCAAAACCCACCTTTTCAACCAAGCCTTTAGTCACCTCTCCTAACTTCTTTCTCACAGGACACTGTGTGATCCCCCAGAATCTGTCTATATATCAGAATGGGGAAAGGATTCCATTATTTTAAGACTGAAGCACACTAAGCAGCTTAGGCCACAGAAACCCTGTCAACTGAGACTAAAGTAGCATGATAAGCTTGTTTTATTTTGCTGAAGTTTTCTTTCCCCCAAACATTCTGTCTGGGAAGACGTGAGAAGCAGAAGGTCTATTGGCCTGTAGAAGGAGATGTACCGAGGCCCAGCACTTCCACTGCACAGAGAAGCTAAAGGTTGAATCCACCCGACGGGAATGGTAATTAAAAAGAACTCACACTGTCTCAACAGTTGTTAAAGATCGTAAGAAATGAGTTGTGTCAGTTCAGTTCAGTTCCCAATGAATTCCGTTGCACAGCAGGGATCTGCCTCGATACATCACTGCCACCTTGAAATGCCCAGAATAAATGCAGAGAATGGAAATGTCACCCAGTGCAACGAAAAGGGCTTTGGGTTGATGATGTTTTGATAAGACATGATGGGACACTTGAAAGCTTGTGTCATCTTGATGAGGAAAGCTATGAGATGGTGTGATTAGGGTAATAACCTAGTACAGCCTCGCTGCTCCCTTAATTATGATGTGGAGATGCCGGTGATGGACTGGGGTTGACAATTGTAAACAATTTTACAACACCAAGTTGAAGTCCAACAATTTTTATTTGAAATCTACAAGCTTTCGGAGGCTTCCTCCTTCGTCAGGTAAATGTTCAGGATCTCCTCGAAGCCTACGCATTTATACATATAGAACAATACATGGTGTTTACAGACTGCCCCTGCAACTGCCCGTTGCCAAGGCAATCACCGTGTTCAGACAGAGAGGTGTCACCTACAGAACCCCCGAATACACATTCAACAAAAAAACAAACGGGAAAAAAAAGAGAGGCAGAAACATCCGGAAGGCAGAGAAAGCCAGCAAATGACCCATTATATTAAAAACAGATAGCTTTTGTTCGCTGGTGGGGTAACGTGTAGCATGACATGAACTATGATGGGAGTAAGATCAAAGATGGTGATGGACATGCAAGTTCCTGCACTAATGATACCTGTTTTTTTTTTGAGAGTTAAAAATGGAAGCTTCGCGTCAAACTTTTGACTCTAACTCATTCTTTCCTTGGACCTTGAAACTGCAAAACTGCAACCTCGCTCAGTCTTTACCTCCTCTTACAATCTACAGATCTACAAGCTTGTCATTATTTAATCCTGGTCTTTTAAACCTTGGAGCTATCCTGCATTGTGACCTTGGTCCTTGTTTTCTCAATTAAAAAAAAAGGACAGTAGCACCCTCACCAAGTCAACCAGCTATGGGACTGGCCAGAAGTGGTCGGACTTAGCAGGGTTGTCAATTTAATGGGTGGAAGGGTCAGCTATGGTTGTAGTGTGCCAGGTTATAGCCGCACTAAAATTGATTATCATGGCATGCTACAGTCGATCCCAGCATGCAAGTGGAGGACAAATGTATTTTTCAGAAATTGGAAAGTCATTTATTGGAGTTCAATTTTTCAACCTCAGATTGGAAGCAATTCCTGAATTTGCAGTTCCTTACCCTTCACTTATGCACTGGGCTCAGGTGTTCTGTACTACAGCTACAGCTGATTATCCTGGTGCACTACACAGGCTCCTGCAGTACTACTGGACTCAGTTTGAAGTGCTGTACCTACATTATCTGTCCATTCTATTGTTTATTTTCTCTTTCCCCTTCCTTGTGTTTTCTACATTAAAGGTGCTATATAAGTGCACCTAATAACATAGAATTTACAGCACATTTGGCATAGAGCAGTTGGACAGGCTATTTGGTCCAACTGCTCTATGCCAGTGTTTATGCTCCACACGAGCCACCTCCTCCCACCCCTTTTCATCTAGCATATCCTTCTTTTCCTTGCTCCCTCATGTACTTATCTAGCTTCCCCTTAAAGGTATCTATGCTATTTGCCTCAACTACTCCATGTGGTAGCGAGTTCCACCTTTGTTCCTTACCTGGCAAGTGGTTGACTTAGAGATTCAAAATTGTGGATCGGAACCAAAATAAGAGGTTGATTTTCTGAATAAGACAGAGTTGAGTCAGGACGAAAGCTGGATACGTAATAGGTTTTAAAGCCAGACTTCATAGAAGCAGTTGATATACTGGAGTGGTTAAGCTAGAGAGGTGGTTGATATACTGGAGTGGTTAAGCTAGAGAGGTGGTTGATATAGTCGAGTGGTTAAGCTAGAGAGGTGGTTGATATACTGGAGTGGTTAAGCTAGAGAGGTGGTTGACTTTCCAGCTTTTACTATACTTTTAAAACATTCCAAAAAGCACAAATATTCCAATGGTCATCGTAGCCTTGCTGTTCCATCATCTTTCATGCCCCAACAGACATGTTTACACAGATTTTGGCTTTAGGCAAAGTATCTTGACCTCCCCCACTTGGGCCCTCACATTGCCAGTCGCAGTCCACATCCGACATTCAAGGTATTAATTTCTGAGTCTCGAGCAGCAAAGTTACATTTCCAAATTCCACTTGCACCCTGCGAGGAAGAGGTGATACATTAACTCGATCTGGCTTAAGAGAATTAACAATCATTGACTTATTGTGCTGCAGGGATATGTAATACAGTGTTAATACAGTGCTAATCTGTTATAGAGATCGATAATGTACCGACTGACAATTAAAGAGAGATCCTTGTATTGGTCTAAATACTTAATTTAAAAGGAGATGCCACATTTTCAATAACATTTAGGTGAATTGCTGAAGGACACTCTCTAAGATGATCCTCTGTCCTACTTCCTAAATGATGTTTTCTTTTCTGGAGAAATTTTGCTTCCCATTTTGCAATTGTATTTTTTAAGTCAGAAGATATTGACATTGTTCATTCTGTGGTATTTGTCGGCCAGTGTTAGTTAGTTGACCAGTGAAACAAGTCCCAGGTTAGTTTCTATTTACAATATATACTGGGGGAGTGCTTACCACCTTCCTATGTCATTCCTGAATCTGCTTTTTTTTAGTGTAGGCATTAAATTGCTTATTTAAATAGGGACAGGGAATGGCAAACGAAAGGCATCGAGTGTTGGTCTTCTAATATAATCAACAGTCTAGGCTACCAGTTGACCTCCTCTGATGTTGCACATTATGGGCGGGGGGGGGGGTTGTAATTTTGACTTTGGGTGACAGTGTAAAATGGGTGATATCGGATCAGCCGCCCATTATACATCATTCCCAATTTTAATTTCCATTAATGCCTATCCCTAGTTGCCCTTGAGAAGGTGGTGATGGGCCTTCTTCTTGAACCGCTGCAGTCCATTTGGTGAAGGTGCTCCCACAGTGCTGTTAGATGGGAGTTCCAGGATTTTGACCCAGCGACGATGAAGGAACGGATGATATATGTCCAAGTCGGGAAGGCATGTGACTTGGAGGGGAACTTGGAGGTGACGGTGTTCCTATGCACTTGCTGCTCTTGTCCTTCTAGGCAGAGGAGGTTGACGGTTTGGGAGATGTTGCTGAAGAAGCCTTAATGAGTTGCTGAAGTGCATCCTGTAGATAGTGCAGCCATGGTGTGCCGATGGTGGAGGGAGATGATGTTTAAGGTGTTAAGGTTTAAGCCTTGGCCTGGTTTTACTCAGTTTTCTCCCCTTACCCATTCTCTCCTGGAATTTGTGCGATTTGCTGAACTATGGATCTATGGCCAGCAGAAGACATTAGGGACCATGTTCCAAGTATCTGTTCTTCATCAGACTCCAACTTTCTTGAGGATTCCCCCTCTTGCACCAGCATTCCATTATGCTTGGTATTCCTTTCAAAATACTAATATCTCTTTGTTTTATTTAATTAAAGCATTTCCAAGACTTCAGCAGAACAGGAGGATCTGAAAAAAGGAAGGAGATGAAAAAGGAACCTGTAAAATTTCATAGGAGCTAAGCAAACAACCAGGCATCTCAGTGAAGAATCACATGGCAGTCAGTAACTCAAGTAAAATTAAGGACTGAGTTTTTGAAACTTCTGAAATATAGTATTTCATGATTGCAGTGCTACAAGAGGAAAGAAGGCAGAAACCAGACTATCCATATGCACCATTACCCCACCATCCATATCTGCAGGCCCTTGTACACCACTGTGAGGAACTTTCTTCACCAACTCTGGGTCAGTGCACAGACCTGTGCACCCTCTAGTGCCCTGAACCAGCTACTATTAAATGCTCCCACTCCGCCCTGGCCCTCAGTGTCTCCAACCTCCCAGTACATCCCCCAGTGCTCCTCAGTCCCCAACACCCCGAGTCACTCCAATATCCAGACTTCCCCTTACATGCTTTCCCTGCCCGCAGCAATCCCTTCCCAACTGTTCCCAGGCATCTCATCCCACCTCCTATGTACTGCCATGCTCCATCCTTCCCCTACCCTCCCAATGTGAGCTACCATAGCTCAGCCACCTCCAAAGTCCTCCCCAGGCCTCAAAACACAACATAGGAATTTATAATAGAAATGTAAAAATAAGGACAAAATATATAACTTTAAAATGTGAGCTGAAATATGTAAGTGCACCGTGGTCCAATTATCCTTCAACCTTTAATCCCACTTCACCTGAAGATTACATTTCATAGAATCATAGAATTTTATAGCACCGAAGGAGGCCATTCAGCCCATCATGCCTGTGCCGGCTCTTTGAAAGAACTATCCAATTAGTTACACTCCCCTGCTCTTTCCCCATAGCCCTGCTGGGCTTGACTCCCTGTGTGGAACACAATGGGAGATTCAATGTTAAATTTGCTATGTATGTTGTGCACTCCTTATTTGGGCATCATCATTCTGTCATGCCGCTAGGTGGAATCTCGATGGGACTTTCCCATTACAAAGTGACCTGTCACAGTCACGCCTGCTGCCACACACTTCTACCACTAGATGGAGCTTCATAAGCTGCAGATGCTCCATACCGATCCCTACAGCATCACTAATGCTCGCTGAGGGAAATTTGCTTTGATCCGTCCTGCCGTGGGCAATGCCATGGTAGAACCTGAGAGGTGGTGTGATTGTTGTTTTTAGGATTCTTAAGGGGCTAGATAATGTCGACCATGACAAGCTGTTTCACCTTGTCCAGAACCAGAGGACATGGCCTGCGCTTGAAGGGGGGGTAAATTCAAAACTGATCTGCGGAAACAATATATCAGTGAGTGAGTGGTCAATCTATGGAACAGGTCCCCTAGGGAGACAGTGGGAGCAGTTAGTATCGATTCATTCAAGTGCAAATTAGACAGATTTCTTTCAGAAAATAACATTTTGGGATACAGTCTATGAGTAATTTGGGACATGATATGGTAAGTGTAACAGGTTTGGGAGGAACAAGGGACTTTGGACCTATGGTTCCCAAAGCTCTCCACCACTGGGGTTTTCCCCGCCTCATGTCTGGGTCTGTTGTAGACTCATTGATAAGGATTGATTACTATGATTAGTCAACAATTCCATTATCATTGGATCATGCGACTACCAGGATGGTGGAAGGTGAACTAGACGGATCGTGGTCTTTTATCGTCTGGCAATTCCTATGTTCCTATGAACCACTAATTATATAATATGATGCTCATGTCCTCAGAAAACAGGCTATCCTCTAACCTGCTCCGAGCAGTGCCATGGGAAATCCACTAAGAAACAGATGAATTTCTTGTTTTTCTTTCTCTCTCCCCCTTTCTTTTTCTTTATTTCTCAGACTGAATGTGTTTGCTTCATTGCCCCACTGGGAATCAATGCATCCAGTTTGAATAGATATAGAGAAATGAGGCTCTGAGCTGGCTGGTGAGACTCGAGCTCGAGTAGGCACATTGATATCTTGTTAAGCAGTATGTATCATTGTGCAGCAAGTAGATGTTCACAGAGTAACATGTGGTGCATTGTTTAAATAAAGCATTTTAGCCGCTAGAGCATGTGCTCATGTTAATGAATTACTTTGGATTCTACAGCTGCGTTCTGTATCCTTTCCAACCAGAGGGGAATGACTATACTGAATATGGAAATTAAATAAGTGATGCAAGTCTGCATGAGATATTGTTAAAGGCCTTTGATTATACTTCCAATTATCTGCCGTTAGAAATGGGCCATGGCACACTGGGTAAATAGTGTGCTGTCAAGCTTTAAAGACCAGGAGGTCTCTGGTTGAACCTGTGTGTGTGCTGATTTTGACTGGTTGGACTGCTACAGTTGTCCACAGTGCACCAGGACTAAAGAAGGTGAACATCAGCCAAAGTTCGACAGTGGGTCAGTGACTGGAAAGCTTGTGTGTGAATGCTGGCTGGCGATTGGATGGAGCTTAACTGTGAAGCCCTCAGTAGTTAGATAGAAAGAAAAAACTTGGACTTATATCACACCTTTAACCATCTCAGGATGTCCCAAAGAGCTTCACAGCCAATGAAGTACTTTTTGAAGTGTGGTCACTGTTGTAATGTAGGAAACATGACAGCCAATTTGCACACAGCAAGCTCCTACAAATAGCAATGAGATAAATGATCAGATAATCTGTTTTAGTGAATGTTGGTTGAGGGATAAATATTGACCAGGACACCGGGGCGAACTCCCCTGCTCTTCTTCAAAACAGTGCCATGGGATCGTTTACATCCAGCGAGAGGGGCCTCGGTTTAACGTCTCATCCGAAAGACAGCACCTCCAACAGTGCAGCGGTCACTCAGTATTGCACTGTAGTATCAGCATAGATTTTGTGCTCAACTCTCTGCAGTAGGACTTAAACCCACAACCTTCTGACTCAGAGGCGAGAGTGCTACCAACTGAGCCACGGCTAACACCTAAATAGCTTGCTGACGCTCATAAGTTGGCCACTTGGGCAATGGTGTCAGTGCGTGAGTCAGTGCCTTCAGGAGAGGAAGGGAGAAACTTGGGGAGGGGTGGAATGTATCAGAAAATGGCACAGACTGAGTTATTAGTAGTACCTGGTAAGTGTGCGAGTGTAGGAAAGTGTGCAGGGAGCCACACAACCTTTAACCTTTTTTTCTGGATGTTAAATGATTGAAAACCCAAGCAATTGGAAAGGATTTAAGGGCATTCAGCACTGACAGGATTGCTGAGCCTTGAAGCTGTTTGAGATGCTGCAGTAAGTGTTACAAGGGCAACGGCTATAGGCTGTTCCTAATACCAGTCCTCACACTGTGGCGATGATTCTCTGACACTTTGCTCCTAGGGTGGAGCCTTACGAGTGCAATCAAGGGGATAGGGCTACTACACTGTAGCATCTAATTACCCGCCTCGTGCTTGCCACTAGGCTTCTGCGTTGAGAGTAGATCCTCAAAAAATGACTCAATTTCTCCAAGGTACCAGCCCACTGGGGAAATAAGCAGCGAGATTGCGATTTGCTGCGTTTGTTGGGAAGATAGATTCAATTAATTTTCTGCACCTTAGATTCTGATGGGTTGTAATGAACAATTTAAAGCTTTATATTGTCTCTACAAATGAAATACACGAGAATGGAAGATTTATTTCAATGAAAACTATTCTTATTCTGTTTTTGGGAGGGTACTTTTGCATTCTGGTTCCTGGTTTCAGGAGCAGTGGTCCCAGTTCAGGTGTCTCTATCTCTGTGTCTGTATCTGTGCGTGCCTGTGTCTGTATCTGTCTGTCTGTCATTCCTTCTGTCTGTCAGCCGAGCCATCTCTGACCAATGCTGTCTCTCTCTAAACTAAATTTCAATGGCAACAGCAGAACCATAATCACTGCTCCCATTTTTTTCAGACAGCAAGTGCTGGTAATGATTCTGCTGTTGCCATTTACAGCTCCTCTAGGCCCATCTTTTTGTTTCTTTACCTGTCCCATTACCACCCTCCTTGCCTTGCACCATCATCCCGTTTGTCATTTAATCGCTCCTGCCCTCCACCCTATCACAGACCTTCCCTTTTGACCTTTCCTCCCCTTCTTCACCCCCCCACCCTTTCCTGTAGCTCTGCACTTACTGAAAAACTGTTAAATCTTCACTTCTTCCAGTTCTGACGAAGGGTCATCGACCTGACTTGCTGACTATTTCCAGCATTTTCTGCTTTTATTTCTAACATTTAAAAATAGTGTCATGTCGCAGATACAAAGAAATTAGTTCTCCGGAGACTAGAGATAGGAATAAGATAACGAATATTGCTATTTGAACAGCCAAAAGAACAGCGGATAAGAGGATGGTGGATAGATGTGGTAGTGACAGAAGTGTCAGCCTTGATTTTGTAACCTGGAGTAGGGGCTCGACCTCATGATCCTCTAACTCAGGTGAGAGTTGTGAAAGAAACGACCTGGCCAAACAGGCCCTCCACACCAGACTGTTTCAGGCTGGTTCCCCCGGGAACGCCAGCCACCGTCGGTGTGAGCCTTGCCTGTTCTCGGCTGAGCTCCCCGACGTAGCGACCTCTCCCACCAGGATCTTTTGGCGGGGCTGGAGCTTGTTTATGGCACTGGAAAAACAATTCCTGTCGTCACGACTGTGATGCTGATGGTGGTTATGCAGAGTTCTCCACCTGAGACTAGTCTGGCTGGAGGAGGGCGTGTGATGGAAAGGGGGGGTTCTTTAGGGAAATAAAGGGGTGAATAAAATCCGTGATTAAAATATAACCTAAAGAGTAAATTAAAAAAACATGAGCATGAAGGTTTCTGGTAATTATCTGCAGAGTTATGCCAAGAGTTTCTGGCCCCATGTTACTTCACGACTTTCTCCTAATCTTGAAAATAAAATCAAAGAAAGAAAGATGTCTTGGCATAATTCCTCCTAAGATCTCAGTATCACCCTCCCAGATATCAGCTGTGACTCAGTGGGTAGCACTCTCGCCTCTGGGTCCGAAAGTCGTGGGTTTAAGTCCAGCTCCTTCAGAAACTTGAGCACAAATTTGAGGCTGGCACTTCTGTACAGTACTGAGGGAGTGCTGCACTGTTGGAGGTGCCGTCTTTCAGATGAGACATTAAACCAAAGCCCTGTGTGAGCTCTCAAGTGGACGTAAAAGATCCCATGACACTATTCGAAGAACAGTAGGAGAGTTCACTCTGGTGCCCTGGCCAATATTTACCCATCAACCAAAATCGCTTTTAAAAAAAAAAATCCCAGGTTGTCTGGTCATTATCTCATTGCTGTTTGTGGGACCTTGCTGTGCGTTAATTGGCTGCTGCATTCCCCTACATTACAACAGTGACTAGGCTTCAAAAAGTACTTCATTGGTTGTAAAGCACTTTGGGACGTCCTGAGCTCGTGAAAGGCACTACTGAAATGCAAGTGTTTCTTTCTTTTCTTTCTAAGCAGCGTTGCAACCTAAACGTCAGGCACTAGGACCCATTGCAGCCCTTTTTCTGTCCAATGTCGCAAGGCACTTTCAATTCGAGACATCATCCTTTTTGTATTCAGCTCCTTCAAGGCTGTGTTCTGAGCTCTGAATTAATACAACAAATAAATTGATGCAGAAACATGCACATGATGAGCATTTGCGTGTTCCCACCAGAGTGGGAACCAAGCAGCCATTTGGCCTTAATGCACTCATTTTTTAAACAGGGCCTGGTGACGGTTCAGAAGGTCATTCTCCTGTATTTCATCTCCGTTAAGTAAAAATTCATAGCATTAGCCCAACCGAGCCTAGTGGGACTGCAGCCTCCCAGCTGTAATAGGCTGCAGGAAGCCAATCGATGCATGGGGCTCGGAGACTGAAGACACTCATTTACACTGGCAGTGTCTGGGATTGAGAAGGCGCGAGGGGGGAGTTGGGCAGGAGACACTCTGTTGTCTGCCTCCATCTGACTAATTCTGTTGATCAGCACCACTGAAGTATATGGCAATCTGAATATTTTCCAATCAACCTGCAGGGAAATAACAAACTCCAGACGAAATGATTTGCTTAAATCTTCACAGGGAGCAGCTAAATCATTTTAATTCATTAAAGAAATCGAATGCAGTCAAGAGTACTATTTAACAGAAATGATTAGAGTCCAACAACAACTTGCATTTATATAGCGCCTTTAACATAGTAAAACATCCCAAGACGCTTGATAGGACCGCAATCAGACAAAATTTGACACCGAGACACAGAAGGAGATATTAGGACAGGTGACCAAAAGCTTTTAAGGAGCGTCTTAAAGGAGGCAGAGAGGTTTCGGGAGGGAATTCCAGAGCTTAGGGCCTAGACACAGGCACAGTCATCAATGGGCGATGAAAATCGGGGATGCGCAAGAGGCCAGAGTTCTCGGATGGTGGTAGGGCTAAAGGAGGTTACAGAGATAGGGAGGAGCGAGGCCATGGAGGGATTTGAACACAACAGAGGCGATCTCTGTGTGGTCGTGTGGCATATTCTCTGACAGATGGGTCCCTCATTAGAACTGTCTTTTCTGAATCGCTACAGTCCGTCTGGTGAAGGTGCTCCCACAGTGGAGGGAGTGCCAGGATTTTAACCCAGTGACGATGCAGAAATTGAGTCCAAGTCAGAATGCTGTGTGATTTGGAGGGGAACTTGGAGGTGGTGTTGATTCCATGCACCTGTGGCCCTTGTCCTTCTAGGTGGTGAAGGTTGCGGGTTTGAATGGTGCTGTCGAAGAACCTTGGCGAGTTGTTGCAGTGCATCCTGTAGATAGTACACACTGCAGCCATGGTACGCAGTGAAGGAGAGGGTGAATGTTTAAGCCAGTGGATGGGATGCTGATCAAACGGACTTATTTGTCCTGGACAGTCTCAAGGTTCTTGAGTGTTGTTGCAACTGCACCCATCCAGGCAAGTGGAGAGTACTCCATCACACTCCTGACTTGTGCCTTGCAGGTGGTGGAGAGGCTCTGGGGAGTCAAGAGGTGTGCCACTCGCTGCAGAATACACAGCCTCTGACCTCCTCTAGTGGCCACGGCCTTTATGTGGCTGGCCTAGTTGAGTTCCTGGTCAATAGTGACCCCTAGGAGATTCATGGGGGGAATGTGGTGATGGTATCAGCCATGGCTCAGTGGTAGTGCTCTTGCCTCTAAGTCAGAAGGTTGTGAGTTCAAGTCCCACTCCAGACACTTGAGCACAAAATCTAGGCTGATATTTCAGTGCAGTAGTGAGGGAGTGCTGCACTGTTGGAGATGGTGTCTTTTGGATCTGACGTTAAACCTGAGACCCTCTCAGGTAAAAGATCCCATAGTACTATTTTGAAGGAGAACAGGAGAGTTCTCCCTGGTGTCCTGGCCAATATTTATCCCTCAACCAATATCACTAAAATAACAGATTATCTGATCATTATCACATTGCTGTTTATGGGACCTTGCTGTGTGCAAATTGGCTGCCGTGTTTCCTGCATTATAACATTGGCTGTAAAGTGCTTTGAATGTCAAGGGGAGGTGGATATGGTTATGCTCTCTCTTGTTGGAGATGGTCATTGCCTAATACTTGTGTGGGTGAAAGTTGCTTACCACTTATCAGCCCAAACTTGGATGTTATCCAGGTCTTGCTGCATGCGGGCATGGACTGCTTTATTATTTGAGGAATTGCCAATGGAGCTGAACACTGTGGAATCTCTGGTGAATAGCCCCACTTCTGACCTTATGATGGAGTGGAGATCATTGCTGAAGCAGCTGAAGATCGTTGGGGCTAGGACACTGTCCTGAGGAACTCCTGCAGCGATGTCCTGGGGCTGAGATGATTGGCCTTCAAGGACTACAACCATCTTTCTATGTGCCAGGTATGACGCCAACCATGGGTGAATCTTCCCCCTGATCCCCATTGACTTCAGCTTTACCACCGTCGAGTCCAGCTGCCTTCCCAAATTTCAGGGTTTTCATGGCTATTTTCAGCTCCTCGATTTTGAGCTGCTGATTGTGGAATTTGCTGACTCTAGGGAGTGAGTGGAGTTCCTGTTTGACTTGTTCTGCACTGTGCTTTATGGTCTGATGTCAAATTTTGTCTGACAACGCTCCTGTGAAGCGCCTTGGGACGTTTTACTACGTTAAAGGTGATATATAAATGCAAGTTGTTGTATGCCTGTTGATGCTAAACTCTGGAAAAACATATAAGATCATTAAAAGGTGATGGGTGTTTTTTTTAAGTGTACTTACCATCTAAGGACCTAGACCCTTGGTTTTCCTCTGATGAGGTTCTAGGTCCTCACTGGGCCATAAAGCTCTGCAGGGAAGTGGTTGGACACCTGGCTTTCTTCCATGTCTCGGATGATGGCCTCTTGAGCTGGCCTCTGACGGTGCTGGCCTAACTAGGATGCCCTTATCCACCCATCCATTGTTCCCACCTCTGAAAGTAGATCCTCAGTGTGGCAGTGAAGCTAATATAACAATAATGATACCACTCAGGTGCTGATAGTTGCTTCAGTACCATAATATAAACCTTATATATCTAAAATAAATAAAGTTAATAGATGTTCGTACTCCTGTTTTTGCCTGTGTTTCCCCCACTCTGTCTGCCATTTATTCTTTATATGAATATATGAAACAGGATAGGCAAAAACCATCTCCACCTAGACATGGTGCATCCTTGTACAATATAACCCTCCCAGTCACACAACCTCCTGGGATAAGCAGAAAAATAACCTGAGGTTAGCTTCGAACAAACTCTGGGAAATTTGACAGCAACCACCAAAGGCAATCAAGCAAAGCTCCAGGTGACTGCAGAAAGACAGGAGTCTCACTAATCCCAGCAACTTTCCTTACTGTTACTTTATTTCTTTCTAAGGTACCTTTTTAATTTTTCTATTCTAGCCCTGTTTTCCTTCTGCAAAAAAAAAGTTTTAATAAAAATATTGGCCCTAAATTTCCCCGGGGCTGTCCTTCTCTGTCATCGTAACTTCAGCAGGAGAGTAGCAAAGAAACGGCAAAAGCAACCATGGTGCTGCCGATCTCCCTCCGACGTTATGGCAGCAGATCAGGAGCATCCTCATGGAAATTTGGGACCACTTTGCTTGTTTTCCTTTCTCTGCCTCTCAGGGGCGCAATGTTCATTTGGGAGGTGGCAGCACAATCGGCCTCAGATTGGCTGAAACCTTGCCCTCCCCCAAAAAAATGTTATACAGCAAATTGAGGCCCAGGTCTCAACATTAACAGGCCAGTCAATGTATTTCTGGGCCAAACGAGGACGAGCTACCACAGGATGAGTTGAGTTATTTCATCAGGAGCACAATTTCACTCGAACAGGCAAGGAACGACTCTATATAAAGAGTTGGGGAGGGACTTCATAGAGTGAGGGGGGAATATAACTCTTGCAAAATGTCTTGGGAGGGGTAGGACCCCTTGTTTCCCACCCTCCCTCCCCCCGACCACAGCGGTTGCACCAATGAGGGTTAACTTGTTTTGATATTACTGCATCATTTAAAAAAAAATGTAATAGTTACACTTGGTTGAAGATAGTGCTTCTCATTAATCCACAAGTGCCAATCCTGGAATAGGCTCCCACATTGAAAAGTGCTGTGATTGATGTATTTAACCATTCAGATTTCATGCAGTTCTAAAATAAATACAAGCGATAATGGGTTGCCAGGATTTTTTCGCTCAGATTACCAGCTTTCGTTATATTCCTCTCTATGGGCAAATTTTCCTGTAAAATATACAGGATATTACTGACACCACACCTCACGCTTCTCAGCTAGCCCCAAGGCTGGCAACCTGACACTATCCAACTCATCCTAGCAGGCTTTAGTTTCGGAATATTGCCCAAGGCCTCTACAGTAGGCCCAGGCCTGCCATTCGAAGTAGGATATCCTCAGCACAGGAAGTGATTAATAGTAACGTGAGCACCCGTCCACAGGGGCGACTAACAGCAGGGATTTCCTCTTCTCAGTAACTCGCTCATATGTCAAGCAGACGGATGTGTCTTAAGCCTCAAAACCTGAATAGATTGCGGTGCAATTACTGACGTCAGCACCATTTCTCATATGGGCTAAAGCTAACAAAATCCCCCAGTTGATTTTCAGATGATCCATGAATAAATTGAAGACAGAGATCTTTATAGGGTTGACTTCGTCTGGATATTTATAGTCAACATCCTCAAGCCTTACTCTCACCAAACGTGACTCCAGATACAGCTGTAGATGCAACATCCTTGGCTCTAGTGGAGTTAACATACATTTCTTTAATCACGAGGAGAATTTTTTTAATGCAGTGAGTTGTTATGATCCGGAATGCAGTGCCTTAAAAGGATGGTGGAAGCAGATTCAATAGTAACTTTAAAAAGGAAAACTTTGCAGGGCTATGGGGAAAGAGCAGGGGAGTGGGACTAATTGGATCGCCCTTTCAAAGAGCCAGCACAGGCACGATGGGCCGAATGACGACCTCCTGTGTTATACGATTCTATGATTCCATAAAGCCCCGATTCGTCCAACAAGCATTACAGATAAAGTGCTTGTGAGAAATGAGCAAATCCCCTGTGCTGTTGGAAGATTATCTCACATAGACAAGAATGACAGGAATTCACTTCAGACCATGCAAAAGGTGATGGAATGAGGGATATGTTAACAAAATCTTTACATCTAAATTACATTTAAAAATGGAGGTCACTAGTTCCCAACTCATAGTTTCTCAACTATTCCTGTACCTGAATGGTGAGAATAGGCATGTAAAATAATTTAGAACTGAATAATATCAAGGCCAAAATAACACTTGGAACAATTCTGGTCACATACGAGCATACGTACTGACATACGAATTAAGAGCAGGAGTAGGCCATTCGGCCCCTCGAGCCTGCTCGGCCATTTGATAAGATCATGGCTGATCTGATTTTGACCTCAACCCTACTTTTCCGTCTACCTACTATAACCTTTGACTCCTTTGTTTATCAGGAATCTATCTGACTCAGCCTTAAAAATATTCAATGACCCTGCCTCCACCGCTCTCTGGGGAAGGGAGTTCCACAGACTCACGACCCTCTGAGAGAAAATATTTCTCCGCATCTCCGTCTTAAATGGGAGACCCCTTATTTTTAAATAATTCACATCACTGTGAAATAAAGGAGATATTTGAACATTGGAGTTAGCAAAGAGAAGAGCCATAAGGCTGATCCCTAGTATGAGGGTTCTGAGTTATGAGGAAAGATTGGTGAAACATGGGCTCTTCAGCCTTGAAAGGTGGCACCTGAGCGATTATTTTGTTGAGAAATATAAGATAGCAAATGGTCCGGAATGGGAAATCTGGAATTCACTCCCACAAAAGGCTGTGGATACTCGGATAATTGAGGCTTTTAAGACTGAGATCGTTAAATACTTGTTAGCTAAGGGTATCAAGGGATATGGAGCAAAATTGGAGTTGAGGGACAGATGAGTCATGATCTAATAGAATGGCGGAGCAGGCTCGAAGGGCTGAATGGCCTACTCCTGTTCCTATGGAAAATACTTTAAATTAAATTGCTAGAATAGGACAAGGGGCCACAGATTCAAACCAATAAAGGACAAGTTTAGGATAAATATCAGATAGTTCTGCTTCACACAGAGAGATAAATGCATGGAGTGGATTTGCAGATAGAGTAGTAGAGGCAAAATCCTCAGAATCACTTAAGAACCAATTGGATTCTGCAGTGGGGGAATTTAAGGTCATTCTGGATGGATGAGTGAAGATGGGTCGATTGGCCGTCCTCATCCATAATTAGTTTGTGATCTTGTGAACAGTGTTGGACTCAATTATTACAGTGCAAATTATAGCACAGCCTTGTGTAAAATAATATTGTCTGTGGTTTGTTTAGTGCGGTGTTGACGGGGTGAGTCTAAACAATTTGGTTTTTGAAAGGATTTTGAAAGAAAAAGCTATTTGGACGACTTTAGTTTGACAGTGCAATATTACTGGAAAAAAGGAAATGACAGACCCTGATTGTCCCCTAAGGGAATTTGGGCATTTTTTGATGTGAAAATGTTCAAGTCTGCAAAGTATAGAATACTGGAGTGCTGGTGGAGACATGGCTGATAGTGAGCATTAAACTCTAGTCATTTTCTATCTGGATGGCTCAGTGTCTGCGAACTCTGAACATCGAAAAAGACAACCGGAATTTTAAATGGAACATTGGCTTTGTTGAAACACAGGAGGAAGATTAAAGTGTAATGAACGGGTCGCATAGCATTTAAACTGTTGGAAGATGTACATCCCCTTAGTTGGGATTAAGTCTAAAGGTCTAAGTTCTATCAGAAACTCATCCAAAGTTGCTGATTAACTTGAAGATTTTGGATGATGATTGCTTGTCCACGCATCTCACTTGGATAGTATTATATGGTGCCTTTCACCGCCTCACGACATCCCAAGTGCTTTACAGCCAATGAAGTACTTTTGAAGTGTGTCACTGTTTTAATATAGGAAACATGGCCACCAATTTGTGCACAGCAAGATCCCACAAACAGCAATATGATAATAACCAAATAATCTGTTGGTTGAGGTATAAATATTGGCCAGGACACTGGGGAGAATTCCCCTGCTCTTCTTCGAAATAGGGCCATGGGATCTTTTACATCCACCTGAGAGGCAGACGGGACCTTGGTTTAACATCTCATCTGAAAGACGGCACCTCCAACAGTGCAGCTCTCCCTCAGTACTGCACTGGAGTGTCAGCCTTGGGAATTGAACCCACAACCTTCTGACTCAGAGGTCAGAGTGCTACCACTGAATCATGGCTGACACCCATATAAACCTACAAGTCTCCCAAATCTATTTAGGAAGATGCTGTATTTGATGACCCATGCTGTTCTACCCTGGCCCCTGATGTTGCAGGCGCCTGTCGTGATTGCACTGCTCCATTGCCTTGTCTGGACCTGTGCAGTCGAGTGGTTTGCCTGCAACGTTGAGTCAGGAGCCAGCATCCTCTTGGCCAATTTGCACAGTATAGATGGGGACATGGTAAAGCACAGACCCAGAAAAGACTCTGCTGGTCCCAAAATCTAATACTCCTCAAGTTCCCATCCCTCAAATAGCCATCTAATTCTTCCTGAAATGGTTCCGCACTATGCCTCCCTGTGTAGTCTGTTCCACATGTTCACCACCCTTGGTATAAAGTAACTAGATCTAAAGTGGGCACCATCTCTCTTCGAAGCTTGTGGCCCTGTTACCCTGGTTTTAGAGTGTCTTAAAGATCTTGAATACTTGTATAATCTCTCCCTCGTGCCTCCTCTTCTCCTGAGTGAACAAGCCCAGGCTCTTCACCCTCTCCATAGGGCTCAGATCCTCGATGCTCGGGATCAGTTTTGTTGCCCTTTTCTTCACTGCCTGTTTATGTGTCAGATTGCATTCTTTGGTGCCAAACTGGACCTACATCAGGTCAAGCTGTTGTGCCAACATAGACTGGCAGCTGGAAACACTCAGCGGATCAGGCAGCATCTGTGGACATTTTGACCCATCGACAATGAAGGCACGGCGATATATGTCCAAGTCGCGATGGCGTGTGTCTTGGAGGTGATGTTGTTCCCCTGCACCTGCTGCCCTTGTCCTTCTAGGGTGGTGGAGGATCATAGACTGGTACCTCCCTGTAGATGCGAAACAGTAACACTGATTTTCTTTATTTCAGGTCTCTGTACAGGGTAGTTTGAATCAGCTGGAAACAGTTAGGCCTCGATTTTTACACGGCGGGCGGGAAGGGGCCGCGGGAGCCCGGTAGTGGATGACGAACCTGGCCAGTTTGGGGGCCCTGCTGATCTTAACGGGGAGTGAGAATTTGGCGGCAGGAGGCTGCAACCGGGGACCCGTGGGAAGCGTCCTCGACAGTCAGTGTGAGGGAGGGTTCCAGGGTGAACGGGACGGGGGGATGGAGAACGGGGGAGACGTGGCTGGGGAGGCCCAAGGACTCCTTGAGGGACTATCCTGCTCCTACTGGCCCACAGGGAGTTCAAACAGAAGGAAATTTCTTACATTTACCTGGGCCTTTTCTGGCGCCTTCCACAGTGGTTCTGCTGCCGGACACGGGACTCCCCCTGGCTTGACATTAATATTACGTTACGGCGCTGATGATGCCATCGGGCCACGACCTTTGCATATTAAGTAGCCCCTGACTGCCTTTAGCGGGAGCTTTGTCGATATTCTGAATTGCTGCAGTTAACATTACGGTGACAGGTTGGAGGCAGGATCATGATTTTCAAGATTTTAAGCCCTCGGCCGATTCTTTCCTGCCTGGTTGGTGGGGGGGCGGTGGTGCAGGTGGAAATGGGGGGGGGGGAGGGTTAAAATTGAGGCCTAACTTAGATACTATTGAAGCCCCGTCAATAAGCGGGTTGGTTGGTTGTGTTCAATAACACTGGAACCAAAGAGTGCAGTTCTGATGAAGGGCCCACATCCCATCTGTCCTCTCCCTGGAGGTTGCCTGACCTGCTGAGTGCTTCCAGCGTTTTTCTGTCGTTCCAGATTTCTAGCATCTGCGGTGTTTTGCTTTTTTTGCAGGTATTGTTTTTAATCACCGTCTATTTTTAAATCGCTGCCTGTTAATAATTGATCTTCTGTGAGCTGTGCTTTGAGTGACGCGGATTAAAGCTGAGAAGTGCTGAGCGGGCAGATCTGAGACCAGCTCTGGCGGTGGTTATGGAGGGGACAGTACTGGCTCTCCTGGTGCTGGTCCCCTGTTCCCACACAATCATTTGTCAGATCATTTTCTTTGTCTTTTGCAAAATGCAAAAATAATGTGACTTGCAGTTATTGCAAAGCTCCTTAGGGATAATGAAAAGCCTTAGTTTCTCTTCCCAACTATTTACAAATTTTAAAAAAAAATTGTCCTCAGGATGACTTAGTTGAAGGGATCGAGTGTAATGTATCCAAGTTTGCTGACGATACAAAGCTAGGTGGGAAAGTAAGCTGTGAGAAGGACAGAAAGTCTGCAAATGGATATAGACAGGTTAAGTGAGTGGGCAAGAAGGTGGCAGATGGAGTATAATGTGAGGTCATTCACTTTAGTAGGAAGAATAGAAAAGCAGAATATTTTTAAAATTGGTGTTCAGAGAGATCTGGGTGTCCTTGTACAAGTAACACAAAAAATTAGCATGCAGGTACAGCAAGCAATTAGGAAAGCAAATGGCATGTTGGCCTTTATTGCAAGGGGGTTGGAGTCCAAGAGTAGGGAAGTCTTACTACAATTGTACAGGGCTTTAGTGAGACCTCACCTGGAGTACTGCGTTCAGTTTTGATCTCCTTATCTAAAGAAGGACATACTTGCCTTAGAGGCGGTGCAACGAAGATTCACTAGATTAATTCCTGGGATGAGAGGGTTGTCTTGTAAGGAGAGGTTGAGTAGAATGGGCCGATATTCTCTGGAGTTTAGAAGAATGAGAGGTGATCTCATTGAAACATACAAGATTATGAGGGGGCTTGACAGGGTAGATGCTGAGAGGTTGGGAGCTAAATTGGGCCGTGTAGCGCCCGTTGTTTTGGTGCTACACAGCCTCTCTGACATCCAAGATGGCGTTTTGGATGCGCACGCACGTTTCCAGCGTGACGTGTGTCAGACGCCATCTTGGTATAGGAGTTAGCGCAGGTGCAGATAATGAACGCTGGAATCATGTAAAGTAGGGAAAAAATGGTTTCAATCAGCGTGCATCGCTGATTTAAAGTGATCGACACCGTTTTGGAACTTAACACTCAACTCATCGCACAGTCTTAACCCCGACCATCTGAACATGTCTTAGAGTGCCTGGAGGACCCCCCACCAGCGCTATTTAAAGGGACCATGCAGGACTTACAGGTTAGTGGCTGGATTATTACTTCTGGCTGCCAAGACATTTGTAACTGTTTTTGGAGGTCTCCTAGACTTCAATACTAGGACGCGGGGACATAGCCTAACATTTAGAGCCAGGACGTGCAGGAGTGAAGTTGGGAAATGCTTCTACATGCAGAAGTTGGGAGACGTTTGGAACACCCTTCTGCAGATGGCAGTTGATGCTAGCTCAATTGTGAAAGTTAAATCTGAGATTGATAGATTTCTGTGAACCGAGGGTATTAAGGGATATGGGGCTAAGGTGGGTATATGGAGTTAGGTCACAGATCAACCATGATCTCACTGAATGGTGGAACAGGTTTGAGGGGCCAAATGCCACTGGCAATTGCTGCCTCTTGATATGCACCACCTTCTCCTGCAAGAAAGCGGAACGTGTGTCTGGGTGATGTGCCTGTCATGGTTGAATAGCTGCCGGTGTGTGTGGCCAGTGAGTTGTGGGTGGGTGGCTTGCAACAGTGGTAATGTGTAAGGGTGAGAGGAAGCATCTGATATGAAGAGTTGAGATCCCACAAACAGATAAGAGTTTATTGGTATGTGGGTGATGGGGGGCGTAGTGCGTGGTGCAGTTGGTAGGAGACGCCACATGACAGTTGACCTCACTCACCTTGACCACTCATGTCAAAGCATTGAACTTCTTCCTGCACTGCATCCATGTTGATGATGCTGTGCTCTTGGCATTGACTTCATCCCCCGCTGCTTCCCACTGTCTTTTGCATATATGTCTGGAGGACCTCTTGCCCCCCCCTCCCCCCCTGTGGATATAGGATGTCCCTCCTTCTGACCACCTCTTGCACCAAGGTCTCTAGTACATCAGCAGAGAACCTTGGTGTACGCACTCTCGCAGGCCTGGTACCAACTCAGATCGGCAGATTGCTGAGGTCTGGTGTGCAGATTGGAGGATGTGGGATTTAGTAGTGCGCAACCTTTATTCAATGTTTTAACATAACTCATCAGTGTGTAAACACAGAGATGGGACCTGCATTTGTGTTTTACGTGTGCGATGTCTGATCTCTGTTCAGACTCCATGCAGACAGTAGATTGTGATTTTCAGCAAATAACAGCTACCAGAGATAGCTTTAAGAGATTTCTAAGAAACATCCTCCCTTTAAGAGATTAAGCTCCCCCTGGTGGTGGAAAGTGCAAATTGCATTGATTCCACGTGCAAGGCCTGGAAAGGAACGCCGATTGCAGGTAAGTGCTGCCTTGGGTCCAAACTTGCATCTTGCCCGCCCAGGGTCCGTCAGGCGCGGGGTGTTAGCGCGTCACGCTACCATTGCCCAGAATGCCCTTATCCAACTTTTCCCCGTTGTTTCCCCTGGCTGGAGAGTCTAGAATTAGGGGGCACAGTCGCAGGATAAGGGGTCGCCATTTAAGACTGAGATGAGGAGGAATTTCTTCACTCTGAGGGTTGTGAATCTTTTCAATTCTCTATGCCAGGGGGCTGTGGATGCTGAGTCATTGAATATATTCAAGGCTGAGATCGATAGATTTTTGGATTGTTGTGGGAAAAATCACCACTCGGAGTCAGACTTAAAGATTCAACATGCAGTTTATTGGACAAAGTACTCTGGGAGAAGGCTGGACATTCCGCAATGTACGCATATACCTTCTCCACTTTAAAATGGTTGTCATGCTTTTTTATACCTTTGAAATACAGATTTCAGTAGCTTTTACATCATAAATCTTGATTACACACATTAACCAATTAAGTCTGCATAGCAGCAACAGACTGCTTACGCATTAACCAATTAAGTCCGAACAACTATTATCACCTTAAGACAGCATGCCTTTGTTTTATGCAGTCTGGTGCTATAGTTTTATCAGTTCGTTATGAAATGTCCTTTGTCTTCCCAGACTGTAAGCCAGTTCTGGAATGTACAAACTCAACACTTTTAACTGTCTTTCCCACAGTCACAGAATCCATTTTATTTAATAGTGTCCCTTTGTTAATAGAATCCATTTTATTTAATAGTGTCCCTTTTATTAGTAGTCAAGCGTTATATTTAAGCCTTTAATTAAGGTTAGTCTAATCTACACAAAGCGCATTTCAGTGTGGTTTTAGGGTAAATACCACTGTCATGTACCCATCAGTCACTTCATCGTTGCCTTTAATTCAACAGTCCAAAATCCACGCTAACAGACCCCCCTGTTGGTCATGATTATGGCTTAATAATCATAGAGACCAATACTAACAAAGTCCATGCAACATTGGTCCGGCATTTAATACACAGCCTTTCGGGTATTTAACTTCCATGATGTTCTGTGCGTATGCCTAACCCGTAACTCTCAGGTTACATGTTACAGATTTTGGGTGCAAAGTGCCCTATCTTTATGCTATTCGGCTGTTGAGGCAGCACATACGCATTTCTGTTGTAAATTATCCCACCCTGTGCTTCTGGGCTGTGTCCACCAGTATGTGGACATACAGTGACAGCATGTCTAGTAACACATACCTTTAATTTTGTTCCAGCCAAATTCCCTTTAAATATTTTTTTTTCAGCATATGGTAACATATTGTGATGGGAGATGTGCATTCCGTCCTTCATTACCCCAATATTCTTGTTACACCTCTCGTCCCTGGGTTTCGGGTGCCATTACCACTATTGCTAGTACCAACCCTAGGAGCCCTCCTCCGTCAGGTTTACACTCCACTTGAGTGGGGTACACCCGCACCATTGCCCTGAATTGGCAAGGGGTGATGTTCTTGTTTGGTAACAGCCGGTTGGAGGTACCACCTCCATCATGCCCACGGGTCAGGCTCACCCTCAGTTTGTTGATTCGTTATTCATAAGGGTACTTCCCCTGCCTGTATCTGGGCTAGGTTCTCTCGTGTCTGTTCCACAATCCAGTTACCATATGTACTGCAGATGTCATTAGCAGACGCCTGCTAAGATACGTTATATTCCTCTTTTATTAATTTATTAATGGTTTGGGTATGTGTTTCCAGCACTGTCGCTATCCTGTGCAAATGTATGATCAGTATTTGATCTTTAGAGAATTCCTTATCTGTATTTTCATTTATTTTTAAATATATCTTTAATGCGAGGCCCTATCTCTGACCTTTTGATCTAATGTTGCCAAACTAATGTTACTGTCCGATACAATATTTACAGTCAGCTCCAATATCCCAAAATTTATTTATTTTACGTAATTTCTTCTTGAACCGCTTTTATTTCCCAAAATATCCCACTATATTGTGCCCGAGTCCCTTCTATCATTTCACAATTATCCCAACTTGAGAGCAGTATTGTTTGACTGACAGGATTTGTCAATGTAAAATTTTTTTTTCGAAAAGAATTCTTGATACACAGCAATCAATAGGAACCATTTAGACTGGACTTCTTTTATTTTAAAATATAATTTGATTATCCCCTTAAATTACCAGTAAATTTTTCTCCCTCGAGTGCTTGAATAGCAACTCATATAAATTTTTCTTATTAGTTCCAATTTCAGAAACAAATTATGTCCAGGCTTTGTGGTTTTACAGTCGAGATGAAGTGCTCATAATTAATTTTGGATGTAACTCCCATATCTTCCCACCTCGAGCAATCTGTCTCAGAAGACAATAAATGGGTTAAAACAAAACAAATCAAAATGTTTTCAAAGGAAGAGGATCAGGTTGATATCACCACGCTGTGACATTTGGTATCTGCTGATGTCTGCAGCTAAAGTCTTAAATTTTTAACACCACTGGATCGTTTCCTGCACCAAATTTGTCCAGCAAAGGTTGCATCGTAACTTTGTAATTACTCTTGGTAATCAGGGTCACCTGTTTTAAAAGAAACACAGAAAATCCATTGCGGCTCTTCTTGAGAGCCCAAGGGGTTAATTTGTCAAATCATCTTTTATTATTTATTTTGTCCAAAGGAATAATCCCTTTACCCGAAACCAAATCAAAAAACAAAACAGGAGAGAGGAATTGCCTAGTCTTTTTCTCTTTCTCTCTCTCTCTCTGGAGCGCGCAGCCTGTCTGAAATAAACACTGTCTCTCCCACATACAGATGTACGTGGGACTGCGGACTGGAATTCCCAACTCCAAGTCCTAATCTTTGTGTTTTCAAGATGTACAAATTTATCTCTTTTACGATTATCCACCTCCATTCCATGTCTCGCTTTGTTTTAAGACTTGAGTTAGGAGGTGTTAATATAATTGTTGAATTTTCTTAGCATTCTCAGCGCGAGTTATATAATTTGTCAGGGAAGGTCTCCCCTCGTTGGTCAGATTTATATTGTATCTATTATTCGTGAATAGCCCCCGAACTTGTCGAACTTCGTTATCATACTGTGGCGGGGTAAAACTGATAGGCGTTTAGTACCCTGTGTCAGTACATAGCTCAAGTAATGGACTTCCAATTGTTTAACATATGCTTTCTTTTGATACGATTTGTTTTACATTTCTTTCTTATCAATTTTTTCCACTGTAGCATTGTCTGGGTGCCTTTGACATTTCCAAGTAATTGGGTCAACTTTAATAATATAACCTATATCAATTGTTACCTCATGTTCATCTGTGTAATTTTTTTCACTGTAGCATTGTCTGGGTGCCTTTGACATTTCCAAGTAATTGGGTCAACTTTAATAATATAACCTATATCAATTGTTACCTCATGTTCATCTGTGTAATGGTTAGCCTCAGACAGTTCTCAACTGACTGGGTCATTTCTATCTGTTTGAACTGCTCTTGGCATGACAGTCTGGCTTGTTGGGATGGAAGGGGTTAACATTAACTTGCTCTTGTGGTCGGAGTAATTTGATACTACTCCCTCTGAGATTAAGTTTGCACAATCAAAATTTCTCTTCACACAGTTTTGACTGATTTTTCTTTCACTTCTCACATTTGTGGATTGCTTTCACTTTATCTTTTTACACTATTTTTGAGATTTATTTTAATCATAGTGTTTAATCAATCACAATAGCACAAAATGCTTCGAAGATCAGTTTAATTTATAACTAGAGATTGTAACTTTCCGAGTAATTCTTTAAATCTGCACTTTATCTCTTTTTTACAATTAAAACCTCATTTTGTCTTGGTGAATTGGAAACAGATATCGGTGTCCTTGGGAAGGTTAGACTTTTCTAAGCATACGTCAACGTAATTTTCACATAAATTCTTTTTAAAAAAAAATTCATACTGGGAAACAACATCTTCCATCGTACATTTTAGTTTATAGTTAGTCTTCGTAAGTTTTATAATTTGCTCGTCATACACAACTATAGCTTTCCAATTCATTTTTTTTTTCACACAGTTTTAGTGGGTTTGATTATAACCAACTCTCCGAGCTGTTCCAGGTTTCCGACTTTTCCTATCACGGTGATACCAGATAGCTTTTTTTTTTATCTGTCCCGTTATTTTTTTTTAACCTTTTTTTTAATCACAAGATAAAATTCAAAATGCCAATTTTTAGAAGATCCCATGTCTGGAATTTGACATGCTCACATTTTATAAGAATCAGAATTTAATCGGTCACTTAACCTCAATAACTCCAATTTTAATTCAGCAATCTCAGAATTAAACACAAGACAAAACAAATACATAAACACGTAAGACGCAGTAAGAAGGGGCGTGGCCCACAACACCGAAAAAAACACTCACAATCAGGACAGGCTTTTTAAAGAGACAGTACACCCTTTCTTTTCCGGGTCTCTGTCTTTTAAACATTTTAATTGATTCTTTTTTCTAATTCCCTTA
This sequence comes from Heptranchias perlo, assembly GCF_035084215.1. NCBI lineage: Eukaryota > Metazoa > Chordata > Chondrichthyes > Hexanchiformes > Hexanchidae > Heptranchias > Heptranchias perlo. The sequence continues at coordinate 5,490,066 of NC_090352.1, forward strand.
TCCTAGTTTCTAATTCCCTAATTTTATCCTTATCTTCGCTCCACTTTCTAGTGGAGGTGCCTACTTGTCCTATTAGTCCAGGTAGTTGGTGGACTAGTAATACTCCTGCCTTTTTTGTTTTATCCTTCTTTTCCCCGTCTATCCACTTTCTCTGTTGTTCTAAGGTCTGAGAAATATCCCAGCCATCCTTTTGCATCTGTTTAATTAATGAGTGTCTGTCTGTCATATACTTCTCGATGAGGGAACCTGCAGGTCCCCATCTAGGTTGTTCACTTGTCATCTTTACTATCGTGCTCTGTTCTCGCTATATCCTTCGGGTCACGGTCTAACCACCGGGTTTTCTTTTCACTCGAACCTTTCGTGTCCCGGTCTAACCACCGGATTTTCTTTTCTGATATCTCAGCCTCTCGCTATATCTTTCCTTCGGGTCCCGGCTTCTCGCCGGATTTTCTTTTCTTTCAGCTATCGGGTCCTGGCCCCGGGACTTGCCGGTACTTAATCACCGATCACTGTCGGTATGTGCTGGTGTACAGCCAGCCGTAATCACCGGTCACTGCCGGTCACGCCAGATTTGCTTTTCCCTCCCAAACTTTCTAAACTTTCTTAACTCCCAGCCCGAACTCCACTCCAGATTTTACTTTCAGTTGCAACTATATACTCACGGTCACAATTATCAGTTTGATAATGTGTTTCCTCCCATGGGGTTCGGTTCTAGGTTGTATGATCAGACAATACACATCGTAAATCAACTTATGCTTTAACTTATGCTCTAATCTCTGCGTTTGTTCGCCACTACAGAGTTTGGTACCGGATGGTTCTGGTTACTCGTGCTTCACAATCACAAGTGCCCCTGTTTTTGCATCCACTTCAAAATCCTGACCTTCGCGTGGGGGATCTCCCCTCTTAACAGCCAGTCTAAGGCAGGATACAAAAGAGACACTTCCTTGTCCTTAGTCGATCAGCACAAGCAACCAGCTCTTAGTTATACCCAACAGTCCCATAAATTCTCTTAACTTACCCCCCCCCCCCGTGTTAACTGCACTGTTGGCTTAGTCTGACTCCCACAGTTCAATGATCTCTACTCCAGTTCGCTGATCGAGGCCAACCGATCAGCTCACCAGTAGTGAGATCCTGCCGACTACGCCAATTGTTGTGGGAAAAATCACCACTCGGAGTCAGACTTAAAGATTCAACATGCAGTTTATTGGACAAAGTACTCTGGGAGAAGGCTGGACATTCCGCAATGTACGCATATACCTTCTCCACTTTAAAATGGTTGTCATGCTTTTTTATACCTTTGAAATACAGATTTCAGTAGCTTTTACATCATAAATCTTGATTACACACATTAACCAATTAAGTCCGCACAGCAACAACAGACAGTTTATACATTAACCAATTAAGTCTGCATAGCAGCAACAGACTGCTTACGCATTAACCAATTAAGTCCGAACAACTATTATCACCTTAAGACAGCATGCCTTTGTTTTATGCAGTCTGGTGCTATAGTTTTATCAGTTCGTTATGAAATGTCCTTTGTCTTCCCAGACTGTAAGCCAGTTCTGGAATGTACAAACTCAACACTTTTAACTGTCTTTCCCACAGTCACAGAATCCATTTTATTTAATAGTGTCCATTTTATTAGTAGTCAAGCGTTATATTTAAGCCTTTAATTAAGGTTAGTCTAATCTACACAAAGCGCATTTCAATGTGGTTTTAGGATAAATACCACTGTCATGTACCCATCAGTCACTTCATCGTTGCCTTTAATTCAACAGTCCAAAATCCACGCTAACAGGACTCTAGGGGAATCAAGGGAAATGGGGATCGGGAGGGAAAGTGGAGTTGAGGTCGAAGATCAGCCATGATCTGATTGAATGGTGGAGCAGGCTCGAGGGGCCGTATGGCCTACTCCTGCTCCTATTTCTTAAGTTCTTATTAGAAGCCACAAAATTTAAAGGGACAGCACTCTTGTTGCACCGTCAAATGGGTGTGCTAGGTCTGATCTCTGACTGCTGAGTTTACAATCCTGGCAGTGTTGGTGTGAAGTGGTGTTGGACACTTCCCCACAGGAGAAGAAGGAAAATTAACAGGAGAGGGAGCAGTTTTCCTGCCTGGTGTCTCAGATGCAATGGAGAACAAAATGGAGGAAAAAGAAATAATTGTATTTATATAGCAGTTTTAATGACCTCAGGATGTCACAAAATATTTCACAGCCAATAAAGTACTTTTGAAATGCAGTGACTGTTGTAATGTAGGAAAGTGTGGCAGCCAATTTAGGCACAGCAAGATCCCACAAAAAGCAATTAGATAAATGACCAGATACTGATGTTGCTTGAGGGAAGAACTCTCTTGCTTGTCTTTGAATAGTGTAATTGGATCTTTTATGCCCACTTAAGAGGGCAGATGGTGGGCTCTTGGTTTAACATCATGCAAAATGTGGCTCGTCCGACATTGCAACATTCCCTCAGTACTACAGTTGTGTCAGCCTGGATTATGTACTCGAATCCGGGAGTTGGACTTGAACCCAGGACATTCTGACTCAGAGGAGAGTGCTACCACTGAGCCAAGGCTGACACCTTAAAGGGGATAGTCTTGCTATTGGTCTCTTTCTAAAATATCTGTTTTAAGCAACTATGATTAATTTTAATATCCTCTTTATCCACTGCTCATTTTCTTTTGATTGTTCTGAATACTATTTCTTTAAATAGATGACATTGCCAGAGAGAGATAAAGCCAGAAAATTCAGGAGGAGGATGGGTCAGTCAGCTTCTGAAAGGGATAAAAGAAAGAAAGACTCTTATTTATATGACATGACATCAGCACGTCCCAAAGCACTTTACAGCCAATAAAGTACTATATGGAAGTGTAGTCACTGTTGTAATGTAGGAAACGTGGCAGCCAATTTGCGCACAGCAAGATCCCACAAACAGCAATGTGATAATCACCAGATAATCTGTTTTTAGGTTTCGGTTGAGGGATAAATATTGGCCAGGACATCGGGGAGAACTCCCCTTCTCTTCATTGAAATAGTGCCATGGGATCTTTTGCGTCCACCTGAGAGGGCAGATGGGGCCTTGGTTTAATGTCTAACCTGAAAGAACGCACCTCCGACAGTGCAGCACTCCCTCAGTACTGCACTGAAGTGTGTTTCTGGTTTCGCAGCACCCATTTTGGGGGAAAGGGGCAAAGTCAGACAGAGTCACCAGGGTTCCTCTGAGTGTTAGCTTCAGGCTGGCTTGAGACCAGGTTAACCACCAGCCCTCTTGACTGGAATGGGGGACACCCAAGAAAGGAAAGAAAACAGCTTTAAAAGAAATATCTTGAGCTAAGTCTGGTAATATGCTGCATATAAATCTTTAACCAGGACCCTTGTGGTTTTTGTTGATTCAAAGCAATGCTGAATGAAAGTTTATTATAGCAAATTGGATACTGAATCTGGGAACATGATAAATGGGATTTTAGTGATGTGTGCACTGAATGATACAGTGGACGGAACTGATATGATATAATATTATCGATCTCTCCAACCTTCTGAGGTCACTCTGTCACCACAGTGTAACATTAGATTTAAGTTCTGGATGCCAGAGTAGAGTGTTTTTTGTTAGTGCAACATTTCCATGGAGCAAAGACAAATAGCATTGAGAGTTCAGTCTGCAATGTTAACTGACTGACTGCCAATGGAAGAGTGCTACTTTTACTCGCTGATTGATTACCGATATTGGTTTGACACTCTGCTCTCCGCAGAGGTAATTGAGCTGATCACATGGCCCACTTCCCTCCAATGCACTGAGAGTGACTGAATTGCAAATCTGCCTGTAACATTGCTGATCCAATGTGTAGCTAAACAGGGCGGTCAAACTGTGTTTATTAAGCTGATGTACCCATGCAGACTAATCATTGCCCATCCACTGACGAGAGCTACACGATGCAAGAGGCAAGAAACTGGTTAAGTTCTCTGAATAAACTATACGAGAGCCCCATACTTCATTCTATTTTGACTCTATCCTGGGGAAACAATTGGGGACTGTAGGTATGGCTCTGGATACATGAACTAAGCTGGGTTGAATATCCTTCCTTGCCTGTAATTATCCTATGATTTTGCAAAGTGCTCTAAACTTCTTCAAATAGGGCTGTTGATCAGAAATGATGATAAAAGCTGCCACCTGCTCGTACTCACTTTCTAAGCTCACGTGTGAATGGAGGGCACCATCACTGGGGCCGATTTTGGTCTCCGTTACCCCTCATGCCAGTTTTATGGGGCGTAATGGAGCTCCGCCCATTTTGCAACTTCTCCATCTGCCACAGCTTGGGAAGAGTTACTGTCCAGCATTTCCATGGCCTCCTCCTCCTCCTCCTCCTCCTGTTGGATTAAATGGCAGATGTCAGGGCTTCCTCCACCCGTAGCCTGCTGTTCTTACATCGTGTGCTTTCTTCTGCATGAAGGAGATATACATTTAACACAGCAGCATCAGTCTCGTAGTTTGATCTCAAGTGAGTGCTAGCTTTCAAAGTGTGGAGTGAAATGGAAGAGCTGTACTGATACTTGGACATGGCAGGTGAGCTCGAATGGGCTAACGTGCATGGCAGGGTGTGAAGGTTGGTGAACTGGGGGATCCACATGACACGCAGAATATCGCAGCTGTAAACTCATCTACTAAGCCATGGGGCTGTGCCACACTACATCAACATGTCCTATCATTGGTCTTTTGAAGTTCTAGAGATCTCGGGAGGTTCATTCCTATTCCTTATTATCATGATAACTAGTGTTTATGGCATAATTAACCCCTGTATTGAAATATTATATTCATAATGCATTGACTGAAAGGTCAATATCAGGCATTCCCCATTATTTGTCTGGATGGAGTGATCAGAAATTTCTTTGAAAGAGCCCGCCTGCATCACCCTGTAAGAAGAATTATTGCAGCCCTGCTTCCTGGTTTTAATATAGTCATTTACCTATTGACTATCAATGATAAAAATGGTATTAAATGAATTAGCTTAAACTAATTAAACTGATTGCATTTTTGCATCAAAAAGCCTTGAGTTTAGTATTCGAATGCTGACAGATACTGAATCACATCAGAACCTGTATGTGAATTGGTGCGATAAAGTTTGATTAACATCCCGATTTATTTATCTTTCTCTGCAGTCTGCACTCTTCCCAGTCCAATCTTAAAGGGATCATGCATACAAATCTCTGAGCATTTTTTTCTTTTTTTTCTAAAGCTGTCAGCTCAGTCTGAGAGTTAACTGCTTCACCATTCTCTTTCCCCTGGTACCACGCTCCACTACTTTCAGTAGCCCTGCAGTAGTTTGGGCGTACTATCCATACCTCATCCAGTTAGGTCAGGTGGTCACCATTGTCTTCAATGAGGACTGGTGGTGTACGACTTTTCTGACCTGATTAGATACCTGAAGCTGCAGCAACCATTCTGCAGTATTGATGCAGATATGGCTCCACACATTCCTGGCTGGATTGCAGGTGTAAGGATGTAAATTCAAAGTGCCCGCATTTTCCAGGACCTGAGGGCATTCTTAAATAATTCATTCTCGAGATGTGGGCATTGCTGGCAATTTATTGCCCATCCTCAATTCCCAGTGTTTGATACAGCTGAGTTTAACATCTCATCGGAAAGACGACAGCTCTGACAGCGCAGCACTCGGTACAGTTCTCATGTCCACAGTAGGGCTTGAACCACTACCTCCTGACTAAAATCAATGTCAAATCTGTGCTGGGCACCACTGCACTGTAAAGCCATATTAATAAATAATTTGCCAGCCGACTCTGCTGTTAAATAAATCAATAAGTTGCCTACCATTCTGATCTTTCAATAAATAAATTAATGGTCCAAGTTCAACCACAGCTGTCCGATTTTAAAATGAATAAAAAAATCTGTGCTTGGCAGTGTTCCCCTGTCATGACATATTAATAAATAAGTCATCAGCTCAGTGGGATGTTTAAATAAATAATTAATGATCACATCTTGAACCTTGACCCTCCGACTTAAAAATCTAAAAGAGAAGCACTAGCAATGAGCGAGGCCATGGGAGGTTCGCTACTAATACATAAATATTAGATCGTTATGAAAAAAATTGAAAGTGACCCATTAAGTCAGTCATTGTATGTTAGAAATGCTTCTAGAAAGTTTCCCTGTACAGATCCCGACCCTTCTCTCTAAGATCTGGAGCTTGAGTTGTGCTGTGTTCCCTAGCTTGCATTAGTTGCCTGGATGAAGAGGATCGTAGTGGATCTCCAGTATGTACCAGTGTCACTCTGTCTGTCACAATTGTGGAGTACCAACCTATAGAATGCACCAGCGTCACTCTACAGGGCATACTGGTGGAGTACAGGTCCCAGAATATACCAGTGTCACTCTACATGTCACACTGGTGGAGTGTATGTCCCAGAATATACCAGTGTCACTCTACATGTCACACTGGTGGAGTGTATGTCCCAGAATATACCAGTGTCACTCTACATGTCACACTGGTGGAGTGTATGTCCCAGAATATACCAGTGTCATTCTGTTTGTCACAGTGGTGGAGTATACATCCCAGAATATACCAGTGTCACTCTGTGCAAGTCACTGAGGTACTACAACTATAAGATTGCACCTAAATGCTACAACCTTCTACTGAATCTATACATTGACAGGAAAGGCAAGGCTTATAATCAGGGAGTCATTGAATGATCTGTAAAAGACCAGTCTTGCTGTCAATTATAAATATGAAAACATTATGGTTTAAAGATTTTCTGATTGGACAAACAGTTTTTTTCCCCAGAGACACGCCTTCCGATTGGAAATCAGGTCAGATTCAGAACAAATCAGAATAGCTGCTATCACTGTCCGTCATGTCTCCAGTGCTATTAAACAGGTAAAACCCTAATCTCTTGAGGACTAATGGAAAATTCTGTACTGCAATTCCTCTCCCTGCTGTGGCCCAATCCCTGGCAGCTTCTGTGCTCAGCTCCATAGTCCCCAATCAACACTATTTCATTCTTTAGCCCCCGCCCCACTCTGTTATACTCTCCACTCACACTACTATGTTCCTGTTCCTTGTTCCGCTATGCTCACAGTCCCTATTGTAGTACACTTGATTGCTCCCCATCAGCTGTGTTCCACTCTGTCCACCCCCTTACCCTCTGCTGTGTTCTACTCTCTGCTCCCTTCTACTGAGTTCCCCTCTCTGACCCCTCTACTGTGTTCTACTCCCTGCTCCCCTCCAGGCCCCCTATACCGTGTTCCCCTCCCTGCTTCCCACCATGTGGAGATGCCGGTGATGGACTGGGGTTGACAATTGTAAACAATTTTACAACACCAAGTTATAGTCCAGCAATTTTATTTTAAATTCACAAGCTTTCGGAGATTTTCTCCTTCCTCATTTGCCTGAGGAAGGAGAAAATCTCCGAAAGCTTGTGAATTTAAAATAAAATTGCTGGACTATAACTTGGTGTTGTAAAATTGTTTACAATTGCTTCCCACCACTGTGTTCCCCTCCCTGCTTCCCTCCACTGTGTTCCCCCCTCTGCTTCCCTCCACTGTGTTCCCCTCCCTGCTTCCCTCTACTGTGTTCCCCTCCCTGCTTCCCACCACTGTGTTCCCCTCCCTGCTTCCCTCTGCTGTGTTCCCCTCCCTGCTTCCCTCTACTGTGTTCCCCTCCCTGCTTCCCTCTACTGTGTTCCCCTCCCTGCTTCCCTCCACTGTGTTCCCCTCCCTGCTTCCCTCTACTGTGTTCCCCTCCCTGCTTCCCTCTACTGTGTTCCCCTCCCTGCTTCCCTCTACTGTGTTCCCCTCCCTGCTTCCCTCTACTGTGTTCCCCTCCAGGCCCCCTATACCGTGTTCCCCTCCCTGCTTCCCACCACTGTGTTCCCCTCCCTGCTTCCCTCTACTGTGTTCCCCTCCCTGCTTCCCTCTACTGTGTTCCCCTCCAGGCCCCCTATACCGTGTTCCCCTCCCTGCTTCCCTCCACTGTGTTCCCCTCCCTGCTTCCCTCCACTGTGTTCCCCTCCCTGCTTCCCTCCACTGTGTTCCCCTCCCTGCTTCCCACCACTGTGTTCCCCTCCATGCTTCCCACCACTGTGTTCCCCTTCCTGCTTCCCTCCACTGTGTTCCCCTCCAGGCCCCCTATACCGTGCTCCCCTCCCTGCTTCTCTCCACTGTGATCCCTTCCCTGCTCCCCACCACTGAGTTCCCCTCCCTGCTCCCCACCACTGTGTTCCCCTCCCTGCTTCCCTCCACTGTGATCCCTTCCCTGCTTCTCTCCACTGTGTTCCCCTCCCTGCTTCCCTCCACTGTGTTCCCCTCCCTCCTTCCCTTTACTGTGTTCCCCTCCCTGCACCCCAAATAACCTAGGGCTATAGATAGGGCTTAAATCTAAAAAGGTGGGGGGGGAGGAATCAGGTGAGGGGAAATTGAGAAATCTACTGAGAAAAGTTAAGACAACAGAACAGTGGAGGGGAACACGGTATAGGGGGCCTGGAGGGGAGCAGGGAGTAGAACACAGTAGAGGGGTAAAGATAAGCAGAGCTTTCTTTTATTCGTTCATGGGATGTGGGCGTCGCTGGCGAGGCCAGCATTTATTGCCCATCCCTAAATTGTCCTTGAGAAGGTGGTGATGAGCCGCCTTCTTGAACCGCTGCAGTCCATGTGGTGAAGGTTCTCCCACAGTGCTGTTAGGAAGGGAGTTCCAGGATTTTGACCCAGCGACGATGAAGGAACGGCGATATATTTCCAAGTCGGGATGGTGTGTGACTTGGAGGGGAACGTGCAGGTGGTGTTGTTCCCATGTGCCTGCTGCCCTTGTCCTTCTAGTGTGGCAGGAAGGGACAGAGAGTTTACCAATAATAGTGCACCAACAAGTAAGGTCAAAGCAGGAAAAAATGGTAAAACGTCAAAATTAAAGGCTCTTTATCTGAATGCACAGAGCATTGGTAACAAGATAGATGAATTAGTTGCACAAATAGAGATAAATGGGTTTGATCTAATAGCCATTACTGAGACATGGTTGCAAAATGACCAAGATTGGGAATTAAATATTCCAGGGTACATGACATATATAGAAGACAGGCAGAATGGGAAAGGAGGGGATGTATCCCTAATAATAAAGGATGACATAAGGACAGTGGTGAGAAAGGATCTTGGCTCGGAGGATCAGGAAGTAGAATCAGTATGGGGGGAAATAAGAAATAACAAGGGGCAGAAAACACTGGTGGGAGTAGTTTATAGGCCCCCGAATAGTAGCTATACCGCTGGACAGAGTATTAATCATGAAATAATAGGAGCTTGTAGCAAAGGTAATGCAGTAATCATGGGGGACTTTAGTCTTAATATAGACTGGGCAAATCAAATTGGCAAAGGTAGTTTGGAGGACGAGTTCCTGGAATGTTTTCGAGACGGTTTCCTAGAACACTACGTCATGGAACCAACCAGGGAACAGGCTATTTTAGATCTTATATTGTGTAATAAGATAGGATTAATTAGTAATCTCATAGTAAAAGTACCTTTGGGGAAGAGCAATTAAAAAATGATAGAATTTGTTCCCCTTCCTGCTCCCTCTACTGTGTGCCCCTCCCTGTTCCCATCTAATGTATGCCCCTCCCTGCTCCCATCTAATGTATGCCCCTCCCTGCTCCCATCTAATGTATGCCCCTCCCTGCTCCCATCTAATGTATGCCCCTCCCTGCTCCCCTGTACTGTGTGGCCCTCCCTGCTCCTCTCTACTGTGTTCACCCAGCTGGGCACCTCTTTTGCTGCTGAAAAGCTGTTTGGATAATTAAAGGCACCGTCACTGAAAACAGAACTTGTAATGGAAAGGACCACGTATAGATCCAACAGAGATATAGCACTGAACCATTTCAAAAGCGATTTTCCAGAGGAGTCAGGAGTTCTTAGCTGAATGGCTGAGAATGACACCTGTGTGGGATTGGCCTGTGCAGCCTCTATAATTTTAGTCCCCTTTCATTAGCATTTCCAGAAAATTGATGGCTTTGTCAATCACCACAGCCATGAATCTGCAGCACTGATAGCTAAGTGGGCCCGTTTATGTCTCCAGCTATTTTGAAGATAAATAATTGTTTATTTCTGGTACGCAGCAGGGTTACAGTCTGAGCCCCATCATTAAATCAGGCCTTTCATTGGTGAAGTGGGATGACTAGCAATTTAGCAACACAACATAACAAGAGTGAGATCGTGGAAATACTAATTAATGGCCAAGGTGCAAGTGCATAACATCAGCCAAGCTATTTACTGGAACCTCCGATAGGACTTACATTTGACATAAATGTTTGCTTGTAAATAGCTAATCAAGCATCTCTTTCTGTCTCTCTGTGGCTCTTTTCTGCCTCTGCCTTTCTTTCTCTGTCTGCCTCGTTCTCTATCTCTTTCTGTCAGTCTCTATCTCGCTCTCACTCACTGCATCTCTCCCTCTCTCTCTCTCTGTGTCACTCATTGTCATTCTCTCTACCTCGCTCTCACTGTCTCTCTGTCTCTCTCTTTCTCTGTGTCTCTATTTCTATCTCTCTATCTCTGTCTCTGTCTATCTCCCTCATTGTGTCTGTGTCTCTCTCTCTGTCATTCTCTCTGCCTCTGTCTGTCTGTCTCTCTCTGTATGTCTGTCTCTCTCCCTCTCTCTTCCTCTGATTCTCTGTCTCTATCGCCCTCTTTGTAATTCTCTCCGTCTTGCTCTCTATCTGTCTGTCTCTCTATTTGTCTCTCTCTCTACCTATCTCTCTCTCTCTCGCTCTCTCTCTGTCTTTCTATCAGAGAGAGGGAGGGTTTGTGGGCTGTGGCGGACATTGGCGGGGTGGGGGGGGGGTGCAGGGAGAAGTTTGCAGGCCGGGAGGTGAAGATCGTGGTGGGGTAGGGTCTGATGCTGGGAGGAGATCGGGGGGGGGGGGTGTGGTGTGGGTGGTGGGGTCTGATGCCAGGAGGAGATCGGGGGGAAGGGAGAGTTGAGCATCGGGGGTCCGATTGCGGGGGTGGGGGGTTTGGACGATCGAGGGGGTCGGATCGCGGAGTGGTTTACGGTTAGTTTGGGGGGTCGGGGGGAAGCACTCCTGCTCCTTTTGGCCCACTTACCTGTTCCATCCGGCTGTTCTCGCCTCCCTTCAGCTGCCGGGTTTACCGAGGCCGAGAAAACCCAGCCCCCAGGAGTTAAATGGGAGGCACGCAGCCTCTTTAAAATATTTTAAGGACGGACCTGCTTCCGGAGAGCAGGTTAGTTGCCGGCCCCCTAACCTGCCTCTGTTAAAACCGAAAGTGATCACATTGGAGGTGGGTTGGGGTCGGGATTCTGATTTAAATTTTTTTTAACTCCGCCCTGTCTCCCCCTCCCCCCGTCCGTCCTGGGGGGTTAAAATTACCCCCCCATTTCTGCCTCTCACTCTCTGACTCTCGCCCTCCCATCTCTCTCTCTGTCTGTCTCTCTCTGTGTCTCTCGCTCTCTCTCTCTCTGTCTCTCGCTCTCTCTCTCTGTCTCTCGCTCTCTCTCTCTCTGTCTCTCGCGCTCTCGCTCTCTGTCTCTTGCGCTCTCTCTCTCTGTCTCTCGCTCTCTGTCTCTCGCACTCTCTCTGTGTCTCGCTATCTCTGTGTCTCGCGCGTTCTCTCTGTTTCTCGCGCTCTCTCTCTGTCTCTCATGCTCTATCTCTCGAGCTCTCTCTCTCGCTCTCACTCTCTCCCTCTCATGCTCTCTGTCTCGCACCCCCTCTCGCGCTCTCTCTCTCGCACTCACTCTGTCTCTCGCGCTCTCTCTCTTTCTCTGTCTCATATCACCCAACATTAGCACCTTTTTATCAAGTTCAAACCTAGATATGGAGCATGAGGTGCAGCTCGGATCAGGGCTCCGTTATGGTGTTTGCTTCATTGCTGCTGATGAAAATTAATCAAAAATACAAAATAATGTTAAATATCGAATACCACCACATCATAAGACAGAATCACAGTGGAATCAGTATTTTTAAAAAATAAACCTTCTGATGTCCAGTTTACAATTTGGAAATTTCCAGATAACCTGCTCACAAAAACAGACAGTGCAGTCCAGAATCCGTCTGCACACACAGACACATGCACACACACATACAGGGACAGACGCACACAGATATACACTCACACACACAGACACGCACACACAGACACACACACACACACATACAGACGCACACAGATATACTCGCACACACGTACACGGACAGACACACACATATACACACACATACGCACACACACATACACAGACAGATGCACACAGATACACACTCACACACGGACAGATGCACACAGATATACACACGCACACACAGACACATGCACACGCACACAAATATACACACGCACACACAGATATACACATACACAGACAGAGACACACAGACACACACAGAGGGCACAGTCACGAGAACATTGATGTTACTGCAGCTGAAAATGGCAACTACAAGAAATAGAACATTTTCTGTAAAGTGTTCATCATGAATTAGTAAATGCTGGCTTGTTTATTTATTATTCATTTTGTGGGAGTAAACCCTCCAAAGGTGGGGCTGTGGTGAGCCAGCTGTTGAAGAAGTCACAGTGAGTTATTGCAGTGCTCCCACAATTTGCTCAGACCTTTCCTGAACACAGCACCTTTTCTCTGCATTTCCTGAGCATTTTCCGAGATGCACAAGCAGCAACATCCCAGAGAAAGAAAGGGAATCCTTTTAATTGCGGTGGTGACCATGCACCAATGGCAGGTGAGAGTTTACAGTCACAGTGTTTCCGTGGACCAATCACCGTGCTCAAAATCAATGAACACCAGTTACCATGGAAACAATCGCTTGGTTACCAGAGCTCAATGATCTCGCTCTTTATAAACTGAAACCCTCTCGATCCTTGATCCTACCTGGACTTGTTCGACCGACATCCGTGCTTAGCAACAACCAATAAGAGAGATAGAAAGCGTAAAAATCACATGATTACCGTTGGAAAGCACCGGTAACAATTGGAAAGGTCACATGACTGACATCGGCTGTGGAATTTTCCCAACAGGGGCACCTACTGATTTTATTTCTATGTATGCGATTTGGCACTAATCTATATGTGAGGCCCATTTTCCAGTACGCGATGCCAGTGGGGCCCTTAATTTGGCACTAATCTATATGTGAGGCCCATTTTCCAGTACGCGATGCCAGTGAGGACCGACTTTCCAAGTACACGCCTCTGGCAGTGATCCTCGCCCACCGACTGAACATCAGGGAATAGTGAGTGCCTGGCCCGTGATTTTCCATCGGTTGAAGTCAACGAATGGGAAACCGCAGGGAGTGCGCTCGCGATTTCTTTATGTGGAGCCGGTGTTTGAGGCTCTTCAACGGCGGCAAGTACTGGAGAATGGGCCCTCGTATATCGATTGGTGCCAAATTAAGGGCAGTTTTTGAGCTATGAGCCTGTGTGCTTCAGGAACTGGATTGAGGTGACTCAAACTGACTTCACATACTTTTACTACGACCAGCAGACAGAGGAAATTTTTCCCATCGGATCGGGCTAGATTTAAACCCTGCATCCACAGGTCTGACCCATCGCATCAAGCAAACTGAAAAAAGCTACTAGACTCAGTTAAACGTTTTAAACTTTAAAACTAGGGTGTATTAATTAGAAATAAGGTAAAGTTACAATAATAAATATGAGAATAGGGAGCAGGAATGGGCGATCAGAAAGAGACTAAAATTTGTTACTTTAATTTGAAATTGTTTTGAAAGTGTTTATTTTACTCAGGTAAGGTTAATCTTACTGTAAGAAATCTAATCCTTACATTTTTTCTGCCTGCCATTATATCTTTGTTTGTTTGTAGTAAGTCTAATGCTGTTGACTTCCATTCTTCATCCCCTCCCTCGCCCCACACACACACACACGCACACAGACACACACACACACATAGGCACACACACATGCACACACACACGCACACATACACTAGTTGCTTCAGTAAATATTACCAGTCAGCTTGTACTATTAAGTTGGAAGAGCCTGGGGGTGATTGAGGTGAAGTGCTTCAATTGTATTATAAAGAATAACTTTGTGTGTAATGGATACAATACAATCCTGAGGCTCTAATGGCTGCATAGACCACCCTCGCTTTGCTGTCACGCTCTGTGAGCTCATCATCAGGATTCCTCATTTGTGAAAAGTCAGCACGGAGTGAAATCTTGCACCTTCGTATCATGCAAGTATTGATTTCTCTCGTTCACCATCCTTGTCCCGAGACAGCAGCACCAGGTCTGACAGTGACCACCTGTATAAAACACGACCTGCCTTATTTAACTGGACTTCCTTTGGTTTCCTTTTGAACATGTTCCCCATCTCTCTCGAAGGCACTGGCTGTTGCTGGGGAACAGTTCCACTTGAGTCAGCCAACCTTTGGTCAACATGGCTGTTCTTCATGGGTGAACCGAGACACCAACTGGCTGCAGGCTATTGGACCAGGGGAGACATCACTAGCAAGCTCACTCCTAAAAGGAAGAATTTGCATTTATATAGCACCTTTCACAACCTCAGGATGTCCCAAAGGGCCGAACAGCCAATGAAATACTTTTGAAATGTAGTCACTGTTGTAACGTAGGCAAACACGGCAGCCAATTTACGCACAGCAAAGTCCCACAAACAGCGATGAGATAGTTAACCTGTTCCTGGTGGTGTTGTTTGAGGCCTGAATGTTGGTCAGGGCAACAATTGAATAGTACCTTGAGAGCTATATTACAGAACGCATGGAATGTTGCACCAAAATAGTACTTAATAACGTCAGGAAATCCACAGCAAGAATAGGTCAATGGAGGTATTTTTGACTTTGTGCGATAGTATGAAAGGGGTGACAGCAAATTGACAGCCCGTTTTACGTCTCCCAATTTTCGTTCCCATTGAAGTCAACAGAAATAGCAACAGGCAGAGATATAAAAGGGGCTGGTGACTCACTGTCATCCATTTTACACTATCGCACAAAGTCAGAATGACCCCCAATAAGTCCATCAAGCCTGCTCCAGCCAGAATCTGCGTACGATCATTCTATCATGGTCTTCTCTCCCACACCACGAGGTGATATTCCCTACATCATAGAATCATTGAAAGGTTACAGCACGGAAGGAGGCCATTCGGCCCATCGAGTCTGCGCCGGCTCTATGCAAAGGCAAACCAGCCAGTTCCACTCCCCCGCCCTTTCCACGTGGCCCTGCACATTTCTTCCTTTCAAGTACTTATCCAGTTCTCTTTGGCAGGCCATGATTGAATTTGCCTCCACCACCCCCTCGGGCAGTGCATTCCAGATCATAACACTCACTGTGTAAAAAAGTTTTACCACGTCATCTTTGGTTCTTTTGCCAATCACCTTAAATCGATGTCTGCTGGTCCTTGACCCTTCCACTAATGGTAACAGTTTCTCTCTATCTACTCCGTCTAGACCCTTCATGATCTTCAATACCTCTATCAAATCTCCTCACAACCGTCTCTGTTCCAAGGAGAACAACCCCAGCTTCTCCAGTCTATCCACGTAACTAAAGTCCCTCATCCCTGGAATCATTCTAGTAAATCTCTTCTGCACCCTCTCTAAGGCCTTCACATCTTACCTGAATTGTGGTGTCCAGAACTGGACACAATACTCCAGTTGTGGCCAAAACAGTGTTTTATAAAGGTTCATCATGACTTCCATACTTTTGTACTCTATGCCTCTATTTATAAAGCCCAGGATCCCATATGCTTTTTTAACCGCTTTCTCAACCTGCCCTGCCACCTTCAACGATTTGTTCGCACATACCCCGAGATCTCTCTGTTCTTGTACCCCTTTTAGAGTTTTGCCCTCTAGTTTATATTGCCTCTCCTCGTTCTTCCTACTGAAATGTATCACTTTGCATTTTTCTGCGTTAAACTTCATCCGCCACATGTCTGCCTATGCCACCAGCCTGTCTATATCCTCTTGAAGTCTATCACTATCCTCCTCACTGTTTACTACCCTTCCAAGTTTTGTGTCATCTGCAAATTTTGAAATTGTGCCCTGGGGAACACCACTGTACACCTCCTTCCAGTCCGAAAAACAACCTCTCACCACTACTCTCTGTTTCTGTTCCTTAGCCAATTCTGTATCCATGCTGCTACTGCCCCCTTTGTTCCATGGGCCGCAATCTTGATGATAAGCCTACTGTGTGGCACTTTATCAAACGCCTTTTGAAAGTCCCTATACACCACATCAACTGCATTGCCCTCATCTACCCTCTCTGTTACCTCATCAAACAACTCTATCAGGTTATTTAAACACGATTTGCCTTTAACCAATCCGTGCTGGCTTTCCCGAATCAATCCACCCTCGTCCAAGTGACTGTTAATACATTATGGACACTAATTTTCTTCCTGACCGCCCAAGGAAAGAAAATCAAACCATGTTGTCATTATCTCTATGACCCACAATCGCCTCTTCTCGTCAGGTATTGAGCCAGCTCCTTTTAAAGGTGTGATTTGGCCCCGAATCGACCACTTTCTCTGCGAGTCTGCCCCACGTGTTCACTACGTGGCGGAGTAACAGTTTTCTAATCATCAATCTTGCTGGACCCTTGTGGGTAATGAGCTGCCCCAGCCTCAGATACAAACATATCATAACAAAACCATTGTTTTCATAACTTTATTGGTGCAGTTTCACTTTTATGCACATATACCATATACACACACAGAGGGAAAACATATATAATAGCAATGAGAACCACTAGCATTTATATACTGCTTATTATGAAAATATTTAGTCAATTGGAGAAGATATATCATGATTTAGGAGAGCTCAATTAGCACTAGATTATGAAGACAAAACTTCAGAGTCTGTTCCAGTATATTTTCTACAGTGACAGGTGGGGAATATACAGAGAACAATTGATACCCTGGATTGATTAAAAGGCAGTAATCCAATTAAAAGATAAAAAGAAACGGGTTGTAGTCGCACTGTGCGATGGTATTGCTACCACGTTCTTTACTGATATTGCCGAGTTTAATTTCAACTCAAAGGATCCCATCTGTTGGAAATCAGAAACAGAAAATGCTGGAAATGCACAGCAGGTCAGTCAGCAAGTGAAAGGGGGAGACATAGAATTACATCGAATTTACAGCAAAGACACAGGCTATTCGGCCCAACAGGTCCATGTTGGTGTTTATGCTTCACTCGAGCTTCCTCCCACCCTACTTCATCTCACCCTATCAGCGTATCCTTCTATTCCTTTCTCCCTCATGTACTTCTCTAGCTTCCCCTTAAAAGCATCTCTGCTATTCGCCTCAACTACTCCTTGTGGTAGCAAGTTCCACATTCTAACCACTCTGGGTAAAGAAGTTTCTCCTGAATTCCCTATTGCATTTATTAGTGACTATCTTATATTTAAGACCCCTGGTTGGACTCCCACACAAGAGGAAACATTTTCTCTATGTCTATCCTATCAAACCACTTCATAACTTCTATTAGGTCACCCCTCAGCCTTCTCTTTTCTAGAGAAAAGAGCCCCAGCCTGTTCAGCCATTCCTGATAGTTATAACCTTTCAGTTCTGGTATCGTCCATGCCTATCTTTTTTGCGCTTTCTCCAGTGCCTCTATATCCTTTCTGTAAATGGAGACCAGATCTGTGCACAGTACTCCAAGTGTGGTTGATGGGTTGATGTTTTTGGGTCCGACCCTTCATCACAGTTTGGACGAGCTCCAGATGTTAACCGCAAGTTTTCTTTCAGATGCTGACTGACCTACTGTGCATTTCCTGTTTTTATCTAATTGACAGTTTGTGATGTCATCACAAACCCTGAAGTTAGATTAAATTCTATTAAACAAAATTAAATGAAATCCTTGCGGTCACTCCAGAGGAGCTGCTGTTGATAATATGTAAGGAGTCTTACATCACCAGGTTATAGTCCAACAGGTTTATTTGAAATCACAAGCTTTCGGAGGCTTCCTCCTTCGTCAGGTGACCTGATGAAGGAGGAAGCCTCCGAAAGCTTGTGATTTTCAAATAAACCTGTTGGACTATAACCTGGTGTTGTAAGACTCCTTACATTTGTCCACCCCAGTCCATCACCGGCATCTCCACATCGTTGATAATATGTTTAAATCTAATGGTTTTATGCTGTTAGTATAGACTCCAGTAGCCAGTGCACTCTGTCTGATTTATGTGTAATGTTCACACTGAAAGAAACAAAGACGTGCTTTTTTTAATAAGCGCCTATATAGAAATACATAGAACTTACAACATGGAAACAGGCCATTCGGCCCAACTAGTCCATGTCAGCATTTACCCTCAATATGAGCAAATAATTCTGATCACGTTTACCCACCCTATTCCCATTACCCTTCATCTCCCTTACCTTCATAGAAACATAGAAAATAGGAGCAGGAGTAGGCCATTCGGCCCTTTGAGCCTGCTCCGTCATTCAATATGATCATGGCTGATCCTCTATCTCAATACCATATTCCCGGTCTGTCCCCATACCCCTTGATGCCTTTTGTGTCCAGAAATCTTATTGAGCTCCTTCTTAAATATATTCAGTGACTTGGCCTCCACTGCCTTCTGTGGTAGAGAATTCCACAGGTTCACCACCCTCTGAGTGAAGAAATTTCTCCTCATCTCAGTCCTAAATGTCCTACCCATATCCTGAGACTGTGACCCCTTGTTCTGGACCCCCCAGCCAGGGGAAACATCCTCCCTGTATCCCCCTGTCAGAATTTTATATGTTTCAATGAGATCCCCTATCCAATCTACTCTTGAATATTGACATAGTTTCTGCCTCAAACACTATCCCTGGAAGTGAATTCCACAGCCTCACAACTCTCTTTGTGAAGAAGTTTCTTACATTAAATCTCTTACATTTAATCTCGTATCTATGGGTCCTCGTTCTTGACCTCTCAACTATTGGAAAGAGTCTGCTTCTATCTACCCTGTCCCATCCTTTCAAAAGTTTAAACACTTCTATCAAATCGCCCTGTTGTTCTAATGAAAAAAGACCCAGTTTTTCATATCACTCAGAAACGTCTCAAAGCACTTCAGTGCCTGCTGTGATGTGGGCAAATGCAGCACACGAGAACCCACAAAAAGCAATAAGATGAATGACCAGTTAATTTTTTAGTGGAGCTGGTTGAGAAAGCTATGTTAGCTAAGACAGTAGAAGAACTCCCCGCTCTTCAAATCGTGCCATGGGACCTGACCCCTTAGAATAGGCAGATGGAACTTAGGTTTAAAATCTCATGCAAAAGTCAGCACTTCCAACCCAGTACTGGGATTACAGCTTAGTTCATGGCCGTAAGCCTTAGAGTGAGGCTTGTGCCCACAACCTGCTGCCTCAGAGATGACTGGATCAAACCGAATCATTAACAATTGCAACGCCATTACCACAGTTTCTTGACAAACAAATTTACCATCGATTATCAGAAGATATAGCCAGTAAAATATTCAATATCAGTATTCCACACCTTTTATTTATAATAGTTTTAGAATATTGGCACGCTAATCTTTATGAAAAGATTTCCAGAAAAAAAGAGATTAGTGGACATTAGCACTGTGAAATACCAAACCCTTACCGTTATGGTGATTACAGACACACAACGATATCATAATTAGCCAAAATTTACCTCATACACAACTCCAGTAAATACTTCAGACATGAAGTTTCAACAATCTAATGGACATGGTGTGGGTGGAATGATTTAGTATTGAACCTGCATGGGTTGAAGTGAGGATCCCAGTGAGTGGGAGGGCTGCTATTCCCTCTTTACCCAGTTACTACACATTGAATGCAGGATCCAGCTGAAATCTAGCTCCAGGCCCATGAGGATTAATTACCTGTAACTGCTCCACATCTTGTATGTAATTTGTGGTTTTGTGTTTTAATTCTATGTTGTGTTGTATTCCTGCAGGAGACGGTGAGGTTGGTCTACTGGAGCTCAGTATAGCTTTGCAGCCAACAAAAGAAATTTATTTAGCAGATTTCATGACCTCAGGATGTCCCAAAGTGCTTTACAGCCAATGAAGTAGTTTTTTGAAGTGTAGTCACTTTTATGATATAGGATACACAACAACCAATTTGCGCACAGCAAGGTCTCACAAACAGCAATGTGATAATAACCAGATCATCTGTTTTTTAGTGATGTGAGTTGGAGGATAAATATTGGCCAGGATACCAGGGAGAACTCCCCAGCTCTTCTTTGAAATAGTGCCATGAAACCCCTTAGATCCATCTGAGAGGGCAGATGGGGCCTCAGTTTAACGTCCCATCCAAAAGACAGCACCTCTGATAGTGCAGCACTGCCTCAGTAGGACACTGAGCTGTCAGCCTAGATTTTGTTCTTAAGTTCTAGAGTGGGACTCTGAACCCATGACTCAGAGACAAGAGTGCTACCAAATGAGCCATGGCTGACACAAAATTAAGATGAATGAATCTGGAGAGCTTCCACTACTGCAGCTTTTATCAGGCTTCATGGCACATGAGACCGTCAGGTTTTAGGGTTAGATTTGCTTTCTTAATGCATTCGAAGAAAAGAAGAGGGTCACGACAACATAAGGGGAACACGTTGCTGTAATAAAGTTTATCTGTAGAGTTAGTCAAGCATGCTTGAAAACATTGAATGCAGCAGATAGGGCCATGCAGCATCATGGACCTTCCCCCAAGCTGTAGTCATGCTATTCCATGGCATCACTGGCTCTGACATGTATCAGATCCATTTGTGGTATCAACTGGTATCATTTTCTGGATGTGGGCATCTCTGATAAGGGCAGCATTTATTGCCCACCCCTAGATCCCCTGAGAAGTTGCTGGTGGGCCTTCTCCTTGATGCAACTGAGTGGCTTGCTAGACCATTTCAAAGGGCAGTTAACCACATTAGTGTGGGACTGGAGTCACATCTAGGACAGACCAGGTAAGGGGACGGCAGGTTTCCTTTCCTAAAGGATACTAGTGAACCAGTTGGGTTTTTACGACAATCTGACAACTCCATGGTCACTTTTATTGATTTGAACTCTGGATTATTAATCTAGGCCTGTGGATTAGTCATCCAGTAATATAACCACCATGCTACCATACCCGCTTAAAATAAGAATTGATGGAAGGACTTGAAAGATTTCACCTGTGGCACTTAGCAAGACATGTCTTCTGTTTTATCCGTGTTATAAAGCAGCATTGTCCAACACGTTAGCCATTAACCACATGTGGCTAATTGGGAATCCAGATGTAGTTAATTGCATTAATGAGTAATAGACACTGCCGTTGGGCATGTGATCTAAATATTCCCATTCGCACTGCCTATGCATGTGAACTTTAACCTTTTTGTGTGTTCGTTGGTAAAATGGTAAGACAAAAAGCAAAGTGTGCGAGCGTTTTTTGATCACTGTGAGTGCTTTACTTACTTGGTTACTGAATGGATGGAGATGTTTGTTCAATAAATATCCACATGTGAAGTGTATTAACCTGTGATAAAGGGTAGAAGGGTAAGAGTTACACAGCCTTTAAAGAGCCTTAATGTGGAGATGCCGGTGATGGACTGGGGTGGACAAATGTAAGGAATTGTAAGATTCCTAGCTTTTAAAGAGAGCTGCAGTATCCCTGAAGCTGGTTGGGACTGAGATCCCAGAGGTCTGTTATTGTTAGCATGGCACTGATACTGCAGGTCCAGCAATGGCTACAAGTACAAGGGGAGACTTTATCATCTCACTGCTCCTAATTAGCGCTCACATCTCAAATGTCCAGAATCACCGCTTGTATAAAATTGGGCATTAGGTTTGCACTCCCATGGGTGGGTGGGGATCAATAAACCTGTAATGTGGACGATATTGGCAGCAATCCAGCTTCAGCTCAGCCTACAAGGATAACAAGGGGGTACCAATCCCATGGTGTTAGCTGTGGCCCAGTTGGTAGCACTCTCGCCTCTGAGTCAGAAGGTTGTGGGTCCAAGTCCCACACCAGAGACTTCAGCATAAAATTCAGGCTGACACTCCAGTGAAGTACTGAACTGTTGGAGGTGCCGTCTTTTGGATGAGACTTTAAACCAAGTCCTCTCTACCCTCTCAGGTGGTCGTAAAAGATCCCATGGCACTAATTTGAAGAAGAGCTGGGGAGTTATCTCCAGTGTCCTGACCAATATTTATCCCTCAACCAACATCACTAAAACAGATTATCTGGTCATTATCTTATTGCTGTTTATGGGACCTTGCTGTGTGCAAATTGGCTGCCGTGTTTCCTACATTACAACAGTTCAAAAGTACTTCATTGGCTGTAAAACGCTTTGGGACATCCTGATGGCGTAAAAGGCACTATTGAAATGCAAGTCTTTATCAAAGTCACAGATGACATCCTATGTGACTGTGACCATGGTAAACTATCCCTCCTCATCCTTCTCGACCTGTCTGCAACGTTTGACACGGTTGACCACACCATCCTCCTCCAACACCTCTCCTCCGTCATCCAGCTGGTCGGGTCTGCCCTTGCCTGGTTCCATTTCTATCTATCCAGTTGTAGTCAGAAAATATCCTGCAATGGCTTCTCTTCCTGTTCCTGCACCGTTACCTCAGCAGTCCCCCAAGGGTCTATCCTTGGCCCCCTCCTATTTCTTATCTACATGCTGGTCCTTGGCAATATCATCCGAAAACACATCAAGTTTCACTTGTATGCTGACGACACCCAGCTCTACCTCACCACCACCTCTCGACTACCTTTGATTTGTCCAGTACTGGATGAGCAGAAATTTCCTTCAACTAAATATTGCGAAGACCAAAGCCATTGTCTTCGATCCCACCACAAATTCCGTTCCCTCTCCCTGGCCACTGTCTGAGGCTGAACTAGACCGTTCGCAACTGTGGCATCCTATTTGACTCTGAGATGAGCTTCCGACCACATATCCGCTCCATCACCAAGACCGCCTACTTCCACCTCCGTAACATCTTCCATCTCTGGTCCTGCCTCAGCTCATCTGCTGCTGATACCCTCATCCATGCCATTGTTACATCTAGAATTGACTATTCCAATACTCTCCTGGCCGGCCTCCCATCTTCCACCCGCCATAAACTTGAGCTCATCCAAAATTCTGCTGCCCGTATCCTAACTAACACCAAGTCCCATTCACCCATCACATCTGTGCTCGCCGACCTACAATGGCTCCCGGTCCGGCATTGCCTCAATTTTAAAATTCTCATCCTTGTTTTCAAATCCCTCCATGGCCTCGCCCCTCCCTATCTCTGTAACCTCTTCCTACCCTACAACCCTCCGAAATCGTTGCGCTCCTCCAATTCTGGCCTCTTGCGCATCCCCGATTTTAATCACTCCACCTTTGGCTGCTGTGCCTTCAGCTGTTTAGGCCCTAAGCTCTGGAATTCCCTCCCTAAACCTCTCCTCCTCTCTACCTTTCTCTCCTCCTTTAAGACGCTCCTTAAAACCTACCTCTTTGACCAAGCTTTTGGTCACCTGTCCTAATATGTGGCTCGGTGTTAAATTTTGTTTGATAACGCTCCTATGAAGCACCTTGGGACGATTTACTATGTTAAAGGTGCTATATAAATGCAAGCTGTTATTGTTAAGCAATGAACAGCTTTTAAGCAATTGCAGAGCCAGGGAAAGGGGGAGGGGACAGGGAAAGAACAAAAGGAAATGGTCTGTGATTGGGTGGAGTGAATAAATGAGAAAAGTAATGATGGTGCCAGGCAAAATGGGGGTGAAAATGGGACAAGTAAGAAACAAAAGATGGGTCCAAAGAAGTGTAAATGGTTACAGCAGAATAGCAGAGCGGGAGGGAAGCATGGAAAATCTGGCAAAGTGGAGAGGGTTGTTGTGAAGTACAACTTCTACTTCTTATCTGGGGGTGGGGAAGAGAACCCTTTAATTTGTACTGCCATTGGCAGGCAATGTATCTGTACGCTTGTCGGAGGTGCCATCTTTCGGATGTGACGTTAAACCGAGGCCCAGTCTGCCTTCTCAGGTGGATGTAAAAGATCCCATGGCACTATTTCGAAGAAGAGCAGGGGACTTCTCCCAGTGTCCTGGCCAATATTTATCCCTCAATCAATATCACTAAAACAGATTATCTGGTCATTACCACATTGCTGTTTGTGGGATCTTGCTGTGCGCAAATTGGCTGCCGCCTTTCCTACATTACAACAGTGACTACACTTCAAAATTACTTCATTGGCTGTAAAGTCCTTTGGGACATCTTGAGGTCGTGAAAGACACTATATAAATGCAAGTTCGTTCTTTCTTTTGGGTTATTTAGCGCAGTGAGAGAATAATTTAAAATATGCTGATCTAGGTAGTCTCTCTGACAATGTTTACTGGTGGCTCTTGCTTAATATATTCCACCATATTTATGGATCACAGTTCAGAATTGAATACATCAGTATCAAAATCAGTGGTAACAGAATACAGTCTGGTCCGGGGTGTTCTCCGATCAAACGAATCTGCTCAGTAATGTGACACAACGTTTAAAAAGTCAAGGCCAGCTGAACGGATTTACTGAGACATGGAATAGGAAGATTGAGGATTGCCCCCATGGCCAAGCTCTATTATTTTCTGTTGACCGCAGTCTGCTGTGGGATTATTTCTGACTCCAGCATACCAGTCAGGTTTAAGGCATTTGTATCAGGGAGGCAGACTGTAAGGTTTTTCTGTGTTGAAACAAATTGCAAACTATATGTTCAAAACGATTTTAATCTTAGGAGAATCACATTTCAGTAGAAAAGAATGGGTGGGGATTTTTTTTTTAAAAAAGGCACCAGGTAGGGGCAGTGAATATTTTAAAACTTAATTCTCAGAACGTGGGCATCGCTGGCAAGGCCGGCATTTACTGCACATCTCTTATTGCACTGATACAACTGAGTGGTTTACTGGGCAACTTCAGAGGGCAGTTAAGAGTCAACCACATTGATGCGGGACTGGAGTCACATATAGGCCAGACTGGGTAAGTACAGCAGGTTTCCTTCACCTAAAGACCATTAGTGATCCAGTTGTGTTTTAATAACAGCCCGACAGCTTCATTGTCACTTTTACCGATACAAGCTTTTTATTTCTAAATTTTTAAAAACTGAATTCAAATTGCCATGGTGGGATTTGAACTCATGATTCATTCTGGGTTAAATAGTCTAGGCCTTAGGATTACTAGTCCAGCAACATAACCACTACACTACTGCATCCCTAACTAGTTGTTCTACCCCTACACTAAGAAGAGGGAAAATCAGACTGGCTCCATACTTCTTATCAATCTCCAGGGAACTCGACTGGATGTGGACCTGTGCAAATGATCATTTAAAGCTGAGGAAGATACAGAGCTAAGGGGAGAGAGCAGGGCGGCGGGATTAGCTTTGGATTTCTCCAACAAAGGTACACGATGGGCTGAATGGCCTCCTCCTGTGCTATAAACCTCCATGGGTGTTGGAGGATAGGATCAAACCATTTAGGCCATTATTTTTAGTTATCACCTGTGCACCAGGTATAAACTGTACATTTTCTTTATAAACGTTTTCTAAATTTCACTACACTTAGCACGGAGAGGACGTCTAACCACCCCCCCCCCCATGTTGTGTTTCTACCTTATGGTTTTTATTAACCCTTCAAGTAAAATAATAATTCTTGAGTTTTTTCAGCTCAACCAACTGATGACATGATACAGTTTGCTTATCCTGTAATAATTCTTTTTCTGATTACACCTCTGTGAAGCACCTTGGGATGATTTTCTACGTTATAGGTGCTATATAAAGGCATGCTGTTGAGACAAGGAAATGACAAGGGACTGCAGAATGATACTTGGACAGTGTCATTTACAAAGGGTTAAATATCTCGATACTCAACGTATACAGAGTGGGCATCTGGTAGATCCACAGCCACAATGTCTGAAGCCCGTTGAGGACAGGACCAAGGATGGGAGCAGATCGTCCCACTTACCCGTTTCACAAGAGCATTGGGAAGCCTCCTTGGAGAAGTGAAAATAATAGGGGAGAGAGAGGGCCTACCAAATAATTACATTTTTATGTCTTGAACTAAATCGTTGGGATGAATGCATTAAACCAGGAGATGGGAGCTCGGGGTCATGATAATGTCATGCTTAGAATTGGAGAGAATATATTTCCAGCCAGGTGCAGCGAATGTTGACGAGCATGAAGCATTTGAAAAAGAAAAGGGCAGATTCCTGACTCATTGGGGCGTAGAAGAATAGGAGCAGGACAGAAATGAAGGTGATCTGATTAGGTGGGACCCTGGACATGGACTTAAATGCCAGGGAGATCAGGAAGGGCCGAATGACCTTTGCTCCCTCTGTTTTCAGATCGTAAGATGGTTTAAGACAAACACAGTTGTGAGAAGTGAAGCTGAGACTTTTAATGGTCAAAGCTTATCAGCTCGTTCTAGTAAAAATGATCATTAAGTAGACTAAGTGGACACAAGTCTGTCACCTCTGGGACTCGGGTTCAAATCCAGCCTGGACTGGAAGGCATTGAGGCTCCCCTCTGTCTGTTAGCTGTAATTCACAGTATATGAAATGTGATTAGGAACACAGGCACGATTTTCTGCTCAAATTCGAATTCAGGTAGATCTGGAGTGGGTGGGGACGGAGGCAGAGGTGGGGCAAGGAATATGTTTGGCCCAGTATGTTCAGCCTATCCAAATTGCGTAGTAGTGACCGAGTGACACCGAAGATCCAATTTTCTGTTCTACCCCCATTGTGACACGGGATGCAATGATTCCCGGCATGTCCCTGTCATCCAGTGTTACATTTGGTGTGCGGGAGGGGATTTAAATTTTGAAAGGCCCCATTAACTGTCGTAGGATGATAGATTATACCAACAATTCTTGAGCTTATTATCCTGGCCCCTAGAACCTCATCTCCTGGTTTAGTGCTTCTGCCCTTGACTCTTTTCGTAACCCCTGCAATTTTTAACGAGCTTGTCCTTGCTCTTAAGCTGCTCTGGAGGCTGTCGGCCCCGCTCTGCTCCCCAAGACCTGCAAGCGAAAATTTTCCACCGAGAAACCAAACCCACAACCCCTGCCCCCCACCCCAACATCCCCGACAGCTCCCCAGCACAGTCCGGAATCCCACCGAGGGCCCACCAAATTATACAAGATAGGCCGATCCCGGAAAATATGCAACAGCAGCCAAGTTGGTTGAGTGCAAAGCCCACCACACCGAATTTAGTCCGGCTTACATAGGAACATAGGAATTACTGGACAAAAAAAGACCACGATCCATCTAGTTCACCTTCTACTATCCTGGTCGTCGCATGATCCAATGATAATGGAATTGTTGACTAATCATAGCAATCAATCTCTATCAATTAGTCTACAACAGACCCAGAAAAGACACGAGGAAAACCCCAGTGGTGGAGAGCTTTGGTCCAAAGTCACCTGTTCCTCTAAAGCCTGTTGCACTTACCACATCATGTCCCAAATTACTCATGGACAGTATTCCAAAATGTTATTTTCTGAAAGAAATCTGTCTAATTTGCATTTGAATGAATCAATACTAACTGCTCCCACTGTCTCCCGAGGGGACCTGTTCCAGAAATTGACCACTCACTCACTGAATGTAACCAAAGCTGAAAATGCCAGCTCCTGTTTCTAGTGAGCAAGCAGCCACAGCACCAAACCTGCACTAAATAAGCAACCTGACTCAGCAAGGCCAGCGGATGGCTGGTATAGGAAACAAGATGACCCTTTGCCTTGGAGTCAGAAGGTTGTGGGTTCAAGTCCCACTCCAGATACTTAAGCACAAAATCTAGGCTAGCACTTAAATGCAGTACTGAGGGAGGGCTGCACTGTCAGAGGTGCTGCCATCTTTCTGAAGAGATGTTAATCTGAGATCCTGACTGTACTCTCAGGTGGATATAAAAGATCCCATGGCACTATTCAAAGAAGAGTAGTGGAGTTGTCCTGGGCCAATATTTATCCCTCAACCAACATCACTAAAACAGCTTATCTAGTCATTATCATCTTGCTGTGTGAAAATTGGCTGCCATGTTTCTTACATAACAACAGCAATTCATTGGCTGTAAAGTGCTTTGGGATGTCACGAAAGGTGCTAAATAAATGCATGTCTTTCTTTCTTTTAGAAACTGGTCGCAGTGGTACCGTAGGGGAGGGAGAAGGAGGGGGGACTCCAGTGAGTTTGGGTTGAGTAGCTAAGCAGGAAGAGCAGAAGGAACTTTACTCCATGTGCAACCTGTGCTATACCTGACTGGGACTGCTTCATGCTGACACTGGCCAAATGCTGCATTCTAACATCATCAATAGTGACAAAGTAAATGTGCTCATGAAGATTTCTTCTGGCTGGTATTCCTAGTGAAAATACAACGAACACTTTTACAATTGTGCTGAAAATCCCGAGGAGAGGAGATCTCCATGAGCACATTTCTGAGGCTGATACACAAACCGGCCAGAAGAGTTCTTCCTCTGTGATTGTTGCTGTGGGTTTTGTGCTCAGTAGAAAAAGAAAGTTGAGAAAAGATAATCTTTCAGAAGCAGATCTTATTACCGTTCAGCTCTGCTTCTGCGACCTGCAGATTAAAATTCTGTTTTGTAATGTGAGATTTTGTGGGCAAGGAGAGACAACCCAAAACAGAATAATTGAAATTATAAGCTGCTGGGCATGAGACAAAGAGTGGACTGTAACATTAGTCTAACACTATTCAATTCTCCTGACAGCAGGCCTGCCAGGTTCAGTCCAACCAGAACCAATTTTGTTGGGTCTGTCAATTCTGCTGCCAACAGCTGACATTTCCTGGTTGATGTACCCGGCAAACTGTATCCCATTACTTCACTCTTATCGCTGAACATCACATCCGCATGAGGTTAAACACAAATTTGACAAGGTTTCTTCTGTCCTTTGCAGAATTAAGGTTTCGTTTATCTGATAGTAAATGATCTGATTTAGAGTCGACTTTTCTTCAGAAGCCTTGGACACAGACCTCATGTCTGTTTGAACACTACAGGGCAAATCGGCATAGAATCAGACAGCACAGAAAGAGGCCATTTGGCCCATCTTGCCTGTGCCGGCTCTTTGAAAGAGCTATCCGATTAGTCCCACTCCCTTGCTCTTTCCCCAAAGCCCTGCAAATTTTTCCTTTCAAGTATTCATCCAATTCTCTCTTGAAAATTACTATTGAATCTGCTTCCACTACCCTTTCAGGCAGTGCATTCCAGATCGTAACAATTTGCTGCATAAAGAAATTTCTTCTCATCTCCTCTCTTTTTTTTGCCAATTATCATAAATCTGTGTCCTCTGGTTACTGACCCTCCTGCCAATGGAAACAGCTTATTCCTATATACTCCATCAAAACCCTTCCAAATTTTGAACACCTCTATTAAATCTCCCCTTAACGCCTGCTGTAAGGAGAACAATCCCAGCTTCTCCAGACCCTCCACATAACATACTGGTCTCGGTGAATGTCCTGTTGGCCGGGTATTTCCTTAGCGTTCCTCCCGCTCCGCGTTTGCGCTTGTGAACCACGCTTTGCCGCCCTTCCGGCTACGTTACAGTGACAGGGCAGGAGCAGCTCCAAGGAAATTCTCAGCCGTTATTTGTAGTGTGTCTGTCCTTCCCTCACCCCTTCCAGTTGTCTCCTCTCCTGAGCTGACTCATGCTGGGGTACAGTCTCGCAGGTGCATGCCAGCCTCTGGTACCTTGCCCAAGTAGCAATTGCTCGGATGAGCCCGGGCAGAGAGTTTTGACAGATTGCAGGACATGACACAGCGTTAAGGCCTACGCTGTACTTACCTGATCTCCACACACGTGTACTTCCCAGTAGGATCATTTGAGAGTGATCAGGACAGGATCCTGATTTCCCCTCCCACTGGCTCAGGCTACATTATGGCCAACTCTGGCATCTCTAATGCCAACACACTTGAGATCATCTAACTGAGCCCAGATTGGGGATATTTATACCTAAGGTCAGTGCATTTACCCATTGAGCTGTTGAGGGACTGAAATGATTTTTCGAGTGATGAATATGGAACAGGATGTGGGCAATTCAGATCTCGACAACACGGATACATAGAATTATATATTGCTTAGAAGTGACAACACAGACAAAATGTTGAATATTTTGAATGGCGAGTCTTTTCAAGTGTCATCCGTAGCCATTTTTAGCTGTTCACCCTGTTTCTCCACGGGTTCTGCTGATCCTCCGCCAAAGTTACAGTGGGAGATCGGAAACACTTTAGTGGAAATTCCAGATCTGCAATTCTACTTGTATACAGTATTTATTATCGAGCTCATTCTGTAATTTTTGTGTTACCTCTTCCAGTTCCACTCACCCTTGGACTTTTGATATAAGGACATAAGAAATGGGAGCAGGAGTAGGCCGTACGGCCCCTCGAGCCTGCTCCGCCATTCATTCAGATCATGGCTGATCTTTAACCTCAACTCCACTTTCCTGCCCAATCCCCATATCCCTTGATTCCCCTAGAGTCCAAAAATCTATCTATCTCAGCCTTGAATATACTCAACGACTCAGCATCCACAGCCCTCCGGGGTAGAGAATTCCAAAGATTCACAACCCTCTGAGTGAAGAAATTCCTCCTCATCTCAGTGTTAAATGGCTGACCCCTTATCCTGAGACTATGCCCCCTAGTTCTAGACTCTCCAGCCAGGGGAAACAACCTCTCAGCATCTACTCTGTCAAGCCCCCTCAGAATCTTCTATGTTTCAATGAGATCACCTCTCATACTTCTAAACTCCAGAGAGTTTAGGCCCATTCTACTCAACCTCTCCTCATAGAACACCCCTCTCATCCCAGGAATTAATCTAGTGAACCGTCGTCGCACGCCTCTAAGGCAAGTATATCCTTCCTAAGATAAGGAGACCAAATTTGATCAGTTCTCATTGGGTTTCTCGGACCAAGTCATTGATGTAAACTGAAAGCTGTAATGGTCCCGACACCAATCCCTGGGACACTTCACTCAGTACCACTGTAAACTTTCTCTGCCTCTCTTGTTATGTTTCTCCCCTCCATCCCATATAACTTTCTCTGATTCAAGGAGCGGGCAGTGATGCCCAGGCCCTTGCCCGTGCCACTATGCCATTAGGAGCAGTGTGACAGGGGTGTGGCTGTCACGATCTTTGACACTGCCCCTCCTCCTGTGATTTTCTTCCACTTTCCACTTCCCTCGCCCTCCCCCCAACCAACCAAAATCCAGTTGAGATGGGAACTCCCTGTGTAAAGGGAAACATGTGCGCATGTCCACTTCGTACCATTCCAGGGTGTAAGGCATTGCCGCTAAGATTTGTTTCTAAAATATGTCTCCGTGCATTCCCATTGACAAGCAGGAAAAGTGGTTTTGCGCTGGACAAGATAATGAACACACACACTCACATTCAGTCTCTGATCGGAAGAGAAAATAAGAACTCCTTCTCAGCTCTCAGATAAAACAGTTGTACTTTAAAGTAGAGCATGCTCATTTGAGTTAAAAGGTACACTATGTAAAAATGATGGATGTAAGGAATCTTACAACACCAGGTTATAGTCCAACTGTTTTATTTGAAAATCACAAGCTTTCGGAGGCTTTCTCCTTCGTCAGGTGAGTGTGGGATTCCATGGAAGGTTACCGCATTTATAATCAGAGAACAATACCTGGTGATTACAGATAATCTTTCCAACTGTCCGTTGTCAAGGCAATCAAAGTGTTCAGACAGAGAGATGTTACCTACAGGACCACCGAATATACAAACGGCCAGAACAAAAGACAGAGAGAGAGAGAGAGAGAGAGAAACATCTGAAAGGAAGAGAAAGACAGAGAATGACCCATTGTATTAAAAACAGATAACTTTTTTTCGCTGGTGGGGGTACGTGTAGCGTGACATGAACCCAAGATCCCAGTTGAGGTCGTCCTCATGGGTGCGGAACTTGGCTATCAATTTCTGCTCGACGATTTTGCGTTGTCGTGTGTCTCGAAGGCCGCCTTGGAGAACGCTTACCCGAAGATCGGTGGCTGAATGTCCTTGACTGCTGAATTGTTCCCCGACTGGGAGGGAACCCACCTGTCTGGCGATTGTTGCGCGGTGTCCGTTCATCCGTTGTCGCAGTGTCTGCATGGTCTCGCCAATGTACCAATGTACCAGGCATCCTTTCCTGCAACGTATGAGGTAGACAACGTTGGCCGAGTCACAGGAGTATGAACCATGTACCTGGTGGGTGGTGTCCTCTCGTGTGATGGTGGTGTCTGTGTCGATGATCTGGCATGTCTTGCAGAGGTTGCCGTGGCAAGGTTGTGTGGTGTCGTGGATGCTGTTCTCCTGAAAGCTGGATAATTTGCTGCGAGCAATGGTCTGTTTGAGGTTGGGTGGCTGTTTGAAGGCGAGTAGTGGAGGTGTGGGGATGGCCTTAGTGAGGTGTTCGTCGTCATCGATGACATGTTGAAGGCTGCGGAGAACATGGCGTAGTTTCTCCACTCCGGGGAAGTACTGGACGACGAAGGGTACTCTGTTGGTTGCGTCCCGTGTTAGTCTTCTGAGGAGGTCTATGCGATTTTTCGCTGTGGCCCGTCGGAACAGTCGATCGACGAGTCGAGCGTCATATCCCGTTCTTACAAGGGCGTCTTTCAGCGTCTGTAGGTGTCCATCGCGTTCCTCCTCGTCTGAGCAGATCCTGTGTATTCGCAGGGCCTGTCCATAGGGGATGGCCTCTTTGACGTGGTTAGGGTGGGAGCTGGAAAAGTGGAGCATCGTGAGGTTGTCCGTGGGCTTGTGGTAGAGTGAGGTGCTGAGGTGCCCGTCTTTGATGGAGATTCGTGTGTCCAAGAAAGAAACCGATTCTGAGGAGTAGTCCATGGTGAGCTTGATGGTGGGATGGAACTTGTTGATGTTATCGTGTAGTCTCTTCAGTGATTCTTCGCCATGGGTCCATAGGAAGAAAATGTCGTCGATGTATCTGGTGTATAGCGTTGGTTGGAGGTCCTGTGCAGTGAAGAAGTCGTGCTCGAATTTGTGCATGAAAATGTTGGCGTATTGGGGTGCAAATTTGGTCCCCATGGCTGTTCCGTGTGTTTGGGTAAAGAACTGGTTATCGAAGGTGAAGACATTGTGATCCAGGATGAAGCGGATGAGTTGTCGGATGGCGTCTGGAGATTGGCTGTTGTTGGTGTTGAGTATTGATGCTGTTGCAGCGATGCCGTCATCATGGGGGATACTGGTGTATAGTGCCGAGACGTCCATCGTGGTGAGAAGTGTTCCTGGTTCAACTGGTCCGTGGGTACTGAGTTTTTGTAGGAAGTCTGTAGTGTCGCGACAGTATCTGGGGGTTCCCTGTACGATGGGTTTCAGGATGCCCTCGATGGGAATAAGGAAGAACTTGCATTTATGTAGCACCTTTCACAACCTCAGCATGTCCCAAAGTGATTCACAACCAATGAAGTACTTTTGTAAGTGTAGTCAATGTTGTAACGTGGGGAAATGCAGCAGTCAATTTGCACACAAACAGAGCCTTGGTTTAATGTTTTACCTGAAAGACAGCACCTCTGACAGTGCAGCACTCCCTCAGCACTATACTGGGGTGTCAGCCTCGATTATGTGCTCAAGCCTCTTGAATACCATGGCCGACTAACTCGGAGGTGAGTGCTACCACGGAGCCAAAGCTGACACCTTGAAGGGATGAGCCAACTTGATAAGGTAGCATTCTGTTGGCCAGGGGCTGCAGAAAGTAACCTGAGATACACAGGCAAGAACAACATTTGAACTGAAGTAACCTGAGTTCAGTCGCTGGCCTGAGCTGGCTGGAACCGGTTTGAATTAGCTAAGTTTTGTGAAAGACAAAGGAGATGTGATAAGACACAAGTCCTTATTTAGAAAAGGAGTAATGAGGTAATGCTACCTAAGTCCTTGGGACAGAGCCAATGAGGAGAAGACCCAGGCAAAAGCGAACAGGCCTAAACCAAAGGGAGAGAGACAGCACAGCTTGAAGAGATAAGATTCGGAATAAGAAGGAAGAATCTTGGGCGTGGAGCCAGAGCGAAGACTCCGGAGACCAACCATCGCGGAAGTGGAAGACCCTACGTCAGGGACGTAGAGACGACGTCGAGAGAGAGAGAGAACAGAACCCCTGGCCAGCGTCAGCTCTCCTTTTCGGGTATTATCCTTTATATTCTGTGACCACTCAGGGAGTGTCAGAGAAACTTAGTGAGTGTGCGTTTAGATCCTAGTTTGGGTATAAAACTGTATAACCTGGTGTAAACTGCATGTCTATATCTAACCAGACGTATAAGCTATATGTATATGATCTAACGACGTGAATAAAGTGAATTGAGAGTTAAGAGAGAATTGACTCTTCTCCTCTTTGTACTAAGCCAGTAACCATAACCGGTGACCTCTGGTCAACAATTCTAATTAACATGATTAAGCTAACCTATACAATTCTCTTTTGTTTCTTTCAGTTCTTTCATTAATGTTTCTCCACCTCTCTGAAAAGCCTAGGGTATGAGTGGATGTACTTTCCACAGCCGTCACTGGCTTCTGAAGAGACTTAACAACCACTCCTCCAAACAATCAGCAGTGCCAACAATTTCTAGCAAACCACAGTCTCAAGCCTGGATTTTCTGATCCAGTGGATTGGTGGCCCAACTGTTTAATTTCCCTCTGGCCCCAGTGGACCTTCCCGGCTCAAACTAATTATAATCCTTGTGGTAGTCTCCCAGCAGGTATCTCCAGTCCTGCATTCATTCGATCAGTCTGTGCTCGATTGCAATAAGCCATGAGGCCTTTACATTTTAAATCCCCCCCTCCCTCAACACCCACCATGCTTCCTGAGCAGTATTGAATGTCAGGAAAGTATCAGAGTTCCGTGCGTTGCTAAGGTGAGTGCAGGGTCGTACGTAATATAATAGGTTAACAGCTCGGCATAGTAACATAGCAAACCGGAGTAGGCCATTCTGCCCCTCGAGCCTCCTCTGCCATTCAATTAGATCTTGGCTGATCTGTATCTTAACACAATTTACCCGCCTTGGTTTCATAGCCCTTAATACCCTGACCCGACTAAAATCTATCAATCTCAGTCTAAATGTAGAATGCGAGGCTTGTTCAGGGGGCACTTCTGATGAAGAATTGGCCGGGATTGGTGATGCTTTCGAAAGCATCATGGGTTAATTGGTATAGGGAGCTACAGTGAGAGCAGGGAGAGAGAGAGAGAAAATGTGCAGCCTGAATGCTGACAGGGAGATTGAAGCCAATCTTCAAGCCGGAGAGATTTCAGTGCAAAACCGACAGCTTGGACAAGATAAGGTATGAAAGCAGAACCAAATGCAGCTGGTGTAGATGCAATTAACTGTATCGTCGTAGAACTGGCTTTAGACAATATACTCTTAGATGAAACTTATATCACATGACATTAGAAATACATAAGTCAAACTAGTCAAGTGGGGGGGCTACTATGAAACAGACAAGCTCAGGCCTTGTGGAAAGGTATTGGGATAAGCTCAAGCAGAAACATTGCAAGAATCACAAGATGAAATAACCTAGAGTAAGAGATAAGAGATGGGGCCACTTGTCTAATGGTTTTGTGCTGAGACTAGCCAAGTGATATATTTCAGAGCTGGACAAATCTGGTTTGAATCAGTTTTCAGACAAAGGGATAGCAGGTGGTGTTTGGGTTACATCATATCCTGTGACCAAAAGTAGGTGTATAAAAATATAAATGTAGAATACAATGTATCTTCAAGGGGTACCTCTGATCAAAAACTGGCCTGGAGTGGAGCCTCTCTTGTTCCCCAATGGGTGTCCTACTTGTAAGTATGATAGACATATTTGCTTGCAATCTCATATATGTTCAATAAATCTTGAAAGTTAACTTGACTCTAGAGTCCGAACCTTTCTTAGGACTGGACTGGAAGTCCCACATGGCATCAGTTCTACTGGAGAACAGGTGATGGTCCCATTGAATATCATTTGAAATGACCACCTCCTGATCTGTATTATCCCTGACTGGTAGGTAGGAGCAGGAACTGGCAGCATTCAGTCCCAAAGTGGTGTCAGGGTCTAAATTATGTCACTTGACCCCTATTTGCATGTATTGGCTTCAGCCTGTTTTATATGGGAGCTCTGGTTGCTGAAAAATAAAATTTTTAAAAATCACCAGAATGATACCAGGTTACGGTTATGACATCCCACGGACGTTCAGGGCCGGTATATGAGTGAGGGACAGACAGTGAGACAGACAAACACACAGACATTGGGTACAGCTGCAGTGCAGCGAGCTGATCTCCGCTGTAATGTGAGGTCAGCTCATTAACACAAATTAGCAGCACTCCTGGTGTGCAGAGCACGACACATTGGGAGTTCACCAGCGCCAAAGGCCAGGGTCTCCAGCACCAGCAACTCTTAAAAGGCGGCTGGTCAACCTGCTACTGAAGACGGGCTGAACTGGCTACAGCAAGAAGAAAGAAAGAAAGAACTTGCATTAATATAGCACCTTTCATGACTGTAGCCAATAAAGTACTTTGAAGTGTGGTCACTATTGCAATATAGGAAACGTGGCAGCCAATTTGCACACAGTAAGGTCCCACAAATAGCAATGAGATAAATGACCATATAATCTGTTTTAGTGATTTTGGTTGAGGGATTAATATTGGCCAGGACACCGGGGAGAACTCCCCTGCTCTTCTTCCAATAGTGACATGGGATCTTTTATGTTCAAGTGAGCAGCGAACACAGTATACTAAATTGTTAGAAGTACAAGTAAATCGCTGTTTCACCTGAAAGCAATGTGTGGGGCCCTGGAGGTGGGAAGGGAGGAGGTGAAAAGGCAGGTGTTGCATCTCTTGCGCTCACATGGGAAGGTGCTGAGGGGAGGGGAGCGGGCGTTGGGGGTGATGGAAGAGTGGACCAGGGTGTCGCGGAGGGAGTGTTCCCTTCGGAATGCTGAACCATAGAACCATAGAAAAGATACAGCACAGAAGGGGGCCATTCGGCCCATTGTGTCTGCGCCGGCTCGAAGAACAACCAGGTGCCCATTCTAATCCCACCTTCCAGCACCCGGTCCGTAGCCCTGCAGCTTACAGCACTTTAGGTGCAGGTCCAGGTATTTTTTAAAAGAGTTGAGGGTCCCTGCCTTTACCACCAATTCGGGCAGCGAATTCCATACACCCACCACCCTCTGGGTAAAGAGGTTTTTCCTCATGTCCCCTCTAATCCTTCCACCAATCAGCTTAAATCTATGTCCTCTAGTTCTTGAACTCTCCACTAGGGGAAACAGGTACTTCCTGTCTACTCTATCTGTGCCCCTCATAATTTTGTACACCTCAATCAAGTCTCCCCTCAGTCTCCTCTGCTCCAAGGAAAACAACCCCAGCCTATCCAATTTTCAAGCCCTGGCAACATTCTTGTAAATCTTCTCTGCACTCTCTCCGGAGCAATTACGTCCTTCCTGTAATGTGGTGATCAGAACTGTGCACAATACTCCAGCTGTGGCCTTACCAGCATTTTATACAGTTCCATCATTACATCCCTGCTTTTGTATTCTATACCTCGGCTAATAATGGAGAGCATTCCGTATGCCTTCTTCACAACCTTATCTACCTGTCCTACCACCTTCAGGGACCTGTGCACATGCACTCCAAGGTCTCTTACTTCCTCTACCCCTCTCAATATATTCCCGTTTTCTGTTTATTCCCTTTTTACTGTTTGCCCTCCCTAAGTGCATTACCTCACACTTCTCCAGGTTGAACTCCATTTGCCACTTTTCCGCCCATTCCACCAACCCATTGATATCTTCTTGGAGTCTACAGCTATCCTCTTCACTATCAACTACACGGACAATTTTTGTATCGTCTGCAAATTTGCCAATCATGCCCCCTACATTCAAGTCCAAATCATTAATATATACCACAAACAGCAAGGGACCCAACACTGAGCCCTGTGGCACACCACTGGAAATGGATTTCCATTCGCAAAGACATCCATTGACTTTTACCCTTTGTTTCCTGTTACTGAGCCAATTTTGGATCCAATTCGCCAGATTTCCCTGTATCCCATGGGCTTTTACCTTTCTGACCAGTCTGCCTTGTGGGACCTTGTCAAATGCCTTACTAAAATCCACGTAGACAACATCCACTGCACTACCCTCATCAATCCTCCTTGTTACTTCCTCAAAGAATTCAATTAGATTTGTAAGGCATGACCTTCCCTGAACAAGTCCATGCAGACTATCCCTGATTAAACCATGCCTTTCCAAGTGACAGTTTATCCTATCTCTCAGTATTGATTCCAAAGCGTAGGGTAAGATGTGTTTGGGGGTGGGATCGCGCTGGAGGTGGCGGAAATGGCGGAAGACGATCTGTTGAATGTGGAGGCTGGTGGGGTGGAAGGTGAGGACAAGGGGGACCCTGTCGTGGTTCTGGGATGGAGGGGAAGGGGTGAGGGCAGAAGTGCGAGAAAAGGGACGGACACGGTCGAGGGCCCTGTCAACTACAGTGGAGGGGAATCCTCGGTTGAGGAAAAAGGATGACATATTGGAAGCACTGGTGTGGAAGGTGGCATCGTCAAAACAGATGCGACGGAGAAGCAGAAACTGGGAGAATGGAATAGAGTCTTACAAATAGGGCGGAAGGAAGTGTAATAAGGTAGCTGTGGGAGTCAGTGTGCTTATAGTAGATATCGGTGGATAGCCTAACCCCAGAAGTAGTTAATGCAATTAGAATTTTTGTATTAAATATCAAAAACAAGGTAAATCATGAATCCTTCAACTTTATCTGAGGTAATTTAGAAAGCAAATACCATAAAATAGATAATCTCCCACAACTACAGTCTGCTTTAACACTGGGCGATTGAGGCATCTACCTGACTCTGTTAAACCTGCCGCAGCAGCACCAGCGCTCCCAAAAGGTAACTGCGAAGCTTATCTTTGTGGGGCCAAGAGAAGAAAGGATGCCTGGAGCCCCAGAAGGAACGTACGGGCCTCTGCTGCCCTGGGCTCCTCCCTCCCCACACCCCTCGCTTTCTAGTAAAACCCTCCTGAATCCACCCCCGTGACCCACCCAACGGCTAACGGGCGACCTTGGGCTGCCCGATCTTTGCCGAGCGGCAGCCATCCAGATCCCTCTTTATGCTCGTGAAATGTTAATGAGGCCGGGCCGTTACAACCGACTTGGTCTCCCACGGCAACACGTAGAGCGCGCGAAGTCCGGCGCCTCTCCTCCGCTTGTCACCCGGGAGTAAAGATCCTTGCTTTAGATCACTGAACACGGATTGAGCGGAGGAGAAAAGCAACAATTGGGGAAAGATTTGGGAAGAATAACTCAGCGCAGATTTTTATATTTTGTAATCCATCCTAAATGGTTCCACTAGCCGTATTTGTTTTATTTATTTCAGAACTCATTTAGGGAGGGCAAACAAGGCAAGGGAATACACAATAAATGGGAGGATACTGAGAGGTGTAGAGGAAGTGAGGGACCTTGGAGTGCATGTCCACAGATCCCTGAAGGTAGCTGGGCAGGTAGATAAGGTGGTTAAAAAGGCATATGGAATACTTTCCTTTATTAGCCGAGGCATAGAATATAAGAGCAGGGAGGTTATACTAGAACTGTATAAAACATTGGTTAGGCCACAGCTTGAGTATTGTATACAGTTCTGGTCACCACATTACAGGAAAGATGTGATTGCACTAGGGAGGGTACAGAGGAGATTTACGAGGATGTTGCCAGGACAGGAGAATTTTAGCTATGAGGAAAGATTGTGTAGGCTGGGGTTGTTTACTTTGGAACAAAGGAGGCTGAGGGGAGATTTAATTGAGGTGTATAAAATTATGACGGGAATAGATAGAGTGGATAGGAAGGACCTATTTCCCTTAGCAGAGGGGTCAGTGACCAGGGGGCATAGATTTAAAGTAATTGGTAGAAGGATTAGAGGGGAGCTGAGGAGAATTTTTTTCACCCGGAGAGTGGTGGGGGTCTGGAACTCACTGCCTGAAAGGGTGGTAGAGGCAGAAACCCTCAACTCATTTAAAAAGTGCTTGGATGTGCACTTGAAATGCCGTAACCTAGAGGGCTACGGACCAAGTGCTGGAAAGTGGGATCAAGCCGGATAGCTCTTTTTCGGCCAGCACGGACACGGTGGGCTGAATGGCCTCCTTCTGTGCCATAACTTTCTATAATTCTATGATTCTAACTCAAAAAAACAACCAGGACTCATATAAACAGTGGCAAGATCTGGAAGGACTGTATCATTATTCAAGTTTGGAGGGATGTTTTCAATAAAAGCTCTGATTTAAACACGTATAGCTAACACCAAACTGTTGCAAAGATGTTTAATGAAGAAAATAGCTACTTGGCTTAATTTTTACTTAAGTTTCCTTCAGCTCCCTGACCTCATCACTGGTCCCATCGGAAATCCCGGGGGTCGGAGGAATTTGCATGACGTAGGCGAGTTCCACCGTCATTTCTGGTGCAACTGGGACACCCCCTGAGCGGTGAAGGTAAAAATTACCCCAGCATTTCTCCCAGCTTACCATGAGCCAGCACCACGGTTAATCAACTGGTGTTTTAAAAAAAATTACTGCATCGTGCTGTGATTGAGAATCTCACTTTGTTTGCTTGTCCTGGTCTCGAATCTGCAGTCTGCCTTTTAGGCCCGAAACACTCTCTGGGGGATAAATTCGATAAGGGTCCGTTTTGGGCGGTGGTAACGCGATGCACTACCACCCAGCGCCCGACGGACCCTGGGCAGGCAGGACGCGAGTTTAGACCCAAGGGAGCACTTACCTGAAATCGGGGTTCCTTTCCAGGCCTTGCAATCGATGCAATTTGCTCTTTCCGCCACCAGAGGGAACTCAATCTCTTAAAGGGAGGATGTTTCTTAGAAATCTTTTAAAGGTAGCTGGTACCTGTTATTTGCTACTGTCTGCATGGAGTCAGTTTACTGTCTGCATGGAGTCTGAACAGAGATCAGACATCGCATACGTAAAACACAGATGCAGGTCCCATCCCTAGGTTTACACACTGATGAGTTAGTTAAAACATTGAATAAAGGTTGTGCACTACTAAATCCCACATCCTCCAATCTGCACACCAGACCTCAGCAATCTGCCGATCTGAGTTGGTACCAGGCCTGCGAGAGTGCGTGCACCAAGGTTCTCTGCTGATGCACTAGAGACCTTGGGCACAAGAGGTGGACAGAAGGAGGGACATCCTATATCCACAGGGGGGGCAAGAGGCCCTCCAGACATATACTCAAAAGGCAGTGGGAGGCAGCGGGGGATGAAGTCAATGCCAGGCGCACAGCATCATCAACATGGATACAGTGCAGGAAGAAGTTCAATGCTTTGACATGAGCGGTCAAGATGAGTGAGGTCAACTGTCATGTGGCGTCTCCTACCAACTGCACCACGCACTACGCCCCCCATCACCCACATACCAACAAACTCTTTCCATCAGTACTCAACACTTCCAATCAGATGCTTCCTCTCACCCTTACACATTACCACTGTTTCAAGCCGCCCACCCTCAGCTCACAGGCCACACACACTGGCAGCTATTCAACCATGACAGGCACATCACCCAGACATACGTCCCGCTTTCTTGCAGGAGAAGGTGGTGCATATCAAGAGGCAGCAAGTGGCAGTGGCATTTAGCCCCTCGAGCCTGTTCCACCATTCAGTGAGATCATGATGGACCTGTGACCTAACTCCATATACCCGCCTTAGCCCATATCCCTTCATACCCTTGGTTCACAGAAATCTATCAATCTCAGAATTAACATTCACGAGTGAGCTAGCATCAACTGCCGTCTGCAGAAGAGCGTTCCAAACGTCTCCCACCTTCTGCGTGTAGAAGCATTTCCCAACTTCACTCCTGCACGTCCTGGCTCTAAATGTTAGACTATGTCCCTGCGTCCTAGTATTGAAGTCTAGGAGACAGTTACATATGTCTCGACAGCCAGAAGCAATAATCCAGCCACTAACCTGTAAATCCTGCATGGTCCCTTTAAATAGCGCTGGTGGGGGGTCCTCCAGGCTGTCTAAGACACGTTCAGATGGTCAGGGTTAAGACTGTGCATTGAGTTCAGCGTTAAGTCCCAAAATGGTGTCGATCACTTTAAATCAGCGATGCACACTGATTGAAGCCATTTTCTCCCTACTTTACATGATTCCAGCGTTCGTTATCTGCGCCTGCGCTAACTCCTATACCAGGATGGCGTCTGGCGCACGTCACGCAGGAAACGTGCGTGCGCATCCAAGACGCCATCTTGGATGTCGGAGAGGCCGTGTAGCGCCGAAACAACGGGTGCTGAACGGCCCAATTTAGCACCCTCTGTGTTTCCAAAGATAGTGTTAGGAATGTGAATTTTCTAATAATATAGACAAAGGCTGCAGTCTAGGGTTGCCAACTCTGGTGGACGTATTCTTGGAGGTTTCATCACATG
This sequence comes from Heptranchias perlo, assembly GCF_035084215.1. Classification (NCBI taxonomy): domain Eukaryota; kingdom Metazoa; phylum Chordata; class Chondrichthyes; order Hexanchiformes; family Hexanchidae; genus Heptranchias; species Heptranchias perlo. Next base: position 5,532,402 of record NC_090352.1, read on the forward strand.
ACATGTCGCCTCCGGACTCCCCGCCCCCACGCTCCGTCATTGGTCGGCCGACACGTCTCAGCTTGTGTCATACCCCTTTCCCACCCCAATTGGAAAGCGATCAGACTCTTACCCGATTGGACGATTTTTGATTAGTCAAACAGTCTTTACCCATGTCCAGTATCTTTATAACTAATAAATGAAAGTTTTCAAAGAAAATGGGAAAAAACACATTTCTTTTAATGCTTCTGTCATTTTCCTGGTGTTGCTCGCAGCAGTGTCCTGGAGATTAATCTTTAATTCCTGGAGACTCCAGGGCAATCCTGGAGGGTTGGCAACTCTACTGCAGCCCTGTGCTTATATGCTATGGATGAATTCTTGGACATGGAGTCAAACCCTTGCTGTTTATTAAAGATTAAATGTTACATGCACATGGCAAACACCGAGGTCACAATGTTCTGCTTTTAAGCTCAGCTAAAAGGCCATTATATCACCTCCTCCATCACCTTCACTGTTGGTTTTACATTCGGTATTATTAGCTCAACAAACCAAGACTCAAAAAGGCTCCACAGCACAATGTCAGAACTTAAACTACCTCATCTATTTACTTGTACAGAAATGATGAAACATATAGATGTATCCACAAGAAGATTAGAACTCTCCAAAGCTATGTGATATGACGACAGTTACAGCCCTACAGATATTGCTTGTCGGGCTACATTTGCAGGTTTTTTTTAATTCTAAGGTTTAACTATAGAATATAAAATGGAACCTAACATAGATGAATAAAAGGATTTCTTAGCTATTTCTCAATCTTAATCTCTAACAATAGGATTTATTCTTATACATTGCACGATGCAGGGGTAGCGTTCCTGTATTAAAACACATGGCCTCTGTCGACAGTTTATGGACAGGTAGAGCTGGGAGGCCTCTCTCCGTCAGCTGACTTAACTACAACGTAGAATAGACCCCCGTGACCAGTTTTTGATACAGAGCTCCAAAGTGAGGTCAATGTATCACCATTCGTGTTTGTCAGGTTTTCCATTCCTGAGGTAAAATGCTTCGATACTGCAAGGTCTTAACGCCTGAGGGTTGTAGTCCTGTCAAGAAGTGACAACACTTCTCACGAGCAAGTTTAGGAGGGTCAGGCACTGCTCGCTGGAATCTGAACCTCTGACAAGAGTTTAATGAACCCCTGTTTTTTCACTGCAATGTTACTCAGCTATGCCTATCATGGAGGGCACTGTGTGAATGAAAGGGCAGGTTCCTGTCCTGTGATTGGTGAGCAAGTTAGAAGCTGTTCTCAGAACCAATCTGTGCAGCAAACTGCAAGAGCGGAGGGACTAAGGGTCATCACAGCTTTAACGTTGAGGAATCGCATCAAACCTTACAACGACTCCTGGGGAGACTGATTTTATTTGATCAGCAGTTCAAGAAATGTATCAGGACTTTGAAACATAAAAGAACATTTTCTCTAAAGATAAAAAAGAGAGGCAAAAAAAAATTCCTTTCTTCAAGGCTATTATCCATCATCTTAATGAGCACCAGAGAATCTTCAAAAGGCCAAGTGTCACTTGAAATCTTTGGAACTTGCTGTTTGAGAACAAGGATTCAGTTTTCTTTTATATCAGGGCACAATGCCAATCGACACTTGCACAACCCAGGGGAACTTGGATGTGACTGTTGGCACTCAGAATGTAGCCTGGTACAGCTGCTTCAGAGTGACCCCTGATGATAACGGTATGGGCAATTTCAAACGATTCAAATGTAGTCACAATTAGAATTGTCCAGTTTTGGAGCAAAAATGGGCAAGATATCTCGGGGGTTAAAGTTCACCATCACCTGGCAGAACGGGCTGCCCACTCGTTGTAGAACTTGCCTGGTTTTTGTTCCATTGGTTTCGAGACTTAATAAGAATCCATTTTTTTTCCCAACGTAGCTGTCACGTGACACGGAGATATTATGGGCTGGTTCTGGGCTCGGGCTCTCACAGTGGGCCCGCGATTTCCCGACCTGCGCTCACTTGGAGTACCGCTCCACGTCAACAATGGCCCAATCACAGCAACAGCCCTGTTCGCCATTAAGGTTTCATCGGCAAGCCAGACACCGGAGCTCAACTGCTAGAAGCACGACCTTAGCCATCGCCCTGACCAGACTCTTGTCCGCTTTTGGCCAAGGCAAGAACTGACGAGACAGGGGTGATTTTGAATCTGTACGATAGTGTAAAATGGTGATAGCGAGTCAGCAGCCCGTTGACTTCAATAGAAATAAAAATCAGGAGAGATGTAAAACGGGCTGCAGATTCGCGTTCACCCGTTTTATACTGTCGCACAAATTCAAAATGACTCCCCCACTGGTCACGATGGGAGGGAGGGGGAGAAACCAGTCCTGTCGATAATCTTAACAAAAATGTCGGTGCGAGTACAGAACAGAATTGCCATTTTATACTCACACTTACTTTACCGGTAAATTTATCGACTGGGGGTGATTTCATCTCCGGTGTATCTTAAGAAATGGGAGGAGAAGGCTGATCCATACTTGGGGACACGTAGCTTTGAATCCCAGTCCATGTAAACTTGTAAGGAGTCGTACAACACCAGGTTATAGTCCAACAGCTTTATTCGAAATCACAAGCTTTCGGAGCTTTGCTCCTTCGTCAGGTGACGAAGGAGCAAAGCTCCGAAAGCTTGTGATTTCGAATAAAGCTGTTGGACTATAACCTGGTGTTGTACGACTCCTTACATTTGTCCACCCCAGTCCATCACCGGCATCTCCACATCATGTAAACTTGGGATATTCATGATAAGCCAGATTGGTAGACTGAACCTCGATAGAGATTCTTGTCTCACGTAACAAACTTGTGAAAAGACATTTAAAATGGAAGGTGACATTTCCCCAACTATACAGACAACTTCACCAACACATCGAGGAGTTTACATGTTCTTGACGTATAATTTCATTTTCTCATCTGCCGTTTCAATATTCCAAATAATCCCCATTTTATCCTGAAATTTGCATTCACTTTCAAAATCTTAAGTATGCCTTACAAATATCATTTAGTGTTTTTTGAAAATGCTGCTTAAATCAATTGAAAAAGTTTGTAGTTAAATCTTGTGCATGACATTCACTTTTTAGATTCAGGTAGTGCCGTGGGATCTTTTATGCTTAACCGAGAGGGCAGACGGGGACACGGTTTAACATCTCATCCGAAAGACAGCACCTCCGACACTACAGCACTCCCTCAGTACTGCACTGGGAGTGTCAGCCTAGATTATATACTGAAGTCTCTGGAGTGGCGTTTAGAACCCAAAACCCTCTGCCCCAAAGGCAAGAGTGCTACTACTGAGCCACGACTGACACATGAAGCTCTCGCCGACCATTTCAAATTTAAAGAAAAAATTGTAAACATTAGCAGCCATACGAAGAAAAATGTAGTCATGTTGTCTGAAGCACATTGCTACTTGTGTACTGAGAGCAGATTTGAACCATGGGTGATCAACATCACAACAACAGGATTCCTCGGGGAAGAGTTTGTTGGGAGTGAGTTCATTTTTGAAGGTGAGGGATCCTTGCTCTCCAGCAATGCTGTCCTCTTTAATGCAAACCCTTCCCTCCCTGCCTGCAAACCTCATTAAAACACACTATATATTCATCTCCTTTCAGCTACAGTCTCACCCCCGGGGTTTTATTACTTCTTCAACCTGCCGTTTGAGCCCCTCATGGGTTGTCTAAAGCACAGTGCAATTACCCACAGAGCCAGCAGGAGATTGTCCGCTGAAAACCATTTAAAACCCTTTCAATACAATTTTTATATTTTGGCCAAATGGCTGAATTAAATCTGCCATGCCTGCTTTCTGTTTTTATATCATTTTTACTTTGATTGATAAAACTTAAATGCTAAAAAAATTTTTTTAGTTTCATTATATTTTCACAAGTACCAAAATCCTTTTGTTCATAGTTGTCTCTCCCACTTCATCTTTCTGCCAGGACATCACATCCCCATCATAACAGGAGGACGAACTATTTAACTGGAATATATATTTGAATAAGACACAAAGCAGTTGAATTTCTTGTTTTAAAAAAATACTTGTTCTTGGGATAAATACAGAAAATGCTGGAAATACTCAGCGAGTCACTCAGCATCTTTGGAGAAAGAAACAGAGTTAATGGGGTCGTTTATAGCGCCTGCGATCGGGTGAGTTCCTGGCAGGGGGACTCCGAAAATCGGGGATTCCCAGCGCGGGTCGGGAGCCCGGCTCCAACCCGCCCACTTCCGGGTTTCCCAAAGACGCGCTGACATGCGCGCGCAGCCCCTGCATGTGGGGCTCCCGCAGGCAATTAAAGCCGGTGGGGTGTCACATAAGCTATTTATTTTGGTATTTCAGGTCGTTTACAGACCTGATTAACATGATATTTTAGGAGGGTTGGGATTTTACATACAACTGGGACTGTTTCCCATACTGAGGGAAACACTCCCAGTTCAAATGGACGTGTTGCAGCCATCAGCCTGTGGCATCTGCAAAGGTCCATTTGACAGGTGCGGGGTCGGGGGAAGACCCTCACTCATTGCAGGAGGCCACTCTGTCACTTGGGACAAAGTTTGGCCTCCACCACCCTCCCACTAACAATAAAATTCACCAACTTGCACACTTACCCCGGTGTCCAGACACATTTACCTACCTTGCGGACCCCCTCAGATGTACATCTTCCGGATGGGGGCCGCCATAGCTGCAGTCATGACCTCCTCGGAGGACGAACAGCATCACCAGCCTTGCCATCCACGCCGTCCACCTCTGACACGTGCAGCTCCACAACAGAGTGCTGTGACACATCCACCTGCACAGCAGGAGGGAGGGCAACCGCAGAGGGAGATGTGTCGCAGGGGGCACTACCCTCGCCACAGGGTCCACAGACCGAGGCTCAGCTTCCTGGACCTCTCTGAGCAGCAGTGCACACGGAGGCTCAGAGTCACTCGACATGTAGTCGTGGACATCTGCAGCCTCCTTCATGCCGAGCTGCTCCCGGCTGGCCTGAGCACCATCTTCTTACCTGTCGCTGTCAAAGTCACCACTGCCCTCAACAACTTCTCCTCCGCATCCTTCCAGGGTGTCACCGGGGACATCACCGACGTCTCTCAGTCGTCTGCACAAAAGAGCCCTGCAAATACACCTACACCCACTCTGCAGTGACACAATGGGTGGCATCAGTTGTGGGTCTTCATTGTGATCCTCAAGAAAGGGCATTATTGCACAAACCAGACAAGATTCGCAAAGACGTGGCAGTAGTGGTGCCAATATAATATGTAATGTGAGTTGATCAGAAATTAAATATAAGTAAAAACCATGACAAACCCTCAAACACCCTTGTGCATCCCCTTCATGCTCATGACACGTTTGCCTTACGCTGCCTACTGCACATATGTGATGCATGCCCTGTGGCTGAAGCACAGGTAGTGGCAGGTTGAGTGAGGCTGACCGTGAAAGAGATGCATGAGAGGGTGAGTATGAGATAGAGCCATGAGATTGTATGAGGATTGGGTTGAGTGGTAGTGGCGGGATGAGTACTGGCGAGGTGAGTAAGTGCAGGTAAGATGAGGATGAGGTTTGAGTGGGTATGAGGGGTGATGTGACAGAGTGGTGTTGGCAGTGCAGAAGGAGATGTTGGGTGGGGGCGGTGATGTGGCAGACGGAGTGTAGGGGAATGAGTAAGTGTACTCACTTTGGCTGACCTACTTAGGTCATTGCAGCGCCTCCTACACTGTATGCAGGTGGGCGATATGTTGGTGGTGCAGGTGACCTCCTCTACCACCTCGAGCCAGGCCTTCTTGGTGATAGAGGCAGGCCGCTTCCTCCCGCCCGCCGGGGGGACGATCTCTGTCCTCCCCCTCCTCCTCACCCCATCCAATGATACCTGGAGTGAGGCATCATTAAACCTGGGAGCAGCCTTCCCCCAGGGCTGCTCCATGCTGTACTTTTTCCTATTTCTTGCAGCATCTGTCAGTGGAGGACTGCCCCTTTAAATGGAGCTCCTCCAGCTGACAGATATTACTGCGCATGCGCAGCCCGCCCGACGCGCAGACCAGCAGCGGGGAACCCGGAAGAAGAGGTAAGTGGATCCAATTAGCCTGCGATTGCGTTCGGGGCAGACTGATTTCACTGGGCGCCCAATTGCTCCCCCCGCCGTGACCCCACCGCCCTGGTAATATCGGGCCCAACATTTCAGGTCAATGGTCAGAACGAGAGGTCATCGACCTGAAACATTAATTCTGTTTCTTTCTCCACAGATGCTGCCTGACTTGCTGAGTATTTCCAGCATTTTCTGTTTTTATTTCAGATTTCCAGCATCTGCAGGATTTTGCTTTTGATTTGTTCTTGGGATGGGGGCAAACTGACCACGCTGCACTTATTGCCCCGTCCCTAGTTGCCTGAGGGCATTAAGAGTCAACCACATAGTATCGGACTGGAGTCACATATCGGCCAGACTAGGTAGCCATAGAGGAAATTCAGGTGCTGTGCTGTTCAGGAGCAAATTTGGAGCAAAGGATTTTTCCTCCGAATTGCAATTGTTTTTCAGGTGCTATTGGGGAGCAGGGCAGAGGAAGATTGACCCTAATCACCTGTAACTGGAGATAAGTTTTTCTATAATGTTGGGCAGTGCTTGCTCGCATTCTTTCTGTCACAATTTATGTCACAATCTCCTTGGGGAGGTTCGTCCAATTGGCCATCCTGACTTGGGCTGGAATCCCAGTTACATTCTATCTGGGATTTCTGCTCCTCTACAGTAATCCAGCAATATTTGTGAATGCAAATTTCAGAATATCACATTTCTATTTGTTGCTGTCTACCCTTTGTCTCCCTGATTTAGAAATTGGAGTGAAGTTCAGTGTAACTTTTCAGTCTTCAGTTCTGATGGGAAAACATCACAACCATTCTTTTTCTTTACAGAAACTGACTAACATTTTGTGGCTTTATCTCATTTGCTATTTTTATTTCAGATTTCCAGCATATGTTTTTATTTTACTCCATTGGGTGTTTCTTTCTGTTTGTTTTAATATTTTTCTAAACACTGTTTTCCCATCTCTCTCTCTCTCTCTCTCTCTCCATCTTGACTCCAGCAGCATCCCTAAGAACATAAGAGAACATAAGAAATAGGAGCAGGAGTAGGCCAATCGGCCCCTCGAGCCTGCTCCGCCATTCAATAAGATCATGGCTGATCTGATCCCAACCACAAATCTAAAGAACACAAGAAGTAGGAGCAGGACCCGGCCACACAGCCCCTGGGCCCTCTGTGCCACCCACAGGGCATTGACCGATCCGAACTCAGCTTCATGTCCAATTTCCTGCCCGCTCCCCATAACCCCTAATTCCCTTTACTTCTAGAAAACTGTCTATTTCTGTTTTAAATTTATCTAATGATGTAGCTTCCACAGCTTCCTGGGGCAGCAAATTCCACAGACCTACCACCCTCTGAGTGAAGAAGTTTCTCCTCATCTCAGTTTTGAAAGAGCAGCCCCTTATTCTAAGATTATGCCCCCTAGTTCTAGTTTCACCCATCTTTGGGAACATCCTTACTGCATCCACCCGATCAAGACCCTTCACAATCTTATATGTTTCAATAAGATCGCCTCTCATTCTTCTGAACTCCAATGAGTAGAGTCCCAATCTACTCAACCTCTCCTCATATGTCCGCCCCCTCATCCCCGGGATTAACCGAGTGAACCTTCTTTGTACTGCCTCGAGAGCAAGTATGTCTTTTCTTAAGTATGGAGACCAAAACTGTATGCAGTATTCCAGGTGCGGTCTCACCAATACCTTATATAACTGCAGCAATACCTCCCTGTTTTTATATTCTATCCCCCTAGCAATAAAAGCCAACATTCCGTTGGCTTTCTTGATCACCTGCTGCACCTGCATACTAACTTTTTGATTTTCTTGCACTAGGACCCCCAGATCCCTTTGTACTGCAGTACTTTCCAGTCTCTCGCCATTAAGAAAATAACTTGCTCTCTGATTTTTCCTGCCAAAGTGCATAACCTCACATTTTCCAATATTATATTGCATCTGCCAAATCTCCGCCCACTCACCCAGCCTGTCTATATCCCCTTGCAGGTTTTTTATGTCCTCCTCACTCTCTACTTTCCCTCCCACCTTTGTATCATCTGCAAATTTTGATACGTTGCACTCGGTCCCCTCCTCCAAGCTGGCAGACTGTGGATATTGGCCTACTGACATTTTAAATTTTTTTTTCTTGGGATATGGGTGACACTGATCGTATTTACGACCCATCCCTTTGGGCATCAAAGGTCAACCATGTAGTGTGGGACTGGAGTCACGTGTAGCCCAGGCCAGGTAGGGGCGGTAAGTTCCTTTCTCTGAGCCATGAGGAGCAGCAGATATTCTAAGCAAGAAGAGGTGAAAGGAGCGTTATTCGGTAAGTTGCCTCTGGGTGGGGTCCCTTTCCCCAACCTTGACAAAATAAAACTCGCTCAATTTTTGGCACCCGAACAATTAAACCGTTCGGATCACAACCATTAATATGAAGGTGCTGATGGATTGGGCAACAAAACCATTCCTTCACCTTTGGGCCCTGGGTTTTAATCAAGCCTATGCAAATTGGATTTAAATCTCCTCGCTCTGAAGGGTGTTAAGAATTCCAACTGAAATGAGGTTGGCAGTCAATTAATTTTTAAATAAATTTTCACTGGAGACTAGACAACAACCGCCTATAATTTGGTACAATCGCTATTAAGCGAATAATGTAAAAGTATAGTGTGATGAGTTCCAGAATTTATTCAACAGTGATCCTAGGCTATAAAGGGCATCACCAATTGCATTTTGACCAAGTTTAGTCGGATGCCCTTGGCTGCTTTCTCTCTCAGTTTTAGTCCCAAACAGTTCGCTAGTCAAATTTGCAGAGGTGCTTACACAAGCTCCCTATCAAAGATGGAAGTGCTGTGTGGGTTATAGATCCTTTCATTCATGCAAAGTACTATAACTAAGCAAGGTATCAGCCTTGGCTCAGCGGTAGCACTCTCGCCTCTGAGTCAGAAAGCTGTAGATTTTAAGGAGCATCTTAAGGGAGGAGGGAGACGCGAGAGGTTATAAGAACATAAGAACATAAGAAATAGGAGCAGGAGTAGGCCAATCGGCCCCTCGAGCCTGCTCCGCCATTCAATAAGATCATGGCTGATCTGATCCTAACCTCAAATCTAAATTCATGTCCAATTTCCTGCCCGCTCCCCGTAACCCCTAATTCCCTTTACTTCTAGGAAACTGTCTATTTCTGTTTTAAATTTATTTAATGATGTAGCTTCCACAGCTTCCTGGGGCAGCAAATTCCACAGACCTACCACCCTCTGAGTGAAGAAGTTTCTCCTCATCTCAGTTTTGAAAGAGCAGCCCCTTATTCTAAGATTATGCCCCCTAGTTCTAGTTTCACCCATCTTTGGGAACATCCTTACCGCATCCACCCGGTCAAGCCCCTTCACAATCTTATATGTTTCAATAAGATCGCCTCTCATTCTTCTGAACTCCAATGAGTAGAGTCCCAATCAACTCAACCTCTCCTCATATATCTACCCCCTCAACCCCGGGATTAACCGAGTGAACCTTCTTTGTACTGCCTCAAGAGCAGGTATGTCTTTTCTTAAGTATGGAGACCAAAACTGTATGCAGTATTCCAGGTGCGGTCTCACCAATATCTTATATAACTGCAGCAATACCTCCCTGTTTTTATATTCTATCCCCCCAGCAATAAAAGCCAACATTCCGTTGGCCTTCTTGATCACCTGCTGCACCTGCATACTAACTTTTTGATTTTCTTGCACTAGGACCCCCAGATCCCTTTGTACTGAAGTACTTTCCAGTTTCTCGCCATTAAGATAATAACTTGCTCTCTGATTTTTCCTGCCAAAGTGCATAACCTCACATTTTCCAATATTGTATTGCATCTGCCAAATCTCCGCCCACTCACCCAGCCTGTCTATATCCCCTTGTAGGTTTTTTATGTCCTCCTCACACTCTACTTTCCCTCCCATCTTTGTATCATCTGCAAACTTTGATATGTTACACTCGGTCCCCTCCTCCAAATCGTTAATATAGATTGTAAAGAGTTGGGGACCCAGCACCGACCCCTGCGGAACACCACTGGCTACAGGCTGCCAGTCCGAGAATGTACCATTTATCCCAACTCTCTGCTTCCTGTTAGATAACCAATCCTCCACCCATGCCAGAATATTACCCCCAATCCAGTGATTCTTTATCTTGAGCAATAATCTTTTATGTGGCACCTTGTCGAATGCCTTCTGGAAGTCCAAATACACTACGTCCACTGGTTCCCCTTTATCCACCCTGTACGTTATGTCCTCAAAGAACTGAAGCAAATTTGTCAGACATGACTTCCCCTTCGTAAAGCCATGCTGACTTTGTCCTATTAAATTATGTTTATCCAAATGTTCTGCTACTGTCTCCTTAATAATAGACTCCAAAATTTTACCCACCACAGATGTTAAGCTAACTGGTCTATAATTTCCAGCCTTCTGCCTACTACCCTTTTTAAATAAGGGTGTTACATTGGCAGTTTTCCAATCTGCCGGGACCTTTGCCGAGTCCAGAGAATTTTGGAAAATGATTACCAAAGCATCCACAATCCCTACTGCCACTTCCCTCAAGACCCTAGGATGTAAGCCATCAGGTCCAGGGGATTTATCCGCCTTGAGTCCCATTAATTTACTGAGTACCAATTCCTTAGTGATTTTAATCGTATTTAGCTCCTCCCCCCCCAGAGCCCCCTGTTTGTCCAGTGTTGGGATATTCTTAGTGTCCTCTACCATAAAGACTGAAACAAAATATGTGTTCAGCATTTTTGCCATCTCCATGTTTCCCACCATTAATTTCCCGGTCTCATCCTCTAAAGGACCTACGTTTGCCTTAGCCACCCTTTTTCTTTTTATATAACTGTAGAAACTCTTGCTATCTGTTTTTATATTTTTTGCTAATTTATTTTCATAATCTATCTTCCCTTTCTTAATCAATCCTTTCGTTACTTTTTGCTGTCTTTTGAAGAGTTCCCAATCTTCTATCCTCCCACTAAGTTTGGCTACCATATATGTCCTTGTTTTTAGTCGGATACGATCCTTAATTTCTTTACTTAGCCACGGATGGCTGTCATTTCTTTCACACCCTTTTTTCCTCAGTGGAATACATATTTTTTGAAATTTGTAAAATAACTCCTTAAATGAACACCACTGCTCATGTACCGTCTTACCCTTTAATCTATTTTCCCAGTCCACTTTAATCAATTCCGCTCTCATACCATCACAGTCTCCTTTATTCAAGCTCAGTACGCTTGTTTGAGAACCAACATTCTCACCCTCTAATTGGATATGGAATGTAACCATGTTATGGTCACTCATTCCAAGGGGATCTTTAACTGGGACATTATCAATTAATCCTGGCTCATTACACAGGACCAGGTCCAAGGTTGCTTGCCCCCTTGTTGGTTCAGTTACATATTGCTCAAGAAATCCATCCCTAATACACTCAATAAACTCTTCCTCAAGGCTACCCTGCCCAATTTGATTTGTCCAGTTAATATGATAGTTAAAATCCCCCATAATTATAGCTGTTCCCTTATTACATGCCCCGACTATTTCCTGATTAATACTTCTTCCAGCAGAGTTGCAACTATTAGGAGGCCTATATACTACGCCCACGAGTGTTTTTTGCCCCTTATTATTCCTTATCTCTACCCAAACTGTTTCATTATCCTGATCCTTTGTCCCAATATAATTTCTCTGTATTACAGTGATTCCTTCCTTTATTAACATAGCCACCCCACCTCCCCTTCCCTCCTGCCTGTCCTTCCTGATTGTTAAATACCCTGGCATATTTCATTCCCAGTCGTTGTCACCCTGCAGCCATGTTTCTGTAATGGCCACAAGATCATACCCATACGTAGTTATATGTGCCGTTAACTCGTCCATTTTGTTACGAATGCTACGTGCATTCAGATAAAGAACTTTCAAATATGTTTTGTGACACTTAGTTCCTGCTTTTTCCTTTTTTAACACTTTACCTTTTACTCCATACCTTCTGTCCCTTCCTGATACGCTTACCTCTGTCTCCCTGCTCAGGTTCCCAACCCCCTGCCACAGCTTTGATGCTGGGTTAATCGCCTTACGCCTTCTAGTTTTTATTTTTTCTGTCGTGCCTAAAGTATACTTTCTTTCCGCTGCTCTACGCTTTTCCCTTTCACTTGTTCTTGAACAACTGTTTGTACTATTTGTATTGTAGATTTCCCCTGGGTCTTCCCCTCTCTTGCTGCTCTCAACTTTATTCCCTTCTGACTCCCCGCTCAGGTTCCCATCCCCCTGCCACTCTAGTTTAAACCTTCCCCAACAGCACTAGCAAACACCCCCGCGAGGACATTTGTCCCGGTCCTGCTCGGGTGTAACCCGTCACGCTTGTACAGGTCCCACCTTCCCCAGAACCGGTCCCAATGTCCCAGGAATCTAAATCCCTCCCTCCTACACCATCCCTGCAGCCACGCATTCATCCTGTCTATTCTCCTGTTCCTATACTCACTAGCACGTGGCACCGGTAGTAATCCTGAGATCACTACCTTTGAAGTCCTGCTTTTTAATTTATCTCCTAACTCCTTAAATTCACCTTGCAGGACCTCATCCCTTTTTTTACCTATGTCGTTGGTACCAATATGGACCACGACTACTGGCTGTTCACCCTCCCCCTCCAGAATGCCCTGCAGCCGCTCCGTGACATCCTTGACCCTAGCACCAGGGAGGCAACATACCATCCTGGAGTCACGTTTGCGGCCGCAGAAACGCCTATCTGTTCCCCTTACAATGGAATCCCCTATCACTATAGCCCTGCCACTCTTCTTCCTCCCCTCCTGTGCAGCAGAGCCACCCGTGGTGCCCCGAACCTGGCTCTTGCTGCTTTCCCCTGATAAGCCATCTCCCCCAATAGTATCCAAAGCAGAATATCTGTTTGAGAGGGAGATGGCCCCAGGGGACTCCTGCTCTACCTGCCTAGTCCTTTTACTCTGCCTGGCGGTCACCCATTTCCTTTCTGCCTGCGTATTCTTTACCTGCGGTGTGACCACCTCACTGAACGTGCTATCCACGATAGTCTCTGCATCGCGGATGCTCCACAGTGAATCCACCCGCAGCTCCAGCTCCGAAAGACGGTTAGCCAGTAGCTGCAGCTGGACACACTTCCTGCACACATGGTCGCCAGGGACACTGGTAGTGTCCATGACTTCCCACATAGTGCAGGAGGATCATATCACGGGTGCGAGCTGTGCTGCCATGACTTGCCTTAGACTTCTGGACTCTCTTCCCGCTCTAGGCCTCCCCTTTTATACTCTGCTCACCTCTCGGACTCTCCTGCCTCACCTGTGATGTCGCACAGTAGTTGTCTCTTGGTGCAGATCTGCTGCTGCTTTTATTCCACAATCTCAGTCTTCTACGCTCAGGTCCACTGCCGCTCTGCGGGAAAAGTTAGGAAAAGCAAGGCAAAGCAGCACCTCCTTCCCCCACTTCACCGAACTCCCACACTTACCGAACTCTCAGCACACTGTGTATCCGCACACCGTGCAGTTCGCACTCTTTAAGGAGCGAATTCCATAGCTTAGGGCCTAGGCAGCTGAAGGCACGGCCGCCAATGGTGGGCCGAAGTAAATTGGGGATGCTGCAAGATGCCAGAATTTGTAGGGATGTGGAGTTCTCGGAGGGATGTAGAGGCAGAAGGCCGTTTCAGAGATAGGGAGAGGCGAGACCATGGAGGGATTTGAAAACAAGGATGAGAATTTTAAATTTGAGGCTTATTGGACCAGGAGCCAATGAGGGTCAGTGAGCAATGTAGGTCAGTGCACACTCCAAAAACCACCCTGTGCGGTGCAGTTCATGGAATCATAGAATCATACAGCACAGAAGGAGGCCATTTGGCCCATCGTACCTGTGCCGGCTCTTTGAAACAACTATCTAATTAGTTACACTCCCCTGCTCTTTCTCTATAGCCCTAAAATTTTTCCCCTTCAAGTAAATATCCAATTCTCATTTGAAAGTTACTATTGAATCTGCTTCCACTATCCTTTCAGGCAGTGCATTCCAGATCATAATAACTCACTGCATAAAAAAAATTCTCATCTCCCCCCTGGTTCTTTTACCAATTATCTTAAATCTGTGTCATCTTGTTACCGACCATTCTGCCAGTGGCAACAGATTGTTCCTATCTATCTGAATACAGAAAGTACAGAGATCTAAAAAAGGGAATAAGAGGGGCAAAGAGAGAGTGTGAGAATAGATTAGCGGCTAACATAAAAGGGAACCCAAAAGTCTTTTATAAACATATAAATAGTAAAAGGGTAGTCAAAGGAAGCATGGGACCAATTAGGGACAAAAATGATCTTCTTGTGGAGGCAGGGAGCATGGCTGAGCTACTAAATGAATACTTCACATCCGTCTTCACTAGAGAAGAAGATGCTGCCATTGTAGCAGTAAAGGAGGAGGTAGCAGCGATATTGGCTAGGATAAAAATAGATAAAGAGGAGGTACTTAAAAGATTGGCAGTACTCAAAGTAGAAAAGTCTCCCAGTCCAGATGGGATGCATCCTGGGTTACTGAGGGAAGTAAGGGTGGAAATTCTGAGGCTCTGGCCACAATTTTCCAATCTCCTTAGATATGGGGGTGGTGCCAGAGGACTGGAGGATTGCAAATGTTACACCCCTTCAAAAAAGGGGAGAGGGATAAACCCGGCAATTACAGGCCATTCAGCCCAACGTCAGTGGTGGGGAAATTTTTAGAGAAAATAATCCGGGACAAAATTAACTGGAAAAGTCTGGGCTAATAAATGAAAGTCAGCACGGACTTGTTAAAGGAAAATCGTGTTTGACTAACTTTATTGAGTTCTTTGATGAAGTAACAGAGAGGGTGGATGAGGGTAGTACGGTTGATGTTGTGTATATGGACTTTCAAAAGGCATTTGATAAAGTACCACATAATAGATTTGTTAACCAAATTAAAGGATTAAAGGGACAGTGGCAGCGTGGATACAAAATTGACTAAGGGACAGAAAGCAGAGAGTAGTGGTAAACGGTTGTTTTTCAGGCTGGAGGGAAGTGTACAGTGGTGTTCCCCGGGGTCAGTATTAGGACCATTGCTATTTTTGCTATTTATTGATGACCTGTTTGCGGGTATACAGGATATAATTTCAAAGTTTGCAGATGACACGAAACTCAGAAATGTAGTAAACAATATGGAGGACAGTAACAGACTTCAGGAAGACATAGACAGACTGGTGAAATGGGCAGACACATGGCAGATGAAATTTAACGCAGTGAACTGTGAAGTGATGCATTTTGGTAGGAAGAATGAGGAGAGGCAATATAAACTAAATGGTCCAATTGTAAATGGGGTGCAGGAACAGAGAGACCTGGGGGTGTATGTACACAAATCTTTGAAGGTGGCAGGACAAGTTGAGAAGGCATATGGGGTCCTGGGCTTTATTAATAGGTGCATAGAGCACACAAGCAAGGAAGTTATGATAAACCTTTATAAAACACTGGTTAGGCCTCACCTGGAGTATTGTGTTCAATTCTGCGCACCACACTTTAGGAATGATGTGAAGGCTTTAGAGAGGGTGCAGAAGAGATTTAGTAGAATTGTACCAGGGACGAGTGACTTCAGTTATGTGGAGAGACTGGAGAAGCTGGGGTTGTTCTCCTTAGAGCAGAGAAGGTTAAAGGGAGATTTGATAGAAGTGTTCAAAATTATGAACAGTTTTGACAGAGTAAGTAAGGAGAAACTGTTTCCAGTGGCAGAAGGGTCCGTAACCAGAGGACACAGATTTAAGGCGATCGGCGAAAGAGCCAAGAGGCGAGACGAGGAAACATTTTTTTACACAGCGAATTGTAATGATCTGGAACGCACTGCCTGAAAGGGTGGTGGAACAAGATTCAATAGTAACTTTCAAAAGGGAATTGGATAAACACTTGAACGGAAAGAAATTGCAGGGCTATGGGGAAAGAGCAGGGGAATGGGACTCATTTGCTCTTTCAAAGAGCCGGCACAGGCACAATGGGCCAAATGGCCTCCCCCTGTGCTGTAACTACTATGATACTATGATACGATCAAAACCGTCATAATTTTGAGCACCTCTGTTAAATCTCCTTTAATCTTCTCTGGTCTAAGGAGAACGATCCCAGCTTCTCTAGTCTCTCCACATAACTGAAGTATCTCATCCCTGGTATCATTCTGGTAAATCCCATCTGCACCTTCTCCAAGGCCTTAGCATCCTTCCTAAAGTGCGATGCCCAGAATTGGACAAAATTGCCAAAATTCCTAGTGCACTCACATATATTATGGTCATAAAGGACAGCGCAGGGTTGAAAAGATTACAACTTGCATTTATATGATGCGTTGCATCAGGACATCTCAAAGCAGTTCACACATTTGTATTGTTTTACCAGTAACTTTGGCCTGCAAGCAAAGTCCCACAAACAATGAATAATCGGGTAACCTCCTTTGGTGGTGTTGGTCAACAGTTGACTGGGAGAACTTGCTGCTCTTTGAATCGTACCATGGGATCTTTCACATCCACCAAGCAGATAGAAAGAGGCCTTGCTTTAAAGTCTTATCTGAAGCACAGCAACTCTGACACTGCAGTACCCCTTCAGTCGTGCCAGCCTGGAGATGTAAGTCCTGGAGTGGGGCTTTGAACCCACAATCTTCTGACTCAGGTGGAAGTTCCAACAACTGAGCCAAGTTGACACTTGATAAGGTACAAACATCATCTCTTGTATTTGAGTCACATTTTTCCATTGCTTTCACCCATTAGGTATCACAGATTGTAATATTGTAACTTTCAGTTTTTTTTTATTGTTTTTCCTCTTTTTATCCCCCTTCTTCCTCTGTGGATGGCGACTTCTTCTAGACACAGTTCTTACACAAGTGAATCTAGACAGTGAGTGGCAGCAGGTGGATGGCAGCACAGCCGAAGCCGATTCTGCCCTGGCCCGGCATCCACACATGCAGTTTCCAGCAGGGGTCTTGGGATAGCAGTCAATTCCTTTAGTCCGAGCTGAATTTTGCCCTGCTGCCCTTGCCCTGGGACACTGAGGTCAATTATAGCATCAATGCTACCACCCTGGCTGGGATCACAAACTCAGCACACATCAGGGATTGAACCCTGGGACCTTCGTGGTCCATGTTGATCAGCCTTACATTACACAGTGTATTTACCAGAGACTTGAGCACGCAATCTGGGCTGACACTCCCAGTACAGTACTGAGGGAGCGCTGCACTGTCGCAGGTGGTGTCTTTTGGATGAGACATTAAACCGAAGCCCCATGTGCCCTCGCAGGTGGACGTAAAAGATCCCACGGCACTATTTGAAGAAAAGCGGGGGAGTTCTCCCCCGTCTCCTGGCCAACATTTATTCCTCAACCAACACGTGAAAGAAATGACCTGGTCATTTATCTCATTGCTGTTTGTGGGACCTTGCTTTGCCCAAATTGGCTGCCATGTTTCCTGCATTACAACAGTGATTCGACTTCAAAAAATACTTCATTGGCTGTAAAGCGCTTTGGGACGTCCTGAGGTGGTGAAAGGCGTTTTATAAATGCAAGTTCGTTCTTTCTTTTTCTTTCTTTACTCACTAAGTAACCAGGGGAACAGGACATTTCACATCCAGCTTATGCATGGACACTGAATAACAGTGTTTTGATTGAAGAAATGCAATGACGGAGACATGTGTCAAGAGTAACAGACTGTTGTCTCAGTTTAAAAGAACAGACACATGGCTCATCGATGGACTTTTGGACTGGCTGTGAGTGGTATTTTTTCCCACTGACTCTGGAGGGGTCTTTGTAGCTCAGTTAAAGTGGTATGAGAGTGTTGTCAGGCAGGAATTTTTATTTCATACTAAATGTGTTATTGTGAGAATATGGGGGTTAAATGGGATAATCCCGAAAATGGGCGTTGGGATCGCGGTACGTGATTAAACCGCGCCCATTCGTTGCGATGCAGGCAGCACATAACATTCGTGCTGCCTGCTGTTTTAAATGATTGCTGCGTGCAGCCAGCGCTACCTGCACTGTTGATTGACTGCACGCACCAGGAGGAGGCCCCAATATCGCGGGTGGCTCGCGCTTCTTAAAGGCAGCCTGCGTCTCTTAAAGGGGAGGTGCACCGTGGCTGCAAGAAGTGGTGGAGGTCAATTGTGAAGTGATTCCTGGGCTGTGATACTTTGAAGAATGGCTGCGCCTGGGAGAGAGCGCGCACCTAGGTTCTCTGATGATCCACTGGAGGCCTTGGTGCAAGAGGTGGAGAGAAGGAGGGGCATCCTGTATCCTCAGGGGGACAAGCGGCCCTCCAGACATCTGCTCAAGAGGCTCTGGGAGGAAGTATGAGGGGAGGTAAATGTTAGGAGCATAGCGCCAAAAACATGGGTGCAAAGCAGGAAGAAGTTCAATGATTTGACACGAGTTGTCAAGGTGAGTGAGTTCAAGTTTCAAGTTTCATATCATACCAACTGCACCAGTAGCCTCATCCACTGATCAATTCACTGCACCCCCATCACCCACCTACCAACAATCTCATTCAGGCAGAATTCAACTGTTCAAATCATACACTTTACCTCACCCTCACACACTTAGCACCGTTGCAAGCCTCACACCCACAACTCACGGTTCACACTCACTGGTAGGTACTCAACCATGACAGCCACATCACCCGAATATCTTGCAGGACACTCACTGACACACGTCCCTCTTTCTTGCAGGAGAAGGTGGTGCATAACAGGAGGCAGCGAGTGACAGTGGCTTCATGGAACACAAACCTGCTGATCTCTCTCAGGATGACAGCATTCCTGCTTCTACCCCTGCCACTCCGCCAGTGCCCTTGCTGTTACCTGTCAGGCAGCCAGCCCACTCCCAGTAGAGTATCAAAACTTTATTCAAGGATAGGAAACCTCCAAAAACACGTACAAATGCAGAAGAAATAACCCACCAACTAATCTGTAATTCCTGCACAATCCCTTTAAATAGCGCTGGTCGGGGGGTCCTTCATGCCCTTTAAGTCATCTTGAGCTGTGCGAGGTTAAGACAGTGCGTTGGATGAAGTGTGGAGTTCCAAAATAGCAGCGGTCCTTTTAAATCAGCGTTGCACACTGATTCACGTCATAATCTCCCCACTCTGTGTACTGCCGGCGGTCGTTAGGTACGCGTGCGCAAACCCCTTTAGCAAGATGGCGTCCTGCGCACTTCCTGTCGGAAGTGTGCGCGCGCATCTCAGACGCCATTTTTGGGACTTAGTGTCTGCAAAGCTAAACGGTCCAATTTCGCCCCAATATGTGGTTAGGTTTTCAATGTTATAGAAAATAATACTGACAGTCTTACAGTTTAATTGCATTTATATGGTACCTTTCATGACCACAGGACGTCCCAAAGCACTTCACAGCCAATGAGGTACTTTGAAAGTATAGTCACCGTTGTAATGTAGGGAAACACGGCAGCCAATTTGCGCACAGCAAGATCCCACAAACTGGAATGAAATTAATAATCCGTTTTAGTGATGTAAGTTGAGGGATAAATATTGGCCAGGACACCCCCATTCTTCTTCAAATAATGCCATGAGATCTTTTACATCCACTTGAGAGGGTGGCCGGGGCCTCGGTTTAACGCCCCATCCGAAAGATGGCACCTTGGCACTCCCTCAATGTCATCTTAGATTATGTGCTCAAGTCTCTGAAGTGGGTTCGAATCCCACAACCTTCTAACTCCGAGGTAAGAGTGCTTCTTCTTATGCTGCTGGCTTTGCAAGGGGCAAGTGAAGGCGTAATTTCCAGCCCTTCCAGCGCGGTCCCGCTGGAGTTAAAATAGGATTTCACCAGAAGGGCCACGGATCTCCAGCTCCATAGACTTTATCTGAATGTTCAAAGCACTCTGATAGCCCAAAGCTACTAAAATATTAGCCAGGTTTCTAAATTTCAAATGTCAGAAGGCCAACAGGCTATCTGTGAGAGAAACCTCAATGTGACAAGTAACGCTTACTCAATATGGTGCTGAGAAAGGTCACATTTTGTAATGTCAAGATGTCAAGGCCTTGGACAGGGTGCATATTGAGATTCACTAGAATGATCCCAAGGATGAGGGACTTCAGTTATGTGGAGAGATTAGAGAAGCTGGGATTGTTCTCCTTAGAGCAGAGAAGGTTAAGAGAAGATTTAATAGGGTAAATAAGGAGAAACTATTTCCAGTGGCAGAAGGATTGGTAACCAGGGGACAGAAATAATTGGCAAAAGAACCAGGGGCGAGATGAGGGGTCATTTTTTTTAATGCAACGTGTTGTTCTGATCTGGAATGCACTGCCTGAAAGGGCGTTGGAAGCAGATTCAATAGTAACTTTCAAAAGGTAATTGGATAAAAACTTGAAAAGGAGAATTTTGCAGGGCTATGGGGAAAGAGCAGGGGAATCGGACTAATTGGATAGCTCTTTCAAAGAGCCGGCACAGGTACGATGGGCCAAACGGCCTCCTTCTGTGCTGTATGATTCTATGATTCTATGACTTAAGAGCTACAAATGCTGGAAAAACATAGGGGAGAAAAACTGTACAGATTATATCAGCGGAGCTACAGATATTTTAAAGAAAACTTGACCAATTACTGATAAAACCTTCTGATTTTTACTCAATACAGTTCTGTGACTGACTATTAAAAATTAAATGTTTTATGAGAGGTTGTGACATATTTATTTGATGTCAGTGGTGATCTAGAGGTACACCGTGTGTTATGGGGTTTTGGATCAGCCTGGCATTCTGTAGGAGAAATAGTTAATCTTACGTGTTTATATTGATAGGTTTTAATTCAGTGCAGCTGTCAGTTTGGAGGTTGATTTTCCAATTTGCAGCTGTCCTGTAAATGAACGCAATCCTGTGTTTGTTTTTCCTACAGTAACATCACTAGTCCATTGAATTAGAATGAAGCAGCACTAAATCAGCTGGCCCGTACTGATACATGAATAAATCTCCATGTCATCGAGCTGTGTCTACCTAGGAGAAGCTCTAAAATAACTCTTTGAAATCTCTTTTCAAGGACACTCACTCAACACAGTGCTATCGCTGGGAAATCTTCAATTTTACAGCCTCTGCAGAAAGTCTGATATAGATTGATGTGCAGAGATGTTCTGAAGCACCATTTTCTGTTCTTGCAGCTGGATCTCAGCCAATAGAGCTCGAGGAGGACACAAATGAAGCTCTGGCAGAAAGGAGCCGAGGGCTGGGACACGAGTGAATCCCCTGGACAAGACAGGCTGTGCAATCTGCTTCGAGTTTGTCACGAAATGAAATGCTTGCCTCTGGTCAGATCCCAGCTTCAAAGCGATGCCCTAAAACATGTTAATTATGTTCAAAAGGTTTGAGACAAATGACATAAAAGGGATAATGTTCCGAATTCAAACTCCCAGGGTGCCGCCTCCCCTCCTTGGCAGTGGGTATTGGAAATTCAAGGGGGTGCGATGCTGGCAGCTTTCGACAGATCTTAGGCTCTGTCACAGACTTAATTCACCCCCTTTTAATATCCTGGAACAGATTCCGCAATATTTCTCCCTGACCCTAAAGGTAAACAAGGATAACTCCAAAGACGTATTCAATAAGTACGTCCCATCGGTCTTTACTAAAGAGGATATTGGAGAGAAGGTAAATCTTGGGAGCAAGATGAGCGATATTGTGATGGATGAAAGGAAAATTTTAAGCAAGTCAGTTAAGCTAAGGGAAGGCAAAGGACCTGACAGGATACGTCCTAGAATCCAGAAGGAGTTGAGGGAGAAAATTGCAGGCCCTAGAGAGGGTAATTTTAACCTAACTCGCTGGGATCGGGTGGAACACTTGTTTTACACCCTCCCCAATATTATTCTCCATTGACTTCCGTAGAGAGTAAAATCAAGCGGTGTGTAAAACCAACGTTGCACCCAATCTCGTCAGTTTCCCGAGGGGTGGGTTAGGTTAAAATTGCCCCCATTCAGGGCTCTATTGATTGTGGGCCGGAGGACTGGAGAGTGGCCAATGTAGTACACATTCTTAAAAAGGGAGCTAGAGCTAATCTGGGTAATTACAGGCCAATTAATTTAACATCTGTGGTAGGGAAAATCTTAGAGTCTTTAATTAAGGATGAAATTACCACATATCTACATAAAGAGAAAATAGTTTGCAGTAGCCAGCACGGATTTCAAAAGGGACATTATGCTTGACAATCCTCATTTGTGGAGGTAAAAAACATGGTAGATGAGGGAATGCAGTGGATGTAGTGTACATGGACTTTGGAAAATCTTTGACAAAGTACCGCATGGGAGATTATTAGAGAAGATTAAGGTGTATAAAATTAGGGGAAGGATAGCAAAATGATTAAAAATTGGTTCCTAGCATCATAGAATCTTACAGCACAGAAGGAGACCATTTGGCCCATTGTGCCTGTGTTGGCTCTTTGTAAGAGCTATCCAATTAGTTGTTGAAGCAGAAACTATGTCAACATTCAAGATTAGATTTGATACGTGGGTGAAGGAAAAGTAGTTGAAGGGATATGGGAAAAACAAGGAAACCAAAAAAGTAAAAATAAAATGCAAAAAAGAAACAAAAAACAAAAAAATAAATAAATGTACCTAACAAAATGCATAAAAAGGAACCTAATAGTAAAATAATGCAATCGCCTGAGAAACAATCCCAAACCAACACAACCAGAGCTTCAACAAAGGAAAAGGCAAAGACCAGGATGGGCCTTCCACTGCCACCATTTTGTTTTGCAAACTGCAGCACTGCCTGTGCGTTTCTCAGCCAAGCCTCGGGAAATCACGGGCCAGCCGAAATGAAATAATTTTGGCATCCTTATTGAGGCTCCTTCACGCCATCAACGAGAGGCTCCTGTGATCTCACTACAGCCTAGATGTAAAAAAATGGGCTGCGCAATCCCGGTGCGGAGTTGGCACAAGACCTACTCCTGAGGTTTTCTGACTCCCTGTGCCAGTTTGCCCACATACATGGGCAGCATATCCGATTGTAAAATTTCCCCTATAGTCGCCACTTTAATGTCCTTGCATGTTGACTTATTCCACAACCCTGTTACCCGTTGGGTGAAAACGTTCCACCTAACTTCCCTTCCTACCCAGTATTTAACCTGTGACCTTTGGTGTTTGAACCCTTCACCACAGTTAACTACTTGTCTGCATCAACTTTGTTAATTCTTTATATTCATGAAAACTCCAATATGCTCAGGAACCATCATGTGATAAGAAATTCTTTTAGAGCAATAAGTTGAACATTCAGGTCTTTATATTGTGGAACTCGATCAAACTCAACAATTATTTTGTGCGTCATGTAGAATCTTTCAGTGCTGTTATTCAAGACAGTCTTCTCGATGGTAAATCAAACACTCAGCAATTCTGCCTTTGTTTGACCAATTTTAAAATGGGAATATTTTATTCCAGTTTTGAACTTTAGTGGGACCTCAATTCCTTAGCGGCCCAAACAAGATGTGATTCGAGCGTTGCCCAGCGACGGCACGCCAGAATGGAGAGGCACAAGGAATGAACGAAATTTACCATCGGGCCTCACCATAATATAAGGACGAGCTTCAGGCTCCAAACAGGGGCCTTACCAATTTTGTCCTGTGCCAAGGCCCACAGGTGAGTCTGGGGATGGTGGGGGGTGATCGGGAGGGGGCAAGGGCAGGCCACTAGGAGGAGGAACACTGTCGCTCCTTCCGACTCCACAAAAAACAAAATTTTGGAAGTTTTGGGGCCTTTGTTTTGAGCGGCCTCCAGTGGTCCCTCCAAGGGTCCCTGGTTAGGCTGCTCAAGACCAGGATATACCAGACGGTGCTTGAGCATCACGAGCTCCGACTAATGTAAATAAACCGGGGTCAGAAATCAGTGCAGGAGCCTCGTATCAATATGGCGGCCGCCTAAAAACAAAAGGCTCCAACTAATTTAGCAGTGGCTCAAACGCCCATGGAGATCGGGCGCAGGCCCCTGCCCTGCCAAATTGGTTATTATTGAGCCCATTTTAAGCCCATAAAATGGGTGTAACAATGTTCAATTTAAACCCCAATGTTTTATAGAATATATTTTTACAATATTCACTAGAAAGTCGGTGTTAAAGGGCACACTAACAAATACATGAGCTCACACCTGAGGCAAATCAGCATAAAGAGCAATATTGGTGGCTACAGGAAATCCAAACTGAGCTCTGCTGAGCCAACCAAGTCAAATGCAAGCCTATGACCTGACTGCCTATATTTGTGGTGCTTATATTTTGAGTTGCTGGATTTTATCATCAAAAAAAACTGAATAATAAATGACTTTCATAAGCACCCATACCCTGATTTACATGGAATTAGACAGAAAAACATTAAGTGTTGTAAGTGCAGCACAAGTCGAATAATGTCTGAAAGACAAAGAATATTAATCTACCTTTCCCTTAAGTGAGTGATTGTTCTGCTGTCTGTTTTCAGCATTTACTGTTTTTATTTCTGATTTCCAGCATTGGTGTGTTTAGTTTTTCGCTTTACAATGAATCAATTTGACCTTGCTCAGTTCCAATTTTCATTACTAAGTTGCCTGAAGTTGCAGACTATAGGCACCCAGAGCACGTTTTCCATTGATTTGCCTCAGATGTACGTGACATGTATACAATAGAATCTGCTTATAATGGCCTTGGATGAAAGTAAAACTCCATTTGTAATGAGAAAGTTCAATGACCAACTTTAAGAATATAATAAAACAGAGTGAGGCCGCCAAACCCATTCATTTCATTGACCATGTAAATCTGCTGTACCATGGATTATACCCACAGACCAAATAAATCTTCTCTATAATGGATTCTACCCACAGACCATGTAAATCAGCTCTACTATAGAATCTACCCACAGACCATGTAAATCTGCCCTACTATAGAATCTACCATGATGTGGAGATGCCGGTGATGGACTGGGGTGGACAAATGTAAGGAATCTTACAACACCAGGTTATAGTCCAACAGTTTTATTTGAAAATCACAAGCTTTCGGAGCTTTCCTCCTTCGTCAGGTGGACCATGTAAATCTTCTCTATTATAGAATCTATCCACAGACCATGTAAATCTGCTCTACCCTGGACTCTATCCACAGACCATGTAAATCTGCTTTACTATAGACTCTACCTGTCTTATTTAATCTCCCGAGGACTAGGTCGACAATGTTTCTGTGTGTTTCTCCTCCCCACAAAAGGTAAGTCAAGGAAAACATTGGTTCATTGTGACATTATTCATCCTTTTTAGCTACACCTGTATTACAGGGAAATTGCCAAGCAAGTATAGTGAATTCCGCTCACTAATCGTCTATTGTTTCACCCATAAAGATCAGAGGAATCTGCCTCATCGTTAAATGGCAGCCAGTGCCTCTGGTTATAAACCATCTGTCCGCTCACTTACTGATTCTATTAGTTATACCAAGTCTACAATTCTTTTTTGTGAAGAATCTAGGCTCAGACCAAGCTCAGCACCTGAAGAAGCAGAGGGCCTGTTCCTTGTACTCTTTGACTCAGTGATGAGAGTGCAGTAATCTCACACCGTCCGGGCTTTACTGTTTGCTGGAACTGAAATCAACTCGCTGCTTTCTACCTTTCAGCAAACTGCCAGTTAGTAACACTCCGACAGCTACCTCCTGTTATTGCAATGTTACAAGCGTCACTTTTGTTCTGTGGCAGCAGCAGATTGTGTGAAGATATGAGTGCAGTCATTTAAGAACATAAGAATATAAGAAATAGGAGCAGGAGTAGGCCAAACGGCCCCTCGAGCCTGCTCCGCCATTCAATCAGCTCATGGTTGATCTTCTGCCTCAACTCCACTTTCCCGCCCGATCCCCATATCCCTTGATTCCCCTTGAGTCCAAATATCCATCGATCTCAGTCTTGAATATACTCAATGGCTGAGCCTCCACAGCCCTCTGGGGTAGAGAATTCCGAAGATTCACAACCCTCCGAGTGAAGAAATTTTTCCTCATCTCGGTCTTAAATGGCCGACCCTTTATCCTAAGACTACGACCCCTAGTTCTAGACTCTCCAGCCAGGAGAAACAGCCTCTCAGCATCTACCCTGTCAAGCCCTCTAAGAATTTCATACTTTTTAATGAGATCACCTCATTCTTCTAAACTCCAATTGTAAACAATTTTACAACACCAAGTTATAGTCCAGCAATTTTATTTTAAATTCACAAGCTTTCGGAGGCTTCCTCCTTCCTCAGGTAACTCCAGACAGCATAGGCCCATTCTACTCAATCTCTCCTCATAGGACGACCCTCTCATCCCAGGAATCGATGTAATGAACCCTTCGCTTGCTCACGTCCAGATGATGTTTATTATTCTATACATATGGGAGAATATTTCACTTCGACTTTCTCTTAACTTTCTTTCAGTGCATCAGTGACCATGAATCCATTCATTGCCAGCCCCACCTCATTCCTGCGAGTGATTGCAATTTGCTGTGCTTCATCCAAAATATAGGAACTCTTTTTTTATATATCTCCATTTTTAAGCTGGTTATTTTCTTCGGTTTGATGTAATATTTAAATATATTTATTAGGCTCCTGCCTCAATCTGATGGGAAAGCTGGTCTCCTAAATCAAAGCCTGCTCACATCGAGTGTGCCTCGGGCAATAAGTCCATTTTCATTAACTGCGATTTTCGACCCACTGAAAAACTGGGGTGGAAGGGAGATGGAAATCACCCCATAAGGAGATATAAGGAGAGATTTCCAATTGACCTTGTCTATCCTATCCTAACCTAGTTAGATTTGCTTTATAACGTCCCAGAATACAAAGTATAAAATGTTCCATTTTCTAGTACTGTCACCCATAATGATAAGTGATTGATGGCCTAGTTAGTAGGCTCATATTTGGCATTGCTTGGGTGTCATATTTATGATTTTTGCCCCTCATTTTCTTCCCCCCTCTTCCTCTGCTCATGCTAAATGGTGGTTCTACCAGTGCTGTTGGACCTCCAAGAGGCCACTCCTCATATGTGAGGCCGGACAATCAGCCGGCTATTCAGCAATGGGGGAGGCATCATCGCCAAGCCCTGATTCCTGGGTTGAGAGGGTTGTCCTATGAGGAGAGATTGAGTAGAATGGGCCTATGCTGTCTGGAGTTTAGAAAAATGAGGTGATCTCATTAAAAAGTATGAAATTCTTAGACCAGCAAGGCACCCTGTCCACTTAGCTGCCTAAAAAGCATCAACATCACTGCCCATTTCAAAAAGCAGAGCATTAAAATAAATTACGATTCATGTTAACATCTATATTTCTGTTAGTTATAGCTTAAAAAATTTTTTTTGAAACAGGGAACTGAATTAAGCTTTCCTGACTGATTAGGAGGTTCCTGGCACCTGGTTGCTAGAGCAGCTTGCTCTTAAAGTTGCACAGCTCCAACATAGACCAGTTGAGCC
The DNA here is from genome assembly GCF_035084215.1 of Heptranchias perlo. NCBI lineage: Eukaryota > Metazoa > Chordata > Chondrichthyes > Hexanchiformes > Hexanchidae > Heptranchias > Heptranchias perlo. The sequence goes on from NC_090352.1 coordinate 5,559,863, forward strand.
GACACTTTATCAAAATGTCCGCGCGACTCATTGGGATCGATTTTGACTTTCGGGCGACCGGCCGGCAGAGCCCGCTCACCATTTTGAGGCCCCGCCCTCATTTATATCGGGGGCCAAACGGGTGTCTCGCCAAATTGAGGGCCTACCAATATCAGGCCTTTCCGATCGCCAGCAAGGTAAGCGCCCGCAAGGGTTGGGGGTCCCGATCGCAGAGGGTGAGGCTCCCGGTTTGGCAGCGGCCCAGTTTACTTTTGTGGGGCACTCCTGCTCCTCTGGGCCCCGCGAAAATAATTCCAAACTTACCTTTGGCAAGGCCTCTTGGGCTCCGTTGCCCGTGGAGCTGGTCAGAGTGAGCAAGACGCAGGCTCCGACCCCTTCCAACCTAAAATGGCAATCAGAGTCCTAGGACTAAGATTTGCATCTTAAAAGAAGCCTACCACCTGGAACAGGCAGGTACTCTGGACACCCGGTGGTAGGTCCCTTTCAAAATGTCGCCGGCCTCTTCATCGGTGTTACCCCCATTTTGAGGCCATTAACACCAGACGATGGAAGTCAAAAGTGATCCCATTATACCTCCATGTGGGCTATGGGGAAAGAGCAAAAAGAGTAATTGCATAGCTCTTTCACAGTGCCGATGGGCCGAATGGCCTCCCCCGTGCAGTAAGATTCTACTGTGAGCCTGACTTCTTAACAGCCTTGGTTAATGACTGCGCTTCCACTGGTATTTCCGCAGCTCCCTCACACATTTAGTCACGCCGCTAAGCCAGGGCCTTTTCAATGCTGCTCCAAAACTAAATGGAAGTTTTGTATCCAGAAACTAGCATTCCCTCCTTCCCTCCCTCAGTGTGCAACGCTGATTTAAAGTGATAGACACCATTTTGGGACTTAACGCTCAACTTAACGCACAATCTTAACCACGGCCATCTGAACATGTCTTAGAGAGCCTGGAGGACCCTCCACCAGCGCTATTTAAAGGGACCATGCAGGACTTACAGGTTAGTGGCTGCCGATACATTTGTAACTGTTTTTGGAGGCCTCCTAGACTTGAATACTCGGACACGGGGACATAGCCTAACATTTAGAGCCAGAATGTGCAGGAGTGAAGTTAGGAAATGCTTCTACACGCGAAGGATGGGAGAAGTTTGGAACGCTCTTCTGCAGACAGCAGTTGATGCTAGCTCAATTGTGAATTCTAAATCTGAGATTGATAGATTTCTGTGAACCAAAGACATTAAGGGGTATGGGACTATGGAGTTAGGTCACAGGTCCACCATGATCTCATTGAATGATGGAACAGGCTCGAGGGTCTAAATGCCACTGCCAATTGCTGCCTCCTGTTATGCGCCACCTTCTCCTGCAAGAAAACGGGACATGTATCTGGGCGATGTGCCTGTCGTGGTTGAATAGCTGCCAATGTGTGTGACCTGTGAGCTGTGGGTGAGTGGCTTGAAACAGTGGTAATGTGTAAGGGTGAGGGGAAGCATCTGACTGGAAGAATTGAGTACTGATGGAAAGAGTTTATTGGTATGTGGGTGATGGGGGGCGTAGTGCGTGGTGCAGTTGGTAGGAGACTCCACATGACAGTTGACCTCACTCACCTTGACCACTCATGTCAAAGCATTGAACTTCTTCCTGCACTGCATTTATGTTCATGGTGCTGTGCGCCTGGCATTGACTTCGTCCACCACTGCCTCCCACTGCCTTTTGGCCATATGTCTGGAGGGTCTTTTGCCCCCCCCACTTCCCCTCCCCCCCTGGTGGATATAGGATGCCCCTCCTTCTGTCCACCTCTTGCACCAAGGTCTCTAGTGCATCAGCAGAGAACCTTGGTGCACGTACTCTCACAGGCCTGGTACCAACTGAGATCGGCAGATTGGTGAGGTCTGGTGTGCAGATTGGAGAATGTGGGATTTAGTAGTGCGCAACCTTTATTCAATGTTTTAACATAGTTCATCAGTGTGTAAACATAGGGACGGGACCTGCAACTGTGTTTTACGTGTGCGATGTCTGATCTCCTTTCAGACTCAGTGCAGATAGCAAATAATAGGTACCGACTACCTTTAAGAGATTTTAAGCGACATCCTCCCTTTAAGAGAGTGGGGCTCCCCCTGCTGGTGGAAAGTGTGAATTGCATTGAATCCTCGTGTCAATGCCGATTTCCAATGCAGCTTGCAGGTAAGTCTTCAGGCCTGACGAAAGTCTCGTCCTGCCTGCACAGGGGCCATTGGACACGAGTTAATTGCGGATCACAATACCCGCGCCCAATAATTGGCCTTATCGAATTTATCCCCCTAGGTTCCTCACCACTGGCCCAAAGTCACTATCCCAATTTTTACAACAGGATTGCTCAACATGAGAGTGCAAGGCGTCTTTGCCAAAAAAATTTTTTGTTTCATTATCATTCAGCTTTCCCATAAAGACGCAACACTGATGCTGAGCTAATTTACATTGTACGTTGCAGTATATCTTGTAAATGTAAAGTATTTCCGAGACAACTGGAATGGTATACGGCCTGCAAATGAGGGCTGGCGTATGAATTATGTTTGTGCAGAACCTGTAGTCTGATCTTCATTTAGATTGAAAGAGCTTGGATTTACATAGCACTTTTCATGACCTTAGGATATCCCAAAGCGCTTTACAACCAATGAAGTACTGTTTGAAGTGTAGTTGCTGTTGTAATGTAGGGAAGGTGACAGCCAATTTATGCACAGCAAGATCCCACAAACGGCAATGAATTAAATGACCAGATCATCTGTTTTTTTTAGTAATGTTGGTTGAGGGGAAAATGTTGGCCAGGACACCAGGGAGAACTCCCCTGCCCTTCTTCGAATAGTGCAGTGGGATCTTTTAAGTCCACCAGTTTATTGTCTCATCTGAAAGACAGCACCTCCGACAGTGTAGCGCTCCCTGCAAACTGCACTGAAGTGTCAGCCTAGATTATGTGCTCACGTCTCTGGAGTGGGGCTTAAACCTATGACCTTCTGACTCAGAGGCTAACATGCTACCAACTGAGCCATGGCTGGCATTATACAAGGTACTGGTTGAGTTGAAGATGTTTGAGCCTCTTTTCAATGAGTACTTTGCATCTGTCTTTACCAAGGAAGAAGATGCAGCCAAAGTCCACAGTTAAAAGAGGAGGTATTTGAGATACTGGATGGGCTAAAAATTGATAAAGAGGAGGTACTAGAAAGGCTAGCTGTACTTAAAGTAGATAAGTCACCTCCTAGCTTGCTGAGGGAAGTAAGGGTAGAAATTGCAGAGGTGCTGGCCATAATCTTCAAATCATCCTTTGATTTGGGGTTGGTGCCAGATGACTGGAAAACTGCAAATGGTATATTCTTGTTTCAAAAAGGGTGTAAGGATAAACCCGACAAGTACAGGCCAGTCAGTTTAACCTCGGTGATGGGAAGTTTTTAGAAACGATAACCTGGGACAAAATTAATAGTCACTTGGACAAGTGTAGATTAATAAAGGAAAGCCAGCACGGATTTGTTAAAGACAAATCGTGTTTAACTAACTTGATTGAGTTTTTTGATGAGGTAACAGGGAGGGTTGATGAGGGCAATGCGGTTGATTTATATATGGACTTTCAAAAGGCGTTTGATAAAGTGCCACATAATAGGCTTGTCAGCAAAATTGAAGCCCATGGAATAAAAGGGGCAGTGGCAGAATGGATACGAAATTGGCTAAGTGACAGGAAGCAGAGAGTAGTGGTGACCGGTTGTTTATCGGACTGGGGGAAGGTGTACAGTGGTGTTCCCCAGGGGTCGGTACTAGGACCACTGCTTGTTTTGGTATATATTAATGAATTAATAATAATATACTAACTTGGACTTGAGTGTTCAGGGCACAATTTCAAAATTTGCAGATGACACAAAACTTGGAAGTGTAGTAAACAGTGAGGAGGATGGTGATAGACTTCAAGAGGACATAGACAGGCTGGTGGAATGGGCGGACACATGGCAGATGAAATTTAACCCAGAAGTGCAAAGTGATACATTTTGGCAGGAAGAATGAGGTGAGGCAATATAAACTAGATGATACAATTCTAAAGGGGGTGCAGGAACAGAGAGACCTGGGGGTATATGTGTATAAATCTTTGAAGGTGGCAGGACTGGTTGAGAAAGCGGTTAAAAAAGCATATGGGATCCTGGGCTTTATAAATAGAGGCATAGAGTACAAAAGCAAGGAAGCTATAGTGAACCTTTATAAAACACTGGTTTGGCCACAACTGGAGTATTGTGTCCAATTCTGGGCACCGCACTTTAGGAAGGATGTGAAGGCCTTAGAGAGGGTGCAGAAAAGATTTATTAGAATGTTTCCAGGGATGAGGGACTTCAGTTACGAGGATAGACTGGAGAAGCTGGGGTTGTTCTCCTTAGAGCAGAGAAGGTTAAGAGGAGATTTGATAGAAGTGTTCAAAATCATGAAGGGTTTAGATAAAGTAAATAAAGAGAAACTGTTCCCATTGGCGGAAGTATCGAGAACCAGAGGACACAGATTTAAGCTGATTGGCCAAAGAACCAAAGGGAAACATGAGGGAAAACTTTTTTACACAGTAGTAGTTATGATCTGGAATGCGCTGCATGAAAGGGTGGTGGAAGCAGATTCAATTATGGCTTTCAAAAAGGAATTGGATAAATACTTGAAGGGAAAAAATTTGCAGGGCTACGGGGAAGGAGCGGGTGAATGGCTCTAACTGGATTGCTTTTACAAAAAGCTGGCATGGGCTCCATGGGCTGAACGGCCTCCTTCTGTGCTGTAACCATTCTATGATTCTCTCTTTTCTGGTATCATCAATTCTACATGAGTGTATTGTATGGAATGCAAATAACTTGGCAAGCACATACTTCATAAATAGCAATTTGTCTCCTCAATAACATTTTTCATCATCTTTAAGGCTTCATTTTCCCGTCCAACTGGATAAGTGGTGTGGGACATCCAGTGCACACACTTCCCAACAGTTTCAACCTTGCACTGAGACCTAATTTCATCTTGATTTTTTTTTTTGAGTGGAAAAATAAAGTAAATATTTTTTAAAAATATGAGCAACTTGCGTCCTGCAGGAACATCTCAGCTCACTGACGCTGCAGTGCTTTAACACTGAGCCAGTCACTTTCTGTCTCCCTCTTCCGCTCAACCCCAGTTGGACGGGAAAATGAAGCCATAAAGATGATGAAAAATGTTATTGAGGAGACAAATTGCTATTTATGAAGTATGTGCTCGCCAAGTTATTTGCATTCCACTCATGTAGAATTGATGATACCAGCAAAGAGAGAATCATAGAATGGTTACAGCACAGAAGGAGGCCATTCGGCCCATGGAGCCCATGCCAGCTCTTTGTAAGAGCAATCCAGTTAATCCATAGGCTTTGGGGCATCAAGAATTGACAGATGTACACCAGAATCTAAAGCTATCACACTGTAGTGAAAACCAAAGCAGCCACCTTAAAACTCTATATAAATTCTCATCTTTTATGAGTAGGTTATTATTGTACAGCCCTTGGTTTATATCACTGTCTCTCTATCTCTCTTACCCTCTTTCTCTCTCTTTCTCTCTCTTTCTCTCTCTCCCTCTCTGTCTCCCTCTCCGTCTCCCTCTTCCCCTCTCTCTCTTTCTTTCTCACTCTCCCTCTCTCCCACTCTTCCTCCCACACTCTTTCTCTCTCTATTTCTTTCTCTCTCTCTTTCTCTCTTTTCCTCTCTCCCTTTCATACAAGTGCAGTAGGAGTGATCCTCTGAATCGAAGGGCACATTTTGATGGAGCTGTGTAAAAATGTCTATAATGTAAACCAAACACCAAAGCCCTCATTTTAACCCCCAGTGCCCGGCGAGAACAGGTGGCAGGGGTTAAAATGCGGGTGGAGTATTCACCTCCCTGTTCGCGGTACACTCGTGCCAGCTATCAATTTAAGTCCCGGGTTTTGTGGGGGTGTGCGGCAGGCGAGGGTCTCAAAATATTTAAAAGTTGGGGGTCCGATGATGTCATTTAGACCCTGCCGCTATTTTAACCCCAGAGTGAATGGGCCGCGTACAGTACTGAACGTGCTGGGGTAAGCTGGATGAGTGCAGCTCCAGCAACACTCAAGAAGCTCGACACCATCCAGAACAAAGCAGCCCGCTTGATTGGCACCCCATCCACCACCTTAAACATTCACTCCCTTCACCACTGGCGCACAGTGGCTGCAGTGTGTACCATCCACAGGATGCACTGCAGTAACTCGCCAAGGCTTCTTTGACAGCACCTCCCAAACCCGCGACCTCTACCACCTAGAAGGACAAGGGCAGCAGGCACATGGGAACAATACCAGCTGCACGTTCCCCTCCAAGTCACACACCATCCCGACTTGGAAATATATCGCCGTTCCTTCATCGTCGCTGGTTCAAAATCCTGGAACTCCCTTCCTAACAGCACTGTGGGAGAACCTTCAACACACGGACTGCAGCGGTTCAAGATGGCGGCTCACCACCACCTTCTCAAGGGCAACTAGGGATGGGCAATAAATGCCGGCCTCGCCAGCGACGCCCACATCCCATGAATGAATAAAAAAAAGCTGCCAGCAGATGGATCTGGGGCAGAAGAGACTCAGCAAGGAATGAGTTTTTAAATTTCCAGGCCCCACAAGGAAACGTTAGGCCTCCCCTGCCCTGGGCTTCCTCCCTCCCCTGACCAGAATCACTTGTTATCCTCCACCCCTGGTCAATTTACCTTAGGGCTGGAGACTGTCCCCTTGGGCCCCCCCCTCCCAAAATCCCGGTTCTGCCCGTCGGCCTCCTTGTCATTCCCGCTAGGTTTGGGTGAGAGTCAGTCCTTTCAAAAGGGCGATGAGTGGGGGAGAGGGATTAAAATGGCTTGTTGCTCGTTCTGTTCCATTCCCGCACCCCCCCAACCCATGCTACACGTAGCCCTGAGTCAAAATCAGGGCTCAAACTTCTGGTTTTCAAAATAAAAGTCAGTGTTTTCCACTTGCTTCTGTCCATCTGATTTAAGGTCACTGACGAATTTTCACCAGCAGGAAGTAAAGCTCAGAACTCACACTATAATCCTTTCCTTTCGCCCCTTCTGTCCTTTGTCTCGTTTTGGACTTGGCAAACTCCAGGCACGTTACTGGGACAAATCAGAGGGAGCACTTATTCTGAAGTACTGCACCTGATCTGGAAACGCTTCATGCTATTATTAAATGTCCAAGGTAGAAAAGATTTCCATTCTCCCAGCACATACACGTCCGGTACAAAGCTTCACCAAAACATGAATTAAACATTTATATGATGTATATTAATGACTTGGACTTGGATGTACAGGGCACAATTTCAAAATTTGCAGATGACACAAAACTTGGAAGGGTAGTAAACAGTGAGGAGGATAGTGATAGACTTCAAGAGCATATAGACAGGCTGGTGGCATGGGCGGACACGTGGCAGATTAAATTTAACGCAGAAATATGCAAAGTGATACATTTCGGTCGGACTGTATCACTTCGCATATTTCCGAGAGGCAATATAAACTAGAGGGCACAACTCTAAAAGGGGTACAGGAACAGAGAGCTCTGGGGGTATATCTGCACAAATCATTGAAGGTGGCAGGGCAGGTTGAGAAATCGGTTACAAAGCATACAGGATCCTGGGCTTTATAAATAGAGGCAGAGAGTACAAAAGTATGGAAGCCATGATGAACCTTTATAAAACACTGGTTTGGCTGCAACTGGAGTATTGTGTCCAGTTCCAGGCACTGCACAGCAGGAAAGATGTGAAGGCCTTAGAGAGGGTGCAGAAGAGATTTACTAGAATGATTCCAGGGATGAGGGACTTTAGTTACGTGGATGGACTGGAGAAGCTGGGGTTGTTCTTGTTGGAACAGAGACGTTTGTGAGGAGATTTGATGGAGGTATTCAAAATCATGAAGGATCTAGACTGAGTAGATAGAGAGAAACTGTTCCCATTGGTGGAAGGGTCAAGGACCAGAGGACATAGATTTAAGGTGATTGGCAAAAGAACCAAAGGTGACACGAGGAAAAACTTTTTTAGACAGCGAGTGGTTATGATCTGGAATGCACTGCCCAAGAGGGTGATGGAGGCAGATTCAATCATGGCCTTCAAAAGAGAACTGGATAAATACTTGAAAGGAAAAAATTTGCAGGGCTACGGGGAAAGGGCAGGGGAGTGGGACTAGCTGGATTGCTCTTGCATAGAGCTGGCACGGACTCGATGGGCCAAATGGCCTCCTTCCGTGCTGTAACCTTTCTATGATTCTATGATTCTGTGATAAATTCTACTAAACTGAGTTGCCTGGATTTGGAGGGGAATTTTAACCCATCCTGCCCAAGGTGTCTGTGGAAAGACTAATAGCCTAGTTTCTGCCCGTTGCCACCTTATCTGGTCCCTTTTTTAAGGTGCCCAAGGCGGCCGCCTAACCCATTAAAACATGCAAATAAGGGCCTATGATGTCAATAGAATGCCAATGGCACTTTAATGGCCTGCTGAGCAGGTGCCCGAGACAGGAACCATGCTCTGTAATACCTGACGGGGAAGAAGGGGAGGTTAGAAATGTTCCTTGGTGCTCCTGGTCCCTCCAGGAAAGTCTGGGCCTCTGCTGCCTTGGGCTCCCCCCCCCGCTTCCCACTCGCAAAACTGCCCTAATCGCCACCCCCCAACTTACTTTCGTGCCGGTGGATGGTCTCTGGCAACCCCTCCCCCCTCCCCACTCAATTTTGTCCTGCCCATTCTGGGCGAGCAGCTTCTTGGGGAGATTTGACCCGGGAGTTAACATAGCCGGGGGACTCAAATTGAGGATGACGGGCAAGTTTGTCTCTCGTTCCACCCCTCACCCCACCCTGTCCACCCGAAACCCGCTCCCAGTTAAAATCCCCTGCCCATAGACTCAGCTTTGATAGGATCACACCGAGATTGAATTGTCAGAGAGAGGAGCAGTCTTTCTATTTAAAGTGTTGCAGTTTTTTGACAGGGGAGGAGATGGGACTGAAAGTATTAACGTCAGGCTCTGACAGCGAAAAGCTGCAAAATGACTCCTGACAAGACGCCAGAACGCCAAGCTCACATTTCACCCTCATGACTGGGAGATGGTATTTATCACTGCGACAATCTCCCTAAGGCAACTAAAGATGACTGTGATAATGTGAAATACAGGCAACTAGATGTGTTTATACATGATCGATTCTTAAATAATTTTCAGCAGCACTGTCAGTATAGGATTCCCAGGAGCTGCAATACAAAGAGACCTTATTGTAGTTTGTGGTATGATTGGCGCCCACTTGAAAACAAAGCTGGTACTTTTGGAATAGGTCTGGAGGATTTTTTTTTAGCAAGTAAACCTCAGAACGCACGCTATAATCCTTTCCTTTTGCCCGACATGTGTTCTGTCCTTTGTCTAGTTTTAGACATGGCAAACTCCAGGGACTTTACTGTGACAAATCAGAGGGAGCACTTACTCTGAATTTGGAAGTGCTACGTCTGATCTGGGAGCGCTTCATGCTATTATTAAATGTCAAAGGTAGAAAAGATTTCCATTCCCCAGAACAGACACGCCCGGTACAAAGCTTCACCGAGACATATAAATTACATTCTGCTAAACTGAGGTGGTTGATTCATTTTTTTACGATTGTAATTTATTCTAAATTGTTAGAACAACTGTATTTTGTTTACTTATTTGTTTCTGAGCGAGATCTCAAAAGCAACAGCAGAAAGAAAGGCAACTTCTAGCATTACCGTGCTATTATTCAAGTTTGGAGAGACGTTCCAAGTAAAAGAGCTGAATTTTTAAAATGTGTTTAATTTTAGCAGTTATTTTTTATTAACTAACTATGCAAAGGATATTCGATCAAGAAGGACAGATGCCAATTAGTTCAATGATTTCTTCAGCTTTTCTTGTTCTTAAATACATGGGACAGTCAGTCTTTACAAAATTGTAGACAAAGACAGCCTTGATCTAGACTTGGATGCATGAGCTGAATGCCAGAAGAGAGGTGAGAGTAGCTGCCCTTGACATCAAGGAAGCATGGCCAAAGATGGCGCCAAGGTGTCCTCGCAAAACTGAAGTCAATGGAGGCCGAAGGGAAAACCTTTCAATGGCTGGAGTCATACATGATGCAAAGAAAGATGGTTGTGGTTGTCATCACAACCCCAGGGCATAACCGCAGGAGTGGCTCAGGGAAGCATCCTCACCTTAACCAGCTTCAGATGCTTCATCAATGCCCTTCCCTTTGTCATAATGTCAGCAGTGGAGCTGTTCACTGATGATTCGGCAGTGTTCAGCTCCATTCACAACTCCTCCAATGATGAAGCAGCCCGTGCTAACCTACAGCAGGATCTGGATAACATCGAGACTCGGCTTAACAAGTGATAGTAAAATACGCACCACTTAAGTACCAGGTTATGACCATTTCAAGCAAGAGAAACCCAGACCTTCAACAGCACCACCATTGCTGAGTCCCTCACCATCAACATCCTGGGAGTCACTACCGACCAGAAACTTAACCCAACTAGCCCTTTCAACACTGTGGGTACAAGAGTAGGGCAGAGGCTGGGTAATCTGTGACAAGTGGCTCACAGCTAGATGTCTCATAACCTCTCCACCATCCACTAAGCTCGAGTCAGGAGCGTGATGGAAGACTTACCAATCACCTGGATGGGTGTAGCCTCAACAGCACTCAAGAAGCTGGGCACCATCCAACAGAACAGTTCATTTAATCAGTGTCCCTGCCACTTGACTCAATATCCATCCCCTCCATCATTGGCGCAATGTGGCTACGGTATGTACTATCTACAGGATGCATTGCAGCAACTCACCAAAGTAATTAAATAGCATCTCCCTTCCCCATGATCTCTACAATTAAGAAGGACAAGTGGAGCAATGTCATGAGAAAACCATCAACCCCAAGTTCTCCTCCAAGTCACACACCATCCTGACTTGCACATATACCACCCTTCCTCTATCACTGCTGAGTCACCAGCCTGGAATTCCCCACCTAACACCCTTGTAGGAACACCATCACCACAAAGGCAACAGCTTAAGGAGAGGACCCACCACTTTCTCAGATCAACTAGGGAACGGCAATAAATGCCAGCCTTGCCAGTGTCATCCACATTGCAAGAACCAATAAAAAAAGACCTTTTTTGTTAAAGTAATTACAATTTTATATTAATTTTGCTCAGAACATTATTTTTCATACCATGAAGGAAACATAGAAGGAACTGTAAGGCAGAATATTAATTTTTAAAGCAGCACTTAGAAAAAAATATCGGTTAAAACAGCAAGTTGTAACTTGGGTCATGTGCTTTGGCTTTTATATTCATCTGAGATAAAAGTACATTTTATTATATTGTGGCTTTTTGGCCTTTGATAGTAGAGCCAGTGTTGATGGTCTGGCCTCAATAAAACCACTTCTGCGGTTGAGTAAAAGCAGTTGTTATAATCACACCCATGTGACTCCTGCATCTAATTGAGAGAGATATATAGTTTTTTTGCAACAGTGTAATTCTGACTAACCATCAGCAATGCCATGGAAAATCTGCCAGTATTTTATCAGGGATCTACCTGTGTTTTATAAACATTTTTGATATACAGCCTTTGAAACTAATAGCGCCTTAGTAGCTCCAGTTGACTTGTAATATTAGTGACTGAACTTCAAGTGTTAGTGGTTCAGTGATCTATCTTCATTTTATAATGTGGGGATTGTTATTGCCATAGAGAATAATTACCTTAATTTCCACATGCCAAAGCATATTAAAGAGATTATTCACCATCAGGAAGGCGAATAGATTATTATGATCTTGTGACTTGGGGCATAAGCGAGCTTTGTGAATTACCAGAGTCGCACTCTAAAGTAAAAAAACAATAGACACTTTTACATCTAAAAACTGCAGCTGATGGCAAACTCTGGTTTTCTCAGTTTCAGTGCAGTTAAATCATCTTTTATTTGAGCAGCCATAGATGCTTATGTTGTGGTGGGGCTCAGACCTGCCAACTCTACTTCTGCACCATGCATGATGTAAAATGGTACAGTGTAGAAGAGGGGGGTAAATGCAAAACAAATCTGCAGAAACAATGAAGGTAATTTTAACTCAACTCACCGGGTGGGAAACACACTGGATTGGGTGGAACTCTGGTTTTACAACCCGCCCAACATTACTCTCCATTCAGTAGAGAATAAAATCGGGCGGGGTGTAAAACTGGCATTCCACCCAATCCTATCAGTTTCCCGATGGGCGGGTTAGGTTAAAATTGTCCCCAGTATTTCAGTGAGTGAGTGGTCAATCTATGAAAAGGGGGAAACCGGTTAGTACTGATTCATTCAAATGCAAATTAGATAGATTCCTTTCAGAAAATAACATTTTGGGATACAGTATATGAGTAATTTGAGAAATGATACGGTAAGTGTAACAGGTTTGGGAGGAACAGGTGACTTTGGACCTATGGTTCCCAAAGCTCTCCACCACTGGGGTTTTCCTCGTATCATTTCTGGTCTGTTGTAGACTAAGTGATAGAGATTGATTGCTATGATTAGGCAGCAACTCCATTATCATTGTATCATGTGACTACCAGAATGGTAGAAGGCGAACTAAATGGACTTTGGTCTTTTACCATCTAGCAATTCCCATGTTCTTAAACGGGGCAGAGTGATGCATATAGCCCGATACAGTGGCGCTGTTCACGAAACCGGTGCTGAAATATGTAAGTGTCTTATCATTACTGAAGATTCTACTTCAGAGCTCACTTTGGAAGCGATGCATAGCATTTGATGAACGCAACAGGTTTGAAATCCCTATTTCAACTAAAAACAAAATGCTTGATTTTTTCTGTAATTAATAACCCACTATTGAAATCACAGCAACAAATGGTTTGAAACTTGCGACTTCTGAGAATGTGATTTTGTTAGATCGTTAGTTACATTTATTGGGGCTTTAAACCACAGAGGTGATTGTTCTGATAATCACTCTTCCTGTTCAATCCCTGCTTTATGCACACTTCAAGCGAGCTACTTGCTATATCATCTATCATAGGCATTCACATGTCACAGGCATCCTCCGGTTTTTCATTAAAGAAGAATTTCACCACACTCCCCCAGTGTCCTTGGCAAATTTTAGTTTATTCAAATCCCATTTAGAGAGACCGCAGTGAAACAAAAACATCTGTAAGATTCTCTGACATTACTTGTGTTTAGAAAAGCTTTCTCTGAATTCAGGAATATGTGGGGAGTCTGTGATGTCAATAGTTGAAGAGATTCACTGGCCTTTTTTATTCAGTTCAATATCTTGCTTACTTTCTTCTAATGTGAGTATAATCTATCCCTGCCCCCTTGGAGATGACTGTTTCATTCAACCCACTCGAGTGTACAATCTGGTAAAACTATCCACTCAGCACAAATGTAAATAATTAAACTGAAAGAGCAAAGGTTGCATGATTTATAGCCATTCCTTAATTCCAAGGTTCTTTGGGGTTTGTGGCAGAGGTTCTGCTCTCTGTTGCTGTTAACTGACAAGGACATTCACTGAATTCCTCAGTAAAGTTCCTGCCTAATAATCACCTCTGGGTATCCAATATGGTTGGGATAAGTTAAACAAGATATATGAATTCATCACTTGCAGTACCTCCTTCTGTGTCATTGTGAGTGAAAAATCTTCCCTTTACATCATCCAAAATATAATAGTGGTGGTTAACATTTGCTTTGAGTGAAATTTACACATTTTAGATTTTTATATCTAAAAACAGCAGGATTTCCTGGCCATGGTTTTGCATTGTGCAACAATACTCTCTTTGAAATGGCATACAATAGCAGGCAAACAAGAAGTTTACAGACGACAGCAAAACTATATTTATTTACAATTAGGTAGTAATATAAAAATCAACATGCACTGTACATGCAATATATATAAGCATGCATAGAGTGAGGAAGCCCATATTGGGTCAATTATCCTTCGTAAGAATGTCTTTTGGAGTAAACATAAAAGTCTGCTCAATAATGAACAACACTCTGCTCCCAAACATCAAATTCAACCTATTTTCGTCTTGCGCTGCTTCAATCTTTGTTCATTCTTATACAGGATCTCTTTCTGATACAACCACCACTTGTCAAATGATCAATCTGTCTCAAACCTCCTAATGTTTACCTCTATGGATGAATTTGGTGAATTGAGCAATACTTTTACACATAAATCTAAATAAATACAGTAAGGATATAGACAGAATTCACATAACACAAAAAGAATTCCCTAATCCTGCCTATGGAAAAACAAATACAATTCAAATCTCCCCAAAACAAATGGATTTGTTATTTAATTGGGGCCTTCATAATGGATCACCAGTTCTTTCACTCATGGAGAGACTGTTAATTTACATAAAACAAATTCATTTGATCCTTTGATCAAAATCTGGGGGCTGAAATTGCTCGACACATATGATTCATTCCCACTGCGACTCTGGGAGTTCCTGCTCGGCCTTGTAATTCCTCTGCCCACCCTTTACAAGGCCAGTGACACGAAAAGCGGGGAGCCTGGGGCGGGCACTCCCTGCACTGGGAGTTTCCGCTTCCCTGATCTCAGTGGGGTTAAGGTTGGAGGCTGGAGCACCCAGTGAAATGAGGCATACTGTCCTCCAGAAGGGGGCAGGTGAGTCCCACCGAGAGCATCCAGTCCATGGGAAGATGTCACGTTGGTGCAGTGTGTTGGGGGGGGGGGCTCTTCTGAGGTTGGGGCTGAGGCACTTTATTGGAGCAGAGGCTATACTTTGCATCTAACCAGGCACTACCTGAGCTGCTGTGCTTGGTGATGACCTTGGTTGACCAAAATGGGGAAGTGTCCCATTTCACAGCACTGAAAACCTTCACCTTGATGAGCATAAAATTCACAAAAGAAAAAGCTTTTCAAAAAAACAGTCGCCATTGGTTACCTTTCTTTCATCTGAGCAACTCCAAGTAAACACTACACCTCGGAGAGTTTTATTTTCAATCATTGTGAATTCAGCCTAAATGCACTGGAACCTTCTCGGAGGGCTGTGTGGTACCTTTATCATATCATGGAGCCAAATTGCAGGCATTGTACCAGTCACATTATAATAGAGATTTTCATGATAGTAACATTTTGCTACTTGATCTCTATTTCATTGTAGCTATTATCTTTGCTTGTGGAATGGCAGATAAGCCAGAGGGAGTCTCAGATCTCATAATAAATACAGAATTTGACATTTCTACGTGTCCCAGTGTAATTTTCTATGTTTTTTTCCCCTCTAATCAGCCATCTACTACAATATTCAGTGCAAGTACTGAGGGAGTGCTGCACTGCCGGAGGCGCCGTCTTTCGGGTGAGACGTTAAACCGAGGCCCCGTCTGCCCTTCCAGGTGGACGTAAACGATCCCATGGCACTATTTTGATGATGAGCAGGGGAGTTCTCCCCGGTGCCCTGGCCAATATTTATCCCTCAACCAATATCACTAAAACAGATGATCTGGTCAGTTTGTGGGACCTTACTGAGCGCAAATTAGCTGCCACGTTTCCTACATTATAACAGTAAGTACACTTCAAAAGTACTTAATTGGCTTTCAAGTGCTTTGGGACATCATGTAGTCATAAAAGGCGCTATATAAATGCAAGTTCTTTCTTTCTTTTTCTTATTCATGTATTTTTTTGGTGCATTTGGTTCAGATAACCTAATGAATTTCTGATTGCTGCAAGGTGGGTTTCATTCTCCAAAACAGTAAATGCTCTTCTATTCTTTATAAAGACAATAGCCCAGAAATTGCTGGAAAACTACCAGCAAGTTCACGGCACCCGCCATGATTAATGCGTAAAAAGCCCAAAGTTTGTGGCGAGGATGCGATACGCTGTGAGTTGCGAATTGTTATAAATTACTGGACGGTTTGCACCGTTCTGCCATTAGCCTTGCAAAAACGGTAGCTCGTCATCAACCTCCCCATTGATATTGATCGAACGTCAAGAAATTGCTGGATTTGCACCATAAATACCAATTAATCTTATCGCTGCCATTTAACGCTGCTATCACACGTTGCAATGACCCTGTCAAAGGTGTGATCGATGGTTCTCACATGACACTGCAGCTTCCCAGCTATATAAATGTTTGTGCTCGCTGACCAACATTGGCTCCCTGTCTGGCAACACCTTGATTTTACAATTCTCAACCATGTTTTCAATTCCCTCCATACCCTCACTCCTCCCTATCTCTGTAACTTTCTCCAGTCCAACAACCCTCCCAGATCTCTACGCTCCTCCAATTCTGGCCTCTTGCTCATCCCCAATTTTCTTCACTCCATCATTGGCAGCTGTGTCTTCAGCTGCCTAGGCCCTAAGGTTTGGAATTCCCACCCTAAATCTCTCTGCCTTTCCACCTCTCTCTCCTCCTTTAAGATGCTCCTTAAAACTCTTTGACCAAGCTTTTGATCACCTGTCCTGTGACAAAATACAGGAAAACATTAATAAACTTTCAGAATGGGTGTGTAATTGGCAAATTAATTTCAATATAGATTAGTGTTACATTTTGGTAGGAAGAATGAAGCCACATACTGCTTGGAAAACAAGAGTCTAAATGGGATAGAGGAGCAAAGGGATCTGGGGGTACAGATACACAAATCACTAAAAGTAGCGACGCAGGTTAATAAGGCCATAAAAAAAGCAAACAAAACATAGGGGTTCATTTCTAGAGGGATAGAATTAAAAAGCAGAGAAGTTATGTTAAACATGTATCGAACCGTGGTTTAACCACACTTAGGGTACTGTGAACAATTCTGGTCACCATATGAAAACGATACAGAGGCACTGGAGAAGGTGCAAAGAAAATTTATGAGGATGATACCAGAACTGAGAGGTTAGAATTATCAGGAATGGCTGAACAGGCTGGAGTTCTTTTCTCTAGAAAAGAGAAGGCTGAGGGGTGACTTAATAGTAGTCCTTAAAATTATGAAGGGGTTTGATAGGGTAGGCGTAGAGAAGATGTTTGCACTTGTGGGGAAGACCAAAACTAGGGGCCATAAATATAAGATAGTCATTAATAAATCTAATAGGGAATTCAGGAGAAACTTCTCTACCCAGAGAGTGGTAAGAATGTGGAACTTGCTACCACATGGAGTAGTTGAGGCGAATAGCATAGGTGCATTTAAGGGGAAGCTAGATAAGCACTTAAGGGAGAAAGGAATAGAAGGATATGTTGATGGGGTTAGATGAAGATGGGTGGGAGGTGGCTTGTGTGGAGCATAAACGCTGGCATGGACCAGTCGGGCTGAATGGCCTTTTTCTGTGCTGTAAATTCTATGTAATTCTATGTGATAGCTCCTTATGTGGCTCGGTGTCAAATTTTGTTTGATAATCGCTCCTGTGAAGCACCTTGGGATGTTCTACTGTTAAAAGTGCTGTATTAATGCAAGTTGTTGTTGTAGTCTTATTTTTTTAGCCAGTTTTATATTGACTATAATATAAAGAATGCTTGGAGATGTGTTGGAATGGGAAGGAAGCTGTGTTGTGGTTGAACCTGTTTAACATCGTTGCTAGAATCATATGTTGGCCGCATAAACTTTAAATAGAGCTAGGCCGTTCAGGGGTGAAGTCAGGAAGCATTTATTCACCCAAAGGGTAGTGGAAATCTGGAACTCACTCCCCCAAAAAGCTGTTGAGGCTGGGGGTCAATTGAAAATTTCAAAACTGAGATTGATAGATTTCTGTTAGGCAAGGGTATTAAGGGATATGGAACCAAGGCAGGTAAATGGAGTTAAGACACAGATCAGCCATGATCTAATTGAATGGTGGAACAGGCTCAAGGGGCTGAATGGCCTACTAAGAGAGTGCAGTTGGTATCATTAGTTACAATATGAAAGTGTTAACACCCAACCCAGGAAACTTGGGCCTGAATAACAGCCTCAGCTGATATTTGCTCTAAAGTTTCTCTTACAGGCTGACTTTCACCAGTTTTGCCCTGGTTTTCCATTAGGGAGAGAGGAAGGACAGGTCGGTCGGCCAACTTCCCATTCTATTTAATAGATCAGTCAAGGGACAATAAGCTCCTCACAAACTGAGAAGGATAGTGTGAATGTTAGGAGGGAGAAGAAAGGAGCAGAGTGACAACTGATGAAATTATTCAGTATATTTGCAGACAGCTACGCCACACTGAGATAATACAACTCAATTCGAGAGAAACGATGGCACCCTAACGCAAATTATCCATTAAATATCTCCCGTGGCTGATACATTTTGAACTAACAGCCTTTAGTGTTTGCAGCTACTGGGGTGGTTTAAAAAGGAACTAAATGCTTTATGGCCAGGAACTGTCTGCTACGGGCAGCAATACAGAACAATCATTACAGACTCCAACACAGAATAACAGGAGTCCTTCACTGCAAGAGGAAATCTGCTGCCTAGCCCTGGAAACTGAAAATGGGAACAAGAATACAGGATATAAAATAACATAATGTGTTTCTGCTTGAATAAGTATTCCTTGAAAAGAAATCTAACATTGTTGGTGTGTATTACCCATTTTCTATGACACTATGCAACAACCTTTGATAAGATATGAATTGCTTATAGCTCCTTCATTAATAGAGAAAGTCCCCTCTCTGTAACACAGGCTGCCAAATACTTGCTTCACGGAGTGTCAGCTATTGTTTGAAATGGTCTCGGGACGTTACCATAATACTAAAATATTAAGGTGGCCCAATGGTCCCATGCTCTCTGGAGTTTAGAAGAATGAGAGGTGATCTCATTGAAACATATAAGATTATGAGGGGGTTGACAGGGTAGATGCTGAGAGATTGTTTCCTCTGGCTGGAGAGTCTAGAACTAGGGGGCGTAGTTGCAGGGTAAGGAGTCGGTCATTTAAGACTGAGATGAGGAGGAATTTCTTCATCAAAGGGTTGTCAATCTTTGGAATTCTCTACCCCTGAGGGCTGTGGATGCTCAGTCGTTGAATATATTCAAGACTGAGATGGATAGATTTTTGGACTCTAGGGGAATCAAGGGATATGGGGATGGGGTGGGAAAGTGGAGTTGAGGCCGTAGATCAGCCATGATCTGATTGAATGGCGGAGCAGGCTCGAGGGGCCATGTGGCCTACTCCTGCTCCTATTTCTTATGTTCTTATGTTCTGAAAGGCTTTCTTAGACATTAGCACTTTCACTGGGAAATTTCTTGTGCTTTGCTCTGACATCTCAGTATGCTTTGGTCTGATGCAAACTAGGTGTGAGGAAATGTTTAAAGATTCAGTAGAATTGTCTGTATCTGAATTTCGGTTTCTTAATGCTACGGGATTTTATGAGGACATAAGAAAAGGAGCTGCCTTGAAATTCAGTGGGTAAATGAACTACATTGGTGTGCTATCAAGCCATAAAGATCAGGACAGTCCCGAATTCTGTTCCTGGTTTGTGCTGAGTTAGCTGATCTCACCGACTGGGTTAGATTTGGTCTCATTGCCCCTGGGCCAAGGTTTCCTGTTGGCAATCCAGTGACTGCTGGAAAGTGCACGTTTGTGGAGATTGGATAAGGGTAGGATCAGACTTTGTCGTGCTCTCCCTCATAGTTAAGGCTTCTGGTCACCAAGGTGTACGGAAAATATCTAAGCCCTGGAAACAATGTGGAGAAGACCACAAGGCTGATCCTGTGGTTGAGAATTTCCTCAAAGTGAGTAATGCCACTGTTGCACCTTTAACAAAGAAATTGTACCCGCCTGCAGAGGGAGTTACATGCGGATTTCCTGGGTCTGCTCATTTGCATTCCCATTGGTGCAGCCATTGGCATAAAACCCATGTAAAACAGGTAGAAGTAGCTGAACTATCTGGAAACTCCTTTGCAGCCTTTACAAAGACAGTTCAGCTTGCACTCTGGGGACAACAGCAGACTGGGGGACAACTAGGTAGGAGAGGAACGATGCTTGGCTCTTTCAATTTTCCCTCTGAAATAACTTCAATGTATGTCTTATCAATAGTTTTATTATTACGGACTAATGGTCACTCAAGCACCATCTGCACCCAGAGGGAAGCAGGACAGGAGCCCATTCAGGAGAAGCAAAGAATTCATTGCTCATGCTGACCTCCAAGCCTTCCTCGAGGAGATTGAAGGCAGCAGGCCCAGACTACTAGGGGTCACTATGCCTGACAGGAATGTAACTCGTGTCACCTGAAGGGACATGGCACTGACACTATGCCAACTCTCTCACCCCCAGAACTGCAGGCCAGTGCTGGAAAAAGTTCAATGACCTCACCAGAGCTGGTGAGGTAACACACTGGTCACTCACTCCTTTTCTTCCTTGCCCACCCTGAGTACCTGCACAGTCTTTACTCTAAACAGCACATCCACAGCTAACCCTTCACACTGCTGTCTAGTACAGGGGGCTCTAACTTTGTATCCTGCATTAAGACTACATATTACCCATAACACCAATTACTTGCATCCACAATCTGCAAACTCCATCCTCCAGTTTAACTGCCTCATACCCCATATCTCTCACTTCATCTCTCTCACGCTGCTTGGCAAACAGTCCTCAGTTACTAGCTTACCTTTTATTTACTCTTGATTCTTCCAGGACCAATTAGTGTTCAATGCCCACCAAAGGCAGGCCAACAGAAAGGGATCCCAGCTCCAAACCGTTCACTCCCTTCGAGAATAAGACCATAAAGCTAGTGGGAAGGCACTCAGTGGAGAGGAGTCAGAGGATAAAAGTGCGGTCAGCATGAGGCCCCAGAGCGGAGAGGAGCAGGAGGAGGGAAGGGAGCAAGAAGATAAAAGTACAAGGCCCCAGAGTGGAGAGGAGCGGGAGGAGTGAGCAAAGCGAGGGGATTGGGGGGAACGTGGGGAGTGGGGGGGGGGAGAGAGAGGAGGGAGAGGAGCGGGGGGAGCGAGGGGAGCGGGAGGAGCGGGGGGAGTGGGAATAGCGGGAAGATCGAGAGGAGTGAGGGGAGCGGGAGGAGCGGGGGGAGCAGGAGGAGTGAGGGGAGCAAGAGGGGCTGGGGGAGCGAGGGGAGTGGGAGGAGCGGAGGGAGCAGGAGGAGCGGGAGTAGTGAGAGGAGCAAGAGGAGCGTGAGGAGTGGGGGGAGCGAGAGGAGCCGGAAGAGCAAGAGGAGTGAGGGAGGAGGGAGATGAGTGAGGGGAGTGGGAGGAGCAGGAGGAGTGAGGGGAGCAGGAGGAAAGGAGGAGCGAGGGGAGCGAGAGGTTAGATCCAGGATGTAGTGATGGAGGAGTTTCATCCCTTGACCTTGTCCAACAGGTGTGAGGTACTTGCTACCTGTAAGGATGAGAACAAAGGCTGCAGGGAGGATGGGCAAACTGACCACGGCACTGTGGTACAGGGGGCCATTCAAGTGGAGGGAGTGTAAATGAATGTGGTAGTGGTTGAGGATAGTATAGTCAGGGGAATAGATACTGTTCTCTGCAGCCGCGACCGAGAGTCCCAAAGGCTGTGTTGCTTGCCTGGTGCCAGAGTTAAGGACATCTCCTCGTGGCTGGAAAAGAACTTGGAGCAAGAGGGGGAGGATCCACATAGGAGCCAATGACATAGGTAGAACTAGGAATGAGGGTCTGCTGAGAGAGTTTGAGGAGCTGGGGTCTAAATTAATAAGCAGAACCTCAAAGGTAATAATCTCTGGATTACTACCTGAGCCACATGCAAATTGACACAGGGTCAAACAGATCAGAGCGTTAAATGCTTGGTTCAAAGAGTGATGTGGGAGGAAGGGGTTTCGATTCATGGGGCACTGGCACCAGTACTGGGGAAAGAGGGAGCTGTTCCATTGGGACGGGCTCCACTTAAACCGGGCTGGGACCAGCGTCCTGGTGAATTGAATAACTAGGGTTGTAGATAGGGCTTTAAACTAAAAAAGGGGGGGTGGTCAGGTGAGGGGAAATTTAGAAATCTAATGAGAAAAGTCAAGGCAACAGAGCAGTGTAGTGATTTGGGTAAAGATAAGCAGAGTGTGTCAGGAAGGGACAGAGAGTTTACCAATAATAGTGCATCAGCAAACAAAGTCAAAGCAGGAAAAAATGGTAAAAAGTCAAAACTGAAGGCTCTTTATCTGAATGCACAGAGCATTCGTAACAAGACAGACGAATTAGTGACACAAACAGAGATAAATGGGTTTGATCTAATAGCCATTACTGAGACATGGTTGCAAAATGACCAAGATTGGGAACTAAATATTCCAGCGTACGTGACGTTTAGAAAAGACAGGCAGAATGGAAAAGGAGAGGATATAGCCCTAATAATAAAGGATGACATAAGGACAGTGGTGAGAAAGGATCTTGGCTCGGAGGATCAGCAAGTAGAATCAGTATGGGTGGAAATAAGAAATAACAAGGGGCAGAAAACACTGGTGGGAGTAGTTTATAGGCCCCCTAATAGTAGCTATACTGCTGGACAGAGCATTAATCATTAAATAATAGGAGCTTGTAACAAAGGTAATGCTGTAATTGTGGGGGACTTTAATCTTAATATAGACTGGGCAAATCAAATTGGCAAAGGTAGTTTGGAGGACGAGTTCTTGGAATGCATTCGTGACGGTTTCCTAGAGCACTACGTCATGGAACCAACCAGGGAACAGGCTATTTTAGTTCTTGTATTGTGTAATGTGACAGAGTTAATTAGTAATCTCACAGTAAAGGCTCCTCTGAGGAAGAATGATCATAATATGATAGACTTTCACATTAAGTTTGAGAGTGATCATAATAAGATAGACTTTCACATTAAGTCAGAAACCAGAGTCTTAAACTTAAATAAAGCCAATTTCATAGGTATGAGGGGCAAGTTGGCTAAGGTAGATTGGGAAAGTATATTAAAGGGTATGACGGTTGATAAACAATGGCAAACATTTAAAGAAATATTTCAATATTCTCAACAAATACACATTCCATTGAGAAATAAAAACTCCATGGGAAAAGTGATCCATCTGTGGCTAACTAAAGAAGTTAAGGATAGTATTAGATTAAAAGAAGAGGCCTATAATGTTACCAAGAAGAGTAGTAAGTCTGCAGGTTGGGAGAATTTTAGAAATCAGCAAAGGATGACCAAAAAATTGATAAAAAGAATATTGAAAATAGAATATGAAAGTAAACTAGCAAGAAATATAAAAACAGATTGTAAGAGCTTCTATAAGTATATAAAAAGGAAGAGAATAGCAAAAGTAAACGTTGGTCGCTTAGAGGCTGAGACAGCAGAAATTATAATGGGGAATCAGGAAATGGCAGATGCGTTAAACATATGTTTTGTATCTGTCTTCACAGTAGAATAGACAAAAAGCATACCAGAAATAGTGGGCATCCAAGGGTCTAATGAGAGTGAGGAACTTAAAGTAATTAATATCAGTAGCGAAAAAGTACTTGAGAAACTAATGGGACGAAAAGCCAATAATTCCCCTGGACCTGATGGCCTACATCCTAGGGTTCTAAAAGAGGTGGCTGCAGAGATAGTGGATGCATTGGTTATGATCTTCCAAAATTCCCTAGATTCTGGAATGGTCCCAGTGGATTGGAAGGTAAGAAATGTCACCTCGCTATTCAAGAAAGGAGAGAGAGAGAAAACAGGGAACTACAGGCCAGTTAGCCTGACATCAGCCATTGGGAAAGTGCTGGAATCCATTATTAACAAAGTGGTAACAGGGCACTTAGAAAATCATAATATGATTAGGCAGAGTCAACATTGTTTTATGATTTTCTAAGTGCCCTGTTACCACTTCGTTAATAATGGATTCCTTTTATTGCCTATGTCGTTGGTACCAATATGGAACATGACTACTGGCTGTTCACCCTCTCCCTCCAGAATGCCCTGCAGCCGCTCCGTGATATCCTTGACCCTATCACCAGGGAGGAAACATACCATCCTGGAGTCACGTTTGCGGCCGCAGAAACACCCTTACAATGGAATCCCCTATCACTATAGCCCTGCCACTCTTATTCCTCCCCTCCTGTGCAGCAGAGCCACCCATGGTACCACGAACTTGGCTCTTGCTGCTTTCCCCCGAGAAGCCATCTCCCCCAACAGTATCCAAAGCGGTATATCTGTTTGAGATGGAGATGGCCCCAGAGGACTCCAGCTCTACCTGCCTAGTTCTTTTACTCTGCCTGGCGGTCACCCATTTCCTTTCTGCCTGCGTAATCTTTACCTGCAGTGTGACCACCTCACTGAATGTGCTATCCACTATAATCTCAGCATCGCGGATGCTCCACGGTGAATCCACCTGCTCCGAAATGTGGTCAGCCAGTAGCTGCAGCTGGACACACTTCCTGCACACATGGTCGCCAGGGACACCCGTAGTGTCCATGACTTCCCACATAGTGCAGGAGGAGCATATCACGGGTGCGAGCTCTGCTACCATGACTTGCCTTAGATTTACATTGCGTTCACCTCTCGGACTCTCTTCCCGCTCTCTAGTACATTGCGCTCACCTCTCGGACTCTTCTCTCGCGCTCGGACTCTCCTTTTACACTGCGCTCACATCTCGGACTCTCCTCCCGCTCTCTAGTACACTGCGCTCACCTCTTGGACTCTCCCTTTACACTGCGCTCACCTCTTGGACTCTCCTTTTACACTGTGCTCACCTCTTGGACTCTCTTCTTGCTCTCAGACTCTCCTCTCGCTCTCGTACTCTCCCTTTACACTGCGCTCACCTCTCGGACTCTTCTCTCGCTCTCGGACTCTCCTTTTACACTGCGCTCATCTCTTGGACTCTCTTCTTGCTCTCAGACTCTCCTCTCGCTCTCGTACTCTCCCTTTACACTGCGCTCACCTCTCGGACTCTTCTCTCGCTCTCGGACTCTCCTTTTACACTGCGCTCATCTCTTGGACTCTCTTCTTGCTCTCAGACTCTCCTCTCGCTCTCGGACTCTCCTCCCACTCTCGGACTCTCCTTTTACACTGCGCTCATCTCTCGGACTCTCCTCCCACTCTCGGACTCTCCTTTTACACTGCGCTCACCTCTCGGACTCTCCTCCCACTCTCGGACTCTCCTTTTACACTGCGCTCACCTCTCGGACTCTCCTCCCACTCTCGGACTCTCCTTTTACACTGCGCTCACCTCTCGGACTCTCCTCCCACTCTCGGACTCTCCTTTTACACTGCGCTCACCTCTCGGACTCTCCTCCCACTCTCGGACTCTCCTTTTACACTGCGCTCACCTCTCGGACTCTTCTCCCACTCTCGGACTCTCCTTTTACACTGCACTCACCTCTCTGGAGTTGAGGTTGAAGATCAGCCATGATCTGATTGAATGGCTGAGCAGGCTTGAGGGGCCGTATGGCCTACTCCTGCTCCTATTTCTTACGTTCTTATGTTCTCTTGCCATGGGAGATAGCGAGGTAGGGGGCATCTTGCTAGTGCCAGATTAGCTACTAAGCACTACACTGTCCCTCTGGTATCCCTATGAAGCACCACACAGACATAACCTTCCAGTCACTTTCTCGGTCTCCTTAATCCTAACGGGGTGATGCTCACTAATTCTTAGCTTTCATCCTCGTTTCCTGCAGATCCACCACAGCAACAAGGGCACAGGAGGAGAAGATGGGGAGTTATTTCTCCCTTGTCGCATATGATGATGAGGAAGAGAAGTATGAGAACCGGGACACCTTCCCCATGCAGTTGAGTGATCCTGCCCCGTCTTCCTCTGCCCAAACCAGTGCCAACCCGCCACCTGTAGCGCTGATTCCTCTCTCCCAGGCACCAACTCAGATACTTTCATGAAGGATGAAGGCATCATGAAAACTCCCTGCATATCGGGCGTTGATGTGTAGGGTCCTCTGATTGCTGTCACACACTACCTGCACATTGAGAGAGTGAAATCCCCCCCCTGCTCACAGAGTGGGTGTTCTGTGGGTTCCCTCAATGCAACGCGGGCGCTATTGATTGCACCCTGGACCTTGGGCAAGCAGCAGCCTCATAAAAATGTATGGCCCTATCTCTCTGCTGCCTTGCTGTTATTCCAAAGGTTATGAATTTGTCTGCTCTCATGTAAAGGGCACCAGTGACCTGATGAATGCTCGTATTGCTCCCTGACTGATATTGTACAGATTCCCCCGTGGCTACCCAAAGTGGCCCATGTGCCATAGAAATTCAGGGTGGTGGTCACTTTAATAGCCACTGAGAGAGCAGTGAGTGTGGCTTGAGTTCGTCCTGCAGTGGATGATAGGGACGGCCTATTGCTCCTTTGGTGAAGCGCACTCTTCTGAGGCAAAGTTCCTCCGACAGGTCCTCAATAGATCTGTGCTGCCTGTATATTCTATGGAGGAGGCGGTCAGACCTGGTGGGCTGTATCCTGCTTCCTGACTCTCTTTAACTCCATCTTGTTTGCTCCTTCTCCTCTGTGATAATGGCATACAGTGGTGTTCCTATAAAGAATGCCATGCCTGCTCCTGAGATGCCATGACTGATGGTGAGCCGGTGGCAGGGTCAGGAAATCTCCCAGTGGGCTGATCCTGTGAGACATAGTCAGAAGCAAGTGCAGGTGTCTGTAGAGATAAATCCAAAAATAAAAAAATGCGTTCATAAAAGTTTCCAAGCTGCAGAAAACACTACTTAAAGCTCCAGACTCTTCAAGCTCACAAACTCCTCACGTCCGCCTTGATCAGGTAATCCTGGCAGTTGCTACGCCTCATAAATCTCAGTCTAACTTACCCGGAGTGCATCAACAGTGCAGACCCAGGATACTCGCAGCTGCGATGTCATTGGCCCTCTGTGTGAGGAGGACAGTGGGAACTCGAAGGGCGAATAGCGGGAAAGCTCAGAAAGAGCGAGGGAATTTGGGGGAAGCGTTTTAAAGGCGCACTACTGGCGGAAGCAACTTCTACGTAATGGCTCTCACTCCAAACGTCCTACACCGCGAGTGCGCTGAAAGTGACGAGGAAATTTACCCCCTTAGTATTAGAGAAGTTAATTGTGAGGAAAAGTTAGAAAAACTTGGGGCGGGGGGTTGTGAAATTGGACTGGGCAGGAATGTAAAACAGGTGGAATCGCATTTGCCGCCTGTTATACGACACGCTCGATATTCAGTTCTATTGACTTCATTGGAACTGATTATGGGATGGGGTGTATAACAGCTGACCGATACGATACTGCCTGTTTTACGTCCCTGCCCAAGTCCAATTTCATCCCCTTGGACTCTTCAGCCTTGAAAGAAGATGAACGTGAAATGATCCTATGGAAACATTGTCAATAATAAATGGAATCTGAGTGCTACTTAAAGCTGCAGGACAAAGGGACACAAACTGGTAAAAGGCAAGTTCAGCACAGATATATCAGGAAGCTCTTCTTCACACAGGGTGATTGATACCTGGAATGTATTTCTGGGTAGAATAGCAGAGTCATTCAAGAGGTAGACACTGTGATGTGGGACATTGGGTTCTGTGCGACGATGAGCTAGATGTTCTGAATAGCCTCCCTCACGTATCACCTTGATCTTTGTGGCTTATACCCTAGAATTTACAGAAAGATTTGCTAGCAGCCTTGTTAACCTTTGATTCCTTTTGTAATTCCTCACCATCTCTTTGTAAGTACGATGACTGGTACAATCACCCACGTAGGAAAGAAAGAACATGCATTTATATAGTGTCTTTCATGACCTCAGGACATCCCATAGCACCTTACAGCCAATGAAATACTTTTGAAGTGTAGTCATTGTTGCAAAGCAGGAAACACAGCAGCCAATTTGTACACAGCAAGATCCCACAAACACCAATGTGATAATGACCAGATAATCTGTTTTTTTAGTGATGTTGGTTGAGGTTTAAATATTGGCCCAGGACACTGGGGAGAAATTCCCATCTCTTCTTCGGGATAGTGCCATGGGATCTTTTACATCCACTTGAGAGGGCAGACGGGGCCTCGGTTTAACGTCATCGGAAAGACGGCACCTCCGACAGTGCAATACTCTATCAATGCTGCACTGCAGTGTCAGCCTAGATTTTGTGCACAAGTCTCTGGAGTGGGACTTGAACCCATAACCTTCTGTTTGAGAGGTGAGAGTGCAACCCACCGAGCCACGGCTAGCTTAGTGGTATAAACTGGGCGACATGGACATGTTGGGCTGAAGGGCCTGTTTCCATGTTGTAACTTCTATGATTCTATGATTCTATAATACCATGGATCGTCTCAATGATTTATGGTGTGCCATTTTGTAATTATATTTGCCAGTTTCTGCATTGGTATACATTACCTTAGATTTCTGAGTAATGAATGCTATTTTCATTCATCTGTCCAGTAGATAAGCCCTTAGATCTTTTGTAATATTTCTGGATATGTACAGAGAGAAAGCATTAATGTCTATTATAAGAAAAGGCACATAAATCCAAGCCAGCGTGGTTTATAAAAAGGAGGCTATGCCTAATAAATCTATTAGTTTTCCCTGAGGATATTAGAAAGACAGTAAATGAAAAAATCTAGTGAATTAAATATTATTATTGATATTGTATAAGCATTTTCTAGGAGTCCTTACAAGAGGATTACAGTTCAAGTAATCAAAGAAAAAGCTAGAAATTGGACAATAAATTGTAATTGAGTACTAATGATCAGCACAGTCCATAGGGTTTGGTCCTAAATGCCAACATTTATTCATCATTCTGATGTGGGTGCTGTAACTTGCTCCATCATCATCCTCTCCTCAAATCACCCACTCTCAACCTCTCTGTCCTCGCTAACTACTGCTCCAACTCTAAACTCCCTTTACTATCCAAAACGTTGTCACCTCCCAGATCTGTCCATCTCTGCCCGCGATTCCTTGTTTGAAGCCGCCCAGCCGTCAGGTTTCCGCCCCTTCAACAGTACTGAAATGACCCTAACCATTCTCCGCGACTGTGACCATGGTGCATCATCCCTCCTCATCTCCTTGACCTCTCTGTAGCCTCCAATAAAATTGATCACTTGATCCTCATCCAATGCCTGTCCTCTCTTGTCCAGTTTGGTAGGACTGTCATTGCTTGGTTCCACTCAACTTTCCAATCACAGCCCGAGCATTGCTAGCAGTGGCATCTCTTCCCACCTGCATTGTCGCCTCTGGAATCCTCAAGGATGCATTCTTAGCTGCCTCCTCTTCCTCACCTGCATGCTGGCCCTTGGCGACATCAACCGCAGATATGGCATCAACTTTCATATGTACACTGATGACACCCAGCTCTGCCTTTCCAACACCTCTTTTGTCCCCCCCACTTTGTGTTGTCAGACCCTTGTCTGAAATCCAATCTTGGATGACTTGTAACTTAATCCAGGTAAAGATTCAGAAGACAGAAGCTATCATCTTCAGGCCTTGCCACAGTCTCCATACTCTTGTCACCGACTCCCTCCCCCTCCTTGGCCACTGTCTTAGGCTGAACCAGATGGTTTGCAACCTCCATCTCCTCTCCATCGCAATGACTGCCTACCTTCATCTCCGCAATATCGCCTGACTCTGCTTCTACCTCTGCCCATCTGCTGCTGAAATCCTCATTCATGTATTTGTCAACTCCAGACTCCATTATTCCAATGATCACCAGGCTGGCCTCTCATCATGCACCCTCCATAAACTTCATCTCATTCAAAACTCTGCTGCCCATATCCCGTCTCGGAGCAAGTCATGCTTGACAATCATGCCTGTCCTTGTTTGCTCTCAGTCCCCCAATACCCCAAATTTAACATTCTCATCCTTGTGTAAATCCTTCCATGATCTCATCCTTCTCTATCTCTGTAATCTCCTTCAGCCCCACAGCCCCTGCCTCTCTCCATCTCCAAATATGGAATGCTGTATGGAAGGTTTACAGAAAAGATATGATATTGCACTGGCTAAGCCAGATTTAGCAGCGAATGACAATTAACCACAGCTCCTTCATTCCCGTCAACACCTGTACCTAGAAATGCCGTCCCACTGTGCATTAACTCTTTTGAAACTCCTCTCAGATCCATGACTTAGTCTTTTTCTTAAAGCCTCTTCCCTTCTTTCTCCAAAAATCATCTTTCACTTCCTTGTCAAAGCCTCCCAATGCCTTAAATTGATTTCTTGTTTCTAAATAACTACTTATTATGCAAATTCCTTCTCCTCAGTCCCCATCCTTCCTGTGTCCGACCCTAGAAACCTGACAGCACCCAGTTGACATTCCTCACTGGTTCAAATATGTTGAATTATTAATGAACATTTCCTTCTGCTTTATTTTCTGAATATACAATCCAGCCGTGCTTTAAGAGCTGTTTGCAATGGCTTTCAACAAGTCTATTTCTTTACATTTGTGTACGTAAAATTATACTCTCGCCAGCCCACAGCTCTACAATCCTCATCCATTGCCATGTTCCCGTCAGCAACTCCTGCCCTCAGTCACATAATTATATATTTAACAAAACCACTTAATAGATGAATATAATCTCCCGAGGGAAAATCAAAAACCGCAGACAAACCCACTTATGCAAATAACAACAGTACTCTGCGTTCCAACATGCTCCAGGCTCCGATTAATGTAGTAGAAACAATTCAGGCTCCAATTCATGAAACGAATACAGCCAGGTTTGCGATGCTATCTGTCACTGATGTCTATCATTGCTCTTCGTTGGAGAACTGACTATCGGAGACTGAGCTGATCTCGGCAAGGGAAATTCTTTTTAAAAACAAATGAAAGTACATGTCAATGGGCCTGGTTTGGAAATGACTCTGGAGCTCGTCTCTGGGATATTGGTCCGGGTTCATCTATTCAGTTTGATGCAGGCTGACCCAAGCCTATCAAACTCAATGGAGTTAAATCCAACCAAATTCAACTGCTAAAATTCCTGTTTATTTAAAGTCAAAGGCAAACAATGGCTTATATCCAAACTTCTGGCCTCGTTTTGCTATTTTAAAAGAAGTTCAAGTTACCGTGGGGATTAAATTCAATCAAATATAATTTTGCAGGCCCATAACTTACCTTTCTCTCCTGAATTTAATTTTTGTTGGAGTTATTCCACACAAGCTTTCAAAGCATCTAATTTAAAAATAATAATACTACTGCATTTAGTTAAAAGGAGATTTGTTGGTATAACGAAGCTGGTCCGGGCTTTTTTGTTAACTTGGGGTGCTGACAAGGTTGCATTTATTGTCCATCCCTAATTCCCCCCAGAAGGTAGTGGTGAGCCTTCTCCTTGAACTGTTGCAGTCCTGGTGCTGATGGAGATCCCACTTTGGTGCAAGGATTTTGACCCAGAAACGATGAAGGAACGGTCCGAGTCAGGATGGTGGGTGATGTAGAGGGGAGGTTGGAGGTGATGGTGTTCCCATGATCCTGCTGCTCTTGATCTTCTTGGTGGTAGAGGCCACGTGGTTAGGAGGTGCTGCGGTGCATCCTACTGATAGTACATACTGCAGCCATAGTGAGCTATTGATGGAGGGGTGGATATCGAAGCCTTTGGCTGGGGCATCGATCAATCGGACAGCTCTATCCTGGATGGTGGTTGAGTGTTGTTGCAGCTGTACCCATCCAGGCAAATGGTGAGTATTCCATCATATTCTTGATTTCAGCCTTGTAGATGATGGAGAGGCTTTGAGGGCTCAGGAGATGAGCTACTCATCGCAGAGTACCCAGCCTCTGTCCTACTCGTGTAGCCTCATTGTTGATATGACTGGTCCAGTTAAGTTTCTGGTCAATGGTGATCTCCAGGATGTTGACAGGTGGAGGGAAACTCGTGGGATGATGGTGCTGTTGAAGGTCGGGGGAGGTGGTTCGACCTTTTCTTATTGGAGATGGACATTACCTGGCACTTATGAGGCTTAACTATTACCTGTCACTTGCCAGCCCAACCTGGATATTGTCCTGCTGTAGCCTGGTATGGCCTGCACCATTATCAGAAAAGTTGTGAATGGCAAGATAATCAATGAACATTCCCACTCCCGACCTTATGATGGACGGAAGGTCATTGATGAAGTAGCTACAGATGGTTGGGCTGAGGATGCTGTCCTAAGGAACCCCTGTAGCAATGTCCTAGGCCTCCAACAACCACAACAATCTTCCATTGTGCGAGGTATGACTCCAACCACTGGAGGGTCTTCACCTTGATCCCCATTGACTTCAGTTTTGTTCCTTATAGCCATAGTTGGTCAAATGCTTCCTTGATGTCATGGGCAGTTACTCTCATTTATCCTCTGGCATTCAGCTCTTGCATCCAAGTGTCGATTAAGGCTATAAGGAGCTCTGGAGCCAAGTTCTTCTGCTGGAACCTGAACTGAGCCTTGGCGAGCAGGTTATTGCTGAGTAAGTGTCGCTTAATGACTCAATTCATCACTTCTTCTATTACTTTGCTGAAAATTGGGAGGAGGCTCGTTGAGCTTAATTGGCCAAGTTAGATTTGTCCTGCTTTTTGTGGTCAGGACATACATGGGAAATTTTTCACAATGTTCAGGATGAGCAACTTCAGTTACGTGGAGAGTCTGGAGAAGTTGGGCTTGTTCTCCTTAGAGCAGAGAAGGTTATGGGGAGATTTAATAGAGTTGTTCAAAACTAGATGGGGTTTTTGATAGAGTAAATTAGGAGAAACTGCTTCTACTGGCGGGACGATCGGTAACTAAAGAACACAGATTTAAGATAATTGGCAAAAGAACCAGAGGTGGAGATGAGGATCATTTTTTCTTACACAGTGAGTTGTTAGGATCTGGAATGCTCTGCTTGAAAGGGTAATGGAAGCAGATTCATTAGTAACTTTCAAAAGGGAATTGGATATACATTGAAAAAAGAAAAATTTGCAAGACTATGGGGAAAGAGCAGGGGAGTGGGACTAATTGGATAGTTCTTTCAAAGAGCCCGCACAAGGACGAATGGTCTCCTCCTGTGTTGTATGATTCTATGATTCTGGATGCCAGTGTTATAGCTGTACTGGAACAGCTTAGTTAAGGAGGCAGTTCATTCTCGTGTGCAGGTCTTCAGTACGTCAGCCAAGATGTTACCAGGGCCCACAGTCTTCGACGTGTCCATTGCATTCAGTTACTTCTTAATGCCACATAAAGTGAACTGAATTGGCTAAATTCTGGCATCTTTGATGGTGGGGGACTCGGGAGGAGACCGAGTTGGATCATCTACTTGGTACTTTAGGCTAAAGATGCTTGCAAACGCTTCAGCCTAGTCATAAGAACATAAGAACATAAGAAACAGGAATGGGAGTAGGCCATCCAGCCCCTCGAGCCTGTTCCGCCATTCAACAAGATCATGGCTGATCTTCTACCTCAGTGCCATTTTCCTGCACTATCCCCATATCCCTTGATTCCTTTAATATCTAGAAATCTATCGATATCGGTTTTGAATGTACCCAATGACTAGTCTCTTGCACTCCTGGGCTCAGTTGATAATGAGGATATTCTTTGTAAGTTTAAGATAACTTCTTTGCTTTTCAATTCTATCCCTCTAGAAATGAACCCGAGTGTTTGATTTGCCTTTTTTATGGCCTTATTAACCTGCGTCGCTACTTTTAGTGATTTGTGTATCTGTACCCCGAGATCCCTTTGCTCCTCTATCCCGTTTAGACTCTTATTATCCAAGCAATATGTGTCCTCCTTATTCTTCCTACAAAAATGTACCACCTCACACTTATCTATATTGAAATTCATTTGCCAATTACACGCCCATTCTGCAAGTTTATTAATGTCTTCTTGTATTCTTCCTTTGTATTAACTAAACCTCCAATTTGGTGTCATTTGAAAATTTTGAAATTGTATTTCTGGTTCCCGTATCCAAATCGTTAATGTAAATTGTGAACACATTCCAGAACGCTAACTATGATAGTACATTCTGAGCTTCTATGATAGTACATTCTATAATGCACCTATCGTTATTAAACAGGGGGGTAGCTCTTGACTTTATGTGATAGTGTAAAACGGTTGGTTGTGACTTCAATGGAAATAAAGATCGGGAGAGATGTAAAAGGGGCTGCTGACTCGCTATTACATGTTTTACACTATCGGACAAAGTCAAAATCTACGGTAAGTATGTCTTCTTACTGTAGGCAACGAGGCAGATCTGCTAATCTTTCAAAAATAAGTTCAATTATTTTAATGCAATTTGTGTAATCATTGCTCACAAAAAATACTAATTAAATGCAATAGTAGTGGGATGATGGTGAAGTAGTGGGTTTGTGTTGTCCTCTTATATCTGGGACCTGGACTCAAATCAAATTTCGTCTCCTTGTTGACTGCAAAGATTCTAAGAAAACCCAGTTTGTCGTCAGCACAAATGCATAGTATAAAGCTACACATAACTCAGCACTAATTGGTACTAAAGTGACAGTCTTACTCAGAGGGGCACGAGGATGGGCAGTGTGAGAAATGGAAATGCCGCAGCGGTGTAGTAATAAGTGCTCTTCGAAAGGCTGGGACTAAAATAAATTGTTGGGCGTCATAGAGGGAGCTTCTCACTTCATCTAACCTGTGCCGTACTTGACACAATTAAATTTCACATCGTTCACCTGAGGAAGGAGGTAGCCTCCGAAAGCTTGTGAATTTAAAATAAAATTGCTGGACTATAACTTGGTGTTGTAAAATTGTTTACAATTAAATA
Organism: Heptranchias perlo; assembly: GCF_035084215.1. Classification (NCBI taxonomy): domain Eukaryota; kingdom Metazoa; phylum Chordata; class Chondrichthyes; order Hexanchiformes; family Hexanchidae; genus Heptranchias; species Heptranchias perlo. Next base: position 5,594,317 of record NC_090352.1, read on the forward strand.
CCAGATGAGATCCCCAGCATCGACATCCTTTGCCATTTGAATAAAAAATTAATAAGAAATAAAAGCCCATCCAGCCTGTAGAACAGCTTTTATACATAATGGAAATGCCCCTCCACCATCTGTCAGTCCTCCATCAGGGGGATAAGGGAGCATCTGATCATTTTCTTTTCAGTCCCTGTGAGAGATAGATTCACCTTTGCTTGCAGTCTCCCACTAGGGTTGCCAACTCTGGTTGGACATATTCCTGGAGGTTTTAACACATGACTTCCCACCTCCAACCGCCCCGCCCAGTCAAACAGCCTTTTTCTTCCCATTTCCAATATTTTTTTCAATAGTAAAAGAAAGTCTTCAAAGAAAATGAAAAAGAAGTTATTTTAATGGCCCTAGGATTGTTCTCCTGGGTTGCTTGCAGCAGTGTCCAGGAGATTAGCCTTTAATTCTTGTAGACTCCAGGATAGTCTGGGAGGGTTGGCAGCCCTCCCTCTCCCTGAAAGCCTGTCTGAGATCAGAAACTCATGCAGGTAATTTTGACTTTGGGCGATAGTGTAAAACTATACGTCTCTTCCAGTTGAAGTGAAAGGAAATGAAAATCGGAAGAGATGTATAACGGGCAACTGAATCAATATCACTCGTTTTACACCATTGCCCAAAGTCAAAGGCACCCCCACCATGTGGTCAGGAACAGGCAGCTCACCGTGTACTCCTCCCTGCCTCGATTATTTACATGATGTTGTGTGCTGCCTCCTGGCTATGTGGGTAATCACAGACTCCCTGGGGGAAATTTTAACCCCCAAAAGCGGGTGGGTTGGGGACGGATGGGAAGGTAAAAATTTCAAAATTCTAAAACCCGACCCCAACCTGCTTCCCATTTCCGGATTTAACGGAGGTGCGTTTGGGTGAGTGCGAGTGACTTACTCACCGGAGGTGTGTCGCTCATTATCATATGGTAATAAGGCTCCCATTTGAAGAGATTTCAATAGGGATTTAAACTTTCCCCTTCTGGAACGGGTTTCCCGAGGCTCGGAAAACTCATCAGTGGAGGCGAGAATGAGCGGCTCTTCATGGGGATGTTTAAACTTCTCATTCCCGGATGTGGATAAAGGCTCAGTGTTTACAGCTGCTTCCTCAGTTCCCTCTGGCAAATGTTTTGCTGAGAGTTCTTGTGGTGAGACACATGTTGCAGAAGTTTGGAGGCTTTCAAATGGACAAAATCAGGATGGGGTGGCGTGATTGGAATTTGAACGAGGAAGACAATCACCATCCACGGCAGCAAGGACGTGCTGTGGTGGGAGCTACAAGTGCACAAGAGAGAGGTGGACAAGAGAGAGGAGAACAGAGTGGAGAACAGCAGAGAGGAGAGCAACAGATGGGCCGAGGTCGCAGAAGGCACTACCCACATAACAGGATGTACAGCCAGAGGCTCAGCTTCCTTTCCTCTCTGAAGAGCAGTGCTTACGGAGGCTGCTCCCTGCTGGACCTGGTGGCCACACATTACCTGTCGCTGTGAGCGTCACCACTGCTCTCAATTTCTTTGCCTCTGGCTTCTTACAGTGTGCTACCAGAGACATTTCTTTTTATTCATTCATGGGATGTGGGCGTCGCTGGCGAGGCTGGCATTTATTGCCCATCCATAATTGCCCTTGAGAAGGTGGTGGTGAGCCGCCTTCTTGAACCGTTGCAGTCCGTGTGGTGAAGGTTCTCCCACATTGCTGTTAGGAAGGGAGTTCCAGGATTTTGAACCAGCGACGATGAAGGAACGGCGATATATTTCCAAGTCGGGATGGTGTGTGACTTGGAGAGGAACGTGCAGATGGTGTTGTTCCCATGTGCCTGCTGCTCTTGTCCTTCTAGGTGGTAGAGGTCGAGGGTTTGGGAGGTGCTGTCGAAGAAGCCCTGGCGAGTTGCTGCAGTGCATCCTGTGGATGGTACACACTGCAGCCACGGTGCGCCAGTGGTGAAGGGAGTGAATGTTTAGGGTGGTGGATGGGGTGCCAATCAAGCGGGCTGCTTTGTCCTGGATGGTGTGAGCTTCTTGAGTGTTGTTGGAGCTGCACTCATCCAGGCAAATGGAGAGTATTCCATCACACTCCTGACTTGTGCCTTGTAGATGGCGGAAAGGCATTGGGGAGTCAGGAGGTGAGTCACTCGCCACAGAATACCCAGCCTCTGACCTGCTCTTGTAGCCACAGTATTTATGTGGCTGGTTCAGTTAAGTTTCTAGTCAATGGTGACCCCCAGGATGTTGATGGTGGGGGATTCGGCGATGGTAGTGCCGTTGAATGTCAAGGGGAGGTGATTAGGCTCTCTCTTGTTGGAGATGGTCATTGCCTGGCACTTGTCTGGCGCGAATGTTACTTGCCACTTATCAGCCCAAGCCTGGATGTTGTCCAGGTCGTGCTGCATGCGGGCACAGACTGCTTCATTATCTGAGGGGTTGTGAATGGAACTGAACACTGTGCAATCATCAGCGAACATCCCCATTTCTGATCTTATGATGGATGGAAGGTCATTGATGAAGCAGCTGAAGATGGTTGGGCCTAGAACACTGCCCTGAGGAACTCCTGTGGCTGAGATGATTGGCTTCCAAAAACTTCTACCATCTTCCTTTGTGCTAGGTATGACTCCAGCCACTGGAGAGTTTTCCCCCTGATTCCCATTGACTTCAATTTTACTAGGGCTCCTTGGTGCCACACTCGGTCAAATGCTGCCTTGATGTCAAGGGCAGTCACTCTCATCTCACCTCTGGAATTCAGCTCTTTTGTCCATGTTTGGACCAATGCAGTAATGAGGTCTGGAGCCGAGTGGTCCTGGCGGAACCCAAACTGAGCATATCGAGGGTGTCTCAGTCGGCTGCACATAAATGTATAAGCAGATCACAGATGGGTTGTTTTCCAGGGTGTTGACTTATATCAACTTCCCATGTGATGACAATAGCCAGAATGTGCGAGCACTCGGATTCATGTCTTTGGCTGGCTTCCCACAGGTACAGGGTGACATCGATTGCACACACGTGGCAATCCGAGCACCACCTGAACAACCAGGAACATTCGTCAACCGCAAGGGATTTCACTCTATCAACGCACAGCTGGCGTGCAACCACAAGAAGAGGTTCATGTAGGTGTGCACCAGTTTCCCTGGGAGCTGCCATGGTGCTTTTAAACTGCGGCAGTCCAACATCCCAGACCTCTCCTTACCAGGAAACAGACTGAATGGCTGGCTCGTGGGAGGCAAGGGATACCCCCCTTCAAACATGGCTCATGACACCTGGGAGGAACTTCAGAAGGCAGTTGTCCGGGTGTTTTGGGAAGAGGTGACGTAGCAGGTCACTGTGATGCTCGTAGTCAGGAGACCTTCATCTGAGATACATGTGAAGTTTAACACTTTGTAAATGTTTGCTGAGGTAAATGCCCGCTTAAGTTATCTTTATTGACCATTCCAGTGGTGCTGTCCTTCAGATGAGACATTAAACTGAGGCCTCGTCTTCTCTCTCAGGTGGACGTAAAAGATCCCATGGCACTGTTTTGAAGAACAGCTGGGGAGTTCTCCACCGTGTCCTCGACAATATTTATCTCTCAACCAGCATCACTAAAACAGATTGTCTGGTCATTATCTCATTGTGGTTTGTGGGATCTTGCTGTGCACAAATTGGCTGCCGCGCTTCCTACATTACAACAGTGACTACACTTCAAAAGTACTTCATTGGCTGTAAAGTGCTTTAGGACATCCTGAGATCGTGAAAGGCGCTATATAAATGCAAGTTCTTTCTGTCTTTAGTCGGGCTTGGCAGCAAATATAGTTGCACCTCCACCAGCTGCACACTTACAGGGGATGCTTGCTCACCTTTAGGGAAACCTTTCGCTTGTTTAACACTATCATTGTTGAGTAGAATGGGCCTATATTCTCTGGAGAGGTGATCACATTGAAACATATAAGATTCTGAGGGGGCTTGACAGGAAAGATGCTGAGAGGTTGTTTTCCCTGGCTGGAGAGTCTAGAACTAGGGGGCATAGTCTCAGGATAAGGGGTCGGCCATTTAAGACTGAGATGAGGAGGAATTTCTTCACTCAGAGGGTTGTGAATCTTTGGAATTCTCTACCCCAGAGGGCTGTGGATGCTCAGTCATTGAGTATATTCAAGGCTGAAATAGATAGATTTTTGGGCTCTAGGGGAAACAAGGGATATGGGGATCGGGCAGGAAAGTGGAGTTGAGATTGAAGCTCAGCCATGATCTGATTGAATGGCGGAGCAGGCTATAGGGGCCGTATGGCCTACTCCTGCTCCTGCTTCTTATGTTCTTATGCTCTTATCAATAGGCAGCCCACATTCATGCATGACACACCTTTCACACTCATAGCAAATCTTTCAATGAAGGTGGTTCGGGCCATAGCACCCACTTGAATGTTGCATGTTCCTGCACTCTTGTATTTGGGAAGCACGGTGGCCAATTACATGGCAATGCCAGAGCTCATGAAACAGTTCACAAATCTCTATATGACTGCAAGAAAAAGAAGCACACAACAGAAGAGAGTGGTGGGCAACAGGCAGCAAGGCACCTAACCTCAAGCCCCTAACATTAGAGATAGTGGGCTGCCTTTCCATGGATCGGCTTGGCATGCTTTGGCCAGTGAAATGTGTTACAATTAGTGTTTCTTCCCTTTGTGCTTCCATAGGGATGGCTGAGGAGGAGCAGCAGCTTGCAAGGCCTGAGGCTGGTGGAGCACTGGGTGAAACTCATGGCATGAGTGACGAGGGGGGCAAGTGTAGATGGCAGCTGAAGAGCAGAAAGGAGTTGGCCAGAGGGCCGATCCAGGATTGGTGTTTCAAGATCTACCTACAAAAGAATGCTACTTTCTGAGCACCATTAATTCATTGAGTCATTTGAGACTGTGCAAAGCATCCTGCAAGGTGCGATGACTGGTATGGAGGAGTCTACCACCTGTGTCTGTCTAGTGTTGTTTGGCCATGTCACAGAACTGCAGGCCACCCTAGAACCCATGCCAGAGGCACCTGCAATTCAGTCCATTTTAACAGAAGTCCTAAGCACAGCTGTGGGTTCCCTAGACAGCAGCAAAGAGAAAGCCATGATTAATGCTGTGGAGACCAGGCCCCAATGTTAAAATATTTGTTTTCAGGATATGGACAGCACTGGAAAGGCAGCCCATCCCTCAGCTGACTTGCTAGGCCACTTCAGGAGTCACAGGTAGGCCCAGATCAGGTAGGGATGGCAGTTTCCCTTCCCTGATAAACATTAGTGAACCAGTTGGGTTTTCACAACAATTCAGGAGCTTCCATGGTCAATTTTTCCTGGTGCTAGCCCACAGATTTGTTGAATTCAGTTTCACAACTTGCCATGGTGAGATTTGAGCTCCCAACCTCTGCATTTGCTTAATCCAATAACCATAACCACTAGGCTACAGTACCCAGATCTCCCTACCCCAGATGTCATGTGGCCACCTGTAGCTTCCCTGCTGCAGACCAAAGATCGAACCTGGAGACCTCCCTGGTCCACACACTTGATTGGCACCCCATCCACCACCCTAAACATTCACTCCCTTCACCACCGGCGCACTGTGGCTGCAGTGTGCACCATCCACAGGATGCACTGCAGCAACTCGCCAAGGCTTCTTCGACAGCACCTCCCAAACCCGCGACCTCTACCACCTAGAAGGACAAGGGCAGCAGGCGCATGGGAACAACACCACCTGCACGTTCCCCTCCAAGTCACACACCATCCCGACTTGGAAATATATCGCCGTTCCTTCATTGTCGCTGGGTCAAAATCCTGGAACTCCCTTCCTAACAGCACTGTGGGAGAACCTTCACCACACGGACTGCAGCGGTTCAAGAAGGCGGCTCACCACCACCTTCTCGAGGGCAATTAGGGATGGGCAATAAATGCCGGCCTTGCCAGCGACGCCCACATCCCGTGAACGAATAAAAAAAAACACTTCAGTAGGACATCGCATTGACGGACTTGATGCAAAGAAGTCTGTCCGCATGCACTGTCTGGGCAAGTTGGCTCACTATGGAGAGGGAGTTGACTGTGAAGATAGACCATTGCACTGTTGTCAGATCTCTTTATTCCTGTCATGGTACTTTCTGACACTGAGAATGTCCACAAAAAGGAGCTCCATTCTAGTGTGTTGTAAGAGTATCTTCACCACATTCTTTTTGTGTAGTATGGCCTAAATACATCCCTGGTGATTATATTTATTTTGTAGCAGTTTCTCTGATGGTGAAATCATTTAGAACTGCTGAGAATTTCATTCTTATCACAGCAATGTGCCCTGAGGGATGCGCCAAAATAATAAAGAGAAAATGGTTTGACACAGTAAAAATTATTGGAATATGCATTTATCACATTTGTTACATCAAGTGAGATTGCCTATAATGGTATAATCCTGCTCAGAGCCTCACAGCTTCAGATTGCCCTGACTTGAAGGAGAAAACAAGTGGCTGTTTCCAAAACATTTCCGTTTTTAGGTAACAGTAAAGATTGGAAACAACGGGCCCTTTTTAAATTTTTATGAGGGGTCACTAAAATCGAACGTGTTAAATAACTAGAGGATATATCATTCACAGCACTGGTTTGTGACAGTTATACTGTGACTCAAAGCCATGATACACCACAGTTGAAAGTTGGATTTAAAAGCAGGATAAATCCCATAGATTCTGGGATCTTGGGGGTCCTCTCTTTACCCCTCCTCATCACCATGTGTAGGCTTATCTTTGATGATATCATCTGGAAACACGGGGTCAGTTTCCACATGGACCCTGCTAACTCCCACCCCTGCCTCCTCTATTGATCCAACCGCCTATCTGACCTTAAGAACTTGATCGGTCAAAACATTCTCTAGTTTAATGTAGGCAAAACTGAAGCCATCCTCTTTGGTTCTTGCCCCTGGTCTTGGTTCCGTCAACCTCGAGCTGAGTCATGAGGCTCACTGCTTTAATTCGAGTTCAGCTGCCCCCCATTACCGAGACCACTTTCTTTCACCTCCAGCTCTACCCCACCCCAACCAGGACTGCCAGTGGCTCCTCCTTCCCTGCCCGCCGCATGCAAATGCCGGCAAGTGAGTGTGACTGTGGCCCCTGGCTCACATCCTTCCTGACGGCAGATCTTACTGCCACTCCCTAGGACTGCCAGGTGGAGCCCGGTGGTAGTCTCTGGGGTAATGGGAGGAAGGTTCTGAAGTCCCTGGATGAAGGGAGAGGGCTTGGTAGCAACCTCCTCTGCTTCCATTTCGCCCTGATCTCTCACTTGCTCAGGGTCCTGGTCTGGGCTGAGGCCTTCAGTAGAAGATTTGCTGCAGTATTAGGGGCTTTTCTGACTCTTTAACTGGCCTCCTGCCTCTGGTGCTGCAGTGGCGGCAACTGGCAGGCTCCTGCTTGCTGGTGGGTCTCCCAACGAGAGCCCCCCTTGAATACATAATGACCCCTGACCCAAGGAAACCGGCAGTGTCGGAGCAGCAGGCGGAAATCCCACCCTGACCCTGCAGGAGCAGGTTAAGGAAAATCCAGTCCTATGTTCCTGACTTCTGGAATTAGCCTCCTCGTCACTTCCCTCCCTGTTTTCAAAAACCTCCCCAAAGATTTTCTCTTCCACCATGCCTTTAGATTTCTCTCCTTAACCTTTGCCGTTTCTGCCTTTCTTCCTCCTCGATGCCCACTGTTTCTTGACCTTCCAACTGTGAAAGACTCGGAGATGTCTTCCTACATGTCCATTCCATCCACCACCGACGTACCGTGGCTGCAGTGTGCACCATCCACAGGATGCACTGCAGCAACTCGCCAAGGCTTCTTCGACAGCACCTCCCAAACCCGCAACTTCCACCACCTAGAAGGACAAGGGCAGCGGCTGCATGGGAACACCATCACCTCCAAGTTCCCCTCCAAGCCACACATCATCCTGATGTAAGAATCTATCAAATAAGCTAAGAGTCTATTAAATATAAAATCAGCTGTAAACGGATTAAAGGCTAAGATTAAGTAGCAGAACCATTCAGGGGGCAAAGTATAATGAAGCAGCAGCATGGAAAATTACTGACCCTTCTAACAGAACAATGTGGTCAGGTAACAGGAAAGCTGCAGACCCGCTGGAAATTGCCTGAGTCAGCTATTTTGGAGAACCTTCGTTCTGCTTCTGCGAAAATGGTACCAGTTGCAGGATGACCTTTGCACCAATTCCAGGAATATTTTGACCACCCTTGCCCAGATAAGAAAAAGAGGAACTGATACAATTATCTAGCCCACCACCTGCAAACAGTACATGCAAAACTTCACATTCCTCAGGCAGAAATAGGGTATATAAAGACTGGCTTTTAGCCAGAAGCCCTGCAGTCGGAGAAGGAGGAGAGTTAGACTTATCCAGAGGATCCATGCTGGCTTCAGGCCTAACCCTGTGTAACTCTCCGAGAGTTAGACACTTCCAGGGGACGTAAATGCTGGCTTCGGCCTAACCCTGTGTAACTCTCCGAGGAACAACTAGGAACAGGTCACCCGTGCCAGTTGTCCAGTGATATCGTGCTTGTTTAAGACTGTTAGTTACTGCTCAATGATTGTTATTTAAAATGATCAAATGCTGTCTGCGAACAATAAAAACCTCAATTCTCTAACCAATATGGTGTCAGGTCGGATTAAGTGAAAGGAATCACCATACCGGCGTACGAGATCCCAACACTGACTTGCGCATATTCCTTCATTGTTGATGGGTCAAAATTTTGGCAATCTCTACCTGTCAGTAGTGTGGGAGCACCTTCTCAATGGACTGCAACGTTTCCAGAAGAAGGCTCACCACCACCTTCTCAAGGACAACTTGGAATGGGCAGCGACGCCCACATCCCAAGAAAGAATATAAAAAAATATGTAGAGCACTATAGAAATGCAAGTTGTTGTGGTTGGCTACTGCCAGAGTCTATTCAAGAAATATAGATTGCACAGTGCTTACAAATACATACACTGAGGTGTTGCACAGTTTGGTATATGATGATGGTGTTGCATGAAGGTAGGTAGGGCTGAGGTCATTCTTTGGTCAGGCGCTGAGGTTAAATCTGGCAGGAAGACAGCCATAAGCTTTCTCACCATGTTAAGACACAGCAGGAACTTATTCAGGTCGAGTATTTCCTTGGTGAAGAGTGTGATATCTGGACCAGGAAACACAAACAGAATGCGGGTACATGGGAGCGTTTGGGAGCCAGAAAGGTGGTGGCAACTTTAGAGGAGAGAAGTTGCTTTACTAGTGGCACTGCTGTGTGGGATTGTGCATGACTGTCTCGTCAGTGGCAGTTGTGCACTGTGATCTGACGCTGCCGTTCTGCTCATTAACAGCACTGCCAGTAGCCACACTCAGCCCTGGTATCGGACTATCGTTGGTGACACTGTGTATAATGTCCTCTCAGATCCAAACGCATTCAGACTTTTATACCCATTTGTTTGATTTCATTTCAAAGAATCATAGAATCTTACAGCACAGAAGGAGGCCATTCGGCCCATCATGCCAGTGCCAGCTATTTGAAGGAGCTACCCAGTTAGTCCCACTTCCTTGCTCTGTCCTGTAGCCCTGCAAATTTTTCCTTTTTAGGTATATATCCACTTCCCTTTCGAAAGTTACTATTGACTCTGCTTCCACCATCTTTCCAGGCAGAGCATTCCAGATCATAACAACTCGCTGCATTAAAAAACATTCTCCTCATATTCCCCCTGAGTTTTTTGCCAATAATCTTAAATCTTTGTCCTTTGGTTATTGACCCTCCTGCTAGTGGAAATGGTTTCTTTCCATCTATTTTATCAAAACCCCTCATAATTTTGGACACCTCTATTAAATCTCCCCTTAAACTTCTCTGCTCTGAGGAGAACAATCCCAGCTTCTCTAATCTCTCCACATCACTGAATTCCCTCAAACCTGGTACCATTCTGATAAATCTCCTCTGCACCCTCTTCAAGGCCTTGACCTTCCTAAAGTGTTTTTAAAAAGAAGATTTTCCTCTACATGGCTTGTCACATGACATTAATTTGATGTCATCCTTAGCAACACAGAGTCATTTTTTGTCATTTAAAATGGATCTTTAATCTGTTCACAAAACATTTCTCGAGGAACATAAGAACAGGAGTAGGCCATTCAGGCCCTCGAGCCTGTTCCACCATTCAATTAGATCAGAATTGATCTGTATCTTAACTCCATTTACCCATCTTGGTTCCATAACCCTTAATACCCATACCTAACAAAAATCTATCAATCTCAATTTTGAAATTTTCAATTGACCCCCAGCCTCAACAGCTTTTTTGGGGAGAGAGTTCCAGATTTCCACTACCCTTTGTGTGAAGAAGTGCTTCCTGACATCACCCCTGAACGGCCTAGCTCTAATCTTAAGGTTTTGCCCCCTTGTTCTGGACCTTCCCACCAGAGGAAATAGTTTCTCTCTCTCTACCCTATCGAATCCTTTAATTATCTTAAACACGTCAATTAGATCACCCTTTAATCGTCTATACTCAAGGGAATACAAGCCTAGTCTATGCAACTCATCATTCTGGTGAATCTGCACTGCACCCCCTCCAAGGCCAATATATCCTTCCTGAGGTGCAGTGCCCAGAACTGAACGCAATACTCCAGATGGGGTTTAACCAGAGCTCTGTCCACCTGTAACATAACTACCACCCCTTTGTATTCCAGCCAACATTCCATTAGCCTTTTTAATTATTTTTTGTACCTGAACGCTAGCTTTTAGCGATTTCTGTACTTGGACCCCTAAATCCCTCTGCTCCTCTGTAGTTCCTAGCTTCTCACCATTTAGAAAATACTCTGATCGATCTTTCTTAGGTCCAAAGTAATTATTTAAGAAAGTCTGCCAATTCCTTATTTTCAAGCATCTTTTATTCCTCACCGCTCTCCATTTTTGCATCTCCTCTTCGGAAAGCTCTGACATCTGCTGGGATGCTTTCTCCTGAGTGCTGCAGCTCTCCAACACTTCATTCAAACGGTCGTACTTCATGTGTGAGCCTTGACAAGAGGGCTGGATTCTCCTCGACAATCCCGCCCAAAATCAGTGGACAATGAGGGTAAATGTGGTCAGTGAGGCCTACCACCGCCTCATTGCCGAATCTACAATTCCCTACCATGCTCCCCCCCTCCCACTCATTCTGCCAGGGCAGCTATTGGCTGCTCCTCCCTTGCCCGCTGCATGCAAGTGGCAGCAAGGAGGCAGTACTTCCTGGCATCCGCCCCAGTCACCATTGCTTCCCGGGTGGAAGGTGGCGATAGATCCCGGGAAGTAGAGTTATTGGAAGGTGAGGGCTTTGTAATGGCCTCCTCTCCTTCCATTCTGGCCCCCCATTTACCTTGCTACAAGGCAGCCAATATTGTGGCAGATCTTCAGGGTGCTTCTGCCCCTTTAGCTGCCCAGTGGCTTGTTCTGATGCTGTAGCTGTGAGTCCACTGTGCATCCAAAATTACTCCCCGACCCAGGGAAATGGGTCTAATTGAATGACGGAACAGAATTTGAGGGCTGAATGGCCTACTCCTGTTCCTATGTTCCTATGGGACCTTATATGGTGCATTTACTCAGTGAATAAACTTAATGACGCGTTAGGGCAGACCGTGCGTAGTGTTTTAAAGGCAGTGACTGGGAGGCATCACTGAGGGAACTGAATATCTGTAGAGATGTCATTAATGCAGAGATTTAATTTGATTGTGCACTTTAATTCAACTCCGTCACACCTTCAGGCTCAGTAATCATGTGTCTCATCATCAATTATCATCTAGCATCCCTTTTATTTCTTGAAGTGTTCTTTGTTTAAATTGCTTGGAACTGTTGACATTTTAAACGGATCTGGATGGTGATACCTCCTGCGGCGGCTGCAGACGGTCTGTGCAGGTCAGCAACTGGACGTGCTGGTCCACCAGTGACCTCTGCCTCTTTAGGTCGGTCTCGGCACCTCTGAAGGTAGCAGAGCCTTTTTTCTGGTTATCGAGCTGCTGCCCAAACTGGGACTGCAGTCAGCACCGACCTTAAAGCAGCATAAAAACAGTTACGTGTCCTTCGGGTAATATAAACTGACTCAGCTGGGCAGTAACAACACAGGATAATAATATGTCGTAAACTTTACAGTGGAGCGGCTTCATAGAAACAAGAGACTAGAACCAAAATTGCAAATTTTGCAAGAAAATGAAAACAAAGACTTGCGTTTCTATGGCGCCTTTCACAACTTCAGGATGTCCCAAAGCTCTTTACAGCCAATGAAATACTTTTGAAGTGTAGTCACTGTTGTAATGCGGTAGCCAATTTGCGCACAGCAAGGCCCCACTAACACCTACGTCTAGAAACTTATGTGTAAAGAACTTCCCGGGGATTGTGAGTGATTGACCCTCCAGGCCGTTCACAGTAACTCTTCTTGAAGGTAGCTGAAGTTCCTAACTGAGTTTTGCTTTGTCTCCCTCTTTGATACCATTTTCCCTGTCTGTATGCTGTTGATACGGCTGTTAGTAGCTGTTACCCTTTGTTGTGTACGTCTTATCTCTTCCAATCCTCAATGCAAAAGAAACACTGGGCGCTAAATTGGGCCGTGTAGTGCCCGTTGTTTCAGCGCTACACGGCCTCTCTGACATCCAAGATGGCATCTTGGATGCGCACGCCATCTTAGTTTAGGAGTTAGTGCATGCGAAAATACCAAGCCCTGGAAGCATGTAAAGTAGGGAGAAAATGCGTGCAATCTGTGTGCAACGCTGATTTAAAGTGATAGACGCCATTTTGGACCTTAACGCTCAACTCAATGAGCAATCTTAACCCCAACCATCTAAATGTGTCTTACAGTGCCAGGAGGACCCCCCACCAGTGCTATGTAAAGGGGCCATTCAGGTGTTGCAGGTTAGTTGCTTGATTATTGCGTCTGGCTGCTGGTGGAGTAGGAAGTGTTTTTTGAAGCTCCCTATACTTACTGAGAGTTCCGAGAGTATATTTGAGAGTGGTTTGGCAGGTACTGCCTTACAGGTTGGAAAGTTACACCCATGGTTGAACAACATTCCTGCCAACCATGGGTGGTCTGCTAGGGCTCCTGCTGGGCATTGAGCATGACTGGGAGTATGCAGAGAGGCCATGCATAGCAGGTCAAGCTGTGAGGAGATGGAGGATGAGGAGGCGCAGGGCACTGAGAAGTAGGCCCTACCCAATGAGGGCCTTCCGGGACCAATTCTCTTACCTCAACATGACCGAGCAGGATTGCATCCAGCGCCTGAGGTTCACCAAGGAAGCCGTGACCGAGATCTGTCAACTGGTGTGGGCACAGAGCAGGGTGAGGACAGCATTGCCTGTGGCCGTGAAGGTCACCATGGCGCTGAGTTTCTACGGCTCAGGATCATTTCAGGCCTCTGCTGGCGACATGCGCAACATCTCACAGTATGCAGTGCACTGCTGCTTAAGGGAGGTCACAGACGCACTGTACGAGATGAGGAACAGGTTCATCACTTTCCCCCTCTACAGAGACAAGCAGAACGAGCAAGCACGGGGGTTTGTTTGCATTGCTGGCTTCCCCAAGGTGCAGGGTGCCATTGACTGCACACCCCACATATCAACTCAGCTGTCTTCGTCAACCGAAAGGGCTTCCACTCCCTCAACGTGCAGCTGGTGTGCGACCACACACATCGCATCATGGAGGTCGATGCCCGCTACCCTGGGAGTAGTCACGATGCCTTCGTCATGCGGCAGTCCAACGTGCCAGCTATCTTTCACCCAACTTGGCAAGTCAAAGGCTGGCTACTGGGCGACGTGGACTATCCCTCACGCCGTGGCTCATGACACCGGTCAGGAACCCACGCACATGTGCATAGCATGCCTACAATGAGAGCCATGCTGCCTCACGCAACATCGTGGAGCACACCATAGGCCTCCTCAAACAACACTTCTGCTGCCTGGACAGGTCAGGAGGAGCCCTGCAGTACTCCCCTGAGTGGGTGGGCAGATTCGTTGTGGTCTGCTGCATGCTGCACAAACCTCACCATCATGAGAGACCAGCCTTTGCCACCAATGATCGGAGATGACTCTGACCCAGTGGTGGAGGAGGAGGAGGATGAGGAGGAAGAGGCTGAGGAGGAGGACGAGAAGGAGGGGGTGGAGCCAGAAGAAAAAGTAGAGGAAGACGCAAGGGTGCAACAGGAACCACACGCCTTGTCTGCAAGGGTTGTGCGTGCTCGCCTGATCCGTGCCCGCTATCAATAATTTGAACTACATCCCCCAACTCACCAACAGTCCTACACTCCCCCCTTTCCGCTCCCACAAGACAATCAAATCGCCCTCCATCTGATTACACATTGGTTTCCCTCTCAAAATCAATGTCTCATTTATCAATGAATAAATTAAATTATGCGAACATAACAGATCTATTCACCCTTGTGCATTCCTTTAGTGCCAGTTGTTCATGTGCCTTTACCTATCCCAGTGCTCCTACGAGGTGCTTCCCCAGTGGCTGGAGGATGGGTGGTGGAAGGCTGCTGGCCTTCAATGGAGAATGCAGATGGCCTTGGAGGATGACCTCGAGCAGCTGTGGGCTGGGAGCACCCGGCTACAGGCTGCACTATCTCACCATGGGCTGCAGCAGTCTGGCCTGGCTGGCCGATAGGCAACAACAGTAGCACTGGCAGAGTGGCAGGGGTGGGAGCAGGAAGGCTGTCGTCCTGAGAAAGGACAGCAGGTTTGACTGCCATGGTGCTGCTGCCACTCTCCCGGGGCGTCGCCTCAGCAATCCTGGTGATCAGCTGGAGAACGGATTGCTGGAGTGCTGTGATGCCCTGGAAGCCTCATTCCACAGTGGTCCCCCGAGGCATGATAGCAGCAGTCTGAGCTTCCAAGGCAGCAGTCTGAGCTGCAAATGCAGCAGTCACACCTTGGATGGCAGATGTTTGTACTACAATGAATGCTGTGACATCAGTCATCAGATGCTGCATCATGGTGGGTTCCACAGGTGCACTGATGGAGGTGACCACCCGTTCCATGTTGGAAAGGATGGGCTCCAAGCTCTGAGCAAAGCCCTGCGCCAAGTTGGAGCTGGACTCCTCCATGCCCCTTCTCATTGTGCGCAGGTTTTCTGGCAGGCTTTCCAGTGCCCCAAACATTTGTTGATGTACGCCCATCAGCAGTCTTCTGTAGCCTAGCCCATCGAAGTCCTCATCTGACTCCTCTGCAGGAAAACTAGTGAGTGACCTCACCTTCCGACGAGCTGGCACCTGTGGTATCCGTTCCCTCTGCCCCGGCTCCTGTGCACTTGTGCTCGGTGTCTCACCACGTGCAGATCCCTCCTCTAACCTAACCTCTAAAGGACGCGCAGCGTCAGTCTCTGAGCTGGTGGAAGCAAATGTCAGATCGAGTGACGGTGTGGCTTCAGTGTCCTCCTCCTCCTCCTCCTCAGAGAGTGCTGTCATATGTTCTTGGGTATCTGCAATGACAAACGGAAACAGGTTGAGTTGTGGAGTGGGGAGAGGAGCAAGTAAGAGGTGTGTGCTGACAGCATGTGTAGCACGGGTCAGAAAAGATTATGGGAAGAGGGAGATGTGGGAAAGGAGAAGGAGCATTAGATATGCAGAGACCCCCTTCACCGGGACCTCCAGCGTGGCACGTTGTGACGGCTGCAGCGACGGCCCATCCAATGATCCTAAGCACTGTCTCCTCTCGGGGGGGGTGAGGACGTGTAAACGTGCCCGTCCAGCCTCAGGTCCCTCCTGCTGCCGGCTGTTGTGCGTCACCTTGTCCTGCAAGACAGTGTGTCAGTGAGTATCCTGCAGGGTGTGTGGGTGATGTGCCAGTCATGGTAGAATAGCTGCCAGTTTGGATGACCTGTGAGTGGTTGTTGTGTGGCCTGCAAGTATGGGACCATGTGCGGGTGAGATGCAGCATGCCGAGTGCAGCATTGCGTATGGATGGGCAGTATTTGTTGGTGGGTGGGTGACAGGGGTTGTGATGCATGGAGCAGTGGTGCAGTTGGTTGGATGTGTCACTTGACACTTGCATTCACTCACCTTGACCACTCGTGTCAAATCATTGAACTTCTTTCGGCACTGCACGCACGTGCGTGGTGCCATGCTCCTGGCGTTGACTTTCCGCGCCACAGCCTGCAAATGCCTGCAGAGCTGCAGTCTGGAGGGTCTCCTGCCAATCTGTGGGTACATGTTGACCCTCCTTTTGTCCACCCCTTCCACCAGGGCCTCCAGAGCATCATCGGAGAAGCATGGAGCCCTCTCTCATGCCGGTCCTGCTATCCTCGTGGCCATCTTTCCCTTCTCCTAGCAAGCAGTGTACCTGCCATTTGAAATGTGCCCCTGCACCTTTAAGAGGTGCAGGCTGCTGATGATGTGTGCTGTGCATGCCCCATTTTTAAAATATAATTTAATTGCCATTAACAATCCCCGCGCTTTTAAAACGTAGTGTAGGGCTGGTATTTTCCAGCATACCCTTTGGTGGCGTAAATATCTTTGTTCCAGCTGGGCAGATGGGTAAGTTTACGAATGTTTCCGATTGTACTGATTGCAGCGAAGGTGGCCCTTTAATTTGTAACTGTTGAAACGCCGTGAATCAATCAGAGCAAGTTCACAATTTCGGGGTTTTACTGCACATCTGCGCATTCATGAACTTGCACAATGGATTGGCCAACGGTGGGAGAGGACGCCATTACGGAGCGGTGTCCACAGGTGAGTAATTTCTGGCCCTTTGTTGTAATGAAGGACCAGGCACAGCTTTGAAGTGGTGCCTCTGAGCTTAAACACTCTAATTTCAGCTCACATCGCCTTCGAGTGATTGAACTCCCTGAGAATCCGGGCGAGCAGTCAACAATGGCGGAACTGATCCAGATGCACTGGGAAAATAACACTGATAATGCAAACAATGGGAGAGTGGAATCTTCCAGTATCGGGCGTGGTTAGAGTTGCCAAATGTCCAGGAATTCCCTGGAGTCTTCAGGAATTAAAGATTAATCTCCAGGACGCTGCTACGAGCAAACGCAGAAGAGAAATCATGGCGGCATTAAAAATTGTGGGTTTTTAAAATTTTCTTTGAACACCCCTATTCAAGAAGGGAGTGAGACAGAAAGCAGGTAACTATAGACCAGTTAGCCTAACATCTGTCATTGGGAAAATCCATTATTAAGGAAGCAATAGCAGGACATTTGAAGACTCATAATACAATCAAGGAGAGTCAACATGGTTTTATGAAGGGGAAATCGTGTCTGACAAATTTATTAGAGTTCTTTGAGGAAGTAACGGGCAGGGTGGATAAAGGGGAACCAATGGATGCAATAAATTCGGATTTCCAAAAATTCGATAAAGTGCCACAAAAAAGGTTACTGCACAAGATAGGAGCTCATGGTGTTGGGGATAATATACTGGCATGGATAGAGGATTGGCTAACCAACAGAAAACAAAGAGTCGGGATAAAAGGGTCATTTTCAAAATGGCAATCTGTAACTAGTGGGGTGCCGCAGGGATCAGTGCTGGGGCCTCAACTATTTACAATATATATCAATGACTTGGATGATGGAACAAATTTGGGCAAATTTGCTGATGATATAAAGGTGGAAAAGTAAGTTGCAAGGACACAAAGTGTCTGCAAAGGGATATTGACAGATTAAGCGAATGGGCAAAAATTTGGCAGATTGAATATAATGTGGGAAAATGTGAAGTCATTCACTTTGGGAGGAAAAATGAAAAAGCAAAATATTATTTGAATGGAGAAATACTACAAAATGCTGCGGTACACAGGGATCTGGGTGTCCTCGTACATGAAACACAAAAAGTCAACATACAGGTGCAGCAGGTAATCCGGAAGGCAAACGGAATATTGACCTTCATTTCAAAGGGGATGGAGTATAAAAGCAGGGAAGTCATGCTACAACTGTACAGGGTGTTGGTGAGACCACACCTGGAGTACTGCGTACAGTTCTGGTGCCCTTATTTAAGGAAGGATATACTTGCATTAGAGGTAGTTCAGAGAAGGTTCACTAGGTTGATTCTGGGTATGGAAGGGTTGTCTAATAAGGAAAGATTGAACAGGTTGGGTCCATACTCATTGGAGTTTAGAAGAATGAGAGGAGATCTTATTGAAACATACAAGATTCTGAGGGGACTCGATAGGGTAGATGCTGAGAGGATGTTACCCTTCATGAGGGAATCTAAAACTAGGGGGCAGAGTCTCAGAATAAGGGGTCGCCCGTTTAAGATGGAAATGAGGAGGAATTTCTTCTCCCAGAGGGTTGTGAATCTTTGGAATTCTTTACCCCAAAAAGCTGTGGAGGCTGAGTCATTGAATACATTCAAGGCTGAGTTCAACAAATTTTTGATCAGCAAGGGAGTCGAAGGATATGGGGAAAGGGCGGGAAAGTGAAGTTGAGGTAAAAATCAGATCAGCCATGATCTCATTAAATGGCGGAGCAGGCTCGAAGGGCCAGATGGTCTACTCCTGCTCCTATCTCTCTTATGGACAGCCCCACCCCCGCCTCCTAGAACCATAGAACCATAGAAAAGATACAGCACAGAAGGGGGCCATTCGGCCCATTGTGTCCGCGCCAGCTCCAAGAACAACCAGGTGCCCGTTCTAATCCCACCTTCCAGCACCCGGTCCATAGCCCTGCAGCTTACAGCACTTTAGGTGCAGGTCCAGGTATTCTTTAAAAGAGTTGAGGGTCCCTGCCTCGACCACCAATTCGGGCAGCGAATTCCATACATCCACCACCCTCTGGGTAAAAAGTTTTTCCTCATGTCCCCTCTAATCCTTCCGCCAATCAGCTTAAATCTATGTCCTCTAGTTCTTGAACTCTCCACTAGGGGAAACAGGTACTTCCTGTCTACTCTATCTGGGCCCCTCATAATTTTGTACACCTCAATCAAGTCTCCCCTCAGCCTCCTCCAATCCAAGGAAAACAACCCCAGCCTATCCAATCTCTCCTCGTAGCTGCAATTTTCAAGCCCTGGCAACATTCTTGTAAATCTTCTCTGCGCTCTCCAGAGCAATTACGTCCTTCCTGTAATATGGTGACCAGAACTGCGCACAATACTCCAGCTGGGGCCTTACCAGCGTTTTATACAGTTCCATCATTACATCCCTGCTTTTGTATTCTATACCTCGGCTAATAACGGAGAGCATTCCGTAGGCCTTCTTCACAACCTTATCTACCTGTACTGCCACCTTCAGGGACCAGTGCACACGCACTCCAAGGTCTCTCACTTCCTCTACCCCTCTCAATATATTCCCGTTTTCTGTGTATTCCCTTTTTACTGTTTGCCCTTCCTAAGTGCATTACCTCACACTTCTCCGGGTTGAACTCCATTTGCCACTTTTCCGCCCACTCCAACAACCCATTGATATCTTCTTGGAGTCTACAGCTATCCTCTTCACCATCAACTACACGGCCAATTTTTGTGTTGTCTGCAAATTTGCCAATCATGCCCTCTACATTCAAGTCCAAATCATTAATATATACCACAAATAGCAAGGGACCCAACACTGAGCCCTGTGGCACACCATTGGAAACGGATTTCCATTCGCAAAAACATCCATTGACTTTTACCCTTTGTTTCCTGTTACTGAGCCAATTTTGAATCCAATTCGCCACATTTCCCTGTATCCCATGGCCTTTTACCTTTCTGATCAGTCTGCCACGTGGGACCTTGTCAAATGCCTTACTAAAATCCATGTAGACAACATCCACTGCACTACCCTCATCAATCCTCTTTGTCACTTCCTCAAAGAATTTAATCAGATTTGTAAGGCATGACCTTCCCTGAACAAATCCATGCTGACTATCCCTGATTAAACCTTTCCAAGTGACAGTTTATCCTATCTCTCAGTATTGATTCTAATAGTTTGCCCACCACCGAGGTAAGATTGACCGGCCTATAATTGTTCGGCCTTTCCCTCGTACCCTTTTTAAACAATGGTACTTCGTTTGCGGTCTTCCAGTCCTCCGGTACTTCCCCTGTATCTAGTGAGGATTGGAAAATGATCCTCAGAGCATCCGCTATTTCCTCCCTGGCTTCCTTCAATAGCCTAGGAAACAATCCATCCGGCCCTGGTGACTTATCAACTTTCAAGGATTCCAGTCCCTCTAGTACTTTCTCTCTCGTTATGTTTACCTTATCCAATATTTCACACCTCTCCTCTTTAACTACTACGTCTGGATCATCCCTTTCCTTTGTGAATACGGAGACAAAATATTCATTTAAAACCCTACCCACATCCTCTGCTTCGACACACAAGTTACCCTTATCATCCCTGATAGGTCCCACCTTTTCCTTAGCTATCCTCTTGTTCTTAATGTACTGATAAAACATCTTTGGGTTTTCTTTAATCTTACTAGCTAGTATTTTTCCATGCCCTCTCTTTGCTTCCCTTATTTCCTTTTTTACATCATCCCTGTACTTTCTATACTCCTCTAGGCTTTCTGCAGTATTTCGTTTTCTGTGACAATCGTAAGCTTTCTTTTTCCCCTTTATCTTGCCCCGTACACTTCTAGACAACCAGGGGGCTCTAAATTTGGCAGTGCCACCCTTTTTCTTTGAGGGACGTGTCTGCATTGTACCCGTAGAATTTCACTTTTTAGTGCCTCCCACTGGCTTGCCACTGATTTCTCCTCAAGTAGTTGTGTCCAGTCCACTTCTGCCCAATCACCTCTTAGTTCTGTAAAATTTGCCTTCCCCCAATTTAAAACGTTTAATCCTGATTTAACTCTGCCCTTTTCCATATTAATGCTAAAACTAACTGAATTGTGGTCACTATCCCCAATATGGTCACCCACTGTCACTTCACCCACATGCCTATCTTCATTTCCCAGGACTAAATCTAGAATTGCATCCCCTCTTGTTGGGCTTGTCACGTACTGGCTAAAAAAGTTCTCCTGGACACCGATCAAGAATGTTGCGCCCTCTGTGCCCCTCACACTGTTTGAATCCCAGTTGATGTTAGGGTAGTTGAAGTCCCCTACTATTATTGCCCTCTTATTTTTGCACTCAGAAATTTGCCTACATATTTGTTCTTCTATCTCCCTTTCGCTACCTGGGGGTCTAAAGTACACTCCTAGAAGTGTGACTGCCCCTTTTTTATTTCTTAGCTCGACCCATATGGCCTCGATTGATGACCCATTTAGCATATCATCTCTTCTCACAACTGTAATTGATTCTTTAACCAATAATGCTACCCCCCTCCTTTTTTATCACCCACTCTATCCTGCCTAAAAACTCTATATCCAGGGATATTGAGCTGCCAATTATCCCCTCTTTAAGCCAGGTTTCCATTACAGCAATATCATGCTGCCACGTGTCTATCTTTTTAAAAATTTCCTTCATGGGATGTGGGCATCGCTGGCGAAGCCGGCATTTATTGCCCATCCCCAATTGCCCTTGAGAAGGTGGTGGTGAGCCCCTTCTTGAACCGCTGCAGTCCATGTGGTGAAGCTTCTCCCACAGTGCTGTTAGGAAGGGAGTTCCAGGATTTTGACCCAGCGACGATGAAGGAACGGCGATATATTTCCAAGTCGGGATGGTGTGTGACTTGGAGGGGAACGTGCAGGTGGTGTTGTTCCCATGTGCCTGCTGCCCTTGTCCTTCTAGGTGGTCGAGGTCGTAGGTTTGGGAGGTGCTATCGAAGAAGCCTTGGTGAGTTGCTGCAGTGCATCCTGTCGATGGTTCGCACTGCAGCCACTGAGCGCTGGTGGTGAAGGGAGTGAATGTTTAGGGTGGTGGATGGGGTGCCAATCAAGCGGGCTGCTTTGTCCTGGATGGTGTCGAGCTTCTTGAGTGTTGATGGAGCTGCATTCATCCAGGCAAGTGGAGAGTATTCCATCATACTCCTGACTTGTGCCTTGTAGATGGTGGAAAGGCTTTGGGGAGTCAGGATGTGAGTCACTCGCTACAGAAAACCCAGCCTCTGACCTGCTCTTGTAGCCACAGTATTTATGTGGCTGGTCCAGTTAAGTTTCTGGTCAATGGTGACCCCCGGGATGTTGATGGTGGGGGATTCGACGATGGTAACAACATTAAATGTCAAGGGGAGGTGGTTAGACTCTCTCTTGTTGGAGATGGTCATTGCCTGGCAATTGTCTGGTGCGAATGTTACTTGCCACTTATCAGCCCAAGCCTGGATGTTGTCCAGGTCTTGCTGCATGCGGGCACGGAATGCTTCAGTTGTGAAGGAGGAGTTGTGAATGGAACTGAAAACTGTGCAATCATTAGAAAACATCCCCATTTCTAACCTTATGATGGAGGGAAGGTCATTGATGAAGCAGCTGAAGATGGTTGGGCCTAGGACACTGCCCTGAGGAACTCCTGCAGCAATGTCCTGGGGCTGAGATGATTGGCCTCCAACAACCACTACCATCTTCCTTTGTGCTAGGTATGACTCCAGCCACTGGAGAGTTTTCCCCCCGATTCCGACTGATTTCAATTTTACTAGGGCTCCTTGGTGCCACACTCGGTCAAATGCTGCCTTGATGTCAAGGGCAGTTACTCTCTCCTCACCTCTGGAATTCAAATCTTTTGTCCATGTTCGGACCATGGCTGTAATGAGGTCTGGAGCCGAGTGGTCCTGGCGGAACCCAAATTGAGCATCGGTGAGCAGGTTATTGGTGAGTAAGTGCCGCTTGATAGCACTGTCGACGACACCTTCCATCACTTTGCTGATGATTGAGAGTAGACTGATGGGGCGGTAATTGGCCAGATTGGATTTGTCCTGCTTTTTGTGAACAGGACATACCTGGGCAATTTTCCACATTGTTGGTAGATGCCAGGGTTGTTGCTGTACTGGAACAGTTTGGCTACAGGCGCGGCTTGTTCTGGAGCACAAGACTTCAGCACTACAGCCGGGATGTTGTCGGGGCCCATAGCCTTTGCTGTATCCAGTGCACTCTGCCATTTCTTGATATCATGTGGAGTGAATCGAATTGGCTGAAGACTGGCTTCTGTGATGGTGGGGATATCGGGAGGAGGCCGAGATGGATCATCCACTTGGCACTTCCGACTGAAGATGGTTGCAAACGCTTCAGCCTTGTCTTTTGCATTCACGTGCTGGACTCTGCCATCATTGAGGATGGGGATATTTACAGAGCCTCCTCCTCCCCTATCTGTTCCCTTAGCTCATCTGCTTTGTTTGTAATACTCCTTGCATTGAAGTATATACCCTTTAACCCCGTCAAATTCCTGTGCTGAACACTATTTAACCTTTGCTTCTTTTGCCTTTCTGAGTCGCTAACTACGTCACTAACTTCTTTTCTGCTTCCCATTTCCTGGTCTGAATTTGTCCTATCTGTACCTGCCCTTTGGTTCCCATCCCCCTGCCATGCTAGTTTAAACCTTCCCCAACATAACTAGCAAATGCCCCTGCGAGGATATTGGTCCCGGTTCTCCTGATGGTGGACACCCCTCCATTGCTAGACCCACCCCACCAGCGACGCTGGACTGCCCTCGTCGATCTCTGATGCTGACTCGCCCCCCCTGATGTTGTCCACGTCCCCCACCGATTTTTTCCAAGCCCGATGATCTCTCTCTCCCTCCCCGCCCCCCTCTCTCTGATTTGCAGCTCCTTTCACTGCCGATGGGCAGCCAGCCTGTCAATCTGTCTGCCTGGCGCGTGATAAATCCGGAAGACAAATACTCACTTCAGTTGAGTTGCGACCGCAGATTGCGATGCACTCATTTCGCTTCCAGGTTCTCCTTGCAAATATCCACGGACGCGTGGGGTACCAGGCTTTGAGATAAAATCATGCATGGTTTTTGTTAGCTTTCCCTGAAGTATCCCTTTAATCTTCTCATGTGAGCACTGTCACCTTCAAGGACATTGAGTGTGCTAATGGTCAGCTTACCTGCTGATAGCTGCTGTCTCCACAATACTGCACTTAGCAGAAGAAAATCCTTACACAAAATCAAAAGCGTATCCATTACGTATAATAGCAAATATTATCAAGGAGGGATTTCGTTGTTGTAAACAATAAGATGACAGCTATGGAGTACTTGAGCCCTTGACCTTTGCTCTAATGTCTAATCCATGATTAGATAAGATTACTGCCTTGTAATGGCTCTCGGGTATCTATGATAGACAACTGAAGGATACACTTATTTATTTAACACACAAATAAGGGGTGACAATTATTATGGTATAATGGAATACTTAATGGGAAGCTGTTGAATAAGGATTTCATACCACAACCCATGACTGAACTGCTCACAATTTATTCAGTGCCCCTCAGGTGTTTAATAAATTCTGTGTTCGATAACTTTTTGTCACATATTCTCCATTATAAGGAGCAAGAAATGATTGTTCAAGATATAAATGCCTCAAATTGTGAATGGATTGGAAGATAGATTAGAGCGATAGTGCTTTTTCACTTTTGAGACTAGGGTTCACATCCATCCCTGACTCATGGGTGAAGGTCTTCTCTGTCTACTGGCTGTTAGGATCCCAGATGAAATGAATTTGGGCAGGTTCAGCCCAGCATAGCCCAATAGCATAAAACTGGCACCAGCTCTTAACTGGCAATTTCACTCAGAAAGGACATAAGGATGGCTGGCATGCAAAGAACCTGGAATCAAATATTGTACCTTACTCAACAGGACCTCCCTTCCAGGTGAACTCTACCAACAAAAAGAACAAGAGCAGCACTGTTGTGGGAACACCACCACCTCCAAGTCACACACCATCCTGACTTGGACATATGTCGCTGTTCCTTCATCATCGCTGGGTCAAGATCCTGTAACTCCCCACCTAACACCATTGTGGTAGTGCCATCACCACAATGACTGCTGTGGTTCAAGGAAAAGGCCCACCATAACCATGAATGGGCAATAAATCTGGCATTGCCTGCGTTGCCCACATCCCCAGAACAAAACAAAAAATCGCATTGGTGCAGTAGGAGGTGCTCTACTGAGGTTTAGGTTAAGGTCTATCATTAGCCCAGAGTCAAGAATCACGCAGCTAATCTTTCCTATCCCTGATCCTGATGCTTGTTGCTGACTGTCTATAATGGTAAAGTATTGCATTTCCCAGCACTAAGTCCCTCACCTTGAGAATATCAAAATTCAC
This sequence comes from Heptranchias perlo, assembly GCF_035084215.1. Taxonomy (NCBI): domain Eukaryota; kingdom Metazoa; phylum Chordata; class Chondrichthyes; order Hexanchiformes; family Hexanchidae; genus Heptranchias; species Heptranchias perlo. Next base: position 5,619,357 of record NC_090352.1, read on the forward strand.
CAAATAAAAAATCACATTGCAAATGGATTGTAAATGAAACTCTAAAGTTTGTAACATGCTTCTTTTATTAGAACTAATTTTGATCAGAAGGAATTCTCTTCCGTCACCCTGCCATTTTCTAAATTGAATCAGTCAATTATAATTAGTCCGTGTGTAGAATACTCTCCTAAGCTGCAGTCCAAAGAAGACTAGCCATTCTTCTTCAGGTGATGCTGAGCAGTCACCTTGGCCACCCTGGAGAAAGGCTGGTGCTGGTTCTCGTCTCCTTTCTGCCCCATCTTTTGGCAGTAGCGACATGGAAACCAAAAAAAAAAAACTAGCCAACTTAGTGACGGAGACCCACTCGTTGCCATTTTCGAGCTTAGGCGGCCAGCTCTCTGCCGGAAACAGGCAAGAGCCTAATAGATATATTTAAATTAGGGTCCTATGGTGCAATTAGGACCCAGACGCCATTTTTGTTTGACTCAGCACTGCCGCTGCTGTTTCCCAAACCTGCCCACAAAACACGGGGCGGGGAATGACCAGTTCGAACGGTGTTTATAGGGGCATTCCTACATTTTGGTAGGAAGAATGAGGAGAGGAGTTATAAACTAAAGGGTACAATTCTAAAGGGGGTGCAGGAACAAAGTGACCTGGGAGTATACGTGCGCAAATCGTTGAAGGTGGCAAGGCAGGTTGAGAAAGTGGTTAAAAAGGCATACAGGATCCTAGGTTTTATAAATAGAGGCATAGAGTACAAATGCAAGGAAGTTCTTACTGCAGTTATACAGGGTCTTAGGTGAGACCACACCTGAAGTATTGTGTGCGGTTTTGGTCTCCATATCTTGCCATAGAGGGATGGAGCGAAGGTTCACCAGACTGATTCCTGGGATGGCAGGGCTGTCGTATGAGGAGAGATTGGGTCGACTTGGCCTGTATTCACTCAAGTTTAGAAGAATGAAACATATAAAATTCTGACAGGGCTAGACAGACTGGATGCAGGGAGTATGTTTTTCCTGGCTGGGAGGTCCAGAACTAGAGGTCACAGTCTCAGGATACAGGGTAGGACATTTAGAACTGAGATGAGGAGAAATTTCTTCACTCAGAGGGTGTTGAACCTGTGGAATTCTCCACCACAGAAGGCTGTGGAGGCCAAGTCACTGAATATATTTAAGAAGGAGCTAGATAGATTTCTAGACACAAAAGGCATCAAGGAGTATGGGGAGAGAGCGGGAATATGGTATTGAGATAGAGGATCACCCAAGATCATATTGAATGGCAAAGCAGGCTCGAAGGGCCGAATGGCCTACTCCTGCTCCTATTTTCTGTGTTTCTAAGTTATGATGAAACTTTATAAAACACTGGTTCGGCCATACTGGAGTATTGTGTCCAATTCTGGGCAATGCACTTTAGGAAGGATGTAAAGGCCTTAGAGAGGGTGCAGAAATAAGATTTACTGGAATGGTTCCAGGGATGGTGGACTTCAGTTATCTGGATAGACTGGAGAAGCTGGGGCTGTGTGGACAAGGTCCCACAAACAGCAATGTGATAATGACCACATAATGCGTTTTTAGGTGTTGGTTGAGGGATAAATATTGGCCAGGACACCGGGGAGAACTCCTTTACTCTTCTTTGAAAAGTGCAGTAGGATCTTTTACGTCCACCTGAGACGGCAGATTGAGCCTCGTTTTAACATCTCATCTGAAAGATGGCACCTCCGACAGTGCAACGCTCCATCAGTACTGCAATGGAGTGTCAGCTGAGCTTTTGTCTAGATTTTATCTTGCGTCAAGCCTCCGTCCCCCTCACTATTTGGCTTTGCACAGTAAGCGAGAGGCTAGTTGCTTGGCTATCCCCTGTACACTTGGCTGAAACCTCCCGTCAGATACCCATGCTCACCGGCCAAACTGCACTACAAGCAGATCCACAGTTCGACGGCAGCCTTCATCGAGCAGACTATTGGAGTGTTCCAGCAACCATTCCGCTGCCTGGACAGGTCTGGCACCTACCTGCAATAGAGCTGAGGGCATCCCATATCATAGTGGCCAACGGGACAACACATGGAGCCATCACTGAAAGAGGACCCTTAACTAGATGACAAATTTGACACTGATGACATAGAGGATGGTGAAGAAGCAGGAGGGCATCAGCACCAGCCTGCAGCCAGAGCTCTTCAGCAGCAACTCACTGAACGGAGCTTCACCTGAACAATCCTTGCCCCCCCCTCCCCTACATTTACGGTCATGTCCAACACTTTCTACTGGTGCTCCCCCTCTGGCTTCAGCATGGGAGATGGAGGCTGCTGTAGCTCAGTCTAGGGCTTTTGAGATGCTTGTGCTCAGTGAGCTCCTGGAGTTCGGGCCTGACAGGGCCCAGCTATAGACTGCAGCATCTTGGCGGCTGCTGGACAGTCTGGACCAGCTGTCATCCTGAGAGAGGGTATAAGAAATAACATGTTCCCTTCCTATTGCACGACTGACCCTAGTGTGGGGCAGCGGCTCAGCACTCCCACAGATCGTTGGGAGAGCAATCTGTAGGACATCCGTATGCCACTGAAGCCCCTAATCCATTCGATCTCCCAACAGGAGATGGTGGAGCCCAGCGCCTGCATGACGCCAGTATGAGCATCCTTGGGAGATACTACAGACTCCTGAAAGGAGGTCCCAGCTGCCGTGTCCATTCTCCATGGTTGACTGCAGAGTGTTGACGCCATGCGCCAGAACCCCATACAAGTTGGGAGCAGACTCCTCTACTGTCTCTGATATGTTGTGGTAGCTCCTTGATAGGCTGTCCAAGATATTGAGCAATTGGTGCGGTGCTGAGAACATCTTTCTTTTGCAGTCCGGGCCCCTGATTCACATCTCTGTCCTTTTCAGCAGAGCTAGAACCTGAGCTTGCCCACTGCTGAGTCATTTCTTGAGCTGTTCTTTCCACTTGCATCTGCTCCTGCTCATTTGTGCTGACTGAACCACCCTGCACAGAGCCTTCTAACTCACTACCTATGACACTCGGGGTGGCGGCCTCTACTGGGACTTGGAAAGGTAAGAGTGAGTGACGGTGCAGCTTCAGGAGGGTGGATTCCCTCCGCTCTATCTGCGACCTGAGTCGTCCGAAGGACCTAGAAAACAGCAGAGGGACAACTACAAGAACTTGCATTTATATAGCGTCGTTAACGTACTAAAACGTCCCAAGTGGTTTCACAGGAGCGTAATCAGACAAATAAATTGACACTGAGCCAAAAAAGGAGGTTAAGACAGGTCAAAGATGTAGGTTTTAACGAGCATCTTAAAGGAGGAAAGAGAGGCAGGGAGGTTTAGGGAGGGAAGTCCAGAGGTTGGGGCCCAGACAGCTGAAAGCGCGGCCGTCAATGGTGGGGTGAAGGACGTGGGGGACGCACAAGCCAGAACTGGAGGATCACAAAGATCTCGGAGGGTTGTAGGGCTGGAGGAGGTTACAGAGATAGGAAGAGGTGAGGCCATGGAGGGATTTGAACAGAAGGATGATCATTTTAAATTCGAGGCATTGCTGGACCGGGAGCCAATGTAGGTCAGCGAGCACAGGGATGATAGGTGAACGGGACTTGGTGCGAGTTAGGATACGGGCAGCAGAGTTTTGGATGAGCTCACGGGTTCAGACGTAATGGCAAGAGTAAGCAGTAGTAGATGAGTGGCAGTGCAATGCAGGCCCAGGGTGCCATGCTGTGAATGTGTGAGCTAGAGAGTTAAGTGGAAAGATTAAAGGTCCTCCCAGCTGTCCATGGCTTCTAGCCTCGCCATCTCCAACACTGCGTGTCCTCCCTCTGCCTATGATCTGGATGGCAGTGTTCTCTATTGGAATGAGGGTTTACAATGTGGCTACACCTCTCCCAGTTCTTCCAGTCTCCTTTCTCTTGTGTGCCAGCTTGTCCTGCAAGAAGAGTAGGAGTGGATTAGTGGGTGGCCTGTGAAAGGGTTGTGAAGATGTGTGAAGCAGCTTAGCATTGTGTGCATGCTGAGAGGAAGAAGCAGCGAGTATGTGCAAGACGGGGAAGTCGTTGAATGAAAACAAAATAAAAGCAGAATGTTGTGTTTTCCAGTTTTAAGGGCAGTCGCAGGTGTTGAGTATAACGGAAGGAGGTGTAGTGAAGTATCCCGTTCTGATTGGCGGAGAGGCTTGTATATCAGGGAGGGAAGGATTGGTAGTGCCAGAGAAAAAAGTTGAAAGGATGTATTCAGAGTAAAAGAGATGTGAAGAGGAGTCTTACCACAGTAGTCCTGGTAAGGTCATTACACTTTTCCCACTACAGCCAGGTCTTAGGGGAGACGCTGTTGTTACTGACCTGCTCGGCCACTTCTCTCCATGCATGCTGACCTATTTGGTGTGGCATCTAAGGGAAACAGGACCTCCTTCCTGGCCCTGACTTGTTCCATAAGCACCACCACGACAGTATCCAAATATCGGGGTGCTGCAGCTGCTGACATTGTGCCTGCTGCTTCAGAAATGCAGCATCACCAAAGAAAACTATCTTTAAGAGGCATAGGCTGACTTTCCTGCCCTCCCCAAAAGGCAAATTGCCTGTAAGCAGCGTGATTAACGCTGGCAGTCCACCACTCAAATTTAAATGAAGCCCGATAACGGGCCTCCTGCCGATGCCATTCAGCGGGGGAGGGGGCAGCCCACCGCCTGCCTGATATACATGAAAATCGACCCACAGTGTTAATGGTTCTGTCACTCTAATTATTCCTTGCTGAGTGAATCTCTATAGGCCTTCCTTAAGCTAGGGTTGCTTGTTGGTGTAAGAAAAAAATCCTTTTCTCCCATTTTGTTGCCTCTCACATCTTTTATCAGAACAAATAGGAGACAGAATCCTTCATGACATGCTATCTATTATGAATGTCATTCCAAGCCCAAGCCAACAGCAGATATGTTTACCAAAGGGTAAAACTGTCAGTTTTTCACTTGAGGTAGGGAGCTTTGCTTGGTTACATACAGATCTGTCACCCACTCTCCCAGCTCAAGATGTAATTTTTATTGATGTTATTCCAGATAAACTTTGGGAGTTTTTATTTTAAAAAGAACAACAATTATAATCCCTTGAGTAAATCCCACATATAGTTATCATAAATCCCACATATAGTTATCGTAAATCCCACATTTAGTTGTCTTAGACTGTCACAGAATGACCAACCTCTCTAATAAACATCATTCAGAGTTTTGCTTAACAACAATAATGTATTTCAAAATGTATTAAGGTACAATATTTCATTCCCACTTATTTCTGAAGTATCACTATAGAATCATAGAATAATAGGAACTTACAGCACAGAAAGAGGCCATTTGGCCCATCGTGCCTGTGCCGGCAGTTTGAAAGAGTTATCCAATTAGTTCCACTCCCCTGCTCTTTCCCCAAAGCCCTGCAATTTTCTCCCACTTCAAGTATTTGTCCAATGGCATAGATGCATTTAAGGGAAAGCTAGATAAACACATGAGGGAGAAAGAAATAGAAGGATATGCTGATAGGGTTAGATGAAGAGGGGTGGGAGGAGGCTCGTGTGGAGAGTAAACACCAGCGTAGACCATTTGGGCCGAATGGCCTGTTTCTGTGCTGTACATTCTATGTAATTTAAATATTATTCCGTATTCTTAGAGGGTTTCGTTTGTCCTGTCAAACAGTTTGCGCTGCAGCTAATGCACCCCTAATTGTGTGTTGAAGAGCAGTAATTCTATGGTTTGGCGATGGTTGAGTGGGTGCTGACTTTTGGCCAGGCTCCTAAACTTGATTGGGAGTAAACATTTCTAGCATATGGTGATGCACAGACAAACCATTAACACTTATTTCGCTTCTTCGCTGCTTGTGCCAGTTTGGCTTAGTCAGTAGCACACTTGGGTGTGGACCAGAAGATTGTGGGTTCATACTCCCACACTACAATAATCTACGCTGACACCCCAGTGGAGTACTTGGACAGAGCTGCCTCACTGAAGGTTTCGTGATGCTAAACTGAGATCATTGCCTCCCTGTTGAGTTGAGTGTTAAATATCCAAATATGTTGCTATTTGAGTTCTGCCTCGACTGATTCCACCAAAAATACAGATTAACCAGCCACTGCCCATTATGGGATGTTGCATGCATAAACTTGGCTTGTATTCCCTTGAGCCTAGAAGATTGAGGGGTGATCTGATCGAGGTGTTTAAAATGTTAAAAGAATTCGATAGGGTAGATCCGGAGAAACTATTTCCTCTGGTGTGGTGATCAAGAATGAAGGGACATAATCTTAAAATTACAGCTAGGCCATTTAGGAGGGAAATGAAGGAACATTTTTTCACACAAAGGGTAGTATAAATGTGGATCTCTCCCCGCCAAAGGTCAATTGGAGCCTTCAAGGCTGAGATAGATTTTTGTTAGGTAAGGGTAACAAGGGATATGAAACAAAGAGAGGTAAATGGAATTGAGGTACAGATCAACCAAGATCTAACTGAATGGTGGAGCAGGCTCGAGGCGCTAAATGGCCTACTCCTGTTTCTATATTCCTATGAACATAACAATATTCAATGCATTTCAAAATTTCTTCTGTGGAATACTTTGATATAAGGCACTGTGTAAATCAGAGTTATCCTTTCTTTCTTATTGAGCAGCATTAACATGTGACGTGCAGATTAATTCAGAATTTACTTTGTTCCAACATCATTTAATTTCCCCCCATTTAAAGCTGACACTAAAGTATCAGAGCGAGTTCAAGGACTGAGCAGAGCAGAAGATATTGTTTGAAGGATGAGTCTTTTGGTGAGCTCTGCAGTTGCATTAAGCCTGGCAATGAGGGAGGTGGAGGAGCAGCAACAGCAGGTGACCATGGCCCAGGAGGTTTGAGTCAATAGGAGATGGAGTTAAAGCATTCACTATTACCAGATGCCCCACCGATGTACCACCTACCTGAGTCGAATATGTAAAGAGGCTGTGCGTCAACAGTGATGTGATCTCATTTCCGAGAACTAAACCATCCATGGAACAACATCTGGATGTCAGTCCAGTGGAAGTGACCACTGCACTCAACATTTACGTCATGGGCTTACAAGGACCATCAGGAGACCTCGCTAAGGTAGTTTGATGTCATCTTCCACCACTCATTTGCATACACCAAATTACAACATCACCATGCAGCTCCATTTAACCAGTTGTGTGGCATTCTCTGTGTACAAGGCGCCATTGATTGTGGTCACATTGCCATTCATGCAATTGCAGTCAGTACCCTCCCTATTGTCCAATCAGTTTACTGCTCTTTCAATGCTCAGATGTACACAACTATAGCAAAATGAATTAAGCAACTTGATGCCTTTTGGGGAGTGTGCATGGCCACACGGCTTGAGGGGGAAGACAGAATGTTCTGAAATAGCCTCATAACCTCTATTTTGTACTTAAAGCAAGATACTCATTAAATTTGGGTTAATAATACTCTTGTGTGAAACTATTCAGGCAAACACCTTTGGATAATTCTACCAATTAAATACAATTGACATCCATACTGTCTGTTCTCTTTTTATGGTCAAGTAACTGTTCACGTATTTCTACATTAATGTGGTCTTTATAGTTTTCCACAATACCCATATTTGGCAGTGTTGCATCATTAATACTGACCCTCATTGCTTCCCTTGCTATTTTGCATAGTCAATCCCCTCCCTTTAGCCTTCTATCCCACTGCGCTCAGCACTGCTCTCGGGCTTTGACTCATGCTTCCCTCAGCTATCAGGCTTGCCCCTCCTGGCTCGCACCTACTGCCTCTGTGAGTGATTAAATGCGGCTGCATGTTGTGGGCAGGAATTTCCGATCTATAGTGAGCAGGGGGTTCAGTTACTTATAGCAGCAACAGGAGGTACGCACCTCAGAGTGATTCTTGAGCAGGAGGGGAAGCCTGAGAGCTGTTCCCCAAGAGGGTCGAACCCAGGAACGGTGTTGACTTTTTGTCCTCAAAGATAGACAAGATTGCAGAGCCTGAAAATGCTGGTTTCCATGGATGGCTGGCCTGGATGGTGTCTGGTCTATCGCTCTCTTTCGACAACACTAAAACTTTTCTTCAAATCTCTCTGGCAACACCCAGAGAAACAAATGGCTTGTTTCCCAATAACTGAAGTGGATTATCCCCACTTTGACTACGAAGCTGTTGCAAAATGATTTACCTTGAATGTTCCTCAGAGGAAAACAGCATTACGTTGGAGTCTGCCATTGAAGTCCATTGCTGGCCTGTCATTGCCATTGCTGTTGAAATGTAGGAAACGTAGCAACTAATTTGCGCACGGCAAGGCCCCACAAACAGTAATATAAGGGTACGGTAGCATAGTGGTTATGTTACTGGACTAATAATCCGGAGTCATGAGTTCAAATCCAGCCAAGGCAGCTGGGGAATTTAAATTCAATTAATTAAATTCAATTAATTAAATAAAATCTGGAATTAAAATACTAGTATCAGTAATGGTAGCCATGAAACTACTGGATTGTCGTAAAAACCCATCTGGTTCACTAATGTCCTTTAGGGAAGGAAACCTGCCGTCCTCACCCGGTCTGGTCCATATGTGACTCCAGACCCACAGCAATGTGGTTGATTCTTAATTGCCCTCTGAAATGGCCTAACAAGCCACTCAGTTGTACAATCTCGCTACAAAAAGTCATAATAAGAATAAAACCGGACGGACCACCTGGCATCGGACCACTAGGCACCGGACACGACAACGGCAAACCAAGCCCAGTCGACCCTGCAAAGTCCTCCTCACTAACATCTGGGGACTTGTGCCAAAATTGGGAGAGCTGTCCCACAGACTAGTCAAGCAACAGCCTGACATAGCCATACTCACAGAATCATATCTTTCAGCCAATGTCCCAGACTCTTCCATCACCATCCCTGGCTATGTTCTGTCCCACCGGCAGGACAGACCCACCAGAGGTGGCGGTACAGTGATATACAGTCAGGAGGGAGTGGCCCTGGGAGTCCTCATGGCATCAGGCCAAATATGGGCAAGGAAACCTCCTGCTGATTACCACCTACCGCCCTCCCTCAGCTGATGAATCAGTTCTCCTCCATGGTGAACACCACTTGGAAGAAGCACTGAGCGTAGCAAGGTCACAGAATGTACTCTGGGTGGGGGACTTCAATGTCCATCACCAAGAGTGGCTCGGTAGCACCACTACTGACTGAGCTGGCCTGAAGGACATATCTGCCAGACTGGGCCTGCGGCAGGTGGTGAGCGAAACAACATCAGGGAAAAACTTACTTGACCTCGTCCTCACCAATCTACCTGTCGCAAATGCATCTGTCCGTGACAGTATTGGTAGGAGTGACCATCGCACAGTCCTCATGGAGATGAAGTCCCGTCATCGCACTGAGGACACCATCCAACGTGTTGTGTGGCACTAACACCGTGCTAAATGGGATAGATTCAGAACAGATCTAGCAGCTCAAAACTGGGCATCCATGAGGCGCTGCGGGCCATCAGCAGCAGCAGAATTGTATTCCAGTATAATCTGTAACCTCATGGCTCGGCACATTCCTCACTCTACCATTACCAACAAGCCAGGGGATCAACCCTGGTTCAATGAGGAGTGTAGAAGAGCATGCCAGGAGCAGCACCAGATGTACCTAAAAATGAGGTGCCAACCTGGTGAAGCTACAACTCAGGACTACATGCATGCTAAACAGCTGAAGCAACATGCTATAGACAGAGCGAAGCGATTCCACTACCAACGGATCAGATCAAAGCTCTGCAGTCCTGCCATATCCAGTCGTGAATGGTGGTGGACAATTAAACAACTAACGGGAGGAGGAGGCTCTGTAAACATCCCCTTCCTCAATGATGGTGGAATCCAGCACGTGAGTGCAAAAGACAAGGCTGAAGCATTTGCAACCATCTTCAGCCAGAAGTGCCGAGTGGATGATCCATCTCGGCCTCCTCCCGATATCCCCACCATCACAGAAGCCAGTCTTCAGCCAATTCGATTCACTCCACTTAAGAAACGGCTGAGTGCACTGGATACAGCAAAGGCTATGGGCCCCGACAACATCCCAGCTGTAGTGCTGAAGACTTGTGCTCCAGAACTAGCCATGCCTCTAGCCAAGCTATTCCAATACAGCTACAACACTGGCATCTACCCGACAATGTGGAAAATTGCCCAGGTATGTCCTGTCCACAAAAAGCAGGACAAATCCAATCCGGCCAATTACCGCCCCATCAGTCTACTCTCAATCATCAGCAAAGTGATGGAAGGTGTCGTCAACAGTGCTATCAAGCGGCACTTACTCACCAATAACCTGCTCACCGATGCTCAGTTTGGGTTCCTCCAGGGCCACTCGGCTCCAGACCTCATTACAGCCTTGGTCCAAACATGGACAAAAGAGCTGAATTCCAGAGGTGAGGTGACAGCGACTGCCCTTGACATCAAGGCAGCATTTGACCGAATGTGGCACCAAGGAGCCCTAGTAAAATTGAAGTCAATGGGAATCAGGGAGAAAACTCTCCAGTGGCTGGAATCATACTCAGAATAGAAATGGATTTAGGAGATCCTTCTGCCAAGCATCCTAACCAGGTGCCAACTTATCTTTGGTGGGGTACCAGGGGATGGCTGGCACCCCTGGAACAAGAGCCGAGACAATGTCAGCATGTTCAGGAGAGGAGGGTTGTAGATTGAAAAAATAGGAATTGCTAGATGATAAAAGACCAATGTCCATCCAGTTCGCCTTCTACCATCCTGGTAGTCACATGAGCTGACTGGTAGAGCTGAATTCCAGAGGTGAGATGAGAGTGACTGCCCTTGACATCAAGGCAGCATTTGACCGAGTGTGGCACCAAGGAGCCCTCGTAAAATTGAAGTCAATGGGAATCAGGAGGAAAACTCTCCAGTGGCTGGAGTCATACCTAGCACAAAGGAAGATGGTAGTGCTTGTTGGAGGCCAATCATCTCAGCCCCAGGACATTGCTGCAGGAGTTCCTCAGGGCAGTGTCCTAGGCCCAACCATCTTCAGCTGCTTCATCAATGACCTTCCCTCCATCATAAGGTCAGAAATGGGGATGTTCACTGATGATTGCACAGTGTTCAGTTCCATTCGCAACCTCTCTGATGATGAAGCAGTCTGTGCCTGCATGCAGCAAGACCTGGGCAACATTCAGGCTTGGGCTGATAAGTGGCAAGTAACATTTGCGCCAGACAAATGCCAGGCAATGACCATCTCCAACAAGAGAGAGTCTAACTACCTCCCCATGACATTCAACGGCACTACCACCGCCGAATTCCCCACCATCAACATCCTGGGGGTCACCATTGACCAGAAACTTAACTGGACCAGCCACATAAATACTGTGGCTACAAGAGCAGGTCAGAGGCTGGGTATTCTGTGGTGAGTGACTCACCTCCTGACACCCCAAAGCCTTTCCACCATCTACAAGGCATAAGTCAGGAGTCTGATGGAATACTCTCCACTTGCCTGGATGAGTGCAGCTCCAACAACACTCAAGAAGCTCGACACCATCCAGGACTAAGCTGCCCGCTTGATTGGCACCCCATCCACCACCCTAAACATTCACTCCTTCCACCACCGGCGCACTGTGGCTACAGTTTGCACCATCCACAGGATGCACTGCAGCAACTCGCCAAGGCTTCTTCGACAGCACCTCCCAAACCCACGACCTCCACCACCTAGAAGGACAAGAGCAGCAGGCACATGGGAACACCACCACCTGCACGTTCCCCTCCAAGTCACACACCATCCCGACTTGGAAATATATCGCCGTTCCTTTATCGTCGTTGGGTCAAAATCCTGGAACTCCCTTCCTAACAGCACTGTGGGAGAACAGTCACCACACAGACTGCAGTGGTTCAAGAAGGCGGCTCACCACCACCTTCTCAAGGGCAATTAGGGATGGGCAATAAATGCCGGCCTCGCCAGCGACGCCCACATCCCATGAACGAATTAAAAAAAAATGACAATAACCAGATAATTTATTTTTTAGTGATGTTGGTTGTCGGATAAATATTAGCCCGGACACGTGGAGAATTCCCCTGCTCTTCTTCGAAATAATGCCGTGGAAACTTTACCATTCACCTGAGTGGGCAGACGGGGCATCGGTTTTACGTCTCATTCAAAAGGCGGCACCTCTGACAATGCAACACTCCCTCAGTACTGGAGTGTCAGCCTAGAAAAAACGCTACAATAAAAGGACTTACATAGAATTGCATAGAATTACATAGAACATAGAGCACAGAAACAGGCTATACGGTCCAAGAGGTCCATGCCGGTGTTTAAGCTCCACATGGGGCTCCTCCACCTTTCTTCATCTAACCCCATCAACATATCCTTCTATTCCTTTCTCCCTCATGTGTTTATCCAGCTTCCCCTGAAATGCATCCATGCTAGTCACCTCAACTATTCCTTGTGGTAGCAAGTTCCACATTCCAACCACTCTCTGGGTAAAAAAGTTTTGCTTGAATTCCCTATTGGATTTATTAGTGACTATCTTATATTTATGACCCCTGGTTCTGGTCTCCCCCGCAAATGGAAACATCTTCTCTACATCTACACTATCGAACCCTTTCATAATCTTAAAGACCTCGATCAGGTCACCCCTCCGTATTGTCTTTTCTAGAGAGCCTGTTTAATCTTTCTTGATAGGTATGGCTTCTCAGATCTGGTATCATTTTAGTAAATATTTCTGCACCTTCTCCAGTGCCTCTATATCCTTTTTATAATATGGAGACCAGAACTGTTCACAGTACTCCAAGTGTGGTCTAACCAAGTTTGACATAACTTCCCTGCTTTTCAATTCTATCCCCCCAGTGCTTTGTTTGCTTTTTTATGGCCTTAATAACCTGCGTCGCTACATTTAGTGATTTGTGTATCTGTGCCCCCAGATCCCTCTGCTCCTCCAGCCCATTTAGACTCTTATTTTCCAAGGAGTATTTTTTTTTTTTTATTCGTTCATGGGATGTGGACGTCGCTGGCGAGGCCGGCATTTATTGCCCATCCCTAATTGCCCTCGAGAAGGTGGTGGTGAGCCGCCTTCTTGAACCGCTGCAGTCCGTGTGGTGACGGTTCTCCCACAGTGCTGTTAGGAAGGGAGTTCCAGGATTTTGACCCAGCGACGATGAAGGAACGGCGATATATTTCCAAGTCGGGATGGTGTGTGACTTGGAGGGGAACGTGCAGGTGGTGTTGTTCCCATGTGCCTGCTGCTCTTGTCCTTCTAGGTGGTAGAGGTCGCGGGTTTGGGAGGTGCTGTCGAAGAAGCCTTGGCGAGTTGCTGCAGTGCATCCTGTGGATGGTACACACTGCAGCCACGGTGCGCCGGTGGTGAAGGGAGTGAATGTTTAGGGTGGTGGATGGGGTGCCAATCAAGCGGGCTGCTTTATCTTGGATGGTGTCGAGCTTCTTGAGTGTTGTTGGAGCTGCACTCATCCAGGCAAGTGGAGAGTATTCCATCAGACTCCTGACTTATGCCTTGTAGATGGTGGAAAGGCTTTGGGGAGTCAGGAGGTGAGTCACTCGCCGCAGAATACCCAGCCTCTGACCTGCTCTCGTAGCCACAGTATTTATATGGCTGGTCCAGTTCAGTTTCTGGTCAATGGTGACCCCCAGGATGTTGATGGTGGGGGATTCGGCGATGGTAATGCCGTTGAATGTCATGGGGAGGTGGTTAGACTCTCTCTTGTTGGAGATGGTCATTGCCTGGCACTTATCTGGCGCGAATGTTACTTGCCACTTATGAGCCCAAGCCTGGATGTTGTCCAGGTCTTGCTGCATGCGGGCTCGGACTGCTTCATTATCTGAGGGGTTGCGAATGGAACTGAACACTGTGCAGTCATCAGCGAACATCCCCATTTCTGACCTTATGATGGAGGGAAGGTCATTGATGAAGCAGCTGAAGATGGTTGGGCCTAGGACACTGCCCTGAGGAACTCCTGCAGCAATGTCCTGGGGCTGAGATGATTGGCCTCCAACAAGCACTACCATCTTCCTTTGTGCCAGGTATGACTCCAGCCACTGGAGAGTTTTCCCCCTGATTCCCATGGACTTCAATTTTACTAGGGCTCCTTGGTGCCACACTCGGTCAAATGCTGCCTTGATGTCAAGGGCAGTCACTCTCACCTCACCTGTGGCGTCTTTATTCTTCCACAATACAGACTTCCTGCTGTACTCAGAAACGAACCTCTCTTTGCGGACACATGAAGGAAAATCCTGGAGGAAAACAAAGAGTTGAGCCTTGCTGAGTGATAGCCCTGTTATGCTGAGAGCTAGTAAAGATACCGATCGCCCATGATTAAATGTTCACCTTGAGGCAAAGGCAGGCTGCTTTGTTCTGGCGCTGGTGCCAGTAGTAATTGCCCCTTTCCCTCATGAGGAAGGAGAAAGGGTATTCTTAGCCTGCATTCCTGCTGGGACCTCACACAGCTCCTGTTTGAAAACAGATGGAATCGTCACAATTAACTTGAAACACACACACATTAGGATCCTGGCCCTGTCGAGATCGGAATCCTGCCAATCTCTCTTTTTTTCATTCTTTTTTGTCTAATTTTCCATTCATTAAAATCAGACCATCAAATTGAGCTCTGTGCAAAGACCCTGATACATGAACAATATGGCTGCTGTCCATCCTTTTAACATTATTATGGCTGATTTAGATTTGGCTTTGCCAATTGCTTTAGCTGATTAAAAATTCTTAAATTCCGATCATTTTAGGAAAAGCAGCTGCCCTTGTATCTCCCCTTCCCCTCTGTTAATCTAGTGTGTGGCTGACCTATACAGGCCCTGAACCTCCCTGGTTTCATCCCCAGCCTGTGGTGTTAGCTGATCTCAGCCTGCTTGGTAGTAGGGATGTCTCAGTTGTCCTTGGATCTGAGAGGGGACAGTTGCCAATGTTCTCACTCCTCATCGCTATCCAGTTATCACTGCAGTCTGGATATCAGCTCAGGTGTTATCAGGCTCATCTGTGATGCCCTCCAAGGTCAAATAGCCTGCCAAGACTCATTGCCAAGGCTCACATATGAAAGATGGGTGAGTTACTGGACGGTGCCAAGTCCGTGTGGGGATGGGAGAAAATTGACAGCGAGAGAAGCACGTTGTCCTCAACCTGAGCACAGACATTGAAACCCACAGCCCGAATTAAACTGAGGCTCAGTCACTAAAGTGGAAAACATGAAAAGATATAAAAGAAAATGCAAAAGAAATGCAACCTCACACAGAGATTAAGGGAGTAATTTTAACTCCCAAGAACGGGTGGATTGGGGGCAGGTGGGAGGTTAAAATAGTAGCTTTCTGGAGCGGGACCGCATCCCGGTTCCAACACTCCCACTTCTGGGTTTGACCCGGGCAGGTTTGGATGCCTGTGGAGAGCAAATACCAGGAAGTCCCGCCCCCACTTAAAGCCGACGGGCCGATACTAAAAGGGCCAATGTACCTCATTGAAAATAGTTAAGGTACTTAATATTTTGTGTATTACAAAAGTAAAATGAATTTAACCTTACCTGGTCGGGTTTCCCATCATTTCCAATTCACGTCAGGTGAAAGCAGGCGGGAAGGGCCGGATCCACGAGCTGAGGGCTTTTATTGCACTGCATGTGGGCCCGGAGGAGCAGGAGTGCTCCATTCAGGCCCAACAAGCTCACCTGGCCAACAGGACCCCTGCGATTGGCCGCCCCCTCCCAAATGCTGGACCCCCCCCCTCCAATCCTGATGCTGGCTGGACTCCCGATGTCATCCAAGTGCCCCCCTCTCTCCCCCCTCTTCCCCCCTTCGATTTTTTCCACTGCCCACATCTCTTGTTCCCTCCCTCCCCCCTCTCTGATTTGCGGCTCCTTTCCCTTCCAACAGGCGGTCAGCCTGTCAAACTGGCTGCCTGCCACGTGGGAAACCCAGAAACACAAATACTTACCTTCAGTTGTGTGGCGTAGTACCCAGCTCTGAGGTAAAATCGTTACCCTGACACTCCAATCTCACACTCATTAACAGAGACTCTCGAAATTCACACAAAGATTTACACACACTTCAATTTTACAATTGTAAACAATTTTACAACACCAAGTTATAGTCCAACGATTAACACACACTCCAATCACAGAACAAAGATTAACAAACACTCCAACCTTACACAGAGATTAGCACAGACACTCAAATCTCACTGTGACAAAAATAGTTGCTTTTGTCTGTGCTGGTTTTTTCAGCTTGAATTTTTTATTGCTATAAACAGCCTGGAGGAAGATTAAACCCAAGGTCACACAGAATACTTCTTACAGAAAAGCTTTCTGCTCAGAGTTCAGACAGGCTGACTGCTCAAACTCCACAAGGTGCTAGTTTCTAAGGCAAACACAATGGGCTGTCAATGTGTTAACTGTATCATTAACCAGAACCATCACATTCAATCACAAACATCCTTGGCTATCTATTCAATATTGATAAGAAAAATCAGCCTTCTGTGGATGGCTGTTGATCTAATGTAATTACGAGAGATACTGTCATACTATCGTTTGTTTCTATATTACTTCAAAGGGGGTTAGATCATATTTCTGTTAGTGAGCATGTTTGTACAGGTGGTTCCAAGCCACATGGCACGGATCAAAGTATCAGGCCTAGCATGGGACAGTGGGTTGATTGACAGCTGTGTTGAAGACCTTTGAGAAGGGGACATGGCCGTTGATCGGCTGTAGTCCTTTTTGACAGACAGCTCGGTCTCTGAGGGTTCCCAGTATTGAAGCTAGCAGTAGAGAGCTTTGTGTTTAAGTTTTGTTTCAGCAATTAATCTCTATCGATTAGTCTACAACAGACCCAGAAATGACATGAGGAAAACCCCCAGTGGTGGAGAGCTTTGGGAACCATAGATCCAAAGTCACCCGTTCCTCCAAAGCCTGCTCCACTTACCACATGTCATGTCTCAAATTGCTCATAGATTGTTTCCCAAAATGTTATTTTCTGAAAGAAATCCATCTAATTTGCAATTGCATGAATCGATACTAACTGCGTCTACCACCTCTCCAGGGACCATGTTCCATAATTTGACCACTCACTCACTGAAATATTGTTTCCACAGATTGGGTTTGAATTTACCCCCCCCTTCAAACACATGTTGATGCAAACTGCAGAATTCAGGAGCAAAAATGCCTCAGACAAATTTCGGCAAGTGATATGGGCACACTTTAAGGAGACAGTCCCACTCCACTTTGGGTTTGCACTTTCTGTGGTATAACTGGAACTTTTTAACCTTAATATGTCACCTTTTCAACGCTAGCAGTCTGCGAGCTGTTCCCTCAGCTCTTTGTTATCAATAAGTGGGTATTTTTCCCAGACTAGTCTGTACTGTGGGGACAGCTTAACCTGCCGACAACACAAGTCAGAAACCCAGGGCAGCGCCTGCCGAATTTCCATTTCCCACTGCTGAGGCTCCCTGCTGTGCAAACGCATAATGTTGCACCTGATAAGGTAACCAACGTGGATTGCCAGTGAGCAGATACGTACTTACACACATGTGAAGAAAGCTATTTCCCTAAGTAGAAAGCAATGCGTAGTGAGTAGTATAACTTGGGTCTGACTGGCTTATGTCACCATCAGTAGGGACCCGTCTCAAAGCTGCAACTACAGTTTAACAACGCCCCACTTGCTTTGGAATAGCTTTTTCCAAGTCAGCGTGGCCTGTGTTATGGTCTCAAAGGTTCCTTAAGCACCGTGGTGATTTTAAGCATTACACTCAAGAGCTCCTAAATTCGTGGCACTTTAGCTAAAGTGAATTGTTTTTTCATCTGCCACTTCACCCGTGATAGATGGAGTCCAATTTATTTAACAATGAAAAGCAATTCAACTGCTGCTGCATTCGTTCAGACGGCCCACCAGAATTGAGAAGGTGAGGAGGTGGTCAGCAACAATTAGCCCAATCAGTGGGACAAGTACCGCACTTTGGTATAATTTGTCCTTTGCTCGAGTGAAGTCAAATAGAAATTACAACTGCTAGGAAATGAAATATAAATTCGTCTAAACTGACAGGAAGGCTGTAATGCTCGATGTAGTGTTGCACTGCTTAATTGGATCCTGATTCAACACAGGTTTATAATCACGAGACAGAGTAATCATTGAGTAATTGATGTGTAATCAGGCTATTCAGCATGTGTGCTGCAGACATATGATTTGGTGATTTGGATGCTCTGGAAGTATGACTGCTCCCTGCTCCCCCCTCTCTCCCGCCCCCCCCCCCACCTCCCTCCCCAACTATGAACGAGATCCAACACTGACCTTCACTTTTAGCCTTTTGTATATTATTAGGGTGATCAGGGCAACTGACTCATCTATTGGTTTGAAAAGTGTCACGGTTTATTCAGTTTGAGACTCAAGAGTGTCGCCATCAATGAAGTAAAACAGGAAGAGAAAGCTAACTGGTGGTGTCAGCCATTTCTCAGTAATAGCACCCTCGTCTCTGAGTCAGGAGGTTTGAGGATCAAGTCCTACTCCAGAGACTTAATCATGTAATCTAGGCTGACACTTCAGTGCAGTACTGAGGGAGTGTTACACTGTCGGAGGTGCCGTCCTTCGGATAAGACGTTAAACCAAGGCCTCATCTATCCTTTGAAGTAGAAGTAAAATATCCAATGACACTATTCAACGAAGAGCGGGGGAGTTCTCCCAGTGTCCTGGCCAATATTTATCCTACAACCAACATCACCAAAAACGGACTAACTCGTCAGTTATCTCATTGCTGTTTGTGGGATCTTGCTGTGCGCAAATTGATTACCATGTTTCCCTACATTACAACAGCGACTACACTGCAAAAGTACTTCATTGGCTGTAAAGCTTTGGGATGCCGTGAGGTCATGAAAGGCACTATATAAATGCTTTCCTTAGCAAGAACATTAAATTCTTCTTGTGTTGTCTAGGGAGGGGTTGGAATATTTTTGTTTAATAGAGTGTACTGATGACAATATCAATGGAACCAGCTTGAAGCTGAGCCTGACAGAAGGAAGGAACTTAATTACCCAGGATATATTGGTGTGGAAATTCTAGGGGTCCCGCTCCCCTGGCGTAAGTGCAGCTGAAGGGCAGGGGTTAAAACCTCTGGAACATTGTTAATTCAAAACCCTTTGGACATTACATTTGAAGGAAAGGGTTAAATGCGCCCCTTTGGAAATTACATTTGGACATTGTAAATTTAAAACTGCAAAAGCAGCAATGTGCAGAAACTTCAACAGGCTTCGCCTTTCAACAATGTGCAGAAGCTTCAAGAAGCTTTGAAAAGCTTCAAACAACCTTGGTTCTCAAAACAACTGATTTGGAAAAATAGCACTAAGGTGGTTAGAAATTACTGCCCCTGGGTTCACACGGTTTTGAGTGGTCCAGCCAACAGTCCATCATAATGCAACGCTGGGTGAGTGGCCAAAAAAGGACTTCTCTGAACTGTCACTCACACCCCAATTGGCAAAAATCATATAAAGATGGGACATCATGGCAGCTTCTTTACTGCAGTCGGAGGAACTTGAAGAAACTTCGCCTACAGGAAAGATGTTCAAGAAGAAGAAGAACCTCAAGAGGTACGAGAGAGCTGATCACTATAAGTGTCTTGATGCTGAAATCCTTTTTTAAGGTTGGACGTATTGCTTGATTGATTTGCTTGATACTTGTGTGAATTGTTTAAATCATTAAATAATCGCTTTGATTAACGAACCTACCGCGTATGTGTGACTTTCTTTGACTATTGTCCAGGTTCACGAATCACTGGAAAAGTTGGTATTCCCCACACAGCGGAGCAAAACCCCAGATCCACCTTCACCCAAATCCGGAGACCCACACCCACATGGGGATGGGGTCATTTTCATAGCTTGGGCAGGCTGTCAGTGTTTGAAAGGGTGCATTAACGCCCTTTACCCAAGGCGGAGTGAAGTTTTCTGGAAGCCCAAATGGGCCTAAGAAAATATTTTAAAAACTCTTTGGCTCCAAGGCATGAGTTCTACTGAGGCCGATCAAGGGCCTAAAGGGAGGAATTTCCTAGGGAAGCCTGGTAACTCTATCCACACCCCCTCCTCCCCGCCTCCACTCCCCCTCCACCCCAGCATGCCCATTTGAAGTAGAGGAGAGCAGGCAGAAGACTCATCTACACCACCCCCCCAGACCAGAATTTAATGGTCCAGTCTAAACGAGACAGAATCCTTACTGAGACCTGCTCTGTATTTTCTGTTTCTCTGAATGCCTTTTTATGGTATCAGAATGAGTTATATTAAAAATTGAAAAGCTTCCATCATTACATGCTCTTAAGCATGCTGTGCACAAATGATGGTTCGATGGCTTCTAACCTTAATGTTCATACTTAAAGGAGCGAGTTTTGCATTTTCCTAGGGCGCCGCTGGCAAGGCTGGCATTTTTTGCCCATCCTTAGTTGCCCTGAGAAGGTGGCAGTGGGCCTTCTACTTGAACTGCTGCAGTCCGTACGGTTGTGATTTCTGTTTGTTTACACGATTTTTATGTGCTGGCATATGCTAATGTGTTTGGCAGGAGATTTAGACGTCAATTACCATTGGCAAAACGGGCATGAATTTTGCGTAAAATTTTGGCGTAATTTGCCAATTACACCGCCACAGGAAATTCTGGGCCTGTGCATCGTGCTATCCTTGAGTGAGTGAGTGAGACTGTGAGTGAGTGAGTGAGACTGAGAATGAGTGAGACTGTGTGAATGAGCGAGTGAGTGAGACTGTGAGTGCGAGTGAGACGGTGTGTGTGTGTGAGTGAGTGTGAGTGTGAATGAGCAAGTGAGTGAGACAGAGTGAGTGTGAGTGAGCGAGTGAGTGTGAGCGTGTGAGTGAGCAAGACTATGTGAGTGAGCGAGTGAGTGAGAGTGTGAGTGAGTGAATGAGGGAGTGGATGGGTGGAGCCCCGCCGTGTGTGGCGCAGTGCTCCGGGTTCATCCTTTCTCACTCTTCATTCGATAATGTTCAGTGAGATGTCCTCAAATGAGCCAAGGGCTTGAAATTGCTCCCTTCTCTCTGGTTCCGCTGCAGCATCACCGACATTCCCTTTGGGGCCGCTAGTGGCTTCCTATTGAGGGATGGAATCCCTCCAGGTGCTGCCACTGATGGGAAACGACCCCCAACTCAGGGAAATGGGTTAGGGTGGAATCGCGAACGGAGATTGCCATGAATATCTAATTAGGGCTGATTCATGGTGATCTAGCAGGGTCAGCTCCGCGCTGTTTCTGCAAAGCCCCTACACACCTTTCAAGCATTGCGGGATCGGAACACCGATCCTGAACATTGTCCTCACTTTGAAAAAGTGAGTTGCAAAGAGCTATCATCAAGTTTAGCATCTGTTATGTATATATATGCAGGCCGGCTGATTTTAAGGGGAATAGTCTGTTTAAATATTTAAGGATTGTGCTGATGGTATGTCAAGTGGAATTGATTTGGAGGAATCAGCATGTTTTTCAGTGCGAAGGAGTTGCATAAACACACAGCCATTTATCCCAGGGCCATTCACTATCACGTCCACTACCCACATCCACAGTGTGTGCCAGTTCACAGAGGCATCCCATCCTTTAGGACCGCATCGTTAAGCAGACACCAGTTTCACGCATTAGTCGCTTCAAACACTTGTGCTTTTGACTTGCATTGAGGTTGACAGACAGAAGCCAAGGGTTTAAACTTGTAGCAAGCTGAAAGGTAACTAGAAGTATCACGTGACTGGAGCTGAGTTCCTCTGCTGTTTGGTACTTTTTACACATAGGAACATTAGGAGTAGGTCTTGGAATGGTTGCAGTGCAAATTCACCAGAATGATATCGAGGTTAAAAGGGTTAAATTATGAGGACTGGTTGCACAGACTAGGCTTGTATTCCCATGAGTATAGAAGATTAAGGGGTGATCTAATTGAGATGTTTAAGATGGATAAAGGGTTTGATAGGGTAGATAGAGAGAAACTATTTCCTCTGGTGGGGGAGTCCGGAACAAGGAGGCATAACCTTAAAATTAGAGCTAGGCCATTCAGGGGTGATGTCAGGAAGCATTTCTTCACACAAAGGGGAGTGGAAATCTGGAAAACTCTCCACCAAAAAGCTGTTGAGGCTGGGGGAGGGGTCAATTAAAAATTTAAAAATTGAGATTGATAGATTTTTGTTAGGAACAGTGATTAAGGGTTATGGAACCAAGGCGGGTAGATGGAGTTAAAATACAGATCAGCCATGGTCTAAATGAATAGCGGAGCAGGCTTGAGGGGCTGAATGGCCTACTCCTGTTCATATGTTCCTTTGTCCCTAACCCCTCAAACCTGCTCTACGGTTCAATTAGATCATGGCTAATATGTGCCTCAGCTCCATTTTCCCACCTTCACTCCATATCCCTTGATACACTTACCCAACAAAAATCTATCCATCTCAGCCTTGAAAAGCTCCAGTTATCCCACAGCATTCTCGGCCTTTTTGGGGAGAGAGTTCCAGTCCCACATATGAGTTCCCCACACCCGTGACACAAATCAAACCGTTTTCCTGTATTTCCTGTCCTTTCACGTGATTTATTCAATTTATACAACTTTCGTTAAAAACAATGCCGCTGTGTTTGAGGGTCAGAAAGCGTCAGGACATTTTGTGGAGGTGAAAGAATCAATGGTGTCTCAACCCAGGTACACAGATGTACGTTAATCACCGCGAAACCCTCCTTCAAACAAGCACGGCTTGGAAACAAGGCATCAAATGGACACTAGGAAGTCAATTCCCCAATATACCTGGCTGATAAATGGAACTCCCAGCCACTGGCCTGCTCTTGTCAAATCGGCCCTTAAATTGAATCTAACATTCATCTCCTCAGGTAAAATGTAACTCTGACGAGGGAAAACTAGAACTCCCTCGTGAGTTCTCTCGAGGTGTGAAGCACCACAGCCCAAGAAAGTTCCTTCGTTCTCTAAAACACATATGCAAGACGTCTTACAATGTATCGCTGTTATGGCACCATCTAGTAATCTTCAGAGGCCATAAAATCCTTGGGAATCAGCCAAATCCATCAGACTTTGGGCACATAATGAACTTTCAACTTATCATCAGTGTCTGGAACAAATAGCCAATTGCTTGTAATTACGGAGTAGTTAAAACATTGGGCCACAAATTACTCACCCGAGGACGCTGTGTTGGAATGGCGTCCTCTCCGACCGCCAGCGAATCGATGGAGTAAGTTCGCGAATGTGCATATGCGCAGTGAGACCCGGAAACTGCGAACTTGCTCCCATTGGTTCGCTGGCGGTTTAACAGTTCCGAATTAAAGGGCCACCTACGCTACAATCAAACACAATTAGGAAACATTCGTAAACTTACCCATCTGCCCAGATGGAACGAAGATACTCACGACTCCAAAACCAAGCTGGAAAATACCAGCCCTACGCTACGTTTTGAAAGCACGGTGACCGTCAATGACTGCGAAACAACAAAAAATTAAACTTTAAAAATGTGGAACATCAAATTACTTTTATTTTATAATTCAATATATTAAATATTTTTTGATCATTAAAAAAACATTTTAAAATTAAAAATGTAATTTTTTTAAACTTCTGTAAGTTTCAGTAAATTAAATCATTTCCTTGGCTTTTTATAATAATGTATGTTAAATTTTTATTTATACTAACGTCGAGTCATTAAATGAACGAGTTTTACTTGCCTGCTTGTGGGCGGGGCTTCCATTCTGACAGCCATTTTCCGTGTGCTTCAGCCCACGATGTTGAGAGGCTGAGCTGATCTCGCGATTTCTTTTCCTGCGTTTCAATTCAAGCGATTCTACGCCATGGATACGAAGTAAGTTTAATCCTTTCATTTTATTCGTAGGGGCTGCTGTGGACTTTACCACACTGAAGTGAGCATTTTCCAGCCCATTAATGCGTTTAAAGGTGGGCGAGGAAAATATTTTGGCTAAAGTGGGCAGGAGGGTTGATTTTGGAGTTAAAACTGGCCTCTGGCCTCAGACATAATACTGACTGCAACTATGTATACACAACCAGTCAAAGACAAAGCACGCACACTCATACACACACACCCATCCATCCACATATACAAACACACAGCACACACACATATACACAGACCTACCCACTACATATACAAACACATAACACGTACACATATCCACACACACAAATACTAACACATAATATACATGCAGACCCACCCACACACAAATACAAACACATAGTGCACACATATGCACACACATATACAAACACATAGCGTGCACACACACATATACACACACATACACGCACATACACACATACAAACACATAGCGCACACATACACACACCATGCACATACCATGTGCACAGTCATCACTGGTCTTATAGCTGAATTTGTCTCCACGTTTTGCTATGTTACAAAGAAAGAAGCTGTTATTTTTGCTGGAAGGTTAGGCTAATGGGTTGGCAGATTAGTTTTGAAGGCTTTCAGCAGGCAGGTTCACAGGTTCAAATCTAAGGAGGGATTATTTTGTAATTGTTGCCACTGAGTTCACAAACGAGGTAAAATTGGTTTTCTTTCTTTCGCACTTGAATGAGAGTTGGAACAAAAATGTCACTTTGTTTTTTTATCAGGCAAATGTAGAGGTCGAAATTCAGATATCAACTTCTGAAAAATAATTTACAGTAAATGAGAAATTCCAGAGCGCCAGATAACATATTGCATTTCCAGGTTTTATACTGGGTAACTAAATACACCAGAATCACTGTTTGAAATCTCCAATGACACGACCTTAACCAGTACTAAAAATTCCACAGCAAGCAGTGCAAACAGTAAAGGAACTGATTTCCTGAAACATTTCAGAGACTTGTTTGTGTATTTTTGGTGTATTTTCTGGTATGGTCTGCATCCCCTCCTCAAAAAACCCACCCTTTACCCCTCTGTCCTTACCACCCCATCTCCCTTACCTCTCAAGTCCTTGAACCTGTTGTCACCTCCTTAATCCTTTCCTACAACTCTCTGTTTGAATCTCTCGAATCAGGTTTCCACTCCTACCACAGCACTGAAACGGCCGTAACCAATTCTGCGTGATGGTGACTCTGGGTACATTATCCTTCCCCATCCTCCTCAACCTCTCCGCAGCCTTTGCCATGGTCAACCACACCGTCCTCCTCCAAGGCCTCTCCTTTATTGTCCAGATCAGTGGGACTACCCATGCTTGGTTCCACTCTCCGACTGTAGCCGGAGCATCTCTAGCAATGATTTCTCTTTCTACCCCCGCATCGTTATCTCCAAAATCGTACAAGAATCTATCCTTGGCCCCCTCCTTTTCCTCATTCGTATGTAAGCTGAAACCCAGCTCTACCATATCTTTTGACCCTTCTTTTGCCTCTGCCCTGTCAGATTGCTTATCCGACATCCAGTCTTGGTTGAACTGCAATTTCCTCCAGCTAAATATCAGGAAGACCGAAGCCATTGACTTCAGCACCCGCCATAAATTCCATAACCTTGCCACCGTTTCTACCCACTTCCCTAGCTACAGTCTCAAATTGACCCAGACTATTCACAACCTTATCCGACCCTGAGTTGAGTTTCCGATCCCATATCCTCTCAATCACGATATCTGCTGACTTTCCCCTCCATACCGTCATCTGCCTCTGCCCTGCCTCAGCCCAACATCCAATCCTTTGCCATGGTCCAGAACATGCATCAGGAAATCACATTGACGTTGGTGTATGTTCTGGCATGGTTTGACATATCTGTTGGTGTATTGTCTTTGGTTTGGTCTCTTTTATGCTCTTTGACTGATTCTGCATTAGAAAACCTGCTAATTTACATCCTTACAAGTGCCAAATATAGAAACCGTGGAGCATGCTCAATGCAGACAACCATTCACAAAAGACGATTTGACTGCATCTGCTGTCCTCACCAGCTTAATGACTGTGAAGTGGTCTAAATTCTGACAGAAATGCTATTAAGTGAAGGGCCTTTTCCTCTCCATCTCTTTCAAGTCTGATTTGATAACAAAGACAAAGTTCATTTCATAAGTGGTGGGAGCCAATTACTGCCTTGGTTCACCATTGGATAACAGAAACAATTAAGGCACACAAAATGCCTGATGCAGTAGAATTAAAAGAAAATCTCATGTTAGTCTTTTTCAGCGTTTCAACAAACACTGACCTTCAGAGCTTAGTGTACACACACACACAAGGAAACTTCAGGAGTGCCGTGACTCTCAATTCTTCTCCCGAGGTGGATTTCTGCAAGATCGACTCAAGGGACGAATCGCTCTCGGTGGACTGTGACTCAGAGTCTATACCCCAGAACCTGACAAATTTGGCAGAAACAATAGACGCTGGTGGACTGATCTTCAGTCTTGGTGAGTCGCTGATTTGTTAACTCTCCGTGGAAGAGTTGGAGTCAAAGATGTCATCGGATGAGACTTGTTTACACTTGTTTACCTACACAACAACGGTGACTGCACTTCAAAGTATTTAATTGGATGTGAGCTACTTCGAGAACTTCCAAGAACTTGATAAGGCATTATATAAGCACAAATTAGGAACATAGGAATTGCTGGATGAAAAAGACCAAGGTCCATTTAGTTAACCTTCTAGTAACCTGGTTGTCGCATGATACAGGAATTGTTACTAAACATAGCAATCAATCTCTATCAATTAGTCTACAACAGATCCAGACATGACACAAGGAAATCTCCCAGTGGTGGAGAGCTTTGGGAACCATAGGTCCAAAGTCATCTGTTCCTCCCAAGCCTGCTACACTTACCACATCATGTCTCAAATTACTTATAGACTGTATCCCAAAATGTTCTTTCTTTCCTGATGATTCATCCATCTCCAGTAGTAATTCAGTGCTATTCATAGCTCCTTCTTAAATAGAAGGGCTCAAGATGCCTCTGTTTGCCTGAGAGAAACTAGTCTTTTGACAGCCTCTTGCACACCAGCCAATATTTGATAAGGCTCTTAGGTTTGGGAAAATGGACCTGAGACCAAACAAGATCATCAGGGGAGTGAGGGGAACCTGTGGCGGAGAATGGACAGGATCAAAGCCGACAGTGTTCTATTTATTACCTGTGGTGTCACCGCTGCTCCCTCCCATGCCCCCGCCACCCAGGTGGCTGGGAAAACCATCTCCTGAGGTGGTTCTTGATGCTTTCAGAGGCAGTACTGCCGCCTCATTTAACTTTACAGCATTGCTGCCAAAATTGCCCAATTTTGTCAGGTCAGTGGCAACACTAATGTCCTCTCACTTTGTCGGGCAACTTCATGATCCCCCCTCCCCAGTCATCAGACCTCATCAACCAGTGGCCCCTCCTCCTTTTGAGATTTGTGGTGAATAAGCAACATTATATCAATTAAAATTATATCAATTAAAATTTCATATCTCATTTAGTTTTTTTTGTTATATTAGCGAAGCTGTCGACGTATCAAAAGAGTACATCATTTTTACCAAATATTCCACCATCTCCATGCCCATGGATTTTAATAATTTGTTGACTCTTTAGAATCATTTTCTAATGAGTTGGCAGAACAAACACTGACATTGAATCATGTCATAGAAATACTAGGGTCAGTATTCCAGTCCTGATTGAGTGAAGCCAGGTTCAGAACAGTGCGTGTTCACTGCTCATCGAAGAAGACATACTCCAACCCGAGAGTTTGGTCACTTTACACAATGTATGTGAGTTCCTGGCATAGCTTTAACCTGCAGTCGGGAACTTACCAAAGGGAATGTTGGGAATGTATTTTGGTAATAATATAGACAAAGGCTGCAGTCCTGTGTCTATGCGCCAAGAATGAGTTCGAAACACAGAGTCAAACATTTGGAGGTTTATTCAGGGTTAAGTGTATAGGCGTATTCATGGCCAACACCAAGATTACAACAGATGTTGCCACAGAAGAACGCATGTTACAGACAGTTGAGCTCAACTTTCTCTCTCTCTTCCTCCTCCCAATATCTCCCAACCTCATATTACAAAGGTTTCACTTTTAAGCTCAGCTCAAAGGCCATTACATCACCTCCTCCATGACCTCCACTCTTGGTTTTACATTAGGTATTATTAGCTCAACACACCTCAAAAAGGCTCCACAGCACAATCTCAGCGCAGAACACAAACTACCTTATCTATTTACTTGTACAGAAAAGAATACATTTATTGATGTATCCATGAGAAGATTAGAACTCTCCAAGGCTATACTATATGATGAAAGTTACAGCCTTACAGATATTACCTGTCAGCTACATTTGCAGGTTTTTAATTCCATTATTATTTTTAATAATGGATTATTTTCTTACAAAATGTATTCTTTTATCTCTCAAACTTGATCTCCAACAGAAAGGGAGGGTGCAGGGGCGGAAAATCACGTGAGACTGCAGACATTAAAGAGCTGCTGCGAAATTTAAAGGGACGTAGCTACTTAAAAGGTAAGTGGCTGCATTTAGGGGGAAAACAAATCAGCCTTTGTAAACAACGGGGTAGATTTTGACTTTGTGCGATAGTGTAAAGTGGATGATAGCGAGTTGGCAGCTCATGTTATATCTCTCCTGATTCCTTTCACTTCAATAAGTGAAAATTGGGAGAGATGTAGAAAGGCTGCCGACTCACTCTCACCCGTTTTACACTATCTCACAATGTCAAGATCTACCCCAACGTATGTGTAAAATGCCTATTTCAATATTTCCAGGGTCTGTTTGGGGAAGATGAAAGCGCTTGCCAAAATCGATTTGCGGTCACAAAATAGAGTCTGTCGATGGATGACGGAGCAGAGCAACGCCCTTCCTCCATTTGGTGACCAGTAAACTGGATGATGCTGCATGAGATGAGTGCAAGGACGATTGACGCCCTGCTTGGCGCTCCGTGGCATTCCCTCCAGAAGATGGCAGTGCCTCGTGTGCGACAGGAGGTGGCAGTCCAGGCTCAAGGTAGAGCAGCCCGCCAGTGAGCCAAAAACAAGACACCACCATGCAGCATCTCACATCCCTCTCATCAAGTATTGACATCCTTCTCATAGAGGCTGTTTGAGGAGGTAGCACCAGGTGAATCACAGTGCACGGCTGAGGGGGACCAAGAGGTGGTGTCAGAGGAGCAGCAGGAGCCTGCTGCCCAGGTGGCTAACATGGCCACCATCAATCACCCCTGTACTTTCTCAAATGCAGCAGTGCAGTGAAATTGGGCAGACCCGCCATGCTCCTATTAAAAAGTAAAAGAAAGAGCTTGCATTTTACTGCTCACCCATGACCAGCCCTTGCATAAAAGGAAAAAAAAGAAAGCCTTGCATTTATATAGCCCCTTTCATGACCCAAAGCGCTTTACAGCAAATGAAGTACTTTTTAAAGTGTTGTCACTGTTGTAATGTAGGAAACGTGGCAGCCAATTTGAGCATAGCAAGATCCCACAAACAGCAATGAAATAAACGGCTAGATGATCTGTTTTAGGTGTTGGCTGAGGGATAAATATTGGCCAGGACACCGGGAGAACTCCCCTGCTCTTCTTCCCTGCCTTTGGTCATTGGCTGATAGTTGCATAAAGGACTGCAGATATGGTGGGTACCATAGTGGTAGCTGCAGCCACAATGAAACTTTAATGAAAACAACAGAGAGTTAAGCATTGCGACAAAAACAAAACATTCAAAGCCCGCTCATCTTTAAGAGCTCCATTGCATGTGAAGTGTTCATTGCACCCGTTCAAAACGGGTTTTGAAGGAAAGAGCACAATATGGCACCCATTATTCATTTAAATATTTTTGCACAAATTAGTGGGGCAATGGGAAGTAGGGATAAAGTTTCTGATGTACCAGGAGCAGACGCATGGAATTTCTGGCACCAAATGTGTGCAACCAAAACAAGCAAGCGGACCAGAAAATCGCGTGTCGAAGGAGGTGGGCGCAAATCATGCCTATGGCCTGCCCGCCCAGTTTTCCGATCCCTCTGCGCCACCTTAGGAGCTATTCGGAAAACCCACCTCCACCCCACAGCCTGACAATGGAACGGTCAGCTGATGTCAATCTGCGTAGCTGTCAGACCGATGCCAGTTGGTGCCAGGCCCACCGTGTTCCAGCTCGTCTCTGATGGGGCCTGGATCAAGCTGTCAGAAATCATGTCAGGTTACAAGGCCTGCCTGGGCGCATGTAAACTGCAGGGGTATATTAGAGCTGCTTTTGTAAATCGAATGTTTGAGCATGAGAGAGAGAGAGAAAGGTCAGAGATATTAGCAGTGTATTTAGATTAACCTATGTCTTGGAGGCAGAGCTGTTAATGAGGGGTGGGCACTTGTACCTCCAGAGGTAGAGAGGCCCACCTTACTAGGTATGTTTCCAAGGGGCCCACTGGAGGCAGACATAACTGAATGGTCTTGGTGGCCTTGATGTCTTTGGTCACCTTTGTTTGCTGTCCTTGATGGGCTGAGCAATCAGCCTCCTGGCCTTACTGGCCTGTATGGGCCTCTCCAAAGCACTGGGAAAGATCACATGGGAACACCCAAAAGTACAGGATCAGAAAACATTCCAGTCCAAAAACAAATAAAGAAAAGAAAGACTTGAATTTATATAGCGCCTTTCACATCCTCAGGATGCCTCAACGCGCTTCACAGCCAATGAAGTACTTTTGAAGCGATCACTGTTGAAATGTAGGAAATGCAACAGCCAATCCGCACACAGCAAGATCCCACAAACAGCAATGAGATAAATGGCCAGATAATCTGTTTTTAGTGAATGTTGATTGAGAGACCAAATATTGGCCAGGAAACCAGGGAGATCACCCCTGCTCCACTTCGAATGGTACCATGGGATCTTTTGCATGCAAGTTGTTGTTTGTATGGACTTTTGAACAGCTGCACAGGTGTAATTGTGTACACACGCAGTCAGTTTAGTGTTGGCACCGGTTCTGCGCATTTAGCTTGCAGTGTAAATAGGATAAATTCAGAGCAGATTCCACTGGAGTTGGTTTTCATGGGTTAGCAGGGTAATAAATCACTTAACTATAAATGGGTCACATCTGAGTTTAAATCAAATCAAGCAAAACCAGAAAAATCAGTAAAGCTTTTATCTTGGTGACTCCAGGAGCAGACAAATGATCTATTTATTGTCCAGTTTTTTTTGCAATGACAGACACTTCAGCGATGTTTTGGTTAGACCTTCTGTTGTGTTTGATTATGGGGGGACCTGTGGCTCCTTTATATTACAGCCCAGCCTTCAGTAGCAGTACCTGAATCATCATCCAGCAACTATGGAGGAAGCAGTGGTACCAGTAGTGAGTATGGGTGCTTTTGTAGTTAGCTTTTGTTCCTGGCCATGGGCCAGACTGAATACTCAAAGGAACATAGGAACAAGAGTAGGCCATTCAGCCCCTCTAGCCTCCTGCTCCGCCATTCAATAAGATCACGGCTGATCTGCAGCTCAAGTCTATTCACCCACCTTAGCTCCATATCCCTTGATACCCTTACCCAAAAAAAAACTATCGCTCTCAGTCCTGAAAGCTCCAATTGTCCCAGCACCCACTGCCTTTTGGTGTAGAGAATTCCAGATTTCTACTATCCTTTGTGTGAAAACGTACTTTCTGATTTCTCTCTTACTGCTCATTGGCCTGTATAAACCTTCCCCATCCTCAAGTACGTCCAGCGACAGACACAAAGGAACAAATTCAGGAATTTTACAGAAACACTCTGACTTGAAATGGTTCCATAATATGCAGGGGCCATCAAGGGCTGCAAAATTTCGAGAGGTTTCTGAAGCGTGCTGTGATTATCACAAAGTGCAGGTACTGAATGATGGATAATTCGGTGCAAAAGCTTCGAGCTGCCACTTCTTGATTTGCTGCGTTACTATATTTATAAAAAAACGTTAACATGCTGAGGCGGTCTCTTGGGTGGGATACAGTTAAGTTAGTTATAGGTCGGAACACAGCCGAGAACTTTAACACTAGCCGATCGGCTGTTTTGTACTTGATGAAGCATTGATTGTGCTGGCGTATTAAACGCATTTAACAAAGGTCTCCAGTTGGTTTTTAATTGAAATTAAATCATTCTTCTGACAGAAGTTGGAACTTTATTAAAAGACGCACTCATTTAAAGATTCAGCTAAATGCTTCTTTCACTTTGCCAGATATTCTCCCAAACTGCACGTTGTTAGATGGGCAGAAGTTTCTTATATTTTTGGAGAACTTTCCACTCAGTGTGAAAGTTAAAAGATGTGACTTATTCCAGGAAACGTGTTCTCAGAAGGATTAGTTGCAAAAGCAGGAAATCTGTAAATCCCTGAAGGCTTACTGCAGGGTTACACAACC
Source organism: Heptranchias perlo (assembly GCF_035084215.1). Lineage (NCBI taxonomy): Eukaryota > Metazoa > Chordata > Chondrichthyes > Hexanchiformes > Hexanchidae > Heptranchias > Heptranchias perlo. The sequence continues at coordinate 5,651,538 of NC_090352.1, forward strand.
TGGTGGAGGATTGAGTCGTAAACACCAGGAAGGTTTCAGATTTGATTCCTGATCTCTGCTGAGCTCTCGGATGCACTATCAGGCAGGGAGTTATAATTGAATCATAGATTGATAACAGCATAGGAGGACGCCATTCGGCCCATCGAGCCCATGCCAGCTCTTTGTAAGACCAATCCATTTAGTCCCATTCCCCCGCTCCTTCCCCGTAGCCCTAAAAACTTATCGAGAAAAAAATGCAGTAAAGGTGTCAGTGTCAGCCTAGATTATGTGCAAAAGTACCTGTAGTGGGACTTGATACCCACAACCTCCTGACTCAGAGGTGAGAGTGCTACCACTAAGCCACAGTTGACACGTGATAGCAGGGCCCTAGACTAAGTAGGGGAAAGATCATTTAGGGTTCCTCTTCCTCATCCAGTGACCCTGTTGGAAAGTGAATGTGTCAACGTCAGGTGAGGACAGACCCAAGCTTGGCTATAATTCCGCCATGGACCAATAGGTCATAACCCTCACTGTCTCGGCATGCATTGGTCTAGAAATTAGTCTGGGCCCGTTTTATCAGTTTTCGAGAGGCCCGGTGATTGATGTAAATTAGTCCTCGGGCCACATCAACGTACTCGGGTGAGCTGCTGGACTGTTCGAGCCTCCAAAGGTTGGAAAGATCAATGTCAGACAACCTACCTCACTGGCTTCAGGCCCCAGGTAAGTCTCAGGAGGGGGATTGGAGTGGGCTATAGAGGGGAGGGGCGCAATTGTGACACCTGTGGATTTGGGGGAGCACTCCTGCTCCTTCTAGCTCCACAGGATGGGCTTAGTAATAAAAAAGCAATTTTTCAACTTACCTGGAGTTGGTGGCCGCAGGGGCCACTGAAGAATCCTGAGTGGAGCAAGCCCAATGCCGACCCTGCTCATCGGCAGCTAATTTCCCGATGGGGATCTTCAATGGGCGTTAGGTCCCTAATTTACATATTCATGGTGCTTAAAGCCTGTCTTCCTGGGACATCCTAAAAAGGCCCCCGTAAATTCAGCAGTGGAAGCAATGCCTGCCCAGATTGGGCGCAGGACGTCCCACTGCTAAACCTATAAGCTTTGTGCCTGTTTTATGCCTGAAAATACCAATTTCTACCGCATTGAGCCTCGAGTTGGGACATGTGGGTGAGCTATCAAAATGCAGCAAGGTCTGAATAATCACACCCTTACACGAATCATCATCTTTCACACAGAAGAGGAAAAATTGGAGTGGAAATCTAAAAAACATTTCATTGGGTTCATTTCATGGTTTTATACACTTACCCAATGGGACTCCATTCTTCATTATAGAATCATAGAATCATAGAAGTTACAACATGGAAACAGGCCTTCGGCCCAACATGTCCATGTCGCCCAGTTTATACCACTAAGCTAGTCCCAATTGCCTGCACTTGGCCCATATCCCTCTATACCCATCTTACCCATGTAACTGTCCAAATGCTTTTTAAAAGACAAAATTGTACCCGCCTCTACTACTGCCTCTGGCAGCTCGTTCCAGACACTCACCACCCTTTGAGTGAAAAAATTGCCCCTCTGGACCCTTTTGTATCTCTCCCCTCTCACCTTAAATCTGTGCCCCCTCGTTATAGACTCCCCTACCTTTGGGAAAAGATTTTGACTATCGACCTTATCTATGCCCCTCATTATTTTATAGACTTCTATAAGATCACCCCTTAACCTCCTACTCTCCAGGGAAAAAAGTCCCAGTCTGTCTAACCTCTCCCTGTAAGTCAAACCATCAAGTCCCGGTAGCATCCTAGTAAATCTTTTCTGCACTCTTTCTAGTTTAATAATATCCTTTCTATAATAGGGTGACCAGAACTGTACACAGTACTCCAAGTGTGGCCTCACCAATGCCCTGTACAACTTCAACAAGACATCCCAACTCCTGCATTCAATGTTCTGACCATTGAAACCAAGCATGCTGAATGCCTTCTTCACCACCCTATCCACCTGTGACTCCACTTTCAAGGAGCTATGAATCTGTACTCCCAGATCTCTTTGTTCTATAACTCTCCCCAACGCCCTACCATTAACGGAGTAGGTCCTGGCCCGATTCGATCTACCAAAATGCATCACCTCACATTTATCTAAATTAAACTCCATCTGCCATTCATCGGCCCACTGGCCCAATTGATCAAGATCCCGTTGCAATCCTAGATAACCTTCTTCACTGTCCACAATGCCACCAATCTTGGTGTCATCTGCAAACTTACTAACCATGCCTCCTAAATTCTCATCCAAATCATTAATATAAATAACAAATAACAGCGGACCCAGCACCGATCCCTGAGGCACACCGCTGGACACAGGCATCCAGTTTGAAAAACAACCCTCTACAACCACCCTCTGTTTTCTGTCGTCAAGCCAATTTTGTATCCAATTGGCTACCTCACCTTGGATCCCATGAGATTTAACCTTATGTAACAACCTACCATGCGGTACCTTGTCAAATGCTTTGCTGAAGTCCATGTAGACCACGTCTACTGCACAGCCCTCATCTATCTTCATGGTTACCCCTTCAAAAAACTTAATCAAATTCGTGAGACATGATTTTCCTCTCACAAAACCATGCTGACTGTTCCTAATTAGTCCCTGCCTCTCCAAATGCCTGTAGATCCTGTCCCTCAGAATACCCTCTAACAACTTACCCACTACAGATGTCAGGCTCACTGGTCTGTAGTTCCCAGGCTTTTCCCTGCCGCCCTTCTTAAACAAAGGCACAACATTTGCTACCCTCCAATCTTCAGGCACCTCACCTGTAGCGGTGGATGATTCAAATATCTCTGCTAGGGGACCCGCAATTTCCTCCCTAACCTCCCATAACGTCCTGGGATACATTTCATCAGGTCCCGGAGATTTATCTACCTTGATGCGCGTTAAGACTTCCAGCACCTCCCTCTCTGTAATATGTACACTCCTCAAGACATCACTATTTATTTCCCCAAGTTCCCTAACATCCATGCCTTTCTCAACCGTAAATACCGATGTGAAATATTCATTCAGGATCTCACCCATCTCTTGTGGTTCCGCACATAGATGACCTTGTTGATCCTTAAGAGGCCCTACTCTCTCCCTAGTTACCCTTTTGCCCTTTATGTATTTGTAGAAGCTCTTTGGATTCACCTTTGCCTGATCTGCCAAAGCAATCTCATATCCCCTTTTTGCCCTCCTGATTTCTCTCTTAACTCTACTCCGGCAATCTCTATACTCTTCAAGGGATCCACTTGATCCCAGCTGCCTATGCATGTCATATGCCTCCTTCTTCTTTTTGACTAGTGCCTCAATCTCCCGAGTCATCCAAGGTTCCCTACTTCTACCAGCCTTGCCCTTCACTTTATAAGGAATGTGCTTACCCTGAACCCTGGTTAACACACTTTTGAAAGCCTCCCACTTACCAGACGTCCCTTTGCCTGCCAACAGACTCTCCCAATCAACTTCTGAAAGTTCCTGTCTAATACCATCAAAATTGGCCTTTCCCCAATTTAGAATTTTAACTTTTGGGCCAGACCTATCCTTCTCCATAGCTATCTTAAAACTAATGGAATTATGATCACTGGTCCCAAAGTGATCCCTCACTAACACTTCTGTCACCTGCCCTTCCTTATTTCCCAAGAGGAGGTCAAGTTTTGCCCCCTCTCTAGTCGGGCCATCCACATACTGAATGAGAAATTCCTCCTGAATACACTCAACAAATTTCTCTCCATCCAAGCCCCTAATGCTATGGCTGTCCCAGTCAATGTTGGGAAAGTTAAAGTCCCCTACTATTACCACCCTATTTTTCTTGCAGCTGTCTGTAATCTCCTTACATATTTGCTCCTCAATTTCCCGTTGACTATTTGGGGGTCTGTAGTACAATCCTATCAAAGTGATCTCTCCCTTCTTATTTTTCAGTTCTACCCATATAGACTCAGTGGGCGAACCCTCGGATATATCCCCTCTCACTACTGCCGTGATGTTCTCCCTAATCAAGAACGCAACTCCCCCTCCTCTCTTACCTCCTGCTCTATCTTTCCTTGCACATCAGAGAATGAAGAGGGACAGCTTCCTTTTCAGTGCTCAATTTTTCGAGAAGTGGCCGGTAAGACAAAGGTAATCATGTGCTGGAAGTGTGCGGTTGGCTCAGTTAGTTGTACTCTCACCTGTAAATCAAACTGATACATGGTTCTAGCCCCACCATTGATTTGAGCACATAATCTAGACAGATACTTCAGTGCAGTACATAATGCCTTTCATGTACTGAGGACATGCCAATGCAGTGATGTAGGCAAATGTTGCAGCTAATTTAGACCCAACAGGTTCCCACAAACGGCAATGAGATTTATGTGCAGTTAATTTGTTTCAGGTGTTGGTTGAGGGATAAATATTGGTCAGGCCACCGGGGAGAACTCCCCTGCACTTTTTCGAATTATGTTGTAGGATCTTTTATATTCACCTGAGAGGGCGGATGGGGCCTCAATTTAACATCTCATTCGAAAGACGGCACCTCCGACAGTGCAGCACTCCCTCAACACTGCACTGGAGTGTCAGCCTGGATTATAGGCTTGTCTCAGGAGTGGGGCTTGAACCTAGAACCTTCTGCCTTGGAGGTGAATGTGCTACCACTGAACCTAGGCTGACACTAAAAGATTCCACAATATTATTTAAAGAAAAGCAGGGAGTTCTCTTCTCCTGGTGTCCTGGCCAACATTTATCTCTCAACCAACGCTACCAAGAGCCAATTATCTGGTTATTCATTCAGTTGTTGTTTGCGAAACCTTGCTGTGTGCAAGCTGGATGCTGCATTTGCCTATTTAATAACAGCGACTGCAGTCCAAAAGGCATCAACTGGTTGTAAAGTGCTTTGGGATGTCCTGGGGATGCCACAAGGCGTTATATAAATTAATGCTTTGTTTAAATAATTTTTGAACCTTGTAATTAAAAATAGTCTGTGGGGCCTTGCTGTGTGCAAATTGGCTGCCGCGTTTCCTACATTCCAACAGTGACTACACTTCAAATGCACATAATTCACTGTGAAGCACTTTGGGACGTCCTGAGGTCGTGAAAGGCGTTATATAAATGCAAGTTATTTCTTTCTTTTCAGTCCTTTCTATTCAAAGTACTTCGAAGAAATATCTAGAACCAGTTTTTTTTTGTTGTGAACATTTTTAAAAATTGCGTATTGAGCTGTTTTAGGATTATCGAGGGTTAACTGAGCAGTGCTTAAGATTTTTGAGAGTCGCTAAGGATGCTCGTTAGCCCCTCTCCCCATTGAATCATAGAATCATAGAAAGGTTACAGCACGGAAGGAGGCAATTCAGCCCATCGAGTCCACGCCGGGTCTATGCACCAGCAATCCAGCTAGTCCCATTCTCCCGGCCTATCCCAGTAGCCCTGCAAATTTTTTTGTTTCAAGTACTTATCCAGTTCCCTTTTGAAGACCATGATTGAATCTGCCTCCACCACCCCCTCAGGCAGTGCATTCCAGATCCTAACCACTCGCTGTGTAAAAAAGTTTTTCCTCATATCACCTTTGGTTCTTTTGCCAATCACCTTAAATCTATGTCCTCTGGTTCTTGATCCTTCCGCCAATGGGAACAGTTTCTCTCTATCTACTCTGTCTAGATCCTTCATGATTTTGAATACCTCTATCAAATCTCGTCTCAACTTCTCTGTTTCAAGGAGAACAACCCCAGCTTCTCCAGTCTAACCACGTAATTTAAATCCCTCATCCCTGAAATCATTCTAGTAAATCTCCTCTGCACCCTCTCCAAGGTCTTCACATCATTCCTAAAGTTGGGTGCCCAGAGCTGGACACAATACTCCAGTTGTATATATATGACTTATGTTCATGTTATGTTCATCATGACTTCCTTGCTTTTGTACTCTATGCCTCTATTTATAAAGCCCAGGACCCCATATGCTTTTTTAACCGCTTTCTCAACCTGTCCTGCTACCTTCAACGATTTGTGCACGTATACCCCCAGATCTCTGTTTCTCTACTCCTTTTAGAACTGTGCCCTCTAGTTTATATTGCCTCGCCTCATTTTTCCTACCGAAATGCATTACCTCGCATTTTTTCGCCACGTGTCCTTCATCTGTCAAGTGTCCGCCCATTTCCACCCGCGTGTCTGTTGAAGTCTATCACTATCCTCCTCACTGTTCACTACCCTTCCAAGTTTTGTGTCATCTGCAAATTTGGAAATTGTGCCCTATACTGCCAAGTCCAAGTCATTAATATATATCAAGAAAAGCATTGGTCCCAGCACCGACCCCTGAGGAACACCACTGCACATCTCCCTCAAGTCCGAAAAACAACCGTTCACCACTACTCTGTTTCCTATCATTTAGCCAATTCTGTATCCATGTTGCTACTGGCCCCTTTATTCCATGGGCCGCAATCTTAATAGCAAGCCAACCATGTGGCACTTTATCAAATGCTTCTTGAAAATCCATACACTCCACATCAACTGCATTGCTCTCATCTACCCTCTCTGTTACCTCATCAAAAAACTTTATCAAGTTGGTTAAACATGATTTGCCTTCAACAAATCCGTGCTGGGTTACCCTAATCAATCCACACTCGTCCAAGCCACTGTTAATTCTGTTCCGGATTATTGTTTCCAAAGGTTTCCCCACCACCGAGGTTAAACTGACTGGCCTATAATTGCTGGGTTTATCCTTACACCCTGTTTTGAACAAGGGTGTAACATTTGCAATTCTCCAGTCCTCTGGCACCACCCCATACCAAAGGATGTTTGGAAGATTATGGGCAGTACCTCTGCAATTTCCACCCTTACTTCCCTCAGCAACCTAGTATGCATCCCATCCGGACCGGATGACTTATCTACTTTAATACAGCCAGCCTTTCTAGTACCTCTTCTTTCTCAATTTTTAGCCCATCCAGTATCTTAACTATATCTTTCTTTACCAAGACTCTGGCAGCATGTTCTTCCTTGGTAAAGACCAATGCAAAGTACTCATTTAGTACCTCAGCCATGCCCACTGCCTCCATGAGTAGATCTCCTTATGGCCCCTAATCGGCCCCACCCCTCCTCTTACTACCCCTTTACTGTTAACATGTCTGTAGAAGACTTTTGGATTCCCTTTTATGTTGTCCGCTAGTCTATTCTCATACTCTCTCTTTGCCCCTCTTATTTCTTTTTTCACTTCCCCTCTGAACTTTCTATATTCAGCCTGGTTCTCACTTGTGTCATCAACTTGACACCTGTCATATGTCCCTTTTTTCCGCTTCATCTTACTCACTATCTCTTTTGTCATCCAGGGAGCTCTGGCTTTAGTTGTTCTGCCTTTCTCCCTCGTGGGAATGTGCCTTGACTGTACCCGAACCATCTCCTCCTTAAAGGCCGCCCATTGTTCAATTACAGTTTTGACATGTTAATGTTTTCTGGATCGTTGATAGAGTGAGTGCTACAACAGCCATTCAATGGAGCAGCAAAATCAATAATAATGAATAGAATATGTTAATTGAACCTAACAACCTGAAATAGCTCAGAGCAGCTGTTTGCTCAGCAGCCTTGCTCAATAATACAGCCTTTTCGATACAGGAAGCCAAGATTCATTGGCCAGGCGTTGGAAATACTGGAAACCATAAGGGAGAGCAGAGGAGCAGGAATTAAGGGATGGATGGCTACCTCCCCACCCCCTCCCCCACCCTCACTCTCCCCCACACCTTCCCCAGAAGCGTCTGGGCAGCAGACCTATCAGGAAATAGCAGAAATTGTCAACTTCCCCTTGGAAAAGGAGATATCAGATCTGAAGGAGTCTAAGGTGAGCCAATAGCATTATATTTGGCATGCACCTGACACAGGTAGGAATGCAAGGAAGTCATCCCTGATCAACTTATATAATGTTTCTGATGAACCAACCAGTGAGGTTAACCAGTGCAGCATTGGTGTGAGGGAATCAGGTCAGTGAGTGCTTAGCACGAATGGGGATGCTTCTACATGAGATGGTCACAACTAGGAAGTACACGCTCCACCCTGAGTGCCCAGCCACAGCTCCTAAAGGGGTTTCACTTGAGGAATGTTCAAAAGTCAATTTATAACAGACGGTGCGGTCTCGAAGCATGACATTGACTATTACATGTCGTTGAAATATCTCAATATTATTGTTCTGCATCCAGGGCAAGGTGGCATTTAATCTGCAAGTGCAAACCCATATAAGGTGGTGGACCTAAGCAATTCAAGCCCCTCACCCCATTTTAGGAGACTAATCGTGACATTGTTGGGTTGGAGAGCATTGAGGAACTGAAGGATCTTCAGGTCTGAGGCTTTGCCCCAAACTCATGGCTAGTTCTACAATGTTCGTATCATGTAGGGGTAATTTCGCCAATTTTCCAATGAGGAAGCATAGTTTGGACAATTGGATCTACAGCTTCAAGCATAACTCTCCGTTAGGACTATGGGATCAATGAATTAAAAAAAGAAATTGCATTTATCGAGTGTTTTTTCACATACTCAGGACCTTCCAAAGCATTTCACAGCCAATGGATTACATTTGAAGTGTATCACTTCAGTACCAGTCCATCACCGGCATCTCCACATCATGACTACCATCGACACCAGAAACTGCCGGCTCACAGTGGAAAGGATATCCAAGAAGATCGCGCATTTAGACACAGACATCAAGTTTTTACAGAGCTGCAAGAAAGCAGACAAGATCCCGAAAGGACTCCAGATCACGAACCCACTCAGGTCCACATAGAACTCGGATTACGCTGAGAGACTCTGCCGCCGTACCTCTCGCACACTCCGCAACCATCTCATACACCAACTCTACAGCAGACGCCACAACCTCGAAACCAAGATAGAGTCCATACTCTCAACCTGTACTCAGGACACAGCAGACCAGCTACGTTATACCGCCAAACAGACGAGGCAACGGAACTACGCTGCCAACATGAAAACCAAGAGCAGAAAGCTTGAGAAACTCGGCATCACCACTAGCATCGACCAAGCTTCCCCTGGTACCACGGTTGCAACCACAGGGAAGTCTATTGTCAATTTGTCCGACCACACCCTTCAACCAGACGAAATCGAAGTTCTCAGCCGAGGGCTCAATTTCTGCTCCACTACCAAAATGGACCCCACTAGTCTTGCGGCGGACGCAGAGGAATTCCTCAGGAGAATGAGGCTCCGGGAATTCTACCACAAACCCCAAGATTTCAGCAGCGAACCCAATGAGACAATCGACGATCCGGAACAGCAGACAGAGGGATCCGCGGTACAGCAACCGAAGAGGAAAGAGTCAAACTGGACTCCTCCGGAGGGTCGCTGCCCTCAGCTGGACATGTATGCTCAAGCTGTCAGGAAATGCGTCAATGCCAGATTCATCAGCCGCACTCAGAAGACAGTCCAGAATGTCACCCGAGCACAACGCAACGCCATCAACGCTCTCAAGACCACCCGCAACATCGTCATCAAACCAGCGGACAAAGGAAGAGCCATAGTCATACAGAACAGAACGGACTATTGCAAAGGAGCATACCGACAACTGGACAACCAGGAACACTACAGACAGTTACCCGCAGATCCGACCAAAGAACACACCCACCAGCTCAACAAACTGATCAAGACCTTCGATCCAGACCTTCAAAGCATCCTACGCACTCTCATCCCACGTACTCCCCGCGTGGGAGACTTCTACTGCCTCCCAAAGATACACAAAGCCAACACACCCGGACGTCCTATCGTATCAGGCAATGGAACCCTGTGTGAGAACCTCTCTGGATACATCGAGGGCATCCTGAAACCCATCGTACAGGGAACCCCCAGCTTCTGTCGCGACACTACAGACTTCCTACAAAAACTCAGTACCCACGGACCAGTTGAACCAGGAACACTTCTCACCACGATGGACGTCTCGGCACTATACACCAGTATCCCCCACGATGACGGCATCGCTACGACAGCATCAATACTCAACACCAACAACAGCCAATCTCCGGACGCCATCCTACAACTCATCCGCTTCATCCTGGATCACAATGTCTTCACCTTCGATAACCAGTTCTTTACCCAAACACACGGAACAGCCATGGGGACCAAATTCGCACCCCAATATGCCAACATTTTCATGCATAAGTTCGAGCAGGACTTCTTCACTGCACAAGACCTCCAACCAACACTATACACCAGATACATCGACGACATTTTCTTTCTATGGACCCACGGCAAGGAATCACTAAAGAGACTACACGATAACATCAACAAGTTCCATCCCACCATCAAGCTCACCATGGACTACTCCTCAGAATCAGTTTCTTTCTTGGACACACGAATCTCCATCAAAGACGGGCACCTCAGCACCTCACTCTACCGCAAGCCCACGGACAACCTCACGATGCTCCACTTTTCCAGCTTCCACCCTAACCACGTCAAAGAGGCCATCCCCTATGGACAGGCCCTGCGAATACACAGGGTCTGCTCAGACGAGGAGGAACGCGATGGACACCTACAGACGCTGAAAGACGCCCTAGTAAGAACGGGATATGACGCTCGACTCATCGATCGACAGTTCCGACGGGCCACAGCAAAAAATCGCATAGACCTCCTCAGGAGACTAACACGGGACGCAACCAACAGAGTACCCTTTGTCGTCCAGTACTTCCCCGGAGCGGAGAAACTACGCCATGTTCTCCGCAGCCTTCAACATGTCATCAATGAGGACAAACACCTCGCTATGGCCATCCCCACACCTCCACTACTCGCCTTTAAACAGCCACCCAACCTCAAACAGACCATCGTTCGCAGCAAATTACCTAGCTTTCAAGAGAACAGCGTCCACGACACCACACAACCCTGCCACGGTAACCTCTGCAAGACATGCCAGATCATCGACACAGATACCACCATCACACGAGAGGACACCACCCACCAGGTGCATGGTTCATACTCCTGTGACTCGGCCAACGTTGTCTACCTCATACGTTGCAGGAAAGGATGCCCCAGAGCATGGTACATTGGCGAGACCATGCAGACGCTGCGACAACGGATGAACGGACACCGCGCAACAATCGCCAAACAGGAGGGTTCCCTCCCAGTCGGGGAACACTTCAGCAGTCATGGACATTCATCCACCGACCTTCAGGTAAGCGTACTCCAAGGCGGCCTTCGAGACACACGACAACGCAAAATCGTCGAGCAGAAATTGATAGCCAAGTTCCGCACCCATGAGGACGGCCTCAACCGGGATCTTGGGTTCATGTCACACTACACGTTACCCCACCAGCGAACAAATGTTATCTGTTTTTAATATAATGGGTCAGTTGCTGTCTTTTCTATGTTTCTACCTCTCTATCTCTGTTTTTTTTTGTTTGTTGTTTTTTTTTGGTGATTTGTATATTCTGTGAGACCTGGCAGGTAACACCTGTCTGTCTGCACACTGATTGCCTTGGCAACGGGCAGTTGAAAAAACTGTCTGTAATCACCAAGCATTGTTCTGTGAATTATAAATGCGATTTCATTTCGAGGATTTCATTTTCACATCGTTCACCTGACGAAGGAGGAAGCCTCCGAAAGCTTGTGAATTTAAAATAAAATTGCTGGACTATAACTTGGTGTTGTAAAATTGTTTACAATTTGAAGTGTAGTCATTGTTGATTTGTAGACAAATGTGGCAACTAATTTGCACACAGCAAGGTCCCACAAATTGCAAATGAACAAATAATCAGATAATTTGTTTTTGGTGGTGCGTGAGAGGAGAATGTTGGTCAGGGCACTGAGATAACTCACTGCTCTTCTTTGGATCAGGCTAAGAGATTTTTATGTCACTTGTGAGAAGAGACAGGACCTTGGTTTAACATCTCATCCGAAAAATGGCACCTCTGGCAGTGCAGCACTCCCTCAGTACTGTACTGAAGTGTCAGCTTAGATTATGTGCCCAACTCCCTGGAATGGGGCTTCAACCCATGTAAATTCAGTGAATTTACAGTGTATTGTCATCTCACTGAGTGAGTACCACATGGGCAAACACTTAACTTGTGTAACATCACTGAGAGTGTCATGCGTTGAAAGCAGTGTTTGTAGTTGGTTAATTCAAGCAGCGTTTTTGACATCTTGTTCTCTGTGCAATAGAAGAACATTGAAGTCACAGCCAGTGTTCCTGGCAGACCAGCACTTTACATTAGGGATGGGCAATAAATGCTGGCCTTGCCAGCGACGCCCACACCCCATGAATGAATTTTTAAAATCACAAACACCACCCCTACTAAACACAGTTACATATACCCTGGAAGGTAGTGAGATTGACAAGGAAGCACATGGTGAGAAACTGTACATAGGTCAAGAGGATCGAGTGGTGCTGGCTCCCCAAGCCTAGTCATCTGTTGGCCCATGATGCAGTAAGTTTCTTGCCTCTGCCGCAACGCACAGGACCTGGTTACAAACTGAGTTTGTTGTCCAGGCAGGGTCATCAACATAAGTCACTGGAGTTGGTGCAACACACGCTGCAAGCTCTAGGGAGGAGTATGGATGAGTCCACTGCTTGACGCCTTGGCGGTGTTGGATGACTGCACTGGAGTCTGCTATGGAGCGTGTGGTGTCTGCAACGGCGCTCTTAGTGGCACAGAGAGAACATCGCTCAAGAGTGCTGTGGAGTCCCAGGGCTCTAAACTTAAATATGCTCTCTTGACAGCTTCAATGTGTCCAGAGATTGGATACAAGCAAACCCGAAGCAGGGATCCACAAACTGCATAGCTTCCCTGCGCTCTACTTTCAGTCAGACCAGTGGGCATGTTGAGAGAGGCCCCAGCAATCAGACCACTGCAACACCTCCAGCCCACCAAGCACTCTTGCACAAGTGACATTAAAGGTGTCACAAAGCAGTCAGTGCCAGCCAGCCACAACAGCACCGGGCATGACTGGCGCAGATAGTTCTCATTGCACTGCATGCCACAAGGAGGATCTATCCTTGGCCCCTGCCTCTTCCTCATCTGCCTGCTGCCCTTGGGATCAGACATGGGGTCAGCTTCCACATGTATGCTGACGACAACCAGCTCTACCTCTCTTTTGACCCCTCCATTGCCTCTGTGTCCTCAGACTTCTTGTTCAACATCCAGTCTTGGATGAACTGCAATTTCCTCCAGCTAAACACAGGGAAGATCGAAGCCATTGCCTTTGGCCCCTTGCCACCGATTCCACCCTCTCCTTGGCCACTGTCTCAAGCTGATCCTGACTGTTTGTGACCTCAGCATGGTATTCAACCCTGTGCTGAGCTTCCATCCCCCTATTCTCTCAATCTATAGAGCTAACTCCACAATCCCACACACCCAGCAGGAACTGTGGTCACAGAGAGCACGAGTCAAAGAATCAGGACCACCTTGTTGCAGCCTTATCTCTGATCCATGCTCCCTTCCAGCATGGCTTCCCTGCTGGGTACCCTTAATTTATCAAGTAGAACATTGTGGAGCAATAAACAAGTTAAAAAGAATGAGGCTGTCACAATCAGTGCTTTAGATAGAAACCTCCCATCTCTCATAATACGTCTTACCTTCTAGAGCATTGAATCTAGATACAAAGTTACACTGAACTTCTCAAAATTCATAGAAGTGCAATGATGATTGTGGGTTCAAGCCCCACGCTAGAGACCTGAGCACGTAATCTAGGCTGACATTTCACTGCAGTACTGACGGAGTGCTGCACTGTCAGAGGCGTTGTCTTCCAGATGAAATGTTAAACTAAGGCCCCGTCTACCCTCTCAGAAGTGCTATCTGAAGAAGAGCAGGGGAGTTCTCACAATCACCTGCCCAATATTTATCCCTCAGCCAATGTCACTAAAGTAGATTATCTGATCATTATCATATTGCTGTTTGTGGGTCCTTGCTGTGCACAATTTGGCTGACCATGTTTCTACAATGACTACATTTCAAAAGTGCTTCATTGGTTGTAAAGTGCTTTGGAACATCCTGAGGCTGTGAAAGGTGCTATATAAATGCAAGTTCTTTCTTCCTTTCTTTCATTCAGGCAGGGAGGTGGTCACTGCTAACAAGGCTGGGATGGGGGATGGGGTTGGGGGTGAGGAGCAGTTTGCAGCTAGGTTGGGTGGGAAAAGTCAAGTGGTGCAAACCCTTTTAAGCTCAGGAGAGTTCTACTGCTCAAAAAATTGGTGAAACTCTCAGAAAAGTCAGAGAGCCCAAGTTTGCTCTGCTGTTAATCAAATTACATTGAGCAATATGTTTAATACAGGAGGACTTGAGTGAAATGCTCCTGGTGCAGGCGGGGCCCAATCCTTGGGCTGATTCCTTCCCAACCAAGGCTGAATCTGTGGGGAAGCCAAACCGCCATATAGCACGTGTAGATCTGAGCTACTCTGGCAGAGGGCGTGACCTCAGAAGAGCATAGGATGTTTAAATCGCAGTGAGTGTTATTGAGAAACACTGAGAATTGGACTGAAATTTGCATCAGAAATCAACACAGAGCTCGGTTTAGTTTAAAGTGCACTGGGAAGGAGTCACGTGCGATATGGGAGTAAGTTGGATGGTGTCCCTGTGGAAATCCTATGAGAGTAAACCATTTGACTCCACAACCATACACGGTTCACCTCACAGGCCCTGAACAGGTATTTGATGTTGTGTCACTATTTGCTGCAAAGTAAGGCACACAAAGGAAGAGAGATAATAACATGGGGTCAGCCTCCCCCAAGTCTCACAGCTGCAGTTCAGTCTTTTGTGATACAGGAATTGATTAAACGTGTTAATCAGAGGATTGGTGCAAAAGAAGATATGAGAGAAAGAACAGCAGAGTCAGAAGGGAGACAAGATCAGCTTTAGTTAACACTCAAAGAAATTGTGACACTTAAAAAAGAGAAGACAAATAGGATGACCTAGAAAATGATTCAAGAAGTAGCAATCTGCTTAGTGGGTCACTGGAAGGAGTTGAGTGAATCAATACTTTAGTTACCTGCAAGGTAATGTTCTCATCCCTGAGTCAGAAGGTTGTGGGTTCATGGCCCCACTCCAGGGCTTGAGCCCATGATCTAAATACGTTTCCTACATTACAACAGTGACTACACTTCCAAAAAAAAGTACTTTGTTGGCTTTAAAGCGCTTTGGGAAGTCCTGAGGCTGTGAAAGGCGCTATAGAAATGCAAGGTCATTCATAAATGAACACGTCAGTGCAGTACCGAGGGAGCACTGCATTGATGGAGGTCCTGTCTTTCAGGTGAGGTAATTAAACCAAGGCCCCATCTGTCTGCTCAGGTGAGCATTAAAGATTCCAGCGAAGAAGGGCAGCGTCCATGGATAATACTCCTGCTTGAACCGGCACTGCCATGATTAGTCATCTCATTTACCGTTAGTGAAACTTTGTTGTGTTTAATTGGCTGCTGCTTTGCCTACACAATAACAGTGAGTGCACTTCAAAATTAATTCACTGGTTATGAAGCACTTTGGGGGGTCCCGAGGACCTGATAAGGTGCGATTAGAAATGTCAGTTCTTTATTGCAGTACAGTTGAGCCCAGAAATTCCTGGGGGGAGAGGGGGAATAGATTTGTGGCAGAGTTTAACTTCTACTCAGCCCCACAGATCTACCCCTGTCCCCACCCGAAATCTTAGGTCTTGGGCACTGGCGTATTGCAGGCAGGCACCGTGAAGTGTGCAGCTGGACATCAGCGAGGAGGGGTGGAGGGTTTCACTGCAGGGCCATGCCGCAGTATAAGTAGTTGAGTGTTCTTGGGGCTTCGATAAGGTTACCACACTCCGGTTTCTGCTAGATCCATGCTAACTGGTATGTCTGCTTCATGCCGCCATACATTGGGGATGTTGGGGGGTGGGGGGTGGTGGGAATGAGCGGAACTGGCAGGAATTTCGGTGGACGATGTCATCTTGCCAGTCCCGCCTCTCTTGGTGCCATATGCACGTCTCGGAGCAGACGCGGGACGTGCCCGCATCCGGCAGAAATTTCAACGTAGAGAAAAGAGTGCGTAGTGCCTAGCACAACAGGGCCCCAGCAGAAATTCCACCCCTGACCAACCAGATTATATATATTTGGTGTCCCCTTAAAAAAGTAGGAATTTCAGGCCTTGGAGGTCCAAGTTGTGGACTGTCCGCCGTGGCCAGAAGCCACTGGAGGCGACAAGGCTGTGTCGCTGGATATAAAGCCACTTCAAGTGAGGGATTTCAGTGGTGACCCTGAAGAAACTAAAATTTGGTACACACGGGTGTTGCGTAACAGCGACTAGGGAGAGAAGAGCTGACTTCAGAATAGAAGTGGATTTAGGAGATCCTTCTGCCAAGCATCCTAACCAGGTGCCAACTTATCTTTGGTGGCACAAGAGTCTAGACAATGTCAGCATGTTCAGGAGAGGAGGGTTGTAGATTGAAAAAATAGGAATTGCTAGATGATAAAAGACCAAGGTCCATCTAATTCGCCTTCTACCATCCTGGTAGTAGCATGAGCTGACTGGTAGAGCTGAATTCCAGAGGTGAGGTGAGAGTGACTGCCCTTGACATCAAGGCAGCATTTGACCGAGTGTGGCAACAAGGAGCCCTAGCAAAATTGAAGTCAATGGGAATCAGGGGGAAAACTCTCCAGTGGCTGGAGTCATACCTAGCACAAAGGAAGATGGTTGTGGTTGTTGGAGGCCAATCATCTCAGCCCCAGGACATTACTGCAGGAGTTCCTCAGGGCAGTGTCCTAGGCCCAACCATCTTCAGCTGCTTCATCAATGACCTTCCCTCCATCATAAGGTCAGAAATGGGGATGTTTGCTGACGATTACACAGTGTCTGGTTTCATTCGCAACCCCTCAGATAAAGAAGCAGTCCGAGCCCGCATGCAGCAAGACCTGGACAACATCTAGGCTTGGGCTAATAAGTAGCAAGTAATATTCACGCCAGACAAGTGCCAGGCAATGACCATCTCCAACAACAGAGAATCTAACCACCTCCCCTTGACATTCAACGGCATTACCTTTGCCGAATCCCCCACCATCAACATCCTGGGGGTCACCATTGACCAGAAACTTAACTGGACCAGCCATATAAATACTGTGGCTACAAGAGCAGGTCAGAGGCTGGGTATTCTGCGGCGAGTGACTCACCTCCTGACTCCCCAAAGCCTTTCCACCATCTACAAGGCACAAGTCAGGAGTGTGATGGAATACTCTCCACTTGCCTGGATAAGTGCAGCTCCAAGAACATTCAAGAAGCTCGACACCATCCAGGACAAAGCAGCCCACTTGATTGGCACCCCATCCACCACCCTAAACATTCACTCCCTCCACCACCGACACACAGTGGCTGCAGCGTGTACCATCCACAGGATGCACTGCAGCAATTCGCCAAGGCTTCTTCGACAGCATCTCCAAAACCCACGACCTCTACCACCTAGAAGGACAAGGGCAGCAGGCACATGGGAACAATAAATCACACACCATCCCGACTTGGAAATATATCGCCATTCCTTCATCGTCGCTGGGTCAAAATCCTGGAACCCCCGACTAATAGCACTGTGGGAGAACCTTCACCACACGGACTGCAGCGGTTTAAGAAGGCGGCTCACCACCACCTTCACAAGGGCAATTAGAGATGGGCAATAAATGCTGGCCTTGCCAGTGAGGCCCACATCCCATGAACGAATCAAAAAAAATGATACAATGATAATGGAGTTGTTGACTAATCATAGCAATCAATCTCTATCAATGAGTCTACAACAGACCCAGACATGAGGTGAGGAAAACCCCAGTGGTGGAGAGCTTTGGGAACCATAGGTCCAAAGTCCCCTGTTCCTCCCGAGCCTGTTGCACTTACCACATCATGTCCCAAATTACTCATGGACAGTATCCCAAAATGTTATTTCCTGAAAGAAATTGATCTAATTTGCATTTGAATGAACCAATACTAACTGCTCCCACTGTCTCCTTGGGGAGTCTGTTCCATAGATTGACCACTCACTCACTGAAATATTGAGGGGAGGGCGCCGGTGAGTCCAAAAACAGCTGAAGAACCCGACAAGGCTGGGGATGCAGAGGTCCTGCCAATCTTAACAGCCTCATTTGCATCTTGTAGCTCCGCCTCCCACCTGGCAGCTGGCCAAATGGACAACCTGGCCAGCGGGTGGGAGGGAACACCAGCGGCAGAAGAACGCAGCCGGGGACCCTTGGGGGTGGTCCTCGGCAATTGGGAGTGGTGGAGGTTGGCGATCGGGAAGGAGGGAGGCCTGCGATCGGGTGGGTTATGGGGGTCGAAGGAGGTTGGAGATCAGGGCTGGGGGAGGACGAAGGCTTCCTTGAGGGGCCTGGGGGGAGCACTCCTGCTCCTCCTGGTGCACAAGGAGTGCAGAAAGAGCCACTTACCTTGGGGAGCCGGAAGTTCCCGCCTCCATTTCATTGTCGAGTTTCCCGATCCCTGAGAAACCCATGCTGCAAGAGTTCATTTCAAATTGGGCTCCCAATTGCACAGTCGGAGCCCGATTTAAATATGTTAATAATTTTTAATCCTGTATCTCCATGGTGAGACACTCGGACGCCCCGATATCCGTCGTCGTAAAAATGGCGGCGGTCGCGTGCGCAGCGTGTTGGGGTCGTGTTTCGCGAATTTCACTTTTTAACCCCTCCCCCGTCCCTTTCCCGCCCATTGTGGGGGGGGGGGGTGTTAATACCAAGGCCATTGTTTCCGCAAATTAGTTTTGAATTTACGTCCTTTCAAGCGCAGGCCGTGTCCTCTGGTTCTACTGCTCTGGACAAGGTGAAGCAGCTCATCGTGGTCTGAGCAAGAGCAACTCATAAAATAACTAAATATCCAGAAGGTCTTTCACACTTTGGAAATTTGGACACTGAGCAGGGATTGGGTGAAAAAGTTAGAAGAATTGATAAAAGGCAAAGTCAACGAGACAGAATTTGGGTGGAGACTAATGAAGCAAGGCAGAGAGGTTTAGGAAGGGAGTTCCAGAGAGCAGGATCATGATGGCTGGAGGCTCAGTCGAGCAGAGGGTGTGAGTTGGGTTGTAGGGTTCGAGCAGGGAGGGTGGAATGAAGCCTTGTAGATCGGGATGAGGATTTTGAATTCAATGCATTGAGGGATGGGAAGCCAGTGGAATTGGTAATGGATGATGGTGATAGATGCCTGGGATTTCATGTAGGCTAGGATGCAGACAACTCAGTTCACGATGTGGAAAATCGTGACAGGCACACGACAGAATTCCCAATATGTGCTGTAGGCAGCCTAAGCTCCACACAAGTAATCCACTTTCTGGAAATTCATCATGGTCTGCAAGAAACGGCATCTATTTAGGGATTAGTAAGGGGCTGAGGATGGAACCAGAGGTGATGGTGTGGGTAGGGAGGAGAAGTCATTGCAGGCGATATGCTGGGTTTGTAGGTAGGGATGGAACCATGAGAGGGCCTTTGCCACAGAGATGAAGTGGTAAAATTACATTGTATAAACAATAAAGTGTACCATACCTGTATTTGTCTCTCTTCAGTGCAGCACAAAGGGCGTGTCGGAGGTCTTTTGGATGAAATGTTAAACCAAGGCCCTGTCAGGTGGCTACAAAATACCCTATGGCATTATTGCAGGAGAGTTTCCTGGTGTCCTGGCCAACATTTATCCCTCAATCAACATCATTAAAAAACAAATTATCTGGTCTTTTACCTCATTTACCTCATTGTGGGACCTTGCCGTGGGCAAGTTGGCTGCCCCGTTGCCCTACATTACAACAGTGACTACACTTCAAAACTATTTAGTTGGCTGTCAGGTGCTTTGGGATGTCCTGAGGATGTAAAAGACGCTATATAAATGAGAGTTTTCTTTCTCTTAGTATTGCTCGCTCTCTCTCAATTACACATATTTCCAAAGGGACATACCTCTCCCTGTTTATCAGCCCAGTTATATTTTGAATGTGTCCAAATCGAATGCCAATGAGTTTGACTGCAGGCTAATTTGTACGGCTGCCAGGAATTTCAATGCACCACAGCACAGACTCAAAGTAGAGGCTGATGAATTGAAATAAAGACACTGCTCTCAGTTGAAACCCATTGGCCAGAGCAGACAGGTTTCACCTTACCTCCATACCAGGAGATTAAAGGGAATGCAAGTGGGCCAGTCAGCCTGACCAGTAACCATGGCAGCGTTGCAGCATGGGATGTTTTTGAGTTAAAAAAAATACCAATCGGATGGAAAATCTTTGAGAGCTGATGGAGAGTTTACCCTGCAGTAATTCAATCAAATGGTTGATGATTTAATAAACTGAGAGCATCAGCAGAATTCTGAGATAGAATTACTGCATTAACTCGCTGCCTTGCATTAATCATTCCTCGTGTTATAGCGTTTCAAGAGTTCTTTTTTGTTTTTCTTGTTTTAAACTTTTATTTAGGTGACACCTTGAGCATGACAGAGGACATGTGATCAAGGCGAAAGGTTATTAAGGATGAGAGCAGTCTAGGACCTGAAGGTGTAAGGGATTGCATGGCTGGTGTCACAGTGGTGATGAGACTGTCATTCTTCGAGCACTGGTTCAAAGGGCTGACCCCAATGCTAGACTGCGAGGTCAGCTCACTTACATAATATTGCACAGCTCCCGGAGCACAGCACATTGCACTAAGAGCACACTGGAACATGGAACCAAAGGACCAGGAGAAGGCCATTCAGCCCCTCGAGCCTGCTCAGCCATTCAATTAGATCATGGCTGATCGACACCTCAACTCCATTTTCCCATCTTTGCTCCATTTTCCTTGATACCGTCACCCAACAAAAATCTACCGTTCCCAGTCTTGAAAGTTTCAATTGACCCAACATCCATCGCCTCCTGGAAGAGATAGTTCCAGATTTCTACCACCCTTTGGGTTAAAAAGTGCTTCCTGATTTCAGTCCTAAACAGCCTAGCTCTAATTTTAACATTATGCCCCCTTGTTCTGGATTCCCCCACCAAAGGAAATTGTTCCTCTGTATCTGGGGTCAGGAGGGCGAGTTACCCAGCACCAGCAGCTGTTAAAGAGCTGCTGGTTGCCCTTAAAGATGTCCTGGTACTGAGTGGGAGAAATAGCAGGGGAAAGTCGATGAAACAGATGAATAACTTCATTCCAAGATGCAGCTTTGGAAGTCCTGCTGCTGGAAGTCCTGCAGAGAAAGTGTGGACTTATTTGGAGTTGAGGAACATCTTCTAGGGAAGAGCAGTGTCAGAGCAGACTAAATGGAGGTGGCAGGAAGAGTCAATCCTGTCTCTCCTCTGTACTGATCCAGGGACGTGCTGAGGGAAAAAAATTGCTGGTCTCCGAAACTGTGGAAGGCTAAGTTTGTTCACACATAAATGTATAACCTCGCTTTGCACTATATCTTAACAGCACTTCATTGTAAGAGGGAGAACACACAGAACTCTTGACAACCATTCATCTATTTTCTAATTGCACTGGCATACCCATGTCTCACCAGGGCATTGCTGCTATGCCAGTGTGTTTGCCCTGTGGCCCATTAAATGTGGCAAGCAACAAATAGCAAGCACACTACCAGCATGAGGTGCTGTTGGGCTGGGCACTTGAGTGACACACATATTCCCTCAGATTCCTCCCTTTTCTATCTCATTGCAGGAAAAGGCTGCACGTAACAGATGAGAGCGCATACAGACTGGAGGATGTTCACGCTATCAAAGTCCCTTGACGTCTTATGAGGAGAAAGCAGTGGAGATGCTTGACCTGAAGGCACCAGGGGATCAGGGGAAGGAGAAATCTGAGGCCTTCCATGTGCTCATGGCTTGTATCAACCTTCTCCATACATACTCATTCACTCCCACATACAAAGGCATATACTGCAGCACTGCAGCTCCACACACAGTGCAGAAACCAGGCAGCTGGGCAGTTAAAATGCCCCATATGATTTACCCCCTATGATCCTGAGGGTCCCTATCTTAACCTAATCTTTTTAAAGGGCGAGCAGGACACCCGTTAGAAGGCAGTAGGGTCCTGCTTTAAATTTGCAGATCGAGTGTGCAAACCCTTGTGGTTTTCCCACCAGGTAAGACCGGACGGGAAGAGGAGTCTGGGCCACAAGAGGCTCAGAAAGGTAAGTTTATCTTAATTTTGTTTTTGTTTCCTTGTGGCCCAGGAGGGAATCAGGTTGAGGCAAACACGACGCAAGTTTTCAGCAAAGCCATTGCAGTCCAGCGAACTGCTCCCACCCAATAATCTTTGAACATCCTGAGGAGATGCTCAGCAGGAAGGAATGGCAGGAGCCAGCACCGATCACGGAGCTATCTCTGAGGATGATGCCACATCCAGCCACCCCAAGTCCTGGTACCTGGTGTGTCATGTAGTGTACAGGCACAGGTACAGGTAGCCAGTGCATCAGTACCCATGGGAGCCTGAAGCTGCAGAGTCATCTACTGACTCAGCACAGGGAGGTACTGGAGCACCACTATCCCCTGAGGCAGACATTGACATCCAGGAGCCAAAGGCTTCACTTCCTCCACCCATTGAGCAAACACATAGATGGAACACACAGTTAGGAATTAGAACACACATGCCATACACACTCACCAAGGAGAAACACAGGGCAAGATATACTGAACATCACACACACACGCACACACACACACACACACCCCAAATCCCCAAACCCTTCTCAAAATATTTTGTTGCATCTTTGATCTTTACTGGTCTCCCTATTTTAGTATCATCAGCCAATTTTTGATTTTGGAATCCAAGACATTACTATATATTACAGACAATAGGGCTGTAGACAAGTGCCCCTGTGGGACTTCACTCAATTCCATCCCCCAGTCTGACATTACACCTGTCATAAATACAATCTACTTCCCAGCTTTGTTTAACCAGTTTCTTATCCGGGTCCATGTTCTACCCTGGATTTCTGTGGCTTTTAGTTTTTGAAGACTTTATCCAAACAACAATATAGTAAGGAGTTTCATGATGTAATTTATCTGTCATGCCTTCAAAGAATCAATGATGTTTGTCAGACGGAATCTTCCCTAGCTCATCCCATGCTGTCTGAATCCTATTAAATTATTACAATAGAGTTGCATCTTCAACCTATCCTTTAGAATAGATTCCATTATCGATGTTAAGTTAGTGGGCTGGTAGCTGCCTGGGACTAATTTGTCACTTGTATGTATTATGTCAGCTTAGCTCTGAGACTAGTACTCTTGACTCTCAGTCAGAAAGTCATTGGTTCACAGGTCCACTCTGGGACTTGAGCACCTAATCTAGACCGACACTTCCATGTTGTAGTCAGAGGGAGCGGTGGAATTTCATCTGCGCCCCTCAGGATTCTTCAGCGGACGCTAGCCATCATAACCTTTAGGTTACTAGTCCATAACCACCTGGGTACCATGCCTTTTCCTTGTATTGCTCATATCCTTTGTTTCACTTATTCCCATTTTTATTGCTGCAGTTATCCATTTGAAGACAATGTGGGTAATTTCCAACTTCACCCTTGGGCGGTCGCCTGGATTGCCCTCCCGTTGTAGAACCCGTCGGATTTTTATCCCATTCCAATCAATGCTACGAAAATCAGGCGGATTTTACAACCGGCAGGCGATGTGGTCGAAAATTACCCCCAATTTATTTAGCTTACATGATTTCCTTACATAGTCAACATTATAGTTTTAAAGATGTTGGGGGAAAACATTGGATAAGGGTCCGTTTCGGCGCGATGTGCTCGTACCCCGCGCCCAATGGACCCTACGCAGGCAGCACGTGAACTTCGCGTGCACAGCGCACGTCATCAGCAGACTGAACCTCTTAAAGGTGCAGAGGCACATTTCAAATGGCAGGTACACAGCTTACTTGGAGAAGGGAAAGATGGCCACGAGGATAGCAGGACCGGCACGAGAGAGGGCTCCATGCTTCTCCGATGGTGCTCTGGAGGCCCTGGTGGCGGGGATGGACAAAAGGAGGGCCAACATGTACCCGCAGGGTGGCTCGAGTCCCTCCAGACTGCAGCTCCGCAGGCACTGGCATGCTGTGGAAGTAAACGCCAGGAGCATGGCACCACGCATGTGGGTGCAGTGCTGAAAAAAGTTCAGTGATTTGACACGAGTGGTCAAGGTGAGTGAATGCAAGTGTCAAGTGGCACATCCAACGAACTGCACCACTGCTCCAGGCATCACACTCCCCGTCACCCACCCACCCACCAACAAACACTCATCCATACGCAATGCTGCAGTCGGCATGCTGCATCTCACCCGCACATAGTACCACACTTTCAGGCCACACAGCCACCACTCACAGGTCACACAAACTGGCAGCTATTGGACCATGACTGGCACATCACCCACTCACCTTGCAGGACACTCACTGACACACTGTCCTCTGTCTTGCAGGAGAAGGTGGCGTACAACACCCAGCAGCAGGAGGGACCTGAGGGTGGACGGGCACGTTTACACGTCCTCACCCCCTGAGAGGAGATGGGGCTCCGGATCATTGCGTGGGCCGTCGCTGCAGCCGTCACAACGTGCCACGCTGGAGGTCCCGGTGAAGGGGGGGGGGTCTCTGCATATCTAATGCTCCTTCTCCTTTTCCACATCTCCCCCCGCCCATATTCTTTTCTGACTCACGTGCTGCACATGCTGTCAGCACACACCTCTTACTTGCTCCTCTCCCCACTCCACAACTCAACCTGTTTCCCTTTGTCATTGCAGATACCCAAGAACATGTGACAGCACTCTCTGAGGAGGAGGAGGAGGAGGAGGACACTGAAGCCACCCTGTCACTCGATCTGACATTTGCTTCCACTAGCTCAGAGACTGACACTGCGCGTCCTTTAGAGGTTAGGTTAGAGTAGGGATCTGCACGTGGTGAGACACCGAGCACAAGTGCGCAGGAGCCGGGGCAGAGGGAACGGATACCACAGGTGCCAGCTCGCTGGAGGACGAGGTTGCTCACTAGTTCTGCTGCAGAGGAGTCAGATGAGGACTTCGATGGGCCAGGCTACAGAAGACTGCTGATGGGCGTACACAACCAAATACTTGGGGCACTGGAAAACCTGCCAGAAAGCCTGCGCATAATGAGAAGGGGCATGGAGGAGTCCAGCTCCAACTTGGCGCAGGGCTTTGTGCAGAGCTTGGAGCCCATTCCTTCCAACATGGAACTGGTGGTCACCTCCATCAGCGCACCTGTGGAACCCACCATGATGCATCATCTGATGACCAATGTCACAGCTTCCATTGCAGCACAAACATCTGCCATCCAAGGTGTGACTGCTGCATTTGCAGCCCAGACTGCTGCACTTGGAGCTCAGACTGCTGCCTTGGAAGCTCAGACTGCTGCTATCGTGGGTCTGGGGACCACTGTAGAACGGGGCTTCCAGGACGTCACAACACTCCAGCAATCCGTTCTCCAGCTGATCACCAGGATTGCTGAGGCACCGCCCCGGGAGAGTGGCAGTGACGCCATGGCAGTCAGACCTGCTGTCCTTTCTCAGGACGACAGCATTCCTGCTCCCACCCCTGCCAATCTGCCAGTGCTCCTGTTGTTGCCTCTCAGCCAGCCAGGCCAGTCTGCTGCAGCCAATGCTGTGATGGTGCAGTCTGAAGCCGGGCCCTCCCGGCCCAGAGCTGCTTGAAGTTGTCCTCCAAGGCCATCTGCACGCTGCTCCATTGAAGGCCAGCAGCCTCCCACCACCCATGCTCCAGCCACTGGGGAAGCACCTCGTAGGAGCACTAGGCTAGGTAAAGGCACACGAACAAAAGGCACTAAGAGAATGAACAGGGGTGAATAGTTCTGTTATGTGTGCATAATTTAATTTATTCATCGATAAATGAGACATTGATTTTGCATTTGGTGGTGGTTTTTATTTATGCAATGAGCTGAGAGGGACACCAATGTGTAATCAGATAGAGGGCAATTTGATTGTCTTGTGGGAGAGGAAAGGTGGGGAATGTAGGACTGTTGGTGAGTTGGGGGATAGCCCTTGTTGCCCAGTAGCCAGCCTTTGACTTGCTGAGTCGGGTGAAAGATAGCTGACACGTTGGCCGCATGACAAAGGCGTTGTGACTATTCCCAGGGTAGCGGGCATCGACCTCCATGATGCGATGTGTGTGGTCACACACCAGCTGCACGTTGAGGGAATGGAAGCCCTCTCGATTGACAAAGAAAGCCGAGTTGATGTGCAGGGCATGCAGGGCAATGGCATCCTTCACCATGGGGAAGCCAGCAATGTGGGCGAACCCCCGTGCTCGCTCGTTCTGCTTGTCTCTGTTGAGATGGAAGGTGATGAACCTGTTCCTCACGTGATACAGAGTGTCCGTGACCTCCCTTAAGCAGCAGTGCATTGCATACTGCGAGATGTTGCACATGTCACCTGCGGAGGCCTGAAATGCTCCTGAGCCATAGAAATTCAGCGCCACGTTGACCTTCACAGCCACAGGCAGTGCTGCCCTCGCCCTGCTCTGGGGCTGCAGTTGTGGCCGCACCAGTTGACAGATCTCGGTCACGGCTTCCTTGGTGAACCTCAGGCATTGGATGCAATCCTCCTCGGTCATGTTGAGGTAAGAGAATTGGTCCTGGAAGGCCCTCATTGAGTACGGCCTCCTGCTCAGTGCCCTGCGCCTCCTCGTCCTCCGTCTCCTTGCAGCTTGACCTGCTGTGCGTGGCCTCTCTGCATGCTCCCAGTCATGCTCAATGCCCAGTGGGAGCCCTAGCAGACCGCCCATGGTTGGCAGGAATGTTGTTCAACCAGGGTTGTAACTTTCCGACCAAACCACCCTCAAAAGTAGTGTAGGAACTCTCAGTAAGAATAGGGAGCTTCAAAAAACACTTCCTACTCCTCCAGCAGCCAGAAGAAATAATCCAACAACTAACCTGCAACACCTGCATGGCCCCTTTAAATAGCGCTGGCTGGGGGGGGTCCTTCAGGCACTGTAGACATGTTCAGATGGTTGGGGTTAAGACTGTGCGTTGAGTTGAGCGTTAAAGCCCAAAATGGTTTCTATCACTTTAAATCAGCGTTGCACACTGATTGCACGCATTTTCTCCCTACTTTACATGCATCCAATGTTCGGTATTTGCGCATGTGCTAACTCCTATACCAAGATGGCGTCCGGCGCACGTCACGCTAGAAACGTGCGTGCGCATCCAAGACGCCATCTTGGATGTCAGGGAGGCCGTGTAGCGCCAAAACAATTGGTGCTACACAGCCCAATTTAGCGCCTGTTGCGTTTTTCCTCGATTTTGGATTACATAACTTCCCTTATGGTCTTCTATAATACAGAGCACACTGCCTTACAAAACACTTTTCAATCTGTTTCCTTCAACGTGTTTAAGTCTGCCTTTGGGCACTGCTTCTTCCATGTGTCATTAATTCCCATGTTAACTGTCACCACCTGCTCCCCTCGTGCTCTCAACACTTGCCCAAACACACTTACTTCAATATCTGTAACCTGAGGTCCCAGGAGACAAATCACTTTACTTTAACTGTGCACAAATCACATTGAATCTCTCATTACTAAAGCCTCCCTTCTCCACAGCACAGCCCCTTCCCTTGCTCCACTAACCTGCTCAGACTTTTCCTGTTATCCGGTACCTGAAGCCTATTTCACACTCTTACTTCCTGGATTTCTCGTCTGCTCTTCTGACGTTTCTTACCATCTTTTCTGACTGTAACCCAATCCCTGCCTCCTCGGAGCCTCTTTCTCCATTATAAAAAGATAGGTGAAACAATCCAACTATCAGTTTCAAGTATCAGAGGTGATAATGATTGTTATTTTTAGGATTCTAAAGAGACTAAAAGAAAGAAAGAATTGCATTTATATGGCATCTTTCATAACCTCAGAACATCCCAAACATAGTATTTTGCCTTTGGGATCCATTTTATGTTTGGAACATTATAGAAAATAAAGGAACTGGACTGTGTTCGTCCCCAACATCCCCAACATGCTCTTTACGGTCCTCCTCATAATTATCTCTCCCGTTGAGTCTGATTTCAGTCATGTATCAGCAGTCTACCATCCATACTCACCAATCTCTGTGAGCACACAAACCTCATTATCTCATTCAGCAACTTGTCTAACCAGCAATGTTCACAATCAACGTGCCTGATTAGTTTTGAATTTACTCCCCTTCAAGCGCAGGCCGTGTCTACTGGTTCTATTGTTTTGGACAAAGTGAAGTTGCTTGCCATGGTCTACCTTATCTAGTCTTCTACATTACAACAGTGACTACACTTCAAAAGTGTTTCATTGGCTGTGAAGCGCTTTGGGATGTCCTGAAGTCATGAAAGACGTGATAGAAATGCAAGTCCTTCCTTCTTTTAGTCCCTTTAAATCCTAAAAGCAGCCATCATTATCACCTCTGATACTTGAAACTGATAGTTGGACTGTTTGACCCACCTATTTACTTCATTGAGAAACCTGGACAAAGGACCATGGCTCATAACTCTGGACCCCGCCAAAGCTGAACACTGTAGGAGCAAAAATGAGACAAATGAAGAAGTAGTAATTAGATGAACCAAGCTTGGGGGTGAAAGGGCTGTAGATTGTACGAGGAAATGAGAGGTAAGGAGTTCCACAGTTTTGAAATTTTGGGAAACAAATGAGTGACAGTGGGAGAGAGTGTATTCACTCCTGAAGGTTCAGGGAGGAGGGAGAGTTTGCAGGATGGTGTGTTTGTGAAAGTATTCAGCCCTGTCACAAAAAAATATTCTCCAGTTTTAAACGGGTGGGATCTACTTTATATAAAATAAAAATGCTGGTAAACACTCATCAGGTCAGGCAACATTTCTGGAGAGAGAAACAAAGTTAAAGTTAAAGGTCGATGGCCTTCCAAAAGAAAAATTAAAGTTTTGTTCTGATGAAAGGTTATCGACCTGAAACGTTAACTCTGTTTCTCTCTCCATAGATGCTGCCTGACCTGCTGAGTGCTCCTGGCATTATCTGTTTTTATTTCAGATTTTCAACATCCATAGTGGTTTGCTTTTGGGATCCATTTTATGTTTGGAACATTATAAAAAATAAAGGAACTGGACAGTGTTAGTCCCCAAACTACCAGCAGTATTGTCCTGTGCTCCCTTCGAGCGCTGCTCGAAGGGACAATACTGTAGTGCCAGTGCACACTACTTGTGGGCGTGGTCCTCAGTGAAAGTTCCCCTTAGTAGGCGCAGAGGATGCAGTTAGGCTGTGTCATTCACAGCTGTCCACAGCACCAGGAACCACAAGAGCTTCACATGTGCCTGACTGATGCACCGTTCAGGATATGGGACTGCATTAGGAAAATTGCCCAGGTATGTCCTGTCCACAAAAAGCAGGACAAATCCAATTACTGCCCTATCATTCTACTCTCAATCATCAGCAAAATGATGGACGGTGTCGTCGACAGTGCTATCAAGCGGCACTTACTCACCAATAACCTGCTCACCGATGCTCAGTTTGGGTTCCGCCAGGACCACTCGGCTCCAGACCTCATTACAGCCTTGGTCCAAACATGGACAAAAGAGCTGAATTCCAGAGGTGAGGTGAGAGTGACTGCCCTTGACATCAAGGCAGCATTTGACCGAGTGTGGCACCAAGGAGCCCTAGTAAAATTGAAGTCAATGGGAATCAGGGGGAAAGCTCTCCAGTAGCTGGAGTCATAACTAGCACAAAGGAAGATGGTAGTGGTTGTTGGAGGCCAATCATCTCAGCCCCAGGACATTGCTGCAGGAGTTCCTCAGGGCAGTGTCCTAGGCCCAACCATCTTCAGCTGCTTCATCAATGACCTTCCCTCCATCATAAGGTCAGAAATGGGGATGTTCGCTGATGATTGCACAGTGTTCAGTTCCATTCACAACCCCTCAGATAATGAAGCAGTCCGTGCCCGCATGCAGCAAGACCTGGACAACATCCAGGCTTGGGCTGATAAGTGGCAAGTAACATTCGCGCCAGATAAGTGCCAGGCAATGACCATCTCCAAAAAGAGAGAGTCTAACCACCTCTCCTTGACATTCAACGGCATTACCATCGCCGAATCCCCCACCATCAACATCCTGGGGGTCACCATTGACCAGAAATTTAACTGGACCAGCCATATAAATACTGTGGCTACAAGAGCAGGTCAGAGGCTGGGTATTCTGCGGCAAGTGACTCACCTCCTGACTCCCCAAAGCCTTTCCGCCATCTACAAGGCACAAGTCAGGAGCGTGATGGAATAGCCTTAATGGGTTGGGTAGGAACGTTCTAGTTGCTCCTTTCCCCCTCCCCACCCACCCCCCCCCCCCAACAGTGGGAATAGCTGCTGGTGCTTCTAATTGCTATTGGAGGCAGCGCTACCGCGGCCAGTGTTGGCAAAGGGCGTCTCCGTGTGGTGCACGCCACCTCTGGGTGACACCAGTGCCACCTCGTCAACATTGCCATTTTGCCGCCAAGCTCAATCCTATTATCAGTGGCAAACTGGCTTGTTTACTGATACCCTACACCCCACCCAAAATTCTAATTCTTTCACAACATCTGCTCACATGTGCATGTACTCCATCAGCCAGGATGGTGGGATGGACCCATTTTGGTTACACTTCTGCCAATTAACCTTTTTGAGAGCTGAAATCCGCTTTGAACGTCGAAGAGTTACAGGACTGAATTTGCCCTCACTGACTGTTCAGGAGGTGAAAATTCTGGCTGCAGTCACATACAGTTTGTTTCCTCTTGTCGTACCAAACTGTCAGCTTGGGTTTCACCTCAGGCACAGGATCGATTGTCAGTTCTGCTGGTTAGTAATAAATACAGTAAGTCTTTTATATTTCCTGTTTTTCTTTAACTTTACTTTTTTTGTTGTTGTGAGTTTTGTGCTCATCAGGAGGAATGACATCAGTGCCGGGGAATGGATCACATTTTCCATTTTGAACATCCAGTCTCAGCACCAAACACTCCCAAATCGAGCGCAGCTAAATTCAGAGTAAGTCTCCTTCTACTCTGCCCCGACAATGGCCCAAATCTTGCTGGAAAAATAACGTCATGTGAACAATGCACACCGTTATTAATGCGCAAATCAGCCAGCAAATTCAGGGGATTAAGAGATATGTCGTGAGTTGTGAATTGCCATAAATCGCTGGACGATTTACGCCGCTCCGCCATTTGCCTCACAGAAACAGCAGCTCGCCCTCAACCTCCCCGTTATTTTTAAAGAACTTGCTGAATTTGCACATTAAACTTGCCGCAGAAAGTTACAGCCCGTACTTAACAGCGTAAGTACCTTTTTAATGATGTGATAATTGTTAATGCGGTGCCAGTCAATTGCTCCAGCCCAGAAAGGGAACAATTTAAACTGTTCAATCTCATTCCTGATCGTAGAATGGGTTAAAGACAAAGATGTTATCATGAGCTTGATTTTGACACAGTGAGGATACAGGGAGGAGGGAGGCATTTCACGATCCCATGAAATGTGACACCAACTTAGCAAACCAGAGCTGATTTTTTTTCCTCTCCAAGTTAATGTTATTTTGGAAAGCGCTTTCGAATTATTGAAAAAGGAAATCACTTGGGGACACTGCAGCTTTAACATGGAAAGAGCTGAATTAATGAGGAGTAGTAACAGGAGGGCTCTCAGCTTGCTGAATGCTGTTTTTACACTGATAGCAGTATGCAATTTGGGTTATGATAGCATGTTGTTACGCTTCAGGAAGAAACAGTGGTTTTGAAAGGATGGGAGCAACTTGTCTCTCTATTTATAATGCAAAGCAACAGAGTAAATGTAGCTGAATTGGTGAGTCATTTTCTCTTTGTGAAAGGAGTCAAATTGTCCTCCCACCAAATGTGTCACAGTCTCAGATGATAGGTTATACATGAGTGGAGAGGACTATGGAGTAAAGGAAGTCTAGTTCAAACAGATGCTCACTACAGTGTATTGTGATGGATCCAAACAATCATTGCTTTCAATAAATTGATATGCTATGACCTTATTCAGTTCCTTTCTTGTGTAGGCTTAACTAAAGCAACATTCTATCACCGTTTTGCAATGTGACAGAGCCAAGAGATTGAATGTAGCGTGAATTAGGCGATACATACAAGTGACGATATTTATCACGAGGATAACTCCAACACAACACCCACAGAAAAGAAAGCAACACCCCCTTCACATCAGCCCAAGGGCGGAAAAAAAAGAGAAACAAAATAAGGATAATGCCTGTGAAGTTATCAGAAACCCCCCACCTGTGTCTCAAGTGAAGCTTCCACTCTCGGGGCTTGGGTGTTCCTGGGGAGCCTGTTAATGACTCGTTTACATTTAGTCAACCATATTTTTGATTGGTTAACTTAAAAAATAAGTGCTCATTTCAGCCAATCATGCTTTACCCATGTGACACACGCCAAATGTAATGTCCTTGACACCTTTGAGGTAGGACTTAAATATAGGGGGCATGATTAAGAAATTTGCGGATGACACAAAGATAGGCCGTGTGGTTGATAGTGAGGAGGAAAGCTGTAGACTACAGGAAGATATCAATGAGCTGGTCAGGTGGGCAGAAAAGTGGCAAATGGAGTTCAATCCGGAGAAGTGTGAGGTAATGCATTTAGGGAGAGCAAACAAGGCAAGGGAATACACAATAAATGGGAGGATACTGAGAGGTGCAGAGGAAGTGAGGGACCTTGGAGTGCATGTCCACAGATCCCTGAAGGTAGCAGGACAGGTAGATAAGGTGGTTAAGAAGGCATATGGAATGCTTTCCTTTATTAGCCGAGGCATAGAATATAAAAGCAGGGATGTTATGCTGGAACTGTATAAAACACTAGTTAGGCCACAGCTGGAGTACTGAGTAAAGTTCTGGTCACCACATTACAGGAGGGATGTAATTGCACTAGAGAGAGTACAGAGGAGGTTTACGAGGATGTTGCCAGACTGGAGAATTTTAGCTATGATGACAGATTGGATAGGCTGGGGTTGTTTTCCTTGAAACAGAGGAGGCTGAGGGGTGATTTGATTGCGGTGTACAAAATTATGAGGGGCCTAGGTGGAGTGGATAGGAAGGACCTATTTTCCGTAGTGGAGGGGTCAATAACCAGGGGGCATAGATTTAAAATAATTGGTAGAAGGATTAGAGCGGAAATGTGGAAAGAAATTTTCACCCAGAGGGTGGGGGTCTGGAACTTACTGCCTGAGGGTGGTAGAGGCAGAAACCCTCAGCTCATTTAAAAAACACCTGGATGTGCACCTGAAGAGCCGTGACCTGCAGGGCTATGGACCAAATGCGGGAAAGTGGGATTAGGCTGGGTGGCTCGTTTCTCAGCCGCATGGACACGATGGGCCGAAGGGCCTCCTTCTGGGCCATAAATTTTCTATGAGTCTATGATTCTAACACAGTAGATAGACATTGATAAATGTCTTCTGATCCTACCATCCTGGCCTATTTGAAGGAATATTATTGTATAATTTGAAATAATATCCTGATATGTGCCTTCTCATTCATGGCAATCCAATTTTAAATTGTTTCACATACCCACTAAATCCTTCGTTGCACATTGTGATTACTAAGCAGCTCCCAGTGGGGCACTGAGGTCTAACTGATGTGAATCACTTATTTTTTGGAATTTGCCATCAAGGTGTTAAAGCCTATTGGACTTTGAGGCTTTGTGCTATAATTTTCAGTACCTGTGGTGTAAATGTCCAGTGAATTCATCATAGATTTTAACATTGTGCATTGAATGATGTAACAACCTAACAGTGACATTCAGAATATAATCTAAATTGAAAACATTATAAAGATTCTGAGTAGGAGCAATTTGTCTAGACCTTTTATCATCTGAAGATGTTGAAGATAGCTGCATATTTCTGATGGGTCATTTGAACGCTGAATTGTAATTCATTTCAAATAGTTGAGAGAAATGGCTAGTTGAATGTTCTAGTATAGATTTTGTGTGGAAGGAAGTTTTGACTTGTATATTCATTGTCTGAATTTCTCAGGTATGTTGGGGTGAATATTTGTTTCTTAATATTGGTTCAGTTGTTAACTCTCTCACCTCTGAGTCAAAAGGTCATGGATTCAGACCTCTCTTCACAACATGAGCACAACTCGGCTGACACTTCAGTGCAGTTCTGAGGGAGCGCTGCACTGTCGGAGGTGCCGTCTTACAGATGAGATGCTAAGCCGAGACCCCACCTGCCTGTTCAGGTTGATATAAAAGATCACATGGGCACTACTCGAAGAAAAGCAGAGAATTCTCCTGATGTCCTAGCCAACATTCATCCCTTGATCAACACCAACATAGATCAGCTGATCATTCATTCACTGCTTGTGGGACCTTGCTGTGCATAACTTGGCTGCCACATTTGCCTACATAACAACAGTGACTACACTTCAAAAGTAATTAATTGGTTGTCAGTTTCTTCTGGGTGTCCTGAGGACATGAGAAGTGCCATATGACTGCAACTACTTGCTTTCTTACTACAGTTTTGAGGAGAAAATGAATTGGTATTGAGCAGGATACAGACAACTGATGAGGATGGAGTAGCAACAAAGGATCAGGGGACATTGCGCCTTATGCTTAAAATAATATCACACGCACAGATTTGAGGCAGTGACTGAGAAAAAGAGATAAAAGGGAAGGTTTCACGAGTATGCGATCCCGTGCGAAGCTTTCTTTGCCAAGAATGGACTTTGGGAATTCAGGTATGGAAGTCAAAGAACCTGTAGGATTTGGTGTCATTTTCATGGTTGGAAAATCTGGCAGAGCCTCCTTGGGTTTAAACTTCCAGTATTGGCATCCTATACACGAAGTTCTGCGCTCAGAGTGTGAATTGGTAAAATCGAGATGGACAGTCTTACTCCACCATGACGTTGTGTTCTAATGCTCTAATGCCCGAAACCAACCCTCAGCCCCTTACTGTCTCCGCTTTTAATACTGGAAGTGATTGCTACAGTCTTGAAAGGGTTAAATAAATCTGGTAAACTCTTGATTAAACTGTTTTTGTTTAACTTGCTCTATCCTTCAGAGAATTCTGCATCAATTTGGGGTTCTATTCATTGCTTCGAGATGGAAAGAGCAGTGTGATTTGAAATATATGCTTGTAGTATCAAGGGTACATTTTTTCATACATGTATAATTTTATTCCAGTAAAAGCTCTCAAAACACTAAAAGAATAGAATAATTCAGAATACGTATAGTAAGCTATTGATTTATCCCCCCTCTTTATTTTATTCATTTGCAGCACAGAACAGACCCAGTCCAAGTTCTTGAGGTGAAATAATGGCAGAATAAGCATGAGGTCAAATCCCTCCATGGCCTTACCTCCTTATTCTGTAACCTCCTTCAGCTCTACAACCCTCTGAGAACACTGCCATCCTCCAATTTTAGCCTCTTGTCCATCCCCCACCCTTGACAGCTGTGCCTTCAGCCGTCTAGGCCCTAAGCTCTGGAATTCCCTCCCCAAACCTCTCTCTCTCTCTCTCTCCGCCTCTCTCTCCTTCTTTAAGATGCTGCTTAAAACCTACCTATTTGATCAAACATTTGGTCACCTGTCCTAATGTCTCCTTCTTTGGCTCGGTGTCAATTTTTGTCTGATGACGCTCCTGTGAAGCGCCTTGGGACGTTTTACTACATTAAAGGCGCTATATAAATGCAAGTTGTTGTTGTTGGGATGAACCCAGGTAATGTCAGAATTTCTGCTTTATGCATAACTTTGAATTTGTAGACGTTCTTTAAGACGTGGAGAACTGAACATTCATTTCTCCTCCAATCCCTATGCTCCCCTCCCCATCTCTACTGAAATGCTGACCATGCTGGGCTATGGTTACACGGAAAGTCCCTCAAACTAATGGCCATTCTTCATGTGTGGGCTTAGACAGCAGGCTATTCTCCATGGGGGGATCACAGACAAGCCCGATCCTGTCTACATCCAATGTGCGCACAAATTTCCAGCAGGAGTCAATGGACAGTAATCAGGAGCAGGGACTCTGGCTGATTTTTCCCTTCCCAGTTGCCAGTAGTGCAGTTGACTAGCTCTGTTCCTTATATCTATACCTATTACCATCTGTTTAAAGTGGGAGTCCTGCCTTTTAAAAAAAAGTCACCAAGAGTTAGGATTCTTTTAAATATTTTTTTAATCTAATTCTGTTGATATTTTTCTTCCAACACTTATCACTTTTGAATATAAAAATGTATAGAATGAGCAGAAGCTGCTTAACCTGTCAACCACTCTCCAAAGTCTCTCCACCACTTACAAGGCACAATCAGGAGTGTGATGGAATACTCTCCACTTGCCTAGATGGTGCACTGCAATAACACTCAAGATGCTCGATACCATCTAGGACAAAGGGGTGCACTTGATCTGCACCCCATCCACCAGCTTAAGCATCCATTCCCTCCACCACCGGCTGCAGTGTGTACTATCTACAGGATGCACTGCAGCAACTCGCCAAGGTTTCTTTGACAGTACCCCCCAAACCCACAAACTCTACCACCTAGAAGGAGAAGGGCGGCAGGTGCATGGGCACACCATCACCTCCAAGTTCCCCTCCAAGTGACACATCATCACAACATGGAAGTATATCGCTGTTCCTTCATTGTTGCTGGGTCAAAATCTTGAAACTCGCTACCTACCAACATTGTGGGAGAATTTTCACCACACGGACTGCAGCGGTTCAAGAAGAAGGCCCACCACCACCTTCTCAAGGGCAACTAGGGATGGGCAATAAATGATGGCCATGCCAACGACGCCCACATCCCGAGAATGAATGATAAAAAAAAAGAACCACAGAAGACACTTTACGGTGTACCTTATTGTGTATTTTACCTCCCTCTAATCTCCTGAGGAACATTCATCTATGGTATTCTGTGTAGCGGTTTTGAAACAATTGAGTGGCTTTTTAGGTCACTTCAGAGGGCAGTTAAGTGTCAACCACATTGGTGTGGGACTGGAGTTACATGTAGGCCCAGACCGGGTAAGGACGGCAGGTTTCCTTCCCTAAAGGACATTAGTGAACCAGTTGGGTTTTTAACAACAATCTGACAGCTTCATGGTCACGTTTACTGATACCAGCTTTGTATTTGCAGATTTTTAAAACTGAATTCAAATTCTCACGGTGGGATTTCAACTCTTGCTCCTATTAGTCCAGGCCTCTAGATAAATAGTTCAGCATCATAAGTACTACAGTGCCGCACCCCTCTACTTGCTGCCCACAGAGACAGAGGTTTGGATAATCCTGACTTAGACAATATTGCTTAATGCAGCGCAGCAGCTAATTGTCAGAAAAGGAAAGGATTTGTTTGTGTAAGGTGCATTTGGGGGAGAGTGACTACAGTAGTCAGTAAACTGATTCTTTCCTGGTTTTCCGAAGCTGTTTTCTCTGGGATACAGAATTAATATTCGTGAATCCATTTCTCAGCAAGGCTGTAAACAGAACGTTTCTTGTAATTCATTGAACAGAACTGCCTGATTCTCCGGACAGCTTATTTCTGTCTTGACACTTTAAAGGATGGATGGTTTTATTGATTGCAAGCTCACTGTCTCTGTTAAATCAAGGCAGAGAAATTAGAAAACAATCGAGGGATTTTTTTAAAAAATAAGAAAAAAAAAGAGACACAAGGAAATAAAGATGTGAAGGATAACCTGCTGGCTCTCGCTGCCAAGGCTCACACATGAAGAATGGGCAGTCAGGAGATGTCAGGGTATGCCAGTGCCTGTGGAACTGTATCCCAGCAAGAGGCAGAACCTTCAGGGAGGAAGAGTAGGAAACCAGGAGAAGCAAAAAAATTGGTTATGGCTGAAGATTGAAGAGAAGGCAAAAACATCTATGAAACCTTTCACAAATTGCAGACCTGAGCTAAATCTGTTTTTCTTTCTGTTTTTTTTATCCTTCTGGTTCTTTCCTGACTTGGCCCACTTTGTCCCACATGGGACCATATTTTCTTCTCGGCCAAGCATGAAGTGAATTAGGCGAGCATCTTGGAGACTCCCAACACGCCAGTTGGTGCTGAGCAGCCTGCGAAGCAAGAAAGCTGGCAAGGTAAGAAAAGGGATGAGAAAAGACTATTTGGCCAATCAAAGCTCATTTCTCTGGTACTGTTAAAGGTGATTTCACAACACAGCCGTAGCGTTGGTGCAAAGTGGTTTGATTTCACGCTGATGTTGTTGCCATAGGGATAGATGTTGGTCTTCAGCACCTGGGCAGTAATCTGCCAGAGCGGATCACCCGACCTTTATAGAACCTGCCTGATTTTTATAGCATTTAAATCAATGGAATGAAGATCAGGCGGGTTCTATAAAAGTCGGCCAATCTGCCTCGCCAGAAAACCCCCCACGCGGTGAAGACCAAAATAGCCCTATCCAGAGTCTGGACCTGGCCTGATACCAGAATGAAACACAGTGAGAGTCAATGGAGAAGGGAACCTCACTTCACTTCCTTTCAGAGCCAATTTGGGTCTCAGCACCCAATGTAGACTATACATGCTGAGCATAGGTCCAAAGCCTAAACTGATTCACACCAGGTGAAAGTATCTGAGTTAGTGTGTGAGTGTGAAGAAGCAAATGACACAGGGGATCGAGGCAGAGGAACTCAGGGCAGTAGATCTCTGCAGAAATTCATGAGTGGACTGAAGTCCGACTTCATCTCCTTCATTCTCCTCTTGATCATCATCCTCCTCGTCTTTCTCATCATCAAAGTTCACAAGGAGGTCGTTGTGTCTCTGTTAGTTCTGTCACTGTTCTTTCTCCTCCTCATCATCATCATCTTCCTTCTCTTTGCCCCTTGTTGCTGTGGTGGATCTGCAGGGTAAAAACTAGGTGAGCATTGCCTCTTTGGGATTAAGGGGACACAGAAGGGGGTGGAACCTCTTAGGGACGCCAGGGTGACAGTGTCCGTGTTCAGTCACTAAACTGGTGCCAGCGATATGTCATTGATCTCGCCATCTGCCACAGCGAGAGCAGATTGCCTCCCCTTGAGCTCCTTGGGCCTTCTCCTCACAGGCTGTGAGTTCTTTAAGGTTGGAGGTGACTCCTGCAGTGGCCAACCTCTCGTGGGCATTGTCAACCAATTTCTCCTGTGACAAGGTTGAGTAAATTATGGAAAGGCCAGCAGTTAAAGAGTGTGTGGCATGTGGTGTAGGAGAGCAGAGACTGGGGGTAAGAGCCTGTTAGAGTGGGGGCAGTGGGTTTAGGGTTGTGCACGTAAATAATTGCTGCAAAGGGAACTGGGTAGTCGTAGTGCCAAATGCTGAGTTACAGCCCCCCTTAACCAGAGAGCACGGTGAAGGGTTAGTTTCTAAGTGTTGCCTTCAGAGGATGAAGAGTATGCTGGCGCCCAGGGTGGGCATTGAAGAAAAGGAGGAGTTGCCCAGGTGTTTTCTTGTATGCCCTGGTGAAGTCACTGAACTTCTTTTGGCACTGCTCTGTCCTGGGGTGCGAGAATTGGCGCTCAGTGACAGTGCCACCTTCCTCCAGATGGCATGAGTGACATTCTTGGCTGGCTTCCCCGGAGTCTGTGTCTCCTTACTTGAATTTCCTCGTGTAAATTACTCTACAGATCACTGGTAGGCGCAAGAGTTATTTACATGTGGGTTTCCTGGGCCAGTTCATTTGCAGTGGGTTACTGACCTTTCACCTTTTGGGACCTGGGTTCAAATCCTGCACAGACTGACGGGATGAAAGCCTTCTTTTTCTTTCAGTGTCCCGTGTACAATGATTTGGGGCAGCATCAATCTAGATCCTAGTGGGCTTGGGCCTACCACCAAAATCTGTCTCTAATTTGGCACTAATGGACAATATAATTAAGAGGCCATATAGCGACAGGTCTGGAAATTAGAAAAGAACGTCACACTAGTACAGTATCTTCTGAGGTTGAGCTTGTTGGGGCATGGTAGAGGGAGCTTTATGCTGCATCAGCTGACCTGGGAATGCTTGATGCTGACACTAAGTACATGAACTGGGAAGAGCTCCATTCCCCAGCACTGACATCCCTTACAATGACGAGCACAAAAACGTAAAGAATGAGGGATT
Source organism: Heptranchias perlo (assembly GCF_035084215.1). Classification (NCBI taxonomy): domain Eukaryota; kingdom Metazoa; phylum Chordata; class Chondrichthyes; order Hexanchiformes; family Hexanchidae; genus Heptranchias; species Heptranchias perlo. The sequence goes on from NC_090352.1 coordinate 5,691,402, forward strand.
AAGTTTGAGATCAAATTCAGTCCGCTTTGGGATGACAGACCCATGACAGGCCCATTTTTATCTCCCTACTGCCCTGTTTTTTTTTGGTGAGGCATTACCAGGACGAAAATCACAAAAAGAACATTGACTCACTGTTGGAGGCCAAACCATTGGGATTTTCGGGCAGGCCTCGATTTAGGTGGCTAGCCCGAACCCAGCGGAGGCCGAATTTATATATTAAAATGAGGGCCCTACGATGTTATTAGGAAAATACCAAATGCCTTAAAGTGTCAATTGGCACTGGCACTGCTGTTTCCTCAACCCACCCACAAACCATGGGCGGTAAAGATTGGGAGGCAGCCATTTGCAATGCTACTTAAAGGGATCATAAGGTGGAATCGGGTAAATTTGGAAGGAGGTCTGGCAATAAATCTTTCTGCATTATTTTTGGGACTTTAAAGCCTTAATACAGACTTCCTTAAATTCAACTCCTTGCTGCTTGGTGAGGTCCACGTTTCTCTGTCACTTTGATCTGTTTCTCCGTTGACTTTCCCCCGCCACGCCCAATCTTTTCGCCCCTCCCCTTAAAGGTGCTGCTGCAGGCCGACTTCAACCTATAAGCAGCACAATTAGCGCTGGCAGCTCGACTCCTTATTTAAATGAGGCCCAATCACGAAAATCAATTGGGCCTCCCGCTAATGTCACAAGGATGTCGGAGTGAACATTCCACCCCTCGCTCATCTGTTGTACGATGGAAACTAAAATTGACCCTACTGCCCCGTTCTCTCTCAGAGGGTTGTGAATCTTTGGAATTCTCTACCCCAGAGGGCCGTGGATCCTCAGTCGTTGAGTATATTCAAGGCTGAGATAGATAGATTTCTGGACTCTAGGGGAATCAAGGGATATGGGGATCGGGCAGGAAAGTGGAGTTGAGGTCGAAGATCAGCCATGATCTTATTGAATAGCGGAGCAAGCTCGAGGGGCCGTATGGCCTATCCCTGCTCCTATTTCTTATGTTCTTCTATTCTTTTGGTGTGGATGGGACAGTAAAAGGATGAAAATCACAAAAAGAATGATGACTTACTGCTGGAGGCCCAGCCGTTGGGATTTCCAGGTGGGCCTCAATTTAAGTGGTTAACATTCCTTCCCAAAACTGGTGGAGGCCTAATTTACATATTAAAATGAGGGCTCTATGATGTTATTAGGAAAATGTCAAAGACCAGTTTCGTGTCAATCAGAAACTGGATGGCTTTTAATGGTGTCAACAGAAGCAGATTAATGTGTTAAGATAAGGTCACCCGGATAAGGTCAAACTGAGGCTGGCAGTTCTCTTTCTGCTTAAGTGGCAATTGAGGGTTTTTAAAAGGAAAAAAAAACTTTCTAGTGCTATAAAACAGATGTGCATTAATTACAGAGTGAAATATGTAAATCATTACTTCATTGGGCTTCAGATACACACATATAAACCATTCGTAGCACAGATGCCATAGTTATAACACTGTTTGCACAAAGCTTTGAAGATGAAAATTTGCGATTGGCATGTTTACTGGGAACAGATGGCTTTATAGGGCTGCTAATTCTAGAGGAAATTACCCTTTTATTTTAAGTAAAGAATGACTGCATAGATGTACTTCTGGCACATGACTGTGCATCAAATAATCATTCATGAAAAGGAATCTTTTATTAGAGAAAAATAAGTATTGACTTGTTAAACATGAGCTGTCAAGATCACATCAGCCTCCTCCTTCAGCTGTGAATGTGCGAGTGAGTGAAATCCAAGTTAATCACAACAAATGCCACAGCAAACTGTCACTTTACAATACATCCTTAGCGTAGATGTGGTTCAGCTTGGCTGCAGCATAGATGAGGCAGGAGACCTTGATCAAATCCGAACCTCGACCGCAGTCAAAGTAACCAGACTTTTTGGGCACTGTGAGACCACAGGATGGTTTCTATGAACTTTATGACTGACCGTAGATTGTGTCTGGAAGGACTGGGCAGAACTGAGCCAGTTGAAACTCTGTTCTGATCAATGACGTTCTTAGTATCTTTGTTCGTTTACTTCTGGCTCTGTCTTGTGTGCAGGCTCTCTCTCTCTCTCGCTCTGTCTTTCTTTCTTTATCTCTGTTTGTATCTACCTGCCTCTTGGGTGTTCTAGGCGTGACTAAATGTAAGAGCTAATAGGGTAGAAACTCCAGAATGGGAACGAATCGGACAGCGAGAGTGTATAGCGGGGCATCCACCCAACATATTGTGCTTGGCCGTTCCCATGTAAACATTCTCATTACATATCCTGTGCAAGTTCATGCTCACACAGTGTGTTGCCTCTGGAATCCTCCGCATGGAAGTGGGATTTCCTGCATTGCTGCATCTATTTAAAGGGCTGCAGCAGACATTTAAAGGTAAGTGCTCATTGGAAGGAAAAGAAAACTGCAATACAGCAAACAAATTATTTGGGGAAGTGATAGAACACCAAGAATGTTTTTTAGAACAGAAGAGATTACAGGTGATCTGATAGAGGTATTTAAAATTATGAAGGCTTTGAGGTGAATCTCTGAGGATGCACAGCAACTGATAGCCATGACTCCTGAGCTGTCGTTTGCTACAATACTGTGAAAGCTATAGCCCCGATTTTAATATAACCCACCTGACGGGAACAGGGCAGATTCGGGTCAGACATGGATTTTACAACCCGATCCATTGACTTCAATGGAGCGTAAAAATGGGTGAGGTGTAAAACAGGCTTCTGACCCAAACTCACCCTGTTCCCGTTGAGCAGGTTAGGTTAAGATCGGGACTATTTTCTTCATTACAAGTGCAAGTGGCAACTTCATCGGAATCTGCAGCAGATCCCCAGCTAAGAAGCAGCCAGGGACCAGTTGGCGCCTTCACCTCCATGAAAGTCACAGAATGCAGATCTGGTGGCATTAGGGGATAGAATTGAGTGCAGTGTGACTAGCGGCTGTGTCGGGGCTTTCAGGATTTGATATCTGCCATTAGACCAGCCATCCCGCCATTCAGTGGAGCAGCAAATCCAAGGCCCAGTGGAATGGCAACAGTTGGAGTCCACCTACCCGGTGCTGGGGTCTCTCAGGACAGCAGCACACTCCAGACCTGCAGCCTTCCCCCTCAGAGCGCCAGGCCAGTGGAAGATGGGAGGCGACACTGGGCTACCCAGGAACACCTTCCAGGGATGCAGCCAGGAGCCTGGCTGCTATGAGATGAGGGTCACCACAGTCCCATAAGCCCTTTGTGGAGCATGAGCGGCCAATCACCTCCAATGGTCCAGGCCCTCAGGTGACACCTAGAAGAAACACAGAGAACAGGTTTAAAAAAGGCAGATGTAGACACCCAAGGGAAGCACGGTGTTAGGAAAGAGTAGGTTGATTGTGTCTACTTTGGAATTCACTGTAATAATGTAGAAAATGCACTAACCTGGTACTTTGCTCTTGGAGGTTAGAGTCATACAGGAAAGGGGGCATTTATTTAGCGCTGACTTATTGACTTAGGTGATGATTATTGGATAAAGAGGGCTGATGTGTTGTTATGTTTTAGGATGGGAAGTGGATTGAGGAAATGACCCTTTATTGGAAAGAAGGAGGTTTGGTGGTGTCAAAGGTAGATTGTGTTCCACAGAAGTGGTGAGATGTGCTGTTTTGCCCTTTTGCAGTAAACGCTGCCTGATGGTCCTTCTCTCCACCCTGTGGTGCTGCTCCTCCTTCATGATCATGGCTTACAAGTGTATACCATGCCTGCTCCTGAGAAGTTCTCACAGCGGATGGAGTTGGAGGGGGTGGGGATGGTGTTCGGGGCTCAAAATCTACTGGTGGTCTGACCCTGGGAGAAGCAGTGAGAGGTAAGTCCAGGTGCATGTAGAACGAATGGCAAAACAAAAAGTCGCTGTCAGAAGCATTTCCCAGGTGTAGAAGGCGGCATTCAGAACCTCCACCACACTCTTGTGCGTCAGAAGCTCTCCCATCCACCTGTGTCAGCTGATCTTGTTTGTGTTATCCACAGTGCACCAGGAAGCTGAGTGGCTGCATCACTGGCACCTCATTTAGACATAGGTCAGAGGGCACTCAGTGGATGGATCGTGGGAAAGCTCAGAAAGCGCAAGGGGAATCGAGAGATTGATGATGGGAATCAGGCGGAATCGGATTCTCCTCCCTGTAAAAAATCCCTGCTGCTTTTATTCAGCGCCAATGTGCTCAAAACGTCAAGGAAATTCACCTCCAATATCTAACTATTAGTAATATGGTTTCTATGTCAAGAGAAATGAATGATAAAGGTCTGGTGAAAGATGTTGATGGAGAGCTATACATAGTTACATAGAATTTACAGAACAGAAACAGGCCATTCAGCCCAACTGGACCATGTGGTGTTTATGCTCCACACGAGCCTCCTCCCACTCCATTTACTTCATCTCACCTATCAACATATCCTTCTATTCCTCTCTCTCATGTGTTTATCTAGCTTCCCCTTAGATGCAACAATGTTATTTGCCTCAACCACTCCATGTGGTAGCGAGTTCCACATTCTAACAACTCTCTGGGTAAAGAGGTTTCTCCTGAATTCCTTATTGGATTTATTATTGACTCTCTTATAGGAGAAAGACAACTAACCCCGTGTGGTCATGATGTGGAGATGCCGGTGATGGACTGGGGTTGACAATTGTAAACAATTTTACAACACCAAGTTATAGTCCAGCAATTTTATTTTTAATCCCACAAGCTTTCGGGGACTTCCCCCTTCCTCAGGCGGTGTGGAAATCCGTGTGGTAGCAGTACAGTTTATGAATTAGCGTTCCCGGTAAGGAACCTTGCCTGATGGGAGGACAATTGATGCAGAAGTCAATGTGCTCAATTTGGAGATCCGTTAATCAGGCCTGCTAATCTCCTCATCCGATTATCCATTGTGGAATCCTGTTGTGTGAGGGCCTGTGCCAGGGGCATTGACAGGTAATATTTACTGGATGCATTAAGCATGGTGTACCAGACTTTGAGACCCATGAAGGTGGCATAAAGAAAAGAAGAAAGAACTTGCATTTATATAGGGCCTTTCATGATCTTGGGAAATCCCAAAGGACTTTGCAGTCAATGAAGAACTTTTGACGTGTAGTCACTGCTGTAATGTAGGGAATGCGGTAGCCAATTTGCAAACAGCAAGGTCCTACAAACAACAATTGATAATGACCAGGTGATCTGTTGTAGTGATATTGGTTGAGGAATACATGTTGGCCAGGACACCAGGGAGAACTCCCTTGCTTTTATTCGAATAGTGTTGCGGGATCTTTTACGTCCATCTGATAGGACAAAAGGGGCCTCATCTGAAGGACAACACCTCCGACTGTGCAGCACTCAATCAGTACTGCACTGGAGTGTCAGCCTAGATTTTGTGCTCCAGTCTCTGGAGTGGGACTCGAACCCATGACCTTCTGACTCAAGAGTTGAGAGTGAGCCACGGCTGACACCTTCTCTAGTATGAACCTACTCATTCCTTATCTGAATGTAAGAAACACTTCCTGTATTCTTTTCGTGGAACTGGGTGACTTCCTGTCAGAGAATAGCCAGCAACAGTGTTAAGCCTCTCGAAACAAATCTGCTTGTAAATATTATGCACATGTATGGTAATGTTGGTACAATCCTACTTAAGACTTGCAGAACAGCCTCAGGGACTTAGGTCTATTTTATGTCCTTTAAGCACTCTCTTCATTTTGGGGGAGGAGAGGTTTCTGAATAATCAGTTTATTTACTGAATTAACTGCTGGCAACTGAACAGCATCCTGATCCCTACAGGGAAATTATGCGGGAATAAAAATATGCGCAAGCAGTTCCTGGATTTACATGATTTATGGGGCCGATGGAAACTATGAGAATGGTTGACAAAATTAACTGGGAAAAATATGTAAAACTGAGGACTCTCTCTGGGACTCTTGAGAATCAAGCTGTTTATTGGAGGGTCCAGGAGTCCAGAGATTCATAGAGTTCCATCCTGCTGACATTGTTCAGATTCTGAGTCCAAGTAAGTGGTGAGAAAGCAAAAAATAATGTATAAATACTAATAATCATACTAGGTGTTAGTCAGAATTTCAGTAATGCAGTATGGATGTCATTACTAAAATATGTAAATAATCACAGAAAATTACCGCACAGAAACAGGCCATTTAGCCCATTAAATTTGTGCCAGTATATTTCTGCATGAGCCTCCTAGTCTATTCCACTCGCCTGCTTACTCACACCCTTTAATATTTCCCTTTTGCAAGGAACTACCTAATTCCCTTTTAAAAGTGCTTATGGACTTTGAATTACGGCAGAGAATACCACATACCAACTAACCTCTGGGTAAAAAATGTTTTTTAATCCTTTCTGTTTGTGATCATCTTAAATCTATGCCCTGTCGTTGCTCTTTCTGACCAATTCAAACTGTTATTGTTTACCCCTATCAGAACCCTTCACAACCCTGAAGATCACCCGTCAACATTTTCCGCTCCAGTGTAAAAAGATCTAACTTTTCAAGTCCCTCTTCATAACTGTGCCCCTCACCCCTGGTAACATCCTAGTGAATTTACATTCCCGTTGCTTTTATATCCATCCTACAATGGGTTTCCTAATCAGTGCACAATACTCCAAGTGTGGCATAACTAAGATCTCTTAAAACAACAACAACTTGCATTTATGTAGTGCCTTTAACATAGTAAAATGTCCCAAGGCATTTCACAGGAGCATTATCAAACAAAATTTGGCACCGAGCCACATAAGGACATATTAGGACAGGTGACCAAAAGAGGTAGGTTTTAAGGAGCGTCTTAAAGGAGGTGAGAGAGGTAGAGAGGCAGAGAGGTTTAGGGAAGGAATTCCAGAGCTTAGGGCCTTGGCAGCTGTAACCTCCTTGCTTTTGTATCCTATGCCTCGAGAAACAAAGCAAAAGATGCAGTTTCTTTTTTATGGCCTTGACTACGTCTGTTGCCACCTCTTACACCAGTCACTGTGGAGCACCATTCACCATGTCTTTCCCTCCCCAGAAACTTTCCTTTAGCCCTACACTGTGCTTTCTGCTCTCTAGTCATCTCTCTATTTAGGTGGTGACAATCCTTTGAATTCCACGTGCCATTTTCTTTGTCATAAGTCACTTACATGATACTCCTTTAAATACATTTTTGAAAATCCGTGTAAACTGCATTCACTCCACTTCCTTCATTTATCCTCCCCAAGAATTGTGTATGGTTGGCCAAGCACAACCTGCCCTTTATTAATCTGTGTTGTCTGGTCCTGAATAACTTATGTTTCACCGAGTACTTAGTGATTCCATCCTGTATTTTAAGATTCCAGTAGGTTACTAACAGCTGAAATAAGACTAATTGGCCTATAATTTCCTGGCTTGTCGCCAATAAGATTTTGCACCATGGTCTCCGGTCTGGATCTAAAACTACATAGAGGTCTAAAATCACATCGCTGTTGAGGCCCAGTCCGGCATAGAATCACATAGTTTTAGTACATAGAAAGAGGCCATTCTACCCATTGCACCTGTGCTGGCTCTCTGAAAGAGATTTCCACTTAGTCCCATTCCCCTCCCCTTTCCCCATAACATTTAGAGTTTTTCTTTTTCAAATATTTGAAGCTATTATATATTCAGCTTTTACCATTGTTTTTGGTGGGACATTCAATGTCTTAACAACTCTCTGCAGAAAAGAAGTTTCTCTTAACCCACCTGTTCATTATTCTGGCAATGACCTTAAATTTATGCCCTCTAGTTACTGACACACCAACCATTGGAAATAGTTTTTCCCAATTTTCCCAGATCAAATCCCCGATTAATTTTGAACACCTCTATCGTATCTTCCTTGTTCTGATGAAAAGAGCCTCAGTTTATCTCATCTTTCCTCGTAACTAAAGCCGCCCATCAGTGGTCAATTCTTAGTGAATCTGCTTTCTGTACGTGGCCTTGCCATCCTTCCTAAAATAAGATGTCCCAAAACTGGACACAATGGGCTCAATTTTAAAGGGTGGCGGGATGGCAGCGGGGTGGGGAGGGTGATGAAGGTGCACATGGCAAACCCGAATAAAGAAAACTTACCTTTTCCGACGCGATTGATGGTGATTAAAGTTGTTTCCGGGTTTCGTGCCCAGCAGCCAGCCTGATTGCCAGGCTGACTGCCGCCAGGAGCTGCAACACCAAGGTGGGGGGGAGAGAAAGAGAGAGAGAGAGACGTCAACCAGCGCTGGAACAGAGAGTAGAGGGCACTGAAGATCGGGGTGGGGTGGGGGGGGGGAAGATTGGGGGTGGAGAGAGGGAGATCGGGGGGGGGGCGAGAGGGGGAATCGGGGTGAGGTGAGGTGGAGATTGGGGGGGGAGGGGGAGACATCAGGGGCTGAGAGGAACACGGAGAGGGAGGCATCGGGGGCTGAGAGGGACATCAGAGAGGGAGACATTGGACATCGGAGCAGGAGGTTGCAGGTGACATCGGTGGAAAGGTAGGTTTATTTTAATTTTTAACTTTGTGCAATGGTTTTTTATTCAATTTATTTCTTTTATTTTTTGCCTGATCACCAGCCGTGAATCGGAAGCCATGGGAAAGCTGCCCATGCTGGTGGGACTTCTGCATCCAGGAAGCGCGCAGATGGGTGCGTCTGTGGGAAACCCGGAAGTCGGTGAGTTGGGGCCGGCTTCCTCACCCGCTCGGGAATTTCCCGATTTTCGCAGCCCCCCCCACCCCCAACGCACCCGCCATTTTATTTGAAAATCGGGGCCAATGGGTACGAAAAGGTTCCTCCCCTCCCACCCCCCAACCGATGTACGCCAGATACAGGTCTGTTAGGAATGCAGTGGAAGGGCCAGGAATTGAGCCAGCACACAGAAATTCTGGGTTTCAGTCCCCGCTCGAAGTTTCTGGGAGAGGGGCCTGTTTGGGGCAGAACCTCCAAACATGACCCTTGATTTAGAATCATAGAATCATAGAACATTTACGGCACAGAAGGAGGCCATTCTGTCCATCGTGTCCGTGCCGGCTGAAAATGAGCCTCCCAGCCTAATCCCACTTTCCAGCACTTGGTCCATAGCCCTGTAGGTTACAGCACTTCTGGTGCACATCCAGGTGCTTTTTAAATGAGCTGAGGGTTTCTGCCTCTACCACCCTTTCAGGCAGTGAGTTCCAGACCCCCACCACCTTCTGGGTGAAAAAATTCCTCCTCAGCTCCCCTCTAATCCTTCTACCAATTATTTTAAATCTATGCCTCCTGGTTATTGACCTCTCTGCTAAGGGAAATAGATCCTTCCTATCCACTCTATCTAGGCCCCTCATAATTTTGTATTCCTCAATTAAATCACCTCTCAGCCTCCTCTGTTCCAAAGAAAACAACCCCAGACTATCCAATCGTTCCTCATAGCTAAAATTCTCCAGTCCTTGCAACATCCTCGTAAATCTCCTCTATACCCTCTCTAGCACAATTACATCCTTCCTGTAATGTGGTGACCAGAACTGTATACAGTACTCAAGCTGTGGCCTAACTAGTGTTTTATACAGTTCTAGCATAACCTCCCTGCTCCTATATTCTATGCCTTGGCTAATAAAGGAAAGTATTCCATATGCCTTCTTAACCACCTTATCTATCTGTCCTGCTACCTTCAGGGATCTGTGGACATGTACTCCAAGGTCCCTCACTTCCTCTACACCTTTCAGTATCCTCCCATTTATTGTGTACTCCCTTGCCTTGTTTGCCCTCCCCAAATGCATTACCTCACACTTCTCCGGATTGAATTCCATTTGCCACTTTTCTGCCCACCTGACCAGTCCATTGATATCTTCCTGCAGTCTACAGTTTTCCTCCTCACTATCAACCACATGGCCAATTTTTGTATCATCTGCAAACTTCTTAATCATGCCCCCTACATTTAAGTCCAAATCATTAATATATACCTCAAAAAGCAAGCGGCCTAGAATTGAGCCTTGCACTGGAAACAACCTCCCAGTCACAAAAACACCTGTTGACCGTTACCCTTTGCTTCCTGCCACTGAGCCAATTTTGGATCCGATTTGCCACTTTCCCATGGGCTTGTACTTTTTTGACCAGTCTGCCATGTGGGACCTTGTCAAAAGCCTTGCTAAAATCCATGTAGACTACATCAAAAGAGCTACTCTCACTGACCCTCCTTGTTACCGCCTCAAAAAATTCAATCAAGTTAGTCAGACACAACCTTCCCTTAACAAATCCATGCTGACTGTCCTTGATTACTCCATGCCTTTCTAAGTGACGGTTTATCCTGTCCCTCAGAATTGATTCCAATAATTTGCCCACCACCGAGGTTAGACTGACTGGCCTGTAATTACTCGGCCTATCCCTCGCTCCCTTTTTAAACAACGGTACAACATTAGCAGTTCTCCAATCTCCCGGCTCCACACCTGTATCCAGTGAGGATTAGAAAATGATGGTCAGAGCCTTGGATATTTCCTCCCTTGCTTCTTTTAATAGACTGGGATACATTTCATCCGGGCCTGGTGATTTATCTACTTTCAAAGATGCTAATCCCCTTAATACTTCCTCTCTCACTATATTTATTCCATCCAATATTTCACATTCCTCCTTCTTAACTACAATGTCTGCATCGCCCCTCTCTTTTGTGAAGTCAGATGCAAAGTATTCATTAAGAACCTTACCAACATCTTCCGCCTCCACACATAGGTTACCTTTTTGGTCTCTAATAGGCCCTACTCTTTCCCTAGTTATCCTCTTGTTTTTACTTGCCAATATTTTTTCATGCCCTCTCTTTGCTTTCATATTTTCCGAATGATTTAAAAGGGGAGGGGTGACCAGTGGAATGGAATTCCCTTCTTGAAATTTCCTCACCCTTGGCCTAGGTTACGCTGAGCTGCTGGAACACCAGGCTCAATGAGGTGTACAGGCAGGTGTAACATCCACCTAGAGGACTAGGCCTGGACCCCAAAGAAAATTCCTGCACTGTCAGGGAATTGAACCTTTAGGAAAAAAGCCCTGCTGTATTGGTGACCCCGGCAGGGCCACAAATGGCTGGTTTTCACTGCATTATCCATCTCCTTTCATCTAGTGGGCACCTGAGACATAGCAGCATAGGAATTGCTGGATGAAAAAAGCCCAAGGTCCATCTAGTTTGCCTTCTACCATCCTGGTAGTCACATAATATAATGATAATGGATTTGTTGACTAATCATGGCAATCAATCTCTATCAATTCGTCTACAACAGACCCGGACATGAGGTGAGGAAAAGCCCCAGTGGTGGAGAACTTTGGGAACCATAGGTCAAAAGTCACCTGTTCCTCCCAAGCACGCTGCACCCATAGAGGGCGGATAATGAAGGAACCTCCTCCTGACCCCAGATATTTTGGCAAGGTCATGGGCTTGGGTTCCTGTAGATTTTTGGCTCCAACATTCTAACTGCAGCCTAACCAATGACTTGCATTGGTTTGGCATCAGCTCTTTGCTTTTGTCCTCTGTACCCCTATTTATAAAACCCAGGGATCCCATTTTAACAGCTTTATCATCTTGCCCTCCCACTGTTAAAGATTTGTGCATCTGATCTCCTTAATCTCTCTGCTCCTCTATTCCCTTTAAAGCTTTACTATTTAAATCATAATTCCTCTCCTTATTCTTCCTCCCAAAATATATAACCTCACATTCCTCCACCATTAAATTTTATTTGACATCTAGCTGCCCAATCTACTCATGTGCCTGTGTCTTCCTGAAGTCACATCAGTTAACCACCCTCCATATTTTTGTGCCTTCTACAAATGTTGACACTGTGCCCCATAACCCGCGTCATTTATTGAGAACAGAGAATGCCAAAACTGGACCCCAAGGGGGGTGTAGCTCTTTGTAAATCCCTCTAATGTCAAAAACATCCATAAACCACTACTCCCTGTTTTTAGTCCTTTAACCATCTGTCTATCCATGCCTCCACACTCCCTTTAATAGTGTGCTTTAATTCCCCTAGGCCTTATCAAACACCTTTTGTAAATCAATATACACACACTCCAACTTGCCTTTTACAAATCCATGTTGGCTGTCCTTAGTTAACCCTTGCCTTTCTAGGTTATCAATTTTCTCCTGTATTATGGCCTCTAGTAGGTTGCCTACTGCCGATGTTAAGCTGACCGGTGTATAGTTACCTGGTTTATTCCTTTCTCCCCTTTTGAACAGAGGTGTTACACTGGCATCCCTCCAGTCCTCTGGCACAACTTCCATATCAAAGGATGCTTGCAAGATTGTGGTCGGAGCCTCTGCTATTTCCTGGGATGTACACCGCCAGGACCTTTTCCACTTTGAGTTCCACAATTTTTTCCGGTACTACTTCCTTATCTACATTTATCCTATTTAATTGCTTCAGCTCCTCCTTTTAATTCCCCCTATCACATTTTTCTGTGGAAACTAAAGCAAAGTACTCAGTTAGTGGGCTCCATTTTCGCACCCCCGAGTGGATGCGTTCGTGGCGGGGGGGCTGCGAAAATCAGGGATTCCCGGGGCGGGTCCGGAGCCTGACTCCAACCCGCCCACTTCCGGGTTCCCCAGTGACGCGCTGACATGCGCGCGCAGCCCCCGCATGTGGGACTCCCGCCGGCAATTAAAGCCGACGGGGTGCTACTTAAAGTAATTATTTAGGTATTTCAGGTCGTTTAGAGACCTGATTGACCTGATATTTTAGGAGGGCTGGGATTTTGCAAACAACTGGGACTATTTCCCGTACTGGGGGAAACACTCCCAGTTGAAATGGACGTGTTGCAGCCACCAGCCTGTGGCATCTGCAAAGGTCCATTTGACAGGTGTGGGGGGAAGACCCTCACTCATTGCAGGAGGCCACTCTGTCACTTTGGACAAAGTTTGGCCTCCACCACCCTCCCACTAACAATAAAATTCACAAACTTGCACACTTACCCCGGTGTCCAGACACATTTACCTACCTTGCGGACCCCCTCAAATGTACATCTTCCGGATGGGGGAACGCCGTAGCTGCAGCCATGACCTCCTCGGAGGACGAACAGCATCACCAGCCTCGCTGGCCACGCTGTCCACCTCTGACACGTGGAGCTCCACAACACAGTGCTGTGACACATCCACCTGCACAGCAGGAGGGAGGGCAACCACAGAGAGAGATGCATCGCAGAAGGCACTACCCTCGCCACAGGGTCTACAGACAGTGCACACGGAGGCTCAGAGTCACTCGACATGTAGTCGTGGACATCTGCAGCCTCCCGAGCACCATCTTCTTACCTGTCACTGTCAAAGTCACCACTGCCCTCAACAACTTCTCCTCCGCATCCTTCCAGGGTGCCACCGGGGACATCGCCGACGTCTCTCAGTCGTCTGCACAAAAGATCCCTGCAAATACACCTACACCCACTCTGCAGTGAAACAATGGGTGGCATCAGTTGTGGGTCTTCATTGTGATCCTCAGGAAAGGACATTATTGCACAAGCCAGAAGATTCGCAAAGACGTGGCATTAGTGATGCCAATATAATATGTAATGTGAGTTGATCCGAAATTAAATATAAGTAAAAACCATGACAAACCCTCAAACACCCTTGTGCATCCCCTTCGTGCTCACGACATGTTTGCCTTACGCTGCCTACTGCACATATGTGATGCATGCCCTGTGGCTGCAGCACAGGTAGTGGCAGGTTGAGTGAGGCTAGCCGTGAAAGAGATGCACGAGAGGGTGAGTATGAGATAGAGCCATGAGATTGTATGAGGATTGGGTTGAGTGGTAGTGGCGGGATGAGTACTGGCGAGGTGAGTAAGTGCAGGTAAGATGAGGATGAGCTTTGAGTGGGTGTGAGGGGTGATGTGACAGAGTAGTGTTGGCAGTGCAGAAGGAGATGTGGGGTGGGGGCGGTGATGTGGCAGACGGAGTGTAGGGGAATGAGTAAGTGTACTCACTTCGGCTGACCTACTGAGGTCATTGAAGCGCCTCCTGCACTGTATGCAGGTGCGCGATATGTTGGTGGTGCAGGTGACCTCCTCTGCCATCTCGAGCCAGGCCTTCTTGGTGGCAGAGGCAGGCCGCTTCCTCCCGCCCGCCGGGGGGAAGATCTCTGTCCTCCCCCTCCTCCTCACCCCATCCAATAATACCTGGAGTGAGGCATCATTAAACCTGGGAGCAGCCTTCCCCCTGGGCTGCTCCATGCTGTAATTTTTCCTATTTTCTGCAGCATCAGTCAGTGGAGGACTGCCCCTTTAAATAGAGCTCCTCCAGCTGACAGCCCATGCTGTGCATGCGCAGTCCGCCCGCTGCGCAGCTTTCCAGCGCGAAACCCGGAAGCACAGGTAAGTGGCTGCAATTAAGCTGCGATTGTGTGCGGAGCAGACTGATTTCACTGGGCGCGTTACCCACACGCCCACTCGACCCCGCGCTGCAAACCCGCCGCCCTCCTAATATTGGGCCCAGTATCTCCGCCATTACTCTTGCATTAACTTTTTAAAAAACTTTTTACCCGTTTATAAAATCCTATACTATTTCTATTTATGTTGTCGATCAGTCTTCCATCATAACACCTTACCAATCTCCTCTTTTGCTTCCCCTCTATATTTTTTATATTCAGCTTTATTTTCTTTTGTATTGTAGTCCTCGATTTGTCACATGCCTCCTTTTTTAAGTCTCATTTTAATTTTAATTTCTCTACTCATCCAAGGGACTCCAGCTTTTGCTGCACCATTTTTATTTTTTGTGGGAATATATTTAGGTCTGTCCCTAAATCATCGCCAGTTTGAATGTTACCCATTGTTTGTGCGCTGTCTTATTTGCCAATTTTCTTTCCATTTATTTGGGCCAGTTTTCTTTTTTATCCAATTTAAAATGAATTTTTCCAGTCAAGCAGTGTTCCCTCTGCGCTCCAGTTTTAATATTGAACCTAATTAAGTTATGGTTTCTGTTTCCTAGATGTTCCCCTATTCTTACATTACCCACTTGCCGTACTTTATTTCCAAGAACTCAATCCAGGACTGCTTTTCCCTTGTATTGATCTAGAAAGCAGTCCTGGACACATTGTAGAAACTCCTCCTTTCTTTGTCACTTACTTTACTCTTAGTTTATTTCTGGATGATTAAAACCATTCATTATTTTGCTTCATTGTTCCTCCGTTTTACTCGAATATGTCTACATATCTGTTCCTCTATCTCCTTTCGACCATTCAGCTGTTTGAAATATATTCCCAACAGAGTAACAAGTTTCTCCAATTTGTCTGCATATCAATTCCTCTATCGTCTGTCCACCGTTCAGCTGTTTAAAATATACTCCTAACAGGGTGACAGTTCTCTTCTAATCCATTAACTTTACCAAATAGGTTCAATATTTGCACCATTCCTGGTTTCCTGGTTTGGGGAGCGGGCAGGAAATTGGACATGAATTTAGATTTGAGGTTAGGATCAGATCAGCCATGATCTTATTAAATGGCGGAGCAGGCTCGAAGGGCAGATTGGCCTACTCCTGCTCCTATTTCTTATGTTCTTATGTTCATTCCTATGTTCTAGCGCTGGAATGAAATCAGTGATTAACTCCTTCCTTCTTTCCAGTTCTATCCATCCTCAAGATTTTGTAACCAGGAATTGTAATTCTAATTCTTCTTATGTCATTGGGTCCAACTTGAATCATGACTTGTTCCTCTTCCGTTTCCAAAGTCTTTTGCACCATTCTGTAATATCCCTAATGTGCAGAGAAATATGATATATAAACACAGATGTAAAGAGTTTTAATTACTCTTGTGAAATAAACACAAGAATTTGCAGTCGATTATAATCTGTACAGCTATCGTTATGTGATCTTTGATTAAAACTAAAAAAAAGCATACAATACGGGAATATTTTGATTGTTTCTCTAATGTTTTTTTTCTTGGTCAGTTTGTATTTCTGTGGAAATATACAAGAAAACAGAGTAAAAGTAGAGATGGGGGGGAAGTGTCAGCTGGAGAAAGGTGCAATCAGGACATGGGAGCACAGTAAAACCTTGACAGGTAATCTAGCAGAGTGATGATAAACTAGACCAGAAGTCCAGCTAGCATTACTCATAATGCCACAAGATTCTTTATTCATTGAAAACCCAGTAGTGAGTCCCTGACTTGACTATATGATATCAGGCACGTGATCTCATCTCTATTTATGACTGTTGCTTTTACCCAGTTTCCCAAAATTTCTATGACAAATGTCGCAGGTTTCAAACACAATGCTGGGGCCAGGTTCTGAGGTAATCCCAATGAAAGTGAAGGATTTGTGTGCTGAGCACCAGGCACAGGCTTTGACGCAAACAAAATTTTATTAATGAGGCAGGTGCTGACCGTCTTGCTAAAGAGTTCCACAGCTGGCAGCTTTGCCTGGTTGTGGGTGTGAAAAATATATTCCCTTTTTGTGAGGCTGCCTAATAACTTCTGCCACAATGGGAAGTGGTCCAAGAAATGTATCTCACGATGGACGTGGTTGCACACTGCGGTGGCCATTTGCCATAGCTCCAGTGTCCTTCATGTTCTGACCACAAGCTAAATTCCTAGCAAAATTCTGAGTACCTTCTTGATTGAAGGCTATTGAAGAGGAATATTAGAAAGACTTGCATTTATTTAGCGCCTTTCACGGCCTCAGGACACCCCAAAGCTCTTTACAGCCAACAAAGTACTTTTGAAGAAGAGTCATTGTTGTAATGTAGGAAACGCAGAAGTCAATTTGCACACAGCAAGGTCCCTCAAACAGCAATGAAATAAATGACCAGATAATCTGTTTCAGGTGTTGGTTGAGGGATAAATGTTGGCCAGGACACCGGGAGAGCTCCCCTGCTCTTCTTTGAATAGTACCATTAGATCTTTTACATCCACCTGGGAGGGCAGACAGTGCCTCAGTTTAACTTCTCATCCGAAAGACGGCACCACCAACAGTGCAGCATTCCCTCAGTACTGCACTGAAGTGTCAACGTAGATTTTATGTTCAAGTCTCTGGAGTGGGATTTGTACCCACAACCTTTTGACTCAGTCGAGGGTGCTACCACTGAGCAACAATATATTGAGAGAACCTCTCGCCATCTCCATAATATTCCCCCTTAAATTGCGAAAGTACTGCCATTGATAGTTGTTCAAAAATAAGCTGCAAGTGGAATTTTACTTTGGCTTGGCTTTGTGTAAGCTTAATTAAATGCACAGATTTCTTTTTATTTAGGCGGTGGTTTATGATTTCCTCGGGTTAATGTTACTGATTAGGAACAATGTGCTATCAAGGGGTTTAAGTATTGCATTTTGCTGCCTAGAAGGTGAGATGCCATTATTAATGTGTCTAGGTGTCAGCCGTGGCTCAGTATTAGCAACCTCGTCTTTGAGGCAGAAGGTTGTGGGTGAAAAGCCCCATCCCAGAGACTTGAGCACATAATCGAGGCTGACACTCCAGTGCAGTACTGAGGGAATGCTGCATTGTCAGAGGTGCCGTCTTTCAGATGAGACGTTAAACTAAGGCCCCATCTGCCCTCTCAAGTGGATATAAAAGATCGAAGAAGAGCAGGGGAGTTCTCCCTGGAGTCTTGGCCAATACTTATCCCTCAACCAACATCATTAAAAAACAAATTATCTGGTCATTATCACATTGCTGATTGTGGGACCTTGCTGTGTGCAAATTGGCTGCCGAATTTCCTACATTACAACAGCGACTACACTTCAAAAAGTACTTCATTGGCTATAAAGTGCTTTGGGATGTCCTAAAGCGATATATAAATGCAAGTTTTATCTTTTATCTTTTTAGTTTGAAATCCAATAAGGTGAGTTGATTTAGTGGGCCTTCTGCTTTCTTGACAGTTATGGGACTTTTCAGTCATCACACAGGAAGAGGAAAAATTACAAGAATTCCTGATATCTGTAGCTACCCAGCTAACCAGAAGTCAACTGGGTAATGTTGAATGCTTGGATTCTTATATCAACTCGCTACAGCCCATTCTGAGAAGTTATGAAGGGTTTTAACGTTGAGTGTGCAATAAAACAGCCCATGCATTTGTTTTTTTTAATAGAACTGAGCTGAAAAATTGAATCTTAAGAGCTCTCTGAGTTGTGGTGCTACAATGGAATCAGACTAAGTCACTGGACTTGCACATAATATGATATGTATGACACTGTCAACTCTGGCACATAGTATGGGGCACAGTGTGAGATGCTATCAGAAAATGATGGTGTTACAGGATGTAGCTTTCCATATGTTTAAGTTGGCATTATATCTATAAGAGAACCAGGACTCTTAGACCTAGAAGAGTAGGCTTGTGTTTTCTTGCCTTCCTTCTCTGCCTCTACTGAGGGAGGAGATGGCTACCAGGAGGATTGTCCTTCAGTTGCTCTCAAGCACCTTTGCCAGTTGGTTCGGAATAGTGGTGGTGGGAGCAGGTCATGCAACTGCCTCTAGGTCACATAGAACAATGAAGGCAGGGAGGAAAATGGGGAACAGTGCAAAATAAAATAACAATTCTTGGTATCCTGCAGCCTGAGGGTGATTTGGGAGCTAAAGAGGTAGACCTTGCAACAATAAAACAAATTTCAAAACCCGAAAAGCTATGTTAGGAGGAAACTGGTTTCTCAAACAATATGGCCCCAAAATTCCATGGGACTAACACTGACCTCTCACCAGAAGATCGAAGGGAGATTGGCAGAAACCCAGAGAATTGGCTGTTTTCAGCCTCCTACCCCATTTCTCTGGGGTTTCCTCTGGTCTTCCACCAAAGTTAAGGTGGTAGCCCCATGGAATTTCAGGGCCTTTAGCCCCGATTTTAACTGGGAGTAAGTGTCAGGTGTCTTTCCAGAGAGCCGGCACAGGCACATTAGGGTGGACTTTAACCCGGAGCGGGATTTAGGCAGGTGAGGGGGCGGGGCATGTGAGAAACTCCAGCTGCTGCCATAAGTTTCAGGCCCGAGCTATTTTCATTTTCGGGCCTCATTAACATGATTTGCATACATGTATGCGGCTCCCCCTCCCCCAATTTAGGTGGGCACCTCATCTGCTGCTAAAAACAGTGGCGTTAAAATCCCCACAGAGCAGGAAAGGAGTGGGTAATCGACCCATTCCTTTTTAATGCCCTCTGCCAAATTTTGCCAGGCGGAGGAGCGGGGAAGTTATAACTCCCCTCGCAGTGGGTCTAAACAGCTCCTCTCTGTGTTATAAAATTTGAAGATTCTGTGATAAACGTCTATGTTAAGAAATGTACTGTTATGCACGTGGGAATAAAAACAAAAAAGTATGTCCTGAGCTCCCAATCAGACACCCCTTCTCGACCCTTGCCCCAGTGGTAATATCCCTCACCCACACCGACACCCCATAAGAGCTCATACACTCAACTGAGTGAACTTACAGCTGCCAAGTACAGCTCTCTTCATGTGGAGAAGGTTGACATACATAGGAGGTGAAGTTAAGTGTCTTTTTTTTAAGAGATGAATGAAATATTCATTGATGCCAATGAATGAATTTACAGTTAACAAGTGCATGATAGAGAGAAGGAGAGAGAGAATACCTACAGAAGTGGATCTTTGAATACCTATTGAGAATTGTCCGAAAGCCTATTTCCATAACTAAACAGCCAAGAGTGTCCAAACGTATACACTGTGACAGCGTAGTAATCACTGGGACCTGTCTCCTGCCTTCTCCAACATTGTAAGATAAGGTGTTCATTTTATCCACCTCCTAAGGATGGAGTCAGGTTCCAGTGGCCGTTTCACAGGCCTAAAACGGGGGCCAAAGCGTCCAATATGGCGGGTGGTGCGCGCGCGCGTGCACATTCTGAGCATGAAGTG
This sequence comes from Heptranchias perlo, assembly GCF_035084215.1. NCBI lineage: Eukaryota > Metazoa > Chordata > Chondrichthyes > Hexanchiformes > Hexanchidae > Heptranchias > Heptranchias perlo. Next base: position 5,711,139 of record NC_090352.1, read on the forward strand.
TGCCTCCTGCCATTTTGGTATAGGCATCAAAAGAAGCGTCCAGGGTCTGCACCTGAAACAGGCATTAGACCCTTTGCATATGTAAATAAGGGGCCTATCGCCTGAATGATCCCTCCTTTACCAAATTGGTTTGGCCTGAATGCAGATGGCATCATGCAGCCTAACAGGCGGTCCTTAAAGGGACCGCTGCAGGCCGCAACCCTTAACTGGCAAGTTTTTAAAAAGTACTTACCTGAATGTGGAGCCAGGAGGAGCAGGAATGCTCCACATTACAAACCAGGTAAGCCGTTGCCGGCCACTAATCGACCCCCTCCCCTGCTTGCTCCCCTCTTTCGATCGCCCCCTCTCCCGAATGTATCCTCTCCCACTCACCCCCTCTCTCCCGGTCACCCCACCCTTCTCCCAAGGCCTACCTGAGGGCCTCTGCTGGTGACGCATTGGCCCCGTGTTCTCCTCTGGGGCGAGCTGCCCAGCAGGTGTCCACAGCTTTTTTTTTATTCGTTCATGGGATGTGGGCGTCGCTGGAAAGGCCGGCATTTATTGCCTATCCCTAATTGCCCTCGAGAAGGTGGTGGTGAGCCGCCTTCTTGAACCGCTGCAGTCCGTGTGGTGAAGGTTCTCCCACAGTGCTGTTAGGAAGGGAGTTCCAGGATATTGACCCAGCGACGATGTAGGAACGGCGATATATTTCCAAGTCGGGATGGTGTGTGACTTGGAGGGGAATGTACAGGTGGTGTTGTTCCCATGTACCTGCTGCTCTTGTCCTTCTAGGTGGTGGAGGTCATGGGTTTGGGAGGTGCTGTCGAAGAAGCCTTGGCCAGTTGCTGCAGTGCATCCTGTGGATGGTACACACTGCAGCCACTGTGCGCCGGTGGTGAAGGGAGTGAATGTTTAGGGTGGTGGATGGGGTGCCAATTAAGTGGGCTGCTTTATCCTGGATGGTGTCGAGCTTCTTGAGTGTTGTTGGAGCTGCACTCATCCAGGCAAGTGGAGAGTATTCCATCACACTCCTGACTTGTGCCTTGTAGATGGTGGAAAGGCTTTGGGGAGTCAGGAGGTGAGTCACTCGCCGCAGAATCCCCAGCCTCTGACCTGCTGTTGTAGCCACAGTATTTAGATGGCTGGTCCAGTTCAGTTTCTGGTCAATGGTGACCCCCAGGATGTTGATGGTGGGGGATTCGGCGATGGTAATGCCGCTGAATGTCAAGGGGAGGTGGTTAGACTCTCTCTTGTTGGAGATGGTCATTGCCTGGCACTTGTCTGGGGCGAATGTTACTTGCCACTTATGAGCCCAAGCCTGGATGTTGTCCAGGTCTTGCTGCATGCAGGCTCGGACTGCTTCATTATTTGAGGGGTTGCGAATGGAACTGAACACTGTGCAATCACCAGCGAACATCCCCATTTCTGATCTCATGATGGAGGGAAGGTCACTGATGAAGCAGCTGAAGATGGTTGGGCCTAGGACACTGCCCTGAGGAACTCCTGCAGCAATGTCCTGGGGCTGAGATGATTGGCCTCCAACAACCACTACCATCTTCCTTTGTGCTCGGTATGACTCCAACCATTGGAGAGTTTTCCCCCTGATTCCCATTGACTTCAATTTTACTCTGGCTCCTTAGTGCCACACTCAGTCAAATGCTGCCTTGATGTCAAGGGCAGTCACTAGCTCTCCAGCCTGATGCAAATGAGGCCCGAGGCCCAATATCTGGTGGGCCCTTGGCCTACCCGTTCCAGTGCAGGGGACAGCAGGGGGAGGCGGGGTCACATCGGGAATGCAGCGCGATCCCCCACCCTCACCGTTTCTGCCTTTTTGGTGGTGGGGGGTGTGGTGGAGTTAAAATCAGGCCTAGTGTTGCTTCTGGTGAGTCATAATTAGCTGCTCCCACTATTGAACTGATGTTTCATGAATTTGATGGGAGGAAAATGCCCCTTTGAATGGGAGCTGTTAGAATATCAAAATAATCAAATGTTTTCTTTATAAAAGCGAAAAACATACCTTTATAATTCTATACTAATCTCTTATCTGTATTCCTATTAACTAAATATTTTATGCTGAGTGAATTCCTTTATGGCAGATAACGCTACAGGTTCTAAAGCTTGGATCACAGCTTCACAGCAACATTATATAAGATAATAATATGTTCAAGAAATGTTTCGACAATAATGAATTCAGTAATCGTTCCTGGGAGGCTGTCCTATTAAAAACCCAGATTTCCCATTGCTGCCGACATAATATAGCTTCCACAAAGCATCAATCTTGTAAGCTGCAGCTTCAATTGATTTTGTTTCAGAAATGTAGCTGTCATCATGAGGCCCCCATTACATGATAAATGCACAGAGTTTGTGCATTTTCTAATTTTACAGGAGTGACATTATACATCCATCAGATTACACAGCCTGCCACTTGTTTCCCCTGTTGTCTCACTAGTACCACGCTCCACCCTCAGCGTGACCTGAAGGCGGTGTATATCAAACATTGCAGCTCCTTACACCTCGCCTCAGCAATAGCAAGGGGTGAATCAGCCGCCCACTATACATCTCCCCCGTTTATAGTTCCATTGACTTCAGCCAGGAGAGATGTATAACGGGCGACTGATTCGATATTGCCCAGATTACACTATCGTAAAGTCAAAATTACCCCCAACATGTTCACTAATGATTATGCAAGCACTGGTTTAAAGACCTGAATGTGCAGTCAATGCTGTTCGCACTTAGCCAGTCATTTTTTAAATGAACTCAGCAAAGCTTGATTACGTGCATTCTGGTGTATTACAGGTTACATCACATGGTACAGTCAGATATAAACATCGAGAATCTTCCTTAGTTCCATTTGTCTTGGGTACGCTGCCTAATGAGCTTTGATGGGGCCAGACTCTTTCCTTGGTCGAGGGGAGCTTTGGCCAACTGGGCTGGGTGAGCAAAGGAGTTCTCGGGGTAATGATGGTGGGTGAGGTTTGGGCAGCACGTAGTCAATAAGTGTGTTGATATATCCAGAGACCCTTTGGCTGGGGCGCGAGGGGGAGGGGAACAGCTACAGTGGGGCTGCGGGTAAGATGGGCCTATAACATGGCAGCCAACCCTTTGTGCTTCCATAACTCTATGAAAAGCCTGTGTGTCACTCACTGTGATTGACAAATATCCCATGGTTTACTGTGAGGGATGTAACTTCAATTGTTTTAAAAGCCATTGTGCACTCTTTTACTGTGCATTCACGCTCCACAAATTTAGTATGAGTGCAAAACTGAAACCACTTCACACCAATGCTAAACTTGGAATACAATCAAATTTGATAGCCCGAACTGACTCTGAAGCAAAGTGGAGTGAGATTCTTTCCTCTAGGGTGTCACTTCACTTTGTTCCATTGTCTGATCAGGCACTGACTGGGGATTCAGGCTCCACAATAACTGCAAGTGAAACCACTTTGCAGCTATAGTTGTAGTGTGAATTCATGCTAACCGCCACCGGGTGACTGAGCATTGTACACATTCAATTTCATACCATTTACAAAATACACCATCACTAAAAGAAGCTAAGAATCTGTGAAAGGAGAAAAGGCCATGCAGGGCAGAAAGCTAACGTTACAGTTCTGGATGTTTCCCAACACTTTTCTCTTGTATTTACTTCCTGAAGGCAGTTTCCAGAAGCAGATCGAACATAACCAGGACCGGCACTTTGTGCCATGTATGGGTTAGTGTGCCCAGGTTTAATTAATGTCTCATCACAGTGCATCAATCACTGGAGAATACTTGAGATGCTCTCCAACGTGTACCTTCCAAAGAGCAGAAAACACTAGAGGCTGGGTATTAACTCTGAGGCGGGAAGAGAGGGTTGGAGGGGGGAGGATTTACGGACAGGAAACACGGAAATAAGGTTTCCCCGCAGGTCCTGCCGATTTTGGCGGTAGGACCCATTTAAAATTTTTTCAACAGGTTTCACGCCCGACAGCCAGGAAGCGATCGGGATCTTCAGGGTTTAGATCAGGGGTTGGGGAGAGATCGGAGCCTTTGGGGTTTGGATCAGGGGGGTTGGGGAGAGATGGGGGTCTTTGGGGTTTGGATCAGGGGGGTTGGGGAGAGATGGGGGTCTTTGGGGTTTGGATCAAAGGGGGTCGGGTAGAGATGGGTGTCTTTGGGGTTTGGATCAGGGGGTCGGGGAGAGATGGGGGTCTTTGGGGTTTGGATCAGGGGGGTTGGGGAGAGATCGGAGCCTTTGGGGTTTGGATCAGGGGGGTTGGGGAGAGATGGGGATCTTTGGGGTTTGGATCAGGGGGGTTGGGGAGAAATGGGGGTCTTTGGGGTTTGGATCGGGGGGGTCGGGTAGTGATGGGGGTCTTTGGGGTTTGGATCGGGGGGGTCGGGGAGAGATGGGGGTCTTTAGGGTTTGGATCAGGAGGTCGGGTAGTGATGGGGGTCTTTGGGGTATGGATTGGGGGAGTCGGGGAGAGATCGGGGTCTTCGGGGTTTGGATCGGGGGGTTGGGGAGAGATGGGGGTCTTTGGGGTTTGGATCAGGAGGTCGGGTAGTGATGGGGGTCTTTGGGGTTTGGATCGGGGGGTCGGGGAGAGATGGGGGTCTTTGGGGTTTGGATCAGGAGGTCGGGTAGTGATGGGGGTCTTTGGGGTTTGGATCGGGGGGTCGGGGAGAGATGGGGGTCTTTGGGGTTTGGATCGGGGGGTCGGGGAGAGATGGGGGTCTTTGGGGTTTGGATCAGGAGGTCGGGTAGTGATGGGGGTCTTTGGGGTTTGGATCGGGGGGTCGGGGAGAGATGGGGGTCTTTGGGGTTTGGATCAGGAGGTCGGGTAGTGATGGGGGTCTTTGGGGTTTGGATCAGGGGGTCGGGGAGAGATGGGGGTCTTTAGGGTTTGGATCAGGAGGTCGGGTAGTGATGGGGGTCTTTGGGGTTTGGATCAGGAGGTCGGGTAGTGATGGGGGTCTTTGGGGTTTGGATCAGGGGGGTCGGGGAGAGATGGGGGTCTTCGGGGTATGGATCACGGGGGTACGATCACAGGGAGGGGGAAGTCGGACATCCCGGGGGGTCGGACACTCCTGCTCCTCCTGGCCCACAAGCAGTGCAATAAAGGCACTTACCTCAAGGATCTGGTCCTTCTCACCTCTTTTCATCTGCTGGGAATCCTGGCCTGCAGGTGTTAAAAATAAACCTTGAGTTAAAATGGAGGCATGCCACCTTCTTAAAATACTATAATGACCAACCCACTTCCTGAGAGCAGGTTGGTTGCCCAATCCTCGACCCCCCCCTCTGCTAAAGTGGGAGGGTTGGAAGTGGGTTGGGGTCGGGTTTCCCGTTTTTTTATTTTTACCCCCCCCCCCACCTGCCCTGGGGGTTAAAATGACCCCTTAGGTGATCAGATCAATGTGCACAGGCAAGATTATTTAGTCAAATTTATTTACAGGTTAAAATAATACTGAATCAGCAGAATAATTTAAAATAAAATTAGACTCTGTCCATAAGGGATTAATATACCCTTTTAGAATATATTCTTTACAGAGTCATATAAACAACAGGACCTTTGAATAAGATGTAATTTGTCTCTTGGTAGACCTCCCAGTTATGATTTTGTCTGTGGACCAAGTCTGTCTGTCAATCCGTATGAATTATCGTTCTGAATAAACTGGTCTTGCTACCAAGCAAATTTTTTTACTTCATTAGTTTCTAAACAAAGACAATGAAACAAACGCAAGCCATATTTAAGCCAGATGTTTCCCGTCGAATATTCTGCCAAGGGATCCTTCCGGATTCACAGCCAGCTGTAGCCAATTTATAAATTGGATTTTCCCTGAATATCTGACATTATGTAAGATAAAATACAGAAATCTCCAAAATGCGCCACAGCTACACCTAATGAGCAGATAATGTAAACAGGAACAGTGTTCTGGTACTTGACACGGTGAGAACTGGGTAGAAATGGGCCTGCACTGTCTTTATATGTACTGGGATGTTTGGTTAGGTATGTGTAGACAGAACTGTGAGTGACTGACTTAGGCTTTCACTTTCACAGGTCTTAGCATGTCTTTTGTTGGCTTTCAGCTCTGCAGAGGAGAACATGATGGGGCACATCAGGAATGAATGGAATGAACACAGTATTCAACCATTAGGGATTTAGTTGTGAAATTTTGGTTTGAGTATGTCAGCGTATTTTCTTCAGCAGAGGGGATCACTACCAAGTAGTGCAGGTATGTGTTGCTATGGTTACAGCTAGAGCTCTGTGAATTTTTGTTTTCATGACTGCTGACAGAAGGGTAGATGTAGAGAAAATGTTTCCACTTGCGGGGGAGTCCAGAACCAGGGGCCATAAATATAAGATAGTCACTAATAAATCCAATAGGGAATTCAGGAGAAACTTCTTTATCCAGAGAGTGGTTAGAATGTGGAACTCGCTACCACAAGGAGTAGTTGAGGCGAATGGCATAGATACATTTAAGGGAAAGCTAGATAAACACATGAGGGAGAAAGGAATAGAAGGATATGCGGATAGAATTAGATGAAGTAGGGACAGAGGAAGCTCGCGTGGAACATAAACACCAACATGGACCTGTTGGGCCGAATGGCCTGTTTCTGTGCTGTAAATTCTATGCAAAAAAAAAATAATTCCGGTTGCACATGAAATAAATTCCACATGACACATTGGTGAGATAACATAAATTGTAGGTATGATTTGGTGCATCCTGAATAAGGAAACTATTTCCAATGACAATTCTGCAGACAAGTCTTATAAAGAGAGGTACGGTAGCATAGTGGTTATGTTACTGGGCCAGTAATCCAGAGGCCTGGATTAAAATCCAGAGTCATGAGTTCAAATCCTGCCACGGCAGCTGGCGAATTTAAATTCAATCAATTAATTAAATAAAAATCTGGAATTAAAATACTAGTATCAATAATGATGGCCATGAAACTACCGGATTGTTGTAAAAACCCATCTGGTTCACTAATGTCCTTGAGGAAAGGAAACCTGCCGTCCTTACCCGGTCTGGCCTATATGTGACTCCAGACCCACAGCAATGTGGTTGATTCTTAATTGCCCTCTGAAATGGCCTAGCAAGCCACTCAGTTGTAAAATCTCGCTACGAAAAGTCATAAAAAGAATAAAACCGGACGGACCACCCGGCATCGGACCACGAGGCACCGGATATGACAATGGCAAAACACCAAGCCCAGTCGACCCAGTCGATCCTTACTAACATCTGGGGACTTGTGCCAAAATTGGGAGAGCTGTCCCACAGACGAGTCAAGCAACAGCCTGACATAGCCATACTCACAGAATCATACCTTTCAGCCAACGTCCCAAACTCTTCCATCACCATCCCTGGGTATGTCCTGTCCCACCGGCAGGACAGACCCACCAGAGGTGGCGGTACAGTGATATACAGTCAGGAGGGAGTGGCCCTGGGAGTCCTCAACATTGACTCTGGATCTCATGGCATCAGGTCAAACATGGGCAAGGAAACCTCCTGCTGATTACCACCTACCGTCCTCCCTCAGCTGATGAATCAGTCCTCCTCCATGTTGAGCACCACTTGAAGGAAGCACTGAGGGTAGCAAGGGCACAGAATGTACTCTGGGTGGGGGACTTCAATGTCCATCACCAAGAGTGGCTCGGTAGCACCACTACTGACCGAGCTGGCCGAGTCCTGAAGGACATAGCTGCTAGACTGGGCCTACAGCAGGTGGTGAGGGAAAAACTTACTTGACCTCGTCCTCACCAATCTACCTGTCGCAAATGCATCTGTCCATGACAGTATTGGTAGGAATGACCACCACACAGTCCTCGTGGAGATGAAGTCCCGTCTTCGCACTGAGGACACCATCCAACGTGTTGTGTGGCACTACCACCGTGCTAAATGGGATAGATTCAGAACAGATCTAGCAGCTCAAAACTGGGCATCCATGAGGTACTGTGGGCCATCAGCAGCAGCAGAATTGCATTCCAGCACAATCTGTAACCTCATGGCCCAGCATATTCCTCACTCTACCATTACCAACAAGCCAGGGGATCAACCCTGGTTCAATGAGGAGTGTAGACGAGCATGCCAGGAGCAGCACCAGGCGTACCTAAAAATGAGGTGCCAACCTGGTGAAGCTACAACTCAGGACTACATGCATGCTAAACAGCGGAAGCGACATGCTATAGACAGAGCTAAGCGATTCCACAACCAACGGATCAGATCAAAGCTCTGCAGTCCTGCCACATCCAGTCGTGAATGGTGGTGGACAATTAAACAGCTAACAGGAGGAGGAGGCTCTGCAAACATCCCCATTCTCAATGATGGCGGAGTCCAGCACGTGAGTGCAAAAGACAAGGCTGAAGCGTTTGCAACCATCTTCAGCCAGAAGTGCCGAGTGGATGATCCATCTCAGCCTCCTCCCGATATCCCCACCATCGTGGAAGCCAGTCTACGGCCAATTCGATTCACTCCACGTGATATCAAGAAACGGCTGAGTGCACTGGATACAGCAAAGGCTATGGGCCCCGACAACATCCCAGCTGAAGACTTGTGCTCCAGAACTAGCTGTGCCTCTAGCCAAGCTGTTCCAGTACAGCTACAACACTGGCATCTACCCAACAATGTGGAAAATTGCCCAGGTATGTCCTGTCCACAAAAAGCAGGACAAATCCAATCCGGCCAATTACCGCCCCAGCAGTCTACTCTCAATCATCAGCAAAGTGATGGAAGGTGTCGTCGACAGTGCTATCAAGCGGCACTTACTCACCAATAACCTGCTCACCGATGCTCAGTTTGGGTTCCGCCAGGACCACTCGGCTCCAGACCTCATTACAGCCTTGGTCCAAACATGGTCAAAAGAGCTGAATTCCAGAGGTGAGGTGAGAGTGATTGCCCTTGACATCAAGGCAGCATTTGACCGAGTGTGGCAACAAGGAGCCCTAGTAAAATTGAAGTCAATGGGAATCAGGGGGAAAACTCTCCAGTGGCTGGAGTCATACCTGGCACAAAGGAAGATGGTTGTGGTTGTTGGAGGCCAATCATCTCAGCCCCAGGGCATTGCTGCAGGAGTTCCTCAGGGCAGTGTCCTTGGCCCAACCATAGAGTCATACAGCACGGATAGAGGCCCTTCGGCCCATCGCGTCCGCGCCGGCCATCAAGCCCTGTCTACTCTAATCCCATATTCCAGCATTTGGTCCGATCTTCAGCTGCTTCATCAATGACCTTCCCTCCATCATAAGGTCAGAAATGGGGATGTTCGCTGATGACTGCACAGTGTTCAGTTCCATTTGCAACCCCTCAGATAACGAAGCAGTCCGAGCCCGCATGCAGCAAGACCTGGACAACATCCAGGCTTGGGCTGATAAGTGGCAAGTAACATTCGCGCCAGATAAGTGCCAGGCAATGACCATCTCCAACAAGAGAGAGTCTAACCATTCAACGGCATTACCATCGCCGAATCCCCCACCATCAACATCCTGGGGGTCACCATTGACCAGAAACATAACTGGACCAGCCATATAAATACTGTGGCTACGAGAGCAGGTCAGAGGCTGGGTATTCTGCGGCGAGTGACTCACCTCCTGACTCCCCAAAGCCTTTCCACCATCTACAAGGCACAAGTCAGGAGTGTGATGGAATACTCTCCACTTGCCTGGATGAGTGCAGCTCCAACAACACTCAAGAAGCTCGACACCATCCAAGATAAAGCAGCCCGCTTGATTGGCACCCCATCCACCACTCTAAACATTCACTCCCTTCACCACCGGCGCACAGTGGCTGCAGTGTGCACCATCCACAGGATGCACTGCAGCAACTCACCAAGGCTTCTTCGACAGCACCTCCCAAACCCGCGACCTCTACCACCTAGAAGGACAAGGGCAGCAGGCACATGGGAACAACACCACCTGCACGTTCCCCTCCAAGTCACACACCATCCCGACTTGGAAATATATCGCCGTTCCTTCATTGTCGCTGGGTCAAAATCCTGGAACTCCCTTCCTAACAGCACTGCGGGAGAACCGTCACCACACGGACTGCAGTGGTTCAAGAAGGCAGCTCACCACCACCTTCTCAAGGGCAATTAGGGATGGGCAATAAATGCCGGCCTTGCCAGCGACGCCCACATCCCGTGAACGAATAAAAAAAATTTTAAAAATCCTTTGAGATTGCCATTGAGTCATTTCTCAGTCGACCTTGTTCTGGTTTTGACATTGATGTATGCGTCCAAGAGTCATAAGATCGCACTTATAATGTAACCCTACCTTAGCCCTGCAGATTTCTCCTTGATGGTGGTGGGGGCGGGGGGCGGGGAGGGGAGAGATGGAATAGCAAAGGGAAACCAGGGAAGTGAAAGATATTGAAGTTAGAAAAATAAGGGAAAAAATGATGGAAAGAATATCTTCGCTAGAAAAAAAGTGGAATTAATGCCGCTTCTCTGGGCGTTTCACCGAATTCCCTCCCTAATCCTCTCCGCCTCTCTCCTCCTCCTTTAGGACGCTGCTTAAAACCTACTCTTTGTCCAAGCATTTGGTCACCTGTCCCAATGTCTCCTTCTTTAGCTCGGTGTCAATTTTTTGTCTGATTACGCTCTTGTAAAGAGCCTTGGGATGTTTTACTATGTTAAACGCACTAAATAAATGCAAGTTGTTGTTGTTGAATTCCCGCCAAAGGAGATCAGGAAAAAATAAATATTTGAAATACTTCCATTTCTATAGAGCCTTTCCTGCCCGCAGGATGCCCAAAGCACTTTTGAGCCAGTTAAGTACTTTTGAACTGAATTGTTGTAATGTAGAAAACACAGCAGCCAATTTGCACACAGCAAGATCCCACAAACAGCAATGAGATAATGGCCAGATAATCTATGTCAGTGATGTTGGTTGAGAGATAGATATTGGTCAAGACACCGGGGAGAACTCCCCTGGTCTTCGAAATAGTGCCATGGGATCTTTGACGTCCACCTGAGGAGGCAGACGGGGCCTCGGTTTAACCTCTCATCGGAAAGACAGCAACTCCGACAGTGCAGCACTCCCTCGGTACTGCAATGGGAGTGTTAGTCTAGATTACGTGCTCAAGTCTCTGGAGTGGGACTCAAACCCACAACCTTCTGACTCAGGGGCAAAGAATGCTACCAACTGAACCATGGCTAATACCTAAGGAGACCCTCCCCATCCCCAATTAAATTCAGGACAATTTGGGTAGCTAATTTAGTAATATTACATCAGTAAAGCAGCTTCTGATAGTGCAGCAGCTTTAATAATGTAATATTACTGTTATTTTCCATATGACGCTCTACATGCTAAAAAAAACTGCTCGGCCCTGGGAGGCTTGCTGAACCTGCCAGGACTCAACGCAAGTGGCAGAGATAGTCAACGGGTAAGTACATAGCACTGAAAGTATTTCTGTCCTTCTTTAATCAGGTTATGGGAGAGGAGCATATAAATACAAGAAGGGATTCCTGTAATCAAAGGGGAAACTCACAATTAAGTCTTTACAAAATTAAGTGCAAACTTTGAAGTCCCATAACAGCAGTTAGTATCAAGATGGCTGTTCTTTGTGGTATATGGAACAGCCGGTAGTTAATGAAGCAACTAATTGTATATAATGAGGACCTCCATCTGGGCTCCTGGGAACGCAAAGGCTAATTGTGAGGGAACTTGGCACAATTTTGTATTACAAAAATGTGTTAATGTGTAAAAATAAACTATAATAAAACTAGGGGCAAATAAAACGGGTGTCTCCAGCAGCATCTTCCCAAAGAGAATCACGGAAAATTGCACATGTGCTAATACGCATCCTATTACAATACATGAACATATTTAAATGAAGCTCTTGCCTATTTTTAGCAAAAATTCCTTGGGCCCACCTTAAGAAACGACTGGAGTTTTGTTCATGGTGCACAATGGGTAAAGATCGGGCAGGATTGACTTCTGCTTAATTTCTCAACCCCCGCCCACCCATGCCCATTCCACTCTTGTGCCCTTGCAATGGCACATGGAAAATAGACCCTATGAATACCTGTGTAAAAAAAAAATTAGCCCAAAGAATTCCAGTACAAAGGGAAGGAGATGATGGTTTGCTCTCACTTATCAAATCTGCGGGTCAGAAACGAGAGAGATTCAGAATTAATGTATTAAAATTAAGTGTCAGGTCATGGAAAGGAGCACTCTTCCAACATAAACTCTGACATTTATTGTCAAGAGGAGACTTCGAGTCCTGCTGACTCATGCTTTACCTGACAATAGCGCTTTCCTCAAGCACAGAGGCAAGAAAGTTTAAACCCAACCTATCACGTGCTAGATCAGCCTACTTTTACCAGAAAGAAACAAGATAAGCCTAATTATTTAAGAAATTATTTAAGAAAGAAGAGAAAACAGGGAACTACAGACCAGTTAGCCTGACATCAGTAATCAGAAAATACGAGAATCTATTATAAAGGATGTGATAACAGGACACTTAGAAAATAATAATAGGATTAGGCAGTGTCAACATGGATTTATGAAAGGGAAATCATGTTTGACAAACCTAACGGAGTTCTTTGAGGATGTAACTAGTAGAATAGATAAGGGGGAACTAGTGGTTGTGGTGTATTTGGATTTTCAGAAGGCTTTCGATAAGGTCCCACACAGGAGATTGGTGAACAAAGTTAGAGCACAAGGAATTAGGGGTGATATACTGACATGGATTAAGAATTGGTTAACAGACAGAAAACAGAGAGTAGGAATAAACGGATCTTTTTCAGGTTGGCAGACTGTGACTAGTGGGGCACTGCAGGGATCAGTACTTTTTTTTATTCGCTCATGGGACGTGGGCGTCGCTGGCAAGGCCAGCATTTGTTGTCCATCCCTAATTGCCCTTGAGAAGCCGCCTTCTTGAACCGCTGCAGTCTGTGTGGTGAAGGTTCTCCCACAGTGCTGTTAGGAAGGGAGTTCCAGGATTTTGACGAAGGAATGGCGATATATTTCCAAGTGGGGATGGTGTGTGACTTGGAGGGGAATGTGCAGGTGGTGTTGTTCCCATGTGCCTGCTGCCCTTGTCCTTCTAGGTGGTAGAGGTTACAGGTTTGGGAGGTGCTGTCGAAGAAGCCTTGGTGAGTTGCTGCAGTGCATCCTGTGGATGGTACACACTGCAGCCACGGTGCGCAGGTGGTGAAGGGAGTGAATGTTTAGGGTGGTGGATGGGGTGCCAATCAAGCGGGTTGCTTTGTACTGGATGATGTCAAGCTTCTTGAGTCTTGTTGGAGCTGCACTTATCCAGGCAAGTGGAGAGTATTCCATCACATTCCTGACTTGTGCCTTGTAGATGGTGGAAAGGCTTTGGGGAGTCAGGAGGTGAGTCACTCGCCACAGAATACCCAGCCTCTGAACTGCTCTTATAGCCACAGTATTTATATGGCTGGACCAGTTAAGTTTCTGGTCAATGGTGACCCCCAGGATGTTGATGGTGGGGGATTCGGTGATGGTAATGACGTTGAATGTCAAGGGGAGGTGGTTAGACTCTCTCTTGTTGGAGATGGTCATTGCCTGGCACTTGTCTGGCGTGAATGTTACTTGCCACTTATGAGCCCAAGCCTGGATGTTGTCCAGGTCTTGCTGCATGCGGGCACGGACTGCTTCATTATCTGAGGGGTTGCGAATGGAACTGAACACTGTGCAATCATCAGCGAACATCCCCATTTCTGACCTTATGATGGAGGGAAGGTCATTGATGAAGCAGTTGAAGATGGTTGGGCCTAGGACACTGTCCTGAGGAACTCTTCCAGCAATGTCCTGGGGCTGAGATGATTGGCCTCCAACAACCACTACCATCTTCCTTTGTGCTAACTATGACTCCAGCCACTGGAGAGTTTTCCCCCTGATTCCCATTGACTTCAATTTTACTCTGGCTCCTTGGTGCCACACTCGGTCAAATGCTGCCTTGATGTCAAGGGCAGTCACTCTCACCTCACCTCTGGAATTCAGCTCTTTTGTCCAAGTTTGGACCAAGGCTGTAATGAGGTCTGGAGCTGATTGGTCCTGGGGAGCCCAAACTGAGCATCGGTGAGCAGGTTATTGGTGAGTAAGTGCCGCTTGATAGCACTGTCGACGACACCTTCCATCACTTTGCTAATGATTGAGAGTAAACTGCTGGGGCGGTAATTGGCCGGATTGGATTTGTCCTGCTTTTTGTGGACAGGACATACCTAGGCGGCTAGTTCTGGAGCACAAGTCTTCAGCACTACAACCTGGATGTCGTTGGGGCCCATAGCCTTTGCTGTATCCAGTGCACTCAGCCATTTTTTGATATCACATGGAGTGAATCGAATTGGCTGAAGACTGGCATCTGTGATGGTGGGGATATCGGGAGGAGGCCGAGATGGATCATCCACTCGGCACTTCTGGCTGAAGGTGGTTGCAAACGCTTCAGCGATTTCTTTTGCACTCACGTGCTAGTCTCTGCATTATTGAGGATGGGGATGTTTACAGACCCTCCTCCTCCCGTTAATTGTCCACTACCATTCACGACTGGATGTGGCAGGACTGCGGAGCTTTGATCTGATCCGTTGGTTGTGGAATTTTTAAAAATATATTCGTTCATGGGATGTGGGTGTTGCTGGCGTGGCCGGCATTTATTGCCCATCCCTAGTTGCCCTTGAGAAGGTGGTGGTGAGCCGCCTTCTTGAACCGCTGCAGTCCGTGTGGTGAAGGTTCTCCCACAGTGCTGTTAGGAAGTGAGTTCCAGGATTTTGACCCAGCGACGATGAAGGAACAGGGATATATTTCCAAGTCGGGATGGTGTGTGACTTGGAGGGGAATGTGCAGGTGGTGTTGTTCCCATGTGCCTGCTGCTCTTGTCCTTCTAGGTGGTAGAGGTCATGGGTTTGGGAGGTGCTGTCGAAGAAGCCTTGGCAAGTTGCTGCAGTGCATCCTGTGGATGGTGCACACTGCAGCCACTGTGCGCCGGTGGTGAAGGGAGTGCATGTTTAGGGTGGTGGATGGGGTGCCAATCAAGCGGGCTGCTGTGTCCTGGATGATGTCGAGCTTCTTGAGTGTTGTTGGAGCTGCACTCATCCAGGCAAGTGGAGAGTATTCGATCACACCCCTGACTTGTGCCTTGTAGATGGTGGAAAGGCTTTGAGGAGTCAGGAGGTGAGTCACTTGCCGCAGAATACCCAGCCTCTGACCTGCTGTTGTAGCCACAGTATTTATATGGCTGGTCCAGTTAAGTTTCTGGTCAATGGTGACCCCCAGGATGTTGATGGTGGGGGATTCGGCAATCGCTTAGCTCTGTCTATAGCATGTTGCTTCCGCTGTTTAGCATGCATGTAGTCCTGAGTTGTAGCTTCACCAGGTTGGCACCTCATTTTTAGGTACGCCTGGTGCTGCTCCTGGTATGCTCTTCTGCACTCCTCATTGAACCAGGGTTGATCCCCTGGCTTGTTGGTAATGGTGGAGTGAGGAATTTGCTGGGCCATGAGGTTACAGATTGTGCTGGAATATAGTTCTGCTAGTGCTGATGGCCCACAGCGCCTCATGGATGCCCAGTTTTGAGCTGCAAGATCTGTTCTGAATCTATCCCATTTAGCACGGTGGTAGTGCCACACAACACGTTGGATGGTGTCCTCAGTGTGAAGACGGGACTTCGTCTCCACAAGGACTGTGTGGTGGTCACTCCAACCAAATACTGTCATGGACAGATGCATCTGCGACAGGTAGATTGATGTGGTCGAGGTCAAGTATGTTTTTCCCTCACCACCTGCCGCAGGCTCAGTCTGGCAGCTATGTCCTTCAGGACTCGGCCAGCTCAGTCAGTAGTGGTGCTACTGTGCCACTCTTGATAATGGACATTGAAGTCCCCCACTCAGAGTACATTTTGTGCCCTTGCTACCCTCAGTGCTTCCTCCAAGTGGTGCTCAACATGGAGGAGGACTGATTCATCAGCTGAGGGAGGGCGGTGGGTGGTAATCAGCAAGAGGTTTCCTTGCCCATGTTTGATCTGATGCCATGAGATTTCATGGGGGTCTGGTGTCAATGTTGAGGACTCCCAGGGCCACTCCCTCCTGGCTGTATATCACTGTACCGCCACCTCTGTTCAGTCTGTCCTGCCGGTGGGACAGGACATACCCAGGGATGGTGATGGAAGAGTTTGGGACGTTGGCTGAAAGATATGATTCTGTGAGTATGGCTATGTCAGGCTGTTGCTTGACTAGTCTGTGGGACAGCTCTCCCAATTTTGGCACAAGTCCCCAGATGTTAGTGAGGAGGACCTTGCAGGGTCGACTGGGCTTGGTTTGCCTTTGTCATGTCCGGTGCCTAGTGGTCCGATGCCAGTTGGTCTGTCTGGTTTTATTCTTATGACTTTCTGTGGCAAGATTGTACAACTGATTGGCTTGCTAGGCCATTTCAGAGGGTGATTAAGAATCAACCACATTGCTGTGAGTCTGGAGTCACATATAGGCCAGACCGGATAAGGACGACAGGTTTCCGTGAAAAAAAAAAGGGTTTTTTACAACAATACGATAGTTTCATGGCCACCATTACTAATACTAGTTTTTTGTATTCCAGGTTTTATTTATTTGAGTTTAAATTCCCCAGCTATCATGGCAGGATTTGAACTCATGACTCTGGATTACTGGTCTACTAACATAACCACTATGCTACCGTACCCTAGGCCCCAGCTATTTACAATTTATAACAATGATTTGGATGAGGGGACCAAATGTAATATTTCCAAGTTTGCTGATGTCACAAAACTAGGTGGGAATGTGAGTTGTGAAAAGATGCAAAGAGGCTTCAAGGGGATATAGACAGGCTTAGTGAGTGGGCAAGAACATGGCAGATGGAATATAATGTGGAAAAATGTGAAGTTATCCACTTTGGTAGGAAAAACAGAAATGCAGAGTATTTTTTAAATGATGAGAGATTGGGAAATGTTGATGTTCAAAGGGACCTGGGTGTCCTTGTACCTGAGTCACTGAAAGCTAACATGCAGGTTCAGCAAGAAATTGGGAAGGCAAATGATATGTTGGCCTTTATTACAAGAGGGTTTGAGTACAGGAGTAAAGATGCCTTACTGCAATTATATAGGGCCTTGGTGAGACCACACCTGAAGTATTGTGTACAATTTTGATCTCCTTACCTAAGAAAGGATATACTTGCCACAGAGGGAGTGCAAGGTTCACCAGACTGATTCCAGGGATGCCAGGATTGTCGTATGAGGAGAGATTGAGTGGACTTGTCCTGTATTCTCTAGAGTTTAGAAGAATGAGAGGTGATCTCATTGAAACATACAAAATTCTTAAAGGGCTCGACGTGGTAAATGCAAGGAGGAAGTTTCCCCTGGCTGGGGAATCTGGAACCGGGATAACAGTCTCAGAATAAGCTTGTGATTTTCAAATAAAACTGTTGGACTATAACCTGGTGTTGTAAGATTCCTTACATCAGAATAAAGGGTAGGCCATTTCGGACTGAGATGAGGAGAAATTTCTTTACTCAGAGGGTGGTGAATCTTCGGAATTCTCTACCGCAGAGGGCTGTGGAGGCTCAGTCATTGAGTACATTCAAAACAGAGATAGATAGATTTCTATATATTAAAGGGATCAAAGGATAAGGTTATGGTGCAGGAAAATGGCGTTGAGGTAGAAGATCAGCCATGATCTTGTTGAATGGCGGAGCAGACTCGAGGGGCCGGATGGCCTACTCTTGCTCCTATTTCTTATGTTCTTATGTTCTAAGGATGCAAGCAGTACTTTTGAAGCTTTATTTCACAAGGTATCAGCCTGCCAGGAGAGCAGTTCAAGTCCCACTCCAGAAACTTGAGTACATAATCTAGACTGACACTCCATGCAGTACTGAGGGAGTGCTGCACTGTCAGAGGTGCCATCTTTTGGATAAGATGTTAAACTGAGGCCTCGTATGCCCCCCTCAGGTGGATGTAAAAGACCCCGTGTCCTGGCTAACATTCGTTCCTCAATCAACACCTAAATCAGATGATCTGATCATTATCACATTGCTGTTTGTGGGATCTTGCTGTGCTCAAATTGGCTGCCGTGCTTCCTACATTACAACAGTGACCACACTTCAGAAGTACTTCATTGGCTGTAAAGCACTTTGGGATGTCCTGAGGTTGTAAAAGGCACTACATAAGACTTCTTTCTTCATCTTATGTAGAGAGGACGGATATGAATAGAGGAAATGCCATTACAAACCTGGAAAGCATTGAGAGAAGACAGGTGCTGAGAAGTAGGATTAACATGGGATTTCTCGGGTAAATTTTCTGAGGCCCCATTACCACAGGTTGGGCCTTGCATGCAGTAAGTTGCAGGAAGTTTACCTGCGGTTTTCCAATGTGTCATCTGCCCATGCATGGCCCTGAGAGGGTCTTGGAAGTTTTACTCGGTCTACTTTATATCGATGCTACATTTGTAGATTAAACTGACCCATAGGGGTGAACTTTCCTCGACTATCCCACTCAATTTCAGGCAGGATAGTGACTGAAAAAAGGCAAAATTGAACGGTGAGGCCTACTGCCACTTCACCGTCCTGTCCTCAATTTCCCTTCCCCTGCTCCTCTGGGACTGCTGCCGGCTGCTCCTTCTCTGCCTGCTGGTGAGGGGTGTGGGGGGGGAATGGCGGTAGTCCATGGCACTGGCCCATTTTGCTCTCATCTGCCCCTGTTTCCGCTGCTCCCTGGGGCTGCCAGGTGAACCATGGTGGTAGGCCCAGAGTACTGGGAGAAATGGCCCTAAATGGAGGGAGAGGGCCTTGTAGTGACCTACCCATCTCCCTCCAACTTGCTGCGATACCTCACCTGCTGATGGGCTCGGCTGAGGCATTGAGTGCATGGCTTTGCCAGCCTTCGGGACCCAGTGCCCCCTTTAAGCTATCTCTGGACCTCAGCGGCAGTCGTAGTGCAGAAACACCTCTGTCTTCCAGAGCGGGCCCCTGGCAGGCACCCATTGGCTGCCAGAAGTCCGCCATGTATTTGTAATAACCCCCCAACCAGGAAAACTGGGCAGGGGTCTCGGTGAGGTCAGGATGGTGGGTGTATGTCCTACCCCAACCCTGTAGGGGTGGGAACAGAGGAATCCAACTCATGCAGTCAGCCTAGTTAGACAATCTGCATACAAACACCTCTATCTCCTGAGTGGACAGGGATCTCTGCATGTTTCTTAAGAAAGCTATTCTTACTGTAGTTTGTAACAAAGATTAATTGGGATAAAACTACTCAGGGAGTCAGTTAAAGGGTTGATTCAATGGCTGATGTGGATCAGTCTTAAGTGTGAGTTATTACAATAATCTTTAATGGTTGCAATGACAGTGTTAGCTCATTTCACAGTAGAGTTCATAATTAATATTATATTCCTTAATTGTGTGTTATAAATGTGAAATAATGTTTATTGGTCCAATTATTATAATTGTACATAATACAGGTATTCCAATAAATCTGTCCTTCCCTTACCAGAGTCTGTGGTCAATTCATCTCTAAATCACATCTCAATCCTCAACTGCAGTGAGTTTTAATCCCAGTATAATCTCTGCAGGCCGTTTAAGGAATCCAAGTAAAGGGTTCATGGGTCCCGCTACACTGGGGTAGTCAGTAAACCGAGCGGCAGTTCAAAATGTGCGATTTAATTCCTGACACCGACTGTACTATTACAGCACAGAGAGAACAATGAGATCGCAGTTCCATCCGCTATAGCAGTAACACCACAATATCATCAACCACAACAACAACAACTTGCACGTATATAGCGTCTGTAACGTAATAAAATGGCACAAGGCGCTTCACAGGAGTGATTATCAAACAAAATTTGACACCGAGCCACATAGGGAGATATTAGGACAGGTGACCAAAAGCTTAGTCAAAGAGGTAGGTTTTAAGGAGGGGAGAGAGGTAGAGAGGCGGAGAGGTAGGGAGGGAATTCCAGAGCTTAGGGCCTAGGCAGCTGAAGGCACGGCCGCCCATGCTGGAGTGCTTAAAATCAGGGATGCTCAAGAGGCCAGAATTGGAGGAGCGCAGAGATCGCGGAGGGTTGTAGGGCTGGAGGAGATTACAGATATAGGGAAGGGGCGAGGCCATGGAGGGATTTGAAAACAAGGATGAGAATTTCAAAATCACCGTGTTGCTGGACCGGGAGCCAATGTAGGTCAGCGAGCACAGGGGCAATGGGTGAACGGGACTTTGTGCGAGTTAGGATACGAACAGGAAAAGGATTGTGCTGCAGTCCTGCACATCACAGAGAAGTCAGTGTTATAGATTACATTGAAACCAATATTGTACATTGCAATGCCACACAGTACAGTGGGGATGTCAAAGGGCCCTCTGTGTGAATCCAAAAGGTTGAAGTGTTTGCTTGGTATAGGTTGGATGCAACATGTCCTTCTATGAGCTGACTGTATGGGCTGTCAGCTTAATATGCTGGTGAATTTTTAATATGTGATTTGATAGCTCTTTTAATGAACCTTTTTAAATAACAGGAGTCTTTATACACTGCGCACAGAGTGTAGATATCATAATGCTGGATATAAAGAGAACCACATCACACTGCTGCGTTGGATATAATGATGTTGCCATGCTGTGCAAGACAGCAGTGAAAGCACTTTGCTGGGAATGAAAACCTGACACTGGGGTAATAGATGAGGTCACACTCTCTACTGTGTCTTTTGGATTGAGGGCAAATAGCAGTCGCAGGACTGAAAACAGCAATTTTGCAAAAGTCGCTCTCTTCCTGTTATAGATGTCAGTTTAATTCAAGAGATGAAATGCTTTGACCAGTTACAAATAGTTCTTTTACTAGAGCTAAAGGAGGGAGCCTTTGTGGCAACATTTCCACCTCTGAGTCAGAAGGTGCAGGGTTCAAACCCCACTCCAGACATAGGAACAGGAGTAGGACATTCAGCCCCTTGCACCTGTTCTACCATTCAATTAGATCATGGTTGATCTGACTTGATCAGACAGTCCCGGCAGTGGAGACTGGATCCCTGGCTCTGAATTCTGGGTTGATATCCAGTGGGATACTTGTGTCCAGTGGATGTGGGTGGCCCCCCCCATTGTCTGGGTCGTGGGAGCCCATAAAAACCCTCCTGCTGGATAGGACTAGCCCCCCCTATCGGCTGGTATAAAGAAGGTTACGGCCATGGAAGGAGTGTTCAGGTCATGGCCTGTCAGACTGTTAATCAGCCTCTGAATCCTCTCACTGCTTCACGTTGTTCTCCAAGGGAAGAGTGTGAAGATACGAGAGAAACAACAACCAGAGCTAAACAGCAGCCAGCTTAAAATAACACAAACACAATTTCCAATGCATTTTACTGTTGTTAGTGATTTTAGTGGATGCAGTCTAACTCTATCAATTCAAAGAGGATTTTTTTACACAAAAAAACCCAAATTATCCAATAATTCAAATTTAGCAACCCGATTAAAATAGCAATGTAAAGAAATGTGCTAACGAAAATGTGTCAGAGAATTTGAATTAATCGACTTATTACTCATATATAGTCAAGTAATTGTTTAGTATCACAGGCTGCTGATGACCTTGGGTCACCTCTATCTTAGAGATGAGTATATTGCTTGTATTGATGGCTATTTATAGAGTTGCAAGTGATAGAAACTGTTTGAGCTTAATGGATTTTGAAAGCTCAGAAACATGCACATTATCTTGTAAAACGTATCCTCCAGCAGCAGGTGGACAGAATACTACTCTTTTAACTGGTTAGAAAGCTCTAAATGATTCATCCGACAGGCGTTCTGCTCCTTTATCCCTACCTCCCCACTAGGTTATCACACTGTCTCCTACTCTAACTTATTCATAGAAATACATAGAACCTACAACATAGAAACAGATCATTCAGCCCAACCAGTTGTTGTGGCGTTTACCCTCCACACGAACAATTAGTTCCAATCACATTTACGTGGAATCATAGAATGGTTACAGCACCGAAGGAGGCCATTCGGCCCATTGAGCCTGTGCCAGCTCTCTGCAAGAGGAATCCAGCTAGCCCCACTCCCCTGCCCTTTCTCCATAGCCCTGCAAATTTTTTTCCCCTCAAGTACTTGTCCAATTCCCATTTGAAAGCCACGATTGAATCTGCCTCCACCACCCCCTCGGGCAGTGCATTCCAGATCATAACAACTCGCTGTGTAAAAAAGTTTTTCCTCATGTCGCCTTTGGTTCTTTTGCCAATTACCTTAAATCTGTGTCCTCTCATTCTTGACCCTTCTGCTAATGGGAATAGTTTCTCTCTATCTACTCTGTCTAGACCCTTCATAATTTTGAATACCTCTATCAAATCTCCTCTCAACCTTCTCTGCTCTAAGGAGAACAACCCCAGCTTCTCCAGTCTATCCACGTAACTGAAGTCCTTCATGCCTGGAACCATTCCAGTAAATCTTTTCTGCACCCTCACCAAGGCCTTCACATCCTTCCTAAAGTGCAGTGCCCAGAATTGGACACAATACTCCAGTTGTGGCCGAACCAGTGTTTTATAAAGGTTCATCATAAGTTCCTTGCTTTTGTACTCTATGCCTCTATTTATAAAGCCCAGGATCCCGTTTGCTTTGTTAACCGCTTTCTCAATCTGCCCTGCCACCTTCAACGATTTGTGCACATATACCCCCAGGTCTCTCTGTTCCTGCACCCCCTTTAGAATTGTACCTTTTAGTTTATATTGCCTCTCCTCGTTCTTCCTACCGAAATGTATCACTTTGCACTTCTCTGCGTTAAATCTCATCTGCCACGTGTCTGCCCATTCCACCAGACTGTGTATATCCTCTTGAAGTCTATCACTATCCTCCTCATTGTTCACTACACATCCAAGTTTTGTGTCATCTGCAGATTTTGAAATTGTACACCCAAGTCCAAGTCATTAATATATATCTAGAAGAGCAGTGGTCCTAGTACCGACCCCTGGGAAACACCACTGTGTATCTTCCTCCAGCCTGAAGAACAACCGTTCACCACTCCTCTCTGTTACCTGACCTGTTCCCACATCCCTTTATTCCCTTTTCCTTCATCCCTCGATCCAATCTAATCTTTAATGTTGACATAGTTTACGCCTTAACCACTAACCCTGGAAGTGAATTCCACAGCTTCACAACTTTCTGTGTGAAGAAGTTTCTCCTGCCCTTGTTCTAAATCTCTTACAAGGGAGTTATGCTAAACCTTTATAAAACACTAGTTGGAGCATTGTGTTCAATTCTGGGCATCACACTTTAGGAAGGATGTCAAGGCCTTAGAGAAGTTGCAGAAGAGATTTTGTAGAATGGTACCAGGGATGAGGGACTTCAGTTATGTGGAGAGACTGGAGAAGCTGGGGTTGTTCTCCTTAGAGCAGGGAAGGTTAAGAGGAGATTTGGTAGAGATGTTCAAAATCATGAACGGTTTTGATAGAATAAATAAGGAGAAACTGTTACCAGTGCCAGAGGGTCGGGAACCAGAGGACACAGATTGAAGGTGATCGGCAAAAGAAACAGAGGCAACAAAAGGAAACATTTTTTTCGTAGCGAGTTATTGTGATTTGGAATGCGTTGCCTGAAAGGTGGTGGAAGCAGATTTAATAATAACTTTCAATAGGGAATTAGATAAATACTTGAAGGGAAAAAATGCAGGGCTATGGGGAAAGAGCCGGGAAGTGGAACTAACTGGATAGCTCTTTCAAAAATCCAGTACAGGCATGATGAGCCGAATGGCCTCCTTCTGTGCTGTATCATACTATGAAATTACTCTGAAATTAAATTTAATTTCGTATCTCTGGCCCTTCACTCTTGACCCTCGTTCTTACTTTTTCAGAGCACCTCAAAAACTGTAGAATCCTTCCCTCCCTCAGTCTTCCTTTCTTCCAACAAACTACAGGCTTTTAAAACTCAGGGTTGGTGCAGCAAATTGGATTTTTGCCTGGGTTGAAAGTTTTTTATTTAGAATATTTTGACACTGCCAAGATCAGCAAGAAACAGATGGAATCGATGTCACCCAAGTTCCTCATAATGGTGGTGGTGGGTGCAGGGGTCACAGCAAGCTGAGACACTGTGACAGCATCACTGCTGACTAATGTGAGGGGCTACGGCTGTGACCTATGGAAAACCCAGGGCTCACTTCGCTTATGGTTACGCTCATTGAGAAGCAGCTTGGGCTACAAAGCGAAGATTTTCTTCATTAAATATCATTGAAATAGCCATTCTGGGTTAATGAAATCAAGGGCTATTAGGGATGGGCAATAAATGCCGGCCTCGCCAGCGACGCCCATATCCCATGAACGAATAAAAAAAAAATGAAAGATGTATTGTCTACACAGTACTGATGGGCAGAGGTCGATAAGAACATAAGAAATAGAAGCAGGAGTAGGCCAAACGGCCCATCGAGCCTGCTCCACTATTCAATCAGATCATGGCTGATCTTCAAACTCAACTCCACTTTCCCGCCCGATCCCCATATCCCTTGATTCCCTTAGAGACCAAAAATCTATCCATCTCAGTCTTGAATATATTCAACGACTGAGCATCCACAGCCCTCTGGGGTAGAGAATTCCAAAGATTCACAACCCTCTGAGTGAAGAAATTTTTCCTCATCTTGGTCCTAAATGGCCGACCCCTTATCGTGAGACTATGATCCCTAGTTCTAGACTCTCCTATCAGGGGGAACAGCCTCTCAGCATCTACACTGTCAAGCCCTCTAAGAATTTTATACGTTTCAATGAGATCACCTCTCATTCTTCTAAATTCTAAAGAATATAGGCCCATTCTACTCAGTCTCTCCCCATAGGACAACCCTCTCATCCCAGGAATCAATCTAGTGAACCTTCGTTGCACCCCTTCTAAGGCAAGTATATCCTTCCTGAGATAAGGAAACCAAAACTGTATTCCAGGTGTGGTCTCACCAGAGCCCGATATAATTGCAGCAAGATCTCCTTACTTTTATACTCCAACCCCCTTGCAATAAAGGGTAACATATCATTTGCCTTCCTAATTGCTTATGGTATCTGCATGTTAACTTTCTGTGATTCATGTACAAGGACACCCAAATCCCTATGAATAGCAACATTTCTTAGTCTCTCACCTTTTAAAAAATATCCTGCTTTTGTATTCTTCCTACCAAAGAGGATAATTTCACATTTCTCCACATTATACTCCATCTGCCATCTTCTTGCCCAGTCACTTAATGTGTCTATATCCCTATGCAGCCTCTTTGCGTCCTCCTCACTGCTTACTTTCCCACCTAGCTTTGTATCGTCAGCAAACTTGGATATATTACACTTGGTCCCCTCATCTAAGTCATTGATATAGATTGTAAACAGCTGAGGCCCAAGCACTGATCCTTGCGCACCCCACAAGTTACAGCCTGCCAACCCAAAAATGACTTGTTTATTCCTACTCTCTGTTTTCTGTCTGTTAACCAATCCTCTATCCATGCTAATATATTACCCCCAATCCCATAAGCCCTAATCTTGTGTAACAACCTCTTGTGTGCCACCTAATGGAATACCTTTTGAAAATCCACTGGTTCCCCCTTATCTACCCTTCTAGTTACACCCTCAAAAAACTCTATTGGATTTGTCAAACATGATTTCCCTTTCATAAAACCATGTTGACTTTGCCTAATCATATTATGATTTTCTAAGTGCCTTGTTAGCCAAATCCTTAATAATAGATTCTAGCATTTTCCTGACTACTGATGTCAGGCTAACCAGCCTATAGTTCCCTGTTTTCTCTCTCCCTCCTTTCTTGAATGGCGGGGTTACATTTGTTACCTTCCAATCCGCAGGGACCGTTCTAGAATCTAGGGAATTCTGGAAGATCAAAACCAATGCATCCACTATCTCTGCAGCCACCTCTTTTAAAACCCTAGGATGTAGGCCATCAGGTCCAGAGGATTTGTCAGCTTTTAGCCCCATTAATTTCTCCGGTACTTTTTCTTTACTAACCTTAATTACTTTAAATTCCTCACTCTCATTAGATCCTTGGTTCCCCACTACTACTGATATGTTTTTGTGTCTTCTATTGTGAAGACAGATGCAAAATATTTATTTAACATCTCTGCCATTTTCTTATTCCCCATTATAACTTCTCCTGTCTCAGCCACTAAGGGACCCAAGTTTACTTTCGCTAACCTCTTCCTTTTCACATACTTGTAGAAGCTCTTACAATCTGTTTTTATATTTCGTGCTAGTTTACTCTCATATTCAATTTTCTGCCTCTTTATCAATTTCTTGGTCATCCTTTGCTGATTTCTAAAACCCTCCCAATCCTTAGGCTTACTATTCTTTTTGGCCACATTGTAAGCCTCTTATTTTAATCTAATACTATCCTTAACTTCTCTAGTTAGCCACGGTTGGATCACTTTTCCCTTGGAGTTTTTATTTCTCAAGGGAACGTATAATCATTGAGAATTATGAATTATTTCTTTAAATGTTCGCCAATGCTTATCTACTGTCATATCTTTTAATCTAATTTCCCAATCCACCTTAGCCAACTCGCACCTCATATCTACATAACTGACTTTGTTCAAATTTAAGACCCTAGTTTCGGATTTAATTACATCACTCTCAAACTCAATATAAAATTCTATCATATTATGATCACTCTACCCCAGAGGATCCTTAACTATAAGATTACTAATTAACCCTG
This sequence comes from Heptranchias perlo, assembly GCF_035084215.1. Classification (NCBI taxonomy): domain Eukaryota; kingdom Metazoa; phylum Chordata; class Chondrichthyes; order Hexanchiformes; family Hexanchidae; genus Heptranchias; species Heptranchias perlo. The sequence continues at coordinate 5,737,694 of NC_090352.1, forward strand.
TCTCATTACACAATAACAGATCTGCAATAGCCTGTTTCCTATTTGGTTCCTCGACATATGGTCCTAGAAAACTGTCTTGGATGCATTCCATGAACTTATCCTCCAAACTACTTTTGCCAATTTGGCTTGCCCTGTCTCTGTGAAGATTAAAGTCCCCCACGATTATTGCATTACCTTTGTTACAAGCTCCTCTAATTTCCTGATTTATACTCTGTCCAACACTATAACTACTGTTAGGGGGCCTATAAACTACTTCCACTAGTGTTTTCTGCCCCTGGTTATTTCTTAGCTCCACCCATACTGATTCTACATCCTGATTTTCTGAGCTAAGATCCTTTCTCACTACTGCCTTTATCTCATCCTTTATTAAGGATGAGATATTTTCACGCACAACATTTTCATGCACAAGTTCGAGCAGGACTTCTTCACTGCACAGGACCTCCAACCAACGCTATACACCAGATACATCAACGACATTTTCTTCCTATGGACCCATGGCGAAGAATCACTGAAGAGACTACATGATAACATCAACAAGTTCCATCCCACCATCAAGCTCACCATGGACTACTCCTCAGAATCGGTTTCTTTCTTGGACACACGCCTCTCTATCAAAGACGGGCACCTCAGCACCTCACTCTACCGCAAGCCCACGGACAACCTCACGATGCTCCACTTTTCCAGCTCCCACCCTAACCGCGTCAAAGAGGCCATCCCCTATGGACAGGCCCTGCAAATACACAGGATCTGCTCAGACGAGGAGGAACGCGATGGACACCTACAGACGCTGAAAGACGTCCTCGTAAGATCGGGATATGACGCTCGACTCGTCGATCGACAGTTCCGACGGGCCACAGCGAAAAATCGCATAGACCTCCTCAGAAGACTAACACGGGACGCAACCAACAGAGTACCCTTCATCGTCCAGTACTTCCCCGGAGCGGAGAAACTACGCCATGTTCTCCGCAGCCTTCAACATGTCATCGATGACGACGAACACCTCGCTAAGGCCATCCCCACACCTCCACTACTCGCCTTCAAACAGCCACCCAGCCTCAAACAGACCATCGTTCGCAGCAAATTACCCAGCTTTCAGGAGAACAGCGTCCACGACACCACACAACCCTGCCACGGTAACCTCTGCAAGACATGCCAGATCATCGACACAGACACCACCATCACACGAGAGGACACCACCCACTAGGTGCATACTCCTGTGACTCGGCCAACGTTGTCTACCTCATACGTTGCAGGAAAGGATGCCCCGGAGCATGGTACATTGGCGAGACCATGCAGACACTGCGACAACGGATGAACGGACACCGCGCAACAATCGCCAGACAGGAGGGTTCCCTCCCAATCGGGGAACACTTCAGCAGTCAAGGACATTCAGCCACCGATCTTCGGGTAAGCGTTCTCCAAGGCGGCCTTTGAGACACACGACAATGTAAAATCGTCGAACAGAAATTGATAGCCAAGTTCCGCACCCATGAGGACGGCCTCAACCGGGATCTTGGGTTCATGTCACGCTACACGTAACCCCACCAGCGAAAAAAAGTTATCTGTTTTTAACACAACGGGTCATTCTCTGTCTTTCTCTTCCTTTCGGATGTTTCTCTCCCTCTCTCTCTCTGTTTTGTGTTCTGGCCGTTTGTGTATTCGGTGGTCCTGTAGGTAACATCTCTCTGTCTGAACACTTTGATTGCCTTGACAACGGGCAGTTGGAAAGATTATCTGTAATCACCAGGTATTGTTCTCTGACTATAAATGCGGTAACCTTCCATGGAATCCCACACTCACCTGACGAAGGAGAAAGCCTCCGAAAGCTTGTGATTTTCAAATAAAACAGTTGGACTATAACCTGGTGTTGTAAGATTCCTTACATTTGTCAACCCCAGTCCATCACCGGCATCTCCACATCATCCTTTATTATCAGTGCTTCCCCCCCCCCCCCACCCCACTCCTTTCCCATTTTGCCTATCTTTTCTAAAAGTTAAATACCCTGGAATATTTAGTTCCCAACCTTGGCCATCCTGCAACCACATCTCAGTCATGTCTACTAGATCAAAATGTCTACTAGATCAAACATTTACCTGACGAAGGAGGAAGCCTCCGAAAGCTTGTGAATTTAAAATAAAATTGCTGGACTATAACTTGGTGTTGTAAAATTGTTTACAATTACTAGATCAAACCCATTTATCTCTATTTGTGCCATTAATTCATCTATCTTGTCACGAATTCTTTGTGCATTCAGATAAAGCGCCTTTAATTTTAACTTTTTACTATTTTCCCCTGATGTGACCTTAGTCACTAATGCCCTATTACCTTTGTTAATACTTGGCGTAAAAACCCCAAAATGATGATGCTTGGCATTGCCGAACAACAACTGCTTGATTTATCTCAGCTTCTCCCCTGAGATTGATGATATCCTGCGTTATGGGCCTCGGCTCTTCACCAGGGTTAGAAGTAATAAACAAATAAAAAGCAGTTGTCTCTCGGTTGAGAGTGATGTCTTGAGGGACCCTCACTGGAACTGGCACATCAACTGAAGGAATCAAGGGACCATAGGAAAGGGTTTATCGCAGGAAAATGATAAATGCAGTCTTTATACTCATTTTCATGATTTTACCGCAAATAGGAACTCTTCCCACGTTATTCTCATCTATAAATCATTATTTATATAAATAAGCTAATCTATAAATCATTATTTATATAAATAAGCTTGGAACAAATTCCCAGCAAAATCGCATCAATTAAACCATTTAGTGTCAGCTATAGCAACAGCTGCAGGGAAAATTCCCTCTATTACATTGTTACATTGAGTTACATTGGGAGCAAAATTGGGCCGTGTAGCGCCCGTTTTGTAGGCGTTACGCGGACACCTAAATCCCGAAAATGGCCTCCGAGATGCACTTCCGACGTGAAGTGCGCCGGACGCCATCTTGGTAAAGGGGTTTGCGCATGAGCACCTAACGACCGCCAGCAGCATGTAGAGCAGAGAGGTTATGACGGTGCAACGCTGATTTGAAGCAGCTGGCAGCATTTTAGAACTCCACGCTCCAGCCAACGCACTTAACCTCGCGCAGCTGAACAGGACTTAAACGGCATGAAGGACCCCCCCCCCCCCCCCCCACCTGTGCTATTTAAAGGGATCATGCAGGAGTTACAGGTTAGTTGCTGGATTATTTATTCTGGCTGCTGATGCAATTGTACGTGTTTTTGGAAGTTTCCTATACATGGATAAAGTTCCAATATTCCAGAGAGTGTGGTCTGGCTGGTCTGTTAGTGGCATTTGAAATAGTGTCCTGAAAAAAGTTGCTTTCGGACATGGGTGGCCTGCTAGGGCTTCCTCTGGGAATTGAACATAACTGGGAGAATGAAGAGAGGCCACGCAGAGCAGGACAGAGGGAGGAGGAGGAGGAGCGGGAGGAGGAAGAGACAAAGGAGGAAGTGGAGGAGGAGAAGGAGGAAGTGCAGCAGGAAGTGAAGGAAGAGGCAGGGAGGCTGCAAGGTAGACAGGCCCTGTCTGCCAGGACTCTGCGTGATCAGATTATTAATGAGCGATACCAATAGTCTCAGTGACACCTCCCATTCACCAATAGTCCCACATTCCTTACCTTTCCTTTCTCACATGACCATCAAATCATCTTCTCTATGATTACACATTGCTTCCTCCCTCAGCTCATCGCAGAAATAAAAACCACCACCAAATGTAAATTCAAATCCACATTTATAAATTAACACATGAAATGTTGCAAACAAAATGAGACTATTCACCCTTGTGCGTTCCCTTAGTGCCTGTTGTTCATGTGCCTTTAACTTTCATAGTGCTCCTACGCGGTGGATCCTGTGGCTGGAGCATGGGTGGTGGAAGGCTGCTGACCTTCAATTGTAGATGACCTTGGAGGACGACCTCGAGCAGCTCTGGGCCGAGAGGGCCCGGCTTCAGACTGAACCATCACGGCCTGGGCTGCAGCAGTCTGGGCTGGCTGGGTGACAGGCAACAGCAAGGGCACCAGTGGAGTGGCAAGGGTGGGTGCAGGAATGCTATCATCTTGAGAGAGGACAGCGGGTTTGTCTTCCATGGCACCACTGCCACTCTCCAGGGCGGCGCCTCAGCAATCCTGGTGATCTGTTAGAGAACAGATTGCTGGAGTGCTGTGATGCCCTGGAAGCCCCTTTCAACAGTGGTATCCAGAGTCACGTTAGCAGCAGTCTGAACTTCCAAGACAGCAGTCTGAGCTGCAAGTGCAGCAGTCAGACCTTTGATGGCAGATGCTTGTGCTGCAATGGAAAGTGTGACATCGGTTATCAGACATTGTATCATGGTGGGTTCCACAGGTGTGCTGATGGAGGTGACCACCTATTCCATATGGGAAAGGATGGGCTCCAAACTCTGCGCAAATCCCTGTGCCAAGTTGCAGATGGACTCCTTCATACCCCTTGACATTGTGTGCAGGCTTTCTGGCAGGCTTCTATTGCACTAAGCATTTGATTGTGTATGCTCATTAGCCTTCTTCTGTAGCCTGGCCCATCGAAGTCAGCATCTGACTCCCCTGCAGCAGAACTAGTGTGCGATCTCGCCCTCCGGTGAACTGGCATCTGCGGTATCCGTTCCCCCCGCCCCGGCTCTTGCGCACTTGTGCCCGTTGTCTCACCACGTGCAGATCCTCCTCTACCCTAGTCTCTAAACTACGTGCAGTGTCAGTCTCTGAGCTGGTGGCTGTGAGTGTAAGATCGAGTGACGGTGTCTCTTCATCATCACTGTCTTCGTCCTCTGCCTCCTCCGACTGGGAAGGTTCCAGTTTTTGAGTATCTGAAATGCAAAAGGGACACGGGTTGAGTTGTGGTGAGGGGAGAGGAGAAAGTGAGACGTGCGTGTTTACACCATCTGCAGCACGTGAGTCAGAAAAGATTGTGGGCTGAGCGAGAAGTGGGAAGCGAGAAATAGGATTCAGAATGCAGAGACCCTCATCATCGATCCCTCCAGTGACCACGGCCTCAGCGATGGCCCTTCCCATGATGGCCAGCACTGTCTCCTCCTTGGGGGTTAGGATGTGTAGGCGCAGTCGTCCTCCTCCAAATCTTTCTTGTTGCCAACTGTCATGCACCACCTTCTCCTGCAAGAAAGAAGGAATTTTCTCAGTGAGTGTCCTGCAAGATGTTTGGGTGATGTGGCTGCCATGGTTAAATAGCTGCCAGTGTGTGTGACCTATGAGTTGTGGGTGTGCAGCTTGCAGCAGTGGTAATGTGTGAAGGTGAGATAAAGCATCTGATTTGAAGAGTTGAGTATTGATTGAAAGAGTTTGTTGTTAGGTGGGTGATGGGGGGTGTAGTGAGTGGAGCAGTGGATGAGGCTAGTGGTGCAGTTGGTGGGAGCTGCCACTTGACAGTTGAACTCACTCACCTTGACCACTCATGTCAAATCATTGAACTTCTTCCTGTACTGCATCCATGTTCTTGGCGCTATGCTCCTGGCATTGACTTCATCCGCTACTTCCTCCCACTGCCGCTTGAACATATGTCTTGAGGGCCTCTTGCCCCCCCTGCGGATATAGGATGCCCCTCCTTCTGTCGCCTCTTCCACCAAGGCCTCTAGTGCATCATCTGAGAACCTTGGTGCACGCTCTCTCCCAGGCGCAGCCATTCTTCAATATATTACAGCACAGATTCACTTCCCAATTGACTTCCACCACTTCCTGCAGCCTTCCTTTAAGAGGTGCAAGCTGGCTTTAAGTAGTGCTAGCCCACTCCTGATATTGGGGCCCCCTGTTGATGCATGCAGCCAGTGCAGGTAGCGCTGGCTGCACGCAGCTATCATGAAATCATCAGGCAGCACGAATGTTACCTGCTGCCTGCACCGCAACCAATGTTAACCAATATAGCCCCCATTGAGTCCATAGCACAAAAACAGGCCATTCGGCCCAATTGGTCTATGCCGGCATTTATGCTCTACATGAGCCTCCTCCCTCCCTCCGCTCTTCATCTAACCCTATCAGCATATTCATGTAATGGACTCCTTGTGAGTGCTGATTTTTGGATCCATGCACAGACTCAGAATGGCTGTATTTGCACCAGAGAAGAGGCCAGGAATCAAGGACCACCAGACCTTAGGGTGATGGGAATATTTAAAGGTATGCAGCAACATAAAGGTGTCAGCTTAGCTTTTGTCTCTGAGTCAGATAGCTACGGGATCAAGCCCACTCTAGGACTTCACTATATATTCTAGGCTGACACTTCAGTGCAATGTTAAGGGGGTGCTTCATTGTCAGAAATGCTGCCTTTTGGATGAAATGTTAAGCTGAGGCCCTGTCTGCTTGTTTAGGTGAATGTAAAAGATCCAATGACACTATTTGATGTGAAGCAGGAGAGTTCTCCTGGTGCCCCGGCCAACATTCCTCCCTCAACCATCATCACCATCATTTTCAAAAAGCATTTGATAAGGTGCCACATAAAAGGTTGTTACACAAGATTAGGGCTCATGTGGTTGGGGGTAATATATTAGCATGGATGGAGAATTCATTAAAAGACAGAAAACAAAGAGTAGGGATAAACGGGTCATTCTCAGATTGGCAGGCTGTAACTAGTGGGGTGCCGCAAGGATCGGTGCTTGGGCCTCAGCTATTTACAATCTATATTAATAACTTAGATGAAGAGACTAAGTGTAATGTATCCAAGTTTGCTGATGATACAAAGCTAGGTGGGAAAGTAAGCTGTGAGGAAGACACAAAGAGTCTGCAAAGGGATGTAGACAGGTTAACTGAGTGAGCAAGAAGGTAGCAGATGGAGTATAATGTGGGGAAATGTGAGGTTATTCACTTTGGTAGGAAGAATAGAAAAACAGAATATTTTTAAAATGGTGATAAACTATTAAATGTTGGTGTTCAGAGAGACTTGGGTGTCCTCGGACAAGAAACACAAAAAGTTACTATGCAGATACAGCAAGCAATTAGAAAAGCAAATGGCACGTTGGCCTTTATTGCAAGGGGGTTGGAGTACAAGAGTAAGGAAGTTTTATTACAGTTGTACAGGGATTTAGTGAGACCTCACCTGGAGTACTGCGTACAGATTTGGTCTCCTTATCTAAGGAAGGACATACTTGCCTTGGAGGCGGTGCAACGAAGGTTCACTAGATTAATTCCTGGGATGAGAGGGTTGTCCTATGAAGAGAGGTTGAGTAGAATGGGGGTATACTTTCTGGAGTTTAGAAGAATGAGAGGTGATCTCATTGAAACATATAAGATTATGAAGAGGCTTGACAGGGTAGATGCTGAGAGGTTGTTTCCCCTGGCTAGACAGTCTAGAACTAGGGGGCATAGTCGCAGGATAAGGGGATGGCCATTCAATACTGAGATGAGGAGGAATTTCTTCACGCAGAAGGTTGCGAATCTTTGGAATTCTCTATCCCAGAGGGCTGTGGATGCTGAATCATTGAATATATTCTAGGCTGAGATAGATAGATTTTTGGACTCTAGGGGAATCAACGGATATGGGGATCGGGCGGGAAAGTGGAGTTGAGGTCGAAGATCAACCAGGATCCTATTGAATGGCAGAGCAGGCTCGAGGGGCCATATGGCCTATTCCTGCTCCTATTTCTTATATTCTTATGTAAACAGATGAACTGTTCATTTATCTAATTTGTTGTTTGTGAGACCTTGCTGTGTGCAAATTGGTTGCCATGCTTGTTTATGTAAAAACAGTGACTACACTTCAAAAATGATTCATTGGCTGTAAAGCATTTTGGGACATTCTGAGGACATGAAGGGCACTAAATAAATGGAAATTCTTTCTTTAGATATGGAGAAAGAAATTGTGTTAGCGTTTAAAAAAGATGAACATATTTTTTCCAGATGTATTTAAGCCTTTCCAGACGCTGTTTTCAGCAAAAAATGTGACAGGCAATACCCAGTGACTGGCAATACCCCGTGACAGGCAATACCTTGTGACAGGCAATACCCAGTGACTGGCAATACCCAGTGACAGGCAATACCCAGTGACTGGCAATACCCAGTGACTGGCAATACCCAGTGACTGGCAATACCCAGTGACTGGCAATACCCAGTGACTGGCAATACCCTGTGACAGGCAATACCTTGTGACAGGCAATACCCAGTGACTGGCAATACCCAGTGACAGGCAATACCCAGTGACTGGCAATACCCAGTGACTGGCAATACCCAGTGACAGGCAATACCCAGTGACAGGCAATACCTTGTGACAGGCAATACCCAGTGACTGGCAATACCCAGTGACTGGCGATACCCTGTGACAGGCAATACCCAGTGACTGGCAATACCCAGTGACTGGCAATACCCAGTGACAGGCAATACCCAGTGACAGGCAATACCCAGTGACAGGCAATACCCAGTGACTGGCAATACCCAGTGACTGGCGATACCTTGTGACAGGCAATACCCAGTGACTGGCAATACCCAGTGACTGGCAATACCCTGTGACAGGCAATACCCAGTGACTGGCAATACCCTGTGACAGGCAATACCCAGTGACAGGCAATACCCAGTGACTGGCAATACCCTGTGACAGGCAATACCCAGTGACTGGCAATACCCTGTGACAGGCAATACCCAGTGACTGGCAATACCCTGTGACAGGCAATACCCAGTGACTGGCACAATAAATATGGAAGCAAGAAATGGAGGGGGTGAAATTCCACTTTGGCGGGATTGCAATACGCGCTGTAGCGGATCAGCCACCCGTTATACACCCCTCCCGACTACAGTATCTGGCGCCGGGGGGAGGGAATAACGGACAGCTGATCAACTACCATCCATTCCATGCCCCCGCTGAAGTTGAATTTTACCCCCCGGAGTCTGAGTTATGGAGCAGCAGAACCTGGCCTGGGAGGTGGAGGTGCTGCTGCGTGCGGTGGGTGTGGGGAGAGTTGTCCTGTTTACTACTCCAGGGCACTCTTGCCAGAGGACAACAGGGCAGCATGCCCGGCAGGAGGTGGCAGGCACATTCCATGCTTTGCGCACTACCTGCAAGACCGAGGAACAAATGTGATAGAACGTAGCACATGTTAAGGAAACTGACAGGGTAAGATTATGTAATGTATCCATTTACCCAGCACCTAGCTCATTCATGCATACCAGAATGTGTTGCCGGGCAACCTGCAGCACGTTTCCCCGTGGCTCATGCCAAGCCCTCGCTCAACTTCACAGTTCTTTCATTACTGACTGTGAATACCATAGGGCACTCATTACGGGCGTAGACTACAATTGAAAGCCTTGGCACATTCACATCTTCAAAGGGCTGCACACCTCAAAGAACTGTAACACCAGGTGGAAGCAAAGGACCCCATGACACTATTTCAAAGACGAGCAGGGGAGTTCTCCCCGGAGTCCTGGGCCATATTTATACCTCAACTAACATCACTAAAACAGATTACCTGGTTATTATCATATTGCTGTTTGTGGAACCTTGCTGTGTGCAAATCGACTGCCGCATTTCTTACATTGCAACAGCGACTACATTTCAAAATACTTCATTGGGAAAGCGCTTTGGGGAGTCCTAAGGTCATGAAAGGTGCTATATAAATGCAAGTTTTTTTCTTTCTTTTCTTTCACTTAGCTGCATAAAGCATGTTCCTTTAATGACACTCACGGCGGGGCACAGCTCCAGCACGTGTCTGTCACTGTGCATGTATTCCTTCAACTTGCGAACATATGGACATAGGAAAACGATGGACAGGAAAAGACCAGCCGGTCCATCGAGCCTGGCCCAAGTACTTCTCTACTTACATGACAAGGTGGCACCTAATGAAGTAGAACAGAACCAAACAGGAGGAAAACTCAGGAATTATGTGCTTTTGACTCTCTTTGAGGAGGCCACCTTGTACACCCTTCTCTATAAAAGCACCAAGAGGGTAGGAGAAGGTGAAGCCATAGGCCTGCTCCAAGCTAATGGGCTAGTACCATCCAATTCTTAAGTATTGCAACCTCCCCCCTTCTCACTCTTTCCCACGCAGGCAAACACACACCAACAGCATACTTGGTTGGACTCTTTGTAATGGGGGCTCTGTTGCAAGGTGACTGTAGCACCCTGCATTCCTCTTACCAAAGTTTGTGAACACCAGCACACATCCCGGACGAGGAACTTTTTTTGTTGTTGCAGTGGGTGAGTTTGAGGTCGTTGTCCCATGGTGAGTCACAGGGCACAGATGAGGAGTGGAAAGTGTAGTGGTAGACCTGGGACGGGACTCAGCCGGCCACAACCAAGGACCCCTTGTACTTTTGAGAAGTGCAGCCATATGTTGATACTGGGCAGCTGTCACCTTGCAGTTGGTAGTCAGTAGGAATGGAGGTGAAATCGCTGGTTTATACATCTGGGCTGCACAGTGGTCATGTTGCCACTACTAGACTGGCAGAAGGAGGAACCAAAAAAGTTGAGTGCACTGATAACCTTTATAGTACCAACTCCATGGTACAGGCTGGTAAACAATAGTGGAATTCCAAACAGGTGAACTATCTGCAGAATATTGCAAAGCGATTTTAAAAATGTTTTCCCTCTGTCTCTTTAAATCTGACCCAAGTGTACAGCCCAAGGGGAAAGATGCATTGGAACATTTTCAGAGAGACCATTAGCCAGACAATTTCCTGGACCCTATTGACCCAAATCCTGCTGGCACTACCCCCCACCCCCCCTCCGCCCCCACCAACCCAGCAAATTCAACCTGTGGTTTCTCTGACAAACTGTGGGCAGTGTTGTGCTATAAGCCATTCGCACTAAGACTTGGGTTGAAGCTGCCCAGTCAGGTTGCACATATGCTCCTTAGTTTTAAAAAATTATTTCATTTTCGAGATGTGGCCGTCGCAGGCAAGGCTGCCATTTATTGGCCATCTCCAGTTATCCTGAGAAGGTGGAGGTGGGCCTTCTTCTTGAATCACTATAACCGTTTGAAGCAGCTGAGTACCCTGCTAGGCTACTTCAGAGGGCAGTTAAGAGTCAACCACGATGGTGTGGGACTGGAGTCACATATAGGCCAGACCGGGTAAGGACGGCAGGTTTCCTTCCCTTGTGAACCAGTTGGGTTTTAATGACAATCCGACAGCTTCATGGTCACTTTTACTGATAGCAGCTTTTTTTTATTAAACTGAATTCAAATTCATAAAATGCCACGATGGGATTTGAACTCACATTATCTGGATTATTGGTCCAGGCCTTCTAGGATTACTCGTCCAGTAACGTAAACCACTACATTACCTTACTGCCAACACAAAAAGATGTTCATCTCATCAATTTGTGTTGATTTAAAAACCTTGGTCCCAGAGGTTAGAGGATAGAGTGCTAACTCACTGCATGGATGCCTCTGAAAGGGATTATAAACTAATTAAAGGAAATGGTGTAGTAGGAGAGTTGATGCCTTCTCCCATTACTCTTCCAGTTGCCCTCAGTGGCTCCGCTATCTCTATGGTGACGGTGAGATCTGCACACTAATATTTAAAGCTGCAGCATTCTCTATTTGCTAACTCGTCTGATTTATAACCAGCAATAAACATGTCCAAAAATCCTTTTCACTTGCATAAGCAATCCAGGCTGCCACAATTTACATAATATCACTTGGTTAGAGACTTATTTGGCTGTTAAGAGCTTTATACCTTTTTAATGCATCAAAGTCGGACATATGGTTTACAACAAAAGTACTGAGGTAGATTTTCGTCTGTACTGCCTGGTGTGAGTTATCGCCTGAGTGGAACGCAGGGAGGGAAAGCAGAGGATTACATGCCAGTAACACTGCCTGATTGACTGCCCTTCCATTCATTTAAATGCAGGGTAAATTGGGCGGGATCCGGTGTCGGCATGGGATCCTCCCAACCTGATTTTCCGTTCTGCCCACCGCCTGGGCGATGCTTTACTCCCATGGGGTACAGATGAAAATCTACCCCCTTAACATATTTTTGGATGACCTCGGGGTGGGGGGTGTTCTCTTGGTGGCTGCCTTGATGGACGTTCAACAGAAACCCCGTTTTCCCGTCTATCTGGGGTGTCTTCCAAAGTTATGGCAGCAGATTGGGAGAACTCCCAATGAAAAACTTGGAGCTGTTAAAATACCACTGTTTATACCATGAAGGCCCAAAATTAGTCATCTCTATGTCCCCAATGATCGTCACTTCTAATTATAACACAACATAAGCTGACATGACATTACAATTTAAACAATGTGTGGTTGCAATGGATACAAAACAGGCAAAGACCAGATATGTATATCTGGGATGATTTTTTTAAACAAATATCTCCCATACTGGGCTAGGGGGAAAAGAGCTGGGGAGTGGGACTAATTGGATAGCTCTTCCAAAGAACCGGCACAGGCACGATGGGCTGAATGGCCTCCTTCTGTGTTGTAAGATTCTATGAATCGAAAGAATTATTAATTGGACTACTTATATGCAGTGCTAAAGGAAAGTACTCACAGTAAATCACCAGGCGCTGTACATTTAAATTATCACCTCAATGCAGGTACAGAGGTCCTTACACCAATAGTGATTAGTTTACTTCATGAGTGAGAAGGATCTATACTTCGTGAGTGTTGCAGATAGGGGTGAACTATGCAGGCTTTCTATTTATTAAATGTATGCTAGTATCGTCATATGAAAAAAATATATAATTCAATAGCTTTATGGAATTTTATTTGCTCTCCAGTTTTCTGCCTTTACCCCTCCTCTCCTGTAGGCTCTAACTACACTGTGCTGTGGCTCCAGTGGTCCTGCTGGCCTACTGGCACCTCACTCAAGTGGTCATCCTTCACGTGCGAGCCTGGGTAGTGTGTGTCAGTCAGCTATTTGACCGTGTGGGCCAACGCAACTGAGCCTGGCATCCTCAAGCATTGACTTCCAGCAGAGGTCGCTGGACAGTGACCAGGAGTGGGAGCCATGGCTTGCGTTTTATCCTCTCTCAGCGTACGATGCTGAGGCCACCGATAATGCTCCACTGTTGCTCCAGCTGAGGTCGGTCAGCTCGGCATAGACCTTCCTGATCACTGCGCCAACAGGCGAAGCGGTTACCGAACCAGTCATCGCGGCAGCTATATGTTACGGTAGAACCATGCAAACACTGATTTCCAAAGATTGGGCATCTGCTGTAATGGTGGTTCTTTGCTCTTCACGATCTCAGAGAATGAAGTGATGCCAAGCTCTGTAAAGTGATTTGCTTGTATAAATTCTTTAAAGGTGTGGCACTGCATTGTGTGACAGGCACAGGGAACGGAATTTTAACACCCCTGTTGTCACTTTTGTTTTTACTGGTACAAAATAACCAGGGCCTATAAAAAAGTCAGCTCTTTTTGTATTTATAAAGTGCCTTTCACGGCCTCAGGATGTCCCAAAGTTGCGTTACAGCCAGTGAAGTACTGTTTGAAGCATAGTCACTGTTGTAATGCGGTAGCCAATTTGTGCAAAGCAACGTTCAACGAACAATAATAAGATAAATTACCAGAAAATCTTTTTTATCCGGAGTTTTTTGGGGAAAAATTGGATAGGGCCTGTTTTTGGGCAGGGGTAGCGTGCTCCACTATTACTCGGTCCCCAATGGCCCCTGCGCAGGCAGGACGAGACTTTTGTGAGGCCTGAGGAATTACCTGCAATCTGCGTTGGAAATCAGCTTTGAACAAGGATTCCATGCAATTTGCACTTTCCATCAGCAGGGGGAGCTCCTATCTCTTAAAGGCAGGCTGTCTGTTAGAAATCTCTTAAAGGTAGATGGTACCCGTTATTTGCTGAAAATAATAGTCTGCTGTCTGCACAGAGTCTGAACGGAGATCAGACATCGCACACGTAAAACACAGATGCAGGTCCCATCCCTATGTTTACACACTGATGAGTTTTGTTAAAACATTGAATAAAGGTTGCTCACCACTAAATCCCACATCCTCCAGTCTGCATGCCAGACCTCACCAATCTGCCGATCTGAGTTGGTACCGGGCCTGTGACAGTGCATGCACCAAGGTTCTCTGCTGATGCACTAGAGGCCTTGGTGCAAGAGGTGGACAGAAGGAGGGACATCCTATATCCGCTGGGGGGAGGGGGGGGGCAAGATGCCCGCCAGACATTTACCCAAAAGGCAATGGGCGGCAGCGGGGATGAAGTTAATGCCAGGTGCACAGCATCATGAACATGGATGCAGTGCAGGAAGAAGTTCAATGCTTTGACATGAGTGGTCAAGGTGAGTGAGGTCAACTGTCAAGTGGCGTCTCCTACCAACTGCACCGCGAGCTGCATCCTCTGCACCACGCAGTAAACCCCCATCAAACACATACCAATTAACTCTTCCAATCACTACTCAACTCTTCCAATCACCAATCAGATGCTTCCTCTCACCCTTATACAATACCACTGTTGCAAACCGCCCACCTACAACTCACAGGCCACACACACTGGCAGCTATTCAACCATGACAGGCACATCACCCAGACAAACGTCCCGCTTTTTTGCAGGAGAAGTTGGTGCATATCAGGAGGCAGCAAGTGGCAGTGGCATTTAGCCCCTCGAGCCTGTTCCATCATTCAATGAGATCATGGTGGACCTGTGACCTAACTCCATATACCCGCCTTAGCCCCATATCCCTTAATACCCTCGGTTCACAGAAATCTATCAATCTCAGATTTAACATTCACAATTGAGCTAGCATCAACTGCCGTTTGCAGAAGAGCATTCCAAACGTCTCCCACCCTTTGCGTGTTGAAGCATTTCCTAACTTCACTCCTGCACATCCTGGCTCTAATTATTAGGCTATGTCCCCTAGTCCTAGTATTCAAGTATAGGAGACCTCCAAAAACAGGTACAAATGTCTCGGCAGCCAAAAGCAATAATCCAGCCACTAACCTGTAAATCCTGCACGGTCCTTTTAAATAGCCCTGGTGGGGGGTCCTCCAGGCACTCTAAAACACGTTCAGATGGTCGGCATTAAGACTGTGCGTTGAGTTGAGCATTAAGTCCTAAAATGGTGTCTATCACTTTAAATCAGTGTTGCACACTGATTGTATCCATTTTCTCCTTACTTTACATGCTTCCGGCGTTCATTATCTGCGCCTGCGCTAATTCCTATACCAAGATGGCGTCCGGAGCATGTCACACTGGAAACGTGTGTGCACAGCCAAGGTGTCATCTTGACACTTCAGGAGGCAGCTACACGGCCCAATTTAGCGCCCATACTATCCATTTTGCACTGCTACATAGCATCTTCAAAATTACATTAAAATGGGAGCGTTACTAAATTCTTATGTTGTAAGAAGAAGCTTCAGCAACTTCAGCCCAATAATTGCCACAAGTAGATTTAATTAATTTAAACTGTAGTGTTATTTGTCATACTAATTCACCATGTGAAGCATTTAACTAAGTTAAACTATAGTAGCTAATTCACTGACTACTGATTAATCATCTAATTACCCAGAGAACTTAATCTAGCTATTTACTTACACAGTTCTCTTTTAACATCACTGTGAGTGTCAGAGTTCCTGAACCAATAGTACACAGCATCCCTTCACCTTTACTGAATTCAACTTGCTACTTTCATGGGAAAGATGCATTCAGCACCAAGCAACTGTCTCACTGAGATTAAATCAGGGCTGTGCCTCACTGAGATTAGATCGGGGGTCTCACTGAGATTAGATCAGGGCTGCGTCTCACTGAGATTAGATCAGGGCTCTCACTGAGATTAGATCAGGGCTCTCACTGAGATTAGATTAGGGCTGTACCTCACTGAGATTAGATCAGGGCTCTCACTGAGATTAGATTAGGGCTGTACCTCACTGAGATTAGATCAGGGCTCTCACTGAGATTAGATCAGGGCTGTGCCTCACTGAGATTAGATCAGGGGCTCTCACTGAGATTAGATCAGGGCTGTGCCTCACTGAGATTAGATCAGGGGCTCTCACTAAGATTAGATCAGGGCTCTCACTGAGATTAGATCAGGGGCTCTCACTAAAATATGATCAGGGGCTCTCACTGAGATTAGATCAGGGCTGTGTCTCACTGAGATTAGATCAGGGCTGTGCCTCACTGAGATTAGATCAGGGGCTCTCACTGAGATTAGATCAGGGGCTCTCACTAAGATTAAATCAGGGCTGTGTTTCACTGAGATTAGATCAGGGCTCTCACTGAGATTAGATCAGGGCTGGTTGGACAGGGATTGGCTGCATGGCCTAAAGTCCACTTCTTCTGGGCATCCCTCAAAATGGACGCTGTTCCCGTGTTGGGGGAGGAATATGAGGTGGGAGTGTTTGGGCAATCAGCCACTCCGACTGAAGAAACAGGAGCTCAACCAATAAATCCTACAAAATTATTGTGATCTTGGTTTCAATTATCATGTTGATTTTTTCCCCAGTTGAAAATTTACAGATAAGAAAGAATTTTAGAACATAAGAGCCCATAAAAATTAAGCAATTCTGCATAAAATGACTATTTTTAGACATAGAGCTGTCTATATGGTGCTGTGAATCCCAAGGAAATGTTTACTTGGAGAGGTCTAATGTTTTGTCAGAAAACTTAGCCTCAATTTGGAGTACTTGGTGTTAATTGTATCATATAATTTATAGTAATTAGTGTTAATTGTATTCAGGTGGTGTGTGTCAATTGGGAACTCTTGTATCCATTTATAAGAGAGCTGATCTAGGGTTAGGGTTAGGTGTGGGTATAATGTGGAGCTCTGTGAATAAAGGTTTGGAAGCAACTGAAGACCAGGCTCCAGTGTTCTATCCTTCACCACCGGGCGATCCAGTTTATCACACTTGACTGGAGCTTGAATTATTAGATTGGGGTTTGTTGACCGTTTTATTTTGAAAGCGCCTTTGTTTTTCCAGATTGGCTGCTTTCGACAGAATCATTGTAAGATCCTCTTATGTTTTGACACAGTTATGAAGTTTTGTGTTCTGAATGATTTGAACTTTCACAGAGTGTGCCAACACTTGCTGTTTGTGGGCCCCACCTCCTTGAGTGCAGCGACTATAAAGTCAGGAAGCTTCTGAGGTAACTGAATTCTTTCTGTATAAAAACCTCAAAACAACATGAGCCATGAACCATTGGACTTTATCTAATTGGTCCGGAATTTGGTCTGAGCTGTGAACAAATGGAGGCCGTCGCTCATTAGATTTAAACTTGTCCACGAATGATCCATGGGCTTTAGTGCAGGAACTTTCCCTAGTGGTGAGCTGCACGAAGTGCAGAGTCCTCTCCCGGGCACCTGTGAGTGGGGATAGAATCGCTCTGTCCCTTCAACAAATCAGATTGAAGTATCCTTGACAAGCCAAAGTGCAAACTACAGCAGTTAATTCAATGTAAAACCAGTTAGAGAAAGTGAAATGAAGAAAGAGTAAGAAATATTGAATTAAAAGACAGATCAGAGAAAAATAAAAGTTTAAAAAAAGTAACATTTAAAAAAAATCTCCAACAACAATTAAAATCGGAAGAAATGAGATTCCACAGTTTCAAAAGTTAATTTTCAGTGCCAGAGAGATTGTTTGACAGTCATTAAGACTTACTGCACCGTTAAAAGTTAGTTCAGACCTAAAAAAAAACAGTGTACCTTTTTCTGTGTAGATTAGTTTGTTTCCAACTGGGCAGTGCAGCAACTCTGCATTGATCCATTCAATTCACCGGCGAGCTGTCCTTCCTGTGCAGCTTTCAAACCAGCAGGGAATCTCGGAGAGTAACTTCCAGATTTCCGTGTTTGACTGCACATAGGTGCTCGCCAGCAGTTGCTCTTAAATAACAGTGAACGCTGTTCGGCTCTCTGTTATTTTTGGAGCAAATTCCGGGCCATTATATTTATCTGAGAAAAAATTTTAGAATTATACATGAGCTGACTGTAAGGTTTGCCTTTCACAGAATGCGCTAGAACTCGTTGGTTGTAAACCCAACTCTCCCGTGCCCCAATCCAACTTTCCAAGTGAAAGAAAATTGCTGACAGAACAAAGGCAGGAAATCATTTTTGGGACTTGAAGGTAATATATATTCGGTGCAGTACTGCGGAAGTGCAGTCTGCCTGGTAAGGTATATTATACAATGACATCATTATAAGAATCTTGCACCTCGGGACGCCGTTCCATAATGGCGTCCTCTCTCTCTACCGACGAACCAATGGAGTAAATTCACACAAGCACACCAAAACCCGGAAATCGTAAACTTGCTCCCATTGGTTCACCAGTGGTTTGACAGCTGCAAATTAAAGGGGCATCGTGAGCTGCAATCAGTGAAATCATTCACAAATCATAAACTTGCCCAGCTGGAGCAAAAATACTTAGGCCGCCAAAGGGTACGCTAAAAAATACCGCCTCTACACGCGATGACCCGTAATGACTGCGAAGAAACTAAAAATTACATTTTAAAAATGTGGAATGGAATATTACTCTTATTTTAATATTTTTTGATTTAAAATTTTTTTACTTTTAACTTCTGTCTGTTTCATTAAATTAAATCATTTGCTTGGCTTTTTATAAGAAGATACGTTAAATTTTTATTTACACTGACATACAGAAATTTACTTTAAATGGATGATTTCTACTTGCCAGCTTGTGGGAGGGGCTGCTCTTCCTGACAGATTCTGTGGGCGTGGCTTCCATTCCCACAGTCTGTTCCACACTTGCGTTGATCTAACAACACGCAGCTTGAGAAAGCTTCAAGATGGAGGAAGTTGACATCGCGGACCCCGCAGTAAGTATATTTGTTTCTTTTTCTCGCAGGATGTGATGAGAGGCTTGCCACGCCGCTGTGCGCAATTTCTGGTCCAATATTGGAGGAGTCTCCTTAAGTGGCAAGATTTTAAACAATCTCAGATTTGCTGGTGACATTGATCTTATAACAACATCTAACACAGATATGCAGAAACTAACTGATAAGGTGTACGTGGAGAGTAGAAAATTTGGATTACACATTAACAAAAGGAAGACAAAGGTCATGTCATGTGGGAAGCATCAAGAAGATGTACATGTTAGTTGGTGGGGATGCAGTCGAACAGCTGGAAACGTTTGTACACCTTGGTGGGTTAGTGTCAGTGAATGGGAGTTGTGAAGAAGACATCAAAAGAAGGAGTGGACTTGTTTCTGCTACTTTTGGAAGATTAAGCAGGATGTGGAAGGTTAAAGTTATTTTGGTAAAAACAAAGGTAAGCGTTTATGAAGCGATGGTTATCCATGTTATTATATGGATCTGAGTGCTGGAACATGAGAAAAGTTAATGAGCAAAAGATACTAACAGCAGAGATGATTTGGTTGAGAGAGATACTAAGGAGTATCCAGAATGCAAAGAATCAAGAATGATATAATAAGAACATGGCTTGGACACGACACAACGCTTACACAGAAGATTGTGTAAGACAAGTAAGACAGCTGAGATGGTTTGGCCATGTTTCACCAATGGGAACAGCTAGAGTACCTTTCATGGCCTGGCACACAGAGGTACGCAGAACAAAAAGCCTAGGAAGACCAAGGAAATGCTGGATAGACAATGTCAAGAGTGATTTGTCATAGAAAGGTATACAGATGACTGAAACGGCCAGGCTAGTTCAGAACCGACAACAATGGAATGAATTCATTCGGCCCATCATCGCTGCTGAACTGACAGCAACAACAACAACAACTTGCATTTATATAGCGCCTTTAACGTAGTAAAATGTCCCAAGACGCTTCGCAGGAGTGTTATTAAACAAAATTTGACACCAAGCCACATAAGGAAGTATTCGGGCCGCTGACCAAAAGCTTGGTCAAAGAGGTAGGTTTTAAGGAGCGTCTTAAAGGAGGAGATAGAGGTGGAGAGGCTTAGGGAGGGAATTCCAGAGCTTAGGGCCTAGGCAGCTGAAGGCACGGCCGCCAATAGTGGAGCGATGAAAATCAAGGATGCGTAAGAAGCAACAATTGGAGGAGCGCAGAGATCTTGTAGGGTTTTAGGGCTGGAGGAGACTTAGGGAGGGGTGAGGCCATGGATTGATTTGCAAACGAGGATGAGAATTTTTAAATTGAGGCGTTCCCGGACCGCGAGGCACAGGGATGATGGGAGAATGGGACTTGGTGCAAGTTAGGATACGGGCAGCAGAGTTTTGGATGAGCTCAAGTTTATGGAGGGTGGAAGCTGGGAGGCCGGCTACGGGAGCATTGGAATAGTCAAGTCTAGAGGTAATAAAGGCACAGATGTGGGTTTCAGCAGCAGATGAGTTGAGGCAGGGGCGGAGATGGGTAATGTTATGGAGGTGGAAGTACGTGGTCTTGGTGATGGAGCGGCTGTGCGGTCGGAAGCTCATCTCCGGGTCAAATAGGACGGCAAGGTTGTGAACGGTCTGGTTCAGCCTCAGGTAATGGCCAGGGGGATGGATGGAGTCGGTGGCTAGGGAACGGAATTTGGGGTGGGGACCAAAAACAATGGCACCGGTTTTCCCAATATTTAGTTGGAGGAACTCTTTGCATATCCAGTTGGATAAGCAGTGTGACAAATGAGAGGCAGTGGAGGGATTGAGAGAAGTGGTGGTGAAGTAGAGCTGAGTGTCGTCAGCGTACATGTGGAATCTGATGTTGTATTTTTGGATGATGTCGCTGAGGGGCAGCATGTAGATAAGAAATAGGAAGGGGCCAAGGATGGGAATTTAGTTAGTACAAGAAGAGGAGAACTTGCATTTATATAGCAACTTTCATGACCTCAGGATGCCACAAAGTGCTTTACAGCCAATAAAATACTTTTGAAGTGTAGTCACTTTTGTAATGTAGAGAAACACGGCAACTAATTTGCACAAAGCAAGGTCCCACAAATAACAATATCATAAATGACCTGTGTAGCAGGGTGGTTGAGGGCCAGTATGTCAGCCGCAGGCTACTGAGGGCCCTGATGCCCGAGTAAGGGTATGGCCCTTTAAGAAACCTCGCCTTTAAAAAGGTAATTGCTATCGGAGTGAGTGGAGACTTTTCCAAGCCAAGAGGCTGGGAGTTGGAGAGTTTTTTTTAGGATTTGTTAAATTGAATGTACCCTGTGGTCTTGTTTTGTGTGAATTGTAAAATGTGTTTGAAACTTGGATTGTTTGAGGATTACTGATTGTAGGAGAAAGGAGCCTCGGAGATGGTAGGACTGTGTAACACCAGATAATCTTTTTTTAGTGATGTTGGTTGAGGGATAAATATTAACCAGGACACCGAGAGAACTCCCCTGCTCTTCATTGAATAGTGCTATGAGATCTTTTATGTCCACCTGCAAGAGAAGACGGGGCCTTAATTTAATGTCTCATCTGAAAGACGGCACCTCTGACAGTGCAGCACTCCTTCAGTACTACACTGGAGTGTCTGCCTGGGTTATGTGCTCAAGTCTCTGGAACGGGGTTTCAACTCACAACCTTCTGACTCTGAGGTGATAGTGTGGCCACTGAGTTCAGGAGGAGAGGATCATAGGAACATAGGAACAGGAGTAGGCCATTCAGCCCCTCGTGCCTGCTCCGCCATTTGATAAGATCATGGCTGATCTGTGATCTAACTCCATATACGTGCCTTTGGCCCATATCCCTTAATACCTTTGGTTGCCAAAAAGCTATCTATCTCACATTTAAATTTAGCAATTGAGCTAGTATCAATTGCCGTTTGCGGAAGAGAGTTCCAAACTTCTACCACCCTTTGTGTGTAGAAATGTTTTCGAATCTCGCTCCTGAAAGGTCTGGCTCTAATTTTTAGACTGTGCCCCTTACTCCTAAAATCCCCAACCAGCGGAAATAGTTTCTCTCTATCCACCCTATCTGTTCCCCTTAATATCTTATAAACTTCAATCAGATCACCCCTTAACCTTCAAAACTCCAGAGAATATAACCCCAATTTGTGTAATATACAACCCCAATTTGTGTAATAGAAGAAGCATGGGTTAATAAGGGACAGTCAGCATGGATTTGTTAAAGGAAAATTGTGCCTAATGATTGAGTTCTTTGATGAAGTAACAGAGGGTTGAAGAAGGTAGTGCAGTAGATGGTGTGTATATATGGACTTTCAAAAGGCATTTGATAAAGTGCCACATAATAGACTTATTTGGAAAATAGAAGTACATGGGATTTTGAGCACCTCTATTAAACCTCCCCTTAACCTTTTCAGATCTAAGGAAAACAATGCCTGCGTCTCCAATCTCTCCGCATAGTTGAAGTCCCTCATCCTGGTAACTTGGGTACGTAATTGACTAAGGGATAGGAGGCAGAAAGTAGTGGTTAACGGTTGTTTTTCTGACTGGAGAGAAGTATATAGTGGGGTCCCCCAGGGGGTCGGTATTAGGACCATTGCTTTTCTTGAGGTATAGTAGAGAAAGAACACTGGATAAGTGTGAAGTGATGCACTTTGGTGATGGTGGTGGGGGAGGGAACAACATGGAGAGGCAGTATAATCTAAATGGTACTATTTTGAGGGGGTGCAAGAGCAGAGAGACTTGGGGGTACATATTCGCAAATCCGTGAAGATGGCAGGGCAAGTTGATAAGGCGGTTGAATGTGTATGGAAGACTTGGCTTTGTAAATAGGGGCATTGAATACAAAAACAACGAAGTCATGATAAACCTTTACAAATCACCGGTTCGGCCTCAGCTGGAGTATTGTGTACAATTCTGAGCACCACAATTTAGGAAGGATGTCAAGACCTTGGAGAGGAGGTTTACCAGGATGATACCAGGGATGAGGAACTTCAACTATGTGGAGAGATTGGAGATGCTGGGATTGTTTTCCTTAGATCTGAGAAGGTTAAGGGGAGATTTAATAAAGGTGCTCAAAATCCTGAGGGGCTTTGAAAGAGCAAGTAGGGAGAAAGTGTCTCCTCTGGCAAGTGGGTCGATAACCAGAAGTCATAGATGTAAAATAATTGGCAAAAGAACTAGAGGGGAAATGAGGAGGAATTTTTTGAGAGTTGTTAAGATCTGGAGCACACTACCTGAAAGGGTGGTGGAAGCAGATTCGATAGGCACTTTCAAAAGACAATTGGACATGTACTTGAAGAGGGCTAATTTGCAGGGTTATGGGGGGATAAAGCTGGGGTGCGGGATTAAATTGGACAGCTCTTTCAAAGAGGCACGATGGGCTGAATGACCTCCTCTGTGCTGTAAGATTCTAAGATTCTAAATATCTTTCCAAATTCCTTCCCCACTTCCAGACCCTAGCAACTGCCTTGCAAACTCTCATTCATCATAGAGAAAAACCCACAAGAGATCTGCTAGTGTCTATATAAAAGCCTTGTGTCACATTGCAGACGTCACACTGCAGATGTCACTTTGTCGTGGAGGAAAATCACAATCTTAAAAATAAAGGGAAACAAATTAGACATTGACCTGGGGCCTGAATTTTGCAAACAACTTACTAATTTTTAATTAACCTGAGCAATTTACAAGCAGCTACAATTACTTGGATTCTCACAGGAACTACTTTTGAGTCGAAGCCTTAAAGGGACAGACCAGGTTAGATGCTCCGACCCCAGATTACCCACGAGCAATACCATGGGATATCTGCCATTATCTATCTATAAATCTTGTAATTAGACATCGATGTCCATTGCAATACAGATATCACATCTTGTGTGACCATTGTAACATTTATACCTGTTTGGCTCAGATTTCATATTCATAAAACTGCAACAAATCACAACTGAAAAGGATGGAGAAAACTAAAGCAAAATACCGCAGATGCTGGAAATCTGGAAAAAAAAACAGAAATGCTGGAAACACTCAACAGGTCAGGCAACATCTGTAGAAAGAGAAAGAGTTAATGGCCCCGGAGGGCCAGGGACGTGGAGGTCCCTCTGAACTTAACGGCAGGACCTCATTAACATTTTTTAGCTCCGTTTCCCACCCCGCAGCCTGGCCTCTCCAGCAGGAGGCCGGAGACCCATGGGGCCGCCCGGCAATCGGGAGGTCGGAGAGGCCCAGTGAGAGGGAGGGGGAGAAGAGCCTATGATCGGAGTGGGGGGGGGGGGGTGTGGAGGAAGCCTGCGATTGGGAGGTGGGGGAGGCTAACTGGCAATACGAGCTGGGGGAGGCCGAAGGAGGCTGGAGGAGCACTCCTGCACCTCCTGGCCTACAAGGAGAGCTGAAAGAGGCACTTACCTTGTGGAGACGGCAGTTCCCACCTCCCTTTCACTTCCGAGTTTCCCGGCCCCGGGAAACCCGTGCCGCGACAGTCAATTTTAAATCGGGCTCCCAATTGCACTGTGGGAGCCCGATTTAAACATGTAAATTAAGTGTCCCATCTCTCTGCAACGGGACACTCTGACACCTCGATTTCCACCGCCGTAAAAAAGATGGTGGGCGTGTGCTTGGCATGTTTCGCCGTTCATTGAAAATATGAAAATCAAAACTTTCATCCGATGAAAGGTCATCGACCTGAAACAATGGCCCGTAAATTGTTCTGAGCGGTGAACGAACGGCACTCACCACACCATAGATTTATACTCACCCGCTAACTTACCGTCTTTACTACGAGCACTTCCTCTAATAGGAGGGGAGATGAGTCCAGCGTTAGCTCCAGTGAGGCTAGGACCTGTGGAAGAAGCAAGAGGATCGATCACTGCCCTCAAAATTAATGGGGAGGCTAAGGGATAGATGCAAAGCAAACAGCGGAGCGGCATAAATCGACCAGCAAATTCTGGAGATTCACAACTCATGGTGTATCTCTTAATCCCCGGAACTTGGCCGATTTGCACATCAGTAACAGCGTGCGTCGGTAACACACGTTATTTTCCCAGCAAAACCCAGCTTCTTATTTCCCATTTGACTCCATAACAACAGTGATTATAATTGAAAAGTAATTCATTGTACATCCTAAGGACATGATAAGGAGATAAGAATGCAGGTTTTTGTATTCTCCTTTACTATGTTTTCCAATTAGAGAAAAGATGGAGTAATTTTATTGATTCCTTCTCATCTCCTTTCTCATTGTTGCAGCATCCTTGAAAAGCCCGCAAGAGTCAAAACCCTGAAGCACAAGCTGCAATGTAATAACCAGAAAGTGAAAGCTACAACAATAAAAGCATTTGTAAAAACAGTTATAGACAGTGGAGGGAAAAAGAGGGTAAGAAATAATCAAATTAAATAAGAGACAGAAGAAAAAAGTGTAATTTTTTTTAATGACCAAAAGCTATTAAAATAAGGAGTAATGAGACTACACATTTTTAAAAGTTAATTTTTAGTTGTTTGGCCGTCATTAAGACTTACTGCGCTGTTAAAACTTAGTTTAGACCTTGTATTTAAGCATACCAGCTTTGTGGCGATATTAGTTAGTTTCCAGCTGGGCAGAAGAGCAAGTTGGCGCTGGTCTGTTGATTCTGTTGATTGCAGCTGGCAAACCAAGAAGAGCAAGTTCTGGATTTTCGCTTTTGACTGCACATGTGCGAACTTGCTCTTTCACTGGGCCACTAACAACGGTGAGCGTTATTGTGCTCACGTTCTTTTCAAAGCAATTTCTGGCCTGTTGACTCTGTTTCTCTCTCCACAGGTGCTGCCTGACCTGCTGAGTATTTCCAGTATTTTCTGTTTTTACTTTGGATAGAGAATACACCAATCCAAAGTGGGTCGAACAGGACAGAAAACTACCAATCAAGAAATACCCAAGGGTGTGTGGCAACTACCAATCAACTGTCAGAAAACAGCCACCAATAAAACAATGAGAAAGGAGATGAGCAGGAATCAATAAAATTACTCCATCTTTTCTCTAATTGGAAAACATAGTAAAGGAGACTACAAAAACCTGCATTCTTATCTCCTTATCATGTCCTTAGGATGTACAATGAATTATTTTTCACTGTTGTTGTGGAGTCAAATGAGAAATAAGGGGCTGGGTCTTGCTAGAAAAATAACACCGTGTTAATGACGCACGTTGTTATTGATGTGCAAATCGGCCAAGTGCAGGGGATTAAGAGATACACCATGAGTTGTGAATCTCCAGAATTTGCTGGTCGATTATTGCCGCTCCGCTGTTTGCTTCGCACAAACGGCATCTTGCCCTTAGCCTCCATGTCAATTTTAAGAACTTGCTGGATTTGCACATTAATTGCCCATTAAACACGTCCAATGTTTACATTTTTCTATTCTTTTCCTTTCGGTCTCTTTTTTTTTTTCTCTCTCTTAATCCAATCTTTCTTTCCCTCTCTTTATTTCTCTCTCTGTACCTGATTTGACTCTAATTCACCCTCCTTCCCCGTTTCTGCTTCTTTTCCTAACCTTAAATCTCATTGGTTAAGGAGATACACTGTTGGACCCACCATTACCCTCGTTATCAGCTCGCATTTCCAGCAAGGCCCAAAAAACTTTTGCGCTGAAGGTTCCAGGAAAAATCTAACTGATGCCGTACACCGTGAGATGTCCCACTCCAGCAATATCCCGTCCGTATAGATAAAGGGTAAGAATTTGTTTGGCTGTGGGGAATTGTAACGACATTAAAATTGGCTTGAACCCTGAGTTTTTCCAGTTTGTGGCTGTAAATTAAAGTGATCACCTACCCTCATTTTATTAAGCAGCTTTCAGAACAATATTGTAGCCACAATAATTATTCTTAATGATTGAAATGGGCAATTAGGAACTGAAAATGATTTCTAAATTGCTAATTACATTGCTTTTAACCTTTCCGCACTATGTAATTTAAAATTTAACCTTATTCTGCCATGCGTTGTTAACCATTATCTCTCTTAATCAATCGCTTTTAACTTTAACCTTCTTTAATGATGGCATCTGAGTCAAGTGGGTTAACTGCTAGCCTTTTACCTCTGGGACCTGATTTCAAATCTACCAGAAACAGGGAAGTCTTCTCTGTTGGTTGTAAGTGAGCTTTGGTGGTATCATACCATTTCTTAGCAAGTGTGGCCCCACAGTACAAAACTGCCCCTAGTTTGGCACCAAATTTCACTCCCAGTCGCAAGGATAGTGTTTTCCCATCTTGTTCTTGGGCGACGGTGACTCTGAGAGCATTAATAGTCAACCACCAAGTGTGGGACTGGAATCATGTGTAGGCCGGACCAGATACGGGTGACAGGTTCCCTTCCTTCAAGGACATTAGTGAATCAGTTGGATTTTTCATGGCAGATTTCATGGTCATTTTCTGATGATACCCACAAATTATCGGATTTCTTGAACTGAATTTCACAATTTACCATGGTGGGATTTGAACTCATGACCTCTGGGTTGCTTAAGTGTTAGGCTACAGTGCCCACTGCAGCTGGTGTTGGACCTGTCACACCTATGCAGTGAGGGTTGCTCTCCCAAGATTGGGGCAGAGTGGAGAGCTCTGATCCCTGTTTATTGAATCAGTGTGGCAATCACGCTACAGTCTCCCCTTATTCTAAAACATGGTATTTATTTTCTCCACCTCAGAATGATGAAAGGTGAAGTGAACCCTGCCAGGATTCAAATCTAAGATTGTCTGGCCCCTGAGTATGAGCTACCAGACCTGGCAGCATAGAGGCAGATTTATTCTTATTTTTTATGCGTTCTTGGGATGTAGATGTCGCTGGCAAGGCCAGCATTTATTGCCCATTCCTAGTTGCCCTTGAGAAGGTGGTGGTGAGCTACCTTCTTGAACCTCTGCAGCCCGTGTGATGAAGGTTCTCCCACAGTGCTGTTAGGTAGGGGGTTCCAGGATTTTGACCGAGTGATGGTGACTGGACACTGAGAGAGTGTGTGACTTGAAGGGGAACATGGAGGTGGTGTTGTTCCCATGCATCTGCTGCCCTTGTCCTTCTAGGTGGTGGAGGTTACAGGTTTAGGAGGTGTTGTTGGAGAAATCTTGGTAAGTTGCTGCAGCATATCCTGTAGATAGGACACACTGTAGCCACGGTGTGCCAGTGGTTGAGGGAGTGGATGTTTAAGGTGGTGAATGGGCTGCCGATCAAGCGGGCTGCTTTGTCCTGGATGGTGTCGAGCTTCTTGAATGTTGCAGCTGCACTCATCCAGGCAAGTGGAGAGTATTCCATCACACTCCTGACTTGTCCCTTGTAGGTGATGGAGAGGCTTTGGGGTGTCAGGAGGTGAGTCACTCGCCACAGAATACCCAGCCTCTGACCTGCTCTAGCAGCCATATTAATTATATTAATTGTCCACCATCATTCACGGCTGGATGTGGCAGGAATTTTGACCTGATCTTTTGATTGTGGAATGGCTTAGCTCTGTCTATAACATGCTGCTTTCGCTGTTTAGCATCGCATGTAGTCCTGTATTGTAGCTTCCACACTTTGAATCCTCATTTTCAGGTACACCTGGTGCTGCTCTTAGCTTGCTGTTCTACACACCTCATTGAACCAGAGTTGGTCATCTGACTTGATGGTGAAGGAGGAGTGAGGGATATGCCGGGCCATGAGGTTACAGATTGTGATGGAATGGAATTATGTTGCTGATGGCCCACAGAACCTCATGGTTGCCCAGTTTTGAGCTGCTAGATCTGTTCTTAATCTATCCCACAAGGGAGTCAAAGGTTATAGTAGATAGATGGGAAAGTAGGGTTGAGGTCATAATCAGATCAGCCATGATCTTATCAAATGGCAGAGCAGGCTCGAGGGGCTGAATGGCCTACTCCTGCTCTTAATTCGTATGTTCGTAGCACGGTGGTAGTGCTACACGACACAATGGATGGTGTCCTCAGTATGAAGATGGGACTTGGTTTGCACAATGACTGTGTGGCGGCCACTCCTACCAATGCTGTCGTGGACAGATGCATCTGCAACAGATGGATTGGTGAGGACGTGGTCAAGTAGGTTATTACCTCGTGTTGGTTCTCTTAAGACCAGCTGCAAGCCCAGACTGGCAGCCATGTCCTTCAGGACTTCTCCAGTGGTGATACTATGGAGCCACTTTGATGGACATTGAAGTCCGCCACCCAGAGTACATTCTGTGCCTTTGCTACTCAGTGCTTCCTCCACATGGTGTTCAACATGGAGGAGTAACTGATTCATCCGCTGAGGGAGGGTTGTAGGTGCCAATCAGCAGGACTTTTCCTTGTCCATGTTTGATGTGAAGACTTCATGGGGTCAGGAGTCAATGTTGACCACTTTCCCCACCGCATCCCCCCCTCCCCCACCCGACTGCATACCATTGTGCCTCCACCATTGGTGAATCTGTCCTGCCAGTGAGACAGGTGATGAAGGAATGTGGGATGTGTGCTTTCCCTGACTGGCAGTGCTTGAGACTGACAGTGATTCCCTGAAATTTCCCAGTGCCAACATCCCTCATCTTGATAAGGGTAGAATTCACAGAAAAAAATATCCAACACCGTCTCCTTTCACAGTGACCTTCTGCTTTTAATTTGAGCTGTGCTGTCTGTTTTTACCCCAGCTGCAGAGTGTGCTCTCTGGGCTAATGGTTTGTTTACAGCATGGCTATTATTTCATCCTGATGTTTCATGAAATCAGAGCTGCCCCCTTTTCCCCAACTGAGCTGCCCCCTTTTCCCCGACTGAGCTGCCCCCTTTTCCCCGACTGAGCTGCCCCCTTTTCCCCGACTGAGCTGCCCCCTTTTCCCCGACTGAGCTGCCCCCTTTTCCCCGACTGAGCTGCCCCGTTTACCTCATTGCAGTGTTGTTGAAGGTGAGTCTGCTCCCTGTGGCAGCACTATAAAGTAATGGAGTGAAAACTGGCATTGTGGTTGCTATTACAGTCAAAGTATTTTGGTTGGAATACAAGCTCATTGTTTTGACTCATCTAACACTGCACAAATTTCACTCATGAAAATGAGGTATGAGAAATTTAATTCCAACCTGTGATATTGCAATTATTGTCAGGGTCAATTGCACTTCTACACACATGCATATTCAATCCCTCTCTAAAAAACGAGCTGCATGTCCCTTATAAAATAGAATTTGCTTTATGAAAATTCTGATTGAACTAGTTGATTAAGAAACCTCAATCGGGAATTCTACCTCAGAGGTGGGAGTGCAGTTGCTGGGCAACAGATCATGAAATGCAACAAAGCTCCATTGTGTTCTGTGGTTAAGAAATGATCATTGACTCGAGATGAATTGTTTCTCAAGTGGTACGCTGTTTATAATTTCTTTAGAGAAGCAGATTTCACAACAGGTGTGCTTTGCAAGTACAGAATGCAGCATACTGCTTAATAGGATAATGACATTGGCTCCGCCCGTTTAATTTGCACAAATACACTGACACATCTTTCTTAATGGAATAGAGGCATATTAGCTAAAGGAGCATGAAATGAACAGATCCCTTGGGCTAGCAGCATGCCAGAAAGGAGCAGGAGTTATTGGTAAAAGGCTGTGTCCTTGTGTGGGAAAAAAAAATCTTTCCAAGCCAACAATTACATTTGATAGCTAGATTTATAAACGTTAAAGCTTTTTTGTCTGGAACAATGTTTGTCACGAAGTGCTGTAGAAAGGCCCAATCGTACTGTCTTAACAAAAGTAATTTGCAAAAATCCATTCGAAAGAAATCAGCCAGAAAAGAACAATGCTTGATGAAAGTGGCAGATTTAGCTGCTGAAACATGCTCTTACATGCTGGGGCCCTTGTCCGCCAGCCCTACTGAGAGTGAAAGTGATTGGCATAAGATTAGCATCTTCACATCCAAAGATATCATTTAATAACTAACCTGCAGTTTGTGGTACAATGAAGGCATCATAAGATGCTGTTATTCCCACTGCGTAGAGTAAATTGGGAATATAGTAAATGGCATCTCAGCAGCACTGCACGATGATTGAGACCATTCATATTTGCTGCTAAGGAAATCATACAGCAGGTTTTTATACATGAAATTCAGATTTTTAGGGGGTAATTTTGACTTTGGGGCGATAGTGTAAAGCAGGTGATAGTCAGTTATTGATCTCTCCCGGTTTTCATTTCTACTGACTTCAATCGGGAGCAATGTATGACCGGCGGCTGATCTGATACTGCCCGTTTTACACTATCGTCTAAAGTCCAAATTATCCCCTTATTTTCTGCGCTGCCATTAGGCCCCGTGCATCTTTGGGTGGGATAATGCATGTGGTTAGAATTATATAGAAATTCCAGCCCAGAAACAGGCCATTCGGCCCAACAGGTCTATGCCGGTGTTCATGCTTGAATGGAACTTTCTGCTGAACCCTGTTGACCTCTGCCAAGTGATCCAGGTTGGAATTCGGGCTTCAACAGGTTGCTTCTGCCAAGTGACATCAGACATCCCAGGGAGCATCGTGTGAAAGAAGCACCACAGTATTGTGCAGCTAGTCAGCAATTGCAGCAAACATATAAATAGCAATACCAATAAATGATGT
The DNA here is from genome assembly GCF_035084215.1 of Heptranchias perlo. Lineage (NCBI taxonomy): Eukaryota > Metazoa > Chordata > Chondrichthyes > Hexanchiformes > Hexanchidae > Heptranchias > Heptranchias perlo. Next base: position 5,768,878 of record NC_090352.1, read on the forward strand.
GGAAAATTGAAAACAGGAACAATTGGTAACCTCGGATCTAACTAATCTTTCAGCATTTTGACTGTAAAGATCTGTCATAACCACTGTGCAAGTTTACATTTCAACACTATTTATTTTAACACTTGACATTAACAGACGGACAGTCCAAGGTTTATAACCTTCAAGAAGCATATTAGTTTTTAAATTTATCTCCTCTCGTTTTTCTTCTCACGTTGACCACTATCACAAGCCGTCATTCTCCACTCAGTACAAGATGGTCTTTTTTGAAGATCTAATCATGACTAATGAGCATAGAGTCCAAATCTTTCTGTTTTACCGACCTAATCCCTCCAGGTTGCTTCTAGAAGGCCTCTCCATTCAGAAGCATGACTAAAAATAGAGAGAACAAGGTGAAGGCCCAAGACCTATAGTACTGGCACCGCCAAGATTGGAAAGAGTAGGAGAGAAGGCAAGACAAATCCAAAAGTAGTGGCTACATGTCATCAAGCTTGGGTTTTAAAAGTCTGTGAGAGTCATTTTTATTTTGGGCGATGTTGTAAAACGAGCGATAGCGAATCAGCCGCCCGTTAAACATCTCTCCATTTCCGCTGGAGATGAAGATTGGGAGAGATATAAAATGGACTGTCGATTGGCTATTGCCTGTTTTACACTGTCACTCAAATTCAAAATTACCCCCTGTAGAAAGTAGGTCTGAGGGAGTTGAGGCATGGCACAGTTTGGGTGTTTGGGAAAAGAATGGATTAGAGTAGGAGTTGAGTCTTGGTTTAAACACAAACAGGATAAACTGATGAAAACCACCCAACCAAGGCCAATGGGACTTGCAGCTTTGGGACTCAAACGTGTTTGTGGTTGTGAAGAAAGTGAATTCTTGTCCATCGTTCAGTTTTAGATGTTGCCCCTAGATGTCCCAGTCACATTTGTTTTAATACATGAATCATTACAATAACCCAAAGCTTGACTTCCAGCACTTGATCTATACCTTAGAAGGTAGGAAAGAGGAATTGTTCCATCCATTTTTTTTGCTAGTTTTGCAAAATATATTTTATGTTGTTTTAGTTTTCCTTTGATTTGTGCTTCAGATTTTCCTGACTCCATGCCTGGACTCACCTCCTTGTGATTTCCTAGCCCCTGCCACAGTACTGAAACGGCCCTTATCAAAGTCACAAATGACATCCCATGTGACTGTGACCATGGTAAATTATCCCTCCTCATCCTTCTCGACCTGTCTGCAGCATTTGACACGGTTGACCACACCATCCTCCTCCAATGCCTCTCCTCCGTCGTCCAGCTGGGTGAGACTGCGCTTGGCTAGTTCCATGATTGTCGATCCAGTCGTAGCCAGAGAATCACCTGCAATGGCTTCTCTTCCTGCTCCTGCACCCTTAATTCTGGAGTCCACCAAGGATCTATCCTTGGCCCCCTCTGATTTCTCATCTACATGCTGCTGCTCGGCAACATCATCCGAAAACACATCAGATTCCACATGTATGCTGATGACACCCAGCTCTACCTCACGACCACCTTCCTCGGCCCCTCCACTGTCTCTCATTTGTCAGATTGCATGTCCGACATCCAGTACTGGATGAGCAAAGGTTTCCTCCAACTAAATATCGGGAAGACCGAAGCCATTGTCTTTGGTCCCTGCTGCAAACTCCATTCCCTAGCCACCGACTCCATCCCTCTCCCTGGCCACTGTCTGAGGCTGAACCAGACCATTCACAACCTTGGCATCCTATTTGACCCTGAGATGAGCTTCTGACCACATATCCCCTCCATCACCAAGACCGCCTACTTCCACCTCCATAACATTGCCCATCTCTGCCCCTGCCTCAGCTCATCTGCTGCTGAAACCCTTAGCCATACCTTTGTTACCTCCAGACTGGACTATTCCAATGCTCACCAGGCCGGCCTCCCATCTTCCACCTTCCATAAACTTGAGCTCATCGAAAACTCTGCTGCCCGTATCCTAACTCACACCAAGTCCCGTTCTCCCATTATCCCCGTGCTCGCTGACCTACATTGGCTCCCGGTCCAGGAAGACTTGATTTTAAAATTCTCATCCTTGTTTTCAAATCCCTCCATGGCCTCGCCCCACCCTATCTCTGTAACTTCCTCCAGCCCTACAACCCTCCGAGATCTCTTGCCTCCTCCAACTCTTGCCTCTTGCACAGCCCCGATTTTAATCGCTCCACCATTGGCAGACGTGCCTTCAGCTGCCTAGGCCCTAAGCTCTGGAATTCCCTCCCTAAACCTCTCTGCCTCTCTCTCCTCCTTTAAGACGTTCCTTAAAACCTACCTCTTTGACCAAGCTTTTGATCACCTGTCCTAATACCTCCTTATGTGGCTCGGTGTCAAATTTTGTTTAATAACACTCCTGCGAAGTGCCTTGGGATGTTTTACTACATTAAAGGCACTATATAAATGTAAGTTGTTGGTATCTCCTTCAGCTGAGAGGATGCTTGAGTGAACTGCGCACTTAATCAAGGCTATAATGTCCATGTGGATCGCTGCTCAGCAGGATAAGAATCAGTCAGAATTTTCTTCCCCTTGATGTGGAACACAATAGTTTCCATAAGGCATTTCACCCAATAGCATGTTAAGACTTGTCACAAGCAGTTGACAGATTTAAATACACAGTTAAAAACGAGAAACAACAAGCGCTAGAAATCTACCGTAAACACAGAAAATCCTTTAAATGCTCTAAAGAAAGAACTTGCATTTATATAGCACCTTTCATGATGTCCCAAAGTGCTTTATAACCAATGACGTACTTTTTGAAGTGTTGTAATGTAGGAAACGCTGCAGGTAATTTGCGCACAGCAAGATCCCACAAACAGCAATGACCAGATCATCTATTTTAGTGATGTTGTTTGAAGGATAAATATTCGCCAGGGCACCAGGAGAACTCCCCTGCTCTTCTTCCAATAGTGCCATGGGATCTTTTACGTCCACCTGAGAGGGCAGATGGAGCCTGGGTTTAACATCTCACCCAAAAGATGGCACCTCCGACATTCTCTCAGTACTGCTATGGAATGTCAGCCTAGATTATGTGCTCAAGTTCTGGAATGGGACTCACAGCACAGCAGGACAGTCAGCATCTGAAAGAGATTGGTTAATATTTCTGGTGGGGCCCTCTATCAGGTCTTACTGCTCGTTCAGATGCTGACAGATATTTCATGTGTTGTAGTGTCTTCGCTGGGTCAAAATCCTGGAACTCCTGACCTAACAGCACTGTGGGAGCACCTTCGCCACACGGATTGCTGCGGTTCAAGAAGATGGCCCACCACCACCTTCTCAAGGGCAACTAGGGATGGGCAATAATGCCAGCCTTGCATGTTACACCCATATCTCGAGAATTAGTTTTCTTTAAAGGCCAGCTTCTCAATGGCAGCATCATCGGTAATACACAATATCGGGAATATCACACAACATATTAAACTCTCAATACGTCTTGAAATGAGGAAAGAAATTCAATTTCCAAACAAATTATAGGGTCAGCTTTCCACACTGATCCAATGTGTGATTTTATTTATCGTACAAAATGAAATGTTGGCCGAGAGTGCGCAAATGACACAAAACTTGGAAGGGTAGTGAACAGTGAGGAGGATAGTGATAGACTTCAAGGGGATACACGGCAGATGAAATTTAACCCAGAAAATTGCAAGGTGATGCATGTCGGTACGAAGAACGAGGAGAGGCAATATAAACTAAAGGGCACAATTCTAAAAGGGGTACAGGAACAAAGAGATCTGGAGGTGTATGTGCACAAACCGTTGAAGGTGGCTTGGCAGGTTGAGAAAGTGGTTAAAAAAGCATACAGGATCCTGGGCTTTATAAATAGAGGCATAGAGTACAAAAGCAAAGAAGTCACGATGAACCTTTATAAAACACTGGTTCGGCCACAACTGGAGTATTGTGTCCAGTTCTGGGCACAGCACTGTAGGAAAGATGTGAAGGCCTTAGAGAGGGTGCAGAAGAGATTTACTAGAATGATTTCAGGGATGAGGGACTTTAGTTACGTGGAGAAGCTGGGGTTGTTCTCCTTGGAACAGAGACGGTTACAAGGAGATTTGATAGAGGTATTGAAGATCATGAAGACAGAGTAGATAGAGAGAAACTGTTCCCATTGGCCGAAGAGTCAAGAACCAGAGGACATAGATTTAAGGTGATTGGCAAAGGAACCAAAGGTGACATAAGGAAAAATTTCTTTACACAGCGAGTGGTTAGGATCTGGAATGCACTGCCCAAGGGGGTGGTGGAGGCAGATTCAATCATGGCCTTCAAAAGGGAACTGGATAAGTACTTGAAAGGAAAAAATTTGCAGGGTTACGGGGAAAGGGCAGGGGAGTGGGACTAGCTGGATTGCTCTTGCATAGAGCCGGCACGGACTTGATGGGCCAAATGGCCTCCTTCTGGGATGTAGCCTTTCTATGATTGATTCTATGCCAGATGGGTATGAGGGAGAACTAGCCATACTTAAAAAAAAGTTAAATAGCGAGGGGCTGAAATTCCGATGGGTCCCTCTACCGGCACAAGTGCAACAGAACAAAAGTCCCGTTCGCTCAAAGCGAAGGCCGCAGACCCTGCTCCAAATCCCAGGGACAGAGTCGTTTACATGGCTGCAGAGGGCTGCCCATGCCTGGAAGGGTAGACTCACCTGCCCCGATCCACCAGCTCACAGCCATCCCAATAAGGGGGCCCAAAGGCTCAGCCTGGAGCAGAAAAAAAATGAAAACTTTTCAGCCTTCAGCTCCTAAGGGAGCCCTAATATCTTTTTATTAAGATAATCGATTCCCTGCAGGATTGTTAGTCCTGGCAAATCCTGGGCCTCTAAACGGGCCTCAATGGAACTCACGCCAGATCTCAGCAGAGTGTGTAGCTATAGTGCAGGATAGAGAGATAAAGGCTCCCTTAAACAGAATGCAGTGTGTAGGGTTAGTTGTGTAAGTGTTGCTTTAAGAGGGTGAAGAGATGCTCAAGGTGGGCAAGGATGAAAGGGAGAGCATAGTGAGTGTGTTACCTTGCCAGCCCTGGTCAAGTTGTTGAACTTCTTTGGGCGTTGTTCTACAGTCCTGGGAGTAAGGGAGTTGTCAGTCAGTGCCTGTGCCACCTCTCTCCACGTGCTATGACTGACATTCCTGATATTACGGATTGCAGGTGTCTGTGCCTCCTGGCTTCAATCTCATCCAAGAGGTTTGCAAGTCTTCATCTGGCTCCTTTTCCCGGCTGAGGCTCTGCCCTGCTGCCCTCTGGGCACAGATGGCATTTTGACTGGTCGTAGTGCTGCCAAAATATAACCAAGATATTGGTGAGAAACGCACTGAAGTAATTTGAGAGTGAAATGAAAGAGAGAAGCAGTGACTTCCCTTTTTGTCTCCCAGAGGGTACTGAAGAGTGCAGGCTGAACAGAGCTTTTAAAAGGCTGCACAGAAATTTCCTGGGGGCTCAGATGCTTACACCCATTTTACACAGTTTTTACACCAATGCTTGCATCAATAGATATGCAAATATACATTTCCAGGATATTTATGTGTGCCTCCCTCTACAGGCCAGCGGTGGATGTAACTTTTTTTTTAAAGGTGCAACAGTGGTGTAAATCACATTGAGGAAATTTTGGGCCTTGGTTTCACACCACATAGGGCATTTACCCACTGAGACATCGGGGAGCAGCACCTTTGAGTTTCTACAGCAATAAATAGTAGCATCATTACGATTGAATGATGAGACAACGATGTGGCTACCATTCTAACAGAGAAAGCTCAGAACTGGACATGTACTGGACATCAGGTTTCCGTGTTTTGAAGAAGGGAGTTACTTATGAATTCATTGTTGCCTTCAAGGCAACTAGGGATGGACAATGCAAACGACCTTACCAGTTTCGCCCACACCCCAAAGACAAGCTTTTAAAAAAATCAGCTGCCCATTTTTGTCAGTTCTGAATGTGTCAAACTTATTTTATGTGTGGTTTAATCATTGTAAGAAAGCCAACTCAAGCTAAACATTTCAAACGTAGAATTTCAACCAAACTACCTCCCATTCCCTCAATTATATCAAAATGCTGATCTAACCATTAAATGTTTCCCAGTTATCTGATTTCTTAATAAAAGAAGAACTTGCGTTTCTGTAGCACCTTTCATAGCGCAGGACGCTCCAAAGTGCTTCACAGGACTTTTTGAAATAGAGTCACTGTTGTAGTGTTGGGAAACGTGGCAACCAATCTGTGCACAGCAAGGTCCCACAAACAGCAATGAGATAAATGACCAGATAATCTGTTCTTTTTTGGTGGAGGGATAAATGTTGGCCAGGACACCAGGAGAACTCCCCTGCTCTACTTCGAATAATACCATAGGATCTTTTACATCTACTTGAGAAGACAGACTGGGCCTCGGCTTAACATTTCATCCAAACAACGGCCCCTCCGGCAGTGCAGCGCTCCCTTAGTGCTATTTTAAAATTTCAAAACATACTTTATTTCATAATATTTAAGAATACACACATTTCAATGTAAAAGACACAATTCCAAGCAATACAGGTCAAAACAATACAAATCGTACACAATATGATCCTATTATTACAATTCAAAACATAGTATATATTTTAAAATACATGGTGTACAAGGTGGGGTGACCTTACACGGTGGTCTTTCTCCATAGAGCCATTCCGTAGGCCGCACCTCGCTTCAGTGCGTCCCGCAGCACGTACTCCTGGACCTTGGAATGTGCCAATCAGCAACACTTGGTCTTGGACAACTCCTTCAGCTGGAAGACCAGCAGGTTTCGGATGGAACAAAGGGCCTCCTTCACCAAGTTGATGGTCTTCCAGCAGCAATTGATATCGGTCTCGGTGTGCATCCTGGGGAACAGCCCGTAGAGCGCAGAGTCCTGAGTTTTTTTTTATTCGTTCATGGGATGTGGGCATCACTGGCAAGGCCAGCATTTATTGCCCATCCCTAATTGCCCTTGAGAAGATGGTGGTGAGCCGCCTTCATGAACCGCTGCCGTCCGTGTGGTGAAGGTTCTCCCACAGTGTTGTTAGGTAGGGAGTTCCAGGATTTTGACCCAGCGACGATGAAGGAACGGCGATATATTTCCAAGTCGGGATGGTGTGTGACTTGTGTTACCGAGCTGTTGAGGATGAACCAGGACAGACACCAATCCCTCTCTCTCCACACCTTCTGCGCGAAGGGGCAGTCCGTCAGGAGAGGGACAATGGACTTGTCCCAGCTGCAGCCTCGAGGGGAGCTTGCGGTTGCGCTGAGATTCCGTGCGTGCAGGAACGGTCGCACTGGAAGGACCTTTCTCAACACCATCCAAGCTACATCCTGGTGCCTGTTGGTCAGTTCCAGCGATGAGACATTCTGCCAAATGGCATCGACCTTCTTGTAGGGGAACTGCCCGATTGGATCCACCCTCTCCTTTCCCTGCAGGACTCCCAGAACATTCCATGCTGACCATAGTCTGATGACCCTGTGGTTGAAAGGGTTCTTCTTCAGGAACTTCTCCACCTGGGACAAGTGGTAGGGTATGGTCCAGCTGGATGGGTCATCCTGCGTCTGCTCAGACAGTGTGGCCAGACCCAATCTTGTAGTCAACATTTAGCAAGGAAATGGGTCTCCAATTTCTGATGTCTTCCCTCTCCCTCTTCTGCTTGTAGATGAGGGTGATGATGCCTTTCCTCATGGACTCTGACATGCTGCCTGCCAGAAGCATACCCCCATATACTTCCAGCAGGTCTGGGCCTATCCAGTCTCAAAAAGCCGAGTACAAATCAACCAGCAAGCCATCACTTCCGGGAGTTCTACTCTTCTCGAAGGACCGGATGGCCTTTGTCAGCTCATCCAAAGTCAGAGGCCGATCCATGCTCTCCCGCTCTCTGTCCTCTAAGACCTCCATGATAGAGGACAGGAAGGACTGGGAGGCTGTGCTGTCTGTGGGCTTACATAAGAACATAAGAAATGGGAGCAGGAGTAGGCCCCTCAAACCTACTCCGCCATTCAGTAAGATCAGGGCTGATCTTCTACCTCAACTCCACCTTCCCACCCTATCCCCATATCCCTTGATTCCCTTAGTGTCCAAATATCCATCGATCTCGGTCTTGAATATACTCAACAACTAAGCATCCACAGGCCTCTGGGGTGGAGAATTCCAAAGATTCACCACCCTCTGAGTGAAGAAATTATTCCTCATCTCACTCTTAAATGGCTGACCCCTCATCTTGAGACTATGACCCCTAGTTCTAGACTCTCCTGCCAGGGGAAACATCCTCTCAGCATCTACCCTCAGCGTATACTCCAAGCCCTCTAAGAATGTTATACATTTCAATGAGATCACCTCTCATTCTTCTAAACTCCACAGAATAAAGGCCCATTCTACTCAATCTCTCCTCATAGGACAACCCATAAGACCATAAGAGACCATAAAAGATAGGAGCAGGAGTAGGCCATTCGGCCCCTCGAGCCTGCTCCGCCATTTAATGAGACCATGGCTGATCTGATTTTTACCTCAACTTCACTTTCCCGCCTTTTCCCCATATCCTTTGACTCCCTTGCTGATCAAAAAATTGTCTAACTCAGCCTTGAATGTATTCAATGACTCAGCCTCCACAGCTTTTTGGGGTAAAGAATTCCAAAGATTCACGACCCTCTGGGAGAAGAAATTCCTCCTATTTCCGTGTTAAATGGATGACCCCTTATTCTGAGACTATGGCCCCTAGTTTTAGATTCCCCCATGAGGGGTAACATCCTCTCAGCATCTACCCTATCGAGTCCCCTCAGAATCTTGTATGTTTCAATAAGATCTCCTCTCATTCTTCTAAACTCCAATGAGTATAGACCCATCCTGTTCAATCTTTCCTCATAAGACAACCCGTCCATACCCAGAATCAACCCAGTGAACCTTCTCTGAACTGCCACCAATGCAAGTATGTCCTTCCTTAAATAAGGGCACCAGAACTGTACGCAGTACTCCAGGTGTGGTCTCACCAGCACCCTGTGCAGTTGTAGCATGACTTCCCTGCTTTTATACTCCATCCCCCTAGAAATAAAGGTCAATATTCCGTTTGCCTTCTGGATTACCTGCTGCACCTGTATGTTGACTTTTTGTGTTTCATGTACGAGGACACCCAGATCCCTCTGTACCCCACCATTTTGTAGAATTTCTCCACTCAAATAATATTTTGCTTTTTTATTTTTCCTCCCAAAGTGGATGACTTCCCATTTTCCCACATCATATTCCATCTGCCAAATTTTTGCCCATTCGCTTAACCTGTCAATATCCCTTTGCAGACACTTTGTGTCCTCATCGCAACTTGCTTTTTCACCTATCTTTGTATCATCAGCAAATTTGACCACAAGACACTCTGTTCCTTCATCCAAGTCATTGATATATATTGTAAATAGTTGAGGCCCCAGCACTGAGCCCTACGGCACCCCACTAGTTACAGACTGCCATTTTGAAAATGACCCTTTTATCCCGACTCTTTGTTTTCTGTTAGTTAGCTGTTATGTTACCCCCAACACCATGATCTCTTATCTTGTGCAGTAATCTTTTATGTGGCAACTTATCGAATGCCTTTTGGAAATCCAAATATACTGCATCCATTGGTTCCCCTTTATCCACCCTACCCGTTACTTCCTCAAATAGCTCTAATAAATTTGTCAGACACGATTTCCCCTTCATAAAACCATGTTGACTCTCCTTGATTGTATTATGAGTCTCCAAATGTCCTGATACTACTTCCTTAATAATGGATTCTAGCATTTTCCCAATGACAGATGTTAGGCTAACTGATCTATAGTTACCTACTTTCTGTCTCACTCCCTTCTTGAATAGGGGTTTTACGTTTGCGGTTTTCCAATCCGCTGGGACGTTTCCAGAGTCTAGTGAATTCTGGAAGATTACAACCAATACATCCACTATCTCTGTAGCCACTTTCTTTAAAACCCTCGGATGCAAGCCATCAGGTCCAGGGGACTTGTCAGCCTTTAGACCCATTAGTTTACCTAGTACTTCTTCTCTAGTGATAGTGATTGTTTTTACTTCCTCCCTCCCCTTTGCCCCTTGATTTTCTACTATTATTGGTATATTATTAGTGTCTTCTTCTGTGATGACAGAATCAATCTAGTGAACCTTCAATGCACCCCTTCTAAGGCACGTATATCTTTCCTTAGGTAAGGAGACCAAAACTATACACAGTACTCCAGGTATGGTCTCACCAGAGCCCTATATAATTGCAGCAAGACCTCCTCACTCTTGTACTCCAACCCCCTGCAACAAAGGCTAACATACCATTTACCTTCCTAATTGCTTGCTGTACCTGCATGTTAACTTTCTGTGCTTCGTGTACAAGGACACCCAAATCCCTCTGAATACCAACATTTCTTAGTCTTTCATCTTTTAAAAAATATTCTGCTTTTCTATTCTTCCTACCAAAGTGGATAATTTCACATTTCCCCACATTATACTCCATCTGCCATCTTCTCGCCCACTCACTTAACCTGTCTATATCCCTTTGTAGCCTCTTTGCGTCCTCCTCACAGCTTAATTTCCCACCTAGCTTTGTATTGTTGGCAAACTTGGATACATTACACTCGGTCCCCTCATCTAAGTCGTGATATAGATTGTAAACAGCTGAGGCTAGTTACAAGTTGCCAACCCGAAAGTGACCCGTTTATTCCTACTCTGTTTTCTGTCCATTAACCAATCCTCAATCCATGCTAATATATTACCCCCAATCCCATGAGCCCTAATCTTGTGTAACAACCTTTTGTGTGGCACCTTATCGAATGCCTTTTGAAAATCCAAACATACCACATCCACTGCTTCCCCTTTATCTACCCTGCCTGTTACACCCTCAAAAAACTAATGGGTTTGTCAAACACGATTTCCCTTTCATAAAACCGTGTTGACTCTGCCTATCACATTATGATTTTCTAAGTGCTCTGTTACTAGGTTCTTAATAATAGATTCTAGCATTTTCCCTACTGCTGATGTCAGGCTAATCAGCCTATAGTTTCCTGTTTTCTCTCTCCCTCCTTTCTTGAATAGCAGGGTTACATTTGCTACCTTCCAATCCATGGGGACCGTTCTAGAATCTGGGGAATTTTGGAAGATCAAAACCAATGCATCCACTATCTCTGCAGTCACTTTTTTTAAAACCCTAGGACGTAGGCCATCAGGTCCAGGGGATTTGTTGGCTTTTAATCCCATTAATTTCTCCAGTGCATTTTCTTTACTAATCTTAACTGCTTTAAGTTCCTCACTCTCATTAGACCCTTGGTTCCCCACTATTGTTTTTTGTGTCTTCTACTGTAAAGACAGATACAAAATATTTGTTTAATGTGTCTGCCATTTGCTTATTCCCCATTATAATTTCTCCTGTCTCAGCCTCTAACGGACCCACGTTTACCTTCGCTAATCTCTTCCTTTCTAGATACTGTTTTTATATTTCTTACAAGTTTTCTCTCATTCAATTTTCTCCCTCTTTATCAATTTCTTGGTCATCCTTTGCTGATTTCTAAAATCCTACCAATACTCAGGCTTACTACTCTTTTTGCCAACATTGTAAGCCTCTTCTTTTAATCTAATAATATCCTTAACTTTACTAGTTAGCCACGGCTTCGCATCATACAGTCTGGAGAATTTGCTGATCCTCAGTATGTCGTCCTGCGAAAACGTCAGCGAGCCAGCCGTCTTCCTCCTTCAGGCTGCTGATCACAGAGGTCGCTCTGTGGAGCTTCTGGAAGAAGTGCGAGCACTTCTCGTCCTGTCCCACGGAGCCGACTATGGACCAGAAGATGATCTTTGAGGCCTCGGAAGCAAAGAGCAAAGCTTGCAGGCCCCTCACTTTTGAGTTCTTCCCCAATATCGACCCCCTTAGACTGCAGCAGGAGCAGGTCCAGCATGCTTTTCTGGAGCTGGGATAGTTCCCTCTGTCTCTCTCTCGCTTTTGAAGATGATGTTTGATGTTGGTCTTGATCACTTCCCACCAGTGCACCATAGAGTCAAAGAGGGGTTTCACAGTTCTCCAACCTGTGTAATCCTTCCTTAGTTCCTCGATATTTTCCGGGGTCAACATTCTCACGTTCAGCTTCCATATCTCTCTGCCCTCCGTCTGGTCTTCCTGCGGTTGACAGTCGGCCAGTAGGAGGCGGTGGTCAGAGAAGAGCACCGGCTGGACGTCGATGGCTTTGACTTGAGCGTTAGGGACACAAATAGGAAGTCTACCCAGGAACGGATGGACCCGCCTGGTGTGGACCAGGTGTATGCCGCCGTGCTCTGCCTGCAGAGTTGCTGAAAACGTCGCAAAGCTTTGCTTCTTTTACCGCTTCCATCAGGAGTTTGGACGTGTTGACCAGTATTCCGTCAGCCCTGGATTGTCCAACTGCATCGATGATACAGTTGGAGTCTCCGGCAAAAATGACCAACCTGGAGATTGCCAGCAGCATTAGGAGATGCTGGAAGACTTCCAGCCGCTCGGTCTTGAGGGTCAGGGCGTACACATTGATCAGTCGGAGCGGGAAATTCTTATATAGAATGTCTGCTATGAGCAGGTGGCTCCCCCCACTGCCTCCTTAACCTTGGTGATGGTGAATTAGCCTTCTCGCAGCAGGATCCTAAGGCCCGAGGAACGACTATCGTTGCCTCCCGACCAGATCGGCTGCCCCTGGGTCCACATGTGCGACCAGTGCCAGTAGTTGCTGAGGTGTGGGATCCCGCATTCCTGCAAGGGGGAGCAGGTCCCCCTCGACCCGGGACAGGTAGATCAGGGTCGCAGCACATCGCGTGTCGATTGATGTGATTTTTAAAGCCATTTAAAAATAAAAAAGGACAATAATTGAGGTCCTATAATTACATCAATCCAGGTTCTACGTTACCCTCTGTTTTGCATCTCTTGGTCCAGTTTCTGCAATTGCTAGGTGTGCATGAACCGCTGGATGAACCTTGGGCTGAGGAACGAGGTCTGCTCTCCTTTGGGGGCATGTCTGGGCTCGGGGGTCGTCAGCAGGGTCTCGTGGGGTGACCTGCCTGTGAGATCCATGTCCGGTTCCGGCTCTTCGGCCTTCACTGGTTGTTCACTTTCCGCGGCCGTCATGCTGCTCCCGGTCTCCCGGAGTTGGGGTTCGTCGTCCTCTGGGTTGCTTCTCCCGGTGTCCCGGAGTTGGGGTATGTCGCTCTCTGGGTCACTTGTCCCGGTGTCCCGGAGTTGGGGTACCTCGCTCTCCGGATCACTTCTCCCAGTGTCCTGGAGTTGGGGTACCTCGCTCTCCGGGTCGCTTCTCCCGGTGTCCTGGAGTTGGGGTACCTCGCTCTCCGGGTCGCTTCTCCCGGTGTCCTGGAGTTGGGGTACCTCGCTCTCCGGGTCGCTTCTCCCGGTGTCCTGGAGTTGGGGTACCTCGCTCTCCGGATCGCTTCTCCCAGTGTCCCGGAGTTGGGGTACCTCGCTCTCCGGATCACTTCTCCCAGTGTCCTGGAGTTGGGGTACCTCGCTCTCTGGGTCGCTTCTCCCGGTGTCCTGGAGTTGGGGTACCTCGCTCTCCGGATCACTTCTCCCAGTGTCCTGGAGTTGGGGTACCTCGCTCTCCGGGTCGCTTCTCCCGGTGTCCTGGAGTTGGGGTACCTCGCTCTCCGGGTCGCTTCTCCCAGTGTCCCGGAGTTGGGGTACCTCGCTCTCCGGGTCGCTTCTCCCGGTGTCCCGGAGTTGGGGTACCTCGCTCTCCGGATCACTTCTCCCGGTGTCCTGGAGTTGGGGTACCTCGCTCTCCGGATCACTTCTCCCGGTGTCCTGGAGTTGGGGTACCTCGCTCTCCGGATCACTTCTCCCAGTGTCCCGGAGTTGGGGTACCTCGCTCTCCGGATCACTTCTCCCAGTGTCCTGGAGTTGGGGTACCTCGCTCTCTGGGTCGCTTCTCCCGGTGTCCTGGAGTTGGGGTACCTCGCTCTCCGGATCACTTCTCCCAGTGTCCTGGAGTTGGGGTACCTCGCTCTCCGGGTCGCTTCTCCCAGTGTCCCGGAGTTGGGGTACCTCGCTCTCCGGGTCGCTTCTCCCGGTGTCCCGGAGTTGGGGTACCTCGCTCTCCGGATCACTTCTCCCGGTGTCCTGGAGTTGGGGTACCTCGCTCTCCGGATCACTTCTCCCGGTGTCCTGGAGTTGGGGTACCTCGCTCTCCGGATCACTTCTCCCAGTGTCCCGGAGTTGGGGTACCTCGCTCTCCGGGTCGCTTCTCCCGGTGTCCTGGAGTTGGGGTACCTCGCTCTCCGGATCACTTCTCCCAGTGTCCTGGAGTTGGGGTACCTCGCTCTCCGGGTCGCATCTCCCAGTGTCCCGGAGTTGGGGTACCTCGCTCTCCGGGTCGCTTCTCCCGGTGTCCCGGAGTTGGGGTACCTCGCTCTCCGGATCACTTCTCCCGGTGTCCTGGAGTTGGGGTACCTCGCTCTCCGGATCACTTCTCCCGGTGTCCTGGAGTTGGGGTACCTCGCTCTCCGGATCACTTCTCCCGGTGTCCCGGAGTTGGGGTACCTCGCTCTCCGGATCACTTCTCCCGGTGTCCCGGAGTTGGGGTACGCCGTTCTCTGGGTCGCTTCTCCCGGTGTCCCGGAGTTGGGGTACCTCGCTCTCCGGGTCGCTTCTCCCGGTGTCCTGGAGTTGGGGTACCTCGCTCTCCGGGTCGCTTCTCCCGGTGTCCTGGAGTTGGGGTACCTCGCTCTCCGGGTCGCTTCTCCCGGTGTCCTGGAGTTGGGGTACCTCGCTCTCCGGGTCGCTTCTCCCGGTGTCCTGGAGTTGGGGTACGCCGTTCTCTGGGTCGCTTCTCCCGGTGTCCCGGAGTTGGGGTACCTCGCTCTCCGGGTCGCTTCTCCCGGTGTTCCGGAGTTGGGGTACGCCGTTCTCTGGGTCGCTTCTCCCGGTGTCCCGGAGTTGGGGTACCTCGCTCTCCGGGTCGCTTCTCCCGGTGTCCCGGAGTTGGGGTACCTCGCTCTCTGGGTCGCTTCTCCCGGTGTCCTGGAGTTGGGGTACCTCGCTCTCTGGATCACTTCTCCCGGTGTCCTGGAGTTGGGGTACCTCGCTCTCCGGGTCGCTTCTCCCAGTGTCCCGGAGTTGGGGTACCTCGCTCTCCGGGTCGCTTCTCCCGGTGTCCTGGAGTTGGGGTACCTCGCTCTCCGGATCACTTCTCCCGGTGTCCCGGAGTTGGGGTACGCCGTTCTCTGGGTCGCTTCTCCCGGTGTCCCGGAGTTGGGGTACCTCGCTCTCCGGGTCGCTTCTCCCGGTGTCCTGGAGTTGGGGTACCTCGCTCTCCGGGTCGCTTCTCCCGGTGTCCTGGAGTTGGGGTACCTCGCTCTCCGGGTCGCTTCTCCCGGTGTCCTGGATTTGGGGTACCTCGCTCTCCGGGTCGCTTCTCCCGTTGTCCTGGAGTTGGGGTATGCCGTTCTCTGGGTTGCTTCTCCCGGTGTCCCGGAGTTGGGGTACCTCGCTCTCCGGGTCGCTTCTCCCGGTGTCCTGGAGTTGGGGTACCTCGCTCTCCGGGTCGCTTCTCCCGGTGTCCTGGAGTTGGGGTATGCCGTTCTCTGGGTCGCTTCTCCCGGTGTCCCGGAGTTGGGGTGCACTGGGCGTGTCGCTGCTTATGGTGCCCCAGAGCTGGGTGTTACTGCTCCTGGGTTCCTGGAGCTGAAGTGTGCTGTATGTGTCCCTGGTCACTGTCGTGTTTTGCCACTTCCTCTGAGGATGGGTGGGTCTCCCCCCTTTTTCCGTTTCGTCAGCTGAGGAGTGGCCACTGTTGTCCGCTGAGGACTTTAAGCGCCTCTTGCTGCTGGTCCCGCCTTTGGCGTCAGTTCCTCTGCTGCTACAGGACTGCCTCTTTTTCTTTTCCTGCATGGTCCATCCCTCTTCTGATCCTGGTTCACCTTCCATCAGCTCTGCATGCTCAGGGACAGTCTTGGGGTTGAGTGTCAGGGTTTGGTTTGTTTCCTCGATGCTCCCTTCCTACTCTTTGTCCTCCTCCTGACGGGGGTCCATGGCGGTGGGGGGGGAAGGGGTCTGGTCTCCTTTGGGGCAGCCATGACTGCTGCTCTCTTCTCCTGCGTCACCTCGCCCCTCGCTGCCTGTCCGTAGCTGTGTCTGCGGTTTGGACAGGTCTTGCACAGGTGACCAGCCTCTCTGCACAGGTTGCAGCACTTGGCCTCCTGACAGTCCAGTGTTTGGTGGCCCTTCTTCTTGCAGTTCCTGCAGGAGGCCTCCTCGTGCCCGGGTTTGCTGCAGGGTCGACACACTCTGGGCTGCCCCTTGTACACCACATACCCACAACTCGTCCCGATCGTGAAGCACGAAGTGGGGGGTGGTGAGCAACGTTTCCCTTGTCATCTGCCCTCAGTGTTGCCTTGATGCTCCTTTTGCTGGTCCAGATCACGAACACGACCTCGATGTCAATGCTCCATCCACCTATCTCTTGAGGAACATCAGCACGTCCACGACGGGCACATACAGGTTGAACACGTGGAACGTCAGCATCCGTTCCTTCTCCAGCGGGAGCGCAAAGAGTGGCTCTGCAGTGAGAAGCGTCAATGGCCCTTCCTTCCCCTTCTCCATGAAGGCCTGGCATCCTACAACGTCCCTGAAGGTCAAGTCAAAGTGTCTGCTCCTCAGGAAATCTTGCAGGCAGAAAATGTCCTGGAGCTTGAAACCACAGGTTTCGAGAAGAACCTTCTTCATGAAGACATTTTGTTGCCACGGCGAGGTTTCTTCACCTGTCCTTGCGGTCAGCCTGATGGTATTTCGCACCCCGTGCCCACGTGCTCGGGTAGTCCTGGTCGCCATGTCCGCTGTGGTTTAGTTATCGCTTTACTGGAAAAAGATATTGGACCAGTCTCCGGACAGCATGCGGATCCACCTTTATGTCAGCAAAACGTAAACTGGTAATGGCTGATTTTACTCGATCTGGCGCCTTCTGGATCATGGGACCTCCCTTTTTTTAAATTTCAAAATATACTTTATTTCATAAAATTTAAAAATACCACAATTCCAAGGCAATACAATTTAGAACAATATAACACGGATCATACACAATACGATTCCAATATTACAATTTAAAAACAGTACATATCTTATAATACATGGTGTGCAATATAAGATGGGATGGCCTTACACGGTGGCCTTTCCCCATAGAGCCTTTGCGCATACTCCTGGGCCTTGGTCTGTGCCAGTTGGCGACACTCGGTTGTGGACAGCTCCTTCAGCTGGAAGACCAAAGGCCTCCTTCACCGAATTGATGGTCTTCCAGCTGCAATTGATATCTGTCTCGGTGTGCGTCCCAGGGAACAGCCTGTAGAGCACAGCGTCCTATGTTACCGAACTGTTGGGGGTGAACCAGGACAGATACCAACGCATCTCTCTCCACACCCTTTGCACGAACAGGCAGTCCATCAGGAGGTGGAGGACGGTCTCCTCCCTGCCGCAATCTTGAGGGCAGCTCGTGGTGGCGCTGAGATTCCGTATGTGTTGGAAGGAACCCTCTGGGAGGGCCTTTCTCACCACCATCCAGGCTACATCCTGGTGCCTGTTAGTCAGTTCTGGCAACAAGACATTCTGCCAAATGGCATCAACCATTTGGTCAGGGAACTGCCCGATCGGATCCACCATTTCCTTTCCTTGCAGGATTCAAAGAATGTTCCATGTCGATCACTGTCTTTCGGCCTTGTGGTCGAAGGGGTTCCTCCTCAGGAACTTCCCCACCTGGGACAAGTGATGGGGGATGGTCCAGCTGGATGGGATATCCTGCGTTTGCTCGGCAAGCGTGGCCAAACCCAGCCTTCTCAATGGGTAGGAACTCAGCATGTAGTGACACTTGGTGTTTGCGTACACACATCCTGAGGCAGCCACACAGAACGGTGGCCATTAGGATCAGAGTGGTGTTGGGGACACTCTTCCCCACTTTGCCTGAGGGCTTGTAAATGGCGAACCTATGGACGCATTCTACCTTGGACCTACAGACAAAGTGGAAGATATCTCGGGTGACTGATGGCGAAGTTGTGGGGAATGGGCCAGATCCTGGCCATGTAGAGCAACACCGCGAGTACCTCACATCTTATCACCAGGTTCCTGCCAGTTATGGAGAGGGAGCACCTCACCCACATACCAAACTCTTGTTTGGCCTTGGCGACCCGCTTGTCCCTGCTTTTGATACAGTCCTGGAACCCCCTGAACCCGATCCTTAGCACCTTCTGGTAATCGGACCTGATGTTGAAGGGGACAAACGATCGTGTCTCCCACCTGTCAAAAAACATGGCCTCACTCTTACTTTGGTTCACTCTGGCCCCTGAGGCCAGCTTGAATGGTTGCAGATGCCCATCAGTCTGTGGACCCACTGCCGATCGGAGCAAAAAACGGTGACATCGTCCATGTACAGGGAGGCCTTAACCTGAGAGCCTCCGCTGCCTGGGGTCGTCAGTCCCCCTAATACCTGGGTCCTTTCTGATGGACGTGGCAAACGGCTCGATACAACATACGAACAAGACCGTGGAGAGAGGACAGCCCTGCCTGACTCCAGGTCTGATCGGAAAGCACACCAACTCCCACCCGTTGATTAGGACTGCGCTATGGATGTCCGCATAGAGCAGTCGGATCCAATTGTGGATTCCCTCCCCAAACCCCATTTTCAAGAGCACGTCCATCGTGTACCTGTGAGATATTCTGTCGAAGGCCTTCTCCTGGTCCAGGCTGATGAGGCAGGTGTTCACCCCCCTGTCCTGTGCGTAGGTGATCGTATCCCTGTGCAGCGCAAGGCTATCAGAGATCGTACTGCCAGGAATAGTACAGTTCTGATCCGGGTGGATCACTCGCTCCAGAGCGGACTTGAGCCTGTTGCTGATGGCCATAGGCAGAATCTTGCAGTCAGCATTTAGCAAGGAAATGGGTCGCCAATTTCTGATTTCTTCCCTCTCCCCCTTTCACTTGTAGATGAGGATGATGATGCCTTTCCTCATGGACTTTGACATACTGCCTGCCAATAGGTCTGGGCCTATCCAGTCCCACAGAGCCGAGTACAACTCGACTGATAAGCCATTGCTTCCAGGAGTTCTACTCTTTTCGAAGGATGGGCGGCCTTTGTCAGTTTGTCCAATGTCAGTGGCCGATCCATGCTTTCCCACTCAAAGACCTCCGTGATAGAGGACAGGAAGGACTGGGAGGCTGTGCTGTCTGGGGGCTTCGTGTCATACAGCCCGGCATAAAAGGATTTGCTGATCCTCAGTATGTCGGCCTGTGAAGATGTCAGCGAGCCGTCTTCTTCCTTTAGGCTGCTGATCACGGAGGTCTCTCTCTGTGCAGCATCTGGAAGAAGAAGCTCGAGCACTTCTCGCCCTGCTCCATGGAGTGGACTCTGGACCGGAAGATGATCTTTGAGGCCTCGGAGGCAAAGAGCGAGGCTTGCTGGCCCTTCGCCTCTTGGAGTTCCTCCCCGACATCGACCCCCATCAACTGCAGCTGGAGCAGATCCAGCGTGCTTTTCTGGAGCTGGAACATTTCCCTCTGTCTCTCACTCACATTCTGAACATCTTTGAGGATGAAGAACCTCTTGATGTTGGCCTTGATCACTTCCCACCAGAGCACCGTGAAGTCAGAGGGGTTTCACGGTTCTCCAACCTTTGTAATCCCTCTTTAGTTCCTCGAAGTTCTCCGGGGTCAACGGCCTCACTTCCATATCCCCCTGCCTGCCTTCTGGTCCTCCAGCGATTGACAGTTGGCCAGTAGGAGGCAGTGGTCAGAGAAGAACACCGGCTGGACGTCGGTGGATCTGACTTTGAGCGTGGGGACACAAAATGGAAGTCTATCCTGGAACAGACAGACCTATCATGGTACCTCACTTTTCTTAAATTTCAAAATATACTTTATTTCATAAAATTTAAAGATAGCACAATTCCAAGGCGATGCAATTCAAAACAATGTAACATGCATCATACACAATATGATTCCAATATTACAATTTAAAAACAGTACATATCTTATAATACATGGTGTACAATATAAGGTGGGATGGCCTTACACGGCGGCCTTTCCCCATAAAGCCTTTGTGTAGGCCACATCTCGCTTCAGTGTGTCCTGCAGTACATACTCCTGGATCTTGGACTGTGCCAGTTGGCAACACTCTGTCATGGACAGTTCCTTCAGCTGGAAGACCAGCAGGTTTCGGGCCGACCAAAGGGCCTAATTCACCGAGTTGATGGCCTTCCAGCTGCAATTGATATCTGTCTCGGTGTGCGTCCCAGGGAACAGCCCGTAGGGCACAGCGTCCTGTGTTACCGAACTGTTGGGGATGAATCGGGACAGATACCAACGCATCTCTCTCCACAGCCTCTGCGCGAAGAGGCAGTCCATTCAGAGGTGGACGATGGTCTCCTCCCCGCCGCAGCCTTGAGGGCAGCTCGCAATGGCGCTGAGATTCCGTGCATGTTGGAAGGACCGCACTGGGAGGCCCTTCTCACCACCATCCAGGCTGCATCCTGATGCCTGTTGGTCAGTTCTGGCAACAAGGCAATCTGCCAAATGTCATTGACCATCTGGTCAGGGAACTGCTCGATCGAGTCCACCTTCTACTTTCCTTGCAGGACTCATCGACCGTTTCGTGTCGACCACTGTCTGATGGACTTGTGGTCGAAGGGGTTCCTCCTCAGGAACTTCTCCACCTTGGACAAGTGGTGGGGGATAGTCCAGCTGGATGGGATATCCTGTGTTTGCTCGGCCAGCGTGGCCAGACCCAGCCTTCTCAGTGTGTTGGACAGGTAGAAACTCAGCACGTAGTGACACTTGGTGTTTGCGTACTGGGCTCTACACACATCCTGTGGCAGCCACACACAAAGATGGCCATTAGGATCACAGCAGCATTGTGGATGCTCTTCCCCCCTTTGTCTGAGGGCTTGTACATGGTGACCCTGTGGACGCGTTCTACCTTGGACCTCCAGACAAAGTGGAAGATAGCTCGGGTGACTGGCGGCAAATTTCTGGGGAATGGGCCAGACCCTGGCCACGTAGAGCAACACCATGAGTACCTCACACCTTATCACCAGGCTCCTGCCGGTTATGGAGAGGGAGCGCCCCACCCACATACCAAGCTTATGTTTAGCCTTGGCAATCCGCTCCTCCCAGTTTTTGATGCAGTCCTGGGGCCCCTCGAACCAAATCCCCAGCACTTTCATGTAATCAGACCTGACGGTGAAGGGGACTAAGGATCGGGTCTCCCACCTGCCGAAGAACATGGCCTCACTCTTACTTCGGTTCACTCTGGCCCCCAAGGCCAGCTCAAAATGGTCGCAGATGGCCATTGGTCTGTGGACCGACTGCTGGTCGTCCATGCACAGGGAAGCCTTAACCTGAGAGCCTCCGCTGCCTGGGATCATCACCCCCCCGACCTGTGTCCTTCCTGATGGACGCAGCAAACGGCTCGATGCAACATACGAGCAAGTCCATGGAGAGAGGACAGCCCTACCTGACTCCGGGTCTGATCAGAAAGCTTTCCAGCTCCCACCTGTTGACTCGGACTGTGCTACGCATGTCCGCGGAGAGTAGATGGATCCCATTGCGGCTTCTCTCCCCAAACCCCATTTTGGAGAGTACGTCAATCATGTACGTGTGGGATTCTGATGAAGGCCTTCTCCTGGTCCAGGCTGATGAGGTAGGTGTTCACCGCCCCCCCCCCCCACTGTCCTGCATGTAGGCGATCCATTCCCTGAGCAGCGCAAGGCTATCAGAGTACAGTACAGGTCTGATCCGGGTGGATCACCTGCTCCAGAGCAGATTTGAGCCTATTGGCGCTGGCCTTAGGCAGAATCTTGTAGTCGGCATTTAGCAAGGAAATGGGTAGCCAATTTGTGATGTCTTCCCTCTCCCCCTTCTGCTTGTAGATGAGGGTGGTGAAGCCTTTCCTCATGGACTGTGACATGCTGCCTGCCAGAAGTATACCCCCGTACACTTCCAGTAGGTCCAGGCCTATCCAGTCCCACAGAGCCGAGTATAACTCAACCGGTAAGCCTTCGCTTCCGGGAGTTCTACTCTTCTCGAAGGACTGGACGGCCTTTGTCAGCTCGTCCAAAGTCAGTGGCCGATCCATGATCTCCCGCTCGCTGTCCTCTAAGACCTCCGTGAGTGGGAGGCTGTGCTGTCTGTGGGCTTCGCGTCAACTCCCTCAGTACCGCACTGAAGTGTCAGCCTAGATTTTGTTCTCAAGTCTCTGGAGTGGGGCGTGAACCCGTAACCACTGACCCAAAGCTGGCAACCGGTTTTGATACTACATACATTGGAGTCAATCTATTTGATCTAGATATTTAAGTACATTCTATAATTCTATCTGATTTTGTATAAAATATAGTTCACCTTCATTATCATGTGCTAATTCAGCCACACAATTTGCATATTATAATGAGAGAGTGTTACTATTAGGGCTCCAGTCATTAATTGAGTTCTCCCAACACGTTCCTTAATATCTGCCGTCTCTGTTCCTCAAATCTCTTTGAATGTTTCTAATTTTAAGAAAATTCCACCATTATCACATAGTTTTTATGAGCCCTGTGCTGGCATCTGTTATTGCTATTCTGTTTCATTTGTGATGGTATTAAAAAATTTATGGAGCAGGATGTTTGAGAAAAAGCTCACAATAAGGTGGAAGGTTATGAGATCTGGCAGCAGTAAACTCATTTTCAAAAGAAAGAACTTACGTTTAAGAACATAAGAAATAGGAGCAGGAGTAGGCCATAAGGCCCCTCGAGCCTGCTCCGCCATTCAATAAGATCATGGCTGATCTTTGACCTCAACTCCACTTTCCCGCCCAATCTCCATATCCCTTGATTCTCTTAGAGTCCAAAAATCTTATCAATCTCAGCCTTTCATGACTTCAGGATGTCCCAAAGCGCTTTACAGCCAATGAAATACTTTTGAAGTGTAGTCACTTTTGTAATGTAGGAAACGCAGCAGCCAATTTGCGCACAGCAAGCTCCCACATGTGATAATGACCAGGTAATCTGGTTTTTTTAGTGATGTGGGTTGAGGGATAAAAATATTGACCAGGACCAACCCGTTTAAAATAAATTGGTTAACGGCAGAGCTAAGATAGCACCGATTGGAAAATCTTGGCTACTGTCGGTTTGTAAGAGCCATCAGCTTTGAAAATTAAAATATGTGCCGGTGATTTTCCCCACAGCAAATTATTTTTATATTGAAAGCCCAAGATAAAAGACAAGAGAAGAGAGAATGTAATGATTAAGCACTGGTGTGTCTAGGTTTTAAAAGCCTGTTAGTTTGAGAGGAAGGAAGACTGAGTGCTATACAAAAATAAAAGCAAACTATAAAGTTGGGCTGTTTCCATTTAGATTGAATTGTTGAGTGAACAGGTAATTGGGTTATGATACTGAAATTTGTAAAATGTCTGTTTTTCAACTGCAGTCCTGCTCCCTGAATAAAATTCCGTGGCAAAATAGTTTTGCGTTTACCAAGACCTAGCTGCAATAAAAACATATCACTGAGTGTGAAAGAATCTGTAATGAAATAAGACATTAACACAGCTGATAATAGCAGTGATTACTTAGAATTACTTAGAATTTACAGCACAGAAACAGGAATTCGGCCCAACAGCCCAATGCTTGATTTTATGCTCTACACAAGCCTCCTCCCACCCTACTTCATCAAACCCTATTAGCACATTCTTCTATTCTTTTCTCCCTCATGTACTTATCCAGTTTCCCCTTAAAGGTATCTATACTATTCACCTCAAACACTCCATGTGGTAGCAAGTTCTGGGTAAAGAAGTTTCTCCTGAATTCCTTATTGGATTTATTAGTGACTATCTTATATTTATGACCCCCATTGTTACATAGGCAAAACCCCTTTGGGGTTTAATAAACCACCGTTAGTATTTTTCCATACTCTTTTGTTTGGCATAGCCTCCGATGCCAGGAAACATCATAAAGAGTTCCCAAAATCTTGCATCACTGGATCGATTAGTCAATTGTGTTTAAGGACCTTGTTAATACATGTTGTGAAAACTTTGTTGTGATATGGAATGTTAATGGACCACGCACAGGCTCCTATCCTCTTTGATAGTATCCTTGCTTATCAGAGTGTCATAGTATGATATAGCATAGAAGGAGGCCATTCAGCCCATCGGCCCATTGTGCCTGTCCCAGCTCTTTGGTAGAGCTATCTAATTAGTCCTACTCCCTTGCTCTTTCTCCATTGCCATGTAATTTTTTTTCTCTTCAAGTATTTATCCAGTTCCCTTTTGAAAGTTACTATTGAATCTGCTTCCACCGCCCTTTCAGGCAGTGCATTCCAGATCATAACAACTCGCTGCGTAAAAAAACGTTTCCTCATGTCGCCTCATGACATTGGTTCTTTTGCCAATCACCTTAAATCTGTGTCCTCTGGTTACCGACCCTTCTGCCACTGGAAACAGTTTCTCCTTAATTCCTCTATTAAAACCGTTTATGATTTTGAACACCTCCATCAAATCTCTTCTCAACCTTCTCTGCTCTAAGGAGAACAACCCCAGCTTTTTTATTTTATTCGTTCATGGGATGTGGGCGTCGCTGCCAAGGCCAGCATTTATTGCCCATCCCTAATTGCCCTTGAGAAGGTGGTGGTGAGCCGCCTTCTTGAACCGCTGCAGTCCGTGTGGTGAAGGTTCTCCCACAGTGCTGTTAGGTCGGGAGTTCCAGGATTTTGACCCAGCGACGATGAAGGAACGGCGATATATTTCCAAGCTTCTCCAGTCTCTCCATATAACTGAAATCCCTCATCCCTGGTACCAGTCTAGTAAATCTCTCCTGCACCCTCGCAAGGGCTTGACATCCTTCTAGGGGGAATGATTTAAATACGAGCGACTTCCCTACTTTAGGTGTATAATAACTAGTTGACTTTAAAGAAAACATCTCCAACAATATTTAGGAGAGAGCATTGTTTTATTCACTTTCCTGCATCTTGAATCATAGAATTGAGGTGTACAAAATTATGAGGGGCACAGATAGGATGGATACTAAGGAGCTTTTTCCCTTCGTTGAGGGTTCTATAACAAGGGGACATAGATTCAAGGTAAAAGGCGGGAGGTTTAGAGGGGATTTGAGAAAGAACTTTTTCACCCAGAGGGTGGTTGGAGTCTGGAACTCACTGTCTGAAAGGGTTGTGGAGGCAGGAACCCTCACAACATTCAAGAAGCATTTGGATGAGCACTTGAAATGCCATAGCATACAAGGCTACGGACCAAATGCTGGAATATGGGATTAGAGTAGACAGGGCTGATGGCCGGCGCGGACACGATGGGCCGAAGGGCCTCTATCCGTGCTGTATGACTCTATGACTCTATGAATGTTACAAATCAGAAACATGCCATTCAATCCAAAAATTCTGCGTCAGTGTATCTCTCTATAACAGCCATCTAGTTTAATCCCACTTTCTTGCTCGTTCCCCGTATTGGTTAATATTCTTCTTTTTCAAACATCTATCCAATTCCTTTTTAAAAAGAGATCTAACAATTGGGGCCAGATACTGCCTGAAGTAGTTCTCACTAATATCAGTCATGGGTCCCATCAGTAACCTTCATTCCTGGACCCAATTTAGAGCTGTTAGTAAATAGGTAATTTAGCACGAAATGAACATACTGCATTAAAAGGTAATGTCTCCATGAATGTGCAAGAAGCAGTTAAGGCGACAATTTCACGAAAGATGCTATATAAATTCAAGTCTTTCTTTCTGATGATATTATCTTGAAATTCTTTTGTCTGCTATTTTGACACAGGCATTAAGCCATTTGTTTAAACAGGTTAATTGTTCTGTTAAAATAGCAGACAGGGGGATATCATGTGAGCATATTAAATATGCATCAAGTAATATCATCAAGACCAATTTCTAGGCTTTGGTCTTATAATGAATCACTGATCATATAAATAGTTTAAAATAAAAATCAATCTTCATTACTGTAACTGTCACAGAGCTCTACAGTTTACACCAGAAAATGGCTTCTCATTCTGCCTTGACCTTGTGCTTTTGGCGCCAAGGATCTGATATATTTTTTTGGATTCCACAATGGAACAGTGGTCCATTCAGCTTCACAATATGAGGCTGGCTGTTTTTGGGATGTAGAGTCTTGTCATGTTGTCACTTGGGTGACAAGGTGCAAAGAGTAGTGATAACTGGGGACTTCAACTATCCTAATATAGACTGGGATAACAATAATAATATAAGGGGCACAGTGGGGGAGGAATTTTTGAAATGTGTTCAGGATAACTTTCTTACCCAGTACGTTTCCGGCCCAACGAGGAAGGACGCATTGCTGGTCTTGGTTCTAGGGAATGAGGTGGGCCAAGTGGAGCAGCGATTATAGTATCATAAGGTTTAGAATAGCTATGGAAAAGGACACAGACCATTCTAAAGTAAAAATACTCAATTGAAGGAGGGCCAATTTCAATGGGATGAGAACAGATCTGGCCCGGGTAAACTGGAATCAAAGATTGGCAGGCAAAACTGTAATTGAACAGTGGGCGGCCTTTAAGGAGGAGATGGTTCATGTACAGTCGAGGCACATTCCCACGAGGCAGAAAGATAGGGCAACTAAAGCCAGAGCTCCCTGGGTGATGAAAGATATAGTGAGTAAGACAAAACTGAAGAAAGGGCTTATGGCAGATGTCAGGTTTTTTTTATTCGTTCATGCGCTGCAGGCGTCGCTGACAAGGCCAGCATTTATTGCCCATCCCTAATTGCCCTTGAGAAGGTAGTGGTGAGCCGCCTTCTTGAACCGCTGCAGTCCGTGTGGTGAAGGTTGATAACAGAAGTGAGAACCAGGCAGAATAAAGAAAGTTGAGAGGGGAAGTGAAAAAGGAAATAAGAGGGGCAAAGAGAGAGTATGAGAATAAGCCAACATAAAAGGGAATCCAAAAGTCTTCCACAGGCATGTAAACAGTAAACGGGTAGTAAGAGGAGGGGTGGGGCCGATTAGGGATCATAAAGGCGATCTACTCATGGAGGCAGAGGGGATGGCCGAGGTACTAAATGAGTACTTTACCAAGGAAGAAAATGCTGCCAGAGTCTCAGTAAAGGAACATATAGTTGAGCTAAAAAACAGGTACTTGAAAGGCTAGCTGTACTTAAAGTAGATAAGTCACCCAGTCTGGATAGGATGCATCCTAGGTTGCTGAGGGAAGTAAAGGTGGAAATTGCGAAGGTACTGGCCACAGTCTTCCAAACATCCATAGATACAGGGGGTGGTGCTAGAGCACTAGAGAATTGCAAATGTTACACCCTTGTTCAAAAAAGGGTGTAAGGATAAACCCAGCAACTATAGGCCAGTCACTTTAACCTCAGTGGTGGGGAAACTTTTAGAAACGATAATTTAGAACGGAATTAACAGTCACTTGGGCGAGGGTGGATTGATTAGAGAAAGCCAGCATGGATTTGTTAAAGGAAAATCGTGTTTAACTAACCTGATAGAGTTTTTTGATGAGGTAACAGAGAGGATAGATGAGGGCAATGCAGTTGATGTGGTGTATATGGACTTTCAAGAGGCGTTTGATAAAGTGCCTCATGGTAGGCTTATCATCAAGACTGTGCCCATGCAATAAAGGGGCAGTAGCAACATGGGTACAGAATTGGCTAAGAGACAGGAAACAGAGAGTAGTGGTGAACAGTTGTTTTTTGGACTGGAGGGAGGTGTACAGTGATGTTCCCCAGGGGTCAGTGCTGGGACCAACGCTTTTCTTGATATATATTAATGACTTGGATTTGGGTGAACAGGACACAATTTCAAAATTTGCAGATGACACGAAACTTGGAAGGGTAGTAAACAGTGAGGAGGATAGTGATAGGCTTCAAGAGGATATAGGCAGGCTGATGGCATGGGCGGACACGTGGCAGATGAAATTTAACGCAGAAAAATGCGAAGGATACATTTTGGTAGGAAAAACAAGGAGAGGCAATATAAACTAGAGGGCACAACTCTAAAAGGGGTACAGGAATAGAGAGATCTGGGGGTATATGTGCACAAATCATTGAAGGTGGCAGGGCAGGTGGAGAAAGCAGTTAAGAAAGCAAATGTGATCCTGGGCTTTATAAACAGAAGCATAGAGTACAAAAGTATGGAAATCATGATGAACCTTTATAAAACACTGGTTCAGCCACAATTGGAGTATTGTGTCCAGTTCTGGGCACCGCACTCCAGGGAAGATGTGAATGCCTTAGAGAGGGTCAGAAGAGATTTACTAGAATGATTCCAGGGATGAAGGACTTTAGTTATGTGGATAGACTGGAGAAGCTGGAGTTGTTCTCCTTGAAACAGACGGTTGAGAGGAGATTTGATCGAGGTATTCAAAATCATGAAGGGTCTAGACAGAGTAGACAGAGAGAAACTGTTCCCATTGGTGGACAGGTCAAGAACCAGAGGACATAGATATAAGGTGATTGCCAAAAGAACCAAAGGTGACACGAGGAAAAACTTTTTTACACAGCGAGTGGTTAGGATCTGGAATGCACTGCCCGAGGGGGTGGTGGAGGCAGATTCAAACTATACAAGTTTCCCTCTCAATCATTTCTTTGAAAAATGAATGGCCAAGTTTCTCTAGTCTTTCAATATTTGATTCTAGGGATTGATATCACAGCTCTCTCCTCTCTCAGGGCTTGATTTTTTTCCTTGTGTCTCAGTGGCCAAAACTGGAGATGGTACTTAAGGTGCAGTCTGAGCAGTGCACTGAACAGTTCGAATGTGGTGTCCTGCCGTTATACTCTACTGATTTAACAATACAGTTCAGGATTCTACTCGCTTTGATGCCTTCACAGTTTTTCCTTTTACCCCTATATTGACCTTGGATGGGATGTGGTGCAGATTGATATCGGGGCTTAGAGGGTTAAATTATGAGGACAGGTTGCATAAATTTGGCTTATATTCCCTTGAGTATAGAAGATTAAGGGGTGATCTGATCGAGATGTTTAAAATGTTAAAAGGATGTGATAGGGTAGATACGGAGGAACTATTTCTTCTGGCAAGAGGATCAAGAAAAGGGGAATCTTAAAATTCGAGCTGGGCCATTCAGGATCTTTTTCGCACAAAAGGAACACTCGTCCCCAAAAGGCTGGGACAATTGGAGCTTTCAAGACTGAGATAGATAGATTTTTGTTAGGTAAGGGTTGCAAAGGATATGGAGTAAAGATGGCTAAATGGAGTTGAGGTGGAGATCAGCCATGATCTAATTAAATGGGGCTCTATGGTGGAGTAAACCCTATTAAATTTCTCCTAAATTGAGAGATTGTCGCTTGGGTGCCCAGCATCAGTCTCATGGTCCTTACCTTCAGGAGAGGAAAGGTTGCAAATTGAGGGATGAGTGCCTGCTCTCCGGGCCTGCAGATGGCGCTACGCCCCCTTCCCCCCCCCCCCCCCCGCTTCTCCCCGCTCCCCTCGAGTGACCGCGACACCTCTTTCCCGTTTGATCGACTCTCGTCGACGGCGGGGGGAGGACAACCTGCAGCCGCCTCCATAGCGACGGATGCGCGGCTTCTCGGAGCGTGGAGTCCGGAGATCGGGAGGATGCACAGGGGCGGTGCGGCCGTTCGCAGCTTCGGATCGAAGGAGGACCGCGGCTGAAGCCTCCCGGACGCACGGTAAGTGAGAGTGGGACAGAGCGAGGAGGAGGAGGAGGAGGAGGAGAGTGGTACCCAGGAGGATGCAGGGATGGGGAGCAACTCCAGTGGGATGCTGCTACTGTGCTCAGCAAACGGGCCTTTGTGCTGCTAACATCCACTATAGGAAAAACTCCGCAGATTACTGCGTATTTCCACCTAACTTAATAGTTTGGCTCATTTAAAAGATTTAATTGGAACAATAAATACATATTTATAATTCATAATTATGTTGGTGCCAGGCTATTTTGTGGAGCAATCCCACATTTGTCAACTTTTTGGTAATTTTCACTTGTTTTTTTTTTCTGTATTTGCACGACTCCTGTAGTTTATGAGTTTAGCATTTGTAACTTGGCCAACTGCAGCAGGTGCAGAGAGAACAAAGAAACAAAAGCCACGGTTTAGTGTTGGTTTTTGTAAACAGTTCTTCTGATGTTTACTGACAGTCCTCACACTGAACAAAACTACAAAACAAATGAGCTTTTAACTTGTCCAAGGTAATCTACCTAATGAATAATTTAAAACAAGCAACATAGTGATTATAATGTTAGTGTTTGACAACACAGATTATAATGTTAGGGTTCATTTGGTATTGCTTTAAGTTTGTTACTTACAAAATTAAACAAATCACAAATAGTTTGTCAATTAATGTTAGTGAAAATACTAACATTACATCAATTAATGTTAGTGAAAATACTAACTGATTTTTAATTGTTTTATGAATAATCTGTGTTTGATGACTAATTATGATTTTTAAAAAATCTGTATTACATTTTAAATTGTAGGAATGTGTCAAACTCTTAACTCCTGAAGCACCAAAGCATTGATTTTCTTGCTGTTTGAAACTTCAAATATAAAACTTGTCCTATTTTAAACAATGCTGTTGTTGTTTAATAAACAATTAAGGCAATCAGAGAGTAAGCAATTTCCTCTAACTTTGTTTTATATACAGTCATCTTGATGCGAAACAGCCACAGAAATTCTGCTTTTGAGTTTTATATTCTCTTCATGTTAAGGACATTGTTGTCTCTCAGCACAGGAACATAAATTTTATAATTTTTATAATGTACAGTCAGCTTCACTTATAATGGTCATATCTATAATGGTAATCACATTTAATAGACAAAACCAAGAAACAAAAATGGTTTCATTGTGAATACTATTGTTTTAAATGGACAAAACTCCAAGGGGAGCTGACCGTAGTAACTATTATTACACTATGCCTGCGGCTTGTGATATTCTTTTCAAGGTTCCCAGCTTATGATATCCTTTTCAAGGTTCCCATCGTGCTATCTCCCCAAGGTCCTGTTGCTGATTTTAAAGTTACAGTTTTGCCGAGATCAGCACTGTGGAGTTTCCAACTTTAACAGAGACTGCCTGTTTAAACTCGCTGCTGCACATGGTGATTAAAGCATGTGCTGAATGTATTATCAGCTGGTACAGCAATCGGGTGCTGTTGCGTAACTACCGACCTTTAAAATCAGCTGGTTCCTGTACCAGTGACCTATCGGACAGCTGTTCGTAAGAGACACAAAACCAGTATCTTATCAGCAGCTTACGCTGCTGTCATGACATCGAGAAAATAACAACACTCTTGCGAAATTGAAGCAGTTCTGGGAAGGGGGAGACTGGGTGATACAGTAAATTAGTACACTTTCCTTTTACTGCTAGGATTTGTGTTTGAATCCAGCCCAGACTGGTGGGGTGAAGGTCTTCAGATTTATCCATCTGTAGATGTCCTGGGTTAAATCAGTTTGGGCACTCTAGTCTGGTTCTGATAAGCATGGGTCAATGGCATAAAATTACTACTCGTTATAAACTGGCACAAAATTAACATCCTTGTGTCCTTCCATTTCAGTAGGTCTTGAGGATGATTGTGTGAAATAGAAATGTCACATTGGTGTTTAGGCCACTGTAGAACTGGAAAAACTAATCGGAGTTTGCGCAGCACCTGCTCCACCTAGTTTTTCACACATTTTGCAGAAGGATCCTGAAACGGGCCTCCTTTGCATATTTAAATTGATCCAACGCTGCTTACAGGCAGCTGTCAGGGATGCCTAAAAACAGTGAGGACCAATATGGTGGTGGCCATACCATCAGTGCAGATTAGGTGCAGGACATCGTGCCCAGAAATTGGTATAGATTGCGCCCGTTATATGCCCCAAAAAAAGTAAAACACATACCAATTTCTAACCCAGTGTGTCCAAATAACTTTCGCTGAATGTGGCCCGCACTAAGTGCTAGGATGTTGGATCAGGTTCACCATGTAAATTGAGTTTGACATCGTGGTATAGTGAATAGTGCTCTTCTGGGGTAAGATATAAGGGATATTGATAGAATAGATTAATGAAATGTTGCAAAGACCAGATGCAATCTTAAAACTAGAGCTAAGTCATTCAGGAGTGAAATCAGGAAGAACTTCTTCACATAAAAGGTAGTGGAAATCTTGAATGCTCTCCCCAAAAGGCTGTGGATGTTGGGACATTTGGAGCTTTCAAGACTGAGATCAGCAGGTTTTCATTAGGTAAGGGCATCAAGATATGATTCAAAGACAGGTAAATGAAGTAGAGGTACAGATCAGCCATGATCTAATTGAATGGTGGAACTGGCTCGAGGGGCTGAATGACCTGAATTAAAACAAACCTGGGAACGTTTGATGTTGGCCCTGACAAGAGAATAAATGAAACAATTTCCATTCCCCCAGCAATGACATCCATCACTGAACTCAAAATTTACTAATATATTTATATAGATATAATTTACAAGAAACTGTAATTTGAGAATATATGTTGCTTGGATAACTTCTGATATGGGGAGTGTGATTAAAACTTCTGATTTGTAATTTACATATAAATAGAATCATTTTGCAGTGGTACAGTATTAAATTAAGGTACCAGATAACATGTTGAATAATAATGGAATGAAGGATTCATTTTAGTCATTAATTTTGCGACAGCAGTAGCTCTAATCTGACAGATTGAGGTCATAGTTTGTACACTGTGTAAGATATTCAGATCTAAGCTTTTCTTGGTTACAGTTGGGACAAGGGCATTCATTTGAAATGAGCTTCGGTGCTATATGGTGTTTTGCGAATTGAAACCTTGGGCATATTGAATTTTCACCAGGCCTGTTAAAGGTTTGGTGCTTTTCTTTTTTGAACATGTGTGATCGGTTTTTTTTTAACAATTATTGTTGAGATGTGATTTGAAGCAAGACATAAAATTCATATTTCATTTCCTAGCCATATTCCAAGCTATCAGCCGTCACAGTCTGTGCTTCCTTTAAATTCCATTTGGATGGAGTAATTTAGAAAAAGAAAAGCCCCTCATTGTATTTCTTTGTTTCAACTGGATAAAATACACACAAGACATTTTTTTACACAAAGAAGAAGTTGTTCCATCCTGATTTTCAAACATTGGATCCAGTATAAAAGCCAACATTGATATTATTTTGACCACCTTGATGACTAAAGCTCTGAAATTAAAATTAGTTTCATAAATTAATAGACTATTTCTGCTAAAAGGTGTCAGCCTTGGCTCAGTGGTAGCACTCTCACCTCTGAGTCAGAAGGTCATGGATTCGAGCCTCAATCCAGAAATGAGCACATAATCTAGGTTGACATTTCAGTGCTGTACTGAGGGAATGCTGCACTGTTGGAGGTGCCGTCTTTTGGAGGAGATGTTAAACTGAGGCCCTATCTTCCCTTTCAGGTGGATGTAATTATTTGAAGAACAGGAAAGTTCTCCTCGAGTCCTACCAACATTTATCCCTCAACTGACATAACAAAAACAGATTATCTCGTCATTTATCTTATTGCTGCTTGTGGGAGCTTGCTGTGTGCGAATTGACTGCTGGATTTCCCAACACTTCAAAAGTACTTAATTGGCTGTGAAGTGCTTTGGGACGATCTGAGGTCATGAAAGGCGCTGTATAAATGCCAGTTCTCTTGCTTAAAATTGAAAATTTGGAAATGTACAGCAAGTTAATCAACATGTGAAAGAAAGAAAGATGAACATTTCTGGTATACCTCTTCTGAGGCAACCCATTGACATGTTAACCTGCCATTTACTTTCTTCACTGAAATGCTGCTTGTTTCTATTGTTTTATGCTTTATTTCATATTTCTAGCATTTTTTTTTATATTGTCTCTTTTACATAAGTTTCATCCTTATCCAGAATATTTTGCAAAACTAATTTGAGAAAAAGTAAGTATTCCTGCACGCTTTTGTTTTTGTCCCAGTGACGTAGATGTGTAAATCCAAATTTACAATGTCACTGGAAGCCAAATATACACCTGCAAAGTCTGAAGCTTAAAATTAATAGGTGAAATTATTAAAGAAGGCATGAGTTTCTCAATGTATTAAGCTATATGTAGGCCTTAGTAAGTCAGCTCATGGTTTGTGTAGCAAAATAGTACAATATTTTTTCTGATTGTAGATGGACGGGGCAAATCTTGAAGTTGTCTTCCCTAACCAAGTATCAAAATGAAGACCAGGGGTGAGACATATATCTTCCAGTACCTTCCATCACCTGCCCCGCCAAATCTTATTTTGGCCTCTTCATCCTACTCCTTTGGCACCTCCATTGAGCACCTCACCTTATTTCATCCCTCTCATCTCTCCTTTAAAATCCTCATTCTCATACGCCCACCCGAGCCCCACCCTGAATTTCCTACCAAGATATCCTCACTCCATTCATAGAGTCATAGTCATACAGCACGGATAGAGGCCCTTCGGCCCATCGTGTCCGCGCCGGCCAAGAAATTGCGCAACGAGCAGGATTCCTCCCTCATCCTCTGCATTGAGCGACTCTTCATCCTCTGTGATTTCAAACTCTATCTCAAATCATCTTCCCCCTCTCCTCTGAGTTCACTGTCATCCTGTCCTCCTTAACCTCTCCCTCCATATAAACTCTCCAGCCATATTCACAGCCACTCCCTAGATCTTGCAATCTCACGTGGCTTCTCTATTCCCATTGTCTCAATCACAGGAAAGGCCATCTCTGATCACTTATATCTTTCACCACTCAAACCCCCTTCTCCCTTCCAACCCCACTTTCTTCTGCGTCTGCCCCAAGAAAAAAATCTCCTCCAAGTCACTTACAACGGCACTTTCAAACTCCTAACTGTCTAGCTTTTGACCCCAAGTTCACTGTGATATTTCTGCAGCTGTCAGTCTGCTCAATCACTCTCTCACCTCTGCATTAAATGCCCTTATCCCCATGCAAACCTTTACTCTCTCCCACTCTGGTCGCTCCCCCGGTACGGCCTCCAACTTTGCTCCCTGAAGTCCGAGGGGCGCAGACTCAATTTGTATATGGTTTAGCCATTCGTCGCCACATCTGGCTGGACCACATCAAGCACTATAGGACCCTGCTCTCTGTCCTTCGCCAAAAGCTGCTCACTACTCCAGGATCATCCTGGTATGCAAAGATAACCCCAGGCTTTTTTTCTCCACTACCAGCAGTCTCCTTTAACCCCCTCTCCTCAAGTGTGAGGAGCTCATGGGTTTCTTTGTCACTGATTGAAACCATCCATTCAGCTGCCTCTGCAGCATCCCTCCCTTCCCCTTGCCCACCAAACCTAGCTTCCCCCCTGAACCCACATATTTCTCTAGTTTCTCTCCTATCTCTGCTTATGCCTTCTCCAAGCTCATCATGTAGAGGAGTCCAAAACTAGAGGTCATAAATATAAGATAGTCACTAATAAATCCAAAGGGAATTCAGAAGAAACTTCTTTACCCATAGAATCATAAGAATGTGGAATGTACTACCACAAGGAGTAGTTGACGCAAACAGCATAGATGTATTTAAGGGGAAACTAGATAAGCACATGAGGGAAAACAGAATAGAATATGCTGTTAGGCTTAGATGAAGATGGGTGGGAGGAGGCTCATATGGGGCATAAGTGCTGGCATTGACCAGTTGGGCCGAATGGCCTGTTTCTGTGCTGTAGACTTGATAAAACTCAATCTTGTCCATGAGTCCCATCTCCTGCTTTCTCCACCTATTCACTAAACTGCTAACCAGCTAACTTCCCTTCCTGGCCCCATGCCAGTTGACATTACAGAAGGTTCCCCCTCCTCAGGTACAGTCTCCCTCCCTTTCAAATCTGCCGCCATCAACCCCCTCCTCAAAAAACCCACCCTTGACCCCTCCGACCTTGCAAACTACAGCCCCATCTTCAACCTTCCTTTCCTCTCAAGTCCTTGAACATGTTATTGCCTCCCAAATCTGTGTCCATCTTTCCCCCAACTCTATATTTGAACCTCTCCAATTAGGTTTCCGCCCCTGCCACAGCATTGAAACGGCCCTAATCAAAGTCACAACTGACATCCTCTGTGATGGTGCACTATTCCTCCTCATCCTTCTCAACTTCTCTGCAGCCTTTGACACGGTCGTGCTCACCATCCTCCAATGCCTCTCCTCTGTTGTCCAGCTGAGTGAGACTGCCATCACCTGGTTCCATTCTTACCTATTCGGTGTTGGGACGTTTTACTACATTAAAGGCGCTATATAAATGTAAGTTGTTATTGTTGTCTTAGCCAGAGATTTCCTGCAATGGCTGCTTTTCCCTCCCCTGCATCATTACCTCTGGAATCCCCCAAGGATCTATCCTTGGCCCCCTCCTATTTCACATCTACATGCTGCCCCTCAGCGACAGCATCCAAAGTTATGGTGTCAGGTTCCACATGCATGCTGATGACACCCAGCTCTACTTCTCCACCACCCCTCTTGACCCCTTCACTTGCCTCTGTGTTATCAGCCTGCTTGCCTGACATTCAGTCCTGGATGAGCCACAATTTCCTCCAATTAAATATTGGGAAGACTGAAGCCATTGTCTTCGGTCCCCGCCACAAACTCCGTTCCTTCACCATTGATTCCATCACCCTGCCCGGCCACTGTCTGAGGCTGAACCTGACTGTTCACAACCTCAGCGTCCTATTTGATGCTGAGCTGTGCTTTCAACCCCATATCCTCTCCATCACATAGACCGCCTACTTCCACCTCCGTAACATTGCCCATTTTTCCCTCTGCCCCAGCCCATCTGCCGCTGAAATCCTCATCCATGCCTTTGTTACTTCTAGATTTGACTATTCCAATGCTTTCCTGGCCAGCCTCCCATCTTCTACCCACCATAAACTTGAACTCATTCAAAACTCTACCCGCATCCTAACCCACACCAAGTCCTGCTCACCCATTACTTCTGTGTTTGCTGACCTACATTGGCTCCCAGTCCACCAACGCTTCAAATTTAATATTCTCATTCTTATGTTCAAATCAATCTCGCCCGTCCCTATCTTTGTAATCTTCTCCAGTCGTTAACCCTTTAAGATCTCCGCGTTCCTCCAACTCTGGCCACTTATGCAACCCCACTCCCTTCGCCCCACCATTGGTGGCCTTCAGCCGTCGAGGCCCTAAGCTTTGGAATTCCCTCACCAAGCCCTGCTGCCTCTTCACCTTTCTCTCCTTTAAAACTCTCTTTAAAACCTACCTCTTTGACAAAGCTTTTAGTCACCCCTCCTAATATCTCCACCTTTGGCTTGGTATCAATTTTTGTCTGATTACACTCCTGTGAAGCACCTTGGGATGTTTTCCTACTTTAAAGGTGCTATAAAAATGCAAGTTGCTGTTGACATAAGCGAGATTGTCAGGATGCAGAAGTTTTGTCTTCCTGTTAATTCGGCTGGACTTGGTCAAAGCTTTAAGTAAGCCAATAACGTGTAAAATCTGTAAGTTAGTCATTCTATGCAGTGTCCTTGATCTTAGTTGATTGAAATTTATATTGGAAACTTCCTTCATACTTTTAGTTCAGTTCTGAATGAACTAATGGACTCTATGTTGACATAGGAATCACGTCACCCATGTACAGCATTATATTATTGAAGATCTTTGCCCTTTGTTAATTGTGTAAGAAATGCATTCTAGGAAGAGAAGCAGATTCTATTAGTCAGGGGATTGATGTTGGGCTGGAGAGATTTACTGAGTGGAGTGCCTCAGAGATCAGTAAAGGAGTCCCCTAATGATCTGGGTTCAGAACACAAGTTGCTCAAATCTGCATTGCTATCAAACTGGCAGGAGCAGATGAGTCTGTCGAGGCAGCTAAGTAGTCACAGAAGGACCTAGCCAATATTTGTAAGTGAGAAAACCTGTAGCAGATGAAATTCAATTTAGATAAGTGCAAGGTGTTGTACGTTGGAAGAAAAATAAGGGACACTAAGTGAATGGTGTCGAACTAGCTACGGGAGAGGCTGAAAAAGGTTTGGGAGTGATAATAGACTCAAAGAACAATGTCCACAAACTGCATTGCAGCAATTAAGAAAGCAAACAGAATGCTGATGTATTGCTAAATCAGGAAAGTGTAAGTCTGAGGCTGAAGCTGGTTAGAGCTCAGATCAGCACCTTAAATATTGTGGCAGAGGAACATCTATGCCCTGGAAGCAATGCAGAGAAGGGCCATGAGACTGATCTCTAGAGTTAGAGGACTAAGTTGTGAGGAAAGGTGAGAAAAACTTTGACTTCTCAGTCTTGAAATGAGGCTAATGAGAGGGGACCTTATACAGGTATATAAGGTTATAAGTGGAAAAGAAAAGGTTAATCCTGAGCATTATTTAGAGTTAACCTACAATGACATGACCAGGAGACATAGATACAAATTGGTACGACACATTTAAGGCTGTTGTCAGGTAGTGGAGTCATTAAACAGGCAGTTAGATGCTGTGATGGGGAAGATCACGGGTTTTTATGGAAGGATGAGATATATGGGCTGATGTTTTTAGCAGAGAGAAAGATTCAGGCAGTTCGCAGAGAGCGTGAAAACAAGCCTAGGGATTGGTGAAACACTGAATAAGAAAACTGATGGCAACAAAAAGATGTGGGACAGTCAACCTGGTAACAAACAGGTTGAAAATCATTCTGTCCTTTTTATCCCATTAAGGTTTCTTTGCACACATGCCAACCGTCTTTATTTTAGGCAAATAGTCAACGCTTTGGATCCGCTTTTCCACATTTGCAGATGAAGATCAGCAGACAATTGAATAACCCACTGTCTGAAGAGGTCACTCCATGAGCCAACATGATTCATTTGTAAGGCACATGTGCTGCCATTTCATGTGACAGCAAGGGTCGGGATTCTACTTCCTCTGTGGTGAAGCTGTATGTAAGGCATGCACTACAATTTAGGAATGAAATTACTGTTTGGCTGAATTTATCTGCTTTTGGCCATTAAAGGTAATTATAAATATGTATATAATTGATAACCTTTGTCAGAAGATGGGGTGTAGCTCTGGGAACTCAACAGGTGTTATTTGTATGGGCTTGGCGCCCAATTGCGGAGAGCAGAGAATGATGGTAGGAGGCTTAAGGTAGAGAGAGAAGTCAAGAGCCCCCCCTCACCTCAGTGTTCACAGTGGTAGTGGCATGGGACATGCGGCTGACAATAATGCCCGTATCTCCAGTGCTATCTAGTTGCTGAGCAGTAATGCAGAAAGGATGCCGTAAGCAGCAGCGGGAGGAATAATGGAGCTGCTTGGCTCCTCAGCAAGGGGAGAGGGAACCAGCAGCTGCACAGGAACCAGAGGGAAAGGCCAGGTGTAGCTCCTCCATGGGCATTGAGCACAAACAAGATGGTGGGGAGTGGAAAGAAAGTCCCCGGCTCCCCCGCTCCCCCCCCGCCCTGTACTCCATCTAACCACCCCTGACATTAAGAAACACGGAAGAAAATCATTTTTGATATTTTTCTCCAAAGTTTAAGTAGACTGGCTGCAAAATTTAACAAGGATATTGGAACAACAGCGACAGTTTTGTACTTTTTAAAAAATTGCCCCCCTCTCAGAAGGAAATCTTGTGCCTCAACACTTGTCTCCTCCCCCTTCAGCCTTTCAAGTATTTGCATATTTTTTCCTCTAATACGAGTGAAGAGGTGTCAGAGTGAAACCAGCTCTGTATGTCTGTTTGTGCCTCTCTGCATGCTAAAGGTTTTAGAAAGGCCCAACTGCTTGAACACAGGATCCAGGACTAACAGCTTACCCGGAGTGTGTGCGACTATACTAGTTAAGGCCAGGTAATTGGCTAATACGGTATTTGCAACAGACCTACAAATAGATCTTTGTTTTGACGTTCTTGGATGTTGGTACTTTGAAGAAAATATGTGTGACGTGCTATAGAAAATACCACATTTTGGCTTTCGAATGTGCAGGGGGATGAGAAGTTTATCCACTTCAGCTATTTTATCGACTCTTTAAATCCCTGACACGCTGCTCATATTGCTTTACTATTACAAAGAACTACTGCACTTAAATAAAGAGCATTGAATGAATGTTAAAAATTACTGTTATAAAAAAATGTCTGTAAGCTAATGTGCAGTGTAATGGGAATGCCCAGTCTCTGCGATGCTTAACTGTTCAACAGCGCTGTTCACTGGCACTTTAAACAGGGGAGCTGTGCTCAAAAGTGTCAGCATTGTGGGACATCCACCTTCTGATGTAGTGATCATTCAGTCATGGTGATCATTTTGAGGACCTATCCTGATAGATCTCTGCATAAAAAAGGACACCGAAACTGCTTAAAAATAGAAGCAACTTCATGGGCTCTAAATAACCATAGTTTCTGCCGTAGAAATGCGCACAGCTCTTTTACTGTATGTAGTGGCAGTTTGAGAATTTGAATTCAGTATTAACAATTTGGAAATAAAAAAGTGGTATCAGTAAAAGCGACCATGAAGCTGTAAAAACCCAACTGGATTCTTAATGTCCTTTAGGAAAGGAAACCTGCTGTCCTTATCCGGCCTAACCCACACATGACTCTAGTCTCATTGACTCTTATCTGCCTTTAGTTGTATCAAACCAATACTACAGCATTTCAAGAAGAAGGCCCACCTCCACCTTCTCAGTGCAACTAAGGGTGGGCAGTAAATGCTGGCTTTGCCAGCGATGCCCATATCCTGCGAATGAACTTTTAAAAAAAGATGAACCAATCAAATCAATCCTGGGAATCAATAATAAAACATAGATCACGTTTCAGTAAGTATGATACTTTTTTATATGCATGATTTTCCTGCGTGATTTTTGAGTAATGTAACGTGGGCTGGAAACTAGAGCTGATATCATGTGATCTTAGGTCATGGTGTCATTAGACATGAAAGACCATGGGCTCAGTTTTAAAAGGGTGGGGGGTGTCAATGGGCGCGCGGCAAACCCAGATAATGAAAACTTACCTTTCCCCACGCAATCGCAACTTAATTAGTGGCCATTAACGTGGCTTCCGGGTTTGCTGTCGGAAAGCTGCGCAGTGGGCGGACTGCGCACACACATGACAGGCTGTCACCTGGAGCGTCTGTATTTAAAGGGCCATTGCTCTAATGGCTTTTGCTGGAGCAAAGACCAAAAAGACACACTGGAGCAGCACAGGGGCAAGGCTGCTCCAAGATTTAATGAGGCCTCACTTCAGGTGCTACTGGCTGGGGTGAGGAGGAGGAGGGAACTGTTTTACCCGGCCGACAGGAGGAAGTGCCCTGTCTCTGCCACCAAGAAGGCCTGGCTCAAGGTGGCAGAGGAGGTCACCAGCAGGAGCAACATATCCCATACCTGGGTCCAGTGCAGGAAGCGTTTCAATGACCTAACTAGGTCAGCAAAAGTGAGTACACTGACTGATTCTCCTGCATTCCGTGGTGCACATTACCCCCAAACTCATTCTGCACTGCCAACACTACTCCAACACATCACTCCTCACACCCACTTAAGGCTCATCCTCAACTTACCTTCACATCCTGAGCACTTCCTCACCTCCCCATTTGTAACCCCACCATTACCACTCACCCCAATCCTGATCCAATGTGATGTCTCTGTCTCATACTTACCTTCTGATGCACCTCTTTCACTGTCAGCCTTACCCAAAATGATGCATTAGTTGATTGGCCACTCACTCACCATCACTCACTCACATGTCTGTACTTTCTCCCCTTCTAGGAGAAGAGAGCGCAAAATGCATGTGAGAGGGCAAGGATTGGCAGGGGGCCACTGTGGTCCTCACAGACACAGAGAAGGAGGCCCTGGAGATCAGCCACACCCTCAAGTGCCTGTCCGTCGGGAACGCCGAGACTGACACCCCACAAAAGTCTGGTGCCACAACTTTAACATTCCTCACACACAATTGAATTGATGTTAAAATGCTTGGCATGTTGAACACCTCAGTATGCTCATCGCAACATGACACATCTGTGATGATGCTTAATATTGCCTTCTGTTCTCTTATAGGCACTTCAGCGACCACAGTGATGGCAGAGGGCGATTCCTCAGAGGAGCTCCAGGCCTCTGAGGGTGCACTGTTAAACCTTAGCGAACCATCCACCAGCGCAGATACTCACACCTCGGTGGGTCCTAGTAGTCGGTTAGTTGGGTTGGCACCTGGTGAGTCACCACACACGAGTGGACACGAGTGGACACTGGTGGCAGGGGCAGCTGTGTAGAGTCTGTGTTGGTAGGCGCACACCTCTTCAGGCTCTGCTTAGCTGGACGCAGATGCTGAACCCCAGGGGCCATCCTTTAAAAGGAGGATGATCGAGGGACAGCAGCACATTTGCAAGGTACTGGAACAGGTGCCACGCTCACTCTCCACAATAGCGCAGAGGATGGAGGAGTCCAACTATGAGTGGGATGGTGGCATAGAGACGTGAGGGAATCTCTGAGATAGTGTCACAGGGACGTGAGCAACTGCCTGAAATAGTATCACACGTAACTGCTGAAATGTCTGAAATAGTGTCGCAGGTAACTGCGTTGTGGAGCTCCAATTGGCGGAAGTGCATGCCGTGCCTGGCGAGGATGGTGATGTTGCTCATCCTCGGATGTAGTGGTGAATGCAGCCATCGCGCCCCCCCATCCTGATGGTGTCAGTTTGAGGGGGTCCGAAAAGTTGGTAAATATGCGTAAGCAGAAGAATTCTGAGTGGAAACCAAGGATTTTCAGTCTAAACACAAAGATCTCACAGCCAAAAGTTTGCTTGAGAGAACTGAGTTTTTTTTTATTCGTTCATGGGATGTGGGCGTCGCTGGCGAGGCCGGCATTTATTGCCATCCCGAATTGCTCTTGAGAAGGTGGTGGTGAGCCGCCTTCTTGAACTGCTGCAGTTCGTGTGGTGACGGTTCTCCCACAGTGCTGTGAGGAAGGGAGTTCCAGGATTTTGACCCAGCGACGATGAAGGAACGGCGATATATTTCCAAGTCGGGATGGTGTGTGACTTGGAGGGGAACGTGCGGGTGTTGTTGTTCCCATGTGCCTGCTGCTCTTGTTCTTCTAGGTGGTAGAGGTTGCGGGTTTGGGAGGTGCTGTCGAAGAAGCCTTGGCGAGTTGCTGCAGTGCATCCTGTGGATGGTACACACTGCAGCCACAGTGCGCCGGTGGTGAAGGGAGTGAATGTTTAGGGTGGGGGATGGGGTGCCTATCAAGCGGGCTGCTTTATCTTGGATGGTGTCGAGCTTCTTGAGTGTTGTTGGAGCTGCACTTAACCAAGCAAGTGGAGAGTATTCCATCACACTCCTGACTTGTGCCTTGTAGATGGTGGAAAGGCTTTGGGGAGTCAGGAGGTGAGTCACTGGCT
Source organism: Heptranchias perlo (assembly GCF_035084215.1). NCBI lineage: Eukaryota > Metazoa > Chordata > Chondrichthyes > Hexanchiformes > Hexanchidae > Heptranchias > Heptranchias perlo. The sequence goes on from NC_090352.1 coordinate 5,812,098, forward strand.
GCAGAATACCCAGCCTCTGACCTGCTGTTGTAGCCACAGTATTTATATGGCTGGTCCAGTTAAGTTTCTGGTCAATGGTGACCCCCAGGATGTTGATGGTGGGGGATTTGGTGATGGTAATGCCGTTGAATGTCAAGGGGAGGTGGTTAGACTCTCTCTTGTTGGAGATGGTCATTGCCTGGCACTTATCTGGCGCGAATGTTACTTGCCACTTATGAGCCCAAGCCTGGATGTTGTCCAGGTCTTGCTGCATGCGGGCTCGGACTGCTTCATTATTTGAGGGGTTTCGAATGGAACTGAACACTGTGCAATCATCAGCGAATATCCCCATTTCTGACCTTATGATGGAGGGAAGGTCATTACTGAAGATGGCTGGGCCTAGGACACTGCCTTGAGGAACTCCTGCAGCAATGTCCTGGGGCTGAGATGATTGGCCTCCAACAACCACTACCATCTTCCTTTGCGCTAGGTATGACTCCAGCCACTGGAGAGTTTTCCCCCTGATTCCCATTGACTTCAATTTTACTCTGGCTCCTTGGTGCCACACTCGGTCAAATGCTGCCTTGATGTCAAGGGCAATCACTCTCACCTCACCTTTGGAATTCAGCTCTTTTGTCCATGTTTGGACCAAGGCTGTAATGAGGTCTGAAGCTGAGTGGTCCTGGCGGAACCCAAACTGAGCATCGGTGAGCAGATTATTGGTGAGTAAGTGCCGCTTGATAGCACTGTCGACGACACCTTCCATCACTTTGCTGATGATTGAGAGTAGACTGATGGGGCGGTAATTGGCCGGATTGCATTTGTCCTGCTTTTTGTGGACAGGACATACCTGGGCAATATTCCACATTGTCGGGTAGATGCCAGTGTTGTAGCTGTACTGGAACAGCTTGGCTAGAGGCGCAGCTAGTTCTGAAGCACAAGTCTTCAGCACTACAGCTGGGATGTTGTCGGGGCCCATAGCCTTTGCTGTATCCAGTGCACTCAGCCGTTTCTTGATATCACCTGGAGTGAATAGAATTGCCTGAAGACTGGCTTCTGTGATGGTGGGGATATCTGGAGGAGGCCGAGATGGATCATCCACTCGGCACTTCTGGCTGAAGATGGTTGCAAACGCTTCAGCCTTGTCTTTTGCTCTCACGTGCTGGACTCCGCCATCATTGAGGATGGGGATGTTTGCAGAGCCTCCACCTCCCGTTCGTTGTTTAATTGTCCACCACCATTCACGACTGGATGTGGCAGGACTGCAGAGCTTTGATCTGATCCGTTGGTTGTGGAATCGCTTAGCTCTGTCTATAGCATGTTGCTTCCGCTGTTTAGCACGCATGTAGTCCTGAGTTGTAGCTTCACCAGGTTGGCACCTCATTTTTAGGTACGCCTGGTGCTGCTCCTGGCATGCTCTTCTACACTCCTCATTGAACCAGGGTTGATCTCCTGGCTTGTTGGTAATGGTAGAGTGAGGAATATGCCAGGCCATGAGGTTACAGATTATGCTTGAATACAATTCTGCTGCTGATGATGGCCCACAGCGCCTCATGGATGCCCAGTTTTGAGCTGCTAGATCTGTTCTGAATCTATCCCATTTAGCACGGTGGTAGTGCCATACAACACGTTGGATGCTGTCCTCAGTGTGAAGACGGGACTTCATCTCCACGAGGACTGTGCGGTGGTCACTCCTACCAATACTGTCATGGACAGATGCATTTGCGACAGGTAGATTGGTGAGGACGAGGTCAAGTAAGTTTTTCCCTCGTGTTGGTTCACTCACCACCTGCCGCAGGCCCAGTCTAGCAGCTATGTCCTTCAGGACTTGGCCAGCTCGGTCAGTAGTGGTGCTACCGAGCCACTCTTGGTGATGGACATTGAAGTCCCCCACCCAGAGTACGTTTTGCATTAACTCACCCTTTATCCCCATCTGTCAAACAGGCTTTTAAATGTCCAAATGGCTGCCGGTTGAAACACGACTCCTTCACCATAGTGTTTCAGAGGCCACGGGAAACACGCTGAGGCAGAGTTAAAATCCTTTCCCTGCCTCAATCACCGTAAAATTAAATAGTTTAACAAATTCAATTTCCTTAATTACTGCTTTAAATACTAAAGCCGGCAGGACTTCCAGCTTCCTGAAGCGCCTGTGAACCCAGATGTACCTGGGTTCAATGTGGAAGTCAGCGGGTTGGAGCCGGGATGCGTTCCCGCTCTGGATTTCTCCGATTTTCTTGGCCCGTCCCCAACGCGTCCGCACTTGGCTTTCAAAATTGAGCCCCCTATTTTTACTACAGTATAAAAGGTACAGGAATACAATAACCGTACAAATTTTTGTGCATAGAATGTATTTTCCTTTCGAGCTTCTACCTGATATATATTTTATTTGACTGTCTCCACACTCATGTCCTATGTCCACTAGAATTGAACTTGATTCCTCCTGAGAAAAACTTTGCAGTATGTACAGCAAACAGCAGCTGCCTTGTTATTATAGTACTGTGTGATCCCTCCAGCCCTTCATCAGCAAGGGTAAAAGTTGTTTGTGTAAGAGGGCAAGAAAATGTTACATGCTCACTTGCACTCCCACTGTTTTCAGTGGTAGATAACCACATGAGACACCCCCACACTGTTTTATCTAAAGGACAAAAGTTCTGATTCTTTTCCCTGAAGAGTGCACTCAGTTGATAGAAAAATAATTTGTACCACATTACAATATTCCTACATTACAACAGTGACGACACTTCAAAAGTTTACTTTCATTGGTTGTAAAATGCTTTGGAACATTCTGAGGTTGTGAAAGGTGTTATATAAATACAAATCTTTCTTTTCCTGAGTATAAAATAATTACTACACTGGTGCTCTGGCACTTGAAGCAGATTGCAGAAGGGCCTTGTGTAAGGCTTCGATCTGCACACAGTTCCATAATGCTCCATAGTGCAGTAAGCTAACTGCACAGATACAGTACCAGACCTCCCATTTACCCTCCTTGAATCAAAATAAACAGCAGAGAAAGAGGCCAATCGGCCATAGTGTCTGTGCCAGCTCTTTGAAAGAACTATCCAATTCTTCCCACTCCCTTGCTTTTTCCCCATAGCCCTGCAAATTTCTCCTTTTCAAGTATATATCCAGTTCCCTTTAGAAAGTTACTATTGAATCTACTTCCACCACCCTTTCAGGCAGTGCATTCCAGATCATAACTACTCGCTGCGTAAAAAAAAAAATCCTCCTCATTTCTCCCTGGATTTTTTGCCAACTATCTTAAATCTGTCTCCTCTGGTGACTGACCCTGGACAGTGGAAACAGTTTGTCCCTATCTAATCTATCAAAACTCCTCATAATTTTATTGTTTATGGACAATCACCCACATTTTTAATATACATACACATAGCTTATTTCTTGACACTGGGTATATTTTACCTCAAATAAATGAAGGTTTTGTAACAACCCTTCTGGGGACAGAAAGCAACTTGTGAATCCCCAGCAAGATTGACTGCATCTTGTGTCTTCACCGGGCTCTAATTTTTCTCAGACTGGAAGGTCTGTTTTCAGCATTAGTGCCTGTGCTTCCATAATTTATTAGAAGCTGATTCAAGTCTGCCTGAGCACCACATCTTAATTTACCAGAACAACAAATAAATATCAAAATGGATTGAGGCAATATAGATTTTGCAGACTAAGAAACAAGTAGGTCCAAATGTGAAGAAGTAATATTTGAAGTAAAAATAAATGTTTGATTCACTCAAATGTCCATCCACTGTCATAACATGATCAGGAATCACTGTGAATATCACCATTTTCAACAAAGCAGCTGATGGTAATTATCACATAATTATTGCATCCCAGTCATTTTAGCAGTTAATTACTCTACACAGCGTTGCATCCATCAGTTCTGGCTGGGGCATTTGATGATCTGTACGTTGATTTTGGGTTTGCCTATTTTTTGCTCACTCAGTAGACATGAAACAGCAGGTGCTTAAGCTTGGGTGGGTCAGGTTGGCTGAAAATGCATCAGGTAGCTTATATGCTATGTTGGTTTGTGCGCAGATAAGTCAATCTTAGGGTGTATTTACATTGTAGTTAGCAGTCTGCAGTTTGGGTTCCAGCCAGGCAGAACCCTGTTTACATTGTTTAGCCCCTGCCTTGCCAGAACTCTACCTGTCAGAGAGCTCTGTGCATACATGGACACATGCATATGCAGAGCTCTCTGCAAACAGTTAGAATTGTAAATGTTTATAGAGTGAGGAGGAGAGGATGCCTGTACATTTAACTAGAGCTCAGGCAGATTTAAAAAGTGCCCTCTGAGCACTTTGTAAACAAAGTTTGACACCAAAAAGGGTTGACATTCTATGCAGTGTTGAACCGCAGTGGTATGAGACTATCCAGAGAGTCTAACCGTGCTTTGCTTTGGAGTCAAGTCCAGCTAAACTGGCCATGTAAATGCACCCCAAATTTATGCTTTACAGATACAATTGAAAGACGAATGTGTAGCAGTCTCAGCCAAAGAACAGGTTCTTCACCTGCAGTTCTTGCCTGGTAACCTTTTGAACGCAGCCTGGCTCACTGGATCACAATCAAACCACCAAAAACATAAGTACGTTTATTAAAATTGGATGTGAGTATAGTTTCTTAATTATTCAGGACAATTTAATGTGAAGAGGCTTGATGTTTAACTTTGAAACCAACGCCTTTGGGGTTGGTTCTGAAATGCATTTTCTAGTCTATTGCTGCAGTTTATATGGCATTGTGCTCCTAGTTCAGTTGAAGCATTTAGTCCACCTGACTGCACCATTCATTTTGCAATCTGTGCCTGGAGCAAGAACCCTAACCTGATAAATTTGGAAAGTAGATACTCTAAATTTACACTGAACCCATTTCATGCTTGTGCTGCATCTTATTACATTTATGTAATCTCTTTAATAGCCTTGAGGAATATGTAAGATCATGGAAAGTGAGAAGGAGCAGAATATAGTTCAGTGCTGTTCGAAGGAGATTTTATTTTTCCTTTTTAGTTCTGTCCTGGGAAGTGACAGCTGATTCACAAAGACTATCACAATTCTACCATTTCCAATCAACACCAACAAATTATTTAGCAATTAGATTTTTTTCACCATCATAACAGTTGCTACTTGTACACGTACTCAAGCATGAAGATAGTATAAAATTTTTTTTATTCGTTCACGGGATGTGGGCGTCGCTGGCAAGGCCAGCATTTATTGCCCATCCCTAATTGCCCTCGAGAAGGTGGTGGTGAGCCGCCTTCTTGAACCGCTGCAGTCCGTGTGGTGACGGTTCTCCCACAGTGCTGTTAGGAAGGGAGTTCCAGGATTTTGACCCAGCGACGATGAAGGAACGGCGATATATTTCCAAGTCGGGATGGTGTGTGACTTGGAGGGGAACGTGCAGGTGGTGTTGTTCCCATGTGCCTGCTGCTCTTGTCCTTCTAGATGGTAGAGGTCGCGGGTTTGGGAGGTGCTGTCGAAGAAGCCTTGGCGAGTTGCTGCAGTGCATCCTGTAGATGGTACACACTGCAGCCACAGTGCGCCGGTGGTGAAGGGAGTGAATGTTTAGGGTGGTGGATGGGGTGCCAATCAAGCGGGCTGCTTTATCTTGGATGGTGTCGAGCTTCTTGAATGTTGTTGGAGCTGCACTCATCCAAGCAAGTGGAGAGTATTCCATCACACTCCTGACTTGTGCCTTGTAGATGGTGGAAAGGCTTTGGGGAGTCAGGAGGTGAGTCACTCGCCGCAGAATACCCAGCCTCTGACCTGCTCTCGTAGCCACAGTATTTATATGGCTGGTCCAGTTAAGTTTCTGGTCAATGGTGACCCCCAGGATGTTGATGGTGGGGGATTTGGTGATGGTAATGCCGTTGAATGTCATGGGGAGGTTAATTAATAATACTGAGCTATATTTCCTCTTCTTTTTTTCCTTCAGCTTGGCTCAGTTGGTAGCACTCTCACCTCTGAGTTACAAGGATATGAGTTAAAGTCCCAACTCCAGGATTTAGCACATAATCTAGGCTGGTATTTCAGTGCAGTACTGATGGAGTGCTGCATTGTCGGAGGTGCCTTTCGGATGACACGTTAAACTGAGACCCTATCTGCCTGTTCAGGTGAATGTAAAAGATCCCACAGCACTATTTGAAGAAAAGCAGGGGAGTTCTTCTGGTGTCCTGGCCAATACTGCTCCCTCAACCAATATCACTAAAACACATTAACTGGCCATTCATCTCACTTGTGTTTGCGGGACCTTGATTTGCGCAAATTGGCTGCCACATTTGCATACGTAACAACAACGACTGCACTTCAATTCATTGGCTGTCAAAGACACTGAATAAATATAAATTCTTTTTTTTCTTTCAAATAAGGAATTCAGTGTTCTTTTATTTTTTAAGATCTAAAAATGAAATTATGGACATATACAATTTTTATTTGTTCATGGGATGTGGGCGTCACTGGCAAGGCCAGCATTTATTGCCTATCCTTGCCCTTGAAAAGGTGGTGGTGAGCCGCCTTGTGGTCCATCTGGTGGGTCCCAATTTTTTTTTTACAAAACATACTATATCTCCTATAACTTTCAATCACTTCTTTCACAAAAAACTATTCAGTTCCATCTTGAATTTTCTGAACCTATCTGCCTTCGCAACCTTCCTGGCTAGTCTTTCTACATAATGACCACTCTCTGTGTAAATACTTAAATCTAAACTGTTCATTCACCATGAGTCCATCCCCCAGGTTACAGAGTTTGTGGTTATTTAGTTAGGATTCAGGTTATTCATATCCTTTAGAGTATTGAGAACTTCAGTTAGCTTCCCCCTGAGCTGCCTTTTTGTCACCTTCCTTAGTTTCTCTTTGCAGCTCAAGAGCTAATTGCTGATAAAAATAATGTTGCTCACTCAAAAGCTAGGATGCCCCTGTCGCAGTGCAGTGACCAGAATTGCACACAGTACTCCGTGTGAGGCCAAACTAGTAATCTAGAAAAGCTCACCATTAATCCCTTACAATCTAGCCGTACACTTTATAACCTTGCTTGTTTTTGTTATTGCTGTTGCACTACCCATCGGTAGCCCCATATCACCCTCGTCTGTTGACTTGGAATCTAGTATCTTTCATTTTATATTGCCATTGCTTATTCCCCTTGCCTAGTATAATCACCTTGCATTTGTCCATAGTAAAGGTTATCTATATCTATTGTCCTCTCCCCTCGTCCCCACTATATCCAGATCCTTATGTATTTGGTTCTGTTGTTCATTTTTATTAGCAGCCTCTTCTGGTCTAGTTTGGCCATAGACAGTTTTCTGTTCTGTCCACACTTATAAATCTCCAGAGACGCCTCTACTAAGCTCCAGTTCACCGACCAGTTGCTTCAGCACCAGACCCAGGCAAACCAGCCCTCGGTCCTGGACTTTGCTGCTGCTCACTCCAGATCCAGGCATGGCAGTCATTGCTAACTGAGATTGTTGTTTTGCAGGAAAGATATCTGCATCCAATACAAAGATATCAGAAACATAAAATGGATGCAAAAGAATGAAATTATCTCGATAAATTCTTCAAGTCTATATTGTTCATCAGAAGTTTGACCATCTGGCAGTACAATTTCAACAGAACAACAACAACTTGCATTTATATAATGCCTTTAGCGTAGTAAAACACCCCAAGGTGTGTCACAGGAGCGTTATCAAACAAAATTTGACACCGAGCCACATAAGGAGATATTAGGACAGGTGATCAAAAGCTTGGTTGAACAGGTAGGTTTTAAGGAGCGTCTTAAAGAAATAGAGAGCGGTAGAGAAGCGGAGAGCTTTAGGGAGGGAATTCCAGGGCCTAGCCAGCAGAAGGCACAGCCGCCAATGGTGCAGCGATTAAAATAGGGGATGCGCAAGAGACCAGAATTGGAGGAGTGCAGAGATCTCCGAGGGTTGAAGAGCTGGAGGAGGTTACAGAGATAGGGAGGGGCGAAGGTATGGAGGGATTTGAAAACAAGGATGAGAATTTTAAAATAACAGCATTGCCGGACCGGAAGCCAACGTAGGTCAGCGAGCACAGGGATGATGGGTGAACGGGACTTGGTGCGAGTTAGGATACGGGCAGCAGAGTTTTGGATGAGCTCAAGTTTAAGGAAGATAGGAGGCTGGCTAGGAGAACATTGGAATAGTTAAATCTAGAGGTAACAAAGGCATTGATGAGGGTTTGAGCAGCAGTTAAGCTGAGGCAGGGGCGACGTTACAGATGTGGAAGTGGGCGGTCTCGGTGATGGAGCGGATATGTGATCGGATGCTCATTTCAGGGTCAAATAGGAAACCAAGGTTGTGAATGGTCCGGTTCGCTCTTAGACAGTGGCTAGGGAGAGGGATGGAGTTTGTGGCGGGGACTGAAGACAGTAGCTTCGGTTTTCCCAATATTTAGTTGGAGGAAATTGCTGCTCATCCAGTACTGCATGTCGGACAAGCAGCGTGACAAATCGAAGGCAGTGGAAGGGTCAAGAGAGTTAGTAGTGAGGTAGAGTGGTAGTGGGTGTCATCAGCGTACATGTGCAACCTGATGTGTTTTTGGATGATATCGTCGAGGGGCAGCATGTAGATGAGAATTAGGAGGGGGCCAAGAATAGATCCTAGGGGGACTCCAGAGGTAGCGGGAAGAGAAGCCTTTGCAGGTGATTCTCTGGCTACGACTGGATAGATAGGAATGGAACCAGGTGAGCGCAGTCTCACCCAGCTGGACGACGGAGGAGAGGCTTTGGGAGGAGGATGGTGTGGTCAACTGTGTCAAAGGCTGCAGACAGGTCAAGAAGGATGAGGAGGGATAGTTTACCATGGTCACAGTTACATAGGATGTCATTTGTGACTTTGATAAGGGCCGTTTCAGTGCTCTGGGTAGGTGCGGAAATCTGATTGGAGTGGTTCAAACAGGAAAATAATAAGATATGATTAGTTGACGGTAAATGCAAAAAGTATTGTTCTGTTATATAAATGTAATGCGATTATTGTGAATAGCCATTTCATTTAGATTTTTAAAAAGGCAACCTTTTTTTTCACTCTGATCATCTGTGGGGGAGGGTGCAGGCAGGATGACATGGAGATATAACATTTGGAAGACAAAAGACAAAGTCAAAGGAAAATACAGGTATAGAGTGAGTGCAAATGTCAGTGCCGGGAGAGCCCTGGGATGAGAATTACACTCAGAATAAAATTTACAAAGTGTGGCACACCTTCAGTAACAGAAATATGTTCCACTGTTTTCTCAAATCAAATTGCTTTTGTGATTGTTTAACTCCATAATGAATTTTTTTTAAAGGAAAAAGTCTTAAAATAAAATGTCCTTGTCCTAATCATATTCTCCTTTTGTTAGCTCCTCACTAAAAGTTTATCAAATGTAGGAAAAAGAAATGAAGAAAAATAAAATGTAATTTAGAGTTTTAGATTATAAGCAGCAAAGTATAATTTGATAACCTGGAACATTAAGTGTTGAATTGCTTTTTGTTCAAAAACTGTTAACTAAATTATTCCTAGTTTGTCACAAAGTAATGTAACATTTAAAATTAATTTAAATCTGATGTTTGAAGAGATCTCTTGTCACCAATGATGCATTAATTTTATTTTCTCTTAAACGAAAGATTCGTGTCACTGTTTCATGTTAATTTTGTTGAACCATCAGTTTCTGCTCAGATTTAAGATTAAAGTTGGATTCTAGGAGGCAGTGGATAAATAACTGGGAGCTGGGGATAAGCTCTATCACACAGACATCATGAAACATCCTCCCAAAATGACTGCTTGAAATGACTAGTTAACACAGGAGAGATGTAGTGTTGCCAGATTTACCCAGAGTATGGCTTTGATCCAGCCAGTGTCCATTGAAGGGCATTGGTACAGGTACTGGTCAAGACTGGTACCTATTGAGGACAGCGTGTCAGGTCTGACGTACACTGTCAGCTCCCACATCACTCTGGCCAGGAAAAATGGAGCTCTATTGGCTCTTCTTTAACATTAAAGCATTAAAAATGTCATTTAGAAATTTCTCGATTGGTCTGGGTACTTTCAGCTTGAAGATGTGCGACTGAAATGATGACACTTCTGGGTGGTGGTTTTGCACCTCTTGCCTAAGTCTGCTTCAGGGGATTCGCACCTGAATTGCACCAACGCAATGTCAAAACTGCTTCCCATCAATGCTACTGTGTAGCATAACTGGTTTCTAATCATCTTGGTTTTGCCAAGTGCATTATATATGTTATGTCCGTAAGGACACATTAGTATCTGTGTTAAATATAACCAGTTAGACTTAATTTGCATGTATTGCACAGAGGCAAAGCAGAGAAAGTGCACCTGTGCATTCAATTAGCAAGATCTTGCTGCCGGGTAGTTATGGTAATAACAAAGCAATGAAACAAAGCATTGATTTTTTTTGAATTAGGAAACAGGAGGTACATATTCAATAGAGAAGTCCTACAGAGCGCTTTAACTCTTCCCTGTTTGCCCCTCAAGCAACAATTTTATGGTCCGAATAAAATCAGCGATATGGGCATCATTTGTGCAAAATATGTTCAAATCGTTTAAGAAGATCACAGGACTACCCCAGGCTTCTTGGAAAACTCACTGTTCTACTAGTTGCAATCCAGGTTTAACAGGCAATTCAATAACCTATCAGCAGACTTCTCCAGTGAATCAAAGAAGGATGTGTAGATAGGGTTAGATGGAGTATGTTGGAAGGGGGCTCATGTGGAGCATAAACTATGGCATAGACCAGTTGGGCTGAGTGGCCTGTTTCTGTGCTGTAAATTCTATGGGCAGCATTTTAGCACCCGCTTTCGGGTGCGTTCCTGGCGGGGGGGCCCCGAAAATCGGGAAATCCCGGACCGGGACCGGAACCTGCCTCGAACCCGCGCACTTCCGGGTTCCCCGCTGACGCGCCGGCGTGCGCGCGCAGCCCCCGCTGGTGAGAATCCCGCAGACAATTAAAGCCAGCGGGATGCCATTTGAAGCTATTTATTTGGCTTGTTCAGGTCATTAACTGACCTGATTAAAGGATTATGTGAGGAGGGGTGGGATTTTAGAGCAAACTGGGACTGTTTCCCACACTGGGGGAAACGCTCCCAGTTCAAATGGACCTGTTGCAGCTGTCAGCCTGTGGCAGCTGCAAAGGTCCATTTGACGGGGGGAGGGGGGGGTGGGGGGGGGGAGACCCTCACCCATTGCAGGAGGCCACTCTGTCACTTGGGACAAAGTTTGACCTCCACCACCCTCCTCCTGACAATCAAAGTCACCAACTTGCACACTTACCCCGGGGTCCAGAGACGTGTACCTACCTTGCGGACCCCCTCAGATGTACATCTTCCGGATGGGGGCCGTTGTAGCTGCAGTCATGACCTCCTTGGAGGGCAAACAGCATCACCAGCCTCGCCATCCACGCCGTCCACCTCTGACACGTGGAGCTCCACAACAGAGTGCTGTGACACATCCACCTGTACAGCAGGAGGGAGGGCAACCGCAGAGAGAGATGCGTCGCAGGGGGCACTACCCTCGCCACAGGGTCCACAGACCGAGGCTCAGCTTCCTGGACCTTTCTGAGCAGCAGTGCACACGGAGGCTCAGAGTCACTCGACATGTAGTCGTGGACATCTGCAGCCTCCTTCATGCCAAGCTGCTCCCGGCTGGCCCGAGCACCATCTTCTTACCTGTCGCTGTCAAAGTCACCACTGCCCTCAACAACCTCTCCTCCGCATCCTTCCAGGGTGCAACCGGGGACATCACCGACGTCTCTCAGCCGCCTGCACAAAAGAGCCCTGCAAATACACCTACACCCACTCTGCAGTGACACAATGGGTGGCATCAGTTGTGGGTCTTCATGGTGATCCTCAGGCAAGGGCATTATTGCACAGACCAGACAAGATTCGCGAAGACACGGCAGTAGTGGTGCCAATATAATATGTAATGTGAGTTGGTCAGAAATTCAATATAAGTAACAACCATGACAAACCCTCAAACACCCTTGTGCATCCCCTTCATGCTCATGACACGTTTGCCTTACGCTGCCTACTGCACATATGTGATGCATGCCCTGTGGCTGCAGCACAGGTAGTGGCAGGTTGAGTGAGGCTGGCCATGAAAGAGATGCGCGAGAGGGTGAGTATGACATAGAGCCATGAGATTGTATGAGGATTGGGTTGAGTGGTAGTGGCGGGATGAGTACTGGCGAGGTGAGTAGGTGCAGGTAAGATGAGGATGAGGTTTGAGTGGGTATGAGGGGTGATGTGACAGAGTAGTGTTGGCAGTGCAGAAGGAGATGTGGGGTGGGGGCGGTGATGTGGCAGACGGAGTGTAGGGGAAAGAGTAAGTGTACTCACTGTAGCTGACCTACTGAGGTCATTGGAGCGCCTCCTGCACTGTATGCAGGTGGGCGATATGTTGGTGGTGCTGGTGACCTCCTCTGCCACCTCGAGCCAGGCCTTCCTGGTGGCAGAGGCAGGCCACTTCCTCCCGCCCGCCGGGAGGAAGATCTCTGTCCTCCCCCTCCTCCTCACCCCATGTATTGATACCTGGAGTGAGGCATCATTAAACTGGGAGCAGCCTTCCCCCTGGGCTGCTCCATGCTGTAATTTTTTTCTGTTTGTTGCAGCATCTGTCAGTGGAGGACTGCCTCTTTAAATAGAGCTCCTCCAGCTGACAGATCTTACTGCGCATGCGCAGCCCACCCGACGCGCAGATCAGCAGTGGGGAACCCGGAGGAGCAGGTAAGTGGATCCAATTATGCAACGATCGCGCGGGGAGCTGACTGATTTCGCTGGGCGCGTTACCCACGCGCCCAATAGCCCCCCCGCCGAGAACCCGCAGCCCTGCTAACATCGGGCCCTATGTAATTCTATGTAAATGTTTGTACTACCCACATAACAGAGCACACCACAGAAGAATTGAACTGGACTGGAGTTCTGAATGAGCAAATGCATTTAGAAATGTGGATCCAGTAACGGTCAGCTTGTTTGTCTTCTTACCATGTGATGAGGAGAGGAAAGAATCTAAGAAGGACTGAATACCCCTCAGGGATCTCTTTTATTGCTGTTCATTTCTTTTAATGCTTTGCGAGGTGAGTAGCTGCAGTCATCACTTGGAGTGCACAGGTGGCAGAGGCTGTGTGACTATTCATCATCTTTATTTTAAAATGGTATGAAACAGCAGTTGTTCTGATAGTGAAAACAACACTTATGGATGTATTGCCTATGATGTGAACTTTCTTTGCTTTTTTTTTGCTGATTTGTCTCCTGTGCTTCAATCCTATTGATCTCCTTTGCAAAATACTGAAGCAAACCTCTTTAGCAGCTTTTGACCAGTGGTTAATAACCTTTTGGTACTAAAAATAAACAGATTGGTTTATGCCTTCTTGTAGCTGTTGTATGTGTATCTTACAATAAAATACTCTTCGGCCAGTTTATCATAGCAACATTTGGTATTGCTGGCCCCGTTATTGGAAATTGGTCAATCTGAAATGTATTTTGGCATTGTCCATATAATCCCCATGCAGGGTTGAAATTACTGCTAGCCTCAGGCTGAGCGTTAAATGGGAGTTAACAGTTTTGTGCAAAAAATGTTTTTTAAACTTTCAGGAGGAACTCACAACTTTCTTTGCTCTGTGTTCTTTCTGGAAGTTCAGGTATGTTGGTGCAGGGGTGCCTAAGCATTTTGCCTCCATGAGCCACATAGATTCACACCATGGAACTTCAGGCACATATATAAAGTGTAAATCAATGTCCCTGTTAATTTGAATATACCGTAATCATAGAATCATACAACACAGGCCATTCGGCCTATCCTGCCTGTGCCGGCTCTTTGAAACAGCTATCCAATTGGTCCATCTCCCCTGCTCTTTCCCCATAGCTTTGCAAATTTTTCTTTTTGAGGTATATATCCAATTCCCTTTTGAATGTTACTATTGAAGCTGCTTCCACCACCTATTCAGGCAGTGCATTCAAGATCGTAACAACTCGTAAAATAATTTCTCCTCATCTCCCCTCTGGTTTTTTTGCCAATTAAAACTTAAGTTGCTGATACTAGCAAATCTTGATGTTCTGATTAAGCAGTTATCCACCAATGAGGCAACAGCATTAATATCAGCATTAATAAAGCAACAGCATTAATATCCGTCCTTATCAAACTCTCCAGGCCTACAAAAGTCAAACAAGACAAACCAATAAATAGGACTAACTTGCCTGGCTTAAAGGGCTGGTTTGGTAATGTTTCAAGGTGACGTGTGGCCCACTGGCTGCAGCTCGGAGACCCTGCTTTAGGGAAAACTAAACATAAAACACAAAAAGGTGACCAATTGAATGAGGGATTCAGAGACCCCCGTAAAGCCTCCATGTTCTGAGCTAAAACACAGTAGTGGCTGATTTGAGCCAACAGCAGCCTTGAGCATTGGAACAGGTGAGTGGCTCTCAAATTGATGCCAGTCTCTTGCCTGCAGCTGCCTCTGATCAAGTGAAAAAAGCTCCCTAAAGCTAGAACCCCACAGGCTATTTGTGGCACACAGGCAACACAGTCTGGGTCTGTCGTACATCAAGGTAAATAGCCGACTGAATCACAAGCGTGTCTGCAGCAGATCTCTTCATACCAGCTCCTTCCATTAGGACATCACGTAGGATTAGTAGAATAGAAATATGATGGCAAACTAACTTACGTCCTGTAAGGGAGTGAGCACAGCAGCATATAAAGTTAAACACCCATTGTATGTTCACTGTTCTTCTGAATAAAGATGATGTGGAGATGCCGGTGATGGACTGGGGTTGACAATTGTAAACAATTTTACAACACCAAGTTATAGTCCAACAATTTTATTTTAAAATTCACAAGCTTTCGGAGGCTTCCTTCTTCCTCAGGTGAATGTCAAGAAATCCTCAAACCTCTCGCATTTATAAATCACAGAACAATACCTGGTGATTACAGAGAGTCTTTTCAACTGCCCGTTGCCAAGGCAGCCAAAGTGTTCAGACAGATAGGTGTTACCTACAGGGCCACCGAATATACAAACGACCAGAACTTCTGAATAAAGACACAACACATCTTAAATATTTTGAAATGAATGGTTTCCAAGTACAGACTAGAATTATACAGCACAGAAGGAGGTCATTCTGCCCATTGTACTTGTTCTGGCTGGCTTAAAGAAATGTCCATTTAATCTCATTCCACAGCCATTTCCCCATCAACAGCACTAATGATGATTAGTTGTTCATGTAAAAAAAAGTCCACTTAAAAACAAATAGGTCTCAGGGAAAGACTGCAAGACTGGGTTTCGGTATCCCGACAAATATATGCCAAAGAACCAGTTGAATCGCTAACACCCTCGCTACCAACCATCCGGGATTCCTTACTGCGCTAGATCTAGAATGGGTGGTGCATGGATCAGCTCGCCCAAACAGTCCTTGAGCTAACCAGTTGGATGAAATTTAAGTTTTAGTTCAACCCTCGATTAGGAAACCTACAAGTTACTGAGTGAGTGAATTAATCGATTCTTGACGAAGACATCAGACAATCGGTCAAGCACTATAAGTCTAATTACTGGTTACAAAATCACAACTTTAGGTTAAAGTTGGGTACATGATCACTGAATATATACACATGAATAGATGTAGTCAGACTTATTCAGCAGTTTGAATAGCAAATTGTTAATGGACAGAGTTACTTAACAAATTGAGTAGCCGAAGCTATGCAGGCATTATAGTGATATCAGCATTAATGGATACTGTGTATTAATTGTAGCAGTGGTCAGAGTCTGAGTTTATTACAATTGGTAAGGTTAACTTAGGTTTAAATCCCTAGATAGCTGACAAGTTAACATCTTTGGTAGCTAGTTTATTGGATAGATTATAGTCTAGTTACTCAGAGCTTATACGACCTCATCTTTGAGCAGCATGGTTGAGTCAGTCTCCTTCCCTGGGATGAAGGTGTAGTTCCTAGAGAATTACGCCAGTGAGCCCCCTTTCGGCTGTGCAGCTATCTGTTCCATTTGGATCTTCAGTTCTGATTGAACCCACCTTACGCAGGAGCGCGATATCCAAGCTATCTTCACTCTCACTTATCTCTGATCTTGGGCACCTATAAGGTTAAGTGACACTTTGCCTGCAACTGGTTGGTACAGCCTCACAAGCTAACATGTTGTACTCCCTGACCTAATTTGCTGTACCTGTAAAGGCACCTTTCAGCATCTGCAAGCTAAAGATTCTTATAGAACAACGAGAATCTAAGTGAACTAGCAGAGAACTGCTACTTCTACAAAGATAAAGAGAGAAACAGCTTGCTTCCTCTTAAAGAAAGTTAACTACAGACTGTCTACCACTGGAGGGGTGCAGAACCTTCTATTTTATATCTTTATTTCAAAGGCAAATCTCCCTAAATTCACTTAAACAATCAGGGTGAACTGGGCCAGAAGCTCTCTTTCTCCCCCCCCCCCTCCTCCTCCCCCTCCCCCCCCCCCTCCTCCTCCCCCTCCCTCTCCCCTCCCCCTCCCTCTCCCCTCCCCCTCCCTCTCCCCTCCTCCCCCTCCCCCCCTCCCCCTCCCCCTCTCCCCCCCTCCCCCTCCCCCCCTCCCCCTCCCCCCCCTCCCCCTCCTCCCCCTCCCCCTCCCCCCCCTCCCCCCCCCCTCCCCCCCCTCCCCCTCCCCCTCCCCTCCCCCCCCTCCCCCTCCTCCCCCTCCCCTCCCCCCCCTCCCCCTCCTCCCCCTCCCCTCCCCCTCCTCCCCCTCCCGCTAATCAAACCTGATAAATGTGGAGTCCTGTGACTGTCACTGAGTTGCTGGGGCATGGCCTTAACCCCAGCAAGACAGACTTATACTACGATTTTTAAGACCCCCCTCTTCCTCTTCCCCCCCCCCTCCCCCCAATCTGAACCATCAAGGTGTTCTACATGCTTTTGACAATTTAAAGTTTCACCAAGGGTTATTCTTAATGAGGAACAGCAAAACTATATTGCAATAAGGAATGTTTGTATAAACACAGATCTTTTAGTGCAATTAACCACAGCTTTATGGCTTTAATTAGTTTATGGCCTTTCCATAACCTGAACTAGCTGAGAATTTGTGTTCGATAAAAGCCTTTTGCCAGCATTCAGTTCAACTGCTGAATTCCATTTTTTGTGGTCAGCATTCAAGCTAAATCTCCATTTTGGACAACGAATCTCAAAGACATTCGAAGCAATTTATGGGACATTGTTCCCATAAGACATTCTCAGTCATGGTCTTGTGAACCCATGCTGCTTCCTGATGTGGTGGGTGAACTGCTACCTTCTCAACATTAACCCTTCCTCCTCCTCCTCTTGTGCCTTGGCTTATGGCTACTCATTTTCCACAAATGTGTGTATGACTTCTTTAAGTGCCTTGGGACATTTTACTACGTTAAAGGCACTATATAAATGCAGGTTGTTTAATGATTGTGCTGTGCAGTACTCCGCACACCATGACTTTTTTCAGTTCTCTCTCTGACAGTATGGTTCAAACATTGGAATCAGGAGTCAGGTGAATTTCCCTACCTCTTGCTTATGCTTCATTGTGTGCTGTTTGGTTCGGGGTGGGGATCAAGTAGCAAGTCATGAGCCACATTTCAAGCTGGTAATCAATATCTTTGTGCAGATAACTCTTGAAGTTGTCTTCACCCTGGAATGAGGGGGGGGGGAGTCCATGATTCACAAGATATGGGTAATGTGGGCACTTCCTAGAGTTGTGTGTTCACCAGTTGTGTGAAACTATTTGGCTGTTGATCAAGTGGTAGCTTTTGTCTTGTTGAATGCCATGGAATGTTTACCAGATGTTTTAATGGCTTTACCATCTCAAGCAACATTGTTTTTCCCTTGCCCTGCTCCACATAATGTCCATATGATCATTTTCCCCAATACTTATTCTGACACAGTTATTCTGTGTTCCTCTTCCATTTTAGGGAACTCCCATTAAAGATTGTTTTCCTCCCAATTTTCTTCCCTCCTCACCTCTCCTGAGGGCTTTAACTCCTTGCTATGATATCGTTGGAGATTGTTAACAGGCTTCTGTCAATCTCGCTGTGGCAGTCACTACTACAAGGCCTGTGAAGAAGTTGAATCCCATCCCCCCCCCCCTCCGTCTCATTCCCTCCATGTGGGAAAGCATTTGGAGCATGGAGTGAAGTTCCTATCTTGCTAAATTTAAGAGAGAAACGGCATTCCACCAATTTATATTCATATTTAACTTTTCATAAAAATGAATTCCACCCTCTCCCCTCCTTCCCCAGTGTCCCCTCAAGCTGCATGATTGAGTTGAGATACTCAATATGTAAAGAACTGTGCGCCAAACTTGTGTCCTACCACACTGGACCATTTGTGGTTAGTGCTTCTGCTTTGCAGCTTAAAGTAACCTTTATGGAAATAAACAGAAAAGAAGGATTAAAGCAAATTTTGTCCATAAGTATATTTAAATATTATTATATATTATTGAAAGATGCATTATTATAGTATTACTTTTAAGAGGTAGTCTCACAGTTCATAAATTGATTAGAGAATTCTATAAAATAGACTGCCTAAGTGTTATGAAAACACCGAATTCCATGTTTGTTCGAACAAAGCTGATGGTCTAATCTATTTTGCAATTTGGTATTGATTTCTCTGCTTCAAAAAGCTGCAGGTCATGATTGATCCTAGAAGTCTGCAGTACAGCTTACCTGGCTGAACTTGTATTTTTTTATTAACTGGACTTGCTTTAAACGGCTTCTCCTTTTAGCAATCTGTAGCATAGTTCTATTGTAGTTCAACGTTTTTAGTTGTCGGCAAATGTTACTAGTGATTTGGAGAATTCATTCATAACCTTGTACTAAATGGCCATACATGATGTGTGCCATGATCAATGGTTCTTCAATTTATGCGAATGTAAGGAATCTTACAACATCAGGTTATAGTCCAACAATTTTATTTTAAAATCACAAGCTTTCAGAGATTATCTCCTTCGTCAGGTGAGTGAGTCATGCGAGGTCAAGACCTAGGAATTTTGAAGAAGGCATCCTGGAAGGCTTTTATAAAGAATATATGTTATGTAACTTTTATGTCTGAATATGAGGATGTTCTGTGACAGAATTATTTTTAAATGTACATTTTTTTCTAATTTTCTAATGAAAGATTAATAAAATGTACACAAATGTTAATGGATGTGAGGCCTGCTCCCAGTTATGGTGGTTTGCACCATTGTTCCTGGGTGTTTCATCTTGTGTTACTTTAAGAAAATCCCTTTGTATCACACCTGCTAACAATATTGCTCAGTATCAGTAACAGTTGATAATATGCTGTTTTCCTTTTCATGTGTACTTCCATTCGGTCATATGCTGCACAAAATTCTTACAATAAAAACATTTTTAAAACATATTAGAACAAGAGGTCTAAAGGAATGCAAACTGATTTTGTGTTTTTATGTGGGGGAGATTCTGTACACAGAACAAGTTGTTATTCACATTGAGTCTAATTATAGTTGTAAATCATTTATTAGCAGTTTTCAGTTTACTTGTGACCATTTATTTAAGGCCTGGGATAATTCACAAGTGGGAGAGTGAGGGAGTGTGCTCAAAGGAGAGTGAGAATTGGAAAGTGTAACATTTAGGTGTTTGGAGACCTTTGCTACTATTTTGAGTTACTTGCCATACTTGCACCACTATACCTTCAACACCTTTTGATTGTGTTCATCAAGGTAAGGGATATTCATGCTGGGGACTAGAATGATCTAACCAATAAACAAAATATTGCATATCCTGGAAATCTGAAATAAAAACAAAAAATGATGGAAACACTCAGCAGGTTAGGCAGCATCTGTAGAGAGAGATACATAACATTTGGCACCCAGCACTCGCACTCACGGATAGCACAGGCCACATTCACGAGAGCTCTCTATGCAGCCACACATTCAACAAACGCTGCAACAACGGATTTTGCACTTAAAAGCTGGGTCAGAACCCCAGTTGACGATGAAAATTAGGCTGGGGGTGGGTTAGGCCATATTCTCTGGGCTTATCTCTTTCCAGTGTTGCCATACCTCGACTTTTCTGACTCCTCCTCCCCCTTCGCTCTCAAGCACTGCCCAACCCTGAGACCTCCCAGTTCAGCCAGAGACCCTCCCCTTTGCTGCATATATCTTTGAACCCAACACCGAGTACTGACAGATCCTGGGGTCCCGCCCCCCACCCCCCCACCACTGCACTGCCAGACCTTCGAACCACCCTACGATGCTACCAAAGCTCAGCAACCCCCATAATTGCTCCTCAGCTGCCCACATACGTATGTTCAACTTGTTACATCGCCTGCCATTTCCCCGTGTATCCTTGGCTTTTAAAAAGGGATAACAATTGAATAATAGATAAAATAATCAAGGACACTTTTATGATTTTAATGGAAAAATGAGCAGATTCATGGTAATCCCCAAAACACCTGTAAAAATCCTGGAATGCTATGCAATAAAAAATACACAGGTTGCAACCCACAACTAGTGATAACAGGAGAAAAAACCTTGGTAGAAAAAGTCCAGGAAAAATTCGATAAACCAAGGCTGGCGATGGCATTGTTCAAGAAATCTAAGAAGTAGAAAGACTGAAGAATCTGACCGTGATGGAACAGATTCTAAAGAGACATTGACATGGTGTCAAGACAGAGACAGTTGATTATAGACTGGGGGTGGGGAAGACAGTTGTGCGAGGGACAGAAAGATTTAGAAAACAAGTGAGATTAGTGACTACTGTATTCATAGGGAGAGTGTCCCGTGGTTGCATAGAATAGTATATTGTTGAATATTATCTTTCCTTGCAGTGCAGATAACAATGATCCTATATACTGTATGGAAGACTTGTAGTGATCAGTCTAAAAATGGTTTTCTAGTATTTCAGTGTTTTTATGCAGTCTGCAGCCAGTTATAATGGGCAGATACATTGTGATCTGTGCCTACCTCACCTGCACTGATCCATGCCTTCATCACCTCTAGGCTAGCTTCTCTAATGCTCTCATTATTTTCTTGAACTTCACCCTGCACAAACTCCAACTTGTCCCAAACTCCGCTGCCTTCAACCTACCCCATACTAAGTACGAGCCACCCATAATCCCTGTCCTTGCTCACTCCACTGCCTCCCCAACTCCTAGTGCATTGATTCCAAAATGATTGTCCTCATTCATGAATCTCTTCATCACCTTATCTATCCTCCCATTGCAACTTCATGCAGCCCTACATCCCTGCTTGTACCTCCACTCTTCTGACTCTGGTCAACTGTGCCTTTAGCCACCCCACCCCTAAACTCTTGGGATTCTTGTGCTACACCCCTCCGATTTGCTACATTTCTCTTTTTTTTGTTAGGAAAGCTTTATTATAGAATCATAGAATGATACAGCACAGAAGGAGGCCATTCGGCCCATCGTGCCTGTGCCGGCTGTTTGGAGGAGCTATCCAATTAGTCCCATGTCCCTGCTCTTTCCCCATAGTTCTGCAAATGTTTCCCCATCAAGTATTTATCCAATTTTCCTTCGAAAGTTACTATTGAATCTGCGTCCGTAACACTTTCAGGCAGTGCATTCCAGATTAGAACAACTCGTTGTGTAAAAATATTTTTCCTCATGTCGCCTTTGTTTCTTTTGCCAATTACGTTAAATCTATGTCCTGTGGTTACCGACCCTTCTGACACCGGAAACAGCCTCTCCTTTTGTACTCTATCAAAACCCTTCATGATTTTGAACACCTCCATCAAATCTCCTCTTAACCTTCTCTGATCTAAGGAGAAAAACCCCAGCTTCTCCAGTCCCTCCACATAACTGAAGTCCCTTATCCCTAGGAACCTTTTACAAAAAAAAAATCTATTATGTTGCCAGAGCAGTATTACTGCAGTCCACTGAATTCTGAAGGACACTGGGCTATTATCCGATGACAATATTCCTAATCCCATATTCTAACTAGTAAACTATCTGCAGTATTGTGTGTTTTTTTTTAATGGCTCAGTTGATCACTGGCATTATAAACTATTGTAGTTAGAAACGCAGAGTCACTTTATGGGTGTTGCTATGAATGGAAGAAAAGAAATTTGTGTTTGGATTGAGAATGGCTTGCCTGCTCTGTCTTTACTCCAGACTGAATTGATAATTCAATCGCAAGAAGATAAGGGGCAGGGAGCATAGCTGGGAGTTCCTGTTGCATGTCAATAACTTGCCAGATTTGATATTCCCCTCCAGTAAAGCAAATGTTTTGGTTTTGCAGACATACATGAGCTCAGATTCATCGAGTACACCGTAACTCTTCAGTAACATTCCATTGTCCTTCACTAAGAACGACATTCTTCGTTGTGTGGTCAACTTTTCTGACTCAGCACTAGCAATTTGGTTTGGGGGAGGGGGGTGGAAATTGAGGGATAGTAGAGTTAGTCACATGTCGGGTCTTTATGAATTCTTCAAGATTTAATCATATTGGCTTTGAGCGGTGTAAATATCAGTAATTGCTGGTAAGCTGTTGTTGAATTGCACATTCTAATGTTGGAGGCCTTGTCTCATGGTGCTATGTACCTTTTGGCCTGCATCGCAGTCCAGAGTCTTTTAGATTCTGTAATCTTGCTCAGCATATGTAAAACTGAGTTATGTTCTTTTTGCTATAGTACTGTCCATGTGTATTGTATATGTAAAATAAATTAATCACTGATCAGACGTACTTTTAAAACCATTTGAGCTTTGCTCTTGCAGTCATGCAGTTATGTGAACCACTCGATTGAATTGCAGTCTTGTAACTCATTCCAAGCTATCTATAATTCTGTATGTAATCAATGGGACCTAGCAAGCATGTAATAGAGTTAAACTGCTACTAACAGATAACTATACTCGTGATTAATACCCAGCTGGTCAGTGAGATAAACCTCTATTTATAAACATCTGGATAGCATGGCCTTGAACAGTCATCTTGTGATTAACTATTGTGACATCTATTTTGTCATCAGTTATAAATGAAATGAAAGAACTAAGTAGACATGGACAGGAAGTATATATGAAGTGACAAATTATTGTGAATTTTTTCCATGGGAGATTTCAATCTAGATTAGGATATTATGTGAGATGCAATACAAGTTCAGAGTAAAGTTTAGTTCTCTCAATTTTAAATGCAAGATCCAGTGATTGTAAATATTATCAGGGTTTGCTATATAGGAAACTGCATAGCTAAAATCAGTTGTTTTAATATTGAGAAGCCTAGATGAATGGTCAAGACTCCATGTACAATAACACCATTATACACTTTACCACCATCACCAGCTTGTAGCTTTGACTACAGAAGTTCACAAGAAACTCACTAAAAACATTTGGAATGTTTCATGGTAAAGTGACTGCAGAGAAGCTTCACTTCTTAGTCCTAGATTTAGTCCAGTCTACAGACATACAAATCAGTGGATTTGAGAACGGCCAGCTCTGTACCGGAACCCACCCTGCGTGACACCAAACAGGTGCAGAGGACTGACTGCCTGCTAGAAGATCGTGACTAGAGCAATGCTACAAGAATGGCTACCACTTAAGTTGCATCTCTGTACTTATTTCAGAGTATAAGAGCTGCTGCAGCTGCACCTGTACATTCTGTACCTGTCCAAAAAGTCTGCACTCGTAAAGTGTTGCTAAGGTCAGGCCATTGGAGACTGTTTGTTTAGAGAAAAATTGTGACCTAGGTTGCAAACTCTTTGGACTGAATGGAGGTGTTGAGAGGAATTAAAATGTCAGTGGAAATAAGTGAGTCTTGACACACCTGTGAATACAAGGGGGGTAATTTTAACCTAACACCGAGTGGGAAACCCATGGGATCGATGGAATGCTGGTTTTTCACCCTGCCCAATATTAGTTTCTGTTGATGTCAATGGAGAGTAAAACCAGTGTTCCGTCCGATCCTGTCAGTTTCCCGACGGGCGAGTTAGGTGAAAATTGTCCCCAACGAGTGCAGTTTTACACACACTCCTGGCTCTAGAACACATTTTCATCCTCAGGAATGGTCCTGGCATGGAGTGGGCCAGACCACATCGTTGCTTGGAATTTTGATCCTGTGCAGTCTTAAAACTGGTGATTTAATATAAATAATAATATGGTGATGGAGAAACTAATGTTATTAAAGATAGACAAATCTCCAGGACCAGATGGTTTCCACCCCAGGGTCTTAAACGAAGTAGGTGAGGAAATTGTTGATGCATTAGTCATGATCTTCCAAAACTCTCTCTCTTCAGGAATTGTCCCCTTGGATTGGAAAATTGCCAATGTCACTCCACTATTTAAGAAGGGTAAGAAAGATAAACTAGGAAATTATAGGCCTATTAGTCTAACATCAGTTGTGGAGAAGTTACTAGAATCTGTTATTAGGGACAGAGTGACTGAGCATTTGGACAAATATGAACTGATCAGAGAGAGCCAGCATGGATTTGTAAAGGGTAAGTCATGTCTAATATTTTTCTTTATTCGTTTATGGAATGTAGGCATCGCATTGCCCATTCCTAATTGCCCATGAGAAGGTGGTGATGAGCCGTCTTCTTGAACCGCTGCAGTCCATGTGGTGAAGGTTCTCCCACAGTGCTGTTAGGAAGGGAGTTCCAGGATTTTGACCCAGCGGCGATGAAGGAACGACGATATATTTCCAAGTCAGGATGGTGTGTGACTTGGAGGGGAACGTGCAGGTGGTGTTGTTCCCATGTGCGTACTGCCCTTGTCCTTCTAGGTGGTAGAGGTCGCGGGTTTGGGAGGTGCTGTCGAAGAAGCCTTGGCGAGTTGCTGCAGTGCATCCTGTAGATGGTACACATGCAGCCACTGTGCGCCGGTGGCAAAGGGAGTGAATAGGGTGGTGGATGGAGTACTAATCAAGCGGGCTGCTTTGTCCTGGATGGTGTTGAGCTTCTTGAGTGGTGTTAGAGCTGCACTCATCCAGGCAAGTGGAGAGTATTCCATCACACTCCTGACTTGTGCCTTGTAGATGGTGGAAAGGTTCTGGGGAGTCAGGAGGTGAGTCACTCGCTGCAGAATACCCAGCCTCTGACCTGCGCTTGTAGCCACAGTATTTATTTGGCTGGTCCAGTTAAGTTTCTGGTCAATGGTGACCCCCAGGATGTTGATGGTGGGGGTTTCGGCGATGGTAATACCATTCAATGTCAAGGGGAGGTGGTTAGACTCTCTCTTGTTGGAGATGGTCATTGCCTGGCACTTGTCTGGTGCGAATATTAGTTGCCACTTAACAGCCCAAGCCTGGATGTTGTCCAGATCTTGCTGCATGCGGGCACGGACTGCTTCATTATCTGAGGAGTTGCGAATGGAACTGAACACTGTGCAATCATCAGCGAACATCCCCATTTCTGACCTTATGATGGAGGGAAGGTCATTGATGAAGCAGCTGAAGATGGTTGGGCCTAGGACACTGGCCTGAGGAACTCCTGCAGCAATGTTCTGGGGCTGAGATGATTGGCCTCCAACAACCACTACCATCTTTCTTTGTGCTAGGTATGACTCCAGCCACTGGAGAGTTTTCCCCCTTATTCCCATTGACTTCAATTTTACTGGGGCTCCTTGGTGCCACACTCGGTAAAATGCTGCCTTGATGTCAAGGGCAGTCAGTCTCACCTCACCTCTGGAATTCTGCTCTTTTGTCCATGTTTGGACCAAGGCTGTAATGAGGTCTGGTGCCGAGTGGTCCTGGCGGAACCCAAACTGAGCATCGGTGAACAGGTTATTGGTGAGTAAGTGCCACTTGATAGCACTGTGACGACACCTTCCATCACTTTGCTGATGATTGAGAGTAGACTGATGGGGCGGTAATTGGCCGGATTGGATTTGTCCTTTTTGTGGACAGGACATACCTGGGCAATTTTCCATATTGTCGGGTAGATGCCAGTGTTGTAGCTGTACTGGAACAGTTTGGCTAGAGGCACGGCTAATTCTGAAGCACAAGTCTTCAGCACTACAGCTGGGATGTTGTCGGGGCTCATAGCCTTTGTTGTATCCACTGCACTCAGCCGTTCCTTGATATCATGTGGAGTGAATCGAATTGGCTGAAGACTGGCTTCTGTGATGGTGGGGATATTGGGGGGAGGCCGAGATGGATCATCCACTCGGCACTTCTGGCTGAAGGTGGTTGCAAACGCTTCAGCCTTGTCTTTTGCACTCACATGCT
The DNA here is from genome assembly GCF_035084215.1 of Heptranchias perlo. Classification (NCBI taxonomy): domain Eukaryota; kingdom Metazoa; phylum Chordata; class Chondrichthyes; order Hexanchiformes; family Hexanchidae; genus Heptranchias; species Heptranchias perlo. Next base: position 5,838,203 of record NC_090352.1, read on the forward strand.
GGACTCTGCCATCATTGAGGATGGGGATGTTCACAGAGCTTCCTCCTCCCGTTAGTTGTTTAATTGTCCACCACCATTCATGACTGGATGTGGCAGGACTGCAGAGCTTTGATCTGATCCATTGGTTGTGGAATCGCTTAGCTCTGTCTATAGCATGTTGCTTCTGCTGTTTAACATGTAGTCCTGTAGCTTCTCCAGGTTGGCACCTCAATTTTAGGTACGTCTGGTGCTGCTCCTGGCATGCTATTCTACACTCCTCATTGAACCAGGGTTGATCCCCTGGCTTGTTGGTAATGGTAGAGTGAGAAATATGCCAGGCCATGAGGTTACAGATGAACCTAGTTGAATTTTTTGAGGCGGTAACTAACTTGGTGGATGAGGGAGTGCCTATGGATGTTATTTATATGGACTATCAGAAGGCATTCGACAGGGTTCCACTTAAGAGACTGTTAACAAAAATGAGAGCACATGGAATGGGAGGCAACCGATTGGCTTAGATAGGGAATTGATTAGGAAGTAGGAGACTGAGAATAGGGCTAATGAATATATACCTAAATTGGCAGGATGTGATTGGTGGTGCCCCCCCAGGGGTCTGTACTGGGGCTACAGCTTTTCACTATAATTATAAATGACTTGAATGAAGGAATAGAGAGCCGTATATCTAAGTTTGCTGCCAACACTAAATTAGATGGCACAGCAAGTAGTGCAGATTAAGTGAGTGGGCATAAATGTGGCAGATGGAGTTCAATGTGGGAAAGTGTGAGGTCATCTACTTTGGATCTAAGAAAAATAGATCAGAGTATTTTCTAAATGGTGAGAAGCTTAGGAACTGTGGATGATCAGAGAGATTTAGGGGTTCAAGTACAGAAATCATTAAAAACTAGTGGACAGGTACAAAAAATAATTTTAATGGCTAATGGAATGTTGGTCTTTTTCTCAAGAGGGCTGGAAGTTATGTTACAGCTGTACAGAGCTCTGGTTAAACCCCATCTGGAGATACTGCATTCAGTTCTGGGCACCGCACCTCAGGAAGGATATATTGGCCTATGAGGGGGTGCAGTGCAGATTCACCAGAATGATACCGGGGCTAAAAGGTTTAAATTATGAGGACTGGTTGCATAGACTAGGCTTGTATTCCCTTGAGTATAGAAGATTAAGGGGTGATCTAATTGAAGTGTTTAAGATGATTAAAGGATTTGATAGGGTAGATAGAGAGAAACTATTTCCTCTGGTGGGAGAGTCTGGAACAAGGAGGCATAACCTTAAAATTGGAGCTATGCCATTCAGGGGTGATGTCAGAAAGCACTTCTTCACACAAAGCATAGTGTGAATCTGGAACTCTCTCCTCACAAAAAGCTGTTGAGGCTGGGGGTCAATTGAAAATTTCAAAACTGTGATTGATAGATTTTTGTTAGGCAAGGGTATTAGGGTTATGGAACCAAGGTGGGTAAATAGAGTTAATCAACCCTGATCTAATTGAATGGCGGAACAGGCTTGAGGGGCTGAATGGTCTACTCCTGTTCTTATGATTTAAAAAATTTGCGGGAGAGAATTTAATTTTATGAATTCTGACCGTGTCATTTCTGTGTCGTTATATCATAGGTTGGTACAATTCTTTATTACAGTTGACTCCCGGTGTCCCCCATTATGCTATCTTATATAAAAAGCATAGCTGACTGTAGCAGTATCATCTTTACCCAGACTGCATTCCTGGAAACAGAAGAAATAGCGTATCGCCCCTCCCATTGTGAAACAGTTGTTAGAGAATTTGACTCGGAGGAAACCATTGAAAACACAATTATTTTGCAATTATATATGGAGGAGTGCTGATGAAACTCATCACTTGTTCTGAAAAATGGTCAGCGAATGGTTGACAATGATCATGTAATTTGAGAAATTGAAGATGCAGAGAGAGAAGCAGTGGAAAGCCCAAATTAGTCACATGTATGACAAGGGTGCTTCATTTTCCGTTTCTTCAGAATTTTGTTTTCACTTTTAAAAAAAAACTTGATTGCAGGTTGAAATTCTGGGGAGGAGGAAATTGTGCTACAAAAAAAATCTGAGCCCCGATTTTATCCTAATGGGGGATAACGGGGTGGGTACAGAACTTCAAATGAGCGTAAAATCAAATGGGGTATAAAACTGGCATCCACCCCGTTCCCGTGTCCAAGGTTAAATTCGGGACTTTGGTCTCGCTTACAGGTTAAAATAGTGCTGAGTGATGTTAATACGGTTGTAAGACATTGCTCCATCTGCAATTTTAACAAAGGCATTGACAAAATGATTAAATCCAGGATAAAAATTGGAGGGGGGAGGGTAGGGGGAGATGGAAGGGAAGTTATGTTGCAAAAATATGTGTAAACTTGTTCACCAATGGGTTGAAATCACCCTGTAGAATACTGGGAACAAACAGTGGATTAACATCTTTGTTAAAACAGCGGACAGAGGAATTTTATACTCTGCTATTGTTGGACAACCCATTAGACTCAATTTATTATATAACGTTTTTAAGAAAATTAGGCAATAAAAATATTTTGGTCTCATGGAGAAATGAGAAACTGTTACAGAACACACCAGACACTCTTCACGTGCATCTAAAAGAAATGCACTGAAGCAAACCTGGAGATTCATGGAACATTGCAAGTTTTCTTGAAATCAAGTTGGATGGCAAGTTTACAAAAAAAAGGAATAATTTATTTGTAAGAATCAGAAAAAAACTGAACTGAACTGAACAGAGCAGTGCAGGGATGTTTTTGCCTAAAGTAATATAACTTTTGTTTCAAGGAGATTTAATACAAATGCACTCCACATCATATTACTTCTTGCCTTTATGAACACATGACTTTTTTTTATCAGAAAACCTTGGTGAGATGACAGGCTTAAGAGAAACCTGATGAGTAACGTAACAAAAGTCACTGCACTTCCAAGCAATTTATTGTGTGTGAAGTGCTTGAGATATTATGACTTGATAAGATGCTCCATAAATGCTGATATTATATTCACTTAAACTGGAGTCACTGCTCTGATTCTTATGCATTGAACAGATTTTTAAACTTTAGGGAGAATTTTTTTTTTAAGTACCTCTTTCTTTTTCCTCCCCCCGCCCCCCAAAAGAGGGAAAAATACAAGCAGGGAATGAATTTGTATTGTGTACCTTTATCCTCCGTTCTACTGTCAAAATGTCAGCTTTGACATTTGAGTGCAGTGAACGGCATAGTTTTATACCATTTACCTATTTAGATTATGTCTTTGCTCTGTATAAAGCAACAGTTTTCCACTAGATGTAAAGTATCTATCCATCTCAGCCTTGAATATATTCAATGACTCAGCATCCACAGCTCTCTGGGGTAGAGAATTCCAAAGATTCACAACCCTCTGCGTGAAGAAATTCCTCCTCATCTCAGTATTGAATGGCCAACTCCGTATCCTGCAATTATGCCCCCTAGTTCTAGACTGTCTAGCCAGGGGAAACAATCTCTCAGCATCTACCCTGTCAAGCCCTCTCATAAACTTATATGTTTCAATGAGATCACCTCTCATTCTTCTGAACTTCAGAGAGTATAGGCCCAGTTCTTGACTTGCATTCAGAGTTGTGAGTTGGTTATAGAAAGAAAGAGTGCTTTCAAAGTTTAACTTTACAACTCATGGATTTGACCATTCTCAGTGGCAAAGATCAACAACCTTTAACTTTAATGCTGCAGGAACCTTCTAAGCTCCCAAAAGCCATATCACGAGAATGTGCTACTTTGTTGGTTTGGCTTTTGAACATTTAACATTTTCATTATTTCACTGTATAGAAAAGATACATTTTCAAGATATATTTTATTTAGTGAATGACTCCATGAGATGTTTGAATGCCAACTAGCAAATGGTCCCACTATCTGCAACTGTGCCAAACTGATGTATTCACATCAGGGACAGGAATGGTTTATGTTGAAGTTACTGTGGGCTCAGCCCTTTCTGAGGCAATTCCCATAGCCACTTGTGCAAGGTTATGTTTGGCTTCTCCCAGCATGTGACTGCTAGAGGCCATGTTCTCACGAGGCCCACTATTTAGTCTGAGCGTAGAACAGTAGACCATTATGAAGTCTTTGAATCCCTCTCTGTTGACAAAAACAAAAACAAAAACAAAAAATCTAAATTTCACTGTCCCTGGAAAATGGTTTCCTTTGCAATTAGTCCTGTCAGCCCTGCTTCATCACCGGACAGGTGACTGGAGGAGGGGGCAGGACATACAAAGAATAAATCGTATCATGCTGTTTGAATAGCTAGTCTTACATAGAATTACAACATGGAAACAGGCCATTTAGTCCAACCAGACTCTCCTTAAAACCTACCTCTTTGACTAAGCTTTTGGTCACCTGTCCTGATATCTGCTTATGTAGCTCCGTATCAAATTTATGTTTGATTATGCTCCTGTGAAGCACCTTGGGATGTTTTACTACATTATAGGCGCTATATAAATGCAAGTTGTTGTTGATGTTTACCCTCCACATGAGCAGTATTCCTAATCTCGTCTGCCTGCTCTGTTTCATATCCCTTTATTCCCCTTTCCTTCAGCCACCTATTCTTAATTGTTGACACGGTGGCTGAAGCACAGACCAACTTTGGTAGTGCATTTTGCAACCTCACAATCTTTGCTCTCTGTTCTAAATCTCTTACATTTAATTTTGTATTTATGTCCCCTTGTTCTTGACCTCTCAATCACTGGAACCCATCTCTTTCTATCTACTATGTCTCATTCATAGAATCATAGAATGATACAGCACAGAAAGAGGCAATTCGGCCCATTGTACCTGTGCCAGCTCTTTGAAAGAGCTATCCAATTAGTCCCACGCCCTGCTCTTTCCCCACAGCCATGCACATTTTTCCCCTTCAAGTATTTATCCAGTTGCCTTTTGAAAGTTATTATTGAATCTGCTTCCACCATCCTTTCAGGCAATGCATTCCAGATTATAACAATTCGCTGCGTAAAAATATTTTTCCTCATGTCATCTCTGGGTTCTTATGCCAATTACCTAAATCTGTGTCCCCTTGTTACCGACCCTTCTGCCACTGGAAACAAGTTTCTCCTTATTTACTCTATCAAAACCCTTCATGATTTTGAACACCTGTATCAAATCTCTCCTTAACCTTCTCTGCTCTAAGGAAAACAACCTCAGTTTTTCTAGTGTCTCCACGTAACTGAAGTCTTTCATCCCTGGTACCATTCGAGTAAATCTCCTCTGCACCCCCTCTAAGGCCTTGACATCCTCCCTAAAGTGCAGTGTCCTGCTGGGGCCTAACCAGTGTTTTGTAAAGGTTTAGCATAACTTCCTTGCTTTTGTACTCAATGCCTTTATTTATAAAGCAAATAATCCTGTATGCCTTTTTTAACAGCCTTCTCAACTTGCCCTGCCACCTTCAAAGACTTGTGTACGTACACCCCGGGTCTCTCTGTTCCTGCATCCTTTAAATTTGTACCATTCCTTCATAATTTTAAACACCTCTATCAAATCACCCCTTAATCTCCTTTGTTCTAATGAAAACAGCCCCAATTTTTCAAGTCTTTTTTTCGTATTTGTATTTCCTCAGACTAGGCAGAATTGTAGAGAATCTGCGCTGTATCCTTTCTTTTGCCTCAACATCTTTCCTATGGTGTGGAGCCCAAAACTGCCTGCAATACTGAAACTATGGTCTTACTCAGATTTTATGTAGTCACCATTACATCTTGACTTTTGTATTTTACACCTCTTGCCATAAAACTTAGCATTCCATTTGCTTTTTTATGACATTATCCACTTGAAATACTGCTTTTGATGTCTTGTGAACCTGAACCCTGGAATCCCTCTGTTATTCCACATCATCCAGTTTTCCCCCATTCAGAGTGTAATTATTTTTTTACCAAAATGTACTATTTCACAGTCTTGAAGTCAATCTTGAAAAATAATAGGTAGTTACACAGGTGCCTTCAGAGAGCTGTATGCTGTCTTGCTGTTTATTAGCTGACATTGATAAGTCTAGGATTCTGCAAGAATGCCTTAGGCTTGCATAGGTACAGGACTGTGACAAAGATCATTGTCCAAGGCATTTCTAACGCTAATTTCTTTGATTTTTTAATGTCACAAACCTTATTTCAATGTTTAGCCTAATGGATAATTCAAATGGTGGCAAAAGGATGGTCAACACATATTTTGAGTGATTTGATTGGTTCACCTTTTGTTAGTAGTTGCTTCTAACTGCTAATCCTTGATTTATAAATTTTTAAACTTCATGATTGATGATTTCAATCCTCTTTGCTGCTTGCTGATTTGGCACATTCCCTACTTGCAACAGTTGTGATTGAATTCTGTTGTATGAGTACAACAGTTGAGCCAATCAGATGCAAGCGTGACAAGAATTTGCGTGTATAAAGATGGCATGTTGAAGTGTTGACGACAATGTTTTATTCATATAACATGGAAGCCTCGCTGTTGATCCAAGATTGCCTGTGAACAACTCACTAGCAGATGTGTATGCATGCCTTGGTCGGAAATAAAAATGTTATGTGATTCTGATATTTCCTATTGATTCTGTAAGAGGAGCACTTTTTTTTTTATCTTTGCAGAGAAACCCTCGTAGCATCTACCGGGGAAAAAAAACAAGATTAAGATTGTTCCATGTTTCAATAGAACATGCAAACGATATATACAATACCAAAACATTCCCAAAAAATAAGACTGTTTCGATGCAACAGTTTATCCATCTAAATGGTGACCTTCTTTGGGCGGAATGATCACTGGATTAATTATCCTTAAACTTGTGCATTCAAAAGAACCGCAGAATTGTGAACCCCTACTTGATATGGGGATAAAATACCTTTGATGGAATATGAAAATGATATTACAAACAGAGTGTTCTTTCATATTTCCTGCTTTGACAGGTGAAGTGCCTCATGTAGCTTCTAACCAGAGCTAGTTCTAAAAAAAAATCTTTGAGTCTCTAGCTGTTATCCGCCTTCTGCTTTATTTTGAATTCTGTGTACAATACTATCCTAATCTGTGACTGAAACATGAAGGTTAAAATATCTGAATTTGGTGACGCATTAGTGGCAAATGACCTCTTTACCCTCTTTCTTGATTTATCTGGCTCCAAAGGTTTGTAGCTACCTCTTACAAGGTTCAGGGATTTATCTAATAGCTGCGCTGGTTTTGTTAAGAGATATAAGTGTCTCTGTCTCTAAACTAAGTTCTGAGTATAGTATATCCAGATCCACATTGTACTCTTCCCAAGAGGCTATTTTCCTTTTAGGACATGACCAAATAAGAGTGATAACTGCCATGCTTCATCAAATATAGGACAAATAATTAACCCTTGACTTTGATACAGCAGTCCTATTAACATGACAGAATTAAGAGTGGAAGGGATTGTGCCTGTCGTGTTCGATATCATGGCTCCAACATAATTAAACTTTAATGGGAATTGGTGATATTATCTCTTGATGAGCTGAGTTGCTGTTGAAAGGTGATGAGCAGAGGCTGGGAACTTCACCAAAGGGAGTGAGCGAGGGAAAATGACCAGAATGCTCTCGTGCATCTTCTGAGGGCAGTTCAGAGCACCACTTTATTTATTCATTCATGGGATGTGGGTGTCGCTGGCAAAGCCAGCATTTATTGCCCATCCCTAATTGCCCTTGAGAAGGTGGTGGTGACCTGCCTTCTTGATCCGCTGCAGTCCGTGTGGTGAAGGTTCTCCCACAGTGCTGTTAGGTCGGGAGTTCCAGGATTTTGACCCAGCGATGATGAAGGGACGGCGATATATTTCCAAGTCAGGATGGTGTGTGACTTGGAGGGGAAGGTGCAGGTGGTATTAAAGGCTTGGGAACAGATGCCAGCCTGCCCTCTGCCTCAGTTGGTTATGGTACAAGGAAGCAAGAGAGAGAAAATAGGATTTTATCTTCAGATTCAGAAAATAAATATTCTTAGGTTGGTAAATGCTGTATGTTGGAGCCCCAGAATGCTGTGCCGTGCAATGATGGAGCAAGAGCTCGTACTTTCAGTACTCCACACTGTGAGTTACCAATTTCAGCCATTTTGTTGTGGGGGGCTTCAGCCACTGACGGCCAGGTGCTTCCACAGAGATTGAAAGGGAAGAAGAAACACGAGGGGTCAAGACAGCCTACCCAAATGCATCTTCTACCAGCTGGTTTCAAAGTGAGATTGACTATAGCCCATAAGGAAATTGTCTGCATGTTATTTTGGTCTTACAGGCCCAAGAGAAAAAAGGGAAGGAAATACATTAAAGTAGTCTCAGGGTTGCCGTATACACCACTTGTAGGACTAGATTTTATTGTAGTAGTAGGATTGTTAAATATTAACACCATTAATTTCAGCACTAAAAGTACTTAGCTGTGCCCAAGCCCAGTGTTAGAATTTCTGTCTTTTTCTCTTTGCTTCCCTTTGTAGCAGTTTATACTTTTCAGAATATTGGTTATGGTTTAGGCAAAGACCAGGGGGTCGATTTTAGGATGGCTGAGCGGGTGCGTTCGTGGCGGGGGGCTCCGAAAATTCAGGATTCCTGGGGCGGGTCCGGAGCCCGGCTCCAACCCACCCACTTCCGGGTTCCACAATGATGCGCGCGCAGCCCTCGCATGCGGGACTCCCACCGGCAATTAAAGCCGGCGGGATCCCACTTAAGGCAATTATTTTGATAGTTCAGGTCGTTTGTAGACCTGATTGGGAGGATATTTTAGGAGGGGTGGGATTTTCAGCTCAACTGAGCGTGTTTCCCGTACTGGGGGAAACCCTCCAAATTGAAACAGACGTGTTGCAGCCACCAGCCTTTGGGAGCTGCAAAGGTCCATTTGACAAGTTGGTGGGGGAGACCGTCACTCATTGCAGGAGGCCGCTCTGTCACTTTGGACAAAGTTTGGCCTGCACCACCCTCCTCCTAACACTAAAATTCACAAACTTGGAACCTCAACCCCGGTGTGCAGACACATTTAGCTACCTTGTGGACCCCCTCAAACATACATCTTCCGGATGGGTGCCGCCATAGCTGCAGTCATGACCTCTTTGGAGGATGAACAGCCTCGCCGGCCTCGCCGTCCACCTCTGACATGTGGAGCTCCACACCACAGTGCTGTGACACATCCACCTGCACAGCAGGAAGGAGGGCAACCCGCAGAGAGAGATGCGTCGCAGAAGGCACTACCCTCGCCACAGGGGCTACAGACCGAGGCTCAGCTTCCTGGACCTCTCTGAGGAGCAGTGCACATGTAGTCGTGGACATCTGCAGCCTCCTTGATGCCGAGCTGCTCCCGGCTGGCCCGAGCACCATCTTCTTACCTGTCGCTGTCAAAGTCACCACTGCTCTCAACAACTTCTTCTCCGGATCCTTCCAGGGTGCCACCGGGGACAACGCCGGCGTCTTTCAGTCGTCTGCACAAAAGAGCCCTGCAAATACACCTACACCCACTCTACAGTGACACAATGGGTGGCATCAGGTGTAGGTCTTCATGGTGATCCGCAGGAAAGGGAATTATTGCACAAACCAGACAAGATTTGCAAAGACGTGGCAGTAGTGGTGATAACAAAATTTAATGTGCTTTGCAAAACAAATGAAAGTAAATCAAAAACATGACATTCTGTCATACACCCTTGTGCATCCCCTTTGTGCTCACAAAACCTTAGCCTTACATTTACGGGAACCCCTACGTGGTGCTTCCCCTGTGGCTTCAGCAGAGGTAGTGGCAGGTTGCTTTTGTCCATGCCCTGACCGATGAGATGCTTTGCGCGGACACCCTCTGGGTTTCAGTGCCCGTGAGGGCCCCTCCAAAGACTGCTCCACCTGCACCTGTGCAGGGGCAGACTCGGCCACCTGGAGAGGAGGCAGCATTGCGGGTACTGGTTGAGAGGGGAGCAACGGGTGAGACGTGGAAGCGCTTTGAGTGGCGTCCCCACTTCCATGTCCCCTTTCGCCATCATCCCTCTCCTGGGCCTCCTGGCATCTCTTCTCCTATCAAGGCAAAACACAGAGAGGCATGATTGAGTGATGGTTGCATAGTGACCCACTGCGTGCATTGGTGTGAGTGGGGGTAACCGTGAGGGAGATACATGGGAGGGTGCGTGTGAGACATAGCCATGAGATTGTATGAGGATTGGGTTGTGTGGTAATGATCGAATGGGAACTGGGGCGGTGAGTAAGTGCAGGCAAGGTGAGGATGATGGTTGAATGGATGTGAGGAGTGATGTGAGAACATTGTGGTGGCAGTGCCGAAGGAGTTGTGTGGTGGTGGAGGTGATGTGGAAGACTGAGTGTGGGAGAATGCGTAAGTATACTCTGGCTGACCTGGTTAGGTCATTAAAGCGCTTCCTGCACTGGACCCAGGTGCGGCCAACATTGCTGCTGCTGCTGACCTCCTCGGCCACCTCCAGCCAGGCCTTCTTGGTGGTAGAGGGAGGCCACCTCCTCCTATCAGAAGAAAAAAAAAATCCCTCCTACTCCTCCTCACCCCATCGAACAGCACCTGAAGTGAGGAGTCAGAGAACCTTGGTGCAGCCTTGCCTCTGGCCTGCTCCCTGCTCCAAAAATGGTTCTTTGCTGCAGGAGGCGTATCGGAGGACTGCCCCTTTAAATAGGGCTCCTCTTGCTGACAGCCTGTGATGCGGGTGCGCAGTGCGGCTGCTGCGCAGATCTGGAACGGGAAACGCGGAAGCACACGTACTTTCAATTAGGCTGCGATCGCGTGCAGAGCACCCCGATTTCACTGGGCCGTTACCCACGGGCCCAGTCGACCCCCCCCCCCCCCCCCCCCCCCGCTGCCAACCCGTCTCCCTCCTAATATCGGGCCCCAGTAGTCTGTATTGGGCCTGCTCTTATTTACTGTATATATAAATGACCTGGTCTTAGGAATTGATAGAACAATGTTGAAATTTGCTCATGACATCAAAGTGGGGTTATGACATATTGCGATGAAGATTATGAAAGGCTGGAGGAGGACATAGATAGGGTGGCAGGATATGGAGACACGTGGCAGAAGCAGTTTCATGTAGAAAATTATGAAGTAATACATTTTGGAAATAAGAATAGGGAAAGGAAATGCATCTTAAATGATCAGATATCAAGTGGAGTAGAGGAGCAGGCGGATCCTGATGTGTGGACATGCTGGTCATTATAGATAAGGTTGCAAATAGAACGGTCATTTGGTTTTGTGTCTAGAAGTATTGAATTCAAACCCAAAGAGGTAATATTGAACTTGTACAAGACTTTAGTTAGGCTGCAGTTGGAGTATTATATGGAGGTTTGGGCATCTCATTATGGGAAGGTTATAAAAGCAATGGAAAAAGTTTAGCATAGATTCACTTGGATCTTACCAGGGTTGAGGGTTTGCAGTTAGGAAGAAAACCTTGAGAAGATAAGGCTTTTTCACAAGAGCTGAAAGGTTAAGGGGTGACCTGATTGAGGTCTTCAAGATGATGAAGTGGCTGCGATAAGATAAATAGTGATGGATTATTTCCGCTGGTTGGCGAGACAGTAGCAAGGGGCCATAAATGTAAGATGGTCATGAAAAGATTTAAAGCAGAGGTTAGAAAAAAATTGTTTGCACAGCGGGTGGTTAGAATGTGGAAACTGTTGTTAGTCCATAAATTTTTGTTTAAAAGAAATTAAGTCGTGGCTTGAAGAAGAGGCATATTAAAGGGAGTGAGCAGGAAAGTGGGATCAGAGTAGGTATCTCATGTGGTGTCGATTTGATGGGCCAAATGTGCTGTAGCAACTGTGATTCTATGATATTCATACGTCGCTAAAGGTGCTGATGTGACTATGGAAGAGATGCCCTCTTTTTTTATTTCCTTCCCTTTAGTCTGCTTCTTTGACACACTAGTGGGCCAGAAACTCGTTTAAATTAGTTTCTGAATATTATGAGCATGACACATTGTGCTGGCAGGTACAACTTATATAAATTGTACTTCATGTTAGCAGTGCTGCCGATGTAAATACTGCAATTAATATTTAGCCTATAAGGTCTTGCTGTGGGATTGCCTATAACTTTCAGTAAATAGGATTCTGAGTGCCATGTCAGTCGCTGTTGCTTGAGTTGATTGATGCTTTCTGTGTATGGAAAAACCATTTCAGACACTGCAATTTCTCTTGCTGCCCATGGTGTTGGCAATGGCATGGAATTATAGGGCTCTACCTGCTTTGGTTACAATATTATTGTCTGTGCACTGAACTGAGTCCAACCTGGTGCACTGTTAGTACAGTCTAATTAAAAATTGCTTATTCAAATTATGAGATAATGCAAATGTTTAAGCACCTAAATTCTCATTTTGATGTTATTTATGTGGCTTAATTCAATTCTTTTAGACCACAAAACGACTTTGAATTATCAGGAGTAGAATCTGCGGTGGTTTCCAATTGTTTTGACTGTTGTTTGTTTATTGACTGAACTGATCGTTGTTTGGTTTGATCCAAGCATATTGAACTGGAAGCTGGATCCAAATAATTAAAATTGCTGAGCCAGAATGAATAGAACAGGCAAGAAAGGGCTTGCACTTCCTGATTAATAGAAGTCTACCTTTTGCAAATGAAATCCAAGATGTTCTGTGGAACCTGTTTATGGCTTGGCCAGACTGAATCAGCCAAGTACCTCTGAGTGATTTCCTAACCTGGTACTACATTCCTCTTTAATGCCACATTCTGTCGTCTAAACTCTTACAGGGATATACATACTTTTTGTCCATTTTTGCTGTACATTGATGTGATGATGCAGATCTGGTGCTGGTTAAAATCAGTTTGTGCAAAATGCATCGTAAACAAGCTAATTTTCCATCGCCTGTAAGATTTAAAGGAGCGAATAAAACAGCTTTAGTTTATGACCACTATTTTTTGCTGAATCTGCTGGAATGGATCTACTATGAATGGAATGTTTACTGCTGATTTCAGACTATTTTAAAAAAAAGTATTGCTAAACTTTGTGTAGTTTAGTTATATATTTCACTCATGGGGAATTTAATGAAGGAATGTTCCAGATTAAAATTAGATTCATTTTTATACAAAATTAATAATCTCCTGTGGAGTTTTGTATAGTAAGCCAGAAAATATGGTCTTTCTCCTACTTGTATTGGGTGTCTTTGTGTTGCTGTTTTTCTCTCTCTCGCTGTCTCCTGTGGTTCTGTTTTTTCTGCTTCTCTCTGTTTTTTTTCTATCATTTAGGGTGGGGGAGGTGATGGATGGATTATACTGTGTTGTGGCAGGGAAACTAGCTACCAACAGCTGCAGGCTGCATTTGGAGTGGGGGTTGTGTAGAAAATGTAGCCTTCAGCCGCTCCTTTCCCAGCCTCTCCTATCACGTCCTCTACTCTATCACCTTCCCACTATCCCATCCCTTACCCACCATCCCTCAATCCTATAACTACTATTACTTATTCCCAATGTTACCCCTGTATTTTCTCTTTGAACTACCCCAATTCTTTTACTCTCCTCTCTCCTTGTTCTACTGTCACACATATCTCCGTTCTACTCTCTCCATTCCTAAATGCTCCTCTGAAAGGTAGATGGCAGAGGTCCCTAATTCCTTGAATGTTGCCCTCCCCTCCTCTCCTCTCCTCTTTCCAATCTTACTCCTGCTGTGCCTTACCGTCCGTTTCTTTCAGAGGCTTTGTTTCCTTTCAAAATGCATCTTGGTTTTTTAATTTAAAAACTCAAATTAGAATGAGGAAATACACTCTTAGCTGTTCACCTCTCACTCTCTGTCTCTGTTAGCAATTAGAATTTCTGTCTCACTGCTGTAAGTAATCAGTATTCACCCTTTCTAACTGTCAACAAAACATAGGTGTATTGATTAGTTGGTTTCAAAAACTCAACATTTTGTTTGGAAAATTGAACTAATGGCATGAAGAAGGACTCCCTCTCCCTTCCCCTTTCTCTGACCCCAGTATCTCTTTTTCTCTATTTCCCCCCCCCCTTCGGCTTAATACACTTTCTATTTTTAAGAAAAAAATAAAAGGTACAACAGGTTGTAAAAAAAAAATCAGCTTAAATTTTATCTGAATAAAGATTTTGAAATTTGTTTTTTAATTTTTCTTCAACTAATTCCAAAAATGAGCAGGAATTGCTAGAAACTAAACAAAAATGTTCCATCAGTATAGTCAACTGAATGGAAATGATTCTTTCTGGGAAATTAGGTTCATTGCATATGCTCAGCATATACAATTCAAATTCAGCTTACAATTCAATGGATGTATTTAATCATATTATTGTCAAATACATTATTTTGCATTTCTATTTTGTTTAAACAATTACTTAGAAATTTAAGTTACTGTGCAAAAAAAATTGGCAGATTTTCTTTTTCAAGAAGTATTTTGAGTGATTTGGGGGAGAAAGTACATATGAGTGAGTACCCTGCAGGACACTCACCAACTTAAACAGTAGGTGTTATGTGACAGATAATGTTATGTGATAGAAGATGTGATACTTTAAACATTTAAAGTCGTATCACCCTGCTTACCTGCAGGCATAAGAGACATTGGAGATAAATTGTAGACACTTTCATAATTGGTTTTCCCATAAGAGCAGGTTGACATTGGCATTGTCATTGTAATGCAATCTTCATGTACTGAATTTAATATATTACAAGTCGTTCTCCCATGACATTGTATAGTGAGTCAAGAACAAGGGCAATATTCAGGTTAAGAAATTTTAGAGGGTGGGGGGATAATTGAATTGGACCAAAAAGGGGGAGGGGAGGCAAATGGGGAGAGAGGTGGTGAGGGGTACACAGAGAGAAAGAGAAAAAATGAAGTGGTGGAGGGGAGAGAGGTAGAATAGGGTGGGAAGAGGGAGAAGGGGAAAATCACTCAGCACCAGGGCAGGGGGTTTCAGTTATTGAAGGGCTGTTCATGGTGGGGGATTGCAGTTTTTGAAAATCTGCTCAGTTGGGTTTATGCATTCTTTGGTTTGAGTGCCATCCCTCACTTTTCCACGGATGGCATTGGCATTTGGCAGCGAATGGTTGTTTATGGCCTTTGATCCACTAATTTACCATTAAGCCTCTGTTTTTGCCAGCATATTCATTTCTTAATGCTATTCCCCTAACCTTCATTTTTACCTTTCTGCTGTGCTGTGTGCATCCTGTCCTGATTACGTCAGTTGACATGGTGCCCTTGCATTCAATATTCTTCCCCAAGCCTTATTTTCTCTGCTGTGGGCCAGGAGGTGAGTTATTTTTACTTTTCCTTTACTTGCCTTTACTAAAATGTCTGCTGTTAGTCTGTAATGCACTGCTGTGGCACCAAGTGGCGATTTTTAGTTAATGCCATTTGCTTAGGTACAAAAAGCTTGCGCTCCCATGATTGACAATCACGTGTAACATTGGGTGGCATAATGGTAGCTCACCATGCTACCTACAGGCGTAATACTATTAGAATGTCAGCTACACCCCTCAACAGCTTCTCTTGATTCCATGACTGTTGCTGTGCTGTCTGACATCTTGTCCTCACTCTCTCACTAGCTCCCTCTGTCTTGCTACATTTCTCTCCCCCCCCGCCCCCCAACCTTAAACGCTTCCTTAAAACCTACTCTTCAACTGTGCTTTTGGCCATCTCCCCTAATTTCTTCTTGCTCTTTCTCAGTTCTGACCGCAACTCTGAAGCATGTTTCTTTGTGTTAAAGGCACTGTATAAATGGAAGTTGTAAACATGAGAGCAGTTTGCCCAGCATCATAGTAAAGCAAATTCATCATTTTTTTTATTCGTTCATGGGATGTGGGCGTCGCTGGCGAGGCCGGCATTTATTGCCCATCCCTAATTACCCTTGAGAAGGTGGTGGTGAGCCGCCTTCTTGAACCGCTGCATGTCACATGACTGACTAGGTAGGAAATATTACAAATATATAGGCCTCACAGGTACAATATTTGTAATATTATTTAGTAACCGCATTACAAAGTTTGCTGAAGCCGCAATTACTTTTTTTCTTGTCAAAACTATTTTCAGTTGTTTATATTATTTTTTGGACTACCTCCCTTGTCAGATTTGCAGTTTATGCTTAGGATACAAATAATTTATTCTTTGCTTCTTTCTCCCCAAAATCTTCCCTTTTCTCAGTTACTTGCATGATAATAAGAGATTTTTTTTCTCCCCTTTATTCCCCGTTAGCACTGTAGTTCTTGCTGAAGCTGCCGTAGGTGTAGCACTGCAACAGGGAAGTTTCTCCTGCTATGAAGTCTCCAATGACCAGGACCTTAAACAGGTGTCCATTTGCCATTCTGCAGACCTGACAGACTCCAGCTGCAGAGTCTGAACTCAGCATAAAAGCTCAAAAAACAATCCCATCCCAAGTAACAGTTGTTGGCTAACAATTTGTATTTAATGGTTTAAGATGCAGAAAAAAAACATTTTTATTTTTGTCTTTTCACCCCTATCGGTCACACCTCATAGTTCATAAACTCCTGGTCTAGTTGTCATGTAAGACGTTGTGGTGCATGCTGGTTATTGTAGTCCCATCAGAGCAGAATGAAAAGCAGATCGCCTATTATGCATCTCTCACGCAAAGCATTTAACAGGAGCTGAAAATCTCCAGAATCCAAGGCCAAGATGAAATTTCCAACTCTAGACCTGCAGCAAAACTCAATTCCCAGGTCTCTGCAAGAATAATCATTTTGCAGGCAAAGCTACCATTAAATAACCAATGTTAGGAGTACTTCAGTGATTTTTATTTTTCAGAATTGTATAATTCAAATGGTGGTGTTATTTTTAGTTTTAAACGCTGGCCTGACTGAGAGGAAAATGGCTGTTCAAACAGTGTGGAGAAAATGAGTAATTTGGTTCATTTTATGATTGTTACTGGTTCCACATTGCTGGATTTAAAAAAAAGTGATTTGATAGGATGGTTTTGTGGCAGATGCTCAATGGTGGTAGTCAATGGAAGTGGCTTTTGATTGCTTCGCATTCAGTCATTGAAATATTTCAGCCAGTTAGTGTCATTAACATAATGGACATAATTTATTTCAGCCAATCACATTTTTTTTGTTCTACAGGCACTTTTAAAATGACAGATATATTTATAGGTCAACAACAACAACTTGCATTCATATAGTGTCTTTAACATAGTAAAACGTCCCAAAGCGTTTCACCGGCATGTTATCAGACAACATTTGACAATTCGAAAGGGGGTGCAGGAACAGAGAGATCTGGGGGTATATGTGCACAAATCTTTGAAGGTGGAAGGGCAGGTTGAGAAAGCGGTTAAGAAAGCATACGGGATCCTGGGCTTTACACATAGAGGCATAGAGTACAAAAGCAAGGAAGTTATGTTGAACCTTTATAAAACTGGTTCGGCCACAACTGGAGTGTTGTGTCCAATTCTGGGCACTGCACTTTAGGAAGGATGTGAAGGCCTTTGGGAGGGTTCAGAAAAGATTTACTAGAATGGTTCCAGGGATGAGGGACTTCAGTTACGAGGATAGACTGGAGAAGCTGGGGTTGTTCTCCTTAGAGCAGAGAAGGTTAAGTGGAGATTTGATAGAAGTGTTCAAAATCATGAAAGGTTTAGATAAAGTAAATAAGGAGAAGCTGTTCCCATTGGCGGAAGGGTCGAGAACCAGAGGACACAGATTTAAGGTGATTGGCAAAAGAACCAAAGGGAAACATGAGGGAAAACTTTTGTCCGCAGCGAGTAGTTATGATCTGGAATGGGCTGCCTGAAAGGGTGGTGGAAGCAGATTCAATCATGGCTTTCAAAAAGGAATTGGATAAATACTTGAAGGGAAAAAATTTGCAAGGCTATGGGGAAAGAGCGGGGGAACGGGACTAACTGGATTGCTCTTACAAAGAGCCAGCACGGGTTCGATGAACTGAATGGCCGCCTTCTGTGCTGTAACCATTCTATAATTCTATGTCTGGAAGCGTAGAGATTTAGGGCCTAGACGGCTGAAGGCACGGCCACCAATAGTGGAGCTAAGGAAAATTGAGGATGCGCAAGAGGCCAGAATTGGGGGATTGCAGTGGTCTCAGAGGGTTGTATGGCTGGAGAAGGTCACAGAGATAAGGAAGGGCAAGGCCCCAGAGGGATTTGAGCACAAGGATGAAGATTTTAAAATCGAGGCATTGCCGGACCGGGAGCCAATGTAGGTCAGCAAGCATAGGGGTGATGGGTGAGCGGGACTTGGTGCGAGTTAGGAAACAGGCAGCAGCATTTTGGGTAAGCTCAAATGTACAGAGGGTGGTAGGTAGGATTCGAGCCACGAGAGAATTGGAATAGTCAAGTTTGATGGTAACAAAGGTATGGATGAATGTTTCAGCAGCAGATGGGCTGAGGCAGGGGCGGAGACTGGCGGGTGAAAAGGGGTGGAAGTAGGCGGTCTTGATGATGGAGAGGATATGTGGGAGAACCATCACCACACGGACTGCAGCGGTTCAAGAAGGCAGCTCACCACCACCTTCTCAAGGGCAATTAGGGATGGGCAATAAATGCTGGCCTTGTCAGCGACGCCCACATCCTATGAACGAATAAAAAGAAAATGGGGTCAGAAGCTCAGTTCAGGGTCAAATAGGACACCAAAGTTGCGAACAGTCTGGTTCAACCTCACAGTGGCCAGGGAGGGGAATGGAGTCGGTGACTAGGGAGCGGAGTTTGTGGCAGGGACCAAAGACAATGGCTTCGGTCTTCCCAATATTTAATTGGAGGAAATTTCTGCCCATCTAACACTGGATGTTGGACAAGCAGCGTCACACACATGTAATTATTTTTTAATGCCTTTTTTTGTGTGAATTTTTGTGCTGAGCAGCTCTTGATGGTGATTGGTACTTATGCATAAAGCACTCAGATTGAGTAAATAACAGTTAAATACAGAGTAAAGCTCCCTCAACAGTTCCCCTGCAACGTGCTTCAGAAGAACATCCCTGACTACACCAGTGTGATATTTTCATTTCACACACCAGCTGTACTATGTCCTCTTCTAGAGAGATTGTCAATTAGTCCTGGGACACCAGGAACTGGATTGAGACTATCCAAAGTCATTTCACTTTGGAACTTTAGGCAGAGGGGTGTATCCATCTGGACTTGATTTGAACCTAGATTTCAAAGATGAAAGACATGTGTCTGGCTCACTGCACCATCCAGTTCCTAGTGGTGCAGTTTTTAAATATTTAACTCAAATGATAACACATGAAACTGGGATTTTTTATAATATCTATTATGCACAGTATGTTCCAGCCATGTTTTCATGCTGCATTTGTTCAATATGGTGTTCAGAAAAGTTTGTACACAGCTTTCTGGCAATAATACTGGATTTCATTTTGTTTCAGTTCAGTACTTCTCGCATTTGTGCTTCAGATATTTTAGCACCACTCCCTCACTATCATTCTTGGTCTGCAGCAGTGCATTTAGAGATCGATGATATATTTGCTGTAACTTTCAAAATTGATGTGTTGATTCTTTTTTCATTTTTTGGGAGCCTGTACATTATAGATATGGAGGGCAAATGGTAAAACCCACAAAAAGGAACAGCAGTATTTAGGTTTGAAGCTACTTTATCATGAGAAAAACAAGTATGTTGCAATATAATTGTGCATAGCTTTATGCATCTACTGCACTGGCAAATAATGTCAAAAAGGCCCATATTTCATCCAAAGATGCAGAATTTTACTTAAAAATGAGCACTTCCTAAATGGTCAGGAAAATGGACAGTTTAGGGTGAGAGCAGGTTCTGTATGTTTTTGTTGCTATTTTGTAAATTGTGCTAAGCCTGCTAGTATATAAAATCTGGATCATCCTTGCTTCAATGCCTGAAGTCAAAATATTTTTTTAAATGAACTGTTTATTTAAAAAAAAATCTTTATAAGTAACTACTAACGCCATAAATGGGACTAATTTAGTTACACCCAACAAGGAATCCCATCAATAGCAGTGCTTGCAGGTTTACAGTGCTTGTCATCATACAGCAGTGGTTTGGAGATAACCATCCAACTGTAGCTACATTATAAAGACCAAGTAAACCTTGAAATGTTTAACATCTGAATCGACCGTAGTATTATTTAAGGCTGTAACACACTCTAGGGGTTCAAATGATCTCCTAAAGCACTTGAGTGGTTCAAACAGTCATCTGCACCTTTGTACATACTGCAAATTATATATTTTTTTTAATGTGTAATGCAGTTTCATTTTTCCAAGTTATAGAACTTGCCTGTTGCAATGCTACAGTTTAAAGTATCTTCTGTAACCGCTGTCATGATTTTTCATCCAACTCTGTCACATGACAGAGGACGTTTTCCAACATGCAAAGTCATATTTTCTGTAGGTAGTTTTGGCGAAATAGGAATGTAAGCCTTACCGTTTTTTTAAGAAAACGCTAACAGATTATCTATCTTAGAGCATTTCTCTAAGGATTGTTCCTATTGAAAAATGGGTTCACAAAAATTAATGAAAAGTGGGAGCAATAAGAAGATTTTTATTTGTCAGTCACTTGGCCGTGCACTGCCCCTTTAAGGAGGCACCGAAGCCCTGTATTGCCACATACTTGGGCACAACTGGTATCTGCAAAGGTGATCTCAGTTATGCAGGCCACACTTAAGGACCTTTAAAAATCAGTTTTCAACTGATTTTCACTGATAAATTCCTGGATTTTTTGGGGGTGATGATTTGGTAAAAATTGATTTCCTCCCAAATTTGAGCAAAACGCCCTGAATATTTCCAATTTTTTTTAAACCAAAAATGAAGTCCAAAAATGTGCACATTTTATCCAATGCCAGGGTATTAATGCATGTGTTGAGCCTTGATAATGACTGCAAATATGTTGTTAACAAAATGGATACACTATGTGATCACAATATACTGTCCATATTGTATACGGCAAAATGAAACTCGCATCAACTGTTTCATATTTTAGTCAGACTTTAAAAATGTTTGTGCTTCACAGTACTATGGTGATGATGTGCCACTTTAAACACTAATTTTAGCAGTCGACATTTTGCAACACCCACTCCATTCACAAATACTGCAAATTTATTCAAATGTTAAAATAGCCTGATCACGGAGACTTGCATCACTTTTAGAACTGCTATTGAGGCCCATAAAAGTGTGTGTGAACTGTGTAAGTAATTGGTGGTTGTCATAAATGTGCTTTGTTAGACCCTTCTTAATGTTCAAAATAAAACTGATTTTATTTTACATTCTCTCTGAATTTAACCTGTTTTGTTTTTTGGGCTCCAATTCCCTCCTGGTTATTTTTTTCCTCCCTGTTTTTGATGCTAAAAATAAAAACTGAAAATCTGCCAAAAAAACCCAGGTTTTTAAATTGGTAATAATAACTGACACTAAAGGTCCCAGAGTACGCAAGATGTCATCCTTCACAGCCCTTTGAAGGAAAAGGAAGAATTGATGGCTGTTTTCTTGGGAGATCTGGACCAAGCCCTGTTCTTTGCCAAAGTTTGCCAAACTTTGGCAAAGAACAACTACAGTAAGACGCAAGGATGAATTGTGGCCCTGACTGTGCAGGCAGTTGGAAAGCTAAAGCAACACTTTAAATGGTTGGATTAGTCAGACAGAATGCTGTGTAATATTGCTATGGTCAGAGGCCTCACAATAAATTTGGATGCTAACCAGCTGCAAGCCACAGAAGAGCAGGAGGGTGACGGTGTGCAGCAGCTGTTGCCAGCATCAGGCCAGCAGGCAAGGAGACAAGTGCATCTGATTGCCCAGTGCTCTGCAATTGGAATCATTGCTATCCGAGGTGGCGCCTGTCAAATATGCACTATGGTGGAGGGCATTGCGTCACGAGGCCCACTGATCTGTGAGAACATAGAACACGGGGCATCCATGTTGCCTCTGAATCCCTCCCTCAAATTTGCCTGAAACCATTCTTTAAGTTAGTTGAAGTCAGCTATGCTTGCACAGGAGTTTGGAACCCAAAGCTTCCATAGCAGCAGTGGGCCAATCATGAGTTGTGCCTAGGGCCTGCATAACTGAGATCACCAGCGCAGATGTCAGTTGTGTTGCCACATGTTCAGTGACAGACTGAAGTGTAAACAACCTTTCTAACAACCTAATCAGAACACTGCTCAGAGGCAATTGACTATACAACATGGACAATGCGTTACAACATCCAGCACTGGAAATCAGACCCACTAAGAGCTGTATCACCAGACTTGAGGGGAGCTCAGCTTTCTGGAACCCTGCACTGTACTATCATCAGCCCTGTCACTGGTACTGACTCTTCACCAGGACTCTGCCTCACCTTTAGCTTCCTCTGCAATCTCACCATGATCTTCTTCCCAAATGTCGGCCTTGGTTCAGTGGTCGTACTCTCGCCTCTGAGTCAGAAGGTTGTGAGAAACTTGAGCACAAAATCTAGGCTGATATTCCAGTAGTTTACAATGGTCACAGAAAGTTAAGTACAGTAGTAAAGAGAAATTTACAATTTAGTATGTCAGAGGTAGACATAATACATGCATTTTATGTACCATATCATCTTGTTTACAAGAGTTGTTCAAAACAAATCTCTAGTTCAAGTTGCCGCACCCTGTGAAGGAATGATTGGAAGCTCTGTGGTGCTCTGATGCTTACTGATCTTGTAATTCCTCAAAGGAATGTTGTTTATGTATCCTTTAGATTTGAATCTGATAGTGTAATAAGGGGTTTACCAATTTTTTGAATCGACTATGTCACATTCTTTGAACTTAATATATATCAAAAAGAGCAGTGGTCTTAATACCGACCACTGGGGGACATCACCGTATACTTCCCTCCAGTCTGAAAAACAATCACACACCAATATTCTCTGCTTTCTGTCCCATCGTCAATTTAGTTGCCACTGTCCCTTTAATGGGCTTCAATTTTGCTAACAAGTCTATTATGTGGTACTTTATTAAATGCCTTTTGAAAGTCTGTATACACAACATCAACCGTACTACCCTCATCAACCCTCTCTGTTACTTCATCAAAGAACTCAGTCAAGTTAGTCAAAAAGGATTTGCCTTTAACAAATCTGTGCTGGCTTCCATTTATTAACCTATACTTTTCCAAGTGCCAATTCATTTTATCCCGGATTATTGTCTCTAAAAGTTTCCCCAATATCGACGTTAGACTGACTGGCCTGTATGTGCCTTTTTTGAACAGATGTGTAACATTTGCAATCCTCCAGTCATATCATAGAAATCATAGAAAATTTACGGCACAGAAGGAGGCCATTCGGCCCATTGTGTCCGCATCAGCCAAAAATCAGCCACCCAGCCTAATCCCACTTTCTAGCACTTGGTCCTTAGCCTTGTAGGTTATGGCACTTCAAGTGCATATCCAAGTACTTTTTAAATGTGATGAGTGTTTCTGCCTCTACCACCCTATCAGGCAGTGAGTTCCAGACTCTCACCACCCTCTGGGGGAAAACATTTTTCCTCAGCTCTACTCTAATCCTTTTATCAATCACTTCAAATCTATGCCCCCTGTTATTGACCTCTCTGCTAAGGGAAATAGGTCCTTCCTGTCCAATCTATCGAGGCCCTTCATAATATTGTACACCTTAATTAAATCACCACTCAGCCTCCTCTGTTCCAAAGAAAACAATCCCAGTCTATCCGATCTTTCCTCATAGCTAAAATTCTCCAGTCTTGGCAACGTTCTCGTAAATCTCCTCTGTACCCTCTCTAGTCAATTACATCCTTCCTATAACATGGTGACCAGAACTGTACGCAGTACTCAAGCTGTGGCCTAACAAGTGTTTTATACAGTTCTAGCATAACGTCCCTACTCTTATATTCTATGCCTCGGCTAATAAAGGAAAGAATCCCGTATGCCTTCTTAACCAGCTTATCTACCAGTCCTCTTGCACCACTCCCATATCTAGTGAGGATTGGAGGATTGTGGCCAGTAACCTAGGATGAATCCCATCTGGACCGGGTGACTTTTCTACTGTGTACTGCCAACCTTTTAAGTACCTCCTCTTTTTAATCTTTTTTTATCCTATCCAATATCGCTACCACCTCCTCCTTTACTGTGACACTGGCAGCATCCTCTTTCGTGAAGACAGATGCAAAGTATTCATTTAGTACCTCAGCCGTGCTCTCTGCCTGCACAAGAAGATCTTTTTGGTCCCTAATCAGCCCCCATCCTTCCTCTGACTCCCTTTTTACTATTTATATGTTTATAAAAGACTTATGGGTTCCCTTTTATGTTAGCCGCTAATCTCAGACACTCTTTGCCCCTCTTATTTACTTTTTCAGTTCTCCTCTGACTTTCTGTATTCAGGTTGGTTCTCCACTGTATTATAAACCTGACATTTGTCACAAGCCTCCTTTTTCTGTTTTATTTTAATCTCTATATCTTCAGTCATTCACAGAGCTCAAGCTTTGGATTCCCTTCCTTTCCCTCTCGTGGGAATGTGTCCAGTCTGTACCCCCTCTTTGAAGGCCTTGCATTGCTCAATTGCAGTTTTGCCTGCCAATCTTTGATTCCAATCCACCTGGGCCAGTTACCTTTTGAACTCGTTGAAATTAGCCCTTCTCTGGTTAAGTATTTTCACACCTGAATGTATTTTATCCTTTTCCATAACTACTCTAAACCTGATGATATTATGATCATTGTTGCTCAAATGCTCCCCCACTGAAACATGCTCCACTTGCCCCACTTCATTCCCTAGCACTAGAACCACCACTGCTTCCTTCTTGTTGGGCTGGAAACATATTGATCGAGAAAGTTCTCCTGTACACATTTCAGGAATTCCTCCCCCCCTTTGCCTTTTACAGTTACTGTTCCAGTCTATATTAGGATAATTGAAGTCCCCCATTATCGCTAGTCTATAGTTTCTGCATCTTTCTGCAATTTGCTTACAAATTTGCTCTATCTCCTGCTCACTATTTGGTAGCTTATAGTATACACCCAGTAGTGTACCCAATAGCTCCTCTATTGTTCCTTAATTCTAACCAAATAGATTCTGTCTTTGACCTCTCAACTACATCTTCACTTTCCAGTGCTGTAATAGTCTCCTTGATCAATACTGCCACCCTCCCCTCCCCTTTTTTCCTTCTCTATCTTTCCTGAATACCTTGTAGCCTAGAATATTAAGTTCCCAATCATCCCCTTCTTTGAAGCAAGTCTCTGTTATTCCCACTATATTATAGTCCCATGTGGCTACTTGAGCCTGCAGCTCACCAACCTTATTTACCACGCTCCGTGCATTTACGCATGTGCACTCCAAACCCACCTTCGACTGCCTCGCATTTACCCCCTGTCTGATCTCTCCTGTTTCTAAACTATTTTTTACTCTAATGCTGTCTGTCTTTGCCAGTCCTCTGTGCATCTTGTTTCTCCTCTGAAATGCTTCATCATGGTGCCCCTCCCTCTGCCAAATTAGTTTAAAATCTCCCCCACAGCACTGTTTAACCTTCCCGTGCGTACATTGGTCCCATCCCTGGTGAGGTGCAACCCGTCCATCTTGTACAGGCCCTCCTGCCCCAGAAGTCAGCTGAATTGGTCCGTACCTTCATTCTTACCATAACCTCATGAGACTAGTTTTGGAAAGAATATTGTCACAACCTGCATTTTGTTCTGCTATTAAATAACAAAATTGCCTCAGTAGGGGGTTACTGAACAGGAGGACAGGCAGTGTTGACTGCCCAATTGACCAATATTTGATTGAATGAATAAAGCAGATGTTCTCCATGCATAGCCTCAACCGAGCAAGGTGGTCTCTTTTAGATAAGATGTGGAGATGCCGGTGATGGACTGGGGTTGACAATTGTAAACAATTTTACAACACCAAGTTATAGTCCAGCAATTTTATTTTAAATTCACAAGCTTTCGGAGGCTTCCTCCTTCGTCAGGTGAACGATGTGAAAATGAAATCCTCGAAATGAAATCGCATTTATAATTCACAGAACAATGCTTGGTGATTACAGACAGTTTTTTCAAATGCCCGTTGCCAAGGCAATCAGTGTGCAGACAGACAGGTGTTACCTGCCAGGTCTCACAGAATATACAAATCACCAAAAAAAAACAACAAACAAAAAAAAAACAGAGATAGAGAGGTAGAAACATAGAAAAGACAGCAACTGACCCGTTATATTAAAAACAGATAACATTTGTTCGCTGGTGGGGTAACATGTAGCGTGACATGAACCCAAGATCCCGGTTGAGGCCGTCCTCATGGGTGCGGAACTTGGCTATCAATTTCTGCTCGACGATTTTGCGTTGTCGTGTGTCTCGAAGGCCGCCTTGGAGTACGCTTACCCGAAGGTCGGTGGATGAATGTCCATGACTGCTGAAGTGTTCCCCGACTGGGAGGGAACCCTCCTGTTTGGCGATTGTTGCGCGGTGTCCGTTCATCCGTTGTCGCAGGACTGCATGGTCTCGCCAATGTACCATGCTCTGGGGCATCCTTTCCTGCAACGTATGAGGTAGACAACGTTGGCCGAGTCACAGGAGTATGAACCATGCACCTGGTGGGTGGTGTCCTCTCGTGTGATGGTGGTATCTGTGTCGATGATCTGGCATGTCTTGCAGAGGTTACCGTGGCAGGGTTGTGTGGTGTCGTGGACGCTGTTCTCTTGAAAGCTAGGTAATTTGCTGCGAACGATGGTCTGTTTGAGGTTGGGTGGCTGTTTAAAGGCGAGTAGTGGAGGTGTGGGGATGGCCATAGCGAGGTGTTTGTCCTCATTGATGACATGTTGAAGGCTGCGGAGAACATGGCGTAGTTTCTCCGCTCCGGGGAAGTACTAGACGACAAAGGGTACTCTGTTGGTTGCGTCCCGTGTTAGTCTCCTGAGGAGGTCTATGCGATTTTTTGCTGTGGCCCGTCGGAACTGTCGATCGATGAGTCGAGCGTCATATCCCGTTCTTACTAGGGCGTCTTTCAGCGTCTGTAGGTGTCCATCGCGTTCCTCCTCGTCTGAGCAGACCCTGTGTATTCGCAGGGCCTGTCCATAGGGGATGGCCTCTTTGACGTGGTTAGGGTGGAAGCTGGAAAAGTGGAGCATCGTGAGGTTGTCCGTGGGCTTGCGGTAGAGTGAGGTGCTGAGGTGCCCGTCTTTGATGGAGATTCGTGTGTCCAAGAAAGAAACTGATTCTGAGGAGTAGTCCATGGTGAGCTTGATGGTGGGATGGAACTTGTTGATGTTATCGTGTAGTCTCTTTCGTGATTCCTTGCCGTGGGTCCATAGAAAGAAAATGTCGTCGATGTATCTGGTGTATAGTGTTGGTTGGAGGTCTTGTGCAGTGAAGAAGTCCTGCTCGAACTTGTGCATGAAAATGTTGGCGTATTGGGGTGCGAATTTGGTCCCCATGGCTGTTCCGTGTGTTTGGGTAAAGAACTGGTTATCGAAGGTGAAGACATTGTGATCCAGGATGAAGCGGATGAGTTGTAGAATGGCGTCCGGAGATTGGCTGTTGTTGGTGTTGAGTACTGAGGCTGTCGCAGCGATGCCGTCATCGTGGGGGATACTGGTGTATAGTGCCGAGACGTCCATCGTGGTGAGAAGTGTTCCTGGTTCAACTGGTCCGTGGGTACTGAGTTTTTGTAGGAAGTCTGTAGTGTCGCGACAGAAGCTGGGGGTTCCCTGTACGATGGGTTTCAGGATGCCCTCGATGTATCCAGAGAGGTTCTCACACAGGGTTCCGTTGCCTGATACGATAGGACGTCCGGGTGTGTTGGCTTTGTGTATCTTTGGGAGGCAGTAGAAGTCTCCCACGCGGGGAGTACGTGGGATGAGAGTGCGTAGGATGCTTTGAAGGTCTGGATCGAAGGTCTTGATCAGTTTGTTGAGCTGGTGGGTGTGTTCTTTGGTCGGGTCTGTGGGTAACCGTCTGTAGTGTTCCTGGTTGTCCAGTTGTCGGTATGCTTCTTTGCAATAGTCCGTTCTGTTCTGTATGACTATGGCTCCTCCTTTGTCCGCTGGTTTGATGACGATGTTGCGGTTGGTCTTGAGAGCGTTGATGGCGTTGCGTTGTGCTCGGGTGACATTCTGGACTGTCTTCTGAGTGCGGCTGATGAATCTGGCATTGACGCATTTCCTGACAGCTTGAGCATACATGTCCAGCTGAGGGCAGCGACCCTCCGGAGGAGTCCAGTTTGACTCTTTCCTCTTCGGTTGCTGTACCGCGGATCCCTCTGTCTGCTGTTCCGGATCGTCGATTGTCTCATTGGGTTCGCTGCTGAAATTTTGTGGTTTGTGGTAGAATTCCCGGAGCCTCATTCTCCTGATGAATTCCTTTGTGTCCGCCGCGAGACTAGTGGGGTCCATTTTGGTCGTGGGGCAGAAATTGAGCCCTCGGCTGAGAACTTCGATTTCGTCTGGTTGAAGGGTGTGGTTGGACAAATTGACAATAGACTTCCCTGTGGTTGCAACCGTGGTACCAGGGGAAGCTTGGTCAATGCTGGTGGTGATGCCGAGTTTCTCAAGCTTCCTGCTCTTGGTTTTCATGTAGGCAGCGTAGTTCCGTTGCCTCGTCTGTTTGGCGGTATAACGTAGCTGGTCTGCTGTGTCCTGAGTACAGGTTGAGAGTATGGACTCTATCTTGGTTTCGAGGTTGTGGCGTCTGCTGTAGAGTTGGTGTATGAGATGGTTGCGGAGTGTGCGAGGTACGGCGGCAGAGTCTCTCAGCGTAATCCGAGTTGTATGTGGACCTGAGTGGGTTCGTGATCTGGAGTCCTTTCGGGATCTTGTCTGCTTTCTTGCAGCTCTGTAAAAACTTGATGTCTGTGTCTAAATGCGCGATCTTTTAGATAAGATTGTGATACAGAAAACTCTGTGAAAATAGTTTTATGCCTTTTTAAAATTCTGGCATTAGTCTTTTTTAATCTATCTCAGTTGTTTTCATATCTTCACACTCTTCCTGTGTGAGATAGTGGAAGGATTCGCACGCTGACAGCCACCCCCCCTCCATGGCCGTAACCGCCTTTATATCAGCTGATAGGGTGGTTAGTCCTATACGGCAATAGCTACCACAACCCATATGATGGAGTATCCCACTGGATGTCAGCCCAGAATTCAAAGCCAGAGCCCCACTTGCTAGGACTGTCTGAAGTGGGGTTTGAACACTGCACCTTTTGACTCAGAGGCAGGAATACTACCATTAAGCCAAAGGCTCGCTCCAGCAGTATCTGTGAAAATGAGGAACTCTATTTGATGGAGATGAGCAGAAGATTTCAGTAGTTTGACTTAGAATCATAGAAATGATAGGCTGTTGGCCTCCTTCTGTACTATCATGCTTGTGCCAGTGCTAACTCTTACAATGGAGCTATGTACTGGAATCTCATTTCCCTGCTTTTTTTCTGTATCCTTTTATATTCTTCCTTTTCAAATGCTTTCCAGTTTGATTTAAGTGACATTATAGTCTCTGCCTCGATGGCCACTTGGAGAAAACTTACCATGCCCAAAGAGCCCTTGGTGAAAAATTTCCTTTAACTTGCCACTTGTTCTAATGATAACCCTGAAGTTTAATTCCTTTGTTACTGATTCGCCAACCAGTGGAAATAACTTAAATCACCTCTCCAAACCTTTTGATAATTTTGAAAGTCTCTATTAGATATCTGCTTTGTTCCAGTGAACCAGGACCCAATTTTTCAAAGCCTTTCTGTATAACTCTTGCCTCTCATTGCTGGTATCATTCTAGTGAATTGTTGCTTGTACCCTTTCTTTCGCTCTCTGAAAGAAAGCTTCCTTCTTCGTACACACAATCCCATCCTCCCAAATCCCTTGGTTAAAGAAAACATATCTTGTTTGGTCACACAATGAAAATAAATACAACTGCCAATGGAAGGAGAGGTCAAGTGGAGGCTATGTGAGAGCACGCACCATGTATGTGATAGAAAGTCATAGAAGTGTGTGTGATGATGGAGAAGACCTTCTTTCTGAGAATCAGGAATACTGGTAATTCATCAACAGATGACCCGAGAGAGGCTTTTTTTGTTAAAACGCAAAAGTTGGGTGGTTATTCAGGTGGTTCTTTCAATTTCCTGGGAGTGTTTAATCTTCAATTTTAAATATAAGACCTAACTTTCTTTTTTTCCTTTTTTGCAGCAAGTACACAAATTGACACATTGGTGTGTGCTGATTCACCTAACTTGATAGTCTTCCATTTACACCTACCACAGGCTCACATGATACAAGTGCAAATAGCATGTCAAGTAGGGAACTGGAGTCATCGCATTTTTAAAAGCGGCTTTAAAATAAATCCACTGCCGTAAGCATTCATAATGAATGTTATGTAACGCACCCATTTCTATTTCGGAACATCTTCAAGGCAACCTCTGGTTATACTGCAATGCCCTTGTTTAGTGCAAACTCATTTGACTCTTTCTGGATTTTTATATTACTGTAAGAAGGAAGATTTCAGCATGTAGACAGCAAGGATTTTCATGCTGTCATTCACCGAATCATTGCAACCTTGCAGAGGTTGGATAGTGCTCTTCCAGCACATCTCATTTCATTGCTTTTCCTTTGGGGTTATGCAGTAATTTGTGGCAATTTACTTCACTCTAAAATCCAACAAACAGGAATTTCTATCTTGCTCAAATTCACTTCAATGCATAGTTTATAAATAAATGTATAACTTCAATATATCTTTTAATTTTAAAAAAATACTAACATTAAACTTTTGATGCTTTATTGTTAATTCTTAATGATGCTCCTGTGTGTTTTGGTGTATCTTTTTATTTTCAGTGTAATAGTCATAGTTGATAATAAATATTAACATTCTACAGTGAAATTACTTGTTAGAGAAGCTTTCCAGTGTTCTCACATGAATAAACTCTGCAGTCTGGACTTGTTTTTTCAATGCAAATAGGAGACACGACATGCATAAGATGGAAAAAAGTAGAAGTATTACTATGATAAATGTTTCAAGCTTTCTGAATTGAGACGATATGCATGTTCATTCCCTAGTCGAAAAAGTCCATGAATGTTAAAAATTATAATTTGACTATAGATGGGAATGGATTATAGATTTTAAAGTTTTTTTCTTCCAATCAATAACTAATCAGGTTTTTTTATGTGCCCTTTTAGAATAAGATTTTGCCCTCTAATTTGGTTTAAGTATCCTCTTCTTCGAAAATCATTTTCTTGTATTTTTGAATTTGTCTTTCTCCTTTTTAATTTCAACAATTCCTTTTTTTAAAAAAAAATTAATTTTAATTTCCTCTTCTGATGGGAGATACTGAGCGGTAGGGTAAAAAATTATGCAAAATATTTTTTCTTGGAGGGAAGATGGAATTAAAGAACACTGGAAAAATAAAAAAAATAAGAAGTTGAAAATGAGCAAATAAAACCAGAGTAATAGAGGAATGAATAGAAAATGGGTTAAAGCAGCAAGTGGGAAATCTTCCCCCTTGTTCCCCTGCCTCTCAAAAATAAAACTTTTCTCATAAGCAAGGGCAGAGCGATGAAAGATTAACAGGTATGAAGAGGGGTAGAGACACTCAGTTGATTATTTGTTTAAACTCGGTATGATGATATTAGAATTCGACACCTCAAGGAATCCACAAAGCTACAGACCAGTTAAACATGCAGTATACTGAAAATTGGCCTTGGCGTATAAAGTATAGGTCATGAGTTAATGGGCATCCCAATTCTCCTGTAGCAATTTACAGTGTTGTGGGGATGAACTTCTAAATAAAAAAAAGTGGTAATGGTTTTCAGGCTCCGTGGGTAGCTGTACATCATAATATAATCACTCGTGGAGGTCACAGTAATGCTATATTGTGCACTGTTTTTCAAAGTGTACTGAAGATATCTAGTATCAGTTAATGGGTTCAATACTAATTTTGTTGTTCTGTAATAAATCCAGTCCTTGTGAGAATAAGATGTTAATGGCTAGACACAGAGTTGTTAACCTTCACTTAAGCATTGGCAGTGTAGACAACTTTAGCTTTGTTTTGCCGTATTAACGGATTGGAAGTGTGAAAACCTGAATCTGCAGCAGTGAAAATACTCGTTGCAAGATAATTAAAAAGTGTGGAAAATGTTTAATCGGAAGTAGGCATATGATCTTCTAGAATTAATCTTGAAGGTGTAGGAAAGTTTTAGGGGGATCACTTTCTGTTCAGTGTACTTTTATCCCCATCTCGGTCTGAAAAATTATGGCAACGTATATATGAATGCAAAACTGGTCGGATACTGTTGTATACTGGACCAGCTGATTGATGACAGGACTGGACCCGAAACACAGCTCCTTCTTGTGAACAACAAACAAAATACTGCAGATGTTGGAAATCTGAAAATAAAAACAGGTAAAGCTAGAAATATTCAGTACGTCAAGCAGCATCCGTGGAAAAACAGAAGTCAGTTGATGTTTCAGGCCTTAAAATCCTTCCTCAAGACTAGGATATATTAGATAAACAGCACTTAAAAAGGAACAAAACAAGGGAAAGGGGGTGTGAAAAAAACACAACCACGCAGGAAAAGAAATTAAATGAGCTGTGAAGTGCTTGGGTGGAGAACAGGAGATGGTTAAACAGCAGACATAACATTAGCAGGAGGTAGAAGAAGGCATAATGAGAGAAATAAAAGACACAAACGAGATACAGAGTTTGTGAATAGCTAAAGGGGAATAGGTAGGAAAGCATGAAAAACTGGCAAGGCGAAGCAGGCGACAGTGAGTCTGGGTGTCTGCTGGAATTAAAAAAAGAAGCAGGTTGACACCAGCGATGCAGACCATCCCACCAGTAGCGTCCCAGGCAGGGTGCACACCTCAAGTACCAGCAGCTAATACCATATCTTCAGTTTAATCATATGTTCTCTACCCAAGCACTCTGCAGCTCATTCTATTTCTTTTCCTGTGTGTTTGTTTTCCCTCTCCCCTTTCCGTTGTTGTGTTCCTTTTTAAATGCTGTTCATCTGTATTATCTCCTGGTCCTCGGGAAGGGTCTTAAGGCCTTATACCTCGACTGACTTCTGATTTTCCACAGATGCTGCTCCTTCTTGTGACTTACGTTACGGAGCAGCCGAGGGGAGGAGACATGACATGGCGGATGTGTTTGAGGCTGCTGCGATAACTTTTTTTTTAATAGGTAGTAAATACACATATGTTACCATATTTATTTCAATTGTAAACAATTTTACAACACCAAGTTATAGTCCAGCAATTTTATTTTAAATTCACAAGCTTTCGGAGATTTTCTCCTTCCTCAGGTAGATGGGTACGTGCTTTCTCAAACGTGCCTCAAGGTCGTGGGTTCAAGTCCCACTCCAGACACTTGAGCACATAATCTAGGCTTTCGCTTCAATGCAGTACTGAGGGAGTGCTGCACCGTCGGAGGTGTCGCATTTCGTGTGAGACGTTAAACTGAGGCACCATCTGCCCTCTCAGATGTGTACAAAAGATCCCACGGCAATAGTTGGAGAAGAGCAGGGGAGATCCCCCGGTATTCTGGCCAATGTTTATCCTCAACCAACATAACTAAAACAAATTGTTTTGTCATTTATTTTATTGCTGTTTGTGGGTCTTGCTGTGCACAATTTAGCTGTCGCGTTTCCTATATTACAACAGTGACTACACTTCAAAGTTACTTATTGACAGAAAACAGAGAATAGGAACAAACGGGTCATTTTCAGATTGGCAGCCTGTTACTAGTGGGGTGCCGCAAGGATCAGTGCTGGGGCCTCAGCTATTTACAATCTATATCAATGACTTAGATGAAGAGACCGAGTGTAATGTATTCAAGTTTGTTGACGATACAAAGTTAGGTGGGAAAGTAAGCTGTGAGGAGGACACAAAGGGCTCAATTTTGAAACGGTGGCGGGATGGTAGCGGGGGGGGGGGGGTGAAGGGGAGCGTGGCAAACCCGAATTTAAAAAAAACTTACCTTTTCCGGGTTTCGCGCCGATAGGAGCTGCAATGCCGGGGTGGGAGGGGGGGTGGAGGAAAGAGGGAGAGACGTCATCCGGTGCTGGAACTTTTCTTTCTACTTTGGGAGCTGAGAAGGACATTGGAGAGGGAGACATCGGAGCAGGGTGAAAAGGTAGGTTTATTTTGTTTTTTAACTTTGTGCAATGGTTTTTTATTTAATTTATTTTGTTTATTTTTGCCTGATCCGGCCCTAGGTCAGAAATAAAGTACCTTAAGTACCTCAATGAGGTACATTTGGTTCTTGAACTATCATCCGCCGGCTTTAATTGCCGGTGGGACTTCCCCATTCGGGAAGTGTGCTCACACACAGGCGCGTCTGTGGGAAACCCGGAAGTCGGCAGGTTTGAGCCGGCTTCCTCACCCACTCGGGATTTCTCCGATTTTCGCAGCCCCCCGCCCCAATGCTCTCGCAATTTCATTTGAAAATCGGGGCCAAAGAGTCTGCAAAGGCATATAGACAGGTTAAATGAGTGGGAAAGAAGGTGGCAGATGTAGTATAATGTGGGGAAATGTGAGGTTATTTACCTTGGTAGGAAGAATAGAAAAACAGTGTTTTTTAAATGGTGAGAAACTATTAAATGTTGATGTTCAGAGGGATTTGGGTGTCCTTATACACGAAACACAGAAAGTTAGCATGCAGGTACAACAAGCAATTAGGAAGACAAATGGTATGTTGGCCTTTATTGCAAGGGGGTTGGAGTACAAGAGTAAGGAAGTCTTGTTGCAATTATACAGGGCTTTGGTGAGACCACACCTAGAGTACTGTGTACAGTTTTGGTCTCCTTACCTAAGGAAGGATATACTTGCCTTAGAGGCAGTGTAACAAAGGTTCACTAGATTGATTCCTAGGATGAGGGGGTTGTCCTATGAGGAGAGATTGAGTAGAATGGGCCTATACTTTCTGGAGTTTAGAAGAATGAGAGGTAATCTCATTGAAACATATAAGATTATGAGAGGGTTTGACAGGGTAGATCCTGAGAGGCTGTTTCCCCTGGCTGAAGAGTCTAAAACCAGAGGGCATAGTCTCAGGATAAGAGGTTAGCCATTTAGGACTGAGATGAGGAGAAATTTCTTCACTCAGAGGGTTGTGAATCTTTGGAATTCTCTACCTCAGAGGGCTGTGGATGCTCAGTCGTTGAGTATATTCAAGACTGAGATGGATAGATTTTTGGACTTTAGGGGAATCAAGAGATGGGGGATCAGGCTGGAAAGTGAAGTTGAGGGCGAAGATCAGCCATGATCTTATCGAATGACGGAGCAGGCCCGAGGGGCCAAATGGCCTACTTTGGCTCCTAATTCTTATGTTCTTAATTGGCTGTAAAGCGCTTTGCGATGTCCTGAGGTTGTGAAAGATTCTATATAAAGTTCTTTTTTTCTTTGAACAAAATGAATTTCACCTAGACTTACTTTGCTTTAAACAGTACATTTCATGATTAGTAACTCTTCAAAAAATGGTGACAATTAGAAACTTAAATTAAATGCCATTTTTATTTTGTTCTGCACAAGCTGTTGATTTTCATGAGTTTGTTGGGGGAAAAGGCTGGAATGGGTTACAGCAGGATGGGGTCTCCAATCTGTTTGGAGCAGTGGGCTGGATGCGTGTATAACAATTTGTGAATGGATTGCCCATGATTAAATCATTTTTAACTTGAGCTGAATTATGACTGAAGACCACATACAAATCTGTTTTGTGCTTGTTAGAGTCCTTGGACAGCACCACTTCTACCAGACAATAAAATTGCTTGCTTTTAAAAAAAAAGCAGGCATACGATACTCTGAGGCATCAGTAATGTGAAAACTCACTTCTCTTTGGCAGTTCTGATTTGATTTGCAGTAACCTGGCCATCCAAAACCGCCTTTAGAAAGTGAAGACAGAGCTGCTGCCTGCAGCTCCTAGCTCCTCTGAAATGTACGTCAAGGCCTTTTCTGGATGCCTCAAAAATATTCAATTCATAACACTTTCTATTATGGAACACGGAATTATTATTTCACTTTAGTGACTTCCATGTGCTTCATTGTATTCCCCTTTTGCAGTACAATGTATAATAATTAGAATAGGACTGAAACTAATTTAATTCATACAAACATATGAAAAGAAAGGTGAGAAAAGAGCATCAATCTCATCAGTACTCACCCTATTCCTTAGACTCTGCAACCTCCTGCATCATTTTCCCTCACCACCTGGAATAACTTCTGGGGAAGCAAGAAAGAAAGCTAATTTTAGAAATAATTCTAGTTCCTGGAAGACAGTTGAGCAATCTCCAGGAGTCCATGGTTACCCATGGCTAAACATAATTAAACTAATCCCCTACCCATCCCATATGTCTCAATTTCCTCAGGAACAAGAATGGTAATGGCCATCTCCGTCCATTGGGCCAATCCCAAAGGTTAGACATCTTACCCCAATTTCCCTCGGACACCCTTCAGCAGCCCTCTCTGTCAAACATCTATCCATCGCCTTCTTAAAATTTCAAACATTCTTCCACTGGCTCCCTGGATAGGCGATTCTACATATTTATCACCCTTCACATGAAGAATTTATACCCGAAAAATTTATTCACCTTTTTCTCATCTAAGTTTGATCCACGTTCCCTTATCTTAGAGCTTGTTTTAATATTGAACGTTATTTTATGATCCAGTTTATCTGTTCCCTTAAAGATCTTAATTACCTCAATAAGGACACCTCTAAGCTGTTTTTTCCCCATTGTACGCATCCCTAGAACACTTAGGATTGGGCACGAGTTATAGGGAAAGACTATTGTCATCTTAATTACCCTTCCTTATACTCCCTGGAATGCCAGGATGTTCTTCCTGTGGTGTGGTGCCCAGAACTGTCCACGGTACTTCAGTGGGGGGGTCCAGTGCTTTGTATAAGCAATATCCTAGAGGTTTCAGTGTGCTTACTATTACTGTTAAACCTGGAATCTTTAATAACTAAAGTTTCTTTTTGTTGAGATCCTTTTGAACCAGATAATTTAACTTCCCAGCTTGTCCTTTACATGAAACGTTAAACCGAGGCCTTGTCTGCTGGTGGTTCAGGTGGCATCCAAAGCTAGAGCTCCCTGGATGACTAAAGATATAGAGATTAAAATGAAACAGAAAAAAGTGGCTTATGATAAATATCAAGCTCATAATACAGTAGAGAACCAAACTGAATACAGAAAGTACAGAGGAGAAATGAAAAAGGAAGTAAGAAGGGCAAAGAGAGTGCATCAGAATAGATTAGCAGGTAACATAAAAGGGAACCCAAAAGTCTTTCATAAACATATAAATAGTAAAAGAGTAGTCAAAGGAAAGGTGGGGCCAATTAGCGCTCAAAGTAGAAAAGTGTCTCTGTCCGGATGGGATGTATCCTAAGTTGCTGAGGGAAGTAAGGGTGGAGATAGCTGAGGCTTTGACCACAATCTTCCAATCCTCCTTAGATTTGGGAGCGGTGCCAGAGGAATGGAGGATTGCAGGATTGCAAATGTTATACCCCTGTTCAAAAAAGGGGAGAGGGATAAACCCAGCAACTACAAGCCAGTCAGCCTAATGTCGGTGGGGAAACTTTTAGAGACAATAATCCGAGACAAAGTTAATTGTCAGTTGGAAAAGTATGGGTTAGTATATGACAACCAGCACGGATTTGTTAAAGGCGAATTGTGTTTGATTAACTTGATTGAGTTCTTTGATGAAGTAATGATTGATGAAAGTGGTGCGATTGATGTTGCATGTATGGACTTTCAAAAGGCGTTTAATAATGTACCACATAATAGATTTGTTAGTAAAATTGAAGCCCATGGGATTAAAAGGGACAGTGGCAGCGTGGATATGAAATTGGCTAAGAGACGGAAAGCAGAGAGTAGTGATGAATGGTTGTTTTTCAGACTGGAGGAAAGTATATAGTGCTCCCCAGGGGTGATATTAGGACCACAGCTCTTTTTGATCCATATTAATGACCTGGACTTGGGTATAACCCTGATCCATTCTTTTGTTACCTCCAGACTTATCTATTCCAATGCTCTCCTGGCTGGCCTCCCCTCTTCCACCCTCCATAAACTTGAGCTCAGCCAAAACTCTGTTGGCTGTATCCTAACTTGCACCAAGTCCCGTTCACCCATCACCTCTGTGCTCGCTGACAGATGTTGGCTCCCGGTCCGGCAACACCTCGATTAAAAAAATTCTCATCTCTGTTTTCAAATCGCTCCTCCCTATCTTTGTAATCTCCTCAAGCCCTACATCCCTCCAAAATCTCTGCGCTCTTGCATTTCTGGCTTTTTGCCACCCCTGATTTTCACCGCTCCATCATTGGCAGCCGTGCTTTCAGCTGTCTAGGCCCTAAGCTCTGGAACTCCCACCCTTAACCTCTCTGCATCTCTACCTCTCCTTTAAGTCGCTCCTTAAAGCCTACTTCTTTGACCAAACTGTTGGTCACCTGTCCTAATATCTCCTTATGTGGCTCAGTGCCAAATTTTGTTTGATAATCGCCCATGTGAAGCGCCTTGGGACGTTTTACTACGTTAAAGACGCTATATAAATGCAAGTTGTTGTGGTATGCAAGGCATAATTTCAAAGTTTGCAGATGACACGAAACTCAGTAATGTAGTAAACAGTGAGGAGGACAGTAACAGACATCAGGAGGACATGGCGAGACTGGTGAAATGGGCAGACACATGGCAGATATAATTCAACCTAGAGAAGCGTGAAGTGATGTATTTTGGTA
Source organism: Heptranchias perlo (assembly GCF_035084215.1). Lineage (NCBI taxonomy): Eukaryota > Metazoa > Chordata > Chondrichthyes > Hexanchiformes > Hexanchidae > Heptranchias > Heptranchias perlo. The sequence continues at coordinate 5,876,694 of NC_090352.1, forward strand.
GGAAGAATGAGGAGAGACAATATAAACTAAATGGTTCAATTTTAAAAGGGGTGCAGGAACAGAGAGTCCTGGGGGTCTACGTACACAAATCTTTGAAGATGGCAGGACAAGTTGAGGGCAGTTAAAAAAAGCATATGGGATCCTTGGCTTTATAAACAGTGGCAAAAGAGTACAAAAGCAAGGAAGTTATGCTAAACCTTTATAAATCAATGGTTAAGCCCCAGCTAGAGTGTTGTGTCCAATGTCTGGGCACCATACTTTAGGAAGGTTGTCAAGACCTTAGAGAGGGTGCAGAGGAGATTTACTAGAATGGTACCAGGGATATGGGGACTTCAGACTAGAGAAGCTGGGGTTGGTCTCCTTAGAGCAGAGAAGGTTAAGGGGAGATTTAATAGATGTGTTCAAAGGCGAAACTGTTTCCAGTGGCAGAAGGGTCAGTAACAAGAGGACACAGATTTAAGGTAATTGGCAAAAACATTTTCTCGCAGCGAGTTGTTATGATCTGGAATCCACTGCCTGAAAGGGTGGTGGAAGCAGATTCAATAATAACTTTCAAAGGGAATTGGATAAATACTTGAAGGGGAAAAATTTGCAAGGCTGTGGGGAAAGAGCAGGGGAATGGGACTAACTGGAATAGCTCTTTCAAAGAGTCTGCACAGGTACGATGGGCCGATTGGTCTCCTTGTGTGCTGTATTATTCTATGATTCTATGATGTTAGGATTCCATGGCACTATTTAAAGAAGAGCATGTTCTCCTGGTGTACTGGACAACATTCCTCCCTCAACCAATGCTATAATAATATATCAACTGGTTATCACCTCGTTGTTATTGACCCGCAAAACATTGACTGCAATTCAAGGTATTCCATTGTACTTGACGTGCTTTGGGATGTTTTTGAGAGAAATAATGTCACACTATAAAAATAAGTTCTTTATTCTCTTTATCAATCAACACACAAATTTCAGTCCTTCTCTGTACCTTTTACCAACAACTGTTTCCATTTTGCAGCAATGCAGCTTGTGTTGAGTCTAAATTTTTGAGTGTGCAAAAGGGATAGAAATAAAGTGCAAACTAACTTACTATTACAATCCTATACCATTAATATAGGAACAATTGAGGATTCAGAAAAACAGTATGTGCCACATTAAACATTACCGAGCTGGAGCCAGGTTACCCAAGGTCTGTGGTGACGCGTTAGCCACACTTGTGGTGGCTGGGACATCCCTTGAGACCAATAATGATACGGTGCTGGTGTCTCCAATTCTGCCTGGATCCAGTCTCAGCTGAGCTCTCAGTGCCGGTACCTCACTTAGGATCAGTAATGAAGTGGTGCTGACATCACAGTGTGGCCTGAGCCCAGTCCCAGTCGGCCCAGCATGCCTAAGACTCAAACTGCTGCTTTATCAGATAGCGTATCTAGTCAGCTAAGGAGAGCGCAGGGGACTAAGCAATTTGCAACAGGCAGCTGCTTGCCAGGTTTCCATTGTGTAAAGTTACAGTGGGTTGGATGAAATTGGGAAGTATACCAGATCCACAAGTATGATAGTGTAGTGGTTATGTAACTGCACTAGTAATCCAGGGGCTTGGACTAATAATCCAGAGAAGATGAGTTCATATCCCATCATGGCAGTTTTGGAGATTTAATAGAGGTGTTCAAAATTATGCAGTTATGATAGAGTAGATAGGGAGAAACTGTTTCCATTGGCAGGAGGATCGGTAACCAGAGGACACAGATTTAAGATAATTGGCAAATGAAATCCAGGGGGAAATAAGGAGAAATCTTTGTACGCAATGAGTTGTTATGATCTGGAATGCACTACCTGAAAGGGTTGTGGAAGCAGATTCAATAGTAACTTTCAAAAGGGAATTGGATAAATACTTGAAAAGAAGAAATCTGCAGGGTTATGGGGAAAGAGCAGGGGAGTGGGACTAATTGGATAACTCTTTCAAAGAGCTGGTGCAGACAAGATGGGCCAGATCTCTTCGGTGCTGTATGATTCTATGATCTGACCCAGAGTTACTGAGTCAGGCGGTGTGAGGGTATGTTTAAAAGTAGTAGTGATTGGCAAAGTACCTGATGCTTTATGCTGCAGTGGATAGTTAAGGATTGATGGGTAGAAATTATTTGATCAGATCAATACAGATCTTAAGTTGGCTGCACAGAATTTTTAAAAAATACTCAAACATTATTTCTTTTTAAATCCCTGTAGATATTAATGCAGCTCTCTGGGATTTTTTTTAATGATATAGTCAAATAAAATCATTGTAAAATGAATAAATGTGACAGTGATTGACCACCACCTCTCTTTATGGGCTGTTGGAAAACTCAATAAAAATCACAGTAAAATAAAATGAAATTACGTGAGATATTTAAGGATGACTGGGATTTATTGAAGAAGATTGTTTTGCAACAATTACTATGTAAATTAATAAAGTGTGTAGTGTCTTAAAAAAATGAAAGTTAATTGTATTTTAATACAAAACTCCCTGCTGTAATTAAATTATTGGACTGGGGTCCATCACCGGCATCTCCACATCATAAATTATTGGAGGTTTTTTTTTGAAGAATTTAGTGAGATTTCAATAACTTCTTGGTTCTTGTTTCCTTCCGGTTTTCAGTATCTCTCCCTTTTTCTGAAAGTTCTGACTCCTGCTGGGATGTGGTTCCACAGATGGTACCTTAATTTGGATGGGCATCCTTCATGCGTGACCCCAGCTAGTGATGGCAGGGTAAGAGACACCTTTACAGCACAGAAACAGGCCATGCGGCCTAACTGGTCTGTGCTGGTATTTATGCTCCTCATGAGCCTTCTCCACCTCCATCTCACCCTATCAGCATATCCTTCTATTCCTTTCTCCCTCGTGTACTTATCGAGCTTCCCCTTAAATGCATCTTGGCCCAGATTTTCCTGCACTCAAATTTCACGGGGTAGTGCGCGATCTTGCCGTTGAAAACTTCCTCCATGTTTTACTCCATTTCTAACTAGAATGCGCTGCGGTGAGCATGGCGGCGAATTAGGAATGGTGCGGCCATTTTTTCTGCGGGGATTCGACATTAATTTGAAACTGAGCGGCAACTTAAACAAACAAAATACCGGCGATGCCAAAGTATGGCACTCATCCAAAGAGCTACTCCATCCAGGTTGATCTCTTCTCGGTGGAATTGGTGGATGAATAATTAGATCCCAAAGTCAGCCTGCTTCCGTTTAGACCGCATTGTCCTGTGTGGAATTTGAGTGCGGAGATTCCGCTGGTGCGCTGAGCCAGTTTTCTAGCCACAGATGCAATGCTTCTATTGTCAATTCTTGCTAAAGCTGATGATTGTGCCAGCTAACGCAGTGATTTGCTAGTTGACGTTATTATTATGTGAGCATTGGAGATATATTCAAAGGAACTGATCTAGAAGCAATAAATCACTCCGCTGCCAGGCTACCAGTGCCTTTATTTTTAAGTCTTAAGTGGCAGCGGTATCAAAATTGGTGTTAATCCATCAAAATTGCGATCACCATTGATTTTAATGGGGGGCGGAGCTATGATGATTACCTTCTAACTGTTTTCGGCAAGAGTAATGGCGGAACGGTACAAAAGTCCCAGGAAAATATGGCGTGGCTTAAGTAATGGCATAAGTCACTTAATCTATAATTTCCTCTTTCTTTCGCGCCGTTCGAGGGCTCCCATGATGTTGGTGCACTCTTACAATGGTGCAAGTCACCAGGAAACTCTGGGCCGATAGCTGAGCCCGATCCTTTCCTTTCCGGACATGCACATACACCCACTTTCCAGCAGGGACACTTAATAGAAATCAGGAGCAGCAACCCTGGCTGGCTTTTGTCCTTCTCTAGGTTAAGGCACTGAGGCCAACTTTAACATTCTGGTGGCAAACTCACCCAGAAATAGCTAATTCACCACAGCTGGGATTGAACTTGAAACCTTCTGGTCTGCATAGCTCAGCCACACAGCGCCTTTTCTAACTGCAACATCAAAGGAGCTCCAATTATAGATTGTTAACAATTTTTTGTACTTTCCTTACGTGCCTACCGATGCAATTCGATTGGTTTAAGAATTTGAATACTGTTATGTTATTTGCTACTAGAGAGATGCAGGCGCATCAGAAAATGTAACTAATGGTGCAGAATATTTCCAATCAAGAGGCCTTTATGCCATTGACGTTGATAACTATCACAAATTTGGAAGGTGTCTTTTATATTTATTTCTAAATTACTATGTAAGTGGAATTGTGTGTTGCCTGGTTAAACCAATAACAATACTACAATAGCAGGTATTTTGCCTTTACAGAGAACAACATTGTGTCCTTGCAGGCAATCTCTTGCAGATTATTCAGTAATGTTTATCTCTAATGCAGTACTGTGTACCATTTCCACCATTTTATGTGTTGATATAAATGCGATTCGTCACTTACGAGTTGAATTATTCGCCTTCCTGCAAGTACAAGGAGATCCTCTCTTAAAACTTATAAAACCTTGTGGGTGGCAACAACAAAATTCAATTTCTTGCACAGCTTGCACACATTTTCTTTTTGAATTTGTGCAATAAAGTGAAACTGTTTCCTAATTACCACGAATATACTTACACAAAGGTGGGATATTGGAGTAACTTGTTCATTGCGGTTGTGACATCACAGTGAGCTACGAAGACCTCCTGGAGTAGAATAAACTCGATATATTTATCCATCTGCAGTTTGTTTATAAGACAGGTGATGGGGCAATTTGGTTTGATAGTAGGTGAATTTGATGTTTATGTTGGGGCAATGAATGGTTTTCCATTGTTTTTGCTTTTACTGTCTGCAGTTAATACTCATAGCTCTGACATGTTAAAGTTAAGCTGCAAGTTAAAGCAATCTTATGCTATGTACTTGCACCCACTAGCAACTGAATTGAGAACTATGCAAATTCACTTACGATTCTGACTGCTTTCACAGAAAGGAGACTTTCTTCTCCTCAATCTAGGCTAGATTTCACCCCAGGCTCAGAATTTCCAGGACAGACTTCATACCCACTGCTCCACCCAGTCCCCTATAATATAATTAGCTTTATATTGATATTTGAACTTGTAATACTTTCTGCTATGTAATGGGAACTGATGTGACTGCTGTCATATCCATGCAATGGAATGCAAGTGTTAAATTTGCAGAACAGTTTTGGGCTAAATACTTCCATGAGTTAGTCTGAAGATTTACCTTAAATTGGCTGCTGGGCTTTCTACATTACAACCGTCACTACACTTCAGAAAATACTTAATTGGCTGTAAAGTGCTTTGGGACATCCTGAGGTCATGAAAGGAGCTATATAAATGCAAGTCTTATTTTTCCTAGCTGACTTCTGTTATCTCCAGCCTTGGTGCAGCTTTGAGTCTAGTGGACAATTGACATTTTAGTGAGATGCTATGGAAACGGTCCAGGGTGTCCAAACGAGTTAGTCTGCCAATAGAATAAAGTAAAGGTGATAGATTGTACCAGTGTTTAGCACTTTAATTCCTTGAACCTAATATTAGACCATTTGGCCATGGGGACTGATCTGACATTTCTTGGAGCGATTGATACTGACATCAGGTGCAAAAGGTCAAATAAAAGTTCCATTCTCCAGCACTTGCATCCCATATTCCCTTCTTTCCCTCATTTTCTCTCACTTTCTCTAAAACTTCCAAGTTTCTTAAAGAAAGGGAGAAATATTTCAAAGAATGATCTATCTTTTTAACTGCAATATGCACATTACAAAGAAAGAATGACTTACGTTTACATAGGGCCTTCATGACCTCAGGACGTCCCAGAGCGCTTTACAGCCAACAAAGTACTTTTGAAGTGTAGAAACTGTTGTAAATAGGAAAGAAATATAGGACATTATTACCATATTATAAGTATTCTAATACTGTGTTATTGAATTGCTGCAGTTTTTGCTTTCATTTCAAAGTTATGTGCCAGGATCTTCCAATGTGTATTGTTCTTTCGGCTTGGGAAAATTCTGAATTTGGTCAGTAAATCAGCTTTAGGCAGAATTCTTCCTTGTTTGCATTTTGGATTATAAGTTAATAGCAGTCAGTAATGGTTACTGCCTAAGCACTTAATAAAGCAATTAAACCAGTAACTTGACAAACAGGATACCCAGTAAAAACACCCAAATTCCTGGGCCTTGGAGAACTCAACCGGCCTGTACACTGGCCAGAGGGGCTGGAATTTGGGGCAGGGCCCAATTCCACTGGGACTGCCTCTTTTTCTTCCCATGTTGAGAAATTCTCACGCCCGTCTCCTTCTGTCCTGACGTCAGAAGAGGAGGTGAGAATGAAGAGGAGGTGAGAATGATGGGATGATGTCCTCTCCAGTTCAACCCTCATCCATGCCTTTGTTACCTCTAGACTCAATTATTCCAGTGCCCTCCTGGCTGGCCTCCCACCTTCCATCCCCCGTAAACTTGAGCTCATCCAAAATCATGCTACTCTTATTCTAACTTGCATCAAGGCCCATTCACCCGTCACCCCTGTGCTCGCTGACCTACATTTGGCTCCCAGTCCAGCAATGCCTCGATTTTAAAATTCTCATCCTTGTTTTTAAATCCCTCCATGGCCTCGCCCCTCCCTATCTCTGTAACCTCCTCCAACCCTACGACGCTCCGAGATCTCTGCTTCCCTCCAATTTTGGTCTCTTGTGCATTGCTCACTTCCTTCACCCCACAATTTGCGGCCGTGCCTAAGCTCTGGATTTCTCCCCCTAAATGTCTCTTCCTCTCTACCGCTCTCTCCTCCTTTAAGAAGCTCCTTAAAACCTACCTCTTTGACCAAGCTTTTGGTCACCAGTCCTAATGTTTCTTTATTTGCTAACACTCCTGCGAAGCACCTTGGGACGTTTTACTATGTTAAAGGAACTATATAAATGCAAGTTGTTGTTGTAGTTCTGCCTCACTTATACCTGCATGTTACAGACATGCAGCATCTAGGCAGAAGTGGGGCCCATGTGCTGGTTGCCTAACAGCATGTTCAAAATATGTATCTTTTGTCATCTTTATGACAGTTGTCCATTGCCAGATTGGCCCACCCCCAATGGAATGACAGGATGCAGTTCTGACATCCCTGGCCCCTGCGCAGGGTGGACGATCGGGAAGTGCTTTTAATGGTGTGGGTTCCTGTCCCCGTTATATAAATGATCCTTTCCCCTCAATCTGGAATGGGGTCGGGCTGGGGTGGACCGGTGGCCGGAAGTCCCAAAGTGCTTTACTTTTGGCGGCGAAATAGGCCTCCAGGAATTCAGGCTCCTCGTTACTATTTCCTGTGACCACTTTAGGCTTTGAAAACAGCAGATGTTGAAGTATATTTTGACTACTTTTAATAGCAGCTCTTCTGTTCTAATCATGGAAATTCTTGTTGGTAAAACATTGATGATTATGTGGCAGCAGCAGCTGTGGAACATCAGTCGGATAACCAGAAGGCATGATGGGAAGATAACAGGCTAAGAAAAAATTAGGTAATTTAACAGAGGGTTTCTCATTGACCTGTTGGGAATTACTGTGTAGATTAGGCACTGAATGTGCAATTGCTGTTTAGCTGTAGCCATGAACTTGTATGTTGCCTGCTCCTTCCTGACATCTTATGCAAGAATGTCAGTCAGAAGTGTTGAATTGCGTCCATGTGATCACAAATGCTTCATTTAAGAGAGCAGCTCTATATACGACCTTCCCAAAACTTGTAAAGCAGTAACCGTCTATGCTATTGTCAGCTCTCCTTAGTACCAGGAACAGTTTATGCATATATTTTGAGAAATGGGCATCGAAACGTCCTGGAGCAGAAATTCCTGGGTTGGAAGAGAGTGAAAATAAGGAGTTGTGCCCGAGGTTGGGGGGGGGGGGTGGGTGCAGGAATTTGGGACGGAACTGGGATTGATTACCATTGATTGATGGCCAGAAAATTGCTTGCAGCTTTTTTAAAAAAAATATCTTGCAGCCTTCATCTTCGCCCAAGGTAGGTCACTCTCATTGGGGTAGGTGCTTCTGTTACGCCACTACAGGCACATGCTGCCTGCCCTGACTATGAAAACAACCCCCTCCCCGGGATTGGGGACAGGATCAATGCCAGGTCACGGTGGTGGCCGGATGGCTTGCTCTGCCGCAAAGAAAGAAGAACAAACTCTCATTTATATAGTGCCTATCATGTCCTCAGGATGTCTCCAAGCGCTTCACCGCCAATTAAGTATTTTTTGAAGTGCAGTCGCTGTTGCATTGTAATGTTGTAAGTCAGCAGTGGAGCTGGGACCCCAGAATTTCGAGCCCGATATCTTCTGCTTACCTCAACAGGAGAGTGTTCTGTGCCAAGAGGTGATTCATTACACCTATCTGCATCAATTACCCTGACTTCACACACAACCCTTCATTTTCTCATCTGTAATGCAGTTCAAGAAGTAATGTATATATTTCTGTTTAAGAAGGAGACATCCCTTGAAATATTGGTACTTCTCTTTTTTTAAAAAAAAATAGTTTTACAGTAAGATAGGTGAAGGTGGGAGTGATGAATACCTTTGGTGGAGAATGGAGCATATTTTCACTATCCAGTATCATCCAGGGGTGGCTTTCAAGTGACTAAATATGAACTGAAGACATGACTGATGATTCTTTATTGTTCAAACCCTCTTGACAGTAGATATGAGCCATACAGATCTGCACGGTTGATTACTCAGGGTAGGTTTGGCATGCTGAAGGTATGCTTCCAATATTTAACCACATCCTGGGTATTCTGGAAATTGCCCAATGAAATATTTTTAGTATTACCTGTTGCATTTGATTTCTGTAAGGTGTGATTGTTCCAGAGGAGAGTCTACTCCTCTTCGCTTTTGAGAATAAAGAGCTGCAAAAGCTTGGTAATGGAGGTGAAGGAATTATTGTAGGCAGGAAAGTAAAAGCAAATTTAATCTAGCAGTACTCGATTCCTATCAGTAATCTACCATTCAACACACATCATCTTGAGCTCTATTTGGTTAAGTTATTTTTTTTAAAAAACCTTCTAGTGTAACATTTTTGAGATTCTAAATTACCAAATGTAAAGGCACAATTTTAAACCTGAAGATAAGTGATGCACGTCTTATCTGACAAATGGAAGCCTTTTATCAATTTTTTAATAAGTCACAGAACAAGTCCTCTTGTAACGCCTCACTTTGACATCCCATTGTAAATTATTTCCCTAAACAAAGAAGCACATTATTAAAATGCCACATAATACAAAATTATTTATTCAATTTTTATGCACATACTCATGTAAATAAATTGTAGGGGTTTTGCCACAAGAGGTCTTGCACAGCTAAGGATTGCACGCTGTTGACTATTGCACAGGTAGTGGAAGCTTCAGATGAAGAAATCCTGGGTGAAATTCTGGAATTGGAGGCATGTTATCACTAGCATCCTGCACCCTTTGGCCACCAGCAGTGGCTTGGAAGGTCATTCTGCCTTTGGTACAGAGGACTTCATTGGATATCATAGGTTATTAACCAAACCCTCTTGTGTTGTCATGAACATCTGTTGCAGGCTTGTATCCAGCTGTGTGAGGCCAGTGTGGATAATATTCTGTATAGTAACATAGTCATGTTTTGGGCAGAAAAGACCATTGGTCCAATTAGCCTATCCATCCAAACCTCCCATCAGTTTCTTTACTGTGATTCTGGAATGAATAGCCCTGTACCCATCTACTGGTAGGAAATCTTTTTGAACATACCATGTTTTCACTTCTACCACCCTTGCTGGTTGCACAATTTTATCACTCTCTTACCAAAAAAAAGGTTACAAACATATGAAAATGATGGACAGGAAAAGACCTACTGGTCCATTCGGCCTGTCCCACACAGTTGTGATGCCTTAACATCGCAATACATACACTCCCCACTCCATCCGGAACCATGTAAACTCCTGGGAGAGACGGATAAAAACCCAGGCTAATTAGGGAAAAATAAATTGGAAAATTCCTTTTCGACCCCCCCCCCCCCTTGGGCAATCGAAACTAGTCCTTGACATCACCTGATTTATATTACAGGATACCTAGCTCTTGTACAAGGTGATCTCTGCCCCAGCCAGAAACAAGTCCAGCTTTCGCTTGAAGGAATTCAGCAAATCAGCATTCATCACACAAGCCAGCAACAGGGCCGCTATTCTCTGGGAAAGAGATTATTTTATAAACCTTGATCAAATCATCCCTAAGTCTATGCTTTTCTAAATTACAAAGACTTAAACCGTTGAGCCTATCTGGGTAACTAAGGTGTTTTGAACTGGGAAGAAATCTTGTGGGCCTCCTCTGCACTCTTTCCAAAGCCTCAATATCCCCCAACATATGAGGAGACCAAAACTGGGCACAGTATTCTAACTGAGGCCTAACCAAGGTCTTGTACAAGGACAAAATGGTATGCTTTGTTTTATAGTGAATTGTCCTGTGAATACACTTTAGAACCCTGTTTGCTTTAGCTACAGCTTCACGGCATTGGTCATGAACCATTAGAGGCTGATGCACCATAACACCCAGATCGTTTCCTTTCACCACTGGCTTTAATTCTTTTCCCTGTAGAGTGCATGTATGTTTAGCATTTGATCTGCCCATGTGCATGGTACTAAACTTTCTTATGTTAAACATCATTTGTCAAAATGGGCCCAATCCCCAGCACATCAAGATCTGCTTGTAGTAGTTGAGCATCCTCGACAGTCCTACTTGTCACACAACAATGCCTTCAGGAAAGAGAAGGGGGTGGTTGGGGGGAAATCAGCAACAAATGTCTGCAAATTTGCAGGGAAATTACAGAGAGGTGCAAAAGCTATAGAGTAGTGATAACTGGGGACTTCAGCGATCCTAATATAGACTGGGATAACAATAATAATATAAGGGGCAGAGAGGGGGAGGAATTTTTGAAATGTGTTCAGGATAACATTCTTAACCGTTTCCGGCCCAACGAGGAAGGAGGCATTGCTGGACTTGATTCTAGGGAATGAGGTGGGCCAATTGGAGCAAGTGTCAGTGGGAGAGCATTTAGGGAGCAGCGAGCATAGTATCATGAGGTTTAGAATAGCTATGGAAAAGGACACGGACCATTCTAAAGTAAAAATACTCAATTGGAGGAGGGTCAATTTCAATGGGATGAGAACAGATCTGGCCCGGGTAAATTGGAATCAAAACTGCAATTAAACAGTGGGCGGCCTTTACGGAGGAGATAGTTCAGGTACAGTCTAGGCACATTCCCATGAGGCAGAAAGGTAGGGCAACTAAAGCCATAGCTCCCTGGATGACAAAAGAGATAGTGAGTAAGATGAAATGGAAAAAAGGGGCGTATGATAGATGTCAGGTTGATAACACAAGTGAGAACCAGGCTGAATATAGAAAGTTCAGAGGGGAAGTGAAAAAGGAAATAAGAGGGGCAAAGAGAGAGTATGAGAATAGACTGGCGGCAAACATAAAAGGGAATCCAAAAGTCTTCTACAGGCACGTAAACAGTAAACCGTTAGTAAGAGGAGGGGTGGGGCTGATTCGGGACCATAAAGGAGATCGACTCATAGATGGTTGAGGTACTAAATGAGTACTTTGCATTTGTCTTTACCAAGGAAGAAGATGCTACCACATTCTCAGTAAAGGAAGATATAGTTGAGACACTGGATGGACTAAAAATTGATAAAGAGGAGGTACTAGAAAGGCTAGCTGTACTTAAAGTAGATAAGTCACCCGGGATGCATTCTAGGTTGCTGAGGGAAGTCAGGGTAGAAATTGCGGAGGTACTGGCCATAATCTTCCAAACATTCGTAGGTACGGGGGTGGTGCCAGAGGACTGGAGAATTGCAAATGTTACACCCTTGTTCAAAAAAGGCGTAAAAATAAACCCAGCAACTATAGGCCAGTCAGTTTAACCTCCGTGGTGGGGAAACTTTTAGAAACGATAATCTGGGCAGAATTAACAGTCATTTGGACGAGTATGGATTGATTAGGGAAAGCCAGCAATGATTTGTTAAAGGCAAATCGTGTTTGACTAACCTGATAGAATTTTTTGATGAGGTAACAGGGAGGGTTGATGAGGGCAGTGTAATTGATGTGGTGTATATGGACTTTCAAAAGGCGTTTGATAGAGTTCCGCACGGTAGGCTTATCATCAAGATTGCGGCCCATGGAATAAAGGGGGCAGTAGCAACATGGATACGAATTGGCTAAGGGACAGGAAACAGAGAGTAGTAATGAATGGTTCTTTTTCAGACTGGAGGGAGATGTACTGTGGTATTACACAGGGGTCAGTGCTGGGACCACTGCTTTTCTTGATATATATTAATGACTTGGACTTGGGTGTGCGAGGCACAATTTCAAAATTTGCAGATGACACAAAACTTGTAAGAGTAGTAAACAGTGAGGAGGATAGTATTAGACTTCAAGAGGATATAGACAGGCTGGTGGCATGGGTGGACACGTGGCAGATGAAATTTAACGCAGAAAAATGCAAAATGATACATTTCGGTGGGAAAAACGAGGAGAGGCAATATAAACTAGAGGGCACAACTCTAAACGGGGTATAGGAACAGAGAGATCTGGGGGTATATGTGCACAAATCGTTGAAAGTGGCAGGGCAGGTTGAGAAAGTGGTTAAAAAAGCATACAGGATCCTGGGCTTTATAAATAGAGGCATAGAGTACAAAAGTATGGAAGTCATGATGAACCTTTATAAAACACTGATTCGGCCACAACTGGAGTATTGTGTCCAGTTCTGGGCACCGCACTTCAGGAAAGATGTGAAGGCTTTCGAAAGGGTGCAGAAGAGATTTTCTAGAATGATTCCAGGGATGAGGGACTTTAGTTACATGGATAGACTGGAGAAGCAGGGGTTGTTCTTTTTGGAACAGAGATGGTTGCGAGGAGAGTTGATAGAGATATTCAATATCATGAAGGGTCTAGACAGAGTAGATAAAGAGAAACTGTTCCCATTGGTGGAAGGGTCAAGGACCAGAGGACATAGATTTAAGGTGATTGGCAAAAGAACCAAAGGTGACATGAGGAAAAACTTTTTTACACAGCGAGTGTTTAGGATCTGGAATGCACTGCCCGAGGGGGTGTTGGAGGCAGATTCAATCATGGCCTTCAAAAGGGAACTGGATAAGTACTTGAAAGAAAAATATTTTCAGGGCCATGGGGAAAGGACGGGGGAGTGGGACGAGCTGGATTGCTCTTGCTTAGAGCCAGTGTGGACTCGATGGGCCAAATGGCCTCCTTCTGTGCTGTAACCTATCTATGCTTCTGTAATTCTATGATTCTAAATGCACATGAAGACTCTTGCCTGTGATTTCTTTGCCTTACTTGCTGAGCTCCTAATCTTAGCCCATAGCACTTTGGGGAAATGCTTACTCGAAGCTAGTTGACAACAGAGAAGAGAAGGTTGAGGGGTGACCTGATAGAGGTCTTTAAGATTGTGAAAGTATTTGAAAGTAGACGTAGAGAAGGTGTTTCCCCTTGTGGGGAAAACCAAAACTAGGGGTCATAAATATAAAATAGTCACTAATAAATCCAGTAGAGAATTCAGGAGAAAATTCTTTACCCAGAGAATGGTGAGAATGTGGAACAAGGAGCAGTTGAGGTGAATAGCAGAGATACATTTAAGAGGAAACTAGATGAACACATGAGGGAGAAAGGAATAGTAGGTTATGCTGATAGGGTTAAATGAAGAAGGGTAGGAGGAGGCTCGTGTGGAGCATAAACATCGGCATGGACCAGTTGGGCTGAATGGCCTGTTTCTGTCCTGTACATTCTATACCTTGGCCTGGTCTGTAAACTTATAGATCATTCCCCCAATACCTACAAAAGTTGCCCCCATCCTCAAATCCTGTGCCCAACAGAAGTAACGTTCCTGAATTCAAATTCTCCATACTTATAAAAATATTGAAGACTTTATCAAAGCCTCTCTCATTCTCCTGCTCCCCCATAGAGGAAGACGATCTTTGCTCCTAATTCAACCTCGTAGCCCTCGTCTTTACTCCGTCCAGTAAATCTATAACTTTTCGCTAATATGGAGTTCAAATCTGAACGCTAGATGCAGACTCACCAAGGGCAGCTACAACTTCAAGATCACTTCCTAAACTTAGAAGTCACACCCTACATATTGATCTCAATATTTTATTTACATTTTTCACTGCTTGCTAACACTGAACCAATGGTTTTAACACCCTATCCGCCAAACCTTCAGATCATTTTCCTGTTGCCTCAAGCACATTGAGTTTTAATATGCAATTCTTTTGTCTAATCCCAATGCTTTACACTTAGCCATGTTGACCTCCATCCACCACATCTGTTTCCATTGATCTATGATGTGGAGATGCCGGTGATGGACTTCCACACCGCCTGAGGAAGGGGAAAGCCCCCGAAAGCTTGTGGGATTAAAAATAAAATCGTTGGACTATAACTTGGTGTTGTAAAATTGTTTACAATTTCCATTGATCTAGTTTGTCCAGGGGCCCCCGTTTCATTGCACATTGGTTAGCATCATTGGCCAGTGCGCCCAATTTGGTATCATTCGTAAACTTATATATCATGTCTATTTGGCTAACACCCTAATATGGACGAAGCAAATCAACTTAGTTACCTGATGCTTTACCAAACAGTGTGCACGGTATTTTGAGGTTCTGATCCATCATGTTAGATTGCACAGCTCTATACAGGTTTATCAGCTCAGTTTGAATGATGTCAAGATATCTTGTGCGATTCACAATACCCACATTTTATCTTTTCTTCAGCCTCAAAATTTGATTCTAAAAAGTCAGGCTAAGGAACTCATGTGGCACTGTAATGTCCATGTTATTTGTGCCTAGTGATGTGTGTTTCTCTGGGTACTGCTTTCACTACCAGCTGTTGCCACGTGTACTTGTATTAATTAAACAGAAGACTGAGGGTGGCGTCTGTTGGAGAGTTGGTGGCTTCTGCACTGCTCTGAAATTTTTCTACTACCTCATCCTACTTTTCTTGAGGGTAATGTCCGGCTATGTGACTGTAGCTTTTCAGCTTGGCTTCATTGATAGCGTTCTTGCCTTCAGAAGGTTGCACATTTGAGCCTCACAACAGGACTTGAACTCATAATCTAGACTGAACACTCCACTGCATTAATCGGCAGTGCTGTCCTTCATATTAAATGAGGGCCCCTCCTGCTTGTTCAGGTTTACTTTAAAGATTCTATGACACTATTTGAAGAAGAATGTCAGTTTTCTTGGTCTCCTGGCCAACATTCTTCCTGCAAAAATACCTTACAAAAAGAATTAAGAGATCATTCATCTTCTTGCTGTTTGTGGAAAATGGCTGCTGCTGCTGCATTACGTACACCGTAGTTCCTGCACACTCAAAGTAATTGTATGGAACGCTTTGAAATCTCTCGATAACGTGATAAGGTGTTGGGTAAATGCAAGAATTCAATATTTTTAAATTAAGCCTCTCAGTACTTATAGCTAAGTAGCTTTCAGAAATGTGTTTTCCATTTTAGCAACTTACAAAATGTGTCGAATGATTCATAGCAGAATCAGAACAGGTTGTATAATGGAATATTTGTTCCTTTTTTGTCCAAATGAATTCTGCTATAATTCTTTAAGGAGTTGAAAAGAGAATATTGCAATTGATAAAGTCCATTTTGCACAGCAATAAAATTTACTGACCGTGTGGGAGTAATCCGCATTTTTCCCGTAGGACATGGTCAAAAATTAAATTTTAAATTGTGAGCAGAAAAGTGACTGGAGAAGTTGACTGACCAAGGAGTGGCGTTAATAGTTTCCATGGAGATGACTGGAGGCTGCACTGCCCCTTTTGAATGAGGAGGGTGTTATAGATATGTTTGGGAAAGGGATGTTTCAAACAAAAATAAAATATAGAGAACTGCATAGAGAATGAACCTAACTGGTTTTTAATTCTAATGTCTTTTTTGTATTAATAAATCAGTTTGATTTTTAAACAACAGCAGATCTTTTTTTTACTAACCTGATTAATGAGCAAGAATTTTGAAATGCAGGAGCGTCAAGATTTTTATTCCCCGGATAATTTATTTGAAAACAAAAGAGGAAAAATGGTATCAAAATTGTGCAGTGATAGAATCAAAGGATCGTGTGTTGAGTACCAGTGGGAATTTCATAGCCAAGATCTGAAAAGATGTAGATACACTTGAAAGAGAAATATGTCAAGCGATGGATAAGCCAAAAGTTGAAAAGCTGAATAAAAATGAAGATTTCAGTTTTATTTTACTCCACTGCAGGGCACTTGTTAATGAAGCAATGATGGATCCAGTTAGAGCACACTACTGTTTATCTGTTGTAACTCACTGACTATGGCAACACTTCAGCATCAAAAATAACAAAGTATTGTAGCAGGGTTACTGAGGGCCGGAAGATCAGCCGTAGGCTGATGAGGGTCCTGATCCCCGAATAAGGGTATGGCCCTTTTAAGAAACTTCACCTTTTAAGAGGAGGCATATGGCCCTTTTAAGAAACCTTACCTTTAGAAAGTAATTGAGGCTGGAGTGGGTGGAGACCTTCACCAGCCAGATGAGTGTAAAAGGGAGAGGTGGAGAGAAGTAAAGATTGCTGAACAGAGCCCCTGAACAGGAAGCTGGGGCTGGGCTGGGAAACCTGAAAGATAGTTGTAAGGCTACTGTGAACAGCTGAAAGAGCCAGGGATGGGAACGTGTACTAGGTGTGGCCAAAGGTACTATAAGTGTGCCTTTGTGTTGTATGAATTAAAAGAAAAGTGTTTCAAGGTATGAATTAGAATCATAGAATCATAACAGCACAGAAGGAGGCTATTTGGCCCATTGAGCCCGTGCCGGCTCTTTGTAAGAGCAATCCAGTTAGTCCTATTCCCCCGCTCTTTCCCCATAGCCTTGCAAATCTTTTCCCTTCACACATTTATCCAATTCCTTTTTGAAAGCCACGATTGAATCTGCTTCCACCACCCTTTTCAGGCAGTGCGTTCCAGATCGTAACTACTCGCTGTGTAAAAATAGCTTTTCCTCACGTCGTCTTTGGTTCTTTTGCCAATCGCCTTAAATCTGTGTCCTCCGGTTCTCGACCCTTCCGCCAATGGGAACAGTTTCTCTTTATTTACTTTGTCTAAACCTTTCATGATTTTGAACACTTCTATCAAATCTCCTCTTAACCTTCTCTGCTCTAAGGAGAACAACCCCAGCTTCTCCAGTCTATCCACGTAACTGAAGTCCCTCATCCCTGGAACCTCTCTAAGGCCTTCACATCCTTCCTAAAGTGTAGTGCTCAGAATTGGATACAATACTCCAGTTGTGGCTGAACCAGTGTTTTATAAAGGTTCAATATAACTTCCTTGCTTTTGTACTCTATGCTTCTATTTATAAAACCCAGGATCCCATATGCTTTTTTAACCGCTTTCTCAATCTGTCCTATCACTTTCAAAGATTTGTGCACATATACCCCCAGGTCTCCCTGTTCCTGCACCCCCTTTAGAATTGTACCATTTAGTTTACATTGCCTCTCCTCATTCTTCCTGCCAAAATGTATCACTTCGCACTTCTCTTCGTTAAGGACTATCGTTTGTTGTATGAAGGAAGCTACGAGACGGTGGGACCCTGTGATAGTATCAAGACAATTTACTATTCATCGAATGTAATGATTGTGCGGCATTAAGGACTGATTACATAAACTTGGCTTGTATTCCTTTGCATTTATAAGATTGAGGGGTAATCTAATCGAGGTGTTTAAAATGATCAAGTGATTCGACAGGGTGGGGGGTGAATTCAGCCCAGGATTGCAATCCTGATCACCACCCAATAACGTCTATTGGAAAGTTCATATGGGTGGATTTCAAGTGATGATAGAATGAAGCTCAACTGTGATGTGCTCCATGGTTGAATACCTGATCAACGCTCGTTATCTACACTTACACGTGAACAATGGCCACCAGAACCAGACAGCAGTCAACACCCCCATTGTACCTGAGTATAGATCAACGTCTTAAGGAGATGGGGGAGCAAATTGGAGGGGAAATTTTTTATAAAAACATTTCCCACTTTAATATGATCAAAAAATAAAGAGGAAAGCAAGAAATGGCCTTGATTTCAAGTATAATTGCACCTTATGAAAAAGAACTAAACGTTTCTGTGAAAATTCAGCCATAAGTTTTGAAGATAACTGAAGTAATTGTAAAAGCTGCACCCCTAGAAGGGGCTGTTCCCATTGGGAGGGGCTATCAGAAATTGCTTTTCATATGATTCTCTGACCTTTGATTTTATGGTCAGGAAATAGTAGGAAGTACGCGGCGGAATTTCTAACATGCAGGTGATCCTGCAGGTATAGATTAACCCCAATAGCTCCAGCACACTGTTGTTTTGAAGAATGCACTAAGCAATACAACCTTGGTATTTAGTGATCGGTGCAATGTCGGAGGCAACCCAACTAGCATCAGATTCACATTTGCCTGCTGGATTCCACTTCTGATGCTGAATCTACTTCCATGGTGTCAGCCTTGGCTCAGTTGGCAGCAGTCTGAGTTAGAAGCTTGTGGGTTCAGAGACACTCCAGCGCAGTACTGAGGGAGTGCTGCACTGTTGGAGGTGCCATCTTTTGGATGAGATGTTAAACCGAGGCCCATCTGCCCTCTCAGGTGGACGTTAAAGAATCCCGTGGCACTATTCAAAGAAGAACAGGGGAGTTCTCCCCGGGGTCCTCGCCAGTATTTATCCCTCAATCAACATCACTCAAAACATATTATCTGGACATTATCACATTGCAGTTTGTGGGACCTTGCTGTTTGCAAATTGGCTGCCGCATTACAACAGTGACTACACTTCAAATAGTACTTCATTGGCTTTCGGGACGTCCTGAGGTCGTGAAAGGTGCTATATAAATGCAAGTCTGTCTTTTCCTATCCAAAATGTACACAAGGCAACAATTTTGTTACCTTTTTATTCTAACTCTTATTTTTGTGGCATCCCGTCCCCTTGATAACACACACCATTACCCAACCAATTCAAGTGACATGCTCGCAGGCCACTGCCAATACTTCTCTTGAGCTAGACTCTAGTAGCCTTCACAAGAGCAGCATGGTCTTGTGAGTCGTGCCTCCCTCTTTGTGGGCGAGCTCTTCATCTCTGCTTGGATGCCACTGCTTGAAGAAAGCTAATAAATAGCCATGCCGCACAGCTGATGTTGAAATGTAATAAGGATGTCCAGCTGAGTAAACAGATGCATGTAGATGTAATGATGCATGAAATTGCTGCTTGTGTTTTTTGTATAAAAAATGGGACTGGTGACTGCCTTTTTTTGTACTTCTCTTGCTTGCTTTGCATCTCCTCAATAGGCCACACATGTCTCGGCCCTGAGGGCAGACGACTTGCACCCAGGCTTCTGACGATTACACTCTGAAGCTAGTCTGCAGAGGGTATGAGAGAGTATTTTCCTAATTCATGCTTCTCCATGGACAAGCAAAGCTCCTCTGCTTGCCAACATCTCTTGATGGCGTGGTCAAGATAGGAACTCAACTTTTGAGAGAACTGCATAGAAATGACAACTTGAAATTAAAACTAGGAATTATAATATTTCAACCGTGGCTCAATGTTAGCACTCTCGCCTCTGAGTCAGAAGATTGGGGGTTCAAGCCCCACTCCAAAGACTTGAGCGCGTAATCTGTTTATCCAATTTATTGGCACTAATGTTTTGGTGTTATTTTATTGCTTACTGCTTAATTTTGTTAATTAAGAGGCTTGTTAATGGTTCTTAATGCCGACTGATGCTGTTTTTAGTTGCTTGCAGTTCATTCTGAGCTGATGCTCATTGTTCCCTACCTGAGTTGGAGCTGTGGCATCTTGGGGATAAGTAAAGATGCTGCTGCAAAATGTGCTGCTTTCCATTGTTGCAAGGAATAGAGGGCAGAGAAGAAACTCCACAGAAGACTCAGCTAACTGCTCCAACTACTCCCAAGCCAATAAATAATCCTCTATATTCTATAAACCCTAAAACATGAGCAACGCGTGCAAAGATTGCTGCTTTCCAGGGAGGTGCCTGCGAGTTATACCGCCTCCTAAGTGATGAGCAGCACTCTTCATTCAGCACTGCCCCTCTCTGTGGCAGTCAAAATAATGATAGCACTGAATTTAGGGTTATTGCCAGCAATAACTTACAGGCCAAAACAGGGGACATTGCAGTGATGACCTTCTATTTGTTCCACAGAGCCTTAACATAGTTGACTGATTCCCACCAGTACATCAGTGTTGGCATTGGCAACACCTGCAATCCCTACAGAGCTTTACCAATTATCATGGTTCCCTAGAGTTCACAGAATAATTGATCATGCCCATGTTGTTTTTTGAGCACTGTGCAACAGTGGTGCATATAAATTGAAAAAGCTTCCACTCCCTAATGTTCAGATGGTATGTGACCCCAGCTTAGGATAATGTGTGTTAACGCTTGCTTCCTTATGAGTGGCCATACATCCTGAACCAGTCCAACATTATTGAGCTTTTCCAAGAGAAGGGAATGTCAGTAGCTAGCTGCAGGCAGATACGGTCTTTGCATTGTAACTATGGCTCAAGCCATCTCTGCACGATTTGAACATCAGAGCTCAGGAAGCCTTTGGCCAACTCAAACATTATTACAAGTGTTGGGACCACTCTGGCAGCTGTCTCATGTTTGCCTCTGACAGATGGTCAAAATGATGTTTGTATGCTGCACAACACACCTATTGATAGCAAACACCAACGGAACAGGAGGATGAGGAAGGGAAACAATATCTATGCCCTGAGGAAGCACAAGAAAAACCGGTAGTAGTTCATTGATAGCTTCACCTGTTGCACTGGGCATTTCGATTGTATTGACCAAAATCTCGTCCATCCTATCTGCTTACCCTTTGTTGGTCCGCATCTTACCAACAACTTATCAGCATTAGAATGTGCTGATATCTCTTGACGTTTACAGAACAGGCAATGTGATTTTTTAATCAGTGGCAACATGTACTTAACTGTAATGTACATTGCTCTGCAGCTCCCTGTGTGTGTGTACATGCCAAACTCCGATGTGTGAAAAGGTATATTTATGTGCAAAGTTATGTGTAATGCAGTGGAAACAGGTGAGGTGATTTAGTGTGTATGCATGCTGCTTGTGGTTGTAGTGCTCCTTCTGAAAGCTGTGGGTCCTAATCTTCAATAACAACAACTTGTATTTAAATAGTACCTTTAACACAGAAAAACGTTTACAGAGGCGTAATCAGATATGAATGGCTGACAAGCCAAAGAAGGAGATAGGAGGGGTGACATAAAGTTTTCTCAAAGAGGTGGAGTTTAAGGAAGGCCGTGAAGGAGGAGAGGGAAGTAGAGAGGCAGAGCATCTTAAGCAGGGAATTCCAGCGCGTGGCGGCTTAGACAGCTGAAGGTACGGCCGCCGGTGATGGGGCGAAGGGAGTGGGGAGCTCAAAAGGCCAATGTCAGATGAACAGAGTTTGGGAGGAAGGAGGTTACAATGTAAGGGAAGTGCAACCCACAAAGGGATTTAAACATGAGGATGAGAATTTTAAATTGGAGGCGGTCAGGAACTGGGAGCCAATGTAGATCAGCAAGGATGGGTAATAGGTGAGTGGGACAGTGTGGGATAGGATACAGGCAGCAGAGTTTTAGATGAGCTAACGATCGCTTACCATCGATTCCATCCATCTTCTCGGCCATTGTCTGAGGTTGAACCAGAATGTTCACAGTTTCAGCATCCTTTTCAATACTGAGCAAAGCTTCTGACCCCATATCCTCTCCATCACAAAGACCATCTACTTCTACCTCTAACATCACCCGCCTCCACTCCTACCTCAGTCCATCTGCTGCTGAATCCCCCATAGAATCAAAAAACCTTACAGCACAGAAGGAGGCTATTCAACCCATCGTGCCTGTGCTGGCTCTTTGAAAGAGCTACCCAATTCGTCCCACTCCCTGCTGTTTCCCATAGCACTGCAATTTTCTCCCCTTCAAGTATTTATCCAATTCCCTTTCAAAAGTTACCATGGTTTTTGCTTCCACCACCCTTTCAGGCAGTGCATTCCCAATCATAATAACTCGCTGCATAAAAACTTTCTCCTTATCTCGCCTCTGGCTCTTTTGCCAATTACCGTAAATCTGTGTCCTCTGGTTACCGACCCTTCTGCCAATGGAAACTGTTTCTCATTTACTCTATCAAAACCCTTCATGATTCTGAACGCCTCTATTAAATCTCCTATTGTAAGGAGAACAATCCCAGCTTCTCCAGTCTCTCCATGTAACGGAAGTCTTCCATCCCTGGTACTATTCTAGTAAATCTCCTCTGCACCCTCTCCAAGACCTTGACATTCTTCCTAAAGTGTGGTGCCCAGATTTGGACAGAATATATCCATACCTTTGTCACCTCCAGAATCAACTATTCCAATGCTCACCTGGCCATCCTTCACCATCTGTCCTCCATAAACTTCATTTGTTCCACCATTTAATCAGGTCATGGCAAGGATTTGCTAATGCACGGAGTGAGGGAGCACGGAGTAGCAGCTATCGACAGAGTCTTTAATTGGGAATTTGGCGAGTGAGCGGATTCGATGCAGTAAGGGGTGAGGTGCATTTGTTTAGACAGCAGAGTGGAGCGTACCGAGAGCGGGTCACAGCAACAACAAAACAAAACTGCAGTGTGACGTCACAGGTAAGGCAGATAGGTGGTTGGTGGTGAGCATCTCTTCTGTTTTCTTCTTTCTTAGGACTGTGCGCTAAGTAGCTTATAGCATAAAACTAAATTTAAAAAAAAAACTTAACTTAATTAAGTTATAGCAAGTAATGTTTTTTAGTGAATCAAGGTCCCTAGTGTAGTTAACATTCTCTAAATTGAGAGTAATTTAAAGGATATGCTCCTCCTGCGCTATGTGGGAAGTCATGGACACTACCAGTGTCCCTGGCGACCATGTGGGCAGGAAGTGTGTCCAGCTGCAGCTACTGACTAACTGCATTTCGGAGCTGGAGCTGCGGGTGGATTCACTGTGGAGCATCCGCAACACTGAGATTATCGTGGATAGCACGTTCAGTGAGGTGGTCACACTGCAGGGCAGAAAGGAAATGGGTGACCGCCGGGCAGAGTAAAAGGACTAGGCAGATAGAGCAGGAGTCCCCTGGGGCCATCTCCCTGTCAAACAGATATTCCGCTTTGGATATTGTTGAGGGAGATGGCTTATCAGGGGAATGCAGCAAGAGCCAAGACCGTGGCACCACGAGTGACTCAGCTGCACAGGAGGGGAGGAAAAAGAATGGGAGAGCAATAGTGATAGGGGATTCCATCGTAAGGGGAACAGATAGGCATTTCTGTGGCCACAGACGTGACTCCAGGATGGTATGTTGCCTCCCTGGTGCTAGGGCCAAGGATTTCACGAAGCGGCTGCAGGACACTCTGAAGGGGGAGGGTGAACAGCCAGAGGTCGTGGTCCATATCGGTACCAACAACATCGGTTTAAAAAAAAGGGATGAGGTCCTGCAAGCGGAATATAGCGAGTTAGGAAATAAATTAAAAAGCAGGACCTCTAAAGTAGTAATCTCAGGATTACTCCCAGTGCCATGTGCCAGCAAGAGCAAAAATAGGAGAATAGATCGGATGAATGCGTGGCTTGAGAGATGGTGTAGGAGGGAGGGATTTAAATTCCTGAGGCATTGGGACCGATTCTGGGAAAGGCGGGACCTGTACAAGCTGGACGGGTTGCACCCAAGCAGAACCGGGACCAATATCCTCGCGGGGGCATTTGCTAGTTTTGTTAGGGAGGGTTTAAACTAGTATGGCAGGGGGATGGGAACCAAAGGGCAGGTACAGATAGGACAAATTCAGACCAGAAAACGGGAAGTAGAAAAGCAATTAGTGACGTAGTTAGCGACTCAGAAAGGCAAAAGAAGCAAAGGTTAAATAGTGTTCAGCACAGGAATTTGACAGGGTTAAAGGGTATATACTTTAATGTAAGGAGTATTGCAAACAAAGCAGATGAGCTAAGGGCACAGATAGACACATGGCAGTATGATATCATTGCTATAACGGAAACCTGGCTTAAAGAGGGGGATAATTGGCAGCTCAATATCCCTGGATATAGAGTTTTCAGGCAGGATAGAGTGGGTGATAAAAAAGGAGGGGGGTGGCATTTTGGTTAAAGAATCAATTACAGTTGTGAGAAGGGATGATATGCTAAATGGATCATCAATCGAGGCCATATGGGTTGAGCTAAGAAATAAAAAAGGGGCAGTTACACTACTAGGAGTGTACTTTACTCCACCGAATAGCGAAAGGGAGATAGAAGAACAAATATGTAGGCAAATTGCTGAGTGCAAAAATAAGTGGGCAATAATAGTAGGGGACTTCAACTACCCTAACATCAACTGGGATTCAAACATTGTGAGGGGCACAGAGGGTGCAAAATTCTTGATCGGTGTCCAGGAGAACTTTTTTAGCTAGTACGTGACAAGCCCAACAAGAGGGGATGCAATTCTAGATTTAGTCCTGGGAAATGAAGATGGGCAAGTGGGTGAAGTGACAGTGGGTGACCATATTGGGGATAGTGACCACAATTCAGTTAGTTTTAGCATTACTATGGAAAAGGACAGAGTTAAATCAGGAGTAAACGTTTTAAATCGGGGGAAGGCAAATTTTACAGAACTAAGAGGTGATTTGGCAGAAGTGGACTGGACACAACTACTTGAGGAGAAATCAGTGGGAGGCACTAAAAAGTGAAATTCTACGGGTACAATGCAGACACGTCCCTCAAAGAAAAAGGGTGGCACTGCCAAATTTAGAGCCCCCTGGTTGTCTAGAAGTATACGGGGCAAGATAAAGGGGGAAAAGAAAGCTTACGATTGTCACAGAAAACGAAATACTGCAGAAAGCCTAGAGGAGTATAGAAAGTACAGGGATGATGGAAATAAGGGAAGCAAAGAGAGGGCATGAAAATATATTAGCCAGTAAGATTAAAGAAAACCCAAAGATGTTTTATCAGTACATTAAGAACAAGAGGATAGCTAAGGAAAAGGTGGGACCTATCAGGGATGATAAGGGTAACTTGTGTGTCGAAGCAGAGGATGTGGGTAGGGTTTTAAATGAATATTTTGTCTCCGTATTCAGAAAGGAAAGGGATGATCCGGACGTAATAGTTAAAAGAGGAGAGGTGTGAAATATTAGATCAGGTAAACATAAGAGAGAGGAAGTACTAGAGGGACTGGGATCCTTGAAAGTTGATAAGTCACCAGGGCCGGATGGATTGTTTCCTAGGCTATTGAAGGAAGCCAGGAGGGAAATAGTGGATGCTCTGAGGATCATTTTCCAATCCTCACTAGATACAGGGAAAGTACCGGAGGATGGGAAGTCTGCAAACGTAGTACCATTGTTTAAAAAGGGTACAAGGGAAAGGCCGAACAATTATAGGCTGGTCAGTCTTACCTTGGTGGTGGGCAAACTATTAGAATCAATACTGAGAGATAGGATAAACTGTCACTTGGAAAGGCATGGTTTAATCAGGGATAGTTAGCATGGATTTGTTCAGGGAAGGTCATGCCTTACAAATCTGATTGAATTCTTTGAGGAAGTGACCAGGAGGATTGATGAGGGTAGTGCAGTGGATGTTGTCTCCATGGATTTTAGAAAGGCATTTGACAAGGTCCCACATGGCAGACTGGTCAGAAAGGTAAAAGCCCATGGGATAGAGGGAAATATGGCGAATTGGATCCAAAATTGGCTCAGTAACAGGAAACAAAGGGTAAAAGTCAATGGATGTCTTTGCGAATGGAAATCCGTTTCCAGTGGTGTGCCACAGGGCTCAGTGTTGGGTCCCTTGCTATTTGTGGTATATATTAATGATTTGGACTTGAATGTAGAGGGCATGATTGGCAAATTTGCAGATGACACAAAAATTGGCCGTGTAATAGATAGTGAAGAGGATAGCTGTAGACTCCAAGAAGATATCAATGGGTTGGTGGAGTGGGCGGAAAAGTGGCAAATGGAGTTCAATCCGGAGAAGTGTGAGGTAATGCACTTCGGGAGGGCAAACAGTAAACGGGAATATATTTAGAGGGGTAGATGAAGTGAGAGACCTTGGAGTGCATGTGCACAGGTCCCTGAAGGTGGCAGTACAGATAGATAAGGTTGTGAAGAAGGCATACGGAATTCCATCCGTTATTAGCCGAGGAATAGAATACAAAAGATGGAACTGTATAAAACGCTGGTAAGGCCATAGCTGGAGTATTATGCACAGTTCTGGTCACCACATTACAGGAAGGATGTAATTTCTCTGGAGAGAGTGCAGAGAAGATTTGCAAGAATGTTGCCAGGGCTTGAATATTGCAGCTACGAGGAGAGATTGGATAAGCTGGGGTTGTTTTCCTTGGAGCAGAGGAGGCTGAGGGGAGACTTGATTGAGGTGCACAAAATTATGAGGGGCCTAGATAGAGTAGACAGGAAGTACCTGTATCCCTAGCGGAGAGTTCAAGAACTAGAGGACATAGATTTAAAGCTGATTGGCGGAAGGATTAGAGGGGACATGAAGAAAAAAAATTTTTACCCAGAGGGTGGTGGGTGTATGGAATTCGCTGCCCAAATTGGTGGTAGATGCAGGGACCCTCAACTCTTTTAAAAAGTACCTGGACCTGCACCTAAAGTGCTGTAAGCTGCAGGGTTACTGACCGGGTGCTGGAAGGTGGGATTAGAATGGGCACCTGGTTGTTTTTCGAGCCGGTGCGGACACAATGGGCCAAATGGCCCCCTTCTGTGTTGTATCTTTTCTCTGGTTCTAAGGCTGATCTGTACCTCAACTCCATTTATCTACCTTTGATCCCTATCCCTTGATACCCTTACCTAACAAAAATCTATCGATCTCAGTCTTAAAAATTTCAGTTGACCTAGCATCCACAGCCTTTTGGGGAAGAGGGTTCTTGATTTCCACTACTATTTGTGTGAAAAAGTGCTTCCTGATTTCACTCCTAAATGACCTAGCTCTAATTTTAAGATTGTGCCCCCACCATAGGAAATAGTTTCTTTATATCTACCCTATGGAATCCCTTTATCGTTTTATACACATAAATTAGATCACCACTTTTGCCATTTAGAAAAATTCTGATTTGTCATTCTTGGATCCAAAGTGGATGTCATAGAGTCATAGAGTCATAGAGTTATACAGCATGGATAGAGGCCCTTCGGCCCATCGTGTCCGCGCCGGCCATCAAGCCCAGTCTAATCTAATCCCATATTCCAGCATTTGGTCCGTAGCCTTGTATGCTATGGCATTTCAAGTGCTCATCCAAATGCTTCTTTAATGTTGTGAGGGTTCCTGCCTCCACAACCCTCTCAGGCAGTGAGTTCCAGACTCCAACCACCCTCTGGGTGAAAAAGTTCTTTCTCAAATCCCCTCTAAATCCCCGCCTTTTACCTTGAATCTATGCCCCCTTGTTATAGAACCCTCAACGAAGGGAAAAAGCTCCTTAGTATCCATCCTATCTGTGCCCCTCATAATTTTGTACACCTCAATCATGTCCCCCCTCAGCCTCCTCTGCTCCAAGGAAAACAAACCCAATCTTCCCAGTCTCTCTTCATAACTGAAGCGCTCCAGCCCTGGTAACATCCTGGTGAATATCCTCTGCACCCTCTCCAAAGCGATCACATCCTTCCTGTAGTGCGGCGACCAGAACTGCACACAGTACTCCAGCTGTGGCCTAACCAGTGTTTTATACAGCTCCATCATAACCTCCTTGCTCTTATATTCTATGCCTCGGCTAATAAAGGCAAGTATCCCATATGCCTTCTTTACCACCTTATCTACCTGTTCCGCCGCCTTCAGGGATCTGTGAACTTGCACACCAAGATCCCTCTGACCCTCTGTCTTGCCTAGGGTCTTCCCATTCATTGTATATTCCCTTGCCTTGTTAGTCCCTCCAAAGTGCATCACCTCGCACTTTTCCGGGTTAAATTCCATTTGCCACTGTTCCGCCCATCTGACCAACCCATCTATATTGTCCTGCAGACTGAGGCTATCCTCCTCGCTATTTACCACCCTACCAATTTTTGTATCATCAGCGAACTTACTGATCATACCTTTTACATTCATATCCAAGTCGTTAATGTAGACCACAAACAGCAAGGGCCCCAGCACAGATCCCTGTGGTACCCCACTGGCCACAGGCTTCCAGTCACAAAAACAACCTTCGACCATCACCCTCTGCCTTCTGCCACTAAGCCAGTTTTGTATCCAAAGTGCCAAGGCACCCTGGACTCCATGGGCTCGTACCTTCTTGACCAGTCTCCTGTGCGGGACTTTATCGAAAGCCTTACTGAAATCCATGTATACCACATCCACTGCGTTACCCTCATCCACGCGCCTAGTCACCCCCTCAAAAAATTCAATCAAATTAGTCAGACATGATCTTCCCTTGACAAAGCCATGTTGACTATCCCTGATTAATCCTTGCTTCTCCAAGTGGAGACTGATTTTGTCCTTCAGAATTTTTTCCAATAATTTTCCTACCACTGATGTTAGGCTCACTGGCCTGTAGTTCCCCGGTTTTTCCCTACTCCCCTTCTTGAATAATGGTACTACATTAGCGGTTCTCCAGTCCTCTGGCATGTCCCCTGTGGCCAGAGAGGTTCTGAATATATGTGTTAGAGCCCCCGCAATCTCCTCCTTTGCCTCACACAGTAGCCTGGGATACATTTCGTCCGGGCCTGGGGATTTATCCATTTTTAGGCCTGCTAAAACCGCCAATACCTCCTCCCGCTCGATGTTAATATGTTCGAGTATATCACAGTCCCCCTGTCGTATTTCTTTGTCTACGTCGTCCTTCTCCATAGTGAAAACAGATGCAAAAAATTTATTTAGAACCCCTCCTACATCTTCCGGCTCCACACACACATTGCCATTTTTGTCCCTAATGGGCCCTATTTTTTCCCTAGTTATCCTCTTACCCTTAATATACTTATAAAACATCTTAGGATTTTCCTTTATTTTGCTCGCCAGAGTTTTTTCATGGCCCCTCCTTGATCTCCTAATTTCCTTTTTAAGTATCCCCCTGCACTTTTTGTACTCCTCTAGGGCTTCCTCCGTCCTTAGCCTTTTGTATCTGCCAAAAGCCCTCCTTTTTTTCCTAATCCATTCTCGTATATCCCCTGACATCCAAGGTTCCCTGGAGTTCTTGGAACCACCCTTGACCTTTACGGGAACATGTTGCCATTGTATGGTCTCAATCTCCCTTCTGAAAGACTCCCATTGCTCCGATGCGGATTTTCCTACTCACTTCCTCTCACTTCCCCACATTGAACTCCATTTGTCACAGTTTTGCCACTCACTTAATCTGTCTGTGTTAATTTACAACTTCCTGCTCCCATCTACACCTTACTCTTCCTCCTAACTTGGAGTCATCTGCAAACTTGGATATACAACTCTGTATTCCTTCATCTAAATCATTGATATATGTGGTGAAATGCTCAGGCACCAGTACAGATGCCTGAGGAACATCACTCGTCACATCCTGCCGATCAGAGTACATTCACTTTATCCATACTCTGTCTTCTTCCTCCCAACCAGTTACCAACTCCCATCACAAGGTTACTTTCAATTTTGATAATCTCATGTATGGAACCTTATCAAATGCCTTCTGGAAGTCCATATAGGCAACATCCATAGACCCTCCCCTATTTTAGTAACTGTCTCAAAAAATTCAACTAGATTAGTCAAACTTGCCCTTCACAAATCCATGCTCACTCTTCAACCAGCTCAGACTTGTCCAAGTGCTCAACCATTCTGTACCTGATGATAGATTAGGTGATTCTGTGCTACTAAAGGGGGCGTACTGGTCTTAGCACATCACACGTAGGTATGCACATACCTTTATGGGGTTGCAGGTCTCCTACTTTGGGGGAACTTATTCCTAGAAGAATCTCACAGCCAATAGACTTAACTGGACAGGCCTTCCTGAACCATCCCCATCTGGTACCACTTCTGACTCTGGTATTGTAAACCATCTTGGTCTAGAACAAGCAAAATGTTCTGTTTTAACAAATGCTGCAGACAAAGGAAATTGTCAGATGTATCTGCTTATCTGTATGAGTGGGTGAGGCATAGCATATTTAAATCTGAGGATGTCTCATTCATACCTTGCTGTGCAAAACCTTGCATAGTATCATAGTATCGTAGTAGGCATAGGGCACACCAATTAATTTACATAATTTGAAACATAGACTATGAATGACAGTGGGCATATATATCTGTTCCTCTTAAAATACCTCTCTCTGCATTTACAGAGAGTCACTTGGTTTTATTGGACTGTATGTGCTTTCTGTACAAAAGTGAACATACAATAACCACCAAGCTGAGTTTTCTGTCTATGGTCCAGTCTGTGTAAGTAGTACATTTTCACATTAGTTTCTGCTAATGTCAGCTGTGGCTCAGTTGGTAGCACTCTCACCTCTGAAGGTTGTGGGTTCAAGTCCCACTCCAGAGACTTGAGCATATAATCCAGGCTGGCACTCCAGTGCAGTACTGAGAGAGTGCTGCACTGTCAGAAGTGCCGTCTTTCGGATGAGAAGTTAAACCGAGGCCCTGTCTGCCCTCAGGTGGACGTAAAAGTTCCCATGGTCACTATTTGAAGAAGAGCAGGGAGTTCTCCTTGGTGTCCTGGCCAATATTTATCCCTCAACCAACATCACTCCAAGAGACAGATTATCTGGTCATTATCACATTGCTGTTTGTGGGATTTTGCTGTATAAAAATTGGCTGCCACATTTCCTACATTACAACAGTGACTACACTTCAGAAGTACTTCATTGGTTGTAAAGTGCTTTGGGACGTCCTGAGGTCGTGAAAATCACTATATAAATGCAAGTCTTTCTTTTCTTTCTTTAACTATCATTGCATATTTATACATGTTGTGAAGGCAGCTTAACACTTGCACTACAAGCAGCTTTCTATTGATGGTCTCACAATCCATACCTATCCTTTGAACCTTTGTTTGTTGGTTTACTTTTGCATAAGTCATTTGACTTCTTCCTGACCCCACCTGTGACCTAAGAAGACGGGACACAGTGTTATTAGTCACTTTGATGTCAACTCTCGCTGAGCCAAACATAATACTTCTTTCCAGGATTGCACTGCAAGTTTGGACAGAGACCTCTCCGCAAAATCAGCTTTCCTTATGCCTGACTGAGAAACAATAGTACCAGAATGTCTCGCTGCAGCGAGCTCAATGTCGGCTGCTGTGACATATATTGTGAAAGTGGCATTGTCAAAATTGGCCCAATTTCTGCCATTAGCATTAATGCCAAGGTAGTGGAAGATTGTTCCTGGGGAACCACATGGGATTTCACATTAAGGTTAGTAAACCCCCAAAAATAGGAATATTAATGCTCCAAGAACCAAAAGCAGAAAATACAACCTACTAACAATAAACTGCTTGGGCTCAATTTTGAAATGGTGGCAGGTTGGCAGTGGGGGGGGGGGGGGGGGAGAGACGGTGGGTGAAGGTTCACGTGGCAAACCCACAGAACCAAAACTTATCGTTTCCGACCCGATTGCATCGTAATTGATGGTTTCACGCCAGGCAGCCAGCCTGATTGACAGGCCGGCTGCCGACAGGAGCTGCAACCCGAGGGGCAAGAGGAGAGAAAAAAAAGAGAGCGGGACGTCATCTGGCACTGGAACAGAAGATCAGGGTTTGGGGGGGTAGAGAGGAAGATCAGGGGGGGAGGGGAAGATCTGGGGGTGGGGGAGAGAGAGGGAGATCAGGAGGGACATCAGGGAGGTGCAGAGGGGAAGATCGGGGGGGTGGGGGAAGAGGGGAAGATCGGGGGGGGGGAGAGAGGGAGATCAGGGGGGACATCAGGGAGGTGCAGAGGGGAAGATCGGGGTGGGGGAAGAGGGGAAGATCGGGGGGGGAAGAGAGGGAGATTAGGGGGGACATCAGGGAGGTGCAGAGGGGAAGATCGGGGGGGGGGAGAGGGGAAGATCGGGGGGGGGGGAGAGGGGAAGATCGGGGGGGGGGGAGAGGGGAAGATCGGGGGGGAGAGGGGAAGATCGGCGGGGGGGGGAGAGGGGAAGATCGGGGGGGGGGAGAGGGGAAGATTGGGAGGGGAAAGAGGGAGATCAGGGGGGACATCAGGGAGGTGCAGTGGGGAAGATTGGGGGGGGGGTAGAGAGGGAGATCAGGGAGGTGCAGAGGGGAAGATTGGGGGGGATGAAGAGGGGGAGATCAGAGAGGGAGACATTGGAAATCGGAGCAGGGTGGAAAGGTAGGTTGATTTTGTGTTTTAACTTTGTGCAATGGTTTTTTATTTAATTTATTTAGTTTCTTTTTGCCTGATCCGGCCCTTCACGCCTGGTCGTGAATCGGAAGTGGTGGGCAAGCCTCCCAGGTAAGTTAAAAATCATTCCAACTACCTGATATGTCACATGTAAAGTGCCTTAAATACCTCAATGAGGTACATTTGGCTCTTTAACTATCATCCCGCCGGCTTTAATTGTCAGCAGGACTTCGAGATCCGGGATACCCGCGCACACACAGGTGTGTCCGTGGGGAACTCTGAAGTCGGCGGGTTGGAGCCGGCTTCCGAACTCGAATGGGAATTCCCCGATTTTCAGAGCCCCCCTGCCCCCAACGCACCCGCAATTTTCCGGGAAAATCGAGACCCTTGTGCCTACAAAATGTGATTGCACCAGTAATCATCAAAACAGTGTAATTCATATATTAGCTAGTGTAAATGACTTTCTTAATTGTGCCAGCCTGTACCTGTACTAATGCCAGCAAGCGACTACTTTTAGTTTGTTGCTGTCAATTGAACAGTTGTAATTTCATATTTTGATTGATGAAACCTCCTGTCAGCAGTTTCACAAATCCCTAGCTGTAAAAATAAATATTCCTAATTACTGGCTGATATTCTGTACCCCTCAGTATTCTCTACTCAAACTGGTTTGTGTTCCTCTTCTCTGCTTCCACATGAGTCTTTAATTGTCCCTGGAAATTCAAAAAATGCCAACAAATTCTACATGCAGGGGAAATGGAACAAACATTATCATTCATTTTTGCTGTTTCTTCACGTTTCTGTAGCTTAAGTTTTTGCAATTTAAAAAAAGAGAAAATTGCTACAAATGCGGCTAAACAAGACTGCATTTATACATGTAATCCTGGAATAGATTTTATGTTGCATATTTTGATCATTGCTGCATTGTGCTAAATAAGTGAGGAGCTGTAGAAGCAGACTCTGGAAACCTATCTAATGAAATCCCTTGGGTCAAAAATGAATTCTGCTCCTAATCTTAACAACCTTATCCAAAATCTTGCTGTGAGATGAATGAGCTTTGTTACTAGAGATCCTTGAACAGTAAATTGGACTGAATGTTCCTCAGTGTTATCAACATACTCTTTTTAACTCATAAATCCTTCAAAGTGTTCTCAGATACTGGATGATGCTTCTGCAGAATTACTGCCATTGATATTTGCCATGCTAGGATAACCTCAGTGCAATATTAGCTATGGACTGAATATAAAATGGAACATTAGATTAGGAGCAGGGGTAGAGTTCTCAGTGCGTCAACAGACCCATGTTAACAAAGTTATTAATCTTACTTCCATTTCTTATGTGTGGAAATCATTACCGTGATGGTGACTGTCTGCAACTATCTCTTCATGGTTCAAGTGGCACTCTTATCTGGCTTAAAAGGCAATTCACCAGTTTTAGTGTAGAGTGCAGTGAATTTATCAGTGACATAATCATGTTGTATCGTTGATCAGATCTGCTGCAAAAAAAAATTATAACGAAGAAAGTAATCCATCTGCTGTCTTGTGCACATTCCTGGTCAGCTAAAGATGTGTCCCTTCAGCTGAGATTTCAGAGCAGGCTTTTCCCACCTAGGAACTGATGCTTTCTGAAACCAAGCAGAGCCTTCCTAGTCTCGCTATCAATGCTGCAGCATCTCTTTAAAGTGCTGCTTACCATGTGGACATCCACAGGGACCTTTGAGATCACAGAGGTGAAATTTAAATCTCCACATGGTAAACTTCTTGAAATTTTATATATTTGAAGATTGTTACTGGCTTCAGGAAAACAGTACAATATGAAGCTAAGAAGAATGAAATACCTGGATTGACTCTCTTGTAAATGGGTTACAAATATTTTGGGTGAGCTATCGTGTTTAATAAATAGCCAACTTAATTGGGAAACAGTGAAAACTTGGAATTTCTCTTGTTCATAGAGAATTTGTAGTGATTTATGAGAAAACTGTCCCAACTATTAGCTTTCTATGCTAACGGCTTCCCACACCTAGTTGTGGCACTAAAAGTATATTTGAATGAGGTAGGGAAGGGAAAGAGGGAGAGGAGGAAGATGGGCTTTCTCCACCATCATGGAAGACAAATGTGAAATATATGGATGGAGGAGATAAATGGATCAAGACCCAGAAATGTAGGGAAAGATTAAGTAGGCAAAAACATTTTGTGTAGAAAAACATGCCACCAATGTAAAAAGGGAGAGGGGGAAGAGCAGTGTGAGCCATCAGCCTTAACTGTGCTCCAAAATTTCCCCCGCCTGACATTTTCCTGGGAAGGCAAGAGAGGTAATTTGTCAGTGTGAATTCAGGTAGGATTATTTTTCTATTGCATATTTTTTTTAATCCCCCTCCCCAGTCTGGATCCTGGTACTATAACAATAAAATGGTGTACTGCTATACAAAATTTATGAACAATGTTAGTGGGGGATTACAGTAGAAGGCTATTGGTAAAAAGTGCAGATCATATACTCCTCACCTTGGAGGTAATGAACCTGCGGTGACACTAAGCTCAGGTATAAAGATGCATTTATAGTGCTTTTACCACAAACTAGCCTTAGTATGTGGGACTTTTTGTATTATGTCCGCTTATACTGCTGAGTGTTTTCACAGTTCAAATGATAGATATTGTCCATCCAAACTTGGGTTGTGCCTGGAGAGAGTATTTTTAAGTTATGTAACACTTGGGTGAGGCACTTATGGCTACAAGTCTACTACTAGTAGTGGTGGGAGCAATTTGAGGTGATGAATTAAGTATATCACACAAGAAGCCTATTGCCCATTTTTAAAGTGTATTGGCACTAAAAAGCTGAATGAGCCCAGTGACCAGACTCTTGAGTGTGGATCATGGGACTGGGATGAGGAAAGTGGCAAATTCACTACCTCTCATCCCACCTTTGACTCCCTCAAGGGCTACATATTGGTTCTGCTTATCCTCCCATTGCATTATGTAGTGGAACATCTGCACTTTTAGCATGGAGTGAATAACCATCAGCAGCATTATACAGTATTACAATGCATAACCCGCACTGTGTGCTTTGGGATGTTTTTAAAATCTGCTTTAAACAGCGATCACAGTTTTTGGAAAGTGTCCACAAGGACATTCACAGTATCATAGTATGATCTGCCTATTTTGCATGTGCTGGCTCTTTGGTACAGCTATCCAATTAGTCCCACTCCCCTGCCCTTTCCCCATAGCCCTGAAAATTTTTACCCTTCAAGTATTTATCCAATTCCCTTTTGAAAGTTAATATTGAATCTGCTTCCACCACTCTTTCAGGCAGTGCATTCCAGATCATAACAACTTGCTGCATAAAAATTTTTTTCCTCATGTCGTCTCTGTTTCTTTTGCCAATCACCTTAAATCTGTGTACTCTGGTAACCAATGCTTCTGCTACTGGAAACAGTTTCTCCTTATTTACTCTATCAAAACTCTTCATGATCTTGAACACCTCTATCAAATCTCCTCTTAACCTTCTTTTCTCCAAGGAGAACAACCCCAGCTTCTCCAGTCTCTTCACATAACTGAAGTCCCTCATCCCTGGTACAATTCTAGTAAATCTCTTCTGTGCCCTCTCTAAGATCTCATCATCCTTCCTGAAGTGTGGTGCCCAGAATTGAACACAATACTCTAGCTGAGGCCTAACCAGTGTTTATAAAGGTTTAGCATAACTTCCTTGCTTTTGTACTCTATGCCTCTATTAATAAAGCCCTGGATCCCATATGCTTTTTTGACAACCTTCTCAATTTATCCTGCTACCTTCAAAGATTTGTGTACATACACCCCCAGGTGTCTCTGATCCTGCACCGCCTTTAAAATTGTACCAGTTAGTTTATATTGCCTCTTCTCATTCTTCCTATCAAAATGTATCACTTCACACTTCCCTGGGTTAAATTTCATCTGCCATGTCTCTGCCCATTTCACCAGTCTGTCTATGTCCTCTGTTACTATCCTCC
Source organism: Heptranchias perlo (assembly GCF_035084215.1). Classification (NCBI taxonomy): domain Eukaryota; kingdom Metazoa; phylum Chordata; class Chondrichthyes; order Hexanchiformes; family Hexanchidae; genus Heptranchias; species Heptranchias perlo. The sequence goes on from NC_090352.1 coordinate 5,912,908, forward strand.
GCATTGTTTACTACATTTCCGAGTTTCATGTCATCTGCAAACTTTGAAACTATACCCTGTATACCCAAGTCCAGGCCATTAATATATATCAACATTATGTTATCTCTTTATTTTTCTACTTGTAAGGCCCACCTTCATAGTTCACAAGCACCTGATTTCAACATGAGCACAGAACAGAAAGCCTGAACTCTTGTGACTAACTAAATGTTAACTTTGCCCCTTCCTTGGCAAGAATGTAGGAAGAAAAACAAAGAACAGCCCAGTACCTTGCCTGGTCTCTTCTAAGTGTATATTCAGGACCCATCTGGACAGCTTGCATCTCTGGTCTACCTTGGTGCAAAACTCCTGTTCCTCAACTCCTTTCTGAATGATGTCAATTTATTTTTTTGAAAGCATCAACCAAGACCCCATTCACAGTTCTAGGTGGAAGTCTATTCCATAAGTTCTCCATTCTTGGGGGGCGATATTACTCTCTGATATTTGTAACACACAAATTTCTCTGTGCTGTTTTAATATGTTCTTTAACCTATTAAACTGGTTAACAAGAGTGTTAAAATAGTTCAGGGAGTAATTTGTGATATAAGTGCACCATATATGGTGTCAAAATAGCTAAAGATAAAGTTGAAAGAGATCCAGGGGTTTAGGAAACTCAACCCTCAACATGTCCAATCACTTACCAACAATCAACAAAGCAAACAGAATGCTGAATTATATAGCGAAAGTATAAGCTAAAGGAATTTCTGCTTAACTTCTGGTCAGACCACAATTTGAGTGCAATGTCCAATTCTGGTCACTGAGATACAAAGCAAATACTCGAACGTGGAGGTGATGCAGAGAAGAACTGTGAGGTTAAAGCTTGGAATATGAGGACTACTATGAAGAAAGATTGGAGAAAATTTGACTTATCAACCTTGAAAAGAAGCTGAGAAAGATTAGTCTTGGGGCCTCTGCTGTTTCCAATTCATATTCACAGCTTAGTTCAGAAACTGAATGCGAATTGGTCAGATTCACAGATGATACTAAACTAAGAGGGTAGTTGAATCTGAGGAGGCAGTGCAGGAACGACAGAGTGAGTTAGACACAATTGTAAATGGACAGATTAATGGAAGATTGAATTTAATGCAGATGAAAGTAAAGTACTAGCATCTGTATTATGAGAAAAGGCTGCAGAAACTTGGGCTTTTAAACCTCGAAAGGAGACAGGTAAGAGATGATTGTCTAAAAGTACATAATGGCATAGAAAGAATAAGTTGCAACATTAGAAACTATACGTGACTGTACAACAAGGGGCACAGATTCAAATGAATGAAATACTAGATTCAGTGTCCACCCTGTTGCACTATGGCTACCGTATGTAATATTTACAGGATGCACTGCAGCAACTCTTCTCCTACCAAGAAGGAGAGCAGCAATATCAAGGGAACACATCCAAGTCTCTCACCACCCTGATGTGGACATATATCGCTGTTCATTGTTGCTGGGTCAAAATCATGGAATTTCCTATGTAACAACATTGTGGGAGCACCATCACCACAAGTTCTGCAGCGGTTCAAGGAGAAGATCCACTACCACCTTCTCAGGGCAACGAGGGATGGACAATAACTGACCTTGCCAGCGTCACCCACATCCTGTGTACTAATTATTTTTTAAAAAGCAAATATAGGACTGCTGTCAGGAAGTTCTTCACACAAAGACTGACCAGCTTTTGGAATGGGCATTTGGTTAGGATAGTGGAGGTAGAAACCCTGGAATCAGTTGGAAGCTGTGATGGGGGAACTGTCATATATTTCTGGATAAATAAACATTCTTGTGATATGGGCCCACTTATGAATACTGCTAAGTATAATTTCACCACCTAAGCGTGCAATAGTTACTTAAATAACATGTAGCTTGTGCTTTTAATTTATAATCCGGTCCCCTAGCTCTATTCTAGTTTGGCACAAAGAACTAATCATGTCCTCTAATTGCAGATTCGATGGGTGGTTCTGTTGGTTATATTTTGCCCCTTATGGGAAACCTAAACAACACTCATTAAATAGGGCCATAATACCTTGTAACATGTAAATGAGGTCTGTTACTTCAGTCTAAACTACTTTCATCTATTTAATTCAAAGCAGTGGGTTTGCCACAAAATGTATTTCCTTTAAATATTGCTACCAACTGTTAAATGTTGCTTTGCATGAATCAGGGTGGTATTATCAAGAGTAAGGAAGAAATGGAATACAAATTTTATTGAAAGCGCCTCCTAAAACTGACACATATATATACTTATTGCAGAAATGAATGGAAAATTAAATTTTCAAAGACTGATGTCAGTTTAATTGAAACTGTTTTCATAGTAACTGATGCCATTTTACTTCAATGTAGTTATTACCAAAATTGGCTCTTTATCTGCATGAAAAATGTTTGACTGCTTTATGACAAACCAGTTTTTCTTCATCGTGCATGGTTTTTTGGTGCATCCAAAGGCGAACTTGTATATGACCAGAAGAATATTTGTTGCTATTCTATGGAACAACATTTATCCTGCAAAAATTTTGATTGACCCCCATGAGTGACCTTGTATTATGCTTTTCTGCCATTGGTGAGAAAGACCTTAATAATTAATGAAAGAAAAGCACAAACTGTCACTGTTGCAGTATCCCATACTTAATTTTTATTTTTAGTTATGAATTTTCTCCACTTCTCTCCTGAAGGCATTGAATTCCCTCTCGCAAAGACTAAATGAGCTGGGTTTCACTGCTGGGATTCTGCTGATGCCAGACCTCCTTGAGAGAATGCATTATGATGAATCTGCATTTGTGTCATCCATGTTTCTTGTTATTTTACCCTGCCTATTGTGTGTGTCTTACACCCTCCACAACCTCACTAATACAGCCTCCTGTGCGTACCTGTACTGGTGGTGATAGTGACGTAGGGTGCTATGAGGTGTGGTCATTCTTGGCAGTGCTGGCCATAGCTTAATCTGTCGTTACATTTCTGGAACAGAAGAGCAACAAAATGTCAAAATACTTGCTTTCAAACCACTACATCACTGCATGATACTCTCTCTGATGTTACTGAAGTTTAGCGTGTGCCTGCGTCAGGTTCAGTTCATGGGACAGCATTACATGGAATGAACATTATAGTACTAACCACAAGGTTTGAGAAAGCCTTGGGCTTCATTGGCGCCTACCGCCTTGATGCTCTCCCAGTGATGGATGTCAAGGATGAACTCCTCAAAAGGGATCAAGACTTGAATTGTTTCAGGCCATCAGCTGTACAGGTCTGTTCCTGTTGTCTGAGGACCATCTTGTCCTGCAGGCAGAAGAAAAGCACAAAGAGTAGTGACAATATCCTACATCTGCACTACTTCGGGACATACTGTTATGCTATTACTGCACTGGGTGACTACCTCTTACTGCTTAACATCTTCCTGAATGAAAGAATTAAAACACTGGCAGAATTACTTCCTTTCACGTCTCCTTATGGCAGGTGCTTGTAATGCATAACAGTATTGTTCGCTTACCTTAATAGATTTCTTAATTTGTGACATCTTTTTCCTAATATCCTTACAGATCCTGGGATTTACCTTTCCTGCAACCTCATCTCATGCACATACTGGATGCTTTGGGGAGCGGGGAGCCATCAGTTCTATTAACCTTATCCCACCTCTTTTTCCAGCACTGTCAGTGAACCTCACTTTCCTTTCTCTAAATGGCTCCACAGTTCGCAATTTCTACATAAACACCTGTCATGGACTCTTTTGTGCTATTTCAGACACTTAAATGGCTGTTTACTGCATTTTAACAAGTACTGGGCAGTATTATTGATTCTGCCGCTTCTCTGGTATTTAGCCTGCTGGTATTTTTAAGTGTGTGTTTTACTACTCCACAAAATAGAAGAATCATCAGTTGACGAGTATGCTTTGTAGTAACAAGAGCTTGCATTTTTGGAGCACTTCTCACACATAGGGAGACGATTCAAAGCGCTGTACATCAAGGAGGTAAAAAAGTGGATGTTGTAAGGGGTAGAAAGTGAAAACCAAGAGAATTAGGGTGAGGGGGCAGAAAGCACTGTCGAGCAAAAGAGTTTTGAGATTTTTGAAAGCAGGGAGGGAGGTGGAGGGAGCTAGTCAGGAGCTGAACAAGTGGCCACCAGTAATGGAACAGGAGACCAGAAGAAGCCTGATGTTAGAGGAGTGGAAGGTGGATGTGGGGACATGAGGCTGAAGGAGACTACTCTAGTAGGGTGGGACAAGGCCAAGTAGGGATTTCAAAGTAAGGACAAGAATTTTGAAGTCAACTACCTTAAGGCAAAGGGAGCCATTGGAGCTTGGAATGGACAGGGATTATGAGAGTGCAGGACATTGTGCAGGTGGGAATGCAGGCTGTGGTATTTCAAATGAGCTGTAACTTGTGGACGGTTCAAGTGGGGAAGCTGGCTAGGGACATAATGATGGCATAATCTAGGGTTTTGGCGGTAATGGAAGAGAACCAGGGTCGAGGTGAGTAATAGTCTGGTGGAGGAAGAAACTTGGTCATGGAATGTAATGTGGGGAGGAAACTGTGCTTGGGCCAGGCAGTGTGCTGAGGTTCTACACCTCCTGACTCAGCCTTATGTGCAGCTGGGCAGATTGAGGCCAGAGGCATTGTGTGTTGGTGGGACATCAACTGGAGAGATGTTTGGCTTACCCAGGTGCGTCGATGCTGGACAGGAAGTTGGAGAATCTTAACAGCTTTGTCTTGAGGGAGGAGGCTGAGTGGTAGAGCTAGGTGTTGCCAGTATACTTGTGGATACTGACCCCATGCTTCCAGATGATAGCGCCATAGCATGTAAATAATGAAGACGAGGGGACCAAGAATGGACCCTTGGGATAGGCCAAAGGTGACAATGCAGAAGAGAAGAATGCAACAGGAAGCTCTATAATGGCTGGGTTCTGATGGATATGAGTGGAACCAGGAGAGTACGATGCCATGAGGTGGACTGCGGACAGGAGACGTTGGAGGAGGATGGAGTGGTTAATGGATGAGGAGAGATGGAGAGCTACAGTACAGTTGCACAAGATGTCATTTCTGACTTTGACCAGTGAAATCTTAAAGTATTCACTTTGAGATGAGGTGAAGCAGGTGTGTAGTTGTGAGACAATGATGTGTTCCGGGACCTTGGAAAGAAAGGAAAGATTGTATTTAGGGTGGTGGTTGGAGAGATTGGAGGGAATGAGGGGTGGGTTCTTGAGAAGGGGACTGATAATGGCCGCCTTGAAGGAGGTAGGGATAGTATTGGAGGAAAAAGACAGATTGATTACTTTGACAAATATGGGGCTTAGAAGACAAGTTTGGGAGGTCACCCTCTGGGTGTCACATGATTGAAGACTCAGGTAGTAGGCATGATGAATGCATTGAGGGAGAGAAGTTGCAGATAATGGAATGAGTGAAGACTCACTTAGATGAAGAGAAGTAAGAAGAAGTGAGAGTTGAGGCAAAGGCAGTGTGTATTACCTCAGAGTGATGTGAAAAAGCTCGTACGTTCCTTGTTTTTTCAGTGTAATTTGAGTTATTTTGTGAGGGTGAGGATATGCGAGAGGGAGGTCTGAGGAGACAGTTTAAGGATGAAGAATTGGAGTTTGAAGTTATTTTTGCTGTCCAGGAGTGGTAAGCAGTTTTGGGCAGGGAGAAGAATTGATGTTGGTCAAGGTAGATCTAGCGATGGACAACCAGGTTGGCTGATCACCAAGTGCATTTGAGCTTAAGGTCCATAGATTTGAGGCTGTAGAGATGGCTGTTGTACTAGGGAGAGCAGTGAGGGTGGAAGTCGAGGGTGTCACAGGTGGAGACAAGACAATTGTGAAGGAGATCAGGGGAGGCATTGATGTCATCATGGGTGGCAGGCCAGAGGAGGGGAAGTTAGAATTAGAGCGAACGGACCAAAGGCAGGTATATGGAGTTAGATCACAGATCAGCCGTGATCTTATCAAATGGCGGAGCAGGCTCGAGGGGCTGAATGGCCTACTCCTGTTCCTATGTTCCTATGAGCACATGAGAATGAGCAAGGGTGGGGGGTATTTTTCCAGAGGCAGAAGGTGATAGTGGAGGGATTTGAGACAGGCAGTGGGACATGTATGAGAATGGAGATGAAAAAGTGAGTTGGAAACAGTAAATTCTGGCTAATGTATATATCACACCAAGATATTGAGTGTCCTATATATTTCATTCCATTTTATTCTTTTCTATTAGCTGAATGATATTCGAGGTAATAATTTCCCTGATGCAAAGATTATTCTTTATAATTTATCTTTCATTTACTTTCTACCTTGTAATAAAGTAATCTGATTCCCCAGCATCCCTGAATGATAATGTTGATTCTAAAATGAACAGCAAGTAAGATCTCATAAAAATTCAAATATATTAGGTGTTACTAATACTCGTTGGAATTTTTTTAATCCCACATGATTTTACTCATTTAATACAGTAGTGCATTTATTTGACTTTGCAGCAAAGCAATACTTTTATCATAATTTTTAACCTTGTAAATGAACAAAATAGTTATAATTTTATTCTGTACGATTTTTTTTGCCTCCTCTTCTCTTAGGGGGCAGCATGAAGAAAAACAAATCAGTCTGAAATGCCCAAAATAAAACCTTTTGATTACGCATAAAAATAACATCTGGACCACTGTGATTTTGGAGCACTTACAGCACTTTACCACAATATCAGAAAATACGTCAAAGGAGCAGGAACCTTGGTGTTAAGATGCTATTAGAAAAAAAAAGGTTCTTAATACTCTGCCATCCTGAGAGACATCCTTGCTGCACTGACATCGCTGTTAAGCTCAATGAGATGGCCTCAGCTACTTCCAGTAACGATAATGTATTTTTTTCAATCATCCGCAGAGTTACAAGAGAGTATAGGTATAGGAGATTATGTTGATTCATGATGGCTGACGTTCATGTTCTGGCTTGCATAAATAAATACATTGAAAGCAAAGCAGGTAATTCAGGGGCTGTGAACTGCTTCTGGTAGTAACTTGCTGAGCCGAAAATGGCAGCTCCGACTCGCAAGTATAAATCAAATCTGAGATACTAAAAGTTAATCTTTAATAGTGATTAATTGAGGGGTGAACTGATAGGGGTTTTCAGGATTTTGAAGAGTTATAATAATGATAGATTGCTTCCATTGATCAGTGAGACAGTAATCTGGGGGCACAAGTTTAAGATAATCACAAAAACAATTGAAGGAGTTAGAAAAAAATCTTTACACTGATGGTGGCTAGCATGTGGAATTCTCTGCCACAAATCATTGTTGAAGCAGAATCCATAAATATTTTCAAAAGGGAATTAGTTGCTTGAAAAATAGGAATATTAAAGGGAGCGAGCAAGGGAGTGTTATTAGACTAGGTGGTTCATTCACAGATTTGATGGACCGAATGGCCTGTAACAATCTATGATTAATACAATAGACCTCCTTCTATTGAAGATTTATTGATAGCCTGGAGGTTTTTAATAAAACTGTGAAGTACTGTACTCTTGTCACAACTAGAAAATTGTGTATAAAATTCCTTAAATACATTTTAATCTTGTTTTGGTCTAGATCATTTATACTTGAGTAGTGTTAAATTCCATTTGCTTTAAAAGGGAAACTTTACAGATTCCAGTGTGCTGTGTTTTATTGCAGTAGGAAAATGTGTGACAAAATTCTTGTGTACTCCCATGCCTGTTCTATCAACAAGACTGCTTAAATCCATCTCTGCAACATTTCACTCTGCCTCCATCCCTACCTCAGGTCTCTGCCACTGAAACTCTTACTCATACTTTTGTCACTCCCAGATTTGTTTATTCCAATACTCCCTTTGCAGGCCATCCTTTGTCCATGCTCCATGGATTCCAACCTGTCTAAAATAAAGCTACCTTTACGGTGTCCTCGTTCCTCCCCTACCCCCAAGCTTTTCTCTCATCACTTCCTTGTGGACCTACATTGACAGCCTGACCCCCACATTTGTAACGTTCATCCTTATCTCCATGACCTCGCTCCACTCACCTCTGTAACCTCTTTCAGACTTGGTTTCCTTCCACAGACTGGCTTCATATCCATCTCTTCTCCCTTTGCCCCATCAGTGGCAGAGCTTTCAGCTGCCTTGGCCTTGCTATCTGGGCCTCCCTCCTTAGGTCTCTCTGCTTCTTTTCGTTCCTTCAAAAACATTTTTAAAACCTATCTTTCACCCAAGCCTTCAGCCACCCATGCTAAACGCCCTCTGCCCTGGCTCAGCATTTCCCTTCTTCCTATTACTACTCTGTAAATTGCCTGCTGACATTTGTTACATTAAAGGTGACATATAAGTGAAAGTTGTTGTTGATTAAAGTCTCCAGACTCTGGCATTTATTGGTTCTAATGAAATGAGTTTTGCCAGTCTCAATCTGAACCCATTTATTAGTCAACAGGGGTCACCGATACAAAGCTTGTCAGTTGGGCTAACATAATCACAAAGCTTTTGAAACGGGGATAATATGTTTTGTTTATAGATTTAAGTAGAGGTCTAACTACACAAGTTCCCAAACAAATTTGTTTTGTGGGTTTAAAAGTGCTGAGTTAATTTGCTAAAGGCCAGAAACCTCTGACGTAAATATAATTTTTAGTTCGGATCAAATCGTTCGTAGTTCAGAATTCCATGTTGCAGAGCCCCTTTAAGAATGCTCCATTATCAGTTTGATATTTAAATTATCTTGTAAGAATGCAGGATTGCACTGGGAATTAATATCCACTTGGCAGTCAATTTGACTAGTCCAATTTAATTAGCTACCAATATTTAGCAAAGCTAAAAATGGGAATTGGGCCGTGCAATGTGAGATGAGCATTTTACCTCAATTGGAAAAAGAAACCTTTTTGAATTTTTTTCAAACTTATTACCCGTAACCAGGTTACAGCTGCTATAATTTTCTGAATTTCCAACTCATTTAGATAAGATATAAATAAACGGTGGCTGCATGATTTCAGTTAAGATGAATTACAAACATCTCTCTGCAATGCCATCTTAAAAAAAATCATAAATTGAATTGATGCATAAATACATTTTGATTTTATGTCCCAGTTGTTATTGATCAACTTTTACTGAATTGTGGTAGGTGGACCAAGGTCAAGTAATTGAATTACTGTGTTGGGAATGCATTGAAAATATCAGTCACAAAGCCTGTATTTGTCTCTGTTGTTCAATAACTAAATAGGAGTGTGCTGCAAGAGGTTTACTCTCTCTAATGGAATACCTTGGAGAGTGCATGCTGAGGGACTGCTGGCATGTCTGATTCTGACAGTCTATCAGATATCATCTAGTAGCCGCAGTGCACTGGGTGTTTAACACATTAATTCACGCAACTTGTATTTGTAGCCAGCATTGGATAACAGGCTGATTTACAATAAAGTGTTTTGTTCTCCATAAAATGCTGAATTCTAGTAATCACTATTAAGTACTACAGTGAAAAAAATTCTAGTTTGTCTGTGTAATCTTTGAAATCAAGAGCCTGTGTCTCTCTCTATCTATCGATCTCTCTCTATATATGTGTGTGTGTATATATACATATATATATATATATATACACACACAAAGAATGGAGTGGAAATATCCATTAAGTTCTCGTAATCTATTTTGCTCTATCTCATGAAATTGAAAACCCCATCTCACATTAAATTGCACAAACAGATTCACTCACAAGCCGAACCATACCTGATGCAGTGCATCACACCATTGCTTTTAAATGCTTCTGTGATTTTAATAATGTATAGTATATTTTCCTATATTTTGCAAAATACAAAAAGTATAAATCCTTCAGACCCTTCCTAACAGTTCATGGTATTCAATACATAGTGTGATTGTGATTTTATAAAGATAAAAGTTCAAAAAAATCTATAGACTATGAAGAATTACATAAAGCCTGGCTGTGAGTTTAAAGTAGTCATTCAGTGTTGGAAATTTGCTTACCTTAATGTCATCATCCAAAATGCTGAACTGAATTATTGCCTTGTAGCTCATTGCTCGCCATCTAATATGCTATATATAAAAACACGTACAGGCTTAGCAAGATGAGGGATGTTGGTGTTGGGGAATGGAAAGCTATTCAGTTTAGATGCGGAGGAAAGCTCCCTCGACTCTGCTCCAAAAATGCATCTGTTCCAACCTCAGAAAAAATATTTTCTTATTAGTAGTAATATTTTTCTATTTCCAGCACCAATCATCCTGTGTGAAATTGCCAGTTACTCTCAGATTAGGGGCAATTGTGTGCTGTCCCATGCCCACTATGAACTTGGTCAGGGCAGGAGTTGAATATGGATGAATGCTGAGATTTCTCCTTAACATTCAATCGATCATTCGCAAAATTTATCTAAGGAGTCACCCTAAGCAGAGGGTGAGGACTGGTGAACACCTTCGAAAATGGTTGGATTTTCAGCCGTTAAAATCTGGACAAATGAAGCTGAATACTAGGGCCACATACCAACAGTTTCTGTCTCATGCAGAGAATCAGCGTTTAACTGCAGTGCCCAATTCATCTGTGTTTGTAAATGAGTGCTGAGCCACCCCATTCAAACTTCCTGCACCCTGCTGCCACTTATGGTTTCCATGCTTGGCGGGACAGGAAGAGTCAGGGGGAGAGGAACTTCAGGGAAAGGTCATGAGAAAGAATGGAAATAATGGAAATGCTTGGAGAAAAGAGGCTCTGATATAGATACATATTGAATCTTGGAGCATGTGTGTGTGATCTATTAATAGCAAACATAATGCAACTCAACATTTTAGGGTTTTAAGAGAAATTCTCTGTTCTTGTGCCCCCAGTGTGAGCCTCATATGCAGAGAGTGCATATAGGAAATTTGGATGCGCTCTGCCCATGATTTGTCGACCATTATGAGGTTTTGATTTGAACCTGTCCCGCATGCTTTATATCCTATTATTGTCACACAGCAGCTGCTGTAGTCTTTTTAATGCTGCATGTCCATTAGGGTTTCTGCATCAGTGGCCCCGATATGTACGGGGAGGAAGCGGGGGCGACTGTCAGCGGCCGGAAAGCCCGGAGGTCCTGCGGAATTTAATGGCGGGACCCAATTTGAGGTTTTTTTTCTCCGTTTCCTGCCCGACAGCCAGCCAGATTGAGAGACTGACTGACTGGCTGTCGAGCGGGAAGCCTGCGGTAGAAGACAGCAGCCAGGAATCGGAGGGGGGGAGGGGAGGTGGGAAGAGATCGCGGGGTGGGGTCAGCAGATCGCGGGGAGGGAGGCAGATCATGGATGGTTAGTTTGGGGGGCCGGGGAGGTGGGGGGGGATGCACTCCTGCTCCTCCTGGCCCACAAGCAGTGTTGGAAAAGCACTTATCTGCTGGATCCAGCAGCTCTTGCCTCCCTTTAGCTTCCGGGTTTCCTGAGCCTTTGGAAACCCGCCCCGCAGCCGCAAAATCCAAATGGTTGCTAAAATCTGAGGCTCGCAGCCTCATTAACATATTATAATTACTGACCCGTTTCTCGAGAGCAGGCTACTCGCCCTCCTCCACCCCCCTCCCCCCCAACATGCCCCGGTAAAACCGGAAGTAGGCGCATCCGCGGCAAGTTGGGGTCGGGTTTCCCATTTTTAAGAATTTAATCCCCGGCCCTCTCCTGCCCATATGGTCAAAAATCAAAAATTTCTGGGGGGGCACCTCCTAGAAATTAGTAATTATATCTTACACCACCAGTACTTGCAGCCCCCTTCAGAAATATTTGTAAAAAGCCCCATCACTTGCCATGATATAGGTGGCCTTCCAGCTGAAGGAGCTGACCACGACTGAGTGTTGCCGACTGGCACACTCCAAGATGCAGGAGTACGTGCTGCGGGACGCAGTGAGGCGAGGTGCGACCTATGCAAAGGCTCTATGGGGAAAGGCCATCATGTAAAACCATCCCATCTTGTATTGTACACCATGAATCATAAGAAATACTGTGTTTTAATTGTAATAATGAGATTGCTTTGTGTATGACCTGTGGTGTTCTTGGTTTGAAATGTACTGGTTTGGAATTGTGATATTTACTTTGAACTGTGTGTACCTTTTAAATTCTATGAAATAATGTATATTTTGAAATGAAAAGAAATAGCTGTGCAGAATCTGTGGCTTTGAGCTTATGAAGCATCATGTAGGAACGTAGGTACGTAGGAACGGGAGTAGACCATTCGGCCCCTCGAGCCTGTTCAATTGAATTAGATCATGGCTGACCTGTATCTTAACTCCATCTATGTAGTGGTAGATGGAGGCGTGACTGTATGTCACAGAATGGCGATAGCCAAATAAGGAATGCATGACATCAATGGCAAATTTAATATTATAAATTTACTTGAGTGAGCTACTAGAGATGTCAGTGGGTAAAACAACCAAGACTATTACCTGCTGACCTCAAACAGCAGATGGTGTTGTGTCTGTAACTGAACCTCCTGCAGGTTGTATGCTCAAGAGATGATTAAAGTATTAGTGGATACCTGAGTGCCTCCAATAGGTATCGGACCCCTATTTTGAAACAGAAGTGGTTAGAGACCAACTGATTTAAAGTTAATAGTAGATAGATCAGATGGTATTCTTTAAATGCAGGACCCTATGGGGATTAGTGACTGCTAGCCAACCGATTGGAACCTAAACTGTCTGCCAAAGCCTGCTGATATGACACAGCAGACAGAGACTGCGACCTGCTTGAGCAGTCACCAGAATATGTTAGTTTTCTTCTGTGTTCGTTCAGTGCCGGAGCTAAAATAACTATGAACAATCAACTGGACATTTTGGATTGTAAAAAGTGAAGTATTGTACCTTAAAGTTATGGTGTTTACACTGAGTATGCAGCAAAACATAATTACTATTGTTGTAAGCCCTGACATTATTTTGCACAGCAATTGGCCTCAATGTACTTAAGATATTAAATTTTGGGGGTGGGGACTGCCTTGAGCTTCCCTGATGGCTCATTAGGCAATAGCAATTTTTAGCTGAGCCATGCAGACCAGAAGGTCCCAGGTTCAATTTTCAGTCTGTGCTGTCAGCTGATCTGGACTGAGGCAGTATAATTGGCTTGAGCACCTCCAGGCTGGAGAGTGGAAAATATCAGCCAGAGTTCCGTCTTCTTATTGCTGTCCAGTGGCTCCTGCTGGAAAGTGTGTGTGTGTGTGTGTGTGTGAATGTCAGATGATCATAGGATCAGGCTTGGCCGTGATTCCCACCCCTGGTAATTGCTGTGAACTTATTCTCTAGACTCGCACATGAAGACTGGCTCTTTGGGTGAGGTGCCAAAGGGAGCCTGGCTCCTGTGGAACCATAAACCAGCAAAGTTATGGTATTCAAAACCATGAAGGATCTAGACAGAGATAGAGAGAAACTGTTCACATTGGCAGAAGGGTCAAGAACCAGAGGACATAGATTTAAGGTGATTGACAAAAGAACCAAAGGTGACAGGAGGAAAACTTTTTTTTACACAGCGAGTGGTTAGGATCTGGATCACCGCCAGAGGGGACGGTGGAGGCAGATTCAATCATGGCTTTCAAAAGGGAACTGAATAAGTACTTGAAAGGAAAAAATTTGCAGGGCTACAGGGATAGGGCCGGGGGAGTGGGACTAGCTGGATTGCTCTTGCATAGAGCCGGCACGGACATGATGGGCCGAATGGCCTCCTTCCGTGCTGTAACCTTTCTATGATTCTAAGTCATTGCCTTCAGGAAAGAGTAGGGGGTGGTTGGGGGGAAAATCAGCAACAAATGCACATGAAGACTCTTGCCTGTGATTTCTTTGCCTCACTTGCTGAGCTCCTGATCTTAGCCCACAGCATTCTGGGGAATTGCTTACGAGAAGCTAGTTTTCAACAGAAAAGAGAAGGGTTGAGGGGTGATAAAGGTCTTTAAGATTGGGAAAGTATTTGAAAGTATACGTAGAGAAGATGTTTCCACTTGTGGGGTCATAAATATAAGACAGTCACTAATAAATCCAATAGGGAATTCAGGAGGAAGTTCTTTACCCAGAGAGTGGTAAGAATGTGAAACTCGCTACCACAGGGAGCAGTTGAGGTGAATAGCATAGATACATTTAAAGGGAAACTAGATAAACACATGAGGGAGAAAGGAATAGAAGGTTGTGCTGGTAGGGCTCGATGAAGAGGGGTGGAAGGAGGTTCGTGTGGAGCATGGACCACTTGGGCCTAATGGCCTGTTTCTAAGCTGCACATTCTATGTAAACACACCTTGGCACTGCTCTTGTGCATTTTGTGGTGGCTGGTTTCAGGTTACCCGTCTGCTCTATTTACAGTTGGCATATGGCTCGTGGAGACCACGGATCCTTTGTTCAAGGGTAACAACGGTTCAGCTAGGACAAAAAATAATATATTTCATATTTTTATTTTAAAAAGTTACTACAATATTTGAAATCATGGGATGTTGTAAAAATAAATCCCCTCAATCTTTTTAATTTTAGAGCTAAGTTTAATAAGAAAGAAAACTACTGTGTTTTAGCCTTTGGATTGTCAGTTTTAGATGCAGCTAAAGCTTGGTGTCTCCCAGTTTACAAAATCGGATCTGCTGGGCTCATTGATTACTGCTTGTAATCCCTGTCAGTCATCCAAGACCAGTGGGCTTCAGTTTAAGGTCCAGCCATGCAGAGAACCCTGTTAACATTCCTTGGCTCCTGCCTGGCTGGAAATGTAACCGCCTTGTTTAGGAGAGAGCTCAGCATAGGCCTGGATACATGTAAGTGCAAAGCTGTCTCCCAAAATATAGAGGCTTACACATCTAGGGAAGGGAGAGGGGAGAATCCCACTTCTCTAAGCACTTATTTTAAGATCAGGAGGTTTACACAACATCTAGACTGTGCTTTGATTTGACATTGCATTGGATTCACACTCCATGTGGTATCAAACCGAAGTGGTGCGACAGTATCTCCTCCAGAGACTCTTGCGCTGGAGTCATGTCGAGCCCTCACTTGGCTTTACACTGGCAAGTTTAGTGTTGGTGTGAAGCTTAAATCATTTGCACCAACACCAAACTTGCGATGTAAATGGACTCTTAAAGTGATATCCTTGTAATATATCCTGTAATTTATATTGAAATTGTTTTCCTATCATTTGCCCACTTGCCCACAATGAGTCAGGATAAAGTGAATTTCCCTGAGATTGCATGTTGGAAACAGCAGGTTTTTTACACTAATAAATGCCAACTATGTACCCGAAAGACTGACAAAAGGAAAGCGAGGATAGGAGTAGGAGGTGAGAAAAGAATCCCTGAAGCAGCACACAAGAGCTGTGAAACCGAGAAGCTGGAGTTTTGAGCCAAATAAAACATTCAAATGAAAAACCACCCACACAAAGACAGCAGGAGGACCTGGATGAAGGAAAATGGGCCCCATAGGCAGGGAAGGTGGCGGGAACAACCTATCCGTCAGAGACACAAACCTGGCAGACTGTCAAAAACAGGCGCCAGCAACAGCGGGAAAATCTTTTTTTAAAAAAAAGCATGGTAAGCATTCGATCAGGCAGATAGAGACAGCAGGAAACCCAGGGGGTGGGGGGAACAACTTGCAGAATTGATCTCTCAGGAAAAAACACTCAAATGTTTCATGAATCCTTTACTTAAGCATAGAAAGGGGAAAACTGAAGCAAGGGAAGAAGAAAAAGCTAAGTGACTGTTCCAAATTTACTGTTATCCGGAAGCAAGTTTGGCAATGTTGGCCCTGTCTTGGAGCTGTGAGGCTGTTTGAATAGCGCTGCTGAACGTAAAGGTATGAACATCTGTAGCTTCTGGAACTTATGAAATCCCAGTAAATATTGGATGTACGCAGTTAGAGGTGTGATTGGGTGACAGGTTGCCTTATAATGGGAAAACCATATGGAGATATCAGCTAGAGGCATGACTGGTGATGCCCAAATAAGAAGTGTACAACATACATAACAAATTTAATATATCATAGATATCAAATATTCATTGTGACACCACAGTCTCATTGTCCATCATTATCACTGGTCACCACCCCTGTATATTTTGCCTGCCCTGATGGGAAAGGTCCCGTTATTCAAAAAAGGAAAAAATGAGGCTTCAACTACAGTTATCCACTTTCTCGATTTTACTGCCTCCAATGCAATTCTCCTGAGGTGAACCAGTTCTTTGAATCTGAGCAGGTTGCATTTGACCCAGAATTTATAAAGTGTCTCTGGGAAGAAAGGATGCAACTGTTTTGATTTTGCATTCGATTTACGGGGTCTGATTGTCCGAGCTGCTCTTCGTATATTTTGCTTAGCTTGAAAAAATCAGTAGCAATACTGTTGAGTCAAGAGCTACAGCAAGGACTAACTGAATTGCACAAGCAAGAGTGGCAATGTGCCATATTGATCCTGCGTTCTGAGAGAGCTGTGGACCTATCCCGAGAGGGGCTACATTCCAACCTCAGGTTCCATCTTTGGAAAACGGAGTGACTATTGACTATGTGGCCGATCACATCATCGATCAGGGCACAATGGCTATGGACACCGCAGCAGGCCCTGCGTCGTACTATTGACCCTGTACGATTTAGGAGTTAGGATTAGTGGTCAGGGCTAGGCTTGGGCTAGTGGTTAGGGTTAGAAACCTTATTATTATGGACAACACGCTATCAGTAGCACAAACCGCCATTGCCAGCGTCGTTGTCACTAGACACGTCATTTGGAGAAACCTATCATTTGCATCCCCCTTGTACACTGTGAGCGCAAAGTCCATTTTCTGAAAAAACTTTTTATTTAAAGATATTTGTAAAAGCAAAAATAAAGGTTTTAATCGTATTATAGCAACAACAATTCCAAAATAGTGATGACAGCTGGAATTACAAAATATCCAATATTGCAACACCAACATGAGATGTGAAATCTGACAAAAAAAGACAGTAATTCTGGAATAACCAAGATTCTTTGGCCTCTCAGCATCAAGAGCGCATGGGGAAAGAATACTCGGGTAGGCTGAGCATGACCAAAATATATGTGGCTGCTCTTGGAGCCAGCAGGCAGAATCTAATGATTAAGGTCAGAACCAACCTCGAATGTCATTACTAAATAATGGATAATTAGCACAGGTCATATTTTATTACAAACCCAAGGCTAGGACTTTTAGTAAAGCTCACCTTAATAGGCTATATGAAATGTGTCATTGACGTTTCAGACCCTAGGATAGGACTTTGCAAAAAAAAAAGTAGTTTCTGTAATAGGTGGACTGTTGTAATTCTCATCGAACACATCACTGACGTGAGATGTGGTATTAGCCCGGAACTAGAGCACCGAATGGAAGTGTATGTCAAGATACCAGTAACAGCCGTACTACTAACAGGATCATCTGATGAAGGACTACTCTCACCAGAGCCATGACCTTAATCATTTCCTATTAGTTTTGTATTTTGAATTTCTTCCACTACTGCAGCGCAAAAATAGATAACCTACAGGGTTCTTTACTGAGCCTTAAAAACAAATTAAACATAATTGTCCTCTTAACTGAACTTGGAGTACAAGCTGGTTTAATGCCATTTAACAAAGAGGTGTGCAGCGAATCTAATATTCTCATTAAGCTTCCCTTTTGATCTCTTCCATTGTCACACCTAGGATTCACAAAATCGGAGCTAGCCGATGATTATGCTTTAAAAACGTTGTCCGAAATTTGAATTCAGTATTTTGCCTCTGTTAATTTGAAAGTTTCACAGAAGTGCACTCATAGGCAAGCTCTTTGAGCTGTTGTCAGTCTCAATTACAGGCAGGCGCATAGTAATGAGTCCTTTGAGAGCTCACTCAAAATCAGTGAGGAGTGGGGAGCCATTTTCAAAGTAAAGTTGTCTCATCCACAACTGTAATGAAAGCATTGATGAGCATAAAGCCTGATTTTTGTAACGTATAAACCTACTGTTAGAGATATACTTACAGCGGATATTGTGTGCGTTACAATAACGGCACTCTTTCACGTTCTTTCGGGGCTAACCTTGGATTGTGCATGAATGTGTAGTGGATACCAACTATTTCAGTAGGCAGAGCATCCAGGATGGCATTGCTATTAAACACACTTTGTACTTGATCAATAGCGAGTTCTCTCTCTCTGGCACATGCATCCCGATCGATGATTGATCTTCCAGTTAATAGGTACCTACTCGGAAAAGTAACTGTTTTAAAACCACCAAGTGTAATACTTCAACCTTCAATGTATTTAGATTTCAATGGATTCTTCAATGATTTATTTTTTAAAGGAAGTTTACTAGTAAATATTGCCACATTGAACCAGTACCCGTTTTTATTTCATATTTACTTGTCTTTTTTTCATTAATTTGCAGCAGGTTTGAAAGATTTAAAAATTGTAAAGAGGATTATGTACAGTATGACTGTTAATGGCTGTGCATTTTGCTTAAGAAGCTTAAAAGATAACATGGAAAAGCAACTGACTGAAAAGTAATGAGAATTGCAGTATCCAAGAGAATTTGGCAAATGTGTGTTTATCTAACAAAAAAATCTGAAAAAATTGAAAGTGATGAAATAAAAGTTCATGATTTATTTCACTGATTGATGTCACAGCTAGCTGACATTATGAATGGTTCTTTCTCCTTAGGTACTGTCCCCTCCCTTTCAAAACTGCCGTCATCATCCCCCTCAAAAAAAACCACCACTGACCCCATGTTCTTGCAAACTATCGCCCAGCCTCCCTTTCCTCTCAAGTTTTAAACATGTTGCTTCCCAAATCTGTGCCCATCTTTCCTGCAGTTCCATGATTGAATCTCTCCATTCGGGTTTCTGCCCCTGCCACAGCGATAAAACGGCCTTAATTAAAGTCACTCCGTGACTGTGATCGTTTTACACTATCCTCTTCATCCTTCTCAACCTCTCTGCAGCCATTGATATGATTGACTGCGCCATCCTCTTCTCCATTGTCCAACGTAGTAGAATTACCCTTGTTTGGTTTGGCTTTTACCAATCTAATCGTAGCCAGAGCATATCTACTAATAGCTTCTCTTCTAGCACCTGCACCGTTATCTTTGGAGTCTGCCAAGGATCTATCCTTGCCCCCCTCCTCTTCCTCATCTACATGCTGCCCCTTATCCAAAGACATGGTGGGGGCAGGCGGGGGGGATTTTAATCCCCCCCCCCCCCATAATGAGCAGAAAAGGGTCGGGTGTGGGTTAAATTTGTAAATTTGTGAAACCCGACCCCAACCTGCTGTGAACGCACCTACTTCCAGTATAACCGCGGTGGGTTTGGGGGCGTCCGAGTAACTCTATCTGGAGAGGCGGGTCCGTGATTATAATATGAGGCTCTGCTCCTCAAATTTTGCGAGCTGTTTGAATTTAACGTCTACGGGCCGGGCTTCACAAGGCTCAGGAAACCAGACAGCTAAAGGGAGGTGGGAGCTGCCGGATCCAGCAGGTAGGTGCTTTTTCAGCACTGCTTGTGGGCTAAGAGGAGCAAGAGTGCTTCCCCTGGCCCCTCAGGAAAATCTTCGGCCACTCTCCCTGCGATCGGCCAATGCACCCCACGCACCCCGCCCCCCCCCACCCCGTGATCTCCAGACCTCCTCCCACCCCACGATCAGCACCCCCTCGCGATGTCTCCCGGTCCCCCAACCCTCCTCACTGCCATGCTCCGAGCACCCCCCCATCAATCCACGATTTCTGATTTTCGGAAATTGCCCCCAGCAGTCCCCGGCTGCGGCCTTCTACCTCTGGCTTTCTGTCCGACAGCCGATGAGCCGACCAGCCTCTCAATCTGGCCGGCTGTGGAGCAGGAAACAGGGTAATAAAAATGCTAATAGGACCTGCCGTTTAATTTGGCAGGAACCTCCGCCTTCCCGGCATTTCCAGGTTTCCCAGCTGTAGACAGATGCCCCCGCCCCCCCCCCTGTAAATATCAAGACCCTGGAGTTGGGGTTCCACGTATACGTTGACAACACCCAGCTCTGCCTGCGGTGTTAGACTGCTTGTCCGACATCCATACCCCGCCACAAACTCCATACCCTTGTCATTTGATTCCAACACCCATCTCAGGTTGAAGCAGACTGTTTGCAGCCTTGGACCCAAGCTTAGCTTCCAACCCCATATCCTCTCTATCACAAAGGTCACCTACTTCCACCTCTGTAACATTGCCCATCTGTGCTCC
Organism: Heptranchias perlo; assembly: GCF_035084215.1. NCBI lineage: Eukaryota > Metazoa > Chordata > Chondrichthyes > Hexanchiformes > Hexanchidae > Heptranchias > Heptranchias perlo. The sequence goes on from NC_090352.1 coordinate 5,933,005, forward strand.
TGATTCAGACCATCTGCCGATGAAACCCTCATTCATGTCTTTGTCAACTCCAGACACGAGTATTCCAGCCTCCCATCATCTACTTTCCATAAACTACAGCTCATCCCAATCTCTGTTGCAAGAGCAAGAGCCCAGAGGAGATGTCTCGCAAACTCCCTCTCTGTTCCAAACCCAACCAAAAAAAGAGAGCCAGAGGAAGGGGAATTGAGATAAAATTTTTAAAAAAGACCAGTTGACCTCCCCCTCCCCTTTCCACATTGGTTCCCGGTCCCTCAACACCTCAAATTTAAAATTCTCATCCTTGTGCTCAAATCCCTCCATTCCTATCTCTGAAACCTCCTCTATCACTACAGCTCTTTGAGAATTCTGCGTTTCTCCAACTCTGGCCTCTTGCACATCCTCCACTCCCATTAGCCCCAACATTGGTGGCCGTGCCTTCAGCTGTCTAGGCTCTAAGTTCTGGCCCAACCACCTTCAGCTGCTTCATCAATGACCTTCCCTCCATTATAAGGTCAGAAATGGGGATGTTCGCTGATGATTGCACAGTATTCAGTTCCATTCACAACCCCTCAGATAATGAAGCAGTCCATGCCCGCATGCAGCAAGACCTGGACAACACCCAGGCTTGGGCTGATAAGTAGCAAGTAACATTCGCGCCAGACAAGTGCCAGGCAATGTCCATCTCCAACAAGAGAGAGTTTAACCACCTCCCCTTGACATTCAATGGCATTACCATCACCGAATCCCCACCATCAACATCCTGGGGGTCACCATTGACCAGAAACTTAACTGGACGAGCCACATAAATACTGTGGCTACAAGAGCAGTTCAGAGGCTGGGTCTTCTGCGGCGAGTGACTCACCTCCTGACTCCCCAAAGACTTTCAACCATCTACAGGGCACAAGTCAGGAGTGTGATGGAATACTCTCCACTTGCCTGGATGAGTGCAGCTCCAACAACACTCAAGAAGCTCAACACCATCCAGCACAAAGCAGCCCGCTTGATTGGCAAACCCCATCCACACCCTAAACATTCATTTCCTTCACCACCAGTGCACCGTGGCTGCAGTGTGTACCATCCACAGGATGCACTGCAGCAACTCGTGACAGCACCTCCCAAACCCGCGACCTCCACCACCTAGAAGGACAAGAGCAGCAGGCACATGGGAACGACACCACCTGCACATTCCCCTCCAAGTCACACACCATCCCGACTTGGAAATATATCGCCGTTCCTTCATCGTCGCTGGGTCAAAATTCTGGAACTCCCTTCCTAACAGCACTGTGGGAGAACCTTCACCACACGGACTGCAGCGGTTCAAGAAGGCGGCTCACCGCCACCTTCTCGAGGCCAATTAGGGATGGGTAATAAATGCTGGCCTTGCCAGCAACACCCACATCCCATGAATGAATTTAAAAAAAATTCCTTCAAACCTCTCTACCTCCCTTTTCTACTGTACGGCTCCCCGCCCCCCCCCCCCCCTCAAAACCCACCTCTTTGACCAAACTTTTAGTCACCCCTCCTAATATCTCCTTCTTTGGTGTTGATTGCACTTCTGTGAAGTGCCTTGGGACATCTTTCTACATTAAAAGGCACTTTATAAATGCAGGTTGTTGTTGTTGTAGCTAAGGGTGGAAGTTGAATTATTCCTCAAATATATATACTGAATTATATCTAACTACCATTTATCATTTTCTGACAGTTTGTCTTAAAATATCAACCATGGACGCATAATTTCTAACTAGGAATGTCACGATATTTTGATGATTTAATAGCTGGTTAGCATAAAAAACTGTAGTAAATGACACTGATAAATAAGCAGGAAAAACAGATTTTTTTTAGCTGTGAACTAGAATTTTTGCAAGTGAACATATGTAAAAAAGGAGAGAAAAGACCATCTCGTACAGCATCCTCCCCAACCACTAGTAATGCTAACTTCTGGGAGAGCTAAAAGCAGAGGGAAAAAACCTCTGGCCAATTTCAGGAGAATATCTGGGATATTCGTAACCAATTCCATAAAACAATCAAGCAAGCTCCAGAAAGCCATGGTTAGCCCATCACCTGAACTAACCCACACCCCTTTATATGTCCCAATATAAAAAAAAATTGATACCCCATTGATTTTTTTATTGCATGCAAACTCAGTATGGTGTTTAGCATTTTCTCTCTTCAATTCATTGCACTTCCATTTTAGGATATATTTACACTGCATGTTTAACATTTGTGAAAAGTGATTTCAGCCCAGCTTGACTCTGGAAGAAGTGAAGTGACACTCCCTGCAGGAGTTAGTCTCGCACCTGAGCGGAGTGCAAATGTAGTGCAATCTCAAACTTGATTTGCAAAGTGATTGGGGTCCCTTGGACTCCATGGATCCTTTGAAAACCTACCTAATCTTAATTGAAGTGTTTAGAAAGCTGAGATTCTCTCCCCTCTGCTCTCTAAATCATTTCAATTTCTAACCTTTGAGAGACCGCACTATAAATGCTAGACATGCACAGAGCTCTCTTCTAAACACCACAGTTAAAGTTCCAGCCAGGCATAAGCCAAGTAGTATAGGGTTCTCCTGGCTGGAACCCAAATCCCAGTCTGCAGTATAAATGGAATTGGAGATGGGATTTCATATAGTGAGCATGATTTTTAGATAGAACCACTGAAGTTAGTGTTGCAAAAAGGGGGACTGGAGGAGATAAAAGCAGATCTGAAAGAATCTCGGATAGATCCAACCACTCTGAGAATGAAAAGATCTGTAGCTACCAAGAATTGTTCTACAGCTGGATTCAGTGGTGAGTCTCACTCCCTTAAGCGGTCTGGTCATCAGTCTTGGGGAATTTAACTCCCACCACCGTATTTCTGCTAGTGGAATAGCGGGACCTGGGACCCAGGATCCAGCAATGAAACGCCCTTGTGTTCTGGCCCACATCTCCGTGCCTTACGCATGTGATTTCAAAGGTGGACCGAGTCAACACTAGATGAGATGGCATTCAGTTTGATTCGTAAGCTGCTTTATTCCACAGTGGGCGAAACATACAGAACGCTGAGTATGATGAGACATTTGGTGCAATCAGTGCAACGTTTGTTCGTGCACTATTACTGAAATAATGCACAACGTACGCTAGCCTGCTTCTGTGGGTTGTCTGACTTTACCTTGTTTTACCACCCAGCACAGCGGTTCACTCCATTCTCAGCCTTTAGCTAATCTCCTCACTGTTAGAGGATAATTTTAACCTAACCGCTCGTCGGGGAAACTGACGAGATGAGCTGCAATGCTCTGAGGAGCAGTGGCTATGCAGGCTCAGATTGAGTCGGCAGGTGGTCGCAGACATCTGCAGCCTCCTTGAGGAAGAGCTACTCCCCGAAGGCCACGCATTGCCCATTGCAGTTAAAGTCACCACTGCCCTCAATTTCTTCTTGTAAACAATTTTACAACACCAAGTTATAGTCCAGCAATTTTATTTTAAATTCACAAGCTTTCGGAGGCTTCCTCCTTCGTCAGGTGAACGATGTGAAAATGAAATCCTCGAAATGAAATCGCATTTATAATTCACAGAACAATGCTTGGTGAGTACAGACAGTTTTTTCAACTGCCCGTTGCCAAGGCAATCAGTGTGCAGACAGACAGGTGTTACCTGCCAGGTCTCAGAATATACAAATCACCAAAAAAAAACAACAAACAAAAAAAAAACAGAGATAGAGAGGTAGAAACATAGAAAAGACAGCAACTGACCCGTTATATTAAAAACAGATAACATTTGTTCGCTGGTGGGGTAACGTGTAGCGTGACATGAACCCAAGATCCCGGTTGAGGCCGTCCTCATGGGTGCGGAACTTGGCTATCAATTTCTGCTCGACGATTTTGCGTTGTCGTGTGTCTCGAAGGCCGCCTTGGAGTACGCTTACCCGAAGGTCGGTGGATGAATGTCCATGACTGCTGAAGTGTTCCCCGACTGGGAGGGAACCCTCCTGTTTGGCGATTGTTGCGCGGTGTCCGTTCATCCGTTGTCGCAGCGTCTGCATGGTCTCGCCAATGTACCATGCTCTGGGGCATCCTTTCCTGCAACGTATGAGGTAGACAACGTTGGCCGAGTCACAGGAGTATGAACCATGCACCTGGTGGGTGGTGTCCTCTCGTGTGATGGTGGTATCTGTGTCGATGATCTGGCATGTCTTGCAGAGGTTACCGTGGCAGGGTTGTGTGGTGTCTTGGACGCTGTTCTCTTGAAAGATAGGTAATTTGCTGCGAACGATGGTCTTTTTGAGGTTGGGTGGCTGTTTAAAGGCGAGTAGTGGAGGTGTGGGGATGGCCATAGCGAGGTGTTTGTCCTCATTGATGACATGTTGAAGGCTGCGGAGAACATGGCGTAGTTTCTCCGCTCCGGGGAAGTACTGGACGACAAAGGGTACTCTGTTGGTTGCGTCCCGTGTTAGTCTCCTGAGGAGGTCTATGCGATTTTTTGCTGTGGCCCGTCGGAACTGTCGATCGATGAGTCGAGCGTCATATCCCGTTCTTACTAGGGCGTCTTTCAGCGTCTGTAGGTGTCCATCGCGTTCCTCCTCGTCTGAGCAGACCCTGTGTATTCAATTTCTTCACCTCTGGGTCCTTCCAGGACACCACCGGTGACATCTCCAGGGTCTCAGTCATCTGACAGATGGGTTGTTTGCCAGTGTGAGGTGTTCCGTTTCCTTCCGCCTTACACCGGTTCTTGGACCTCGGAATTACAAGAAATTGCATGCGACAAATAGGCTCAACCCAAACTTGTTAGTTTTAGACCAACAAAACCCCAGTACAAACCCTTCTATGATTTTCGTCCTTCTTCCCTTGACTGCAGCCTCCGCAGTGTGAACCCCTTAGTGGTTTGCCTGGAACTTCCAATCATCCACGTGGATGGTCGTTACCGATGTTGATTGTAGGCCGTCTTCACCTGACTGCAGCCTCCACGTGCTGCTGTTGTACCTTCTTATAGTGTTCCAGTCATGCAAACCCCCACCTGGCCCTCATCCGTGGTTTCAGCTATCAATCTGTTGGATTGCTTGACATTCACACCTTTTCATCTGGGCATCTCGGTGGTTCAAAACTCCTTAGTTGTGCAGAGCTGTGAGGTCGACAAACAACTCCTTATCTCCTCCCCCACTACCTGCACAGCATCAGGACAATGCGGGATTCCTCACTCTGATGGGCCCTTGGCTCACAGCATTGTTTAGGTGTGAAAGGCCTTCCGTTCTTGTCCGAGACTGAGCATGGCTCAGAGGCTCAGTTTGATTATACATTGTCTTGATGTTAATGTGTCTTCGCCAGGGGATCATTGTTTGATGTAAATGAGTCTCCGAAACTGATCATGGGCTGGAGTCTCTTTGACTGGCACCTGGGGTTAACTGTTTCATATCGCGCAGCCTGTTTCATGTCTTACAGTTTTACAGTGTTTTTACAGTATTTTCCATATTTGTAGTCTTACACCAGGGCGACCGATTATGTGAACTTCCATCGCAATGACATCGGCCAGGATGAGCGGGCAGTGGGATGCGCCTCTCTGGCTGGCTTCCCGTGGGTGCAGGGCACAATCGATTGCACACACGTGGCAATACAAGGAGCACCACATAAGTCTTCATAAACTGAAAGGGCTATCACTCCATCATTGCACAGCTGGTGTGCGACTGCAGGAAGAGATTTCTGCAGATGTGCGCCAGATTTCCTGGCAGCTGTCATGATTCCTTCATTTTGCGCGAGTCAAACATTCCATACCTCTTCCACACGGTAGACAGACTGAATGGCTGGCTCTTCGGAGACTAGGGATATACCCCCTGCAAATGTTGCTCATGACACCTGTGAGGAACCCCACCAATGAGATGCAACAGCGCTACAACCAGAGTCACATGACCACCAGGTGTGTCACTGAGCAAGCCTTCGGCATGTTGAAGATGCGCTTCAGGTGCCTGGATAGGTCTGGAGGCACCCTTCGGTACTCGCCAGTGAGGGTGTCCATAATAACTGTGGTGTGCTGCGTCCTGCACAACATAACACAGAAGGGAGGGTTACAAATGGAGAAGGACGAAAGCGCTCATCAGGAGGAGGAGGATGAAGATGGGCACCCATTGCTACCTGGGATGCCCTCATATCTCAGGATCTCATAATGAGCGTTGCAAAATAAAGAAATTGAGATACACAGGCCACTTGTCACAAGCACCACCAACCCCTCCCTTTGCACAAAACAGTCCTTCAACCAGGCATACACCCATTGCACATTTGCCCAATGGGTATCGTCATTTATTGGCATTCATGATGAAGCAAATGAAAGGGCAACTTGACACTTGGGATGCAATAATGGGCAATAGGTGGTTGTGGTGATAATCAATAAATGCAATGTGCCAATATTAAAAAAAGGAGAATGAACAACAAAACATTTCTCCAAACACCCTTGTGCATACCCTTGGTGAACTAGAATTGCTTTAACTTATGCTTTCTACCGCTTCTACATGGTGCATCCCATGAGGCTTCAGCAGAGGTAATGGCAGGCTGCTCAGATCCCTGCTTTGACTGCTGTGATGCTTTTGGCCTACGACCTCTGGGTTTTGGAGTCCGTAAGGGTCCCGCCAAAGACTGCTCCACCTGCACCTGTGCAGGGGCAGACTTGGCCATCAGGAGAGGAGACAGCATTGCGGGTACTGGTTGGGGGGGGGGGGGGGGGGCGCGGCAACGGGTGAGATGTGGGAGCGCTTTGAGTGGAGTTCCCACTTCTATGTCCCCTTTCGCCATCATCCCTCACCTGGGCCAGCTCCACATCACTCCTACCACTCTGCTGGAGAGCAGCTTGGTGCAGAACAGTGACACGTTGTAAAGCCACGGGTAAGGTATCTGTGATTCTGTTTAAGGCGGCAGACATGTTGACATCCAAAGTCTGCACGGCCTTGGTCATGGCCTGCAGGGACTCATTTGTGAGCCGTGCTTGAAGCTCAATGGAGGCAGCCATCCTCTCCATTGTAGACATTCTCGCACTTACCTGCGACTTCAATCCACTAATGTTGGACTTCAACTCCTCCACCCTCTCCGCTATTGTGGAGAGTCTACGTGGCACATTTTCCAGTACCTTGCAAAGGTGCAGCTGTACCTCAATCATTCTCATTCTCAACGATGGAACCCGGGGTTCAACATCTGTGTCCAGTTGAGCAGAGCTTGGAGAAGAGTGCGCCCTCCTATATGGACTCGCCATAGCTGCCCCTGCCACCAGTTTCTGCTCGTGCTCACTTGTGAGTGGAGAATCACCAGGTGACAACCCAACTATCTGGCTAACAGGATCCACTGAAGATCCAGTATCTGCGTTGGTGCATAGCTGTACATACTGTGATGGTGCACCCATAAAGGAATGAGGTCCTCTGAGGAATCGATGCCTTCCATCTCGCCACATTCTTCTTGAGTGCGTGAAGACCCTGGAAGACATCAGAAAGTTATATTAAGTATTCATCAACAAAGTGACAATCTTGCCAGTCAGCATTCTGAGGTCTGTCAGAGGTCAGTGATTGATAAAATAAAGTCGTCATGTGTGTGTGAAAGATGTTAAAGTTCTGTCACCAGGCATCTGCGGGTACCCAGTCTCTCCATCTCCGAGGGATAGGGAATGCAGCTATCCCACTTATCTCCATGGCGCCTCCTCCGCATCTGTGTGCTGAACGGTCCACCTCCACTCCCCTTCCTTTCCCTTGCGTTTTGCACTCTCTTTTCCAAAAGGGGCGAAAGAATAGGCCTGTGAGTGACTGAAGGTGACGTATCCACCCGATGGATGCATTGCTTTGGGTGAGGCTGACTATGAAACAGATGCATTAGAGGGTGACTATCAGACAGGTGCATCACATTGCATCAGGATTGGGGTGAGTGGCAGTGGTGAATGCATAAATGGGGGTGGGGGGTGAGGAAGTGCATAGAAAGTGAAGGATGGTTGATGCTGAAATTTAAGTGGGTGTGAGGAGTGATGTGATGGGGTAGCTGTGTCAACACTGAGTTTGAGGGGGGGGGTGGGTCTTGCACAACACAGGATGTGGGTGAATCAGCAAATATACTCACTTTTCCTGACCTGGTTAGGTTATTAAAATGCTTCCTGCACTACAGCCAAGACTTGGACACCATGCTGCTGCTGCTCACCTCTTCCGCCACCTCCAGCCACGCCGCCTTGGTGGCAGAAGGTTTCTTCCTCCGATCACTTGGGTAGATGACCTCCCTCCTGCTTCTCACATTGCTATAGAAATGCAAGTTCTTTCTTTTGTAACGTTGCTCATGTCCATGTCAAGTCCTTTCTGTTGAAAAATGGCCCAAGAATTCTGAACCATGATACCCTCTTTTGCTTTTCTGTGTCTTGCAGATTCCAAACGGGGGCACAGAAGGTGGCAATGACTAAAAGGTTTTGAATATGGTCACAGACCAGTGAGTTAAAAGGACAACACAGAAAAGAGTGCTAGAGGCAGAGGACTGGACAGCCACAGATGTAGGGGGTAGGGAGAGAATATAAAACCGGCATAACACACAGATGGCCACAGGGCACAAAAATAAGACTAGTTTGAGTGGTCACTAATGCTTGAAAACAAATCCCTGCACCTCTACCCAACTATACATAATTTAGAAGCTTCAAAGAAATTGGACACACCATCTGCTCCTCCCCGCCCCCAAAAAAAACCTCTCTGGGTAATCATTGCTGTGTTTTATGTGGGTCCAGCGTGGATTGATTTGTAGATTGGTTGATCCCTTATGGCAAGTTGATTAGGTGATTGTGTTAAATTGCAGCTGCGCAGATAATAGTATGAGCACTACAGGTGTGTTCATTCATAAAGATTCATTGAATGATTGTGTCATCAGCTCGTTTTCTCGTTGGCTAATCCTGTTATCTATTGGGACTGCAGCATCTCATAAAAGGCCAGGGGCGCTGTGGTGATAGTGATGATAGCAAAGAACTAAAGAAAATATCGATTCTAGTCAAGTCGGACCCACTCCAGTCTTGTTGAAATCATCCCATGCTATGTTTCCATATCTTTTGTATCTTCCCTAGTGCCCCAGCATATGTCGCTACCAGTGGCTGATTCTTGCAAAAAATGATAACTTGAAGTCTCAAATCTGCAGTAATTTCTTCGAAGTTCCCAGTGATTTTTCAGAGGACCCAGCAGTTACGATGTGTAGCAACCTTTGCTGTAGTTACCCTGCACGTTTAGATGTGGGTGTGACAGTTAATTCTGGCATCGCACTGACACGAGGCCCACAGTGTAATTGCAATATAACCGTGCTAAACTTGCATTGATTCAACGGGTTTCTATCTGAGCCTTACCAAAGTGGTCTTGCATCAGAGTTTTTTTTATTCGTTCATGGGATGTGGGCGTCGCTGGTGAGGCCGGCATTTATTGCCCATCCCTAATTGCCCTTGAGAAGGTGGTGGTGAGCCGCTTTCTTGAACCGCTGCAGTCCGTGTGGTGAAGGTTCTCCCACAGTGCTGTTAGGAAGGGAGTTCCAGGATTTTGACCCAGCGACGATGAAGGAACGGCGATATAATGGGGCAAAACTTTAACGTTAAATCTCCATCAGCTCTTTTCTATCTTAATAAATGTCACTGGCAGTTGGAGGCTGCTGAGCAGAGCTGGTTAAAGTATGCCTACATGAAGATTTGATTTCTCTAATTGGAGAGCAGGGCGAACATTAGTAAAACTTGACACAGTCTGCTCGCAGTACACCAAAAATGGTGCCAATGTGATACTGATAACTGTGCCAACAACTGTGGGTTATGTTCCATTTTTGAGTGAGTTTTGCACTGATGAGGATTACCAATATCTTTGCTGCATTATAGTTGCAGTCTGATGCAAGACCACTTTAGTAAGGCTGAGATAGAAACCCGCTGAATCGGTGCAAGTTTAGCACGGTTATATTGCAGTTACACTGTGGTACTCGTGTCAGTGCGATGCCAAAATTAACTGTCACGCCCACATCTAAATGTGCAGGGTAACTGCTGCAGAGTGGAAGACTTTTTCCACTGATGTCACCATCAAATCCCACCCTAACTGTTTGCCTTATTCCGCACCTCACAAGAACAGCCCCTACTGCACCAATGTGTCATAGAGTCATAGAGTTATACAGCACGGATAGAGGCCCTTCGGCCCATCGTGTCCGCGCCGGCCATCAAGCCCTGTCTACTCTAATCCCATATTCCAGCATTTGGTCCATAGCCTTGTATGCTATGGCATTTCAGGTGCTCATCCAAATGCTTCTTGAATGTTGTGAGGGTTCCTGCCTCCACAACCCTTTCAGACAGTGAGTTCCAGACTCCAACCACCCTCTGGGTGAAAAAGTTCTTTCTCAAATCCCCTCTAAACCTCCCGCCTTTTACCTTGAATCTATGTCCCCTTGTTATAGAACCCTCAACGAAGGGAAAAAGCTCCTTAGTATCCATCCTATCTGTGCCCCTCATAATTTTGTACACAAGAATCATACCCCTAGACCAACGAGCCCACTATGTGATTTTTTTTTACCCCCATTGTCCACACCTTATGGTCTCTCTGAATGAAATTGCCAACTTAATGCTAGATTAAGGCCAATTTTGTGCCCTGCCTCACGCTCAGTAGAAACCAGGTTGATATTGCCACAACTTATTAAATATAGCCAGCAGGGAGAGGATACTTTCATTCCATTAATCTGGGCTGGATTTAAATTCTGACTATAGCAGTGAAAGAACAGTCTCCGAACTCCCTGCAGCACTTAGTTCCTACCCGCCCGCCCGCAACTGAGACATTTGTCATCCTAAACAACAACAACAACATTTATTTATATATATATATATATATATATATATATATATAAGCGTCTTTAACATAGTAAAATGTCCCATGGCATTTTTTAAAGTTGAAAATCTTACAGAAACAAATTGCTTCCATTTACTCTCAGGTTTAATCTGTGTTGATTGTGCATGTGCCAGATGGCACTGTGCTGTGTGGCAAAACACAGAAATTGGGAGGAGTTAACTTTTTTTTTAAAAGTTCTCTTGGATATGTGTTGCTTAATTCATTCAAATTTAATGTTCATTCAGTTATGATTTATTTCGATATTATGCAGGTACACTTGGCTCCAAAAATTAGACTTATCTCCTTCCCTCTAAGCAGCTGGATTAGAATCATAGAATGGTTACGGCACAAAAGGAGGCCATTCGGCCCATTGAGCTTGTGCTGGCTCTTTAAGAGCAATCCAGTTAGTCCCATTCATGATTTTAAACACTTCTATCAAATCTCCTCTTAACCTTCTCAGCTCTTTGGAGAACAACTCCAATTTCTCCAATCTATCCACATAATTGAAGTCCCTCATCCCTGGAACCATTCTAGTAAATCTTTTCTGCACCCTCTCTAAGGCCTTCACATCCTTCCTAAAGTGCAGTGCCCAGAATTGGTCACAATACTCCAGTTGTGGCCAAACCAGTGTTTTATAAAGGTTCAACATAAGAACATAACAAATAGAAGTAGGCCATACAGCCCCTCGAGCCTGCTCCGCCATTCAATAAGATCCTGACTGATCTTCGATCTCAACTCCACTTTCGCGCATAATCCCTTGATTCCCCTAGAGTCAAAAAATCTATCTATCTCAGCCTTGCATACACTCAACGTCTCAGCATCCACAGCCCTCTGGGGTAGAGAATTCCAAAGATTCACAACCCTCTGAGTGAAGAAATTCCTCTTCTCAGTCTTAAATGGCCCACCTTTTATCCTTAGATAAGGAGACCAAACTGTTCACAGTACTCCAGGTGTGGTCTCACCAAAGCCCTGTACAATTGTAGCAAGAGGGGGAAAGGAAGGGCAACCAAAGCCAGAGCTTTCTGGATGCTGAAAGAGAGAGAGTAAGACGAAGCAGAAAAAGGGGGCATATGACAGATGTCAGGTTGATAACACAAGTGAGAACCAGCAGCCGAAAGCAATAATCCAGCAACTAACCTGTAAATCCTGCATGGTCCCTTTAAATAGCGCTGGTGGCGGGGGGGGTGGGGGGTCTTCTAGATACTCTAAGACATGTTTAGATGGTCGCAGTTAAGAGGTTGCGTTGAGTGGAGCGTTATGTGCCAAAATGGTGTGTATTACTTTAAATCAGTGTTGCACGCTGATCAAATGCATATTCTCCCTACTTTACACGATGCTGGCATTTGTTATTTGCGCATCTGCTAAGCCCTTTACCAAGATGGCATACAGCACACGTCACACTAGAAGCATGCGTAGCCAAGACGCCATCTTGGGTCTCCGGGAGGCTGCGTAGCGCCGAAACAACGGGTGCTGCATGGCCAAATTTAGCGCCCTCTGTCCTTGACCCCTCAAGGGTATCCTCTCTCTCCAGCACTGCAATATTCTTCTTAATCAATACTGTCAACCCCCCCCCCCTTCCTTTTTTTTTCCTTCCCTATCTTTCCTGAACACCTTGTATCCAGGAATATTTAATACCCAATCCTGCCCTTTTTTGAGCCAGGTCTCCGTTATTGCCACAACATCATATTCCCATGTGGCTATTTGCGCCTGCAGCTCTCCAACCTTATTTACACGCTTCGTGAGTTTACACACATGCACTCTATACCTATCTTAAACCTTCTTGTATTCTCTCTTAGTCTGATCCCATCTAATACTGTACTATTTCTTGCTTTAGTGCTATCTGTCCCTCCCAATCATTTATGTACCTTATTTCTCCTTTCTAATGCTACATCCTGGTACCCATTCCCCAGCCAAATTAGTTTAAACCCTGCAGCACTAATGAACCTCCCCGCGAGGACATTGGTCCCAGCTCTGTTGTGGTGCAACCCATCCATCTTGAACAGGTCTCCTGCCCCAGTGCCAGGCAATGACCATCTCCAACAAGAGAGCGTCTAACCACCTCTCCTTGACATTCAACGGTATCACCATCGCCAAATCCCCCACAATCAACATCCTGGGGGTCATCGTTGACCAGAAATTTAACTGGCCAGCCACATAAACGCTGTGGCTACAAGAGCAGGTCAGAGGCTGGGTATTCTGCAGCGAGTGACTCACCTCCTGACTCCCCAAAGCCTTTCCACCACCTACAAGGCACAAGTCAGGAGTATGATTAAATACTCTCCACTTGCCTGGATAAGTGCAGCTCCAACAACACTCAAGAAGCTCGAGGCTTGATTGGCACCCCATCCACCACCCTAAACATTCACTCCCTTCACCACCGGCGGACTGCGGCTGCAGTGTGTACCATCCACAGGATGCACTGCAGCAACTCGCCAAGGCTTCTTCAACTGCACCTCCCAAACCCACGACCTCGACCACCTAGAAGAACAAGAGCAGCAGGCACATGGGAACAACACCACCTGCACGTTCCCCTCCAAGTCACACACCATCCCGACTTGGAAATATATCGCCATTCCTTCATCGTCGCTGGGTCAAAATCCTGGAACTCTCTTCCTAACAGCACTGTGGGAGAACCTTCACCACACGGACTGCAGCAGTTCAAGAAGGCGGCTCACCACCACCTTCTCAAGGGGAATTAGGGATGGGCAATAAATGTTGGCCTCGCCAGCGACGCCCACATCCCATGAACGAATTTTTAAAAATTGGTTTCAATGCTCCAAGAGTTTGAAGCCCTCCCTCTTGCACTATATCTCTAGCCACGTATTAATCTGCCTTATTTGCCTATATCTGTACTCACTAGCAGATGGCACTAGGAGTAATCCAGAGATTACTACCTTTGAGGTCCTGTTTTTTAACTTCCTTCCTAGCTCCTGAAACTCTAACGGCAGGACCTCATCCCGTTTTCCTATGTCGTCAGTACCCACAGATGTTTAATGTGATCATGTGGCTGGCTGCTTCTCCCAACGTGCAGTTAGAGTAATGTGCAGTGATCGAAGGATTACCGTAGTTGATGCACACTGAGAGTGCTTTCGTTCTAAAGTAACTTTATGCGAATGTGCAGGAAAAACAAAAAGAGGTGAGAACACAGGTGGGAAACTGTCAGGTCAGCACACAGAATGCTGAAAGGTAGTTCCGGGCAACTGGAGCACAGTAACTTCAGGATTACAGATGTTCAGCTGGTTACCTTTTAAGATCAGAATGGCAAAGCTGGTAACCCTCAGCATTTTTTTTCATGTCTAGGATCTGTAGATTGTGTGCAATACGTTCCTGTTTGCCACCAGTGAAAGCTCTTGTATTATGTACACATACTGTAATCAAATTTTGTCTTCTGTGCATGTGTCATGTTTTACAAAACATTTATACAGCCCATTCTCATCATCATGGTGAAATAAATACAAAAAATTCTGGAAACATACAACAGGTTAGCACCTGAAACATTTCAGGAGAGATCTCTTTCAATGAAGGGTACCCCACAGCTCCCTCGAAACTTTAATTTAAAAAAAATTGTTCTCGGGATGTGGGAGTTGTTGGCAAGGCTGCATTTATTTTCCTAGTTGCCTTGAGAAGGTGTTGATGGGCCTTCTCTTTAAACCACTGCTGTCCTTGTGGTGATAGCGCTCCCACAGTGGTGTGAGGTGGAGAATTCCAGGATATTGACCCAGTGACGATGAAGGAATGGCAGCATTTGTCCAAGTCAGGATGGCGTGTGACTTGGAGGTGATGGTGTTCCCACAACATTCCTGCTATTATCCTTCTCAGTGGAAGAGGTTGCGGGGAGAAATAACCTTGGTGACTTGCTGCAGCGCATCCTGTAGATCGTACATAATGCAGCCACCATGCATTGGTGGCAGAGGAGGTGGATATTGAGTCCAGTGGCAGGGCACTGATCAAGTGAACTGTTCTGTCCTGGATGATATCTGGCTTCTTGAATATTGCTGCAATTGCAGTCAAACAGGAGAATGGTAGATGGTGGAGAGGCTTTGAGGGGTGAGGAAGTGAGCCACTTATCTCGGAATACTCTGTCTCTGACTTTCTCTTTCAAATGCTGACTATGCCACTGCATTTTCAGTTTTGATTTCAGATTTCCAGATTTTACTTTTTATCCTGGTTATAGCATTATCTCTGTCCCAGAGATCTTTCATTTTATGGCTATAATTGCTGGACTGTGGTAGATTTGTAGTCCACTTCTCTGTCTTTCTCCTCGTTGGTCTGTGATGTAATTAAATAAACTGCATGAGTTTATTGAACTGTGGCTCCTGACATTTTGTTTATAGTTTTCATTATCCATTTCATTCTACATTATAGACTGTAGGATACACCTTGTGATAATGCATAATATGCTTGTTTCCCAAGGGCTGTTATGATTCAGTTTTGTTAAAACAGTTGGTAGACAGTGCCTCCATAAAAAGGACAAATGGGTTTCTGAGTTTTATATATCATAACATTGAATGCAAAGAACAAGGTGATGATGAATCTGTGGATGACAGTGGTTAGGCCACAGTTGGAGTAGTCTGCAGTTTTGGGCACCCCAATATAGAAAGGATATTGGAACCATATTTTCACTAGGATGTTGAAAACTTAGGGCAATATTCACTATAGCAGCAAATGTTAAGAAAGGAATCTAATCCAAGTGTTCAAGGTATTGCAACGGTTTGAGATGTTAAATAATGAAAGATTATTTCCACAGTGGGTGAATTGGTGACAAGGCAGCATAAATTTAGGATTACTATTAGAAACGCAAAGTGGCAATTTAGAAGAATTTTGTTTCACGCAAAGGGTTATTAGATTAAGGAATATATTAACAGAGATGGTTATTGAAGTCAAGTCAATCATGGTATTTAAGAGGGAATAGGATAAATACTTGGAAAGGAAAATTACTAGAACACACCAAGTATTACAGTACATCCATCTTTTGAATGAGACGTTAAACTGAGGCCCCATCTGCCCTGTAAAAGATCCCATGGCACTATTCGAAGAAGAGAAGGGGAGTTCTCCTGGTTTCCTGTCCAACATTTACCCTTTGACCAACATCACTAAAGCAGATTATCTGGTCAGTATCTCAGTGCTATTTTGGGACCTTGCTGTGTGCAAATTGGCTGCCGCATTTCCAACATTACAACAGTGACTACAATTCGAAATTACTTATTTTTAATTCATTCATGGGATGTGGGCGTCGCTGGCAAAGCCAACATTTACTGCCCATCCCTAATTGCCCTTAAGAAGGTGGTGGTGAGCCACCTTCTTGAACCGCTGCAGTCCATGTGGTGAAGGTTCTCCCACAGTGCCATTAGGCAGGGAGTTCCAGGATTTTGAAAACTCCAGCGACGATGAAGGAACGCGCTATATTTCCAAGTCAGGATGATGTGTGACTTGGTGGTGGTGTTCACATGTGCTTGCTGCCCTTGTCCTTCTAGGTGGTAGAGGTCACGGGTTTGGGAAGTGGAGTCGAAGAAGCTTTGATGAGTTGCCCCATCTGCCCTGTAAAAGATCCCATGGCACTATTCGAAGAAGAGAAGGGGAGTTCTCCTGGTTTCCTGTCCAACATTTACCCTTTGACCAACATCACTAAAGCAGATTATCTGGTCAGTATCTCAGTGCTATTTTGGGACCTTGCTGTGTGCAAATTGGCTGCCGCATTTCCAACATTACAACAGTGACTTGCAGATGGTACACACTGCAGCTATGGTGCGTCGGTGGTGGATGGGGTGCCAATCAAGCTGGCTGCTTTGTCCTGGATGGTGTCGAGCTTCTTGAATGTTGTTGGAGCTGCACTCACTCAGGCAAGTGGAGAGTATTACATCACACTCCTGACTTGTGCCTTGATGATGGTGGAAAGTCTTTGGGGAGTCAGGAGGTGAGTTACTCGCCGCAGAATACCCAGCCTCTGACCTGCTCTTGTAGCTACAGTATTTATATGTCAGGTCCAGTTAAGTTTCTGGTCAATGGTGACCCCCAGGATGTTGATGGGGGGGGGGGGGGTTTCGGCAATGGTAATGCCATTGAATGTCAAGGGGAGGTGGTTAGACTCTCTCTTGTTGGAGATAGTCATTGCCTGGCGCTTGTCTGCACGAATGTTACTTGCCAATTATCAGCCCAAGCTTGGATGTTGTTCAGGTCTTGCTGCATGCGGGCACGGACTGCTTCATTATCCGAGGGGTTGCGAATGGAACTGAACACTCTGCAATCATCAGCGAACATCCCCATTTCTGACCTTATGATGGAGGGAAGGTCATTGATGAAGCAGCTGAAGATGGTTGGTCCTAGGACACTGCCCTGAGGAACTCCTGCAGCAATGTCCTGGGGCTGAGATGATTGGCCTCCAACAACCACTACCATCTTCCTTTGTGCTAGGTATGACATCAGCCACTGGAGAATTTTCCCCCTGATTCCCATTGACTTCAATTTTACTGGGGCTCCTTGGTGCCACACTCGGTCAAATGCTGCCTTGATGTCAAGGGCAGTCACTTTCACCTCACCTCTGGAATTGAGCTCTTTTGTCCATGTTTGGACCAAGGCTGTAATGAGGTCTGGAGCCAAGTGGAACCCAAACTGAGCATCGGTGAGCAGATTATTGGTGAGTAAGTGCCGCTTGGTAGCACTGTCGACGACACCTTCCATCACTTTGCTGATGATTGAGAATAGACTGATGAGGCGGTAATTGGCCGGATTGGATTTGTCCTGCTTTTTGTGGACAGGACATACCTGGGCAATTTTCCACATTGTCTGGTAGATGCCAGTGTTGTAGCTGTACTGGAACAGCTTGGCTAGAGGCGCAGCTAGTTCTGGAGCACAAGACTTCAGCACTACAGCTGGGATGTTGTCGGGGCCCATAGCCTTTGCTGCATCTAGTGCACTCAGCCGTTTCTTGATATCACGTGGAGTGAATCGAATTGGCTGAAGACTGGCTTCTGTGATCGTGAAGATATCCGGAGGAGGCAGAGATGGATCATCTACTCGGCACTTCTGGCAGAAGATGGTTGCAAACGCTTCAGCCTTGTCTTTTGCACTCACGTGCTGGACTCCGCCATCATTGAGGATGGGGATGTTTGCAGAGCCTCCTCCTACCGTTAGTTGTTTAATTGTCCACCGCCATTCACGACTGGATGTGGCAGGACAGCAGAGCTTTGATCTGATTTGTTGGTTGTGGAATCGCTTAGCTCTGTCTATAGCATGTTGCTTCCACTGTTTAGCATGCAGGTAGTGCTGAGTTGTAGCTTCACCAGGTTGGCACCTCATTTTTAGGTAAGCCTGGTGCTGCTCCTGGCATGCTCTTCTACATTCCTCATTGAACCAGGGTTGATCTCCTGGTTTGTTGGTAATGGTAGAGTGAGGAATATGCCGGGCCATGAGGTTACAGATTGTGCTGGAATACAATTCTGCTGCTGCTGATGGCCCACAGCGCCTCATGGATGCCCAGTTTTGAGCTGCTAGATCTGTTCTGAATCTATCCTATTTAGCACGGTGATAGTGCCACACAACACGTTGGATGGTGTCCTCAGTGCGAAAACGGGACTTTGTCTCCACGAGGACTGTGCGGTGATCACTCCTACCAGTACTGTCATGGACAGATGCATTTGCGACAGGGTAGATTGGTGAGGACGAGGTCAAGTAAGTTTTTCCCTCATGTTGGTTCGCTCACCACCTGCCGCAGGCCCAGTCTGGCAGCTGTGTCCTTCAGGACTCGGCCAGCTTGGTCAGTAATGGTGCTACATTGAAGTCCTCCACCCAGAGTACATTCTGTGCCTTTGCTACCCTCAGTGCTTCCTCCAAGTGGTGCTCAACATGGAGGAGGACTGATTCATCAGCTGAGGGAGGGTGGTAGGTGGTAATCAGCAGGAGGTTTCCTTGCCCATGTTTGACCTGATGCCATGAGGTTTCATAGGTTCCAGAGTCAATGTTGAGGACTCCCAGGGAACTCCCTCCTGACTGTATATCACTGTACCGCCACCTCTGGTGGGTCTGTCCTGCCGGTGGGACAGGACATACCCAGGGATGGTGATGGAAGAGTCTGGGATGTTAGCTGAAAGGTATGATTCTGTGAGTTTGGCTATGTCCGGCTGTTGCTTTACTGGTCTATGGGACAGCTCTCCCAATTTTGGCACAAATCCCCAGATGTTAGGGAGGAGGACTTTGCAGTATTTATGTGGCTCGTCCAGTTAAGTTTCTGGTCAATGGTGACCCCCAGGATGTTGATGGTGGGGGATTCGGCAATGGTAATGCCGTTGAATGTCATGGGGAGGTGGTTGGACTGTCTCTTGTTGGAGATGGTCATTGCCTGGCACTTATCTGGCGCGAATGTTACTTGCCACTCATCAACCCAAGTCTGGATGTTGTCCAGGTGTTGCTGCATACGGGCACAGACTGCTTCATTATCTGAGGGGTTGCGAATGGAACTGAACACTGTGCAATCAA
The DNA here is from genome assembly GCF_035084215.1 of Heptranchias perlo. Classification (NCBI taxonomy): domain Eukaryota; kingdom Metazoa; phylum Chordata; class Chondrichthyes; order Hexanchiformes; family Hexanchidae; genus Heptranchias; species Heptranchias perlo. The sequence goes on from NC_090352.1 coordinate 5,952,277, forward strand.
CAGCGAACACCCCCACTTCTGACCTTATGATGGAGGGAAGGACAGTGATGAAGCAGCTGAAGATGGTTGGGCCCAGGACACTGCCCGGAGGAACTCCTGCAGTGATATCCTGGAGCTGAGATGATTGGCCTCCAACAACCACTACCATCTTCCTTTGTGCTAGGTATGACTCCAGCCACTGGAGAGTTTTCCGCCTGATTCCCATTGACTTCAATTTGACCGACTTGATGCCTTGGTCGGTCAAATGCTGCCTTGATATCAAGGGCAGTCACTCTCACCTCACCTCTGGATTTCAGCTCTTTTGTCCATGTTTGGATCAAGGCTTTAATGAGGTCTGGAGCCGAGTGGTCCTGGCGGAACCCAAATTGAGCATCGGTGAGCAGTTATTGTTGAGTAAGTGCCTCTTGATAGCACTGTCGACGACACCTTCCATCACTCTGCTGATGATTGAGAGTAGACTGATTAGCTTCATTAGCGTTTTGTAATGTCCTGAGATCGTGAAAGGCGCTATATAAATTCAAGTTCTTTCTTTCCCTGAAAAGAGCAGGGAAATTATATAGAATTGCGTAGACATTACAGCATGGAAATGGGCTGTTTGGCCCAACCAAGATGAGTAGTAGTCTTAATCCCATGCGCCCGCTCTGTTCCCGTATCCCTTTATCCCCCTTTCCTTCAACCATCCATCTAACCTATTCAAAAATGTTGACATGGTCTTTGCTGCAATCACTAACTCCGGTAGTGCATTCCACAGCCTCCCAACCGTCATTTTTTTAAAAAGTAGATTCTCCTGCTCTCTGTCCTCACATCTCTCACATATGATTTTGTTTTTGTTCTCGGGATATGGCTAGGCTGACATTTATTGCCCATCCCTAGTTGTCCTTGAGAAGGCGGTTCTTGAACCGCTGCAGTCTGTGTGGTGAAGTTGCTCCCACAGGTAGGGAGCTCCAGGATTTTGACCCAGCGACGATGACCTATGGCGCCTTGTTCTGGACCCTTCCACTACCAAGAACAGTCTGTTTCTATCTACCGTGTTCCATCCCTTCATAATTTTAAGCCCCTTCATCAAATCACCCTGTAATCCCTTGTTCTAACGAAGACAACCCCAATTTTTCAAGTTTTTCTTTGCATTTGTATTTCCTCATACCAGGCAGCATCCTAGTGAGTCTGCAATGTACCCTCTCTATTGCCTCAACATCCTTCCTATTGTGTGGAGCCCAAAACTGCATGGTACGCCATCTGTGGTCTTACTAAGGCATTATATAGATTCACCATTACATCTTGACTTTTATATTCTATATCTCTTGTCATAATACCCAGTAGTCCATTAGTTTTTTATGGCTTTAACTACTTGAGGTGCTATTTCTAATGTCTTGTGTCTTGTGAACTTGAACCCCCAAATCCCTCTGATCTTCCACATCACATATGAACATAGGAACAGGAGTCGGCTATTTAGCCCCTCAAGCCTGATCTGCCATTCAATGAGATCATGGCTGATCTGTGACCTAACTCCATATCCTTAGCCTTATCTCCCTAGCCCTTAATACCTTTGGTTACCAAAAATCTATCAATCTCAGATTTAAAATTAACAATTGAGCTAGCATCAACTGCCATTTGCAGAAGAGAGTTCCAAACTTCTACTATCCTTTGCATGTAGAAGTCTTTCCTAACTTCATTCCTGAAAGTCCTGGCTCTAATTTTTAGGCTATGTCCCCTAGTCCTAGACTCCCCAACCAGTGAAAATAGTTTTCCTCTATCTACCGTATCAGTTTTGTTTAATAGCTTGAAAACTTTGATCAAATCACCCCATAATCTTCTAAATTCCAGGGAATACAACCCTAGTTTGTGTAATCTCTTCTTGTTATTTAACCCTTGGAGTCCAGGTATCATTCCAGTAAATCTACGCTGCACTCCCTCCAAGGCCAATATATCCTTCATAGGGTGTTGTGCCCAGAACTGAAGATAGTACTCCAGGCACGCACTGCTTTCTCTCATTCAAATCATGATGATTACCTTTTTAATCAAAATATACCACTTCACTCTTATGGACATGTTTTTTTTACTCATTCCACCATCTTATCAATATCCACTTGCAGTTTACTTTGGTCCTCAGAATTATTTATTATAACTCCTATTGTATTATAATCTGCAAATTTGGACTCCACTCTCAATATCTCCACATCATTAATATACACGGTGAACAGAAGTAGTCCCAGAACAGAACACTGTGGGACACTGCTACTCACTTCAATCCGTCCTGACAAACTGCCCTTAATTCCGACTCTCTGTTTCCACCATTCTAATCAGTTTTTAATTCAATTTTCTGCCTTTGCCCTAATTCCATACCCCTTATTTTCTTCAGTAGTTTCCCTGTGCGGCACCTTCTCAAAGGCTTTCTGAAAGTTCACATAAACTACATCCACTGCATTTCCCCCATCTACCAAATGTGTCACCTTCTCAAAGAACTCTGAGGTCTGTTGAGCACGATCTCCCTTTCTGAAATGGGATTAGAGTATATAGCTCCAATGTGAATCTAACATTAGCACAGGCGTGTTGGGCCAAATGGCCTCCCGCTGTGCAGAAAATTCTATTATTTTAATAGTGTATTCTTCAGATTTTCATATTCATTCAGAAGATGTAGGACGTGGCTTGAGAGATGGTGCAAGAGGGAGGGATTCAAATTCCTGGGCCATTGGAACCGGTTCTGGGGGAGGTGGGACCAGTACAAATTGGATGGTCTGCATCTGGGCAGGACTGGAACCAATGTCCATGGGGGAGTGTTTGCTAGTGCTGTTGGGGAGGGTTTAAACTAATGTGGCAGGGGGATGGGAACCGATGCAGGAAGTCAGTGGGAAGTAAAGTGGTGACAGAAACAAAAAGCAGTAAGGGAGAGTGTACAAAACATGACTGGACAGATGGTCTGAGAAAGCAGGGCAAAGACCAAGGGAAGTCTAGATTAAACTGCATTTATTTCAATGCAAGAAGTCTGATGGGCAAGGCAGATGAACTCAGGGCATGGATGGGTACATGGGACTGGGATGTTATAGCTATTACTGAAACATGGCTAAGGGAGGGGCAGGACTGGCAGCTCAATGTTCCAGGGTACAGATGCTATAGGAAAGATAGAGCAGGAGGTAAGAGAGGAGGGGGAGTTGCGTTCTTGATTAGGGAGAACATCATGGCAGTAGTGAGAGGGGATATATCCGAGGGTTCGCCCACTTAGTCTATATGGGTAGAACTGAAAAATAAGAAGGGAGAGATCACTTTGATAGGATTGTACTACAGACCCCCAAATAGTCAACGGGAAATTGAGGAGCAAATATGTAAGGAGATTACAGACAGCTGCAAGAAAAATAGGGTGGTAATAGTAGGGGACTTTAACTTTCCCAACATTGACTGGGACAGCCATAGCATTAGGGGTTGGATGGAGAGAAATTTGTTGAGTGCATTCAGGAGGAATTTCTCATTCAGTATGTGGATGGCCCGACTAGAGAGGGGGCAAAACTTGACCTCCTCTTGGGAAATAAGGAAGGGCAGGTGACAGAAGTGTTAGTGAGGGATCACTTTGGGACCAGTGATCATAATTCCATTAGTTTTAAGATAGCTATGGAGAATGATAGGTCTGGCCCAAAAGTTAAAATTCTAAATTAGGGAAAGGCCAATTTTGATGGTATTAGACAGGAACTTTCAGAAGTTGATTGGGAGAGTCTGTTGGCAGGCAAAGGGACGTCTGGTAAGTGGGAGGCTTTCAAAAGTGTGTTAACCAGGGTTCAGGGTAACCACATTCCTTATAAAGTGAAGGGCAAGGCTGGTAGAAGCAGGGAACCTTGGATGACTCGGGAGATTGAGGCCCTAGTCAAAAAGAAGAAGGAGGCATATGACATGCATAGACAGCTGGGATCAAGTGGATCCCTTGAAGAGTATAGAGATTGCCGGAGTAGAGTTAAGAGAGAAATCAGGAGGGCAAAAAGGGGACATGAGATTGCTTTGGCAGATAAGGCAAAGGAGAATCCAAAGAGCTTCTACAAATACATAAAGGGCAAAAGAGTAACTAGGGAGAGAGTGGGGCCTCTTAAGGATCAACAAGGTCATCTATGTGCGGAACCACAAGAGATGGGTGAGATCCTAAATGAATATTTCACATCGGTATTTACGGTTGAGAAAGGCATGGATGTTAGGGAACTTGGGGAAATAAATAGTGATGTCTTGAGGAGTGTACATATTACAGAGAGGGAGGTGCTGGAAGTCTTAACGTGCATCAAGGTAGATAAATCTCCGGGACCTGATGAAATGTATCCCAGGACGTTATGGGAGGTTAGGGAGGAAATTGTGGGTCCCCTAGCAGAGATATTTGAATCATCGACAGCTACAGGTGAGGTGCCTTATATTGATTGGAGGGTAGCAAATGTTGTGCCTTTGTTTAAGAAGGGCAGCAGGGAAAAGCCTGGGAACTACAGACCGGTGAGCCTGACATCTGTAGTGGGTAAGTTGTTGGAGGGTATTCTGAGAGACAGGATCTACAGGCATTTGGAGTGCCAGGGACTGATTAGGAACAGTCAGCATGGTTTTGTGAGAGGAAAATCATGTCTCACGAATTTGATTGAGTTTTTTGAAGGGGTAACCAAGAAGATAGATGAGGGCTGTGCAGTAGACGTGGTCTTCATGGACTTTAGCAAAGCCTTTGACAAGGTACCGCATGGTAGGTTGTTACATAAGGTTAAATCTCACGGGATCCAAGGTGAGGTAGCCAATTGGATACAAAATTGGCTTGACGACAGAAGACAGAGGGTGGTTGTAGAGGGTTGTTTTTCAAACTGGAGGCCTGTGACCAGCGGTGTGCCTCAGGGATCGGTGCTGGGTCCGCTGTTATTTGTTATTTATATTAATGATTTGGATGAGAATTTAGGAGGAATGGTTAGTAAGTTTGCAGATGACACCAAGATTGGTGGCATTGTGGACAGTGAAGAAGGTTATCTAGGATTGCAACGGGATCTTGATAAATTGGGCCAGTGGGCCGATGAATGGCAGATGGAGTTTAATTTAGATAAATGTGAGGTGATGCATTTTGGTAGATTGAATCGGGCCAGGACCTACTCCGTTAATGGTAGGGCGTTGGGGAGAGTTATAGAACAAAGAGATCTAGGAGTACAGGTTCATAGCTCCTTGAAAGTGGAGTCACAGGTGGATAGGGTGGTGAAGAAGGCATTCGGCATGCTTGGTTTCATTGGTCAGAACATTGAATACAGGAGTTGGGATGTCTTGTTGAAGTTGTACAAGACATTAGTAAGGCCACACTTGGAATACTGTGTACAGTTCTGGTCACCCTATTATAGAAAGGATATTATTAAACTAGAAAGAGTGCAGAAAAGATTTACGAGGATGCTACCGGGACTTGATGGTTTGACTTATAGGGAGAGGTTGGATAGACTAAGACTTTTTTCCGTGGAGAGTAGGAGGTTTAGGGGTGATCTTATAGAAGTCTATAAAATAATGAGGGGCATAGGTAAGGTAGATAGTCAAAATCTTTTCCCAAAGGTAGGGGAGTCTATAACGAGGGGGCATAGATTTAAGGTGAGAGGGGAGAGATACAAAAGGGTCCAGAGGGGCAATTTTTTCACTCAAAGGGTGGTGAGTGTCTGGAACGAGCTGCCAGAGGCAGTATTCGAGGCGGGTACAATTTTGTCTTTTAAAAAGCATTTGGACAGTTACATGGGTAAGATGGGTATAGAGGGATATGGGCCAAGTGCAGGCAATTGGGACTAGCTTAGTGGTATAAACTGGGCGACATGGACATGTTGGGCCGAAGGGCCTGTTTTCATGTTGTAAACTTCTATGATTCTATTTGATGACTTATACTGACTGTTGCTGGAATTCTCTTGTGTGATCACTGGTGTATTCATACCTGGAATAGAATTACAACAAAATACTGGAAGTGGAGACAGACAGGGGCTTTGTCATAGTGACAACTCTTGCAAATCAACAACTCATTCCGAATTAATTAGGAGCAAATTTCACTGTGTGTAGTACCATGATTTAACTTTGTCGCTCCATTGGTATTCAGGGTTTGGTTCCAAATATCAGAGTCCATATTGCACATAGGTAATTCATGTGGATCTTCGATCTACCAGTGTCACAGGTGAAAGATTATACTCTTCAGCATGTTAAGGAAAATTTATATCATGTGATATTTTTGCATTGAGTAGAATTGGCTTTCAACGGATGTTTTTGGCCCAGCACCTTACCGGTTTGCCTTGTTGATGTACCACATGTTGCTAAACTGCTGGAATACAAAAAATTGCAAGGGATTCTCCCGGTTATATCTGTGTTGATGGCATTGTTAGTTGAATGCTCGCTGGTATTGATATGATTTAGTTCAGTGTGTATGGTCACTATAGCTCTGGATGGTTAAGGATAACTTTATTAATGTGGATGAGTAGATCCACACTTGAACCCACATATAAAACCCAGTGTGGTAGTTCAGCTACAACAACAACAACTTGCACTTAAGTCGCACCTTCAACATAGTAAAACGTACAAGGGACAAGCATGTAATTTCCCAAAGTGTCAGAATTGGTGCAAATCCAGTACGTGGCTAAACTACAATGACCCATATCTCATTTATATATCTAACAGATGTAAGATAACTTGCTAATTGTCTTCTATCGGGATTCATATCATTATTTATCACAGTTAGCTCATATAGGATGTTTCACATTCTGTGTCACCCTTCCTTGTGAATCTAGGTACTCTACTCACCAGCGTAGCTTCCTCCTTGATTGCAATTTCAAAAATCAATGGACAGGAAATTCATTTAATGTAATCACGCTGACTTCTTGGAAGTTTCTTTTTACCTCGGCAAGACTGTTGGCTGGTGATGCAGATTATGTAAATTTGAAGCTGCAGTAAAGCGGTGACCTGTATTTGAACTATAAAATGCCATCCCATGACCATAAATTATCCACCATTAATGCCAGCTGTTTATCATTATGACTCAGAGTGAATGTAGATTAAGAATAGGCAGTATCGATTGATGTCTCTTTAATTACCACCGTAAAAGTTAATGATCGTCACTGAGTGTGTCTCTCGATATTCAGGCTTTATTTGTGTGACTAACTCACACTGAAATCAGCCACAGTATTTTCTTTCCTCTTATAGTCTGTGTGGCCTCTGGTTTAAAAAAAACCTAAAAATCGGGAATAATGTCTTATAAAAGCATTTTATGTTATAATTGGTCATTTTCATTTTTTTAAAGATTCAAACCAGTTTATGTTATGTTTTGCAGTGTGTATTTTATGCAGGTATGGATAAAATAAAAAATGCTAGAAATCTAAAATAATAGCGCAGGAAATGCTCAGCAGATTGATCCGTATCTGAAAGAGTAAGATAGGTCAACATTTGAGTGTGACCTCGGTAATTTTGATGAAGTGTCACAATTGAAGTTCTAACCGATATTTTTTCCTCTTTCAAATGTTGATCGGCCAGCTGCACTTTGCTATCGCTTTCCATTTTTAATCCCCATTTTGTGCAGATAACTGCTTTTGTTTGCGAAGCATGAAAGGACTGGATCCCATAAAGCCGGTGGGTGTATTTAGTTAAGTTCTTGAGAATGTGTATCTTGAACTGATAGAATCATTGAATCATACAGCACAGAAGGAGGCCATTCAGTCCATTGTGCCTGTGCGCTGGGTCTTTGGAAGAGCTATCAAATTAGTCCCACTCCCCTGCTCTTTCCCTATAGCCCTGATTTGTTTTCTCCTTTTCAAGTATTTATCCAATTCCCCTTTGAAAGTTACGATTGAATCTGCTTCCACCACCCTTTAAGGCAGTGCATTCCAGATCATAACAACTCTCCGTGTAAAAAAAAATTCTCTTCATCTCCCCTCTGGTTCTTCTGCCATTTACCTTCAATCTACGTCCTCTGGTTGCCAACCCTCCTGCCACTGGAAACAGTTTTGCCTTATTTACTCTATCAAAACCCCTCATAATTTTTGAACACCTCTATTAAATCTCCACTTAAGCTTCTCTGCTCTAAGGAGAACAATCCCAGCTTCTCCAGTCTCTCCACATAACTGTAGTTCCTCATCCCTGGTACCATTCTAGTAAATCTCCTCTGCACCCTCTCCAAGGTGAAAATCAAAATTGGCATGTTTTTATTTTGAATCTACTCTATCAGGGAAAGGAGAAAGAAGTAGTGAGATTGAAGCTTGGCAGTGGAGTGAGATGGATGGGTGGAATGGCCTTTCCTTATTCCTATTTTTACATCAAGAAAATACATGATATAGCAGCACTGAGGTTGAATTTAATGGACATGAATATCATGGTACAAAACTGAGGTAATGGTCCCTATACAGATCATCTGTTCTTGTAGACATGGAAGGCTGTTTGCCCCTTTGTCTTTTTCCACATGAAGGTAGGTCTGGAGCACCTACAGATCCCAGTTTTGAAGCACTGCAGCTTCTCTCACTATCTTACTGGTCTCCACAGGTTCTGAGGTCAAAAATTTTGAAATGAATCTAATTAAACAAGACCTGCACTGAATCTGGCTGGTGAGAGAATGCTCACATTTGTCCCCTTCTCTTGAGTGTCGGAACTCAGCAGGTTACTCTTTCTCCCAGCACAATGGCTTGGGTGAGGGATGTAAACTCTTGGCCATAAAATTAATAATTTATCCAAGATGGTGGATTCAGAATAACCTAGCAGTGGCAATGAATCTCAACATACTTGGAGGGAACCTACCCAGCAGGGGTCCTTTCATCTCCTCCTCCTCCTCTTTCTGTGAAGAAATACTATGGGAGATAAATCAAAGGTATGTGGAGTACAGTAAATAATAAATAGAAAGGCAAGGTGATTCACTTTCAAGTGTAACAGTTCACCATTCTTCAAATTGAGGTATATTCAAGTATAGAATCATAGAAAGGTTACAGCACGGAAGGAGGCCATTTGGCCCAAAGAGCCTGCGCCAGCTCTATGTAAGAGCAATCCAGCTAGTCCCACTCCCCCGCCCTATCTCTGTAGCCCTGCAAATTTTTTCCGTTCAAGTACTTATCCAGTTCCCTTTTGAAGGCCATGATTGAATCTGCCTGCACCACCTCCTCGGGAAGTGCATTCCAGATCCTAACCACTCGCTGTGTAAAAAAGGTTTTCCTCATGTCGCCATTGAGTCTTTTGCCAATCACCTTAAATCTATGTCCTCTGGTTCGTGACCCTTCTGCTAATGAGAACTGTTTCTCTCTATCTACTCTGTCTAGACCCATCATGATTTTGAATACCTCTATCAAATCTCCTCGCAACCATCTCTGTTCCAAGGAGAACAACCCCAGCTTCTCCGGTCTATCCATGTAACTAAAGTCCCTCATCCCTGGAATCGTTCTAGTAAATCTCTTCTGCACTCTCTCTAAGGCCTTCATATCTTTCCTAAAGTGCGGTGCCCAGAACTGGACACAATACTCCAGTTGTGGCTGAACCAGTGTTTTATAAAGGTTCATCATGACTTCCATACTTTTGTACATTATGCCTCTATTTATAAAGTCCAGGATCCCATATGCTTTTTTAACCACTTTCTCAACCTGCCCCGCCACCATCAATGATTTGTGCACACATACCCCTAGATCACTCTGTTCCTGTACCCCTTTTACAGTTGTGCCCTCTAGTTTATATTGTCTCTCCTCGTTCTTCCTACCGAAATGTATTACTTTGCATTTTTCTGCGTTAAATTTCATCTGCCACGTGTTCGCCCTTGCCACCAGCCTGTCTATATCCTCTTGAAGTCTATCACTATCCTCCTCACTGTATACCGCCCTTCCAAGTTTTGTGTTATCTGGAAATTTTGAAATTGTGCCCTGTACACCCAAGTCCAAGTCACTAATATATATATATATCAAGAAAAGCAGTGGTCTCAGCACCGACCCCTGGAGAACACCACTGTATGCCTCCCTCCAGTCTGAAAAACAACCGTTCACCACTACTCTCTGTTTCCTGTCGCATAGCCAATTCTGTATCCTTGTTGCTACTGCCTCCTTTATTCCATCGTCTACCCTCTCTGTTACCTCATCAAAAGACTCTATCAGGTTAGTTAAACACTATTTGTCTTTAACAAATCTGTGCTGGCTTTCCCTAATCAATCCACACTTGTCCAAGTGACTGTTAATTTTGTCCCGGATTATCGTTTCTAAAAGTTTCCCCACTGAGTTTAAACTGGCTGGCCTATAGTTGCCGGGTTTATCCTTACATCCTTTTTTGAACAAGGATGTAACATTTGGAATTCTCCAGTCCTCTGGCACCACCCCGTATCTACAGATGTTTGGAAGATTATGGCCAGTACCTCCGCAATTTCCACACTTACTTCCCTCAGCAACCTAGGATGCATCCCATCCGGACTGGGTGACTTATCTACTTTAAGTACAGCTAGCCTTTCTAGTACCTCTTCTTTATCAATATTTAGCCCATCCAGCATCTCAACTATATCTTCCTTTATTGAGACTCTGGCAGCATCTCCTTCCTTGGTAAAGATAGATGCAAAGTACTCATTTAGCACCTTGGCCATCCCCTCTCCCTTCATGGGTAGATCTCCTCTTTGGTCCCTAATTGGCCCCATCCCTCCTCTTACTACCCATTTACTGTTTACATGCCTGTAGAAGACTTTTGTATTCCCTTTTATGTTGTCCGCCAGTCTATTCTCGTACTCTCTCTTTGCCCCTCTTATTTCCTTTTTCACTTCCCTTCTGTACTTTCTATATTTTGCCTGGTTCTCACTTATGTTATCAACCTGACATCTGTCATACGCCCCTTTTTTCCGTTTCATCTTACTCACTATCTCTTTTGTCATCCAGGGAGCTCTGACTTTAGTTGCCCTACCTTTCTGCCTCATGGGAATGTGCCTAGACTGTACCCAAACCATCTCCTCTTTAAAGGCCGCCCACTGTTCAATTACAGTTTTGCCTGCCAATCTTTGATTCCAATTTACCCGAGCAAGATCTGTTCTCATCCCATTGAAATTGGCTCTCCTCCAATTGAGTAATTTTACTTTAGAGTGGTCCGTGTCCTTTTCCATAGCTAGTCTAAACCTTATGATACTATGATCGCTGCTCCCTAAATGCTCCCCCACTGACACTTGAAGACTGACACAAAGTAATTATTCAACAAGTCTGCCATTTCCTTATTTTCATTTGCAATATTATGCACATCTGTTTTTAAAGGCCCCACATTACCCTTGACGACACTTTTTCTTCTAATATAATTGTAAAAACCTTTTGTGTTTATCTTGATATCCCTCGCAAGTTTCTTTTCATATTTCCTTTTTGCAGCTCTTACTATCGTTTTTGTCTCCCTTTGCTGTTCTTGATAGCTCTCCCAGTCCCCTGGATCGCCACTATTCTTTGCACTTTTGTATGCTCTTTCCTTTTGTTTTATGTTATCTCTCACCGCATTTGTCAACCATGGCTGTTTTATTTGGTAAGCAGAGCTCTTGCCCCTTAGGGGTATATACTGGTCCTGTATTAAGCTAAATTCTTTTTTGAACACCTCCCACTGTTCATCTGTAGTTTTACCCGATAACAGTTTTGACGAGTTTGCTGTTATTAGTCTCTGTCTCGACCCATTAAAGTTAGCCTTACCAAAATCTAGAATCTTAGTAACCGTGTTAAGTTTTTCCATTTCAAACATTGAATTTGATCATATTATGGTCACTGTTAGATAAATGTTCCCTTACTACCAGATTATTAACCAAGTCTGGCTCATTATTCATTATTAAATCTAGTATGGCCTGCCCTCTTGTTGGTTCCAGAATATATTGCTCCAGAAAACTATTTTGAATGCACTCAAGAAATTCACTACCTTTCTGACTTGAGCTACTCTGCTCTTCCCAATCTATATGTGACAGTCAGGATTGTGATGTCTGTATACTGTAGGCGGGAACTCTCTTGACTGGAGGAAAATATACCCCTACATTTAAAAAGGTTAAAAAGATTCTTATATTGTGCACAAAGAATGAATACTCGATATGAGAAAAGATCTTTCCTGATTGTAAACTACATCGTCTAAAAGGATATTGTAATGGCAGATTTCCTTCGATAAACATCTTTTTCTGAGGTTATAAAGGTTTAGAAAGTATTTTACAATCCTTTTCGATATTTCTAATCTGTATATTTTGCTTTTGAAATCCTAGCTATATTACCAGCCAACGGAGTTTAATCAGGCCCTTGCCATCAATCATCCAGACATCAAATTTGTTGCAACCAAAATTGTCACCTACAAGGTAGGAAATGTTAAAATTCTCATTCTGGTAAAAATATGCTAATACTGTTAAACCAGAGCTTCCAGAACCCCAGAAACAAAATGCCATTGGTCGGGTAGCTTTCACTCGCAAGCTTACTGTAGTGATTTATCTCACAGAGTGTGACTCTCAGACCTTGATGCTGACCAGAAGCTAAAAAGTGATCAGATTTTTTTTATCTTGTTCAGAACACAGCTTCAGGACAGAGTCTAAGGATCTGTCCATCAGTGATTCAGGACAAGGATTGGTTTAATCCCGAAACCAGATTTTTCAATTAGCTATTTTGATGCTGTTCACATGACTTTATAGGGCGCCCTTGGGCAGCAGTAAAGTGATGCGAACCTCTTTAAAGTGTCACACTCCTTTTAGGTCAAATGCCCCTTGTGTTTTTGCTGCTCCTGAGCGTTCAGTAGGAAGTTTGCACATTCTAACAAAGAAAGTCTCACGTCCTTTGTGGGAGGTCATCGCTCTGTGTTTTGTCATTCTAAACCTTGTTCACTGCTATCTGCTTGCTACTGCTACAGTACTAGCAGATTTGTTAGATCTCCCAACAGTACTTCGAGTGAAGAAATTACAGCAAAGTATTAGGAGCCTTTCAAGCTGTCCTTTTGCTGACAATTGACAGCTGGTGAATTAATCTGTCAGACATATGCTGTCAAAGTAAATTTGTTTCTCATTCAAGCCAAAGGGTGATTATTACACTTTTCTGAAATGAGAAATAAGGAGTCATCAGTAGATGGGCTCCTAATTGAATTCATTCCATGTAAAGCACAAGCAACTATAAATGGAAGCAAAAACAGAATAAATATCTGAAGGGTCTCCCTCTTGAAATCTCAACAATCTGACCATATCGATTTTCACATTACTCGGCTGCTTGTTTGGAGATGTTTACATTTGTTTTGTCCACGGCTTCTGGGCGATCCTTATTTAATTCAGAAGTAATTTCGACAGATGTACTTCCCATGGTGTGGATAACATTTTTGAGTATTTAGTTTGGGGTACACTCTTCTTTAAATTCCTTCTGAACCAGGAGAAACAAACCTTTTAAAAAAAATAAACAAACCTGTTCTGCACACAGATTGTAAATTTACTTTTGGCCTTTGGGCCAACTTCCAATCTTTGGGATTGCAGGTAAACTATTTCTGTCTTATAGTATCTAGGGGTTAGTTTCTTAAAGGGAAAAATAAGTCCACTAATACCCATCCTTGGCCTCCCTAATGTTGTTTTATATTAGCTAATTCTAACCATAATCTAAAGACTAATCCGCAGTGGGTTTCAGAGGCCACCAGAGAACATTCCCTGCGATGGAGGGTGGACATGCTGAAGGGAAGGGCCTTGGATATCTCAGTGCGTCCACTCCCTAATGCACTGTGCTCCACAAAACAATGCAAAAATAATTATGAAACCAGATCAGCAAAGAATTTATATGATGCCATGGAAAATGTTTGTAGGTTTCCGTCCCCATTATCACATCCAACTGTCAGCTATGGCCTCAGCCATGTGAGGCCCATTCCTGGAAATGCAGCCGATGAACCCTGAATCTGTTCTATTTCTGCTTTTATTTCTTATTCACTGGTTTGATCTCTTTGAATTTTGCAGACCTGAAGAGTTGGAAAGAGCTATTTTTAGCACTTTTGCCTCATTGGTGGATAAATGCTAAATTAGAATGCCTAAGATCTGTTTCTCTTGGTTCAGAAGGAGTTTAAAAAAGAGTGTACCCCAAACTAAATGGATTTTTGCCAGGGATTTTTTTAACTTGCATTTTTATATCGCTAGAATCAACATGTAAGGCCTTGGCTCACAAGGCCACACAAAGCATCTTTGTCAATAGAAGCTATCAGCCCAAAACAGAGTTGTCTGCGTTCTGTGTCCTCAAGGTGTAAGTTAATTTTGGGCCACACAACGGGAACTGGAATGTTAATTGGTTAATCATGGCTGACTATGACATGCCCCATGGTCACACATCAAAGGATAGTGACTTTGATTAACAGTTACTTCTGAATCCTTTGAAAAGAGGCAGGGCCCTTGATTGACTGGAACTCACTGTGATTCTGAACTCAGTGGACAGATTTAATCCCACAGATTTATATTGGCAGTTTTTTAGTCGGGGAAAGAGAAGTCAGAGTGTGTGTACAGCTTACATTCAGGTGTGTACAGTTTTCAAGTTCTATGCCAACCTATAGTAAGGCTTGTTTGAGGTTATAACAAGCAAATGTATATTTACAGGTCCACGTTTAGAGAGAAAGCAATTTGCTTCTTTGTTGTTTTCTATATTAAGGACTATAGGGAAATAAAATCACTTATTGGTTTGAAGCTTGTGTCTCAATTGGTAAGAGTGTTTATCCATGTGTAGAGAAAAGAGAATTCACTTGGCGATACATGATACATTATGGTAGCTGATGTAAGAGAGAACCCTTACTTCAAACAATCTCTGAGTCATGCAATCATTTATGTAGAGTTTGGGCAAAAAAGGTACACCTTGAATTGTAGGGGATGTGAGGTCCACTTCTGGGAGTGACCAACAAACCTGAGAAAATATCTGGTGTAAAAACCCATAAGTGTGACGATCAGCAATTTAAGATATATACAAATTAATGGAAATATGGATTTAAACTTTATATGTGTCCCATGAACAACAACAATTTGCATTTAAATAACGCTTTTAATGTAGATAGACATCCCAAGGTGCTTCACACAGGCATAGGGGAAAAAAGTTTGGACAGTCCTGTCTTAAGTGATTCTGGGGATTTTACCTACATTATGCCTTGAATGAATCCATTTCAGTTGTTGATAATTCTTTGCATGAAGAAGTTCTTAACATCAGTCCTAAATTTGCCATTCACTAGTTTGAACATGTGCCCTCTTATTCTATTGTTTAAGCTTGAAGTACCGTCATCCCATCAAACCTACTCCAGTTTTGCAGACAACGTACAATGTACCCTTCCATATCCTGCAGAGAGGGCTGTGGAAGTACCTTCTGAATCTCAAAGATAATCAAACAAAATTCAAAAATATTCATTCACTCCTTGCATGGCCCACTACTCAACTTTCGCCTGCAGCCCTCCACGGGGAACATTCCTTCATCCAGCATGCTAGGAACCAGGGAGTCTGTACCTGTAACTTCCAGTCACAATACTAACCAGATACTTGTGCAGCTTTTTAAAGGAGTTAATTGTCTCAGTCTGGATTGCCTTTGTTTCATTGTAGTGCTGCCAAATTTGGCTTTTCATTAAAAGCATGGAGCTTCTCCTCTTCCCCCTCTCTATCCACCATTTTTTCCTGAAAATGTTTGATCTTTTGATTGTAATCAGTTTTCTTGTGTCAGAACATAAGTGCAGGAATACCAAGAAAAAATTGGTAAGATTCCAATTGTCTTAATGCATACACATTAAAACAAAACTTGTAAAGTATGTCCCAAGCAGTGAATTAACCTTGGTTTTTACCTGGGTTTCTCGATTAAAATAAATAATACAGGAGTACATTACACTTGAGGTATCCAAAAAATAGTGAAAGGAAGCAGTTCCTTAAACCAGTGTTAGTCATTTGGGTGGTGCATGCAATTCTGGGCATCAAAGACCAAATAAATTAAGAAATAGTTATTAGGTGATGCCAAGCTTGGGTTAATAGCCTGCAAATTTGAGGAAGAAGAAACTACAGAGGTAGGTAAGTAGTTCTGCAGTTTTGAGATCCTGGGAAGGAATGCATACAATATTACAGGGAGTGATTTCTCCAGAGTTTGAAGCCTTCTAGACATTGGGGCCGATTTTCGGATGGCCAAGCAAGTGCATTGGAGGCGGTAGGCTCCTAAAATGGCGGAATCCTGGAGCGGGTTCGGAGCCCGGCTCCAACCTGCTGACTTCCGGGTTCCCCAGTGACGCGTTCAGGTGCGCGCGCAGCTCCCGAATGCGGGACTCCCACCGGCAATTAAAGCCGGCGGGATGCTGCTTTAGATAGTTAGTCAGATAGTTAGTCAGATAGTTGAGGTACTTGACAGACCTCATTGACTGGAGATTTTGGTAGGGGTGCGATTTTGAAGGATCCTCAGCGTGTTTCCCGTGCTGTGGGAAACACTCCCTATTGGAGCAGACGTGTTTCAGCCAGCAGCCAGTGGGAGATGCAAAGGATTATTTGACAGGTGGGGAGAAAACGTCATTTATTGCAGCAGGGCACTCTGTCACTTCAGACAAAGTTTCAGACACCTTTGTCTTTCCACTTAAAATTTTTAATTTATACCCTAAACTCTGCTGTGCAAACACATTTACCTATTTTGTGGACCCTCTCAAACTCATACCGTCAGGATGGGGGGGGCGCCATAACTGCATTCACCAATTCATCTGAAGACTAGCAAAATCACCAGCCTCACCAGTCACACTGTCCACCTCCGTCACGTGGAGCTCCACGACACAGTGCTGCGCCACAGGCACCAGCACAAAATAATTGTGCAACTACACATACACCCACTGTAGAGTGACCCAATAGGTGGCATCAAGTGTGGGTGTTCATGGTGAACCTCATGAAAGGGACTTATTACACAAGCCAGTCAAGAATGGCCAAGACGTGACTGTAGTGGTGACAATAATAATATTTAATGTGCCATTAACAAAAATCAAATATGAATAAAAAAACATGACAAACCATCAAACACCCATGTGCATCCCCTTTGTGCTCACAAAACCTTCACCTTACGCTTACGAGTACTCCTACATGGTGCCTCCCCTGTGGCTGCAGCAGAGATAGTGGCAGGTTGCTCTTGTTCATGCCCTGACCAATTAGATGCTGTGGGCCTACACCCTCTTGGTTTCGGTGGCCATGAGGGTCGCTCCAAAGACTGCTCCACCTGCACCTGTGCAGGGGCAGGCTCGGCAACCTGAAGAGGAGGCAGCTTTGCGGGTACTGGTTGAGAGGGGGGCAACAGGTGGGAGCGCTTTGAGTGGCGTCTTCACTTCTATGTCCCCTTTCGCCATCATCCCTTCTCCTGGGCCAGGCCCACACCACTCCTACCACCCTGCTGGACGACAGTTTAGAGGACATGTGTGAAGCCTTGTAAGGCCAGTGCCAGAGTATGTTCCTGCTTGTTTAAGGCGGCAGAAAGTTGCTCACCGAGTCCGAAGGGCCGTTGTCAGGGCCTCAATGGACTCATTGGTGAGCCGTGCATGAAGCTTGATAGAGGCTCGCCTTCCCTCTATCGCGACACTATCTCAGAGGTGCCCTCACGTCCCTGTGACAGTATCTCAGAGATTCCCTCCTGTATTTGTGCCACCGTTCCACTCATGCAGGAGTTGGACTCCTCCATCCTCTGCGTGATTTTGGAGAGTGCACATGACATTTGTTCCAGCACCTCGCAAATGCGCTGCTGCCCCTCAATCATTCTCCTTTTCATGGATGGCCCCCAGGGTTCAGCATCTGTGTTCAGCTGAGCAGAGGCTGGAGAAGATTGCTCCCATTGACGTGGACTCTCCTCAATTGCCCCTGCCACCAGTGTTTGCCCGTGCTTACGTGTGTGGTGACTCACCATGTGCGACCCCAACTAAGTGAGGGCGGTGACCCACCAAGGTGTGTGTATCTGCGCTGGTGGATGGCTTGCTCAGATGTGACGGTGCCCCCTCAGAGGCCGGCTGGTCCTCTGAGGAATCGCCCTCCGCCGTCATGGCAGTAACTGATGGCCCTGTAAGAGAACAGAAGGCAATATTAAGCATGATGACAGATGTTGAGATGCTGAAGATGGCAAGGCATGTTAACATCATTTCCTGTTGTGAGTGCCGAATTTTAAAGTTCTGTCACCAGACATTTGTAAGTTGCCAGTCTCGGCGTCCCCGACGGACAGGCACTCGAGGGTGCGGTTCAACTCAAGAGCCTCCTGCTCCGCATCTGTGAGGACGACAAGATGTTGCGGCCCCCTTCCGGTCTTCGCCCTCTCCCATGCATTCTGGGCTCTCTTTAAGGGGAGAAAGTAGAGAGGCGTGAGTGAGGAATGGTGACGTGGCCAACTGCTGTATGCATTGGTTTGGGTGAGGCTGACCGTGAAAGAGATGCATCAGAGGGTGAGTATGAGTCAGAGCCATGACATTGTATAAGGATTGGGTTGAGTGGTAGTGGTGGGATGAGTACAGGGGAGGTGTGTAAGTGCAGGTAAGTTGAGGATGAGGTTTGAGTGGGTGCGAGGAGTGATGTGATAGAGTAGTTTTGGCAGTGCAGAAGGAGTTGTGGGGTGAGGGCGGTGATGTGGAAGACGGAGTGTAGGAGAATGAGTAAGTGTGCTCACTTTGGCTGACCTAGTTAGGTCATTGAAGCGCTTCCTGCACTGTATCCATGTGTGGGAGACGTTGCTGCTGCTGCTGACCTCCTCTGCCAACTCGAGCCAGGCCTTCTTGGTGGCAGAGACAGGCCACTTCCTCCCGTTCACTGGGTAGAAAATATCCCTCCTCCTCCTCACCCCATCCAGTAGTACCTGGGGTGAGGCATCGGTAAATCTGGGAGCAGCCTTTCCCCTGGTCTGCTCCATTGTGTAATTTTGGGTGTTTGCTCCAGAAGCAGCATTGGAGGACTGCTCCTTTAAATAGGGCTCCTCTAGCTGACAGCCTGTGATGCGGATGCGCAGTCTGCCCGCTGCGCAGGTTGATGACGGGAAACCTGGAATCCACGGGAAGTGCCTTCAATTTACCCACGATCGCGTGGGGAACGGACCGATTTCAATGGGTGGGTTACCCACGTGCCCAGTCCCCCCCCCCCCCCTCGCTGCCATCCCACCTCCCTGGTAATATCAGGGCCATTGGATGCAGCAAAAGATTTGTAGATGAATTTAGATAAGTTACACAATTAAGCAGACACATGGCATGTAGAATTTAACACAGATACATGTCAAATATTACATATAGGTTGTCGAAAAAATGTGACGTGCAAGGAAAGGAATTCATCCAGCCCAAAGAACGTACTTGGTTGGGAGAAAGGAGTAAAGTAGTAGATTTGTCTCTTTCAATATCCAGACCATGTGGTGAAACAATTAAAAAAGCTATTAGGGTGTGAGATATGTGGTCAGAACTATCTACAAATCCAAGTGCATAGAGGTTATGCTATGGCTTTACAGTGCATTTTGTTCCCTTTTTGTAACAGCATCATAAAGATACATACTTACATTAGAAAGGGTATAGAAAACAGCAACAAGTTAGTACCCAAGTGTAAAGAGGACGAGCTATAAGTAAGATTAAAGAAGCTAAAACTTCAGTCTAGAAAGAAGGTGGTGAAAGGGGGAGACCTCATTAAGATATGTAACATATTAAATGATGATGTGGAGATGCCGGTGATGGACTGGGGTGGACAAATGTACGGAGTCGTACAACACCAGGTTATAGTCCAACAGCTTTATTTGAAATCACAAGCTTTCGGAGCTTTGCTCCTTCGTCAGGCGAGTGACTCACCTGATGAAGGAGGAAAGCTCCGAAAGCTTGTGATTTCAAATAAAGCTGTTGAACTATAACCTGGTGTTGTACGACTTCGTATATTAAATGATGTGGATAAAGTAAATTTAGAAGGTTATTTCAAAGTAGGACCAGAGCATTAAAATTGAAGTCAGTGGAAAGTAATTATAGAACAGATAGCTTGAAAACCTGTTTTATTCAAAGAGCTTGACATCAAAATACAAGATACCAAGAAGGGCAAGCTAATGTACTAGAGGGATGGATTTTGATGGGTTGAATGGGGGATTTCTCATTCTCAACTCGTATTCTTTGTGATTACAGTTAGGAGAGTTCAATACTTCACACTCACTACTCTTTTACAACAAAGAACAACAAAGGTATTTTATATATAATTGCACAGTGACTAATATATTCCTCATGGTGTCAACTATTGTTGAGATTCGTAAAATGGCCTTTGAGCCATTTTACCACGTATTGATGATATCCTCTCATTTATAAAGTGCCGATATGTAAATAATGAAGTAGAGAGGAAAGAATAAACTTGTTAATGGTTTGAATGTGCTTGTTGAAGTTTATTTGCTTAGATGTGCTTAGCCTAATGATGTGCCAAATAGAGTTTGTTGTTTAAATGAAGAGAGGGTTACTTGAACTTGTAAGGGCCACATTTATGAAACAAGTACTTACACAATCAAAGGAACAATGCTTTTGTATATAAATAGAAACTCTCACAATAGACCCTTAAAGTTAGAATCACCCTCTTCATTTGGACAGCATAAGCCACATTTGTTACATTACACAGCTTGGTACAGTTCTCCTGGTTGTGAGGAATAGTATTTAGCAGGTTGATGATTCTTTTGGTACCATACCAGCATTCTTGTTTTCCTGTGTATTCTTGGTAGCACTGTAGTGAATGTCACACCAATTGCAGGCTGATATTGTGGATGGCTAGCTGCAAGAGACCACAGAAAGGAAGTGTTGATGGTATAATATAAGTCCATTACTGTGTTGACCATCTACCCTAGACTGAGATGCTTCCATGCAAAGCAAATCAGTGTCAGATGAGGCTCGAGCTGAGCAAAGCAGCTGTCCCTTGTTATTTGGTGCAATGTTATTTGCACTGGACGTCAGCAAGAGAAACAACACGGTTGGTGGATAGCAAAATAAAATGGCTGAATTTCTATGCCATTAGCACTTTCTAGGTGCCCAAAAAGACATGACTGGAATCTGCCTCTGTGTAGCATCGCAGGGTGACCAAAGCACTCTACCGGTCACACACTAGTTCGTACAGTTCTGCATGGACCACCAATAGAAGGAGCAAAGGCATCTTGGCCTTTACCAGCTGCCCCATTTCCCTAAAAGGCAGAGCATTGTGTGCACATTACCACACTCCTGGGCTGTGTATGAATAGAATGGGCCTGTGTTCTCTAATTGTCCAGATGTGACCAAAAGCTCATGCATCGTAGTTCATGCTATTGAGAGAGTTTGTTCTTGTTGAGGCAGCCCAGCATGATAGAATTGTTTGAACGGAAAGGTTGGATTGATAGCTGCTATTTGGGAAATGAGGGATATGCTTTGTGCTCATGGCTACTGAAGTCTTTGGTAAATCCCCATACTAATCTCCAGGACAGATATAGCGATGTCTACACTAGAAATAGGATGCTCATTGAGCAAGCTTTTGAGGTGCTCAAGCAAACACTTACAATACTTGGATTGCTGGGGAGGGTGGTTTGGCCATGTCATATTTCCCTCTGATAACTGGAAGAACTGTTGGTGTGGTGCATCTTGCACAGCATTGCCATCAACAGAAACTTGGTGTTGAGGTCCATGAGAGGCAGGAGGAAAAAAATGGTGAACAACCAACAGCAAAAGGACTGTTTTTTCCTCACTGTGTGTAGCCCATCAGTACCATTGTATTACTTCCCCATATGTTTTCCTGGTGTGCCTACCACCACCTGTGGATTGTTCACTCCTAGTTACCGGTGGATATGTTGTCAATAGACATGCTCTACATGTTCCCTAGGAGAGTGCCAGAAGTTGTTCACCGCTGTTGTTGAGGCTTGTGGTTTCCCCGGAGTAGAATGGTGACACGTCTAAGTTCCCTCCATCTGTGTCAGGAGGTCCTTGCATTTGAGTTCCTAGTGTCCCTAGAAGCCACTTGTACAGGGCTTAGTGTGACACAAAACCCAGTGATAGCTCATCACATGACTGTTCTCGTGCCTGTGCTATAGGGCATCTCCTCAGGAACCCCACTTATCTGCTACAGCTAGAGTAACATGCACCTTTGCAGTTCTGATCTCTAACTGACTGCTGCTTGTAACCTTTCTCTGTTGGACTCTGCTGCTGTGGCCATTGCAGCTGTGAAAGATGCTGGTGCCTCAGCAAAGTAGACTTCATACCAGAAAACCATCTTCCCATCCTTCCCATCCTTCCCATTACCACAGGGATGGAGTCAAGGTACTTCTCTGAACTTTCCATGTGTTCATAAACTTGAGCTCATCCAAAACTCTGCAGCCCGTATCCGAACTCGCAGCAAGTCCTGTTCTCCCATCACCCCTGTCCTCTGACTTACATTGGCTCCTGGTCCAGGAACAGCTTGATTTTAAAATTCTCATCCTAGTTTTCAAATCCCTCCATGGCATCGCCCCTCCCTATCTCTGTCACCTCCTCCAGTCCTACAACCCTCTGAGATCTCTGCGCTCCTCCAATTCTAGCCTCTATGCATCCCCGATTTTCATCGCTCCACCATGGGTGGCAGTGTCTTTAGCTGCCTAGGCCCTAAGCTCTGGAATTCCCTCCCTAAACTTCTCTGCCTCCGTAACTTGCTCTCCTCCTTTAAGACGCACCTAAAAACTCACCTCTTTGACCAAGCTTTTGTTCACCTGTCCTAATATCTCCTTATGTGGCTCGGTGTCAAATTTTATTTGATAATGTTCCTGTGAAGTGCCTTGGGACATTTTACTATGTTAAAGGCGCTTTATAAATGCAAGTTATTGTTGTTCAATCATTCTCTTTTGGAATGCAGGAAGACTAAATATTCCAGCTCGAGGGGCCTGACCAGAAGCAGCAAGTATGACGACTCAGTGGCCTGCATCTTCTGGCCCCAAATCTGCTCCAACCTCTTCTGCCCTTTTCTCACCACTATATTGGGCAGCACCCAGTGAATTCCAAAATGCTAGTTTGCAGGTTGGTGTTAGTGTAGTTGGTGACATTGGGTGTTGTCATGCACCATGCTGCTCTGGTGCTCACTGCAGATCATCATCTGTAAAAGGAAGCAGTGGGTATATTTATAAAAGCATTAGCAGACTTCTCAAATTCACTATTGCCATTGGAAGTAACGATCTGCAAAGCTCTTCTCAGTGTGACAGTACAGAGGCATTCATGTTGGATCTTTTGTAAATTATGAGAAAGGAAGTTGAATTTGGTAAATACCAGCTGGAGTTTGACTTCTTCTCAAGTCTCAGGTGATTAAATAAAAATCTGTCTCCATGCTGATGAAGGCCATCACCCTTTGTTCAAAAATCCTTTGCTGGATTGTAGCCCCCTCTGGTGCCACTGAGGACCCTGTTATATAATCCCATCTTTTTCTGTAAGAGTACATTTACACAATGTCATTGGTGTGAAGCGGTTTTACTTTGCACCAGTGCTGCAGTTATAGTGCTGATGCAGCCTGAATCCAGAGTTGGGAGCAGTCTTAACATTGCAGTAAAAAGGTTTGGAGGAGTTATTGGGCTCTATTTTCGCACCCGCAGTCGGGTGCATTCGTGGCGGGCGGGCGGGAGTGGGGGGGGGGGGGGGCTGCAAAAATCCGGGATTCCCAGGGCGGGTCCGGAGCCCGGCTCCAACCCGCGCCATTTCCGGGTTCCCCAGTGATGCGCTCAAATGCGCGCGCAGCCCTCGCATGTGGGACTCCCGCCAGCAATTAAAGCCGGCGGGGTGCCACTTAAAGTACTTGAACAGGTACTTCAGGTCGTTTACAGACCTGATTGACCTGATATTTTAGGAGGGATCGGATTTTGCAATGAACTGAGACGGTTTCCCGTACTGGGGGAAACACTCCCAGTTGAAATGGACGTGTTGCAGCCATCAGCCTGAGGCAGCTGCAAAGGTCCATTTGACAGGTGGCGGGGGGGGCGGGGGGAGACCCTCACTCATTGCAGGAGGCCACTCTGTCACTTTGGACAAAGTTTGGCCTCCACCACCCTCCTCCTAACAATAAAATGCATAAACTTGCACATTTACCCCGGTGTCCAGACACATTTACCTACCTTGCAGACTCCCTCAAACTTCCGGATGGGGGCCGCCGTAGCTGCAGTCATGACCTCCTCGGAGGGCAAACAGCGTCACCAGCCTCGCCGGCCTCGCCGTCCACCTCTGACACGTGGAGCTCCACAACAGAGTGCTGTGACACATCCACCTGCACAGCAGGAGGGAGGGCAGCCACAGAGAGAGATGCGTCGCAGGGGGCACTACCCTCGCCACAGGGTCTACAGACCGAGGCTCAGTTTCCTGGACCTCTCTGAGCAGCAGTGCACCCGGAGGCTCAGAGTCACTCGACATGTAGTCGTGGACATCTGCAGCCTCCTTCATGCCGAGCTGCTCCCGGCTGGCCCGAGCACCATCTTCTTACCTGTCGCTATCAAAGTCACCGCTGCCCTCAACAACTTCTCCTCCGCATCCTTCCAGGGTGCCACCGGGGACATCGCCGACGTCTCTCAGTCGTCTGCACAAAAGAGCCCTGCAAATACACCTACACCCACTCTGCAGTGACAATGGGTGGCATCAAGTATGCGTGTTCATGGTGAACCCCATGAAAGGGACCTATTCCACAAGCCAGTCAAGAATGGGCAAGACGTGGCAGTAGTGGTGATAATAATAATATTGTGCATGTGAAACAAAACAAATATAATAAAAAACATGACAAATCGTCAGACACCCTTGTGCATTCCCTTTGTGCTCACAAAACCTTTGCCTTGCATTTCCGGGAACCCCTACGTGTTGCTACCCCTGTGGCTTCAGCAGAGGTAGTGGCAGGTTGCTCTTGTCCATGCCCTGACCGATGAGATGCTTTGGGCCAACGCCCTCTGGGTTTGGGTGCACGTGAGGGCCCCTCCAAAGACTGCTCCTCCTGGACCTGTGCAGGGGCAGACTCAGCCACCTGGAGACGGGCAGCATTGCGGGTACTGGTTGAGAGGGGGCAACGGGTGAGACATGGGAGCGCTTTGAGTGGCGTCCCCACTTCCATGTCCCCTTTCACCATCATCCCTCTCGTGGCCCAGGCCCACATCACTCCTTCCACCCTGCTGGACGGCAGTTTGGAGGACTTGTGTGAGGCCTTGGAAGGCCACCTGTAAAGTATCTGTCAGCCTGTTCAAGGCAGCAGAATGTTGCTCACCCTGAATCCGAATGGCCGTTGTCAGGGCCTGAATGGACTCATTGTTGAGCCGCGCTTGACGCTCGAGGGAGGCTAGCCTTTTCTCCACCGCAGACATTCCCACACCTACCCGCGACACTATCTCAGAGATGCCTTCATGTCCCTTCGACACTATCTCGGTGATACCCTCCTGTACCTGTGCCACCATTCCCTTCATGCATGAGTTGGACTCCTCCATCCTCTGCGCGATTGTGGAGTGCGCGCGTGGCACCTGTTCCAGCACCTCGGCAATGTGCTGCTGCCCCTCGAAGACTCTCCTTTTCATGGCTGGCCCTCAGGGTTCAGCATCTGGGTCCAGCTGAGCAGAGCCTGGAGAAGAGTGCTCCCACCGACGCGAACTCTCCACGGCTGCCCTGCCACCAGGGTCTGCTCGTGCTCACATGTGCGTGGTGACTCACCATATGCAAGACCAACTAAGTGAGGATGGGGACCCACCGAGGTGTATGTATCTGCGCTCATGGATGCATGGCTCAGATGTGATGATGGACCCTCAGAGACTGGAAGGTCCTCTGAGGAATCGCCCTCCACGGTCACGGCGCTCGCAGATGGCCCTGCAAGGGAACAGAAAGCAATATTAGGCATGTGGACAGACGTTGAGGTGCTGCAGATGCCAAGTGATGCTAAGATCATTCGCTATCATGAGTGCTGAGTGTTAGCTTTCCGTCACCGGCCGCTTGTGCAATCCCAGCCTCGGCATCCGCCACGGACAGGGACTCCAACGTGCGGTTGATGTCCAATGCCTGCTACTCCCCGTCCGTTAGGACCACCTGGTGTGGCGGGCCCCCTCCGGTCCGTGCCCTCTCCCAGGCGTTCTGGCATCTCTTCTCCTATTAAGGCAAAACACAGAGGTGTGATTGAGTGATAGCTGCACGGTGAGCCACTGCATGCATTGGTGTGGGTGGGGTTGAGCGTGAGGGAGATGCATGGGAGGGTGCGTGTGCAACATAGCCATGATATTGTATGAGGATTGGGTTGCGTGGTAGTGTTCGAAAGGGGACAGGGGCGGTGAGTACGTGCAGGCAAGGTGAGGATGATAGTTGAGTGGATGTGAGGAGTGATGCGAGAGCGTTGTGCTGGCAGTGCAGAAGGGGTTGTGTGGTGGTGGAGGTGATGTGGAAGACGGAATGTGGGAGAATGCGTAAGTATACTCACTTTGCCTGACCTGGTTAGATCATTAAGTCTCTTCCTGCACTGGATCCAGGGTCGTGGCACATTGCTGCAGCTGGTGACCTCCTCGGCCACCTCCAGCCAGGCCTTCTTCATGGTGGAGGGAGGGCACTTCCTCCCATCAGACGGGAAAAATATTTCCCTCCTCCTCCTCACCCCATCCAGCAGCAGCTGGAGTGAGGAGTCTGAAAATCTTGGGGCAGCCTTCCCTCTGGCGTGCTCCATGGTTTAGCATTGGTTGTTTGCTGCAGGAGGAGCATTGGTGGACTGCCCCTTAAATAGGGCTCCTCCAGCTGACAGACCTTGCTGCGCATGCGCAGTCCGCCCGCCGCGCAGCTTACCAGCGGGAATCCCGGAAGCAAAGGTAAGTGGCTCCAATTACCCTGTAATTTTGTGCGGAGCACACTGATTTCACCAGGCGCATTACCCACGCGCCCAGTCGACCCCCTGCTGAGAACCCGCCGCCCTGCTAATATCGGGCCCATGGTCACTCTGCTTTTCTTATGTCAGTTCAGAATACACCCAAATACACTTCACAAGTTTAGTTCAATGCAAAACTGATGCTAAACTTGTAGAGTGAATGAATGTAACGATAAGGTAGATGTTATTTGGCAACGTCTGTTCAACAAAACTGATGTAATCTATTATCTTTCCTGTATTGTCATGACAAGTACTATTCAAATGTGATGAGGTCCCTCCTTCCTTGGGACATATTTGCACAAGTATATCTGTGTCAGCGTAGGATTAAGTATGGCTTCTGATGACAAAGTTTGGAATACCCAAGATGTTGCAGTCAGTTATGTGCCTGCAAGACACAGTAAAAGCTGCAGCATTTGCTTCCATTACAGCATTACCTTAGTGGCTATCCTCAACTTGTACTTTTTCCTGACTGCTAAAATTAAAACTCTTTACTCATGCTCATGGAAAAAAACAGTTCCCATAAGCAGGCCCACGCCTCTTTTGAACTGAAGCTGAGTCCTATTCATGTGGTGAATGCCTTGAGGCTAATCTTTTTCCTCTAATTTTATACTGGATATAGTATGGGATTCCCACTATTTACCCCTGATCACTCTAATAGGTAGGAAAACACTACTGTCATACCATATACATCAGGCCAAACTTTGTTGTAAGAAAGGAATAAACATAGAAGCAACAAAATCAGTAGGTAAAATGGCAGGAAAGTACTTACTTGTGCAACTTTAACTGCTGAGACCAAACCAACACAGCATTTCAAGACTTATAATCTTGTTCAGAATTCTTAAAAGCAAGTCTTTTTGTGTAAGTGCACAACCTTACACTCAGTTCTGTCTCACCGCAGTGAATGGACAGTACGATTGCACTAAGCGAATTACAGACTGCAAAAGCTTTTATACTTATCTCCCTCCACCTGAGGGGGCCTTGGATGCAGAAGTGTCAAGACATTTCAAAGTCAACATGGAACATCTGGAGCTTAGAGGCTCTTGACAAGGAAATATTTGCACTTCATCCAGGCCTAGCATACCTAGGAACTGATCAATGTGGAGACAGTGCATCAGCTGCCCTTTATATAATTAATTACCAGATCTCACATTCTGATCTCCTTTCTCACATCCTTTCTCTGCTGGTGGGTCTCAAGAGGAAAGACGGTTTTCATTTTAACCTCAGTTAATTCCAAACCATTTACATTTCTCTATATAATTTAAGTTAGATAGATAAACACATGAGGGAGAAAGGAATAGAAGGATGTGTTGATGGGGTTAGATGAGGGGTGGGAGGAGGCTCGTGCGGAGCATAAAAACTGGCATGGACCTGTTGGGCCGAATGGCCTGTTTCTACGTAAATCTATGTAAGTTAATAAAGAAAAAAACCCCATACAATACCAGTTTTATAACTTGGATTAGGATACAGCTTGGCTCCCAGCACACTAACACTGAGGATTTATGTGCCAATGTTGATATGCATTGCCTGGAACTAAACTCATTGGGCCCTCTGTTCTTGAAGTGGCCATCTTGTTTGTCATACCTAATATCAAGAAGCATGGTGAGATCATCAGAAAACTAGAATTTGTGGACAATATAGACAGCCCTTGCTCGGACATCCTGATAGCCCCACTTTACAGCCATTCAGAAGGAATGATGATTAGAAGCCTTGTTAAGTATTTGAGAAGTTTTTTTTTTCATTCTCGGGATGTGAGTATCACTGACAAGGCCAGCACTTATTGCCCATTCCTAGTTGCCCAAATAGGGTTTGATGCACCTGTTTGGCTTGCTAGGCCACTAGACAGGGCAGTTAAAAGTCAATTAGAATGAAAATTACTATCAGAATAGGTCTACGTTGATTGGCCAGTTTCCACTTGAGGCACAAGTGCAGTGGGAGGAAATCCAGGTGTGCCTGCCAGCCAGTTTAATGAACAGGTGAGAATGGTGAAGAAAAATGGGTAAAGGAGGAAAGTAAACCTCAATATCTGGTATTGGATGTTTTGAACCATTGTTAATTCTACATGTCCAATATATCAGAATCCTTGGAAGGAGATAAGAAGGAATGGAATGCTTCTTAGGCAATACTGGACATATAATTGTTAATGAGCAATTTTTTTTTGCTGTGGACTCTTGGGCTCAAGGGCAGCTTGATTGTGGTTGTATAAAATGTTTTGAATTATTAGTGAGCTTGAGTGGCTTTCTTTTACACTGAATCTTGCAGACTGTCAAGCACTTTTACTGTATGTAACAAACTCACGTTTAGCAAGTATTTCATTAGCTCAGTGCACTAATGTAGAACAGATTATCAGAGTAAAACTGACAGATGTCTTCCTTTAGCATAGTCTGATGACTAACCAAGCTGAAAATTTGCATATGTCCAGTATTTACTTCAGTTTCTGTAGTAAGTTACATTTTCAGATATATCTTGTATCTTTCCTTTTGCCATTTCTTTGCATTAGTTTCTCAGTTTTATTCTTGCCTTTCTAGTACTTTTTCAGATGGAACCAGGCAGACTTCTGGGGAAAGATGTCTAGTTTTGCATCGCCTCCCGAAGATGAAGATTCTGCTATTGAAATTTGCTATATTCAAGACATGAAGAGCCACATTTTTCTTTGCTTGATAATTTTATCAAAAAGTAGAGAATATAAAGAGATGCAATGCTAGTGGAAAGTACTAATGGACTATTGGCCTGCATTTAGTGCTGCTTTATGGATTCATAAACCTGGATTAAAAAGTGCAAGGAAAAGCTGATTTGTTTTGAAATTATTACGGTGGTGTTCGAGATCATGAATGATGTACCTAGGCTGCAATCCACAACTACATGGTCAATTCAAAAATGTTACTCTAGGTCAGACCTGCTGTTAAAGGACTGAATGAAAGGGAAGATTTTGAAGCCTTACTACAGCAGTACAAGAAGTGAATAGTTTTTTTTTTGTCTGAGAGTACGAATGTAGAAAGCCATTGGTGGGTATATTTCGGTGAAGAAAGAGAAGAAGGCTGGAAGTGGGGAAGATTGGGGAGACGCAGGACTCGCAGCAGGTGTTACCCTAGGAAACGGGACTACTGCAACAAAGTCAGCTAACTGGGTATGGCAGAATAGTAAGGATGCTTAGGCTCACCAGGGAGGCTATGATTAAGGTGTGCCATCTGCTCCATGAAGATCTGCTGAGGCAGTCAACCATCTGCAATGCATTACCAGTGGCAGTGAAGGTCATGATGACCCTCAATTTTAATACCATGGGGTGCTTCCAGGCAACAAATTGGAGAGTCTCAGGAGTGACCTACTTTGCCTTTTGCATAACAGATGCTTTCATATCTGTGTAATGAAAGAATCACAGACTAAAAGATGTAAGTAAATACATTTGATTAATTTGTGCAGTATTAGTGATGTATGGGTTTAGTGTGTTCTACTGGTACATCTGGCTCTCGTGCTTTGTGAACTTGTTTGTATGATACCACTAAGTGTTCCCCTAGTTGAAGGAGTAACATTGTGGGTGGTTGCATTGGCATCCTGCAAGTTGTGTGGCATACAGAGACCTGCCATGATCTGTCTCTATAACTAACCCTGATGGACCATCATCAGTACTAGGGATTTCTTTTGCTGTAATTCACTGTAGACTGATGGCGTTCAGAGATGCCACTTACCACCACTTGTCCAGATGTACATAGCATTACATAGAATGCACAACACAGAAACAGACCATTCGGCCCAACAGGTCTGTACTGGCGTTATCTCACACACGAGCCTCCTCCCTCCCTACTTCATCTAATCTTATCAGCAACTTTCATTTATACAGCGCCTTTAAAACCCAAGGCGCTTCACAGAAGAGTAAATCAGACAAAATTTGTCGGTCGGCGTGGGTCGGGCCAGTCGGGCCCCAGTTGATGTGGGTCGGTCCGGTTCGGCCCCGGTCGGCGTGGGTCGGTCCGGTCTGGACTGGTTGGAGTTAGTGTTTATTTGGGGGGCAGGGCAGTGTAGTTGGTGACCTGGCGATGGGGTGAGTCCGGTTACCTGCCTGGCCTGGGAGTCTGTAGAGCCCGTCTTTCGCCCACTCACCTGCTCCAGTAAGTAGATGAGTGGTACAGAACTACCACCAAGATGAGTGCCACTGTGCTACACCGTTCATTGCACCGGTGGAGGGTATCTCTTCACAAAGCCCACTAATTTGAGTATACAGCAGTGAAATCTCAGAATTTCTCTCTCACAGTTGCCCATTCTCCTCCTAGTGTAATGAAACCAGTTGTGATTGTACCTTGGAGTTTAGAGCATGAAGCCTCCATAGCACTAATAGGAGCATTTGTTAGAGATGCTACGACCGTGCCTATGGCCTGTGAAACTGAATTCAACACTGGCATTTCCACATGCTTAGTGTAGACGATAATTGTTCCAAGTATTTCTCCCACTTTTTCTGAACAGCTGTAACAAAATTACAACTACAACAAGAACAACTTGCATTTATGTTACGCCTTTAATGTAGGAAAAAAATCACAAGGCACTTCACAGAGATGCAAGGAAAAAGTTATGCTGAACCAAAGGAGGATATATTAGGAGGGGTAAACAAAAGCGTTCTGAAGGGTGGAGAGGATTAAAGGAGGGAATTCCAAGCGTGGAGCCTAGGTGGCTGAAGGCACGGTCACCAGTGTTGGGGTAATGGGAGGGGGGATGCACAAGAGGCCAGAGTCAGAGGATTGGAGAATTAGGGGCAAAGGGCGGTTGTAGTCCTGGAAGAAGTTACAGAGATGGGGAGAGGCAAGACCATGAAGGGATTTAAACACACGGATGAGAATTTTAAATTGGAGACAGTGGGGGACAGGGAGGCAATGTAGGTAAGCAAGAACAGGGGTGATGGCTGAGCAGAACAGTGCGGGATAAGGTACAAGCAGCAGGATTTCTGATGAGCTGATGTTTAAGGAGAGTGGAGGATGGGAGGCAGGCCAGGAAAGCATCAGAATAGTCGAGTCTGAAGGTGGCAATGCATGGATGAGGGGTTCAGCAGCAGATGGGCTGAGGCAAGGGCAGAGGCAGGCGATGTTATGGTGGTGCAAGTAGGCAGTGTTTTGTGAGGATATGTGTGGAGAGGATATGGGCTTGGAAATCCAACCCTGAGTTGAGTAGGATGCCATACTTGCAAGCAGTCTGGTTCAGCCTGAGATGGTGGCTGAGGAGGAGGATAGAATCGATGCCAAGAATATGGAGTTTGTGGCCGGGGAGCCAAAGACAGTGGCTTCGATTGTCCCAATGTTTAGCTGGAGCAAACTGTGGCTCAAACAAGATTGGATGTCGAACAAGCAGTCTGACAACACAGAGGCAGTGGAGGAGTGAAGATAGATGGTGGAGAAGTCGAGCTGGGTATCGTCGGCATACATGTCAAAGCTTACTTGTCTGTGGATGGTGTTACCAAGAAGTGGCATGTACATAAGGAAGAGGAGGTGGCCAAGGATAGATCTTTGGGGGATTTCCATTGATAATGAAATGAAGGCAGGAAAAGAAGCCATTGCTGGAGATACCCTGGCTATTATTGGATAGGTAAGAGTGAGCCAAGTCAGGGCAGTCCTACCAAGCTGGACAATGGAGAGAGGTGTTGAAGGAGGATGGTGTGGTCTGCCATGTCAAAGGCTGAAGAGAGGTCACGGAGGACAAAGAGGTAAAACGCACCACGGTCACAGTCACAGAAGATGTTCTGGTGACTTTGATTAGGGTTGTTTCAATGCAGTGGTGGGGTGGAAACCTGACTGGAGTGATTCAAATATGGAGTTACGAGAAACGTGGGCACTGATTTGGAATGTAACATGTTCAAAGACTTTGGAAAGGAAAAGGAGATTGGAGATGCTGCTGGTAGTTTGCAAGGACAACGAGGTCAAGGGTGGATTTTTTGAGGAGGAGGTGATGATGGTGGTTTTGAAAGGGAAGGGCACAGTGCCTGAGGAGAGGGAACTGTTTACAATGTCAGCTAGCATGGGTGCCAGGAAGGAAAATTAGGTAACTAGTAGTATAGTGGGTATGGGGGTCAAGAGAGCAGGAGGTGGGTCACATGGACGAGATGAGCTCAGAGAGGGCACAAGGGGAGATTGGAGAGAAACTACAGAAAGACGTGGATTCAGATCTAGGGCAGCGAGAATTGTGATTTGGCTTGGTGGGCAAGGGCAAGGGGAAAGCAGAAAGAGGAAAGCAGGGACAACTGTGTGAGGGACAACTTACTTTAAGGTTGATTGACATGCATGAGTTACAACAGCCTGCTTTTTTACTGTAGAGCTGAGAAATCTGGTTCTGACTAGTTCAAACCATTTGTGCTTTGTGATTTGTGCTATATGAAAAGAAGAATTTTTGTTTTATTCTTTAGTCCTCCATCTGCACAATATGTGCCATTTCTGGGAAGAAGCATAGGTAATGAATGTCCCCCAGGCCCTGACCAGGCTGCCCAGTAACCAACTATGATGAAGTATAGAAAAGTAATTCAAGGCAGCTTAGTTCTTTGCCTGTAAGGAAAAGACACACAGGATGAATGTAAAGACATCATGAGAATACACTGGGTAAAGACATTTTTAAACATACAGTATTGGTTGTGTGCTTAGTTTGTAATTAGATTAGAAAAATATGCAATATTTATATCATGATAATATGACATGATCAGCTCCTTATAACATAGCACCAATTTTTCTTCCACTGAATCCCAATAGTTAGTACTTTTAACCCCCCCGCTTCCCAGGTATTCTTTAAACCATTAGGGTACAATAGATCATGTGATGCTCTGGGAATGCGTGCACTTCCAGCATTGATCAAGAGTAGACCATCTCACCCAATTCACTGCATTATATTGTGCTACAAAACTTTTAAACTTTTTTAGAGGGCTTGCCAATAGCATATAAGAGTCTCATATACCTTCTCATTAAATGCAAACACGAGTTGATTAGACTCTGAATAGTTCATGGACACTTTTTTCCACTCCAACACTCCCAGTAACTGGCAAACTCTCTTCTCTTCCACCCTAACACGCTGCTCCCAGCTTTTCCCTTTTCTCCCTTCAAAGTATTGTTCCCAGCTTCGACCCCTTCTCCCCTTCACTGCCATCCACTCCCCCTCTTTCACTGCCTTATATTCTCCAATCCCCCTCACCCATTCTTTCCCTCCCCTCCCGCTCCTAACTGAGTCTGGTGGCTAATGCATTAGACAGGTTCCTGTTTTCTCTCCGTATGCCTCCCCTGTATACTGTATGTACCGAGAGGCGACAGCGAACACTTTGGTGAATTAGCCACTAGATTGGGAAGAGTGGAACTGGTGGAGGACTCGATAGGGTAGATGCTGAGAGGATGTTACCCCTCATGGGGGAATCTAAAACTAGGGGGCACAGTCTCAGAATAAGGGGTCGCCCGTTTAAGACGGAAAAAAAGAGGAATTTCTTCTCCCAGAGGGTCGTGAATCTTTGGAATTCTTTACCACAAAAAGCTGTGGAGGCTGAGTCATTGAATACATTCAAGGCTGAGTTAGACAAATTTTTGATCAGTAAGGGAGTCAAAGGATATGGGGAAAAGGCGGGAAAGTGGAGTTGAGGTAAAAATCAGATCAGCCATGATCTCATTGAATGGCGGAGCAGGCTCGAAGGGCCAAATGGCCTACTCCTGCTCCTATCTCTTATGGTCTAGGAGAGGTGTGCCTGGCTGTACTGATTTTTGTTAGTAAATGCTAACGTGTTTAACGTGTAAAAGGATATAGAAGCACTGGAGAAAGTGCAAAAAAGATTTACAGGGCTGATACCAGAACTAAGAGGGTACAGCTATCAGAAAAGACTGAACATGCTGGGCTTTTTCCTCTAGAAAAGAGAAGACTGAGAGACGACCTGCTAGAGGTCTTTGGAATTATGGAGGGATTTGATAGGGTAGAGAAGATGTTTCCACTTGTGGGGGAATCCAAAACTAGAGGCGATAAATATAAGATAGACACTAATAAATCCACTAAGGAATTCAGAAGAAACTCAGAGAGTGGTGAGAGTGTGGAACTTGCCACCACATAAAGTGGTTGAGGCGAATAGTATAGATGCCTTTAAGGGAAGCTGGATTAGTACATGAGGGAAAAAGGAATAGAAGGATATATTGATAGGGTGAGTTGAAGTAAGGTGGGAGGAGGCTTATGTGGAGCATAAACACTGGCACAAACCTGTTGGGCCAAATGGCCTGCTTCTGTGCTGTAAAATTCCATGTAATTCTATGTGTTAATTATACCCCTAAAACACTGACAATTGGCTTGTACGTGAGGGATAATGTTGTCTGTCTTGGTCTGATGCAAATCTTGAAAGTTCATCTACAGATCAACAAACAGTAGGATAAGTCTGCAACCTGTTTTCCCACTTTACTGTCACACTTGACCAGATTTGTATTAGAAATAAATAAAACATGAAAAAGAAGACACACATAAAAATTTAATTAGAAGTACAGCAAACTGTACTCGTACACTATTCTAACATCAGATAGAAAATTCCTTTACTTATGGCTCCTTTACTAACTAGGAAAGCAAATAACTCTCTTTCATTATATTTTGTATGATCCCACAGAGAATGTTGTGTTCTGGAGAGGTTCTACTGGAATTTTACTGCGATACATACCAGTCCATTGTGTCCTACAGCACAAAGTTAAACAGACTCCCCAGAATAGTTTAAATGAACTCTATTTCTAATTCAATTAAATCAAATGTCATTCCACAGCTTTAGACCTCTCCAGTGGCTGGAGTCATACCGAGCACAAAGGAAGATGGTAGTGGTTGTTGGAGGCCAATCACCTCAGCCCCAGGACATCGCTGCAGGAGTTCCTCAGGGCAGCATCCTGGGCCCTTCAGCTACTTCATCAATTACCTTCTCTCCATCATAAGGTCAGAAGTGGGGCTGTTCGCTGATTATTGCAGTGTTCAGCTCCATTAGCAATTCCTCAGATAATGGAGCAGTCAGTGTCTGCATGCAGCAAGACATAGACAACATCCAGGCTTGGGCTGAAAGTTGAAAGTAACATTCGCGCCCGACAAGTGCCAGGCAATGACCATCTCCAACAAGAGAGAGTCTAACACCTCCTCTTGACATTCAATGGTATTACCATCGCCAAATCCCCCACCATCAACATCCTGGGGTTCACCATTGACCAGAAACTAAACTGGACCAGCCACGTAAATTCCATGGCTACAAGAACAGGACAGAGGCTGGGTATTCTGCAGCGAATGGCTCACCTCCTGACTCACTAAACCCTCTCCACCACCTACAAGGCACAAGTCAGAAGTGTGATGAAATACTCTACACTGGCCTAGATGGGTGTAGCTGCAACAACATTCAAGAATCTCAACACCATCCAGGACAAAGCAATCTGCTTGATCGGAACCCCATCCACCAACTTAAATATCCATTCCCTCCAGCATCAGTGTACTGGGGCTGCAGTGTGTACTATCTACATGATGCACTGCAGCAACTCGCCTAGGCTTCTTCGAAAGCACCTCCTAAACCCGCGATCTACATTGAATTATACAGATTTTTACAGAGCATGAACAGGCCATTCAGCCCAACAGGTTTTTGCTGGTGTTTATGCTCCACACAAGCCTCCACCCACCCTATTTCATCTCACCTTATCAACATATCCTTCTATTCCTTTCTGTCTCATGAACTTTTCTAGCTTCGCCTTAAATGCATCGATGCTATTCTCCTCAACCGCTCCATGTGGTACTGAGTTCCACATTCTCACCACTCTCTGAGTAAAGAAGTTTGTCCTGAATTCCTTATTGCATTTATTAGTGACTACCTTAAATTTATGGCCCTTAGTTTTGGACTCCCCCACAAGTATAGAAACATCTCCTCTACATCCACCCTATCTAACACCTTCATAATTTTAAAGACCTCTATCAGGTCACCTCTCAGTCTTCTCTACCATTTAGAAGGACAAGGAGCAGGGCACCAGTTGCATGGGAACACCATCACCTCCAAGCTCCCCTCCAAATCACACACCATCCTGACTTGGATACATATCGCCATTCCTTCATCGTCACTGGGTCAAAATCCTGGAACTCCCAACCTAACAGCACTGTGGGAGAACCTTCACCATACGGACGGCAGCGGTTCAAGAAGGCGGCTCACCACCACCTTCTCAAGGGCAACCATGGATGGGCAATAAATGCCGGCCTTGCTAATGACGCCCACATCCCAAGAATGAAAAAAATCTAAATTAAATAATGAAACTCCGAAGGTAAAATAAACAAAAATGTGCGTACTGAAACCTTTTAGTACCGAATCAAACTCCTAAATACACGTATCTCAGTATTTTGCGCCCCCCCCAACCCCCCAAGACAGCGAGTGTTGGCCAACTATTCGATCATTGGGGAGCATCATAATCAAGCCCGATCCTCCACTCATCCAGTGTTCACATGCACACACCTTTCAATAGAATTCAGTGGATAGCAATCAGGGATGGGCAGCAAGGCTCATTTTCCTCTCAAGTCCAGAAGCGCTGATACCAATAGCAGCGGCCCTTCTGCCACGCTGGCTCTGTACCTCACTGTGGAGTGCATTCACCAACTGAGTCATAGGGGAAGCTTGAGTTCGAGTATTCATTCACAGAAAAACAATACTAAAACCCCTAGCATTTCTTCAGTGACATACTGCATCCTGCCTTATTCCCTTGCTCCAGTGACTAAAACTTGCTTTATGTAAGATGTAAATCGACTGCTGCAAAATTTGCCAAGTTCAGTGTGTTTGTCTGTGGGAGATGTTCAATGTTACTGTCATTTATCTTGAATGGAAAATTTAAATTTCATTATAGGAAATTATCTTGATGTGGGACTTCTTGCTCGAAAGATGAACAGTTAAAAGGCAAAGTTGTTACTAATTAACAGCCAACTGCATTCGGTTTCTTACAGATTACCTCAATTTAATCAATGCAGCAAAGCAATGTACATGATATCAAACCTAGTTAGCAACATGTTTTACTGTAACTGGGAGAGTACAGAGTTCTTGAAGGTGGGGTAGATAAATAAACCTGCTGAACCTGATAAAATTGGTGGAATCCAGCTTTCCATTGAGCTTTCTTCCCATCAAATCTGTTTTCCAAGATATTTGCCAGTGGCTTTCTTTGTAACTTAGAACCTGTACTGCCATTAAGTAGAAGACTCATAAAATTGGCAGCAACAGTATATTTAGTGCGTTAAAATGTGAAGCTGTGTTTTAAATGAATCTTACCAGCCAATGTAAGAAACTATTAACAGCAGAGAATCCGAGTCAGATTAGCTTGTAGTTAATCATACTGTTGCTGAAGATAGCTGTGAGTAGTTTGATATCAGCAGCATAGAGTGTACAAACCAAAGCTATTACAATACATTTAAAAAAAAAGGATGTTAATGTGCAGAAAAAGTGAACTGCACATATTATAATGGGGGAAAAATACTGTAGGCAGTTTATCTGGGAATGCTAGGTCCATTTTCCTCCAACATGGCTAATAATACATCTGTGTGGGAGTGTGATTTGCTTCCGTTAGCGATTTTCTCATCAAGCTTCTCATAGGTACTTAAAAGCCAGGTTTATCTGAGACTGCGTTAATCCTAAATGGGTCTGCTTAATCTGAATCTTTTGCCATTTATTCAGTAATACTTGTGATCCAGGTGAATGTGTGGAGCTTCAAATTACCATCTCCATAAATGTGCACAGCTTTGTGGTGTGGCACTTCACTGCGTTCGAGAATACCTGAAGATTTATGTATACCCAATATTATTGTAGGTTTTCAGTGATCTAATTCATTCCCAGTCTTCCAAGAATGGGTAAGTGGCTTGAATTTATTTTAGTGTAAATTTTACCATATCTTCCTGTGAGTCAGAGTCGGAGGCCCGAGAGCAGCAGAGGCGGCGGAGCAGAGGAGAGGGAGCGGCCCATAAAAAGGCAGGAGTCGGAGGCCAGAGAGCAGCTGAAGCAGCAGAGCGGAGCAGAGGAGAGGGAGCGGCCCTTAAAAAGGCAGGAGTCGGAGGCCAGAGAGCAGCTGAGGCAGCAGAGTGGAGCAGAGGAGAGGGAGCCGGAGCACGAGCGTCAGGGAGAGAGAGAAAAAAAAAACAAAATGACGTCAGCACAAGGGAAGGAGCTGATCAGTGAGTAGCTGCTGAGCGTTTTTTTTAGCCTTTAGTTAGATTCAGTTAAGTTTAGTTAATAATATAATAAACCGAGGCATGGCACGGCACCTCAGTCCCGTGGAATGCACATCTTGTGCCATGTGGGAACTCCAGGACGGTTCCAGTGTCCTGGACTGCCACAGGTGAAGGAAGTGTCACCAGCTGGAGGAGCTTAAGCTCCGGGTTTCGGAGCACGTTTCAGGAGGTGGTCACCCCACAGTTTAAGTGCAGGCAAAGAGGGACTGGGTGACCGCCAGACAGACAAGAAGGACTAGGTAGGTAGTGCAGGAACCCTCTGAGGGCATCTTGCTCTCTAACCGGTATTCAGTTCTGAGTAATGGTGGGGGAGAGGATTCCCCTGGGGAGTGCAGCCAGAGCCCAGACCATAGCACCATGGTTGGCTCAGCTGTACGGTGGGGAGGAGAAAGGTCATGAGAGCGATAGTGATAGGGGATTCCATAGCTAGGGGAGCAGACAGGCGTTTCTGCAGCCACAGACGTGATTCCAGGATGGTATGTTGCCTCCCTGGTGCCAGGGTGAAGGAGCGGCTGCGGAACATTCTGGAGGGGGAGGATGAACAGCCAGAGATCGTGGTCCATTATCAGTACCAATGACATAGATAGAAAGAGGGATGAGGTCCTGCAGGAAAATTTTAAGGAGTTAGGAAAGAGATTAAGAAGCAGGACCTCAAAGGTAGTAATCTCCGGTTTACTCCTGGTGTCACGTGCTAGTGAGTATAGAAATAGGAGGATAGAGCAGATGAATGCGTGACTGGAGAGATGGTGCAGGAGGGAGAGCTTTAGATTCCTGGGGCACTGGGACCAGATCTGGGGAAGGTGGGACCCGTACAGGCCGGACAGGTTTCACCTCAACGGAGCTGGGACCAATGTCCTCGCGGGGAGGATTGCTAGTGCAATGGGGTGGTGGGGGGGGCGGGGTTTAAACTAATTCGGCAGGGGGATGGGCACCAGGATGTAGCATTGGAAAGGAGAAACAAGGTGCACAAAGGATTGGGTGAGAAAGATAGCACTAGATCAAGAAATGGTATGGTAGTAGATGGGACCAGACCAAGAGAGACAAGAAAGTCTAAGATAGGTTTACAATGCATGTGTGTAA
This sequence comes from Heptranchias perlo, assembly GCF_035084215.1. NCBI lineage: Eukaryota > Metazoa > Chordata > Chondrichthyes > Hexanchiformes > Hexanchidae > Heptranchias > Heptranchias perlo. Next base: position 5,992,250 of record NC_090352.1, read on the forward strand.
ACGCAAGAAGCGTGGTAAACAAGGTTGGTGCGCTGCAGGCACAATTAGCCACATGCGAATATGATGTGGCGAAAACTGAGACCTGGCTCAAAAAATGGCAGGATTGGGTATTAGATATTCCTGGATACAAGGTGTTCAGGAAAGATAGGGAAGGGAAGAAAGGAGGTGGGATGGGGTGGGGGGGTGGTAGCAGTATTGATTAAGGAGAATATTGCAGTGCAGGAGAGAGAGGATACCCTGGAAGGATCAAGGACAGAATCTATTTGGTTTGAGTTAAGAAACAATAGAGGTGCCATTACACTACTGTAGATTAGGATAGTAATAATATAACGGGCAAAGAGGGGGTGGAATTTTTGAAGTGTGTTCAGGAGAACTTTCTTGACCAGTACGTTTCCGGCCCAACGAGGAAAGAGGCATTGCTGGATCTGGTTCTGCGGAATGAAGTGGGCCAAGTGGAGCAAGTGTCAGTGGGGGAACATTTAGGGAATAGCAATCATGGTATCATAAGATTTAGAAAAGCTATGGAAAAGGACATAGACCACTCTAAAAATACTCAATTGGAGGAGGGCCAATTTCAGTGGGATAAGAACAGACTGGCCCAGGTAAATTGGAATCAAAGATTGGCAGGTAAAACTGTAATTTAAAAATGGGCGGCCTTTAAGGGGGAGATGGTTCCAGTATAGTCTACAGTACATTCCCACGAGGGAGAAAGGTAGGGCAACTAAAGCCAGAGCACCCTGGATGACAAAAAAGATAGAGAGTAAGATGAAGCAGAAAAAAGGGGCACAAGTGTGACAGATGTCAGGTTGATAACACAAGTGAGAACCAGGCTGAATGTAGAAACTCAGAGGAGCAGAAAAGGAAATAAGAGGAGCAGAGAGAGAGTATGAGAATAGACTGGCGGCAAACATAAAAGGGAATCCAAAAGTCTTCTCTAGGCATGTAAACGGGTAGTAAGAGGAGGGGTGGGACAGATCAGGGACCAAAAAGGAGATCTATTCATGGACGCAGAGGAGATGGCTGAGGTACTAAATGAGTACTTTGCATCTGTCTTTACCAAGGAAGAAGATGCTGTCAGAGTCTTAGTAAAGGAAAATATAGTTGAGACACTGGATGGGCTAAAAATTGATAAAGAGGAGGTACTAGAAAGGCTAGCTGTACTTAAAGTAGATAAGTCACCCGGTCTGGATGGGATGCATCCTAGGTTGCTGAGGGAAGTAAGGGTGGAAATTGCAGCGGTACTGGCCATAATTTCCAAACATCCTTAGAGGACTGGAGAATTGCAAATGTTACACCCTTGTTTAAAAAATGGTGCAAGGTTAAACCCAGTAACTACAGGCCAGTCAGTTTAGCCTCGGTGGTGGGGAAACTTTTAGAAATAATAATCCGGGACAGAATTAGCAGTCACTTGGACAAGTGTGGATTGATTAGGGAAAGCCAGCACGGATTTGTTAAAGGCAAATCATGTTTAATTAACCTGATAGAGTTTTTTGATGAGGTAACAGAGAGGGTAGATGAGGGCAATGCGGTTGATGTGGTGTATATGGACTTTCAAAAGCCGTTTGATAAAGTGCTGCATAATAGGCTTGTCATCAAGATTGCAGCCCATGGAATAAAGGGGGCAATAGCAGCCTGGATACAAAATTGGCTAAGTAACAGGAAGCAGAAAGTAGTGGTGAACGGTTGTTTTTCGGACTGGAGGGAGGTGTGCAATGGTGTTCCCCAGGGGTCGATACTAGGACCGCTGCTTTTCTTGAAATATATTAATGACTTGGACTTGGGTGTACAGGGCACAATTTCAAAATTTTCAGATGTCACAAAACTTGGAAGTGTAGTGAACAGTGAGGAGGATAGTGATAGACTTCAAGAGGATATAGACAGGCTGGTGGAATGGGCGGACACGTGGCAGATGAAATTTAATGCAGAAAAATGCAAAGTGTTAAATTTCGGTAGGAAGAACGAGGAGAGGTAACATAAACTGGAGGGCACAATTCTAAAAGGGGTACAGGAACAGAGAGATCTGAGAGTATATGTGCACAAATCGGTGAAAGTAGCAGGGCAGGTTGAGAAAGTGGTTAAAAAGCATATGGGATCCTGGGCTTTATAAATATAGGCATAGAGTACAAAAGCAAGGAAGTCATGATGAACCTTTATAAAATACTGGTTCGACCACAAGTGGAGTATTGTGTCCAGTTCTGGGCACCGCACTTCAGGAAAGATGTGAAGGCCTTAGGTAGGGTGCAGAAAAGATTTACTAGAATGATTCCAGGGATGAGGGACTTTAATTACGTGGATAGACTGGTGAAGTTGGGGTTATTCTCCATGGAACAGAGAAGGTTGAGAGGAGATTTGATAGAGGTATTCAAAATCATGAAGGGTGTAGACAGATTAGATAGTGAGAAACTGTTCCCATTGGTGGAAGGGTCAAGAACCAGAGGGCATAGATTTAAGGTGATTGGCAAAAGAACCAAAGGTGACAGGAGGAAAACTTGTTTACGCAGCGAGTGGTTAGGATCTGGAATACACTGCCCGAGGGGGTGGTGGAGGCAGATTCTATCATGGCTTTCAAACGGGAACTGGAAAACTACTTGACAGGAAAAATTTGCAGGGCTACAGTGAGACGGGGAAGTGGGACTAATTAGACTGCTCTTGCACAGAGCTGGACTCGATAGGCCGAATGGCCTCCTTCCGTGCTGTAACCTTTCTATAATTCTTTGAATGAGGGGACAGGAAGCAGCTTCTTGCTGGGCCTCTGCCAAGATGACTCATGAGATACCCAGACACCACGAGGCTAGAATGCAATGACTTCTGCTTAGATCGCTTCCTTCCAATGAAAAAAGACTTATCTCCTCTTATTAGAAAATGTTTCTACTCTTTGCATTTAGCGTCTGCATCAGGCAGTACTATGTTAGATGTAGCACTGGGTTCATGCAGTGTAAAGATCTTTCTAATCTGCTTTAAGAACATTCTTACCGCAGTGGTATGCCATTCCGGTTTCGCTTACCAATTACCCTTTTAACCATTTTTTTAAATGCCAGTCTTGCCTCGGAAAGAGACAAGCTTAGAAAGCCCTTTTGGATGCTACAAATTAGTGTTGTTTTTGTTATGCATAGAGTCATAAGATATGAGCTGATTTGCAAGTGAGTTATGGTGAATACCATTAATGGGCTATGGATCATAACTTGCGGCTCTTCATCACGTGTTCTGTTTGTATGACATGTTTTGTATGCAAGACACAATTATATCTGTTTGACTATTTCAGTATACACACAGCATAATCTTTTTGCAAATTTTCTCTACGACTCTCTCCCCGCCCCCCCCCCCCCCCCGAGTTTCTCTCATACCTGAATGTGTTGCAGCAATTCCAGTACTAGTTGGGACCATGGCGGTGGATCAAGGCCAACCGCCCAGGGTGGAGATACAGCTCAGCCCCATCCCCAACTCCCAACCATCCCAGGATCTGACTGCAATATCCTTCCCAGCCTGAAGCCCCCACCTCCCCCCTAGCTTTTAAAATAAATTGTTTCCAGGGTGTGGGCATGCTTGCAAGGTTGCATTTACTTCTTATCCTCACTGTCTCTGAGAAGGCATTGGTGGCTTTTCATGAATCACTGCAGTCCTTGTGGTGATGCTATTCCCATGATGGTGTTAGGTAAGGAAGCCCAGAATATTGTTCCTGTGATGATGAAGGAACAGCAGTACATTTCCAAGTTAGTATGGTGTGTGACTTGGAGGGGAACTTGCAGGTGATGGTGTTCCCTTGACATTACTGCTCTTGTCCTTCTCAGTGTTAGAGGTTGCTGGGTCATGCTGTTGAATTAAGCTTGGTGATTTGCTGCCGTACATCCTGTAAGGAGAAAATCTCCGAAAGCTTGTGAATTTAAAATAAAATTGCTGGACTATAACTTGGTGTTGTAAAATTGTTTACAATTGTACATCCTGTAGATAGTGATTACTTCAGCCACATTGCACCAGTGGTGGAGGGGGTAGCAAGGATGCCGATGATGTTAGACTTGTTGAGTGTTGTTGTGGCTGCACCCATCCAGGTAAGTGTTGAGTATTCCATCACACCCTAACTTGAGCCTTGTATTTTAAATTCACAAGCTTTCGGAGGCTTCCTCCTTCCTCAGGTAAATGTTCAGGAGCTCCTCGAAGCCTACGCATTTATACATATAGAACAATACATGGTGTTTACAGAATGCCCCTGCAACTGCCCGTTGCCAAGGCAATCACCGTGTTCAGACAGAGAGGACAGAGAGGTGTCACCTGCAGAATCCCCGAATACACATTCAACAAAAAAACAAACAGGAAAAAAAAACAGAGAGAGGCAGAAACATCCGGAAGGCAGAGAAAGCCAGCAAATGACCCATTATATTAAAAACAGATAACATTTGTTCGCTGGTGGGGTAACGTGTAGCGTGACATGAACCCAAGATCCCGGTTGAGGCCGTCCTCATGGGTGCGGAACTTGGCTATCAATTTCTGCTCGACGATTTTGCGTTGTCGTGTGTCTCGAAGGCCGCCTTGGAGTACGCTTACCCGAAGGTCGGTGGATGAATGTCCATGACTGCTGAAGTGTTCCCCGACTGGGAGGGAACCCTCCTGTTTGGCGATTGTTGCGCGGTGTCCGTTCATCCGTTGTCGCAGCGTCTGCATGGTCTCGCCAATGTACCATGCTCTGGGGCATCCTTTCCTGCAACGTATGAGGTAGACAACGTTGGCCGAGTCACAGGAGTATGAACCATGCACCTGGTGGGTGGTGTCCTCTCGTGTGATGGTGGTATCTGTGTCGATGATCTGGCATGTCTTGCAGAGGTTACCGTGGCAGGGTTGTGTGGTGTCGTGGACGCTGTTCTCTTGAAAGATAGGTAATTTGCTGCGAACGATGGTCTGTTTGAGGTTGGGTGGCTGTTTAAAGGCGAGTAGTGGAGGTGTGGGGATGGCCATAGCGAGGTGTTTGTCCTCATTGATGTACTGGGGAAGTACTGGACGACAAAGGGTACTCTGTTGGTTGCGTCCCGTGTTAGTCTCCTGAGGAGGTCTATGCGATTTTTTGCTGTGGCCCGTCGGAACTGTCGATCGATGAGTCGAGCGTCATATCCCGTTCTTACTAGGGCGTCTTTCAGCGTCTGTAGGTGTCCATCGCGTTCCTCCTCGTCTGAGCAGACCCTGTGTATTCGCAGGGCCTGTCCATAGGGGATGGCCTCTTTGACGTGGTTAGGGTGGAAGCTGGAAAAGTGGAGCATCGTGAGGTTGTCCGTGGGCTTACGGTAGAGTGAGGTGCTGAGGTGCCCGTCTTTGATGGAGATTCGTGTGTCCAAGAAAGAAACTGATTCGGAGGAGTAGTCTGTGGTGAGCTTGATGGTGGGATGGAACTTGTTGATGTTATCGTGTAGTCTCTTTAGTGATTCCTTGCCGTGGGTCCATAGAAAGAAAATGTCGTCGATGTATCTGGTGTATAGTGTTGGTTGGAGGTCTTGTGCAGTGAAGAAGTCCTGCTCGAACTTGTGCATGAAAATGTTGGCGTATTGGGGTGCGAATTTGGTCCCCATGGCTGTTCCGTGTGTTTGGGTAAAGAACTGGTTATCGAAGGTGAAGACATTGTGATCCAGGATGAAGCGGATGAGTTGTAGGATGGCTTCCGGAGATTGGCTGTTGTTGGTGTTGAGTATTGATGCTGTCGCAGCGATGCCGTCATCGTGGGGGATACTGGTGTATAGTGCTGAGACGTCCATCGTGGTGAGAAGTGTTCCTGGTTCAACTGGTCCGTGGGTACTGAGTTTTTGTAGGAAGTCTGTAGTGTCGCGACAGAAGCTGGGGGTTCCCTGTACGATGGGTTTCAGGATGCCCTCGATGTATCCAGAGAGGTTCTCACACAGGGTTCCGTTGCCTGATACGATGGGACGTCCGGGTGTGTTGGCTTTGTGTATCTTTGGGAGGCAGTAGAAGTCTCCCACGCGGGGATTACGTGGGATGAGAGTGCGTAGGATGCTTTGAAGGTCTGGATCGAAGGTCTTGATCAGTTTGTTGAGCTGGTGGGTGTGTTCTTTGGTCGGATCTGCGAGTAACCGTCTGTAGTGTTCCTGGTTGTCCAGTTGTCGGTATGCTTCTTTGCAATAGTCCGTTCTGTTCTGTATGACGATGGCTCCTCCTTTGTCCGCTGGTTTGATGACGATGTTGCGGTTGGTCTTGAGAGCGTTGATGGCGTTGCGTTGTGCTCGGGTGACATTCTGGACTGTCTTCTGAGTGCGGCTGATGAATCTGGCATTGACGCATTTCCTGACAGCTTGAGCATACATGTCCAGCTGAGGGCAGCGACCCTCCGGAGGAGTCCAGTTTGACTCTTTCCTCTTCGGTTGCTGTACCGCGGATCCCTCTGTCTGCTGTTCCGGATCGTCGATTGTCTCATTGGGTTCGCTGCTGAAATCTTGGGTTTTGTGGTAGAATTCCCGGAGCCTCATTCTCCTGATGAATTCCTCTGTGTCCGCCGCGAGACTAGTGGGGTCCATTTTGGTAGTGGGGCAGAAATTGAGCCCTCGGCTGAGAACTTCGATTTCGTCTGGTTGAAGGGTGTGGTCGGATAAATTGACGATAGACTTCCCTGTGGTTGCAACCGTGGTACCAGGGGAAGCTTGGTCGTTGCTGGTGGTGATGCCGAGTTTCTCAAGCTTCCTGCTCTTGGTTTTCATGTTGGCAGCGTAGTTCCGTTGCCTCGTCTGTTTGGCGGTATAACGTAGCTGGTCTGCTGTGTCCTGAGTACAGGTTGAGAGTATGGACTCTATCTTGGTTTCGAGGTTGTGGCGTCTGCTGTAGAGTTGGTGTATGAGATGGTTGCGGAGTGTGCGAGAGGTACGGCGGCAGAGTCTCTCAGCGTAATCCGAGTTGTATGTGGACTTGAGTGGGTTCGTGATCTGGAGTCCTTTCGGGATCTTGTCTGCTTTCTTGCAGCTCTGTAAAAACTTGATGTCTGTGTCTAAATGCGCGATCTTCTTGGATATCCTTTCCACTGTGAGCCGGCAGTTTGTGGTGTCGATGGTAGTCATGATGTGGAGATGCCGGTGATGGACTGGGGTTGACAATTGTAAACAATTTTACAACACCAAGTTATAGTCCAGCAATTTTATTTTAAATTCACAAGCTTTCGGAGGCTTCCTCCTTCCTCAGGTAAATGTTCAGGAGCTCCTCGAAGCCTACGCATTTATACATATAGAACAATACATGGTGTTTACAGAATGCCCCTGCAACTGCCCGTTGCCAAGGCAATCACCGTGTTCAGACAGAGAGGTGTCACCTTTGTCGTCCAGTACTTCCCCGGAGCGGAGAAACTACGCCATGTTCTCCGCAGCCTTCAACATGTCATCAATGAGGACAAACACCTCGCTATGGCCATCCCCACACCTCCACTACTCGCCTTTAAACAGCCACCCAACCTCAAACAGACCATCGTTCGCAGCAAATTACCTATCTTTCAAGAGAACAGCGTCCACGACACCACACAACCCTGCCACGGTAACCTCTGCAAGACATGCCAGATCATCGACACAGATACCACCATCACACGAGAGGACACCACCCACCAGGTGCATGGTTCATACTCCTGTGACTCGGCCAACGTTGTCTACCTCATACGTTGCAGGAAAGGATGCCCCAGAGCATGGTACATTGGCGAGACCATGCAGACGCTGCGACAACGGATGAACGGACACCGCGCAACAATCGCCAAACAGGAGGGTTCCCTCCCAGTCGGGGAACACTTCAGCAGTCATGGACATTCATCCACCGACCTTCGGGTAAGCGTACTCCAAGGCGGCCTTCGAGACACACGACAACGCAAAATCGTCGAGCAGAAATTGATAGCCAAGTTCCACACCCATGAGGACGGCCTCAACCGGGATCTTGGGTTCATGTCACGCTACACATTACCCCACCAGCGAACAAATGTTATCTGTTTTTAATATAATGGGTCATTTGCTGGCTTTCTCTGCCTTCCGGATGTTTCTGCCTCTCTCTGTTTTTTTTTCCTGTTTGTTTTTTTGTTGAATGTGTATTCGGGGGTTCTGCAGGTGACACCTCTCTGTCTGAACACGGTGATTGCCTTGGCAACGGGCAGTTGCAGGGGCATTCTGTAAACACCATGTATTGTTCTATATGTATAAATGCGTAGGCTTCGAGGAGCTCCTGAACATTTACCTGAGGAAGGAGGAAGCCTCCGAAAGCTTGTGAATTTAAAATAAAATTGCTGGACTATAACTTGGTGTTGTAAAATTGTTTACAATTGTCAACCCCAGTCCATCACCGGCATCTCCACATCTTGAGCCTTGTAGATAGGGGAAAGGCTTTTGAGGGGTCAGGAGGTAAGGTAGTCATTGTAGAGTACTGCCCTGAATTGTAACCACAGTATTGATATGGCGGATCCAGTTCAGCTTCTGTTCACTGGTGCCCCAGACCCCACTTCAAGATGTCAATGGATGAAGATTTGGCAATGGTGATGCTACTGAAGGTTGGGGAGGTGGTTGGGCCTCCTTGTTGGACATGCTTATTGCCTGGCACTTAAGTGGCATGAATGGTACTCGTCAGCCTAAGCCTGATGTTGTTCAGCTCCTGCTGTAGGCTGGAATGGAGTGCTTCATTATCGAAGGAGTTGTGAATGAAGCTGAATGTTGTGCAATCATGGGTGAACAGCCTCGCTCCTGACCTTATGATGTTAATGAAGCAGGTGAAGGTGATAGGGCTAAGGACACTTCACTATAGAACTATTGAAGTAATGTACTGGCCGATGATTCACCTCTGACAACCACAATAATCTTTCTTTCCATCAGGTGTGACTAACCACTGGAAGCTTTAACCTTTGATCTCCATTGAGCTCAGTTTTGCTGGGGCGCCTTGATGCCATACTTGATCAAATGCTGCCTTGATGTTGAGGGCAGCAATTTGCACCACAGTTCTGGCATTCAGCTCTTGCGCCATGTTATGCTGTGACTCAGTGGTAGCAATCTCACCTCTCAGTCAGAAGGCCGTAGGTTTAAGTCCCACTCCAGAGACTTGACTACAAAATCTAGGCTGGCACTTCAGTGCAGTACTGACGGAGTGCTGCACTGGCAGAAGTGCCGTCTTTTGGATGAATCATTAAACTGAGGCCCCTTCTGCCCCCTCAGATGGACGTAAAAGACCCCATGGCACTATTCGAAGAAAAGCAAGGGAGTTCTCCCTGACATCCTGGCCAATATTTATCCCTCAACCAACATCACTAAAACAGGTTATCTGGTCATTGTCCAATTGCTGTTTGTGGGACCTTGCTGTGTGCAAATTGGTTGCCGTGCTTCCTACATTATAACAGTGACCACATTTCAAAAGTACTTCATTGGCTGTAAGGAGCTTTGGGGTGTCCTGAGATCACGAAAGGTGCTATATAAATGCAACAACAACTTGCACTTATATAGAACCTTTAACGTAATGAAACGTCCCAAGGCACTTCACAAGAGCGTTATCAAACAAAATTTGACACCGAGCCACGTTAGGAGATATTAGGACAGGTGAAAGAGGTAAGTTTTAAGGAGCATCTTAAAGGAGTAGAGAGGCAGATATTTAGGGAGGGAATTCCAGAGCTTACTGCCTAGGCAGCCGAAAGCACGGACGCCAATGGTGGAGCGTTGAAAATTGGGAATGCGCAAGAGGTCAGAACTTAGAGGAGTGCAGAGATCTCGGACAGTTGCAGGGCTGGAGGAGGTTACAGAGATAAGGAGGGGTGAGGCCATGGAGGGATTTGAAAACAAGGATGAGAATTTTAAAATCGAAGCATTGCTGGACCAGGGAGCCAATGTAGGTCAGTGAGCACAGGGATGATGGGTGAATGGGACTTGGTGCGAGTTACGATACAAGCAGTAGAGTTTTGGATGAGCTCAAGTTTGCGGAGGGCGCAAAGTGGGAGGCTGGCCAGGAGAGCATTGGGGTAGTCGTGTCCAGAGGTAACAAAGGCATAGATGAGGGTTTCAACACCAGTTGAGCTGAGGCATGTGCGATATACGGAGGTGGAAGTAGACTGTCTTGTTGATGGAGTTTCCTTTGGACTTTTTTTTAAAGTCTTTCTTTTAATTAAGGCTGTGATTAGGTCTTGAGCTGAGTGGATTTGGCGGGAACCCAAACTGAGCATCAGGAGTAGAAGTCGTCCGATGGCACTATTACTGACTCCTTCCAGTTATTTACTGGACAAGCTCACAAAAGGCTCAGGGGAACCTTTATCTCTAGTTTTATAGAAATTGTAATGCAAGTGAAACATCTCTTGACAAAGTTTTATGCATTTATCAGGATGTACCTATGTAATACAACAGTTACATTCTGTAATTATCAGAAGATGCTTTATAGATATTTTATATCTTAAGCATATTTCGCAAGATGATACAGAATTGGCAGAGTGCAGTACTTGATGCTGAATGCCAGTTGACACACTTTAGTATTGCTGGCACTGAACAAACATGTCTTGCTGTTGAAATTACCTCTGTTTTAGGTATTTCAGTATGTCAACAAATAACAACCTGAATACTATGACATGCACATTGTTAAAATGTTGGCTGACTGTCATTATCATACTCTGGCTGCAAATTGAATTGATCTGAAAATTCAAACATTTACAAAATCCCAATACATGTTCAATCAGGGTAGAAAATGTCAAAGCATTACTTTTTCATATTTATGAAGAAAACAGCAAAAGCACGACTGGTATTTGTTCTCTGCTGCTGATGATTTCCACGCTGTTGGGTAGAATGAAGTTGTCAGATTTGCTAATAATCCATTATTATGACACATGAGTCCAAAATGGGCAGGGGAGAAAAACTTGTTTAAAAATTGGTTCTCAAAAATGAGGGGGAAAAAACACCCTTTTTCTTTCTCTGCTGGGTGATGTGGTGATGCAATTGAATAATCTACTGCAGTTGTCTTCAATAGGAGGAGTTCACAAAGGAAACCCTTCTATTTGTCTGCTCTCTCACTGTCTGGCTATAGATCCTCTGCGAAATTAATTTAGATAGTCTCAACATGGGTCCACACACAAAGCCCCCTCCAGTTCAGCACTAATTGACACTCGGAGAGAGGCCAGAGGGTGAGTTGGAAAAGGGAAACGTCTGAGATTGGTGTGGGCCGTATTGTTGAGGCAGGGTAGCATTCTGCATCTAACTTTACCATGCCTAAAATGGGAAATTCTCTATTTCCCTAATATACCTTCACTTCGATTAGCATTGAGAAAGGACAACCTGACTTAAATTACATTTACTTAAAGAATTAATTCTTGAAGAAATCTGATTCCTAATACTATACTGATTATATACTTTATCGTAGTCTGTATGATTGCTTTCAGAATCTATATATCTATATCTATTTGTTATATATTAAATTTAGTACATGGAGTGCGGGTTTCATTAAAGGCTCATTAAAGTACCTGCTGCAGTACTTGTTACTCCTGTAGGTGGCCCTTTTCAATGTTAAAGGCATCACATTGTGTGTCACATGATAGCTGCTATTTTATAATGAATGTATTGATCTAGATCTAGGGTTAAAGGGTTAAATGATGAAGTAAGGTTGCATAAGCTTAGCTTGTATTCCGTTGAGCACAGGAAGATTGATGGTTGATCTAAACAAGGTGTTTAAAGCCCTGGTTAGACCACATCTGGAGTACTGCATACAGTTCTGGCCACCGCACCTTGGAAAGAGTGCAAAAAGCAATTGATAGGGTAGATAGAGAGAAACGTTTCCCGCAGACTCACTACAGAAAACTGCAGTTTCACTCCTACACATTAGGTGACCTGTTGTGTTTTTCCTCCCAAATGTTCTTAATCCATTCTAAGGCTTGCCTTTGGAAGCTTTAATATACCAGCACAACCTGTCATTTCCCCCTTTTTTGTCTTGTGTCTGCTCTAATGCTGGTCAGTAGAACTAAGAATCTCTGTTCATTACTGAAGTTACACTGCTCCAAGCGTGAGCGATTTGAAATGAAACGGATTTAGGCTGCAAAACTGTTAAGTGAACAGAGCTGAACGCAGGTGTGTGGGAGGGGGATTCTTAGCATTGTTGCAGCTGATTGGGTGCTGATCATAATCTCAGCTGGTTCTTCAAGATTGTTGGGAAAAATTTTACAGTACATACAATGATCATTTTGAAAATAAGGACACCTGCAAAAAAAGACAGCTGATGCCTGTCTCTAAGGTACCCGTAATTTACAGGTTTCACTGTTTTAGCAAGAATTACTAATTGTTTTAGCAAGAATTACTATTATCAAGAATACTTTAATTCTTCATCTTTTGGAATACTCTTTGAAGTTTGCATAGAGAATATTCTGTACTTACTACTTCAGCAGAGAAAGTCTAGCCCTAGCATTTTTCATAAAGTACAGATTTAATGTAGGCTTTTTAGTGCTTTCCTTGTGCCTAGGAAGAAACCACTTAGTTGGGTTTCTACTTTAGAACTGCAATTATTAGGCAGCACTACAATTCATTCGCTGTAAGTACAGTACTTTAAATAAAAGCAATAGTAAGAGTTTAGTTTGATTGTAATTAATCAATTACTGTGGCTGTAATGCATGTAACGATGAGCCCTGGTTATGCATTTCATTAACAGCTGGAGCAGAGATTACGTGGGTTGAAATTAATCAGTTCCGATTGTCACACACTTGATCCAGTCCTAAGGAGCTCAGTGGGTCAGTTTGACAAAATATTCTCTCAAAGTCGAAACTAGCTGGGCTTAGACATTTCAGTATAGGACAAGTTATTAACAATTGGAATCAATACATGACTACTAGAATTGATCTGCTAAAAGGAATCATTTGGTTGCCGCAGAATTATCCATATAAAGAGAATTTACTGTAACATTTGTGTTGCTTTATATTGTAAGCAATTAAGTGGACAAGAAAATGGACAGAGGGATAGTAGTTTACCTGAACAAATAAACTGCCAACAAATCAAACTACGTGACTCAAAGGTTTCTGTTTTTTGGTAGGCCGCTTTGACCAAGTTCTGTTCATGATTTTTTGCTTTATTCTTTTTGTTATGGGAGTACTGTTTTATTACGTTTATTAAAATAATACGGAATTAAGAATTTGTGATTCAGAATGATTATTGGTTGGGCCTAGAGACTGAAGAAATATACGCCAAGAATCGAGGACGAGCAAGATTTTGAATAATGGAGATGTGGAGACGGATGACTGTTCTGGAATTTAATTTAACCTTTGGGAATGAGGGAGTATATATAGAACTTTCCCTCAGAAGATTGAGTAAGTGGAGAAAGGCCCATGATAGGCAATTATATCTGGTCTGTGGAAGTAGTGGGCTTGATGAGTAGCTTGTTCCGTGCATTCTAATGTGTTAAGGTTTGGGTCAAGGGATGATGAACATATAATTGGGGCGGTTTGGTCAAGCAAGGTGTGGATCTGGAGTCGAGAGGATGTGGCTTGGGCAGCCTGGGTGAGTGATGCCTGTACGAGAAGTAATGTTTTTTTGTGCATGTGCTACACATCACGACTATTAAAATGATCCTGATAAGGAGAGAGTAAAAATGATACAGAAATTAATCATAACTTCCCCGCACAAAGAACATGTGACGTATCTTTGTGCGGAAATATAATAAAATGTTGGTCAGAGATTATGATATCTTGCCTTTGCACACAACGCAGTTGTCTAAGACTCCATTTACCATTTGAGAAATTAGATGATTGTGCTTCTGTTGATAGCAGTACTGAAAAAACCCACTCATACTCAGTGATTATGTCTTCCACTATGTTTCACACTGTTATTTCAAAAGCAATATTTATCCTGCTGTAGTGCAATGAAATTTGGTATGATGATGAAATCATGCATTTATTTTTACATTTTTTTAAAAAAAGGACATTAACATAATGTTACACTCAAATATTTAATTTATGATAAATCAGGACTTGAAATAACTAATGCTGGATCACAAAATGGAGGTTTGCATTTTAATGTACGGAACCATCTAGAATCGGATCAGCTTATCCATAATTTATAAGACTGTGCAAAGTTCCATCCGACTTCCCTGTGGAAACTATAAAAGACATTTTAACAGTATAAATTCCATCATGATATTTATGTTCGTTCATCTTTAGGGGAAAAAAATTGAATTTTGAGTCTCATTAATTCTGTAATAAATCACAGGCACTTCAAGCTGCAGAGCGCCTAATAACTGACTTCAAAGGATTTTAAAATTGTATGACCTTTTGAAGCAAATTGACTTACACTATTCAGAGCAAATTACAGTGGATAATACCATTTGAATTGCTGGTCTCTTGATGTGATGAAAACATTGCAGTAAGCTTCGTACATTTCAGTTTAGTGGGTCAGTTCTGATCCCGGTCCTTCTGATGCAGATGCTTTTATTGTTTCCTGGGTGTTTGTTTTAGATATTATTGTCTAATGTCAACTGATCCTCCTGTGGCAATGCTCGTAGGTAGTCTGTCATTGTGAGCTCAGTTGTGGTCTCATTCCAAAGCACAGCAGAGAGGGCCGGGAAGTGGAGCACAACAGTGGAAAGAGATGGGAGTGGCGACAGAGAGCATTGTACTGGATTAAAAAAAAACAATAGACCTCAGGAGAAGTAAGAGGTTATTTATCTGTTTGTGCTAAGGACAAGGGCAACTATTGATGCAATTAATGGGAACTGTGGACTGAGAAGGGGCAGCCAGATCTTGCAGATACCTCTCCTTGTATTGAACCTGGTTTGCACCTGGTGAATGAATAACAAGACAGACAAGACAGACAATTACAAAAAGTAAAAATGAGATGCACTTTTTACTCAATGGGTAGAATAAAAGTTGTTAATTGGGAAGTTGAAAGTGACTTGGGAGTGTTAGTTGACTTGTTCACCATTTCTAAGCAGTGTAAGGTGGTAGTGAACAAAGCAAAGAGACTGTTGGGTTGTATTGGCAAATAGGTTGAGTTCAAATTCCCAGAAATTATGTTGAAGCTATACAATACTCTAATCAGGCTGCATCTCAGGTACTGTGTACAATTAGTATTTATAAAACATAAGGGATCTATCCAGATCCTAGGAATATAACGGAGAAAAGCACCAAGTCTGAATCTTGGTATCAAAGGAAAGAGCTAGGAGGAAAGACAACAAACTAGGGATCCTCTGCCTCGAAAAGACGTGTCTCAGAGGGTATCCATTAGAAGTATATGATACTAACTGATCTGTGGCATTCTCATGGATGATATGGGGTCTGGAGCACAGTTGCGATGTTTAGCTGTTAATAAGGAAGTGTTTGACCTGGTCTGCTCATCTGAAGGTCACTGCTCAGGCACTCCCTGTGAGAATGTGGTTTATTTTTGGCATATCTTGGCATATAACAACTGCTGTATTTCTGTTTCTTTGCACTTTTTTGTAAGATTGTTTTGCATCTATGACAAAATGTGGCACCTTATAGTGTGATGTAATAACTATGTGAGACTTATGCTAGGTTCAAGACATGAATAGAATCAGATACGTCAGCGCAAGAGGATAGGAGGGCACAGGTTCAGGGTTGAGAAGAGCAAGTTTATGATAGACAGCAGAAAGTATTTCTTTGCACCCAAAGAAGAAGCTATCAGTAGGGGTCACTAAAAGTTTGGTCGAAGAGATAGGTTTTAAGAAGGAGGGGTAGTGGAGAGGTTTAGATTCTAGAGCATAGGGCCTAGAGGGCTGAAGGCACGATGGACAATGGTGGGGAAGTGGAGGACGGGGGCTGGGGGTGGGCTGTTGTAGGTTGCAGAAATAGGAAGGGGTGAGGCCATAAAGGAATTTAAATAAAACACTGAGAATTTTAAATTGATGAAGTTTAAGATGGGTGGAGGATGAGAGGTAAGCCGCGAGAGCTTTGGAGGTGCCAGGCGCATAGATGAGAGTTTTGGCAGCAGATCGGCTTAGGCAAGGAAGGAGGTGGAGGATGTTATGGAGATGGAAGTCGATGGTCTTTGTGATGGAGCAGATATGGAGAGGGAAGGTCACCCCAGGGTCAAATATGCCGTCAAGATTGGAACAATCTCTGGTTGAAGCTGAGACAGTGGCTGGAGAGGGTTGTGGAATCAGTGGTAAGGGTATGGAATTTGTTGCAGGGGACGAAGACAATGGCTTCAAACTTCCCAGTGTTTTGCTGGAGGAAATTATGGCTCACCCAAAACTGGATGTTGAACAAGCAGTCTGACAATACATATACACTGGAGGAGTCAAGAGAGGTAGTGCCAAGGTAGAACTGGGTGTTGTGTACATGTTGAAGCTGACCCTGTGTCTTTGGATGATGGGCTAAGGAGCAGCATGTAACTGAGGAAAAGGAAAGAAAGAGAAGGAAAGACTTGCATTTATATAGCGCCTTTCACAACCTCAGGTCATGCCAAAGTACTTTACAGCCAATTAAGTACTTTTGAAGTGTAGTCACTGTTGTAATGTAGGAAATGCAGCAGCCTATTTCACGCATAGCAAGCTCCCACAAACGGCAATGTGGTAATGACCAGATAATTTGTTTTAGTAATGTTAGTTGAGGGATAAATATTGGTCTGGACACCAAAAATTCCCTTGTTCTTCCTCGAAATAGTGCCACGTCCACCCTAGAGGGCAGAAGGGGACTCGGTTTCAGATCACATCTGAAAGACTGCACTTCCGACAGTGCAGTAATCCCTCGGTACTGCACTGAAGTGTCAGTCTAGGTTTTGTGCTCAAGTCTCTGGAGTGGGGCTTGAACCAACCTTCTGACATGGAGGTGAGAGTGCTATCACTGAGCCAAGGCTGACAAGAGGAGGGACCAAGCATAGAACTTAGGGGGACTCCATAGATAACACTGCAGGGGAGGGAAGAGAAGCCATTGCTGGAGATGCTCTGGCTATGATTGGATGGGTAAGAGTGGAACCAAGTGAGGGCAGTCCCACTGAGCTGGACAACGGAGGCATTTTAGGGGGATAGTGTGAACTGTGTCAAAGGCTGCAGTGAGTCTGAGGAGGACGAGTTGGGATAGTGCTGCAAGGTCACAGTCGCAGAGGGTGCCAGTCGCTACTATGATCAGGCCTTTTCAGTCCTACGGCAGGGAAACCTAATTGGAGAGATTTAAACAAGGAGTTGTGGGAAAGTTAGGCACAGATTTGAGAGGCAGTAACATGTTCAAGGACTTTTGGAGAGGAAAGCGAGATTGCAGATGGGGTGGTAGTTTGCAAGGACAGAAGGGTCGAGGGTGGGTTTTTTGAGGAGGGGGTAATGACAGTCGTTTAGAAAGGGAAGGGGACGGTACCTGAGAAGATGCAACTTTACAGCGTCAGCTAACAAGGGGGCCAGGAAATTAAGTTGGGTGGTCATCGGTTTAGTAGCAAAGGAATCAAGAGAGAAAGTGGTGAGTCGCTTGGACAAAATGAGCTTGTAGACGGCATGAAGGGAGATAGGAGAGGAACTAGAGAAAGATGTGAGTTCAGGGCTAGGATAGGGGCGAACCTTGGGGATGATTTGGGTTGACGGGTAAGGGAAGGAAGCAGCAGATGCAGCTGAATGGATGGTCTCAATCTTAATACAAAGAAGTCCACTAGCTCCTTGCACGTATTTTTGCCAATGAATATGGAGGGGGCAGGGGAGAGGAGTTTAAGGAGACAGTTGGTAGTGAATAAAAGAAGACTATGCAGCATACAATGGCTGACTATGAGTAAGAATTATTTCAGAATTAATTACTTTTTAAAGTATTTACTATATTCTAAATATTACACGTGCTTCTGGATTAGAAATCAAAATGGTGATTGAAACCAATTTGAAAAAATAAGTTGAGTGATCTGTTTGGTCTTTTGTGATAATTGCTGCTAACAGATTGGTACCTTTAGAAAAAAAGATGAGTAATTTAAGTGGATAGTTTTATGTGGATTTTGTGTGATTGGTAACTTTTCACACCAACTTATATTTGAGTGAGTCAGACAGTTATTTGAGCATTCAAAAAATGCGACTGGCCATTTTTCCTGCTAAGGACACACTGCTTACACATTTGATCACAAAGATAAATACAGGTTTGGCTCATCTAGCTCATCCTTCCATAGTAATTCAGTGATCCCTCCCATCACAGGATCCAACTGTCTCTTGAATGACTCCAGAGTTTCTGCGCCTGCTACCTTACTGGGAAGGCTGTTTCAGGTATTAGTCACTCTTTGTGCGAAGAAATGTATCCTTAAAATGGACCTCAGCTTTCCTTTTGCCAATTACTACTTCAGTCTCCTTATCCTACTGCAGTAGTTTAACTTGAAATAGTGCTTATGGCTGAAGAACCTCAAATTTGTATTACCTTTCCTCCAACAGTGGGGATCAGTCTTGTCAATCTCCTCTGCACTGCTTCCAAGACTTAGATGTATCTGCCTTGGTGACCAGAACTAGAATGCAGTATTCAAGGTTCACCCTGCCCAGAACAGGCTCAGACATAACAGCCTCAGACTTGAACTCTTGAAGTTTTGGCATTATAGGTCAGCATTTTTTTTGCTCTGTTAATTGCTACTCTGAAATGCTTGGACATGGGACGACACGTCCTCAAAAAAAAAAATCAAGTAGTTTGATCAGGCAAGAGCTGCTTCTTTTGAAACCTCATTAACTGACGTTTGCCAGGCAATTTTCATATAGGTAGTGCTCAACTTTGTTCTAAATGATCAATTCCATTGTTTTGTCGGTTATCAATGTAATGGGTCTGTAGTTACCCAGGTTTGTTTTATCGCTTTCTTGAAAATAGGTACCACACTAACTTGTTTCCAAGCCAGCCTGCCCTGTACTCACTGATTTGTCATCAGATTTGTAGATTTCTGTACTTTTCTGCATTTGTTAGCACTGTTTTCTTTTTAGGTAGCTGACACTAGGGGTGGGGGAATTTTAACCCCCAAGAATAGGTGGGTTGGAGTGGGGTGGAAGATGAAATTGGTAGTTTTTTGGATCGTGATCGCAACCCGGCTCCAACACGCCCACCTCCGGGTTTAGCGCGGGCAGGTTTGGATGCGTGCACTGGCCGAGGTCGCGTACCCAATTAGTGCCAGCGGGTGGGTCATTAGCAGGGCAATTAATGCCGTTAAGGAGCATTTTTAATTGAATTTTACTAAGCTTTAAATTTAACGCCTCCAGGAAGGCTTTCCCGGGGCTCATGAATCTTGCCAAGAAAAAAGAGGCGAGAAGGGCTGGCTCGTTAGTTAAATGCCTTTATTGCACTGCTTGTGGGCCAGGAGGAACAGAATTCCTCTAGGCCCAACACGAATGGAACCCCGTGATCGGCCGATTTCTCCCCCCCACCCACTGCGACGTCCCCCCGACCCTCCAATGTCTCCAGCCACCGCGATGACCAACCCCCACCTGCCCTCGCCACCTTGATGTCAGACTTAGCTGGCATCTGCTCCCCAGCTGCTTTCCCGCCCGACGGGCAGCCAGGGGAAATCTGGAAGTAAAATTGAAATCGTTCAATTAGGTTGCGTTCACCTATTCCGACCTGCCAACTTTACTTCCGGGTTTTGCACCCGCAAATCTTTCCACCCCCGCTCTTCTCCCGGCTCCAGGTAAATATCATGCCCTAGGTGTGTGACGTGATGTGTGCTATATTCAATCTCGTTTGTGAATTAGCCTTCTGTCATAGAGCCCCATGCCCACTCTTTGAGCTGCTTGGCCCTTTTGCTGTTTGAAATTTATTTTTTCTTATTTTCCTGTTTCCTCCATTTAGAGCGAAGTAGTGGGATCAGTGAGACCAAGGACCTCTTCAGAGCTACCCTGCAGTTCTCCTTGCTTGACCTGTTGAGAGCTGCTTAAATTCCCTAGTCAATTTAATTCTCTCGAAAAGAGAAGGATGAGGGGTGACCTAATTGAGGTCTTCAAAATTCTGAAGAGGTTTGATAGGGCAGATGTAGAGAAGATGTTTCCACTTGTGGGAGAGTCCAAAACTGGGGGTCATAAATATAAGATAATCACTGATAAATCCAATGAGGAATTCATGAGATACTTCTTTACCCAGAGAGTGGTTAGAATTTGGAACTTGCCACCACATAGAGTAGTTGAGGCGAATAGAATAGATGCATTTATGGGGACGCTGGATAAGCACATGAGAGAGTAAGGAACAGAAGGATATGCCGATAGGATTAGGTGAAGTAGGGTGGGAGGAGGCATAAACACCGGCATAGATCACTTGGGCTGAATGGCATGTTTCTGTGCTGTAAATTCGAAGTAATTTTTCCTCTTCGTGGGTTGGAGAAAAAAATAGCCCTCCAAAGGAAGCATGAGAGCCTGAAACTTCAAACTTGTATTGGCTAGTTAACTTTCAGAGTCCTGAGCAATGTGGCTACTATAAGGAATACCCTGTAAAGATATTTTTCACATGTATTATCCTATTTTTCTGCCGTGCATTCTTTTTCAGGAGGACAGGACAGTGTGACCCATAGTTGATGCCAGTGCTGTTCAAGGATTGTTCTACAGGAAGGTTTATTTCTGGGAGGTAGGACTGGTCCTAAGTTTTCATCCTGACTTTAAGTGGGCCTGCCTGAGTCCATCTATAATTTAGGTTTCAAAATGGGTCCCACGCCCCCGAGATCATCATATTTCCATCTGTCATCAGATTTATGTAAATGTTCACTTACCAGCACATTATTACAGTTGTATACCAAAAAAATGTTTTCTGCAAAAATAGCTGGTTGTTTGGCTCTGATACTGTCTTTTGCAAGTTGGGGCACAGGGTCCCTGAGAATCTATCGATATTTGCAGGTGGTCCCAGGAGTGCGTTAACATTCGCAAGGAATCCTTAAGAAGTTTGAGAACCACTGATCTATAATGGAGGTCATGCTGAGAACTATCAACATTTACTCAATGGGAGCAGACCATTTTAAATGTCAGTTGAAGCTGGGATTTGACCTCAAAACAATCTGGGTTGGGAGTTCATATCATGCTGCAACAGCGACTGTGCTGTTCTTTATTAAAAAAAAATCCAAATACAGTCCTCACCGTTTATAGTGGGCACGTTCATGCGAACGCAATTTACCCGCCATACTCGATGGCCGGTATAATGTGGTAGTGCTATTACTATATAACGAGAATGTTCCTTCTGTGTAGTGACCTTTTGCCCAGTTGTTTCAAGCTCCACTCTGACATGCACTTTTATTTAAACTGCAATCAGTGCTTAGTACAAACTGTAATCTCGTACCATTTAAAGGGGATTAGAAGGCCTTAAGAACACAAAAGGTAATTGAACATTAACCAGGCGGTATTTACTTATGTTTGTTCTTGCATTCAGTACACCTTAACCAGGTGCAAAGTAGTGAGTAAGCACAGCTGTTTCTGCCCGAAATAAATGGAGCTCTTAAGATCGGCAACTTTGAAAATAACATTAATGCAAGTGGGTAATGATTATCGCTTTTTGGCTGATGTAAATGACTGCCCGTTTTAAACATGGACGTTTAATTGGTGGGGACTGCACTAAATCTGCACCACAACTATTATTTAATGAGTATGTATCGAGTGACTCTGGCTTTTTGTGCATGCACCTGTCTCCCACCATTGGCAGCCACACCTTCAGTTGCTGAGGCCTCACACTCTGGAATTCCCTCCCTTAACCCCTCCAACTCTCCACCTCCCTCTTCTCCTTTAAGACTCTCCTTGAAACCCACCTCTTTGCCCAAGGCTTTGATCAGCCTCCTAATATCTCTTTCTTTGGTTTGGCATCCATTTTTAAAAAATTACTCCTCTGTGAAGCACTTTAGTATGTTTTTCTATGTTAAAGGCACTATATAGATGCAAGATTTTGTATCAAGAATCAATTTAACCAACATACAAAGTGTTGTGGTGGCTTACAGATTGGAACATTGTTTTTAAGGCATAAAATGAAATCTGGTTATGCCAAGGTATAAACTTGCAGTATCTCTACAGGGAAGATGCATTTACTAGTTAGAATTCAGGTTTTCTCATCTTTATACTCTTGCTTTTTTACGCTTATGTCTGCTTCTTGCTTCATTGGGAATGGGAACTGAGTGCAGGCCACCCATTGATTAAAGTCCAGCCATATTGGCTGTTTTTGCTGCAGGTGAGTTTGCAACACAGGAACCTGTCACTTGGCCTAAAGTGAGGTAGAAAACTGAAGGGTGGAGAAATTTCTCCTATCAATAATTTTATCTCAAAACTATAGTGCAAAAATTATCAGCAGGAAGTATTCACCTCCAAAACATTGAAACCTCTTTGTACTGTTCAAAAAAAAAATCTTTTTTCATTGTATGTCTAAGTCAAAATATGTTTTTTGTTTTAAGTACTGGGGTGGGTGAAAATATTATTGACAGCATTTTGTAATTACTATTAACAGTACTGAAACTAAGCTGCTTATTAAAACCTCCTGCTGTCTAGTGTCATGCATTTTCAAAGAAGTGTGGTTCAATTAAAAGAAAAGAAACTGCAAGATCCCCTGTTCTGAATTCATTGTCAAGCTGGTTTTAGTACAGGAAGCAAAAAGGAGGTAATTGGACACTGGGGACTAGTACAAGCCTTGCTCAAAAAATCGAGCTGACCCAAATAGGATCAGTTCAGATGAGATGGGTCAAAACTGAGCTTTTTAATCAAAAGGCCTGTGGAAAGTACCTTTAGGGATTGGATTTGTACACAATACAAGATCTTGGGGGCTGGAGATAAATGCATACGTGCGTGGGGAGGAATCAAAGCTAAAATTCATACTTTACATTGGATGAGGCATTTAGTTGTGTTATAATTAGCGGTGGGTATTTTCTGACTTACAAGGTATAAAATAGGAGAGGACTTTTGTTCCGATTTGATGTTTCAGCACTTTTTCATAGTTTTCCCCGATCTGTCTTTCCTTCCCAAGAGTATGTATCCATGAAATTCTCCTTGTTTTGGAAAGTAGGCTCCCATCTGCATGGTCCCTTACTTGACTTTCCTGGAGCAATGTGATAAGGGATTCGTCTATCGTTTACCCTTTCTTTCCCAAACAATTGCTTGAGACTGGCAAAGAACCCTATGGGTGAGCAAGATTTGGAATGTCATTCAAGACTAGACTTTGAACTCCAGGCTCTTTGTTATAAGGCCCATATTGACCCAAATCTTCAAATCAGAGTTTAATTCTTCTACAATATGTGATTGTAGTATTACAATTGTCTATCTTGGTCTTGGAGGGTTAGGCCAACTCCAAACTCCTTTTCTCCAATACAAACTGCGTGCTTCAATCCATCCTAGCTATCTCCATCCTTGCTTCTAATATTCTGTGTGAGAAACTCACTAATTTCTTCATCTCAAATTTTCTATCTGCTCGCCGCTCCCAGCTTCCTCTTTGCCCCACTGCCTCCCGTGCTCCCAACCACTCTGTCCATTTCTACTAAAGCCTCCAACCCCACAACTCTTTGATGAGAGCTGGGATGGAGGTGGGAAGAAGCTACACACTAATTTCCTCCATGAGTCTCCTTTGTGATGTGGTTACTAATCACTCAGCTACCTATCCTTGGTCTAATGCTTGCTGCTATCGTTTACTGTTCGCTCTCTTCTCAAAACTGCTGTTATCACTCCTTTCTTAAAAAGCTCACCCTTTCCAACTATCACCCCATCTCCAACCTTCCACTCCTCTTAAGATTCTCAACTTCAAGTCTCTTCTCCTGTCACACTCTGTTTTGAATCTCTTCAATCTGGCATGGGTCCCACCCACAGTACTGAGACCACCCTGGTCAATGTCACCAATGACGTTCTGGGCAACTGCAACCACAGTGTTATACCTCTCCTCATCCATAATCTTTCCTGGGCGTTTGACTTGGATGACCACTTCAACCCCCCTCCACCTCTGTGGTTCATACGAAGATATGACAATGACGGATAGGAAAAGACCCACTGGTCCAGCCAGCCTATCCGACACAACTGCAATGCCTTGTGGAAATCAATATATCCCACCCCACCGAAATCCATATAATCTGGGAAAGACGAAAAACCAGGTAAAATCTGGAAAATTCCTCCCTGACCCCAATAGGGATCAAAACTAGTCCAGGAGATCACTCTTCCCCTACCTTTTATATGAGGTGATCTCCGCCCCAGCCAGAAACAAGTCCAGCTTTTGCTTGAAGGAATTCAATGAATCAGCATTCACTGCACGAGCCGACAGCCTGTTCCACAGGCCCACTATTGTCTGGGAAAACAACCACCTCACATTTAACCTAGTTCTGACCTTACATGACTTGAGATTATGACTCCTGGTCCTCCCTAACCTATTAAGTTGAAACAAACTGTCTACACAAACAATCTATTCCCTTCGTCATCTTATAAACCTCGATCAAATCACAGCAGTTGAAATATTCAGAGAAAAAAAATTTTCATCCTCTTTTGTTCCCTCTTTTTATAATTACTTCACTGTTAATTCTTTTGACAATTATTACCTATTTTAATATATTTTAAAACAAATACACATTGCATCATCAAGAGTTTGCATTTGTATGTATTTTTATGAAGACATTGTACATTTTGATTTCATGGACCTTGTGTTGACACATTATGGTTTCTTGGCACAGCTGTGCTTCTGCTGGGTGCAATATCGATTTAAGGGGTAAGGCAGTTTTTTAGATTTGGGGTTCAGTTCAGTTGGGGAAGGAGTGGGTTCCTGCCGAACAGTGGTGCTATTTTCAATTATATTTTTTTAAACTTGTCTTTTATTTACTTTGAGCCCTGCAGATCCCACCACCAAAATTGCGCTCTGGCTGCAAAAGCTTTTTGCCAGCTAGTTGAAACTCAAACTATAAAGATGGAAGAACATACAGAAAATGCTGGAAATACACAGTATCTGTAAAGAGGGAAAACTTTCTCCCTACCGCAAGCTTTTCCCTGTACAGATGGGCCTGTTGTGTATTTCCAATGTTTTCTCATTTTGTTTCAAATTTGTAGATTTTTTTTTTCTCTTTTTATTTGTAGCATGAATATTGGGTGACCAGGCCAATTTTTCAAGTGAATTTTCAGGATCAAACAGTCGAATGCTGCTGCAGGATGAGTTATTGTGACAGTGACAACCGAGTTGTCCCACGAGGTAACATGTCCATAGTGTGGTAGTTATATTACGAGGCACAATTTACAGTGGTTATTCGGTTATTGCTTTCCCCTCCCACTATTCTATTCATAGAATAGAATGACGGAATCTTACAGCACAGAAGGATGCCATTCGGCCCATTGTGCCTCTGCTGGCTCATTGAAAGAGCTATCTAATTAGCCCCACTCATAGAAACATAGAAAATAGGAGCAGGAGTAGGCCATTCGGCCCTTCAAGTCTGCTTTGTCATTCAATATGATCATGGCTGATCCTCTATCTCAATACCATATTCCCGCTCTCTCCCCATACTCCTTAATGCTTTCTGTGTCTAGAAATCTATCTATTTCCATCTTAAATATATTCAGTGACTTGGCCTCCACAGCCTTCTGTGGTAGAGAATTCCACAGGTTCACCACCCTCTGAGTGAAGAAATTTCTCCTCATCTCAGTCCTAAATGTTCTACCCCGTATCTTGAGACTGTGACCCTTCGTTCTGGACAACCCAGCCAGGGGAAACATCCCCTCTGCATCCAGTCTGTCCAGCCCTGTCAGAATTTTATACTTTTCAATGAGATCCCCTCTCATTCTTCTAAACTCGAGTGAATACAGGCCTAGTCAACCCAATCTCTCCTCATACGACAGCCCTGCCATCCCAGGAATCAGTCTGGTGAACCTTCGCTGCACTCCCTCTATGGCAAGTATATCCTTTCTTAGGTAAGGAGGCCAAAACTGCGCACACTACTCCAGGTGTGGTCTCACCGAGGCCCTGTATAATTGCAGTAAGACATCCTTGCTCCTGTACTGAAATCCTCTTGCAATGAAGGCCAACATACCATTCGCCTTCCTAACTGCTTGCTGCACCTGCATGTTTGCTTTCAGTGACTGGTGTACAAGGACAACCAGGTCCCTTTGTACATCGACAGTTCCCAATCTATCACCATTTAAATAATACTCTGCCTTTCTGTTTTTCCTTCCGAAGAGGATAACTTCACATTTATCCACATTATATACTGCATCTGCCATGTATTTGCCCACTCACTCAACTTTGTCTAAATTGCCTTGAAGCCTCTTTGCATCCTCCTCACAACTCACAGTCCCACCTAGTTTTGTGTCATCAGCAAACTTGGAAATGTTACATTTGGCTCCCTCATCCGAATCATTGATAGAATCATAGGATCATAGAAGTTTACAACATGGAAACAGGCCCTTCCGCCCAACATGTCCATGTCGCCCAGTTTATACCACTAAGCTAGTCCCAATTGCCTGCACTTGGCCCATATCCCTCTATACCCATCTTACCCATGTAACTGTCCAAATGCTTTTTAAAAGACAAAATTGTACCCGCCTCTACTACTGCCTCTGGCAGCTCGTTCCAGACACTCACCACCCTTTGAGTGAAAAAATTGCCCCTCTGGACCCTTTTGTACCTCTCCCCTCTCACCTTAAATCTATGCCCCCTCATTATAGACTCCCCTACCTTTGGGAAAAGATTTTGACTATCTACCTTATCTATGCCCCACATTATTTTATAGACTTCTATAAGATCACCCCTTAACCTCCTACTCTCCAGGGAAAAAAGTCTCAGTCTATCCAACCTCTCCCTATAAGTCAAACCATCAAGTCCCGGTAGCATCCTAGTAAATCTTTTCTGCACTCTTTCTAGTTTCATAATATCCTTTCTATAATAGGGTGACCAGAACTGTACACAGTATTCCAAGTGTGGCCTTACTAATGTCTTGTACAACTTCAACAAGACATCCCAACTCCTGTATTCAATGTTATGACCAATGAAACCAAGCATGCCGAATGCCTTCTTCACCACCCTATCCACCTGTGACTCCACTTTCAAGGAGCTATGAACCTGTACTCCCAGATCTCTTTGTTCTATAACTCTCCCCAACGCCCTACCATTAACGGAGTAGGTCCTGGTCCGATTCGATCTACCGAAATGCATCACCTCACATTTATCTAAATTAAACTCCATCTGCCATTCATCGGCCCACTGGCCCAATTTATCATGATCCCGTTACAATCCTAGATAACCTTCTTCACTGTCCACAATGCCACCAATCTTGGTGTCATCTGCAAACTTACTAACCATGCCTCCTAAATTCTCATCCAAATCATTAATATAAATAACAAATAACAGCGGACCCAGCACCGATCCCTGAGGCACACCGCTGGTCACAGGCCTCCAGTTTGAAAAACAACCCTCTACAACCACCCTTTGTCTTCTGTCGTCAAGCCAATTTTGTATCCAATTGGCTACCTCACCTTGGATCCCGTGAGATTTAACCTTATGTAACAACCTACCATGCGGTACCTTGTCAAAGGCTTTGCTAAAGTCCATGTAGACCACGTCTACTGCACAGCCCTCATCTATCTTCTTGGTTACCCCTTCAAAAAACTCAATCAAATTCGTGAGACATGATTTTCCTCTCACAAAACCATGCTTACTGTTCCTAATCAGTCCCTGCCTCTCCAAATGCCTGTAGATCCTGTCTCTCAGAATACCCTCTAACAACTTACCCACTACAGATGTCAGGCTCACCGGTCTGTAGTTCCCAGGCTTTTCCCTGCCGCCCTTCTTAAACAAAGGCACAACATTTGCTACCCTCCAATCTTCAGGCACCTCACCTGTAGCTGTCGATGATTCAAATATCTCTGCTAGGGGACCCGCAATTTCCTCCCTAACCTCCCATAACGTCCTGGGATACATTTCATCAGGTCCCGGAGATTTATCTACCTTGATGCGCGTTAAGACTTCCAGCACCTCCCTCTCTGTAATATGTACACTCCTCAAGACATCACTATTTATTTCCCCAAGTTCCCTAACATCCATGCCTTTCTCAACCGTAAATACCGATGTGAAATATTCATTTAGGATCTCACCCATCTCTTGTGGTTCCGCACATAGATGACCTTGTTGATCCTTAAGAGGTCCTACTCTCTCCCTAGTTACTCTTTTGTCCTTTATGTATTTGTAGAAGCTCTTTGGATTCTCCTTTGCCTTATCTGCCAAAGCAATCTCATGTCCCCTTTTTGCCCTCCTGATTTCTCTCTTAACTCTACTCTGGCAATCTCTATACTCTTCAAGGGATCCACTTGATCCCAGCTGTCTATGCATGTCATATGCCTCCTTCTTCTTTTTGACTAGGGCCTCAATCTCCCGAGTCATCCAAGGTTCCCTACTTCTACCAGCCTTGCCCTTCACTTTATAAGGAACGTGCTTACTCTGAACCCTGGTTAACACACTTTTGAAAGCCTCCCACTTACCAGACGTCCCTTTGCCTTCCAACAGACTCTCCCAATCAACTTCTGAAAGTTCCTGTCTAATACCATCAAAATTGGCCTTTCCCTAATTTAGAATTTTAACTTTTGGGCCAGACCTATCATTCTCCATAGCTATCTTAAAACTAATGGAATTATGATCACTGGTCCCAAAGTGATCCCTCACTAACACTTCTGTCACCTGCCCTTCCTTATTTCCCAAGAGGAGGTCAAGTTTTGCCCCCTCTCTAGTCGGGCCATCCACATACTGAATGAGAAATTCCTCCTGAATACACTCAACAAATTTCTCCCCATCCAACCCCTAATGCTATGGCTGTCCCAGTCAATGTTGGGAAAGTTAAAGTCCCCTACTGTTACCACCCTATTTTTCTTGCAGCTGTCTGTAATCTCCTTACATATTTGATGTATATTGTGAATAGCTGGGGCCCAAGCACTGATCCCTGCGGTACCCCACTAGTCACGGCCTGCCACCCGAAAAAAAACCTTTATTCCTACTGTCTGTTTCCTGTCTTTTAACCAATTTTCAATTTTCAATCCATGCCAGCCCCAGCTCTTTCCCCATAGCTCTGCAAATTTTTCATTCTCAAGTTAATAGCCCTTTTGAAAGTTACTATCGAATCTTCTTCCACTGCCCTTTCAGGCAGTGTGTACCAGATCATAAAAACTTGCCGCATAAAAAAAATTCTTCTCATCTCCCCTCTGGTTCTTTTGCCAATTATCTTAAACCTGTGTCTCCTGGTTACTGACCTTCCTGCCTGTGACTACATTACAACAGTGACTACACTTCAAAAGTACTTCATTGGTTGTAAAGGGCTTTGGGATGTTCTGAGGTCGTGAATGCGATATAAATGCAAGTCTTTCTTTCAGTGGAAACAGTTTCTCCCTGTTTACTCTATCTAAATCCTTTATTTGGGAACACCTCTATTAAATCTCCCCTTAACCTTCTCTGCTCTAATGAGAACAATCCCACCTTCTCTCGTCCAGATCACAACAACTCGCTGTGTGAATGTTTTTTTTCTCATGTTGCCTCAGTTTCTTTTGCCGATCTCCTTACTGACCCTTCTGCCACTGGAAACAGTTTCTCCTCATTTACTCTATCAAAACCACTCATGATTTTGAACACCTCTATCAAATCTCTTCTTAACCTTCTCTGGTCTAAGGAGAACAACCTAAGCTTCTCCAGACTTTCCACATAACTGAAGTCCCTCATCCCTGTCACGATTCTGGTAAATCTCCTCTGCACTCTCTCTAAGGCTTTGACATTCTTCCTAAAGTGTGGTGCCCCAGAATTGGGCACAGTACTCCAGCTGAAGCCTAACCAGTGATTTATAAAAGTTTAGCGTAATGTTGTTGCTTATTTACTCCAAGGGGTTGATTATAAATGCAGAGGCGGGATCTGAGTGTGGGGGGTGGGTGGTGATAGCGAGCGTGAATTGCGGAATATCACGGGACATGTGGGAATGTTCGATTTCAACATGGATGCCTCATTATCATTTTACATCTGGATTTCGCGACCATGATGCGCACCCGCTTGACGTGATTTCACCTCAACTATTTAAACGACCAACGCACAGATGCTATTTGGAGGAGTTGGGAGCATTGTAGGAGATAAAAATAATTTGAGATGGAGTCAGGAAGGGTAAAGGCTGCGCCCGGGTTTAATGAGGTAGCCCTTGATGTACTGCTGGGTGCAGTGAGGGCTAGGATGGAATTCCTATTCCCCAGTAATGGCAAGAAAAATCCTGCTGCTGTAACAAAGAAGGCATGGCTGGAGGTGGCTGAAGAGGTGAGCAGCAGGGGAGTAGTGCTCTGTACCTGGATACAGTGCAGAAAGCGATTTAATGACCTAACCAGGTCAGGAAAGGTGAGCACCATTGCAGATTCATCTACATCCAGGAGTGCTTCCCCCCCACCCGACTCTGTCTTGTCAAGTGTGCTTCATCACATCACTCCTCACATCCACTTAAGTTGCAGCAGCATCCATCGTTCACTTCCTCACCTCCCTCTTTCTCCATCCACCAATGCTTATGTAATGTGATACCACCTCAGTCAGCTCACCCAATTTCTAGCACATGTCCTCAAATGGCACTGTCAACACGTCCTCAAATGCATGTCAGTGCCACTCGTGATGCATCTGCCTGATGTTCACCCTCACCGAATGTACTGCATCCATCAGATGCACACTTGCCTTACAGCCACTCATAGGTCTGCCGTGCCCCCTAGCAGGAGAAAACAGCACAAAATACAAGGCAGAGGGAGAGGACTGGAGGTGGGACACTAAAGATTGCCCAGTTGACATCTGCAGAGCAAGAGGCCCTGGAGATAAGCGAGACATCAGGGTCCCTAAGCATCTGAGATGGTGAGACTCTGACTGCACTGCTGCCTGATGACAACATTAAATATCTCCGACCCACATCGTCAACAAGACTAAATCATGTTTACTTGATTTCAACACCAAATGAAATATGATCACCTTAATCATGTGAATGTCAACATTTTTACATTCCCATGACTAAATTATATCCGTCTCTTCTCTCCTCCAGGGCCATCAGGCGAAGAACAGCACCTGGTACCCTTTGCGGACGATGTTTCCTCAGAGAAGCCGATTCCTTCTGAGGGTGCACTATCACAGGACACATGCTTGCCAGGCACCAGTGCAGATACGAGCATTTCGGTGGGTCCTGTTAGACAGTTAGGTGGGACCTCACCTGGTAAGTCACAGTTCACAAGTGAGCACGAGCAGAGAGTGGCGGCAGGGGCAGCTGCAGAGAGTCCGCGTCGGAGGGCGCAGTCCCCTCCAAGCTTTGCTCAGCTGGACAGAGACGGTGAACCGCTGGGGCTGTTAATGAAAAGTAGAATGATACAGGGTCAGCAGCAAATGTGCGAGGTACTGGCAGTCCACAATATCTGAGAGGCTGGAGGAGTCCAGCTCAAGCATTCGAACATAAGAAAATAAGAAATAGGAGCAGGAGTAGGCCATACGGCCCCTTGAGCCTGCTCCATCATTCAATAAGATCATGGCTGATCTTCGACCTCAACTCCACTTTACTGCCCGATCCCCATATCCCTTCATTCCCTTAGAGTCCAAAAATCTATCTATCTCAGCCTTGAATATACTCAACAACTCAGCATTCACAGCCCTCTGGGGTAGAGAATTCCAAAGATTCACAACCCTCTGAGTGAAGAAATTCCTCCTCATCTCAGCCCTAAATGTCCGACCCTTATCCCGAGACTATGACCCCTAGTTTTAGACTCTTCAGCCACGGGAAACAGCCTCTCTGCATCTACCCTGTCAAGCCGTCTTAAAATCTTATGTGTTTCAATGACATCACCTCTCATTCTTCTAAACCCCAGAGACTATAGGCCCATTCTACTCAATCTTTCCTCATAGGACAACCCTCTCATTCCAGGAATCAATCTAGTGAACCTTCATTGCACCACCTCTAAGGCAAGTATATCCTTCCTTAGTTAAGGTGACCAAGACTGCACGCAGTACTCCAGGTGAGGTCTCACCAAAGCCCTGTACAATTGTAAGACTTCCTTAATCTTGTACTCCAACCCCCTTGCAATAAAGGTCAACTTACCATTTGCCTTCCTAATTGCGTGCTGTACCTGCATGTACCTACATTTGTGGATTGATGTCGCAGGCCACTGCGAGGATGTCTTCCATGGATAGAGTGGCCGCCTCTGTGGAACTTCAATCACGGCAATTGAATCAGTCCATTCAAGCCATGGCCACAGCCGTGCAAACTATGGATGCCAACCTTTCTGCTGCCTTAAACAGGATGGCAGATACATTAGCCATGGCCTTACAAGGCATCACTGTTCTGCACCAAGCTGCTTCCCAGCAGAGCGGTAGGAGTGATGTTCCGCTGGCCCGAGAGAGGGATGATGGCGAAAGGGCACATGGAAGTGAGAACTCCATTCAAAATGTTGCCACGTCTCACCTGTTGCCCCCCCCGCCCCCCCAACCGCCGCCTCCCGCTGGCCTAGTGTGCCCCTGCACAGGTGCAGGTGGAGCAGTCTTTGGCGGGGCCCTCATGGGCTCCAAAACCCAGAGGTCGTAGACTGCGAGCATCTCAGAAGTCAGAGCAGGGATCAAAGCAGCCTGCCTCTACCCCCTGCTGAATCCACAGGGGTTGCAATATGTAGGAGTGGTAGCAAAAGAAAAAGAAAAACTTTGTAGTTCACCAAGGGTATGCACCTGGATGTTTGTGAGGAGTAGCAACTAGAATTTTCAGTTTCTTGGTAATAAATGTGGAGACATGAATTGACTGAGACCAGTTGGTGCATGTGCACTGGGTGGATGGTTGGTTACAGGTCTGCTTTGTGTAGGTGGGGGTGGTGATGGTGATGAAATGTGGTGGTTACTTTGGTCCAGTGTGAGTGACTAACTGAACCTTCGAGCTACCTAGGGCATTGGCTGGTCTGGTGTTGGGTGCCCCATCTTCATCTTCCTCCTCCTCTCCATTTGAATCCTCATCAGATCAAGAATTCTGAGCGGCTTATTCCTCGCTGCTGCATCATGTTGTGCAGAACGCAGCACACCACAATTATTGTAGATACCCTCTCCTGCCTCTTGTGGGGGGGTAAAATTCTTCCCTATGCCTCTATTTATAAAGCCCAGGATTCTGTACACTTTTTAACAATTTTATCAACTTGTCCTGCCTCCTTCAAAGATTTGTGTATGTGAATCTCCAGGTCTCTCTATCCCTGCATCCCTTTTAAAATTAACCTTTATTTCTGTGAGTACAATGCAGTGCAGCTTTCTCTGTCTTCCTGTTTTTTTTCTTGCTGCTGTATCACTCTTTTATAGAGAATCTATTGCGCTGATGAAGCAGTCGATTGTACCTCTGGTTATTTATCTCTGTCTTTTTAACACATAGCTGCATCACTGATTCCTTGCCCTCTGTAAGCATACGCAATGTTCTGATTCTGCCAATCTGGGAATTAGTGCAGCATCTCTGCTGTAGTGATGGCATGCAGCTTGATCAGCAGAAGTATGATAAATAATTCAGGCACTTGCTTTCATCTTATTCTGAAATACCCTTATTCACATACACAAGTTAGTCTCTTGAGGTAAGTGGAGGGATGAGCTATGTTTTCACAGAATGCAGCCTCACTGTCCAAATATTTTATCCTGGTGCTTTAATCAAAGATTTACAAAGTAGACATAGGCTTCATTTTCACTGAATGACAGTATCATTGAACATGGTAGTAAACACACCATTTTGGCACTAAAACATAATTTTCTCTGATGGTTTGGTGAGAATACTGCTAGCAGTTGATAAAAAACCATTCATAGACAAACTTAAATCAAATAGTGGTGCATTCTAAACAAGTCTGAGTGAATCAAACATTTAGACATTCTTTTGCTGCCAAAAACAAGTGGGAAATAGCATCAAAAGAACCATAGAGACCACATCAACCTTATTTCAGAAATCCCGAGCTTGATTTATGTTTGAGGTGCTAAAAAGCCGAATCTGTTTAGGGTCAACACCAACCCCTAAGGCACTCGGGAGAACATTGAATTAATGTTTGCAAAAATAGCACAGGAAGGGAGACTGCATGAGGAATCTTAGTCATATTGAAAGAAGCCAAATGTAAAACTAGCAACAAATAAAGGGCTCAGAAAGTGATCAGGGAGAGATGTCCCAAGAGCTCTAGTCTTGGGGGAGGACCGTTGTAGTTAAGTGCTATGTACAGAAAGATAAACATCTAATTCAAGCAACAATTCATTGAGCAAGCTCATGTTAATGCATTGTTGCACCAAAGATATATTTCAGTACTCTAGTGAACACAATCTGAATCATCAGCAATAACAACTTACATTTGTACAGCTATTTGTAAAGAAGGGGGCTCGCAGAAGCTGGAGCCAGAGGAACGGAGAGTTGGGGGATGTAGTGGTGGCGGAGGTTATAGAGATCGTTGGCAGGGGCGGGGGGCAAGGCCACGAGGCAACAATCTGTCTGTTTCTATAAATGAGACCACATTACCCAGAAGCAGAAAGATTCAAAGGTCAGCATGCTGGAAAATAAGGTCCTGCTTCATTATCAAGAAATGTTATTGGTGTTAATTGTAAACTTATATCAATTAGTGTTAAATTGCATTCAGGTGGTGTGTATCAATTAGGGACTCTCTGGTATCCATATATATCAGAGCTTAGCTACGGTGGCGTGTGTGTAATGTGGATTTCTGTGACTAAAGGCTTGGAAGCAACTGAAGACCAGGCTCTAGTAGTCTATCCTTCACCACCGGGCTATCCAGTTTAGAACAATCGGCTGGTTGTAAGATTTTGGATTCCTTTTTCTATATTCTGCAGCAGTGGTCTTTTATTATTTTGGAAAAGGAAGTGTGCCAAATGGCTTGGAGATCTACATCCATCTTAATCTAGAAAACTCATAAAAGCTGATTAAGAGTTTCAAAAAAAGCTCTCAAAAAGCTGACAACTCAATCACAAACAACTCAAAAACAGCCTGAATGTAAGCCAATGACCTGGGCCCCTGTATATTATGGTGACTGAACAAGTTGAATTCTTTTTTATTACATGGGATTCCAGGTTTTTGAGATCATGTTTCCATCCCTTTTTCTATGAAAACCTAAAGGCTTTGCCTATGGCAGGTTAACGAGTGACTGAGACTGCAGTGAGCCATGGGCTTTATTGTAAATTAAGCTGTAGGCATGCCTGGTTAGACCTATTCCTGGAGGTTTCATCGCATGACCTTTTGCCCCCACAGTCCCGCCATTGGTCGCCCAACGCTTCCATCCTTGCAACGCACCGCCTTCCCACACCAAATGTAAAGTGAACAGGCTCTTTGTTACTTGATTGGATGATTCTTGACTGTCAGTCAAACAGCCAATTTTCCCATCTGCAGTATTTTTTGCAACTAACAAATGAAAAGTGCTCAAAGAAAATGAATGCAAGATACCATTTATTTTAATGCCCCTATGATTTTTCTCCCGGGTTGCCTGCAGCAGAGTCCTGGAGATTAATCTTTAATTCATGGAGGATTGGCAACCCTGTGCTTGGTACATCCAACATTTGTACTACAGGGAAAAACTGAAATGCACAAAAGTTAATTTCTCACGGTGGTGGATCTAGAAGTTTGTGAAGGGGGCAGGGAGGATTATGAGCACTGAAGATGCAAAGTTTACTTCCCCATCTCCCCCAGGAAATTTAGATTGTTGTCACTTTTTTGGGTGAATGTTGCAGTTTACTGTGATGCAGCCTTAGTCCCAGAATTATTGGAGGAGCCATGGTACACAGTACGACATTCCAAATGTTCAGTATCAGACTTGACCTCACTGCTCCCTTTGGTGCAGTAAGTAAATCCTACCATTTCCTACTGCCACACATCTTTAGAAATGCCACTTCACTCATTTACAAGAGGGTCGAGGAGCTCATTGCCTGGCTAAACTATTTAACCAGCTTGATTTCAAATGTTATGCAAATTGATAGCTAAATTATCACCAACCTAAAGTGGAAGCTATTACTTTCCTGTAATTGCATGGATTTACTAAAACATTTCTCCAACATATGACAGTTTGAAGAGGTGATAGTTCAAAATTGTAATACATGCTTTTGCTCACATTACAAGCTGGAACTCTCCACCACAGAGCAACTCACAACACTTGGTAGAGGATTTTATTTGCAAGTTTCTTTTATAAAATAGAAAAGAGTTCACCTTCTAAATGACTTTTAAAACGTACCGTAGGCAACACAGGTCATCGAGTTACATCAAAACTACAGCACAGAAACAGGCCATTCGGTCCAACTGGTCTATGCTGGCATTAATGCTCCATACGAGCCTTCTCCCTCCCTACTTCATAAAACCTTATCAGCATATGCTTCTATTCCTTTCTCCCTCATGTGCTTATGTACCTTCCCCTTAAATGTATCTATGCTATTTGCCTCAACTACTCCTTGTGGTAGTGCGTTCCACATTCTTACCACTCTTTGGGTAAAGAAGTTTCTCCTGAATTCCCTAATCAATTTATTAACACATATTTTATAGTCATGACCTCGAGTTTGGATGCCCCACCAGAGGTACGTCTACCTTATCAAATCCTTTCACAATCTTAAAGTCCTTTGTCAGGTCACCCCTCAGAGAAAAGATTCCCAGCCTGTTCAGCCTTTCCTGATATGTATATCCTTTCAGTTCTGGTATCATCCTTCTGATTTTTTTTTTGCACCCTCTCCATTGCCTCTCTATCCTTTCTATAGTATGGAGACCAGAACTATGTACAGTCGTCCAAGTGTGGTCTAACCAAGATTCTACACAAGTTTAACATAACTTCTCTGCTTTTCAATTCTTTCCCTCTAGAAATGAACCCCAGTACATGATTTGGCATTTTTATGGCCTTATTAACCTGCGTCGCTACTTTTAGTGATTTGTGCATGTGTACCCTGAGATCCCTTTGCTCCTCTATTCCATTCAGTCTTTTATTATCCAAGCAGTATGTGGCCTCCTTATTCTTTCTACCAAAATGCACTACCTCACACTTATCCATATTGAAATTCATTTGCCAATTACACGTCCATTCTGCAAGTTTATTAATGTCTTCTTGCATTTTGACACATTCTTCCTTTGGATCAACTGCACTCCTCAATTTGGTGTCATCCGCAAATTTTGAAATTGTACTTCTGATACCCAAGTCGTTAATGAGAATTGTAAACAATAGTGGTTCCAGCACCGATCCCTGTGGAACACCACTTACCACTTTTTGCCAGTCTGAGTAACTACCCTTAACCCCTACTCACAGTTTCCTGTTTTGTAGCCAACTTGCTACCCATTCTGCCACATGACACCTGACTCCACATGCTCTAACCTTAGTCATGAGTCTACAATGTGGTACCTTATTCAAGGCCTTTCGAAAATCCAAATATATTACGTCTACGGCATTACCCTTGTCTACTCTTTCTGTTACTTCTTCAAAGAATTCAATAAGGTTGGTCAGGCAGGACTTTCCCTTCTGAAATCCGTGTTGACAATTCTTTACTATATTTTTGTTTTCTAAATATTGTTCCATTACATCTTTGAGTAAAGATTCCATTATCTTTCCTACCACCAACATTAAGCTAATTGGTCTATAGTTCCCTGGA
Organism: Heptranchias perlo; assembly: GCF_035084215.1. NCBI lineage: Eukaryota > Metazoa > Chordata > Chondrichthyes > Hexanchiformes > Hexanchidae > Heptranchias > Heptranchias perlo. The sequence continues at coordinate 6,029,646 of NC_090352.1, forward strand.
CTTGTTCTAGCTCCCTTTTTAAATATGGGGATAACATTAGCTGTTATCTGGCACTATTCCCTACACATGTAGCTGGGCAAATACCCAGCTATCTGCATTCTCTTCCCAATAACCCGACCCTTGGGAATCATCTCATTCACCCCCCTTCTCCGTGGCGCATGTGTAGAAGTTGTGAGCTGCAGTATGTTATAGGGTGATTTTAGTCAGCCTTAAATCAGCTGCTTTTCTGGCCTCTGTGCAAACAAGGGCTGGAAAAGCTGGATGCCCATGCAAAAACGAATAGTTGGTAACTCTGGATCTCCTGTAGCCAAATTAGATTTTTGGTAACCATGTCTCTGAGCTCTAAGTCTGGATAGGTTTAGTACAAGCTTATCCAAATCTTCAAACTTAAGATCCTTTTCTTTGTGTCAGTGTGGAAATTATAGTATTACTTTTAATTTTCTTTATTGTATTAAAAGTATTTATCAGATTTTATTACAAATAAAATACAGGATACAATAGTTATTTGGTTACTCCTGTATTATGCTGACCTTTATCTCTTGGAGTACAGTAAAGTCTTCAGAAAGTTGAAGTGTCAAGTGGTGTAAAAGATGACACATATCAGTAGGGGCTGTTGGAAGACAACCCCCTGTCTGGGAGGTCTTGACTGAGTAAGAGGTCCTGCACTCTTAGGCATAGAGTGGGATTAGAGGAGTGAGTTTACACATGACATGTTAGACCTCCTGCATACCCAGCGTGATACAATTATCTGAAAGATGTCCACAATATGACCAGCTGGCCTGAGAATCTCAATGTGTTCAGTCAGTTGGAGCCAGACCTGTATGGAAAACCTGCTGTTTGTTCGAAGTCATGCTTAATCTGCTGCTGTTGCTGTGCCAACCTAAGAAACCAGATATCAGGATGTACTCGCCTAACAATAGCATCTGTCATCTGAGACCCACAGTACAGTGTGGGTACCTAGATGATGCTTGCCAAGTCTCTCTTGTATTTAAAAAAAAAGCCAGACTTCATGATGAGGGTTTTTTGTTCAACCCCTGAGCTTGCTCCATTTACCTAGATACTGGGTTAGCATCCTTGCTCAAAGAGAGCCTGGGCTTGCTTACAGGAGTGGTCGGTGATGCTGAACTAGAGGAAAATATCCAATGAAAACCCCATAAATGTAACCGATAAAAACAAATCAGCCTAGGGAGACTAGGATTTCCCCAGGTTTACCACTAGCCTGAGGGATAAGTACTCAAATTGATTGATTCCACTTCAAATTAGTATTATGCACTCTTCATTTTACTTTATTCAGGAACTTGAACATAAAATCCAGGCTGACACTACAGTGCAGTACTGAGGGAGTGCTGCAGTGTCAGAGGTGTCGTCTTACAGATGAGACATTAAGTTGACTTCCCGTCTGCAGCCCTCTCAGTTGGATGTAAAAGATTTCATGGCACTATTTTGAAGAAGAGCATGGGAGCTATCCCCAGTGTCCTGGCCAATATTTATTCGTCAATCACTTTAAAAAAAAGTTTACTTAGTCATTATCACATTGCTGTTTGTGGGAGCTTGCTGTGCGCAAATTGGCGGCTGTGTTTCCCTACATTACGACAGTGACTACACTTCAAACAGTACTTTGTTGGCTGTAAAGTGCTTTGGGACATCCTGAGATTGTGAAAGGCGCTATATGAATGCAAGTCTTTCTTTTCTTTTATTCATCTGATCTTTGCCACCCAGCAGACAATCAAATATGCAATTTACTTCTAAACAGTACAAGTGCCACACTCTACCCTTGTGGATTTTATTTCTTACAACATGGTCCTTTTTTAATGCTCAATAAGAGAAAGTTGGGAAGAATCATCAACAGTTCTGTCAACGGGAGAAGGCGTTCTGCAGTTGGGTTACTTTCCAGCCCATGTAACCTCAATGTAGCAAGGATTAAAAGTCACGCTTTACCTTGTCCAGTTAGATGTTGAGTGAGCATAAATCAGCTTTTCCATTTATTTTAAGGATATATTATGTTCCATCACGTGACCTCCTTGACTTTGGAAGGCAGATCAATAAAGATTCTATCAGACCATGGATTAAGCTATAAACTACCAGTCAGGTTTATTCAACAAGAAACAGTTAACTGAACAGTATTAAATCTGAACAGTAGATTTACAGCAATTACAGACTTTGCTGTTGTCAGAATATCAAGCAACAAAGGCACTTCCTCCGCACTAATGCACAACTTACTGATCCTTGAAACAGTCCCTTATGTCTTGTGTGATTGTTAGCTATATTGGAATTTTTGCTTTGGCCCTATCCCTGAACACTACAGATATACTGCTGACTAGGCACAGTCAGCACCAGATGTACTTCCAAATTCCTTTGAAGATATCCTGGAACTAAGGGAAGTAACTCTGAGACATGCAATAAAACACATGCTTCATATGTTTGTTGGCCAGAGTAAATTCTTGCAGCCTTTGACACTCATCTGTAATTGCAGAGCATCTACACCTATCCAGACAGCTATCAGGGACTCTGCTGGAAAAAATAATGCTAATGACTCCACACTCAACAGACATTAGCATAATAAATCATCTTTTGTTCTGTAGCAACAACCTACAGATGCCTCGTCTGTGTTTCTGCAAAGATATGTGTAATGTTTTGAGATTTTATCCTATTTGTTCTAGAAGGAATTTTGGGAATAATTTATATTATTTTGCTATGAAGTTAAATGCAGTTCACAAAAGGTTAACTCTGAGAAGCTATGCAGGATGTTGATTTGGACCATTAACTCGGGTAGCAGATGAAGTAGCTTTCAGAATTGTTATTCTCAAACACCAGATTGGTTTCAGGGGTGTGCACACCTAATTTTGTTGGAGCAAATTCCTGAAGTCCTGGAGCAAAACGATTTTATTTTCATCAAAAGCAAAATACTGCGGATGCTGGAAATTTGAAATAAAAACAGAAAAGGATTTTATTTTCATGTTTGTAGGCATGTCCTCATGGACGGCTCCCATTACAAAACAAGTTTATCCATGGCTATAACAAACCAAAAACAATCTTTGCCCTGGTATGTGGCTATGTTTTTTCCCTCCCTCTCTCTTTCCTACATGTTGGAATTTACTCCTTTCTTCCTCTGTCTAAACTTGTCTCCCTCTCTCTCTCCCTGTGTCTGAATTTGTCTTTCTCTCTCCCCCTCTCTCGCCTCTCTCTCATCTCCCATTTCTCTCCCTCCTTTCTTTTCTCACCCTTTCTCTCCCCCCTCCATCTATCTCATCTCTTGTCACTTTTCTCTCCCTTTCTCACTTCCTCCTTCCCCTCCCTCTCTCTCCCGCCTCCTTCTCTCCTCTCTGTCCCCCCTCTCTTCCCCCCCTCTCTCTCTCTTCCCCCCCTCTCTCTCTTCCCCCTCCCTCTCTCCCGCCTCCTTCTCTCCTCTCTCTGTCCCCCCTCTCCCTCTGCCCTTCTCTCTTTCTCCCCTCACTGTGTCCCTCCTACTCACTTTCGCTCTCCTACTCACTGTGTCCCTCCTACTCACTGTGTCTCCCCTACTCACTGTGTCCCTCCTACTCACTGTGTCTCCCCTACTCACTGTGTCCCTCCTACTCACTGTGCCTCCCCTACTCACTGTGCCTCCCCTACTCACTGTGTCCCTCCTACTCACTGTGTCTCCCCTACTCACTGTGCCTCCCCTACTCACTGTGTCTCCCCTACTCACTGTGTCCCTCCTACTCACTGTGTCTCCCCTACTCACTGTGTCTCCCCTACTCACTGTGCCTCCCCTACTCACTGTGCCTCCCCTACTCACTGTGTCTCCCCTACTCACTGTGTCCCTCCTACTCACTGTGTCCCTCCTACTCACTGTGTCCCTCCTACTCGCTGTGTCCCTCCTACTCGCTGTGTCCCTCCTACTCGCTGTGTCCCTCCTACTCGCTGTGTCCCTCCTACTCGCTGTGTCCCTCCTACTCGCTGTGTCCCTCCTACTCGCTGTGTCCCTCCTACTCACTGTGTCCCTCCTACTCACTGTGTCTCCCCTACTCACTGTGCCTCCCCTACTCACTGTGCCTCCCCTACTCACTGTGTCTCTCCTAATTACATTCACTCTCCTACTCTCACTTTCTCTCACCGACTAATTTTCCCCCCTTACTCTCACTTTCTCTCTCCCATTCACTTTCTCTCTCCCCCTCTCACTTTGTCCCTCTCTCTTTCTCTCCCCCTCTATGTTTCAACTTGTCTATGTCTCTCTTCTGTCCTCCCCTCTCTCTTCCTTTTCTCTCCCCCTCTATGTTTGAACATCTCTCTGCCTCTCTCTTTCTCTCGCCCTTCTCTCTCCTTCTCTATAAATTTACCTTTCTGCTGTGCTGATCTTGCCATCGATGTTCTTCCATATTTTCTAGCATTTGTAATCAGAATATGTCATAGCGAGGATGACAGCAAATCGGAAGCCATTTTTTCCAGGCAACTCCACGAATGCAGTGGCAGTGTTAAGTTGTAAAATTGTCTTTTAATGCAAATCCGAAATATGGTACTTGTTCAAAGTACTCCTCCAACTGGCAAATCTCTTCTTGGTGGAATCAGTCAGCCTGCTTCCGTTTAAAGTATGTCTTGGATTTGAATATGGAGATTCAATGGGCATCCTGAGCATGCTTTCTAACCTCAGACCGGCCCATGTTTAATTGTTTGAGCATTTTTTTAAAGTGATCCATTACCTATAAAATACATTGCTGCATGGCCACCAGCATAATTATTTTTATGTCTAAGTGGCAGAGGTGTGAATCCAGCAAAATTGTGATTGCCATTGTTTTCAGTGAGGGGGGGAGCTATGGAAGTTAGAGTTCAACTGTTATCAACACAGGGTAACGGCGGAGTGGCGCAAAAGTCATAGGAAAATATGGAGCAGTATAAGCACTATAAGTGATGGTGTGAGTCACTTATTCTATAATTTCCTCTTTTGTGCCGTTCAAGGGTCCTGACTACGTAGATGCAGCATTTATAATGGTGCAAGTCTCCTGGAAAATCGGGGCCATTATGTCCTTACCCCATGTGCTCCTGCCTCCACTGTCCATAGTGCATCACTGTTGTAATGTATTACCCCCTCACCTGTCACTCTGTCCCATCACTCTGCCTGCTGCCTCTTCTGTTCATTCCTGATTCGTGCCTCATTACTTTTTAATGTGCTTGTAGCACTTATATCTTTTGAATTTTCACTTAACGGATATGTTATAAGCGCTGTGAGTGCTTAAAAAAGCTGGTTTCCCACCTGCAAAGAGCAGCCACTGCGCACGGGGCATCAGGGGAGAGGTGTGTTTTAAAGTCCAGAGCCAGTGAGGTGAAGTTCAGCAGTTGGCCCAAGATTGGCCGAAGATGGAGGCAGATGGCGTGGAATGGATCGGACCAAGAGACATAGCACAGGGGAGGAAGTGAGGCTCTTTGTCCAGTGAAACTGCTTCCTGGATTGGCTCCTGTCTTACACTGCTGGCTTCTGCGCTTTGCTTACTGAACTTGTTTTACCTGTTTTGAATTCCCGGGGCTTCAGGCTGTGGGTGTTGTTCCTGTACTACCGTTGGTGGATTTAGTCTAGCGATAGAAAATGGGTAAATCTTGCTGTGAAAATGGTATTCTGTCCATTCATGTATTACATATAAAATTATCCAGTATTGTTGGTTTACAATTGGCCTCATTGCCCTAGAGTGCTATTCAGCTCATCACATGCAAGATCACAGCATCAAGCACACATAATGAGGGATTTATTGTTATGGCCTCCAGGTCATGGTATCATTTAACTAGATATTGGGCTAAATGTACACTCATGATTGTGGGGATTCAGGCTCTGCTTATTAGAGTGACCTTGAACCAGAGAAAATATCTAATGCAGACCTGAATTTGTAACCATCTGCATTAGTCAGACTGTGGGCGTTCCTTTAACTGAACTTTAGTTTAACCCTGAAATTACTGTAACAAGAAAGAAATGAGAAATAAAATAGTATACCTCAACTCTTGTTGTGATGCTGAAACCAACTAGTTTTAGTAGTATAACTATTGAAATGTCAAGGGCAGTTCAATCACTAATCTAATCTATAACCAACTAAAGTTAGGACTTAAAAACAACCAGTCTATATATTTAAAAATCTGCACGCATTTCCTGTCCACAAGCCTTATGTGCTGTTGTCACTGTTTTTGGGATCACTTTTCCGTCAACTTTTCCCATTGTAAATTGATATGGCAAAATTTTCCATTCAATTTTGCTATGTCAACTTTCACCATCATGGTTGCTGCACCAATCGAATCACTCAACATGCTTTTTCCAAAAACTTGTGTCTGCTATTTTGTTTCTCGCTAGCTTAAATTGCTAATATCCAGAATATTTGAAGAAAAGATGGAGACAAATTTCAAAAAACTTTTTTCAGGTAAAGTTTCTTGAGCGTTTTTTAATTTCATAGCTTTTGTTCTAGTTCTACTCCCTAATCATCTTTTCCATTGCATTGATGCTGCTTCCTGCTCGCACTCTGATCTTGAGTATTTCATTAACAATATGCTTTCAATTTATGCCCATTGGTCCTTCTCTGATTCTTCCCCTTCAGTTTGTGAAGCTCTCTCTTCTTACCCCTGGCAGTCGGCTTTCCACAGACATCTATTATAAGCATGGTGATTCACAAAATTACCTGGAGTATATTTTCCACTCCAGTTCTTGTAAAGACTCTATACTTTTCTCCCCGTTTCTCTGACCCAGTTGTATATGTCCTGCTGACTCTATCTTCTGCACCAAAACTTCTGAAATACTCTCCTTTTTCCTCAGCTGAAATTTCTCTCCGCAGTGACCGACAGGCCCCCTGACTAGGTCCATTCCATTTCCCATGCTTTTGCTCTCACTCCCACCCCTTCCTCTCACAACCTTGTCAGGGCCTCCCATGTCTTCACATTCTACCCCCAACCTCCAATTTCCCAGACCATTGTACACCATTCCTGCCACCTACAACATAATCCCACTGCCAAACACATATTCCATTCCCTTCCTTCCGCTTTTAAGAACATTCAGGTTTATTCTTCCACCATCTCAACTTCCAGCTGCTTTTCCCCTGGCACTTTTCCATGCAACCAAAGGAGATAGAAACCTATCAATTCAACTCTTCTCACACCATCGTCCCGAGCCCAACGCGCTCCTCCCATGAGTGACAGCAATTTACGTGTACTTCTTCTAACCTAGTATACGTATTTGCTGCTTATGGCATAGTGCCTCTACACTGAGGACAACAAATCCAGATTGGGTGACTGCTTTGCCGAAAACCTCTGTTTTGTTTGTAAATGTGACCCTGAGCTCTCTGTGGCTCACCATTTTGACTCCCTTTTCCATTCTCACTCTGACCTCTCCCTATTGGCTTCTTGCACTAATCCAATGAAACTCAACACAAGCTCCAGGACCAGTGTTTAATCTTCTGCTGGGCACTCTGCAGCCCTATGTTCCGAACATAGGTTTCACTAACTTAAAACCCGAGCCAAATCACATAATCATACAACACAGAAGGAGGCTGTTCGGCCCATCGTGCCTATGCCGGCTCTTTGAAAGAGCTATCCAATTTATCCAATTAGTCCCTCTCCTCTGCTCTTTCCCCAAAGCCCTGCAAATGGAACCCTGCAAATCCTCCATTTTCTTTATATGAGGGTGTTGTGGTGATGTGGGGTGGGTTGTGTGGTGTCCACGCGGACGGGGAGGGGAGGGCAACTGACTTTTGGGGTGGAGAGCCTTCATTAGAGCATTGTGCTGACGGGAGGCCCTTGTTTTGTCACTTTGGAATTGCTGTGTTGGCAAGATCTTTTATTTTAGTTTCATACTTGATGTGCAGGCTTGCTGTGTTTTCCATCTCTCCCATTTTCTCAGATTTTCTTAGAACAGGCCTGTCACTGCCTCAACCAGTCACATGTTCTTTGTTTCATTAATGTCTTTAATTTCTTTGCTTCTTTCTATTTGCCTGCCTGAAATGATCTGTTCCACTGATACTTCCTCTGTGTTTGTCTGCTATTTTCCCCTCTCCTTCCCCTTTTGCTAATTCTATTAAAATGCTCGTTCACCTTTCATTTTTAAGTTCTGAAGAGGCCCAGCCTAGAACATTGAGTTGTTTGTTTTCCATTGATGGCGACTAACTTGCTGTGTGTGTTCAGCATTTTCTGTTGTTGTAATCATAATAGTAACAGTAGCAGAAGCAGAGTCGGCCAACATGTAAGGTAGTGGGAGGTTGAGGGTATTAGTTTTGGTTCTGGCCATATGGCCTGCAGAATCTTTTTGATTCTGTACTTTTGCACGTGCTATGTTCCTATGTATAGCAATTTAATAACAGATGTTCACTTGGCAGGGATACACTAATTAACTGACCCTCAAAAGTGCACCCTGTATTGCTCAGTTGTCATCTTCATATTGTTTTACGTCAACAGCAATATTCAGATTACATTTTCTTAAAAAGAAATGTTCCACAGTTGAAAGCTGTGGGGTTGAAAATATGCCGTGTTATATTAGCAACAAACCTGTTAAAATATGATATGAAATTCTTGGGTTTGATAATCCATCAAAAATATTAACTTTTTAAAAATAAAATGACCATGTTTAGACTGCTTTCAATAAAATAGCAGTCAAAGGATTCCATACAAATGCATTTGTTGCTAATACAGCCTGCTTATGTTAATTTGAAGTGGGTTTTTGCTTTAAAAATGTAAATTACTCAGTCATTCAAATTAAGTAATTTAACTAAACAACACGAGTCAGTTATGCACAAATTCAATTCAAATTAACAGATAATTGGAATTAAGCAATGTTGAATTAAGAGTAGTAGACTATATTGCAGCGCATAATTTTAAGGCACATGTTAATTTGAGCTGTAAATCTAAAAATTATAATAAGGGCAAATTAGTACTCCCTTTACAGCAATTAATAACTAAAGTTACTCAGCTAAAGCTGCATATTATGGGTTTACAGAGGAATTTAATTTTTGTTAGCAGCCGCTGCATTTCAAAAATGTAATTCTTTGGTTGTGAAGCACTTTGGGATATCCTGAGGACTGATGAGGTGTTATATGACTGCAAGTACTTAAACATTCACTTCACAGATGTTCACTTCAGTTGATTTAATTGTTCAAACCTTGACTCTCACAACCTGTCTATGGGTAGCAAAGATTGAGAGCAACTGGATATTTTCGGCATTCAATGACGAGAGGTTGATTGCTTCCATTTAGTTAATAATATTTGCATCTTCACAGCACCATATATTGCATCAACACATCTGAAAGTGATGCAGCTGGAAGGAAGAATAAGGAGAGTTAATATAAACTAAATGGTACAATTTTAAATAGGGTGCAGGAACAGAGCGACCTGGGGGTTCACATTCAGAAACCTTTGAAGGTGGCAGGACAAGTTGAGAAGGCTGTTAAAAAAGCATATAGGATCCTTGGCTTTATAAATGGAGGCATAGAGTACAAAAGCAAGGAAGTTATACTAAACCTTTATAAATCACTGGTTAGTGTCAGCTGGAGTATTGTATCCATTCTGATACTTTAGGAAGGATGTCAAGGCCTTGAGAAGGTGCAAAGGAGATTTACCAGAATGGTACCAGGGATGAGGGGCTTCAGTTATGTGGAGATGCTAGAGAAGCTGAGATTGTTCTCCTTAGAGCAGAGAAGGTTAAGGGGAGATTTATTCGAGGTTTTCAAAATTATGAAGGGTTTTGATAGAGTAAATAAGGAGAAACTGTTTCCACTGGCAGGAGGGTTGCTAACCAGACGACACAGATTTAAGATAATTGGCAAAAGAACCAGAGGTGAGATGAGGAGATTTTTTTCTACGCAGCGAGTTGTTATGATCTGGAATGCACTGCCTAAAAGGGTAGTGGAAGCAAATTCAGTAGTAACTTTCAAAAGGGAATTGGATATATACTTGAAAAGGAAAAGTTTTCAGGACTATGGAGAAAGAGTGGGGGAGTGGGCCTAATTGGATATTAGAGCTGGCACAGGCATGGTGGGCCGAATGACCTCCTCCTGTACAGTAAGATTTTATGAAAATGTTTCTTGCACCAAATTATCTTTGGAGTTCAGTGACTTATTATGGAGGCAGCCTTGTGTATCAGCAAGACCCCATGAATTGACTGAAATAACCCACCAGTTAATCTTTTGTTGGTATTGATTGAGGGAGGAATATTGGCTATACTGCGAGAATTCCCTGCTCTTCTTCAAATAGTGCCATAGGATCTTTAACATCCCCTAATAAGCATATGTTTGTTGTCCGTTTAACAGGCCACTAGCCTCTTACAGTTGAGCATTCCCTCAGTACTGCACTGGAGTGTCAGCCATATCATGCATACAACTCTTGGTGTGAGGCTCAAAACTACAATTTACTGGGAGGTGAAAGTACCAACCAGTGAATATCCATCAGAAGCAGCAGTTTTAGTGTAAGTTATTCAAAACTGGGTGACCTTTATACACCATGACAGATTTTTAAAAAATGGGTAAACAGTTCTTAAAAGTGAGTGCTTGTTTTTATTATACATTTTTAAAGCATTTTTATAGCTGAGATCTGAAAGGATTCATCACTAAACTTTCCCTCTCTATCTATGCATCACTGTGTCATCTGTGTCAGATTATTTGAAATTGAAGTTTTTGGTATTGTTTTGTAGTGGTTCTGAGTCATTTCAATCACAGTTAAAATAATATATTAAGTACTAGTGGGAAGAACAATAACTGCAGCAGCTATTTTGTGAGAATACCAATAGCAATGTGCTGAAATGGTGGAATTTATATAAGGCCGACATAGGGCCGGATCTTGCTGGAAAATTAAGGTTTGTTAATGATGCACGCTATTATTAATGTGCAAATCAGTCAGCAAGTTCAGAGGATTAAGAGATATGCTGTGAGTTGCCAATCTCCAGGACGTGCTGGTCGATTAACGCCACTCCACTGTTTGCTTCGCACAGACGGCATCTCGCCCTTAGCCTCCCCGTTATTTTTAAGAACTTGTTGGATTTGCACATTAATTGCCCATTAAACTCGCCACAGAAAGTTAAGCGTGGTAATTAAGAGCATAAATACTTTTTTTAATAACGTGATAATTGTTAATGCAATGCCAATCAACCTCTGGCCCAGAAAGGGAACATTTTAAAATGTTCAATCTTATTCCTGCATGCAGTCAATTGTTGCGGGAGATTTTTAAAATTTAAAATTTTGCATTTTCTTTCTCACTTTTCCTTTCTGTCTCTTTTTTCTCTCTCTCTCAATCCAGTCTATCCCTCTCTTTATTTCTCTTTCTGTACCTGATTTGACTCTAATTCACCCTATTTCCTTCTCAGTCCTTCCTCTGTTTCTTTCTCAATCCTTAAATCTCCTTTGTTAAGGAGATAGACTGTTAGTCCGTCGTTCACTGAGGTCCCAGGTGCCCTGTTGCCATCGCCGCCCCGTTATCAGCTCGCACTTCCAGCAAGTTACGGCACAAAAAATATTCGAGCTGAAGTGTGCAGCAAAAGGTCTAACTAATGGCGTACACCACGAGATGCCCCACTCCAGCAAGATCCCACCCATTGACTATGGAGTTGGAAGGATAGGGAGGACAGACCAAGTGAATGATACTCTGGAAGTTTTATTTTAGAACAATAATGGCTTTTTGTTGCAGAGAGAGGCTGGCTGGGAAAGAGACAACAAAGTGACTGGATCTAGTCCAAATAGACCAGCTAGCTAATTGATTTTTTCTCTTTGGTCATGATTGCCTTTTCACTTAGGGTTTTAAATGGCTTCACTGAAGGATAAACAGGGTGAAAAAATTCACTAGCTGGCATGGTCTTGACTATCGATCACTCCTCATTCAATCTTAGTCTCCTGATTTAACCCTTTGATACGAAATGCCTTTTTCTGTTTTCAAATCATGTACCTTTTTCCCTTCTATAACATCTGCGGTAGTAATTTCCCATTAATTTACAGCTTCCACGTATTGTATATCTGCAAAGCCAAGAAACAATATTCTTTGACTAAACCCACTTCTGTCTCTCTGACACACAATATATTTTTTACAGTTCTCTGCAGCACGTGTGACTAATGTTGTTACCTGCTGCGCTGTGTAGCTGCTCCTACTCCAGACAGTACTTAGCTATTCACCTGAAGTCAACAGTTCTGCAGCATTACAGAAATGGATTGCTTTGTTCATGGATTACTAAAATATAAAGCAGTGAATTTTCTCCAGGTTAGTAAATTGACTCGTAGCGTTCATGAAAAGATGGGTTTGGATGAAGAAGGTCATTTAGCAAATTTAATTTCATACTTCCAGATTGCCAACCAATTTATGATTATAGAATCTAGGGGGTCAATTTTCGGATGGCCGAGCGGGTGTGTTCGTGGTGGGGGGGCTCCTAAAATTAGGGATTCCCGGAGCAGGTCCGGAGCCAGGCTCCAACCCGCCCACTTCCAGGTTCCCCAATGACGCGAATCGGCAATCAAAGCCGGTGGGATCCCACTTAAGATCATTATCTGGGTACTCGAGGTCATTTATAGACCTCATTAGTTGGAGGATTTGGATTTTGGACTACCCAGAGCGTGTTTCCCATGCTGGGGGAAACACTCCCTGTTTAAAGAGACGTGTTGCAGCCAGCAGCCAGTGGCAGCTGCAAAGGTCCGTTTAACAGGTGCGGGGTAAACCGTCATTCATTGCAGCAGGGCACTGTGTCACCTCAGACAAAGTTTTGCCTGCCACACCGTTGTCTCCACACTCCAAATTATTACATCATACCCTAAACTCTGCTGCCCAAACACTTTTACCTACTTTGCGGATCCCCTCACACTCACACTGTCAGGGGTGTGGGGGTTCCATAGCTGCATTCATCTCTCCATTGGAGAACGAGCAACATCACCAGCCTCGCCAGGCATGCCGTCCACCTCCAACACGTGGAGCTACACAACACAGTGCTGTGCAACAGGCACCTGCACAAAGTAGTCGTGCAACTACACATACACCCACTGTAGGGTGACCCAACGGGTGGCATCAAGGGTGTTCATGGAGAACCTCATGAAAGGGCATTATTGCACAAGCCAGTCAAGAATGGCCAAGACGTGGCAGTAGTGGTGACAATATAATATGTAATGTGAGTTGATCAGAAATCAAATATAAGTAAAAACCATGATAAACCCTCAAACACCCTTGTGCATCCCCTTCATGCTCACAACACGTTTGCCTTATGCTTCCTACTGCACATACATGATGCAGGCCCTGTGGCTGCAGTACAGGTAGTGGCAGGTTGAGTGAGGCTGACTGTGAAAGAGATGCATGAGAGGGTGAGTATGAGACAGAGCCATGAGAGTGTATGAGGATTAGGTTGAGTGGTAGTGGTGGGATGAGTACTGGGGAGGTGAGGAAGTGCAGGTAAGATGAGGATGAGGGTTCAGTGGGTGTGAGGGGTGATGTGATAGAGTAGTGTTGGCAGTGCAGAAGGAGATGTGGGGTGGGGCCGGTGATGTGGCAGACGGAGTGTAGGGGAATGAGTAAGTGTACTCACTTCGGCTGACCTGGTTCAGTCATTGAAGCGCCTCCTGCACTGTATGCAGGTGGGCGATATGTTGGTGGTGCTGGTGACCTCCTCTGCCACCTCGAGCCAGGCCTTCGTGGTGGCAGAGGCAAGCCACTTCCTCCCGTCCACCAGGTGGAAGATCTCCCTCCTCCTCCTCCTCCTCCTCTTCACCCCATCCAGTAAGACCTGGAGTGAGGCATCGTTAAACCTGGAAGCAGCCTTCCCCCTGCGGGTGCGCAGTCTGCCCGCTGCGCAGCTTTCCAGCGCGATACCCGGATGCCAAGGTAAGTGGCATCAATTTATTTACGATCGCGTGCCAAACCCACCGATTTCACTGGGCGCGTTACCGACGCGCCCAGTCGACCCCCCGCTGCCAACCCGCCTCCCTCCTAATATTGGGCCCTAGACATTTCTTAAATAGGTCCGGAGTCCTGTCCTCAATCATTTGTTCCGGCTGTTGATCACCCATTATATAAAGACATACTTCTGTCCCAAATTTGCAAAGGAATCTTTTACGCAATACTTTATCAATATCCTTTTGCAAGCCATATGGCTCCCCGTCAATTTGGGATGTTGTTTCCTACAAAGTTACTCAAACAAGATCTACCCCTTCTGAAACAATGTTGGCTGTCATTTATAAGATTATTGCCATGCAGGTTCTCTTGCATTTTGTTTCCTGTTATAGATTCCATTAATTATCTGATTATTGAGGTCAGGCTAATGGGTCTGTTGTTGCCAGGTATAGCTCTGAATGTAGCAAATCCAATTCCCTTTCCCAGTTCGTTGGAACCTCCCCAGTGTTCACTGAATCCTTCAAAATAACTGTCAGTGCTTCATAAATCTACTCTCTTATCTCCCTAAGTACCGTTGGGTACAGTTAATCCATCCTTGGAAATTTATTGATTTTCAGCCCCTTCAGTCTAGACCTCTGTTTTGCTGACAGCAATTTCCTGGAACACACACGATGGTTGTTTGATGTTAGTTGGTATGAAGTCAGTGCATTCTTGGTTAAAAAAAACAATTCCCAGAAGTAGAACTGTTTCCACTAACAGGAGGGTCGGTAACCAGAGGACACAGATTTAAGATAATTGGCAGAAGAACCACAGGAGAGATGAGAATTTTTATTACTCAACGAGTTGTTATGATCTGGAATGCACTGCCTGAAAGGGTGGTGGAAGCAGATTCAATAGTAACTTTCAAAATGGAATTGGATCTGTTCTTAAAAAGGAAAAATTTGCAGGACCTATCAAGACAGAGCAGGGGAGTAGGACTAATTGGTAGCTCTTTCAGAGAGCCAGCACAGGCAAGATGGACTGAATGGCCTCCTTCTGTGCTGTATGAATCTAGTCATTTTGCATGTTAATCATCTCCTTTTGGTCACCTAGGGTTTTAACTTCTTCCCTGACTACCCTCTTGATGTTAAAGTACTGGAAGGATTTTTTTGGTGCTATTTTTTCCATTTCCTGTTCTATGCCTTTCCAGTTTACTCCTGGGACCACTAATCTCTTCTCTGACCTACTTTTATATAATCTTGTATTTGGCTCATAAGCCACCCTCTCCCTTCTCCCTGCAGACTTTGCAAACCTTCTCCCCGCCTCCCCTCCCGCCCCCATCTCCCTTTTTGGTTTCCTCGCTGATCCATTCGGAGTATTTGTGTCGACTTTGTCTTGGGTGTGTATTTTTCCTGCGTCTGGCATTATGCTTTTGAAAGGACATCTATTTATGCTGAACAGATTTATTCTTGAATAGCTTTCCCCTAGGCCTCGTACCCCTATGGTTTGCCTGTCTGAAGTTGTATACCAGGGTTCATTATATCAAAAGATATACCAGGTCAAAAGAAATTATCCTATGATCGCCATGACCTAATGGTTCATATAAGTCTAGTCCCTGTTTAGGAGCAATCATTGTATTCTGTAGATTTTTAAAAAGTGATTTGTTAAATTTTTGAATGGTTGGCAATAAAAACCAAAAACGGTGATGAACAGATTGTGACTGGTGGAATTCTGGAATGTCTGCACTTCACCTGTTTACACTATTCATGAACAAAATGGAGGGGAATTTTCCAGTGATATGAAATTTTGCTGTTGGCACCATGCTATGAGGCCAGGTGATTAGTGTACAGGAGATTGATTGCTTTCAATGAAATTTGGACATACCAGCTGGGATTTTCCACTTTGATGGGTTGGTGGACTTGGTTTCTGTCCAACTTGGCTCACCCTGGGCAGGATTCTTTGGGTTAGTCTAATTAGCATAATTTTGGTGGGCTCCTGACAGGATTCTCACCTGTGTCAGGCAGCCTTTTGGAGGGGGGTGGGGGCACGGACAGGTGAGGGTGGCAGTGGGGCGAGATAGAGGTAACTGCCAGCTTCCAGTCCTCGGGCACCTGGCTTCTTGCGGGGGAGCTGAAGAGGAGGGCCAGGTTTGTTAAAAATCGTGCAGTTGCCCAGTACAGCTGTGCAATCATTGCATTCCTTAATGGGGCCTTGTGAAATTTAAATCCTCTCCTCCAAGCAATAGCAATGTGGACGCCAGGAACATGATGGTGTTTAGTGTTTTGGTAATGCCAGGCAATTGGCATCTGACGTCACTCTGTCATTGCCACACAATTTGAATACAGCTGCCGATATTTGGCTGAATGTATTAATCAGCTGCCGTCACTTATGTGGAAAAATTCCTGGAAAGCTGGTAGGACTGCTCATCCCAGATCTGTCCAAAATTGGGCAGAATCCAAGCAGATAAATTGTGTCTATTAAGTGAATGGGCTAAGGAATGACAAATTAGCAAATGTGGAAAAGGGCAAGAATTTGAGCATGATTATTAACCATCCACTGAAAGCATCCAGTTTGAAGCTGTTATAATTAAGCTTCAAGTATTCAGGTTAAGAGCATTTGAAACAAGTATTGTTACCTTATATAAATTATTGATAAGGTCACATTAAGAATATTGCGAGTGATTCTGAATGGGTGGATGTGGTGAACAGATTCACTGGTCAGCCTGATACCTTGACTGTTTGACTGTCACTATTTGATTTCAGAGTCTCATGAGTTGATTCCTAGTTTTCCAAATGTTTCTTTTATATTGTATAATATCACTAGAAGTAATTTACTGTGAATTCCTTCAAAAAGATATTACTGGGTTCAGAGAAGAGTGACCAGGATGAACCCTGAACTCAAGGCTCGAAGGAATGAAGAGAGTCCCAAAAAGGAACTTCTTTTCATTGATGGAAGAACAGCTTGAGTAAGGACGTGATTTGGGTCTTTAAAAATTTGAGGGCCATGGATCGTGTGCAAGCGAGTGATTTGACTTTGACTGAGGGCAGAGCTAGATGATAGAAGTACAAAATTAGTAAGCATCAAGTAAAGTCAGAGATCAGAAGAATTGTTCTCTCCCCACAGAGCAGTGGATAATGTGGAATAGACTCAGTAAAATTAGTTAATGGTTTCTTGAGTAATTAATCAATAGTTTGCTGGTTAACTTCTTTAGACGTGGTATTTTTGCAGAAGCATGTACAGTTTTAGAGGAGGATCTTCCCTAGGTAATGTTGGCTGTCCAATTTCTTATACTGTCTTTAGCAAAGAAATTTTAGGCCTCACTTTGTTTTATGTATAGTTTTTTAATGAGAAAAGTTCTCCCTATTTTCATAAGTTACCTTCCCTTTTAAGCTGATCTGTAGCTTATGTCAGTCAGGAAGTCTAAGAGCTAATCTGGAGGCACCCAACCTTGGGCCCACATCCTTGGCTGGTCATACCGCACACCCAGCAGTGAGTGTATTTTCTTAACGTGTGGTGGCTTCCGATTTGTTGTCAGCTCAGACCAAAGCTGTGTGCTGCATTGCAACAAATGAAGTCATCCTGATATGCCTCCCTGTCAACGACATAACTATAGCTGCCTAGAGGCGAGGAAACCCGACAAGTAGATCTCTGCTCAGATAAGATATTTAAGTTTTAAAAATGGATCAGTGAATATTTTTATACACAATTGTCTTTTCAATGGAAAGTGATTGAGGGGTATTTTGAATTTAAAAAATCCTCTTGGACTTTTCTTCCCCTTTAAATTTGAATGAAAGTAAAATAATGTTAAAAGTCCACACTCTCAGAAGCAATGAGTTATTGCTCCATTTGTGAAATTTAACTAAAACAGACAGTGTGGTGCTACACTGTTTACTAATGAACTGTTTACTCCTGCGCTTTCGTCACATGATCAATTCTTGTTCTCAGCTGGAAATGTGGGAGAAGCATGAAGTGGAGGTGAAGAGTTCCCCTTGAGCGATGGAGAGAAAATCAGAGTGAGCTGAGATCCAAAGTTTTGCTCCACCTAACCCATGACTTTCTGATTTAACTTCTCTTTGCTCCCGCTCAACTTTGGTGGTATCCTGTGATATGGGCTTTGGTCCTTCAGCTAGATTTCTTAATTTTAAAAGAATCTGATGTGGAGATGCCGGTGATGGACTGGGGTTGACAATTGTAAACAATTTTACAACACCAAGTTATAGTCCAGCAATTTTATTTTAAATTCACAAGCTTTCGGAGACTTCCTCCTTCCTCAGGTAAATGTTTCAGGAAGGAGGAAGTCTCCGAAAGCTTGTGAATTTAAAATAAAATTGCTGGACTATAACTTGGTGTTGTAAAATTGTTTACAATTAAAAGAATCTGGTTGCTTTTCTGGTCTCATAGGGGGTTCTATGGGCCTCCCCCCATCCTCTCTCCCGCTTTTCCCCCTCCCGCTTCTCTCTTTCCCCCTCCCGCTTCTCTCTTTCCCCCTCCCGCTTCTCTCTTTCCCCCTCCCGCTTCTCTCTTTCCCCCTCCCGCTTCTCTCTTTCCCCCTCCCGCTTCTCTCTTTCCCTCTCCCCTATCATTTCCCCCCCTATCTCTTTCCCCTTCCCCTATCTCTTTCCCCTTCCCCTATCTCTTTCCCCTTCCCCTATCTCTTTCCCCTTCCCCTATCTCTTTCCCCTTCTCCTATCTCCCCCTCCCCATCTCTTTCCCCTTTCTCTATCTCTTTCCACCTTCCCTATTGCTTTCCTCCTTCCACGCTCTCCTCCTCTCCCCTCTCTCCTTCCCACTCCCCTCTCTCCTTCCCCCTCCCCCTCTCTCCTTCCTCCTCCCCCTCTCTCCTTCCGCCTCCCCCTCTCTCCTTCCGCCTCTCCCTCTCTCCTTCCGCCTCCCCCTCTCTCCTTCCGCCTCCCCCTCTCTCCTTCCGCCTCCCCCCTCTCCATCCGCCTCCCCCTCTCTCCATCCGCCTCCCCCTCTCTCCATCCGCCTCCCCCTCTCTCCATCCGCCTCCCCCTCTCTCCTTCCGCCTCCCCCTCTCTCCTTCCCCCTCCCCCTCTCTCCTTCCCCCTCCCCCTCTCTCCATCCGCCTCCCCCTCTCTCCTTCCGCCTCCCCCTCTCTCCTTCCGCCTCCCCCTCTCTCCTTCCGCCTCCCCCTCTCTCCTTCCCCCTCCCCCTCTCTCCTTCCCCCTCCTCCTCTCTCTTTCCCCCTCCCCCTCACTCTTTTCCCCCTTTCTTCTGTGTTGCACAATCTTGAAACACCTCCTTCCTTCATAAATTCTTCCGGGTCTGAAGGAGGTTGAACTCCAAAATAATCTCTATGAATTGTCTTGACCTCCAAAGGCAGTTGAGTGAAAACTCTAGGATATCAATTTCGTATATATTGTATATAATTCACCCCTGACCAATTGCATTACTCAGGTGAGATTACGTAGGTCCTAACACAACTGGACAGAGTTCTGTAGAGGATTTATGTCTATATACAAAAATTCCCTTCATTATTTCAAGGTTTCCTATCCTTAGGTGCTGCCTCCCTTCAAATCCCCATCATCACCCCACCTCAAAACACCCATCCTCGAGCCCTCTGTCCTTGCAAACTGCCACCCTTTCCTCACCAAAGCGAATATGTTGTTGCCTCTCAAATCTATGCCCATCTTTCTCACAAAACCCTATCAGAATGTGTCCAATGAGGTTTCTGCCCCTGTCACAGAAACAGCCTTAACCAAATTCACTTATGACATTCTCTGTTACTATGACCATGGTGCATCGTCCCTCCTTGTCCTTCTCGACCCCTCTAACATGGTCAACCACACAATCCACATTAGCGCCTCTCCTCCATTGTACTGCTCAGTTGGGGGGCCCTCGCTTGGTTCCACTCTGTCCAATTGTAACCAGAGCATCTCCAGCAATGGCTACTCTTTCATACCATTACCTCGGGAATCCCCCAAAGATCTGTTCTTGGTCCCCCTCCTCTTCCTCACCTATTTGCTGCCCCTCGGTAACATCAGTCCCAGACATGTGGCATGATTTTAGCTTGGAGCTGGGAACCCAAGCGCGTCCATTGATATTCGCATGGGGAAACCTGGAAGTCAAGTGAGTGCATCATAATCTACGATCACAATTCAATTCAAGGTAAGTATTTTTGCTTCCGGGTTTCCCACGCGCCAGGCGACCAGATTGATAGGCTGGCTGGCTATGGGATGGGAAAGGAGCCACAAAACGGAGAGAGAGAGACCGTGGGCCGTGGAAGAAATTGGAGCGGTGAGGGGTTGGTGGGGCGATGTGGACGACGTCGAGTGAACCTTAGAGAAGGTCGGGGTAGGGAGGGTCCAGCATCGGCGGGGTGAGGGGGTGGGGCGGGGGGTCGGCTGATCGCGGGGTCCGATCACGCCAGGTGAGCTTGTTGAGCCTGCATGAAGCACTCCTGCTCTTCTTGGCCCACAAGCAGTAGCCCACAAAGGCACTCACCTCATGGATCAGGCCCTTCTCATCTGCTTTCACCTGACCTGACTCAGAAGCGATGGGAAACCCAAATAAGTAAGGTTAAATTTGTTTCACATTTCTAATGCACATCAACTATCGCAATGAGGTACATTGCCTCTTTAAGTATCGGCCCGCAGGTTTTAAGTGTAGATGGGACTTCCGGGTTTCTCTTGTGAGTGTGCATCCAAACACGCCTGGATTAAACTCTGAAGTGGGCACGTTGGAGCCAGGATGCGGTTCCGCTCCAAAAATCAACTATTTTTACTGCCCAGCTGCCCCCAACCCACCTGTTCTTGGGTGTTAAAATTGCCCCCATCAGCTTCCACGTGTATGCTGATAATTTCAGATCTACCACTCCACCACGTCTCTCTACGTCTTCCTACTTCTGTGTTGTCAGATTGTTTGTCAAACATCCAGATGAGCTGCAGTTTCCTCCAGCTAAACATTGGGAAAATTTAAACCATCGTCTTCAGCCGCTGCCACAAACTCTGTGCTTGTCAACGATTCCATCCCCCTCCCCGACCACTCTTAAGGCTGAATCAGACTGTTCGCAATTTCAGCATCTTAGTCGATTCCGAACCGAGCTTCCGACTCCACAGTCTTCTCATCACAAAGACTGTCTACTTCCATCTCTGTAACATTGCCCCCCTACTTCAGCCCATCTTTTTTTAAATTCGTTCATGGGATGTGGGTGTCGCTGGCGAGGCCGGCATTTATTGCCCATCCCTAATTGCCCTTGAGAAGGTGGTGGTGAGCCGCCTTCTTGAACCGCTGCAGTCCGTGTGGTGAAGGTTCTCCCACAGTGCTGTTAGGAAGGGAGTTCCAGGATTTTGACCCAGCGATGATGAAGGAAAGGCGATATATTTCCAAGTCGGGATGGTGTGTGACTAGGAGGGGAACATGCAGGTAATGTTGTTCCCATGTACCTGCTGCCCTTGTCCTTCTAGGTGGTAGAGGTCGTGGGTTTTGGAGGTGCTGTCGAAGAAGCCTTGGTGAGTTGCTGTAGTACATCCTGTGGATGGTACACACTGCAGCCACTGTGTGCCAGGGAAGGGAGTGAATGTTTAGGGTGGTGGATGGGGTGCCAATCAAGCGGGCTGCTTTGTCCTGGATGGTGTCGAGCTTCTTGAGTGTTGTTGGAGCTGCACTCATCCAGGCAAATGGAGAGTATTCCATCACACTCCTGACTTGTGACTTGTAGATGGTGGAAAGGCTTTGGGGAGTCAGGAGGTGAGTCACTCGTTGCAGAATACCCAGCCTCTGACCTGCTCTTGTAGCCACAGCATTTATATGGCTGGGCCAGTTAAGTTTCTGGTCAATGGTGACCCCCAGGATGTTGATGGTGGGGGATTCGGCGATGGTAATGCCGTTGAATGTCATAGGGAGGTGGTTAGACTCTCTCTTGTTGGCGATGGTCATTGCCTGGCACTTGTCTGGGGCGAATGTTACTTGCCACTTATGAGCCCAAGCCTGGATGTTGTCCAGGTCTTGCTGCATGCGGGCTAGGACTGCTTCATTATCTGAGGGGTTGCGAATGGAACTGAACACTGTGCAATCATCAGCGAACATCTCCATTTCTGACCTTATGATGGAGGGAAGGACATTGATGAAGCAGCTGAAGATGGCTGGGCCAAGGACACTGCCCTGAGGAACTCCTGCAGCAATGCCCTGGGCCTGAGATGATTGGCCTCCAACAAGCACTACCATCTTCCTTTGCGCTGGGTATGACTCCAGCCACTGGAGAGTTTGCCCTCTGATTCCCATTGACTTCAATTTTACTCGGGCTCCTTGGTGCTACATTCGGTCAAATGCTGCCTTGATGTCAAGGGCAGTCACTCTCACCTCACATCTGGAATTCAGCTCTTTTGTCCATGTTTGGACCAAGGCTGTAATGAGGTCTGGAGCCGAGTGGTCCTGGCGGAACCCAAACTGAGCATCGGTGAGCAGGTTATTGGTGAGTAAGTGCCGCTTGATAGCACTGTCGACGACACCTTCCATCACTTTGCTGATGATCGAGAGTAGACTGATGGGGCGGTAATTGGCTGGATTGGATTTGTCCTGCTTTTTGTGGACAGGACATACCTGGGCAATTTTCTACATTGTCGGGTAGATACCAGTGTTGTAGCTGTACTGGAACAGCTTGGCTAGAGGCGCATCTAATTCTGGAGCACAAGTCTTCAGCACTACAGTCTACTTCCATCTCTGTAACAATGCCCGCCTACTTCAGCCCATTTGACGCTTAAACTTTCATTCACGTCTTTGTCACCTCCAAATTCAACTATTCATATCCTCTTCTGGCCCACCTCCCATCCTCCACCCTCCATAAACTTCAGCTCATCCAAAATTCTTGCTGCTCTTATCCTATCTCACACTAAGGCCCATTCACCCATCACTCCATGTCCTCATTGAATTACATTGGTTCTGGGTCCTCCAATATGTCAAATTTAATAGTTTCATCCTTGCGTTTAAGTCCCTTTGTGCCGTCACCCCTCACTATCTCTGTAACCTCATCCAGTTCCTGCAAAGCCACTCGCGCCCCCTCCTTGTATTCTCTGCTCTTACTCTGGCCTCTTGTACATTCCCTCCCTTTTCCCCCCATTTGGTGGCTGTATCTTTAACCACCTAGACCCCATGCTCTGGAATTTCATTCCTAAGCCCTTCTGCCTTTCCAACTATCTTTCCTCCTTTAAGACCCTCCTTAAAATCCACCACTTGGACAAGCTTTCAGTCACCCCTCCTAATATTTCTTTTTTGGCTCAGCATCTATTTTTTGATTATGTCTCTGGGAAGTTCATTGGGCCAATTGAACTTCTGCCCGCCCATTTGGCTTGTCTCAAATACTGGAATTGGGATAATTGGGGTGTTCACCCCACAGGCAACATTTTGGTGGGGTGGTGTGGGGGGGGCGGGGGAAAGGCGTGTGGGGCTCGAGCAAAAAGTTGCTGCTCCTTCATTGGTGGGTCCAATATCCAGACAGCAATTTATCTCTCTTGGAACTTGGGGTCCCACCAATCAGACCCCCAAAAGTAATCACAGGACAGGGTCTTCCCCTGCCTCCCCATCAGAATTATTCTTCTTAACCAGAAAGGGGCAGAAAGCCTGGCAGTAATGAGTCCCTCCATCCCACCACACTAGATTTTCACCCCAGAAAGAGTGGAATTTCTAGGCTACGGCCTTTAGGTTGTATAATCATCCTGTCTGTTTCCTGGACGTCTGGATAAAAATAGTTAGAAATAAAGAGTATTAGCATATGGTTGGGCTATGGTTATATGATATGCCTATCTGCACTGACCCATGCAAGACAATGCCCATATCAGAACAAACTAGTTCGGTCAGCAGATCCACACCAACATCTGTCACAGGCTTTAAATACTGTGAAAAATGCTGTGGTCCACTCATGATTGCTCACAATCATTCCATAAAGTGCTTCATGCCTAAATTTGATACCGTGACTTGGCAAATTTGTCACGGGGTCTACAAAACAAAATCAGTTTGTCATATTATTCAGATTGAGATAGACAAACACCATAACCGTAAGAAATCCAGCCACTCCAAGTCGGCTGTGGCTGATAAAACACTGATACTACGCGACGCTAAAGAATCAACAACTTTAGTTGTCTGATAACGCTCCTGTGAAGCACCTTGAGATGTTTTACTACGTTAAAGGTGCTATATAAATGTATGTATGTTGTTGTTGTTGTTGTTGTTTAACTCTGGATACTCACTGATGTCAGATAATTGCGAGATGAAGCTGTCTCTGACTGGTGCCGAGGGTCCTTTTATGCCTCTCATGGGCAAAAGGTCATTTTCACTGACTGGCACTGAGAATATGGCACAAATTGACACGAGTTCGATGTAATCCAAGAGCAGGTTATCTGGTTCCTTCACCGGCCCTCTGGGAAGCAGATTGCATTTCCTTCAGTTTTACCTGCACTGCCTCCTCCTCCTCAATCATATTCGGTATTTCATCCAGTATTCTGTCCTGCAAGTCAGTAATTGACCCGCTGCCCCCCCCTCCCGAGTGCATATGTCTGTTATTAATACTTGCTATTATTATATAAATTGTTTATGCTGAATTCAGGAAAATCAAACAACTTCCATTCCAATTAGCGTTTTCAAATGGGTGCCTTTTTGCATCCTGAGATGAAGGCTCCCATTTCCTGTCTTACAACGGCAGGAAAACCCACAAACTCATTTAGATTGGGGATGGGGTCCGCACATTAGCAGTGTTGGGGGGGGAGGGAGGGGAGTGTTATTTACGATGTGTACAACCCCATGTAGCTCCGGAAATTACTATAATTTATTGATTTGATTTCGATTTGGATTTTATGCATTTCGTTTGCCTGAATCCAAATCCAAACAACCTCACTCAAAATGATTCATTTACTAATGCGCTGGTAATGAAACACCCACCTACCACTCGTACCGGTGCTCTGCAGGTGACCCGAGCATAAACTGAATGCTGCTTTCTCTATTGATTCAGTAGAACGGTAGCATTTTATATGTATTAAACTTCCACAGCCACCTGGTGCATCTCAGACAGTTTTCTTTATGCTATCTGACAGTTCTGACCAGGAGGACCTTCTGCTTCTAATTTCAAAGGGAGCTGTTTGAACTATTTTATATTCACCCATCTGGTGGTCTGTTTCATTCTGCGTGCCCTTATAGAAATCTACGAGTCTCATTGAGTGACAGGACTTCTGATTACCATAACACGTTCTGGTTCTATAGTAAATCCAGAATGAACTCATCATTGAGTTATCAGATTTCTATAAGATTTGCTGGTCTACAATTCTATTTCCAATTAAAATTATGTGGGCCTTTGATGAATTACCATGATGTATTAGAGTTGATAATTAAAGGTCGTCTGGTCTATAAAGTTTTGTTTTCCCAATTAATTTTGCCATTTATAAGTGATCCCCTCTCCATTTTTGTTGTTCACAAAGCCTGGCTATAAAACCACTTCCATTTGTGATATTCCCCTAATTTATTGATGGCTCTGGGCAGCCTTGAGTGAAGGATGCAGTATGACATGTACATCTGCTCGCCCGTCCAACACAGCATTATGTGGATCTCACTGACATTGTGATATATGTCTTACTTTCTGCTGCTTTGGATTTGTCAAAATGAGGGAGAATCTAACTCCAGAAGAAATTAAAGCAACTGTAATTTGAAGATGAATTCCTCCCCAAGTTCTATCTGCTCTGCCGTATGAAAGATATTTACATATTACTACAACACGGTGAGTCAATGGCCCAGATTTTACTGGAATGGGGCATCTCGTGGCGTGCCCCGTTTGTTAGATTTATTTCCTCGCCTTTCAGCTCGAAATTTTTTTTGCATCGCAAATTGCTGGAAGTGCGAGCTGATAACTGCGCGAAAGGCAACAGGACCAGCAGTCTATCTCCTGAATGAGATTTAAGGATAGAGAAAGAAACAGGAACGATGGAGAAGGAAAGAGGGCGAAATGAGGTATAGAAAGAGAAATAAAAAGCGGGAAAGAAAGATTGGATTAAGAGAGAAAAAGAGACAAAGGAAAAGTAAAAAAAATTTAAATTTTGAGAACATCTAAGAACAATGTACTTACCTGCAGGAATGAAACTCAACAGTTTCAATTGTTCCCTTTCTGGATCTGAGAGGTTGAGTGGCATTGCAGGAACATAAATCTCATAATTAACAGGGTCCTTACATCATTAAGTACCAACCCTAACTTTCTGCAGCGAGTTTAATTCGTATTTACGGCGCAAATGCAGCAATGTCTTGACACTAACGGGGAGGTTGACAATGAGCTCCCGTTTTCGCGAGACTAACGGCGGAGCAGCGCAAATTGTCCAGCAATTTGTGGCAATTCGCAATTCATGGGGTACCTCTTCCTCGGTACAAATTGCTGGGTTATTTATACACTAATAACAGCGTGCGCCATTAAACTCAGTTATTTTGCTATCAAATTCTGGCCCAATGTGTATGGTCAACAGTGGGGAATAGGAAGCAGTTCCTGTAAACATCCTTGACATTCACAATGAGATATAAGGTAACTTTGCCAACTCAGCAGACAAAAAGAACAGGTGCAAACTGCATTAGAAAAAATCTGCTGAGTGTTCAGTACAGTTATGGAACTGATGACATTATGGAACCAGAAATGTAGCAGATTATGCATCTGGTTTATATAGTACTATTTTCATTAACTGGTGAATTTTCCCATTGTACCCATATGTATCTTGCTAGGATAATTTCACTTCAGAAAAATAAACTGAAGAAATAGTTCCTTAGAATTATTAAAAACTAGATGCAATGTATCCTTAAGGGAAAGGAAAATTTACATTCAAGAATGCAAAAATTCACAAGCATTCTGATGTATAAACTATATATTATGTATCAATTAAGATTATGTGGTGTTGGTCATAGTGAGTCAGACGTGTTCTATGTTTGGGGTGTTAAGCAGAGTAGTATTACCAGGAACACTGATTTAGCCACACAATGGGCAGTCCTGCGATTGGGAAGCAGGCCCAGGGTATGACAATATTGAGAAGGGGCCTGGTGGTCTATCAATACTTTTCAGGGGGTCCCAAGGTATGGGAGCACTGGGGGTAGGTGGGGGTTCTAGGAAATCGAGGAAAGGTCCAGCAAATTTTGGGGATAAGTCCTGGAATGTGGAAAAGTGGATCTGGGAGAATTGGGGAGGGATATCTTGGTCTGGAGGCAGGGGTTTCAGAGCATTGAGGGGCTAGAGTCTGGTATTATTGGGAGGTTCCTGGAATTTGACCGTATTAGATGGAAACAGGCATTGTGAGAGATGGGGCCTCGGAGAATGGAACCTAAAATGCCCTTTAAATCCCTTTAAAACCATTTGGCTCCTATCGCCCGCTGCATTCCTGCCCATCTGCCTCCTCCCCCAACCCATCTGCAGCCCCTTTTGTACCTTTGGGCACCCCCCTAACCATGTTCCCATTGTCAGCAGTTCCTGTCTTTACATTCTTGCCTTAAAGTACTTGAAGGTAAATTTTTTGCTTAACATTAATAGACAGAAAATCATGTGCCTTTGTGTGCAATTTCCCAATAATGTGCTCCTGGCTCGCACCAGGCATGAAGAAACCTAAAATTTATCCTTTAGTGCACTATTAGTGAGTTTGATGAGCTAGTCTTTAAAAACATGTCAGTAAAACAAAAATGAGCTTAACTGCTCAAAAAAATCATCACTTAAACAGTCTCCAAGTTTTTAGCATATATAAAAAAATCCTCAAGCCTTTTTTAGATTTTTAACTGAATTTTCAATGGTAATAAAAAGGAACATGACAATAAGAAATCCATTATAAATTTTTCAAAAATCTGTTCGCTTTTCTATCCATCAACATAGAAACTATAATAACATGTGCTGCTGATCACATGTTGCTGATACAGGTGCTGCTGATCACATGTTGCTGATACAGGTGCTGCTGATCACATGTTGCTGATACAGGTGCTGCTGATCACATGTTGCTGATACAGGTGCTGCTGATCACATGTTGCTGATACAGGTGCTGCTGATCACATGCTGCTGATACAGGTGCTGCTGATCACATGCTGCTGATACAGGTGCTGCTGATCACATGCTGCTGATACAGGTGCTGCTGATACAGATGATGTCCATCTGAGCCGTTCATAATAGAAGCAGCATTTCATAATAAAAGCCATCGTTGGATGCTGGGAAATTCTGCAAACTGCAAATATTCAGACAGTACAGATTGCATGTTGGGAAATTCTCTAACTTTTAAGAGGTAAAAATATCCAGTTTTTTGAGACTGGTCAAGACCTTGAAGAAATAAGCCATTGGGTAAATTTAATCATGTTATTATGAAATATGTACTTTCAAATATTTTTTATTTAGTTCAAAACCCCATTTTGAGCATTAGAAATCTCAATTAGAGGACAAGTGACAGATGGAATTTATTTTCCAAGTATATTTTGAGTGGTCAGATTCATCAACAATTTGTTATAATGAACCATTGACATGTATAGGGAGGGCTTTCCCATTATAAAATATTGATGTGTTTAGTTAGGATTTTTATATTCTGACATGTTGACATATGGGTTTTCCATTGTAAAAATATGATCCAGGGTGTAAAGGTAATGTTTACAGCAAGTGCGCCATATGCAAAATTTTTGATTTTTTTTTTTCCTTTCCCTGTTTAGTTTCCCCAAAAGCATGGAAGCAGCTGGGTCCTTCAATCTACTCAACTGTTAGATAGCTTCCTGGGGCCAAGTGGCTCTGAATTAACTTGTAGAGCAGCATTCACAGTGGCTGTTTCTAATCTGCAACCTGAATTGCGTAACATTATAGGTTACAAAGATGTGTGATGGTTGGTGGCAACAGTGTAGATTTATATGAGAAATATTGGATCAAAAATAGACGTTAAACAGATTTTTTTATCAAATGTATTTCTTAAATGTATTTCAATTTTAATAAAGCCATCTGTGCTGTGGATTGCAACAATGTTTTTTAATTGGGTATGCTGGTCTCTCAGAATTCATGAGTGGAACTGGATTTGTGCTTAGAGCTTTGCTTTTTGGTGTTTATTTTTCTTTTGCACCAAATTCAGTGGCATTTCATTTTAAAAGTAAAAATTGGAGCAAATTAGCGGTGAAAACAGGAGCCCTTAAGTATCAGTCTAACATTGTACAGATGGAGGGGACAGGCATTAAAGCAAAGGAGGGTAGTTGGAGTGGAGGGAGGGATGGGACCTTATATTCTGTTTTTGAATACCATTTTACTGAATCACTTTTTATTCTGCGTACCAGAATTAAAAGTTTATCGAAAAATAAATCAGTAATCAAGTATTGCATGTAGCATTTTAGATTTTTCAGTGTTAATGAACAAACACTGATTTCAAAACCTTTTAATCTCAGGCCAGGGAGGGGATGGAGAAAAAGAGTTAGCAGTTGGACCCAAAAACTAGGAACCCGATACGCCAAAAGCTTAATATCTGTTTTCAAATGTATTTATGGTTCACAGTGAGCCTAATACAATGAATAACACTGATCTTAACTTGCATAAACACACTTGGGTCCTTCCAAAGCTTTTTAGTGCCAGGATTTTTACACATCTGGAGGAGGGAGAACAAAACACAAAATGTCACATATTCAGTTCTTTCTCTTGATATATTGAAAAATATCCAGTTCAACTAAAGCAAGTTCCAGAACTGATTCTTAAAGCAGTGCCACAAACCTATTTTTTAAGCCTTAATAGGCTACAGGTGCATTTATACTGCAGCGTCAATGTGAGGCGATTTAACTTCATACTGACACCGCAGTTGTAGTGTGAATGCAGTCTAAATCTGGAGTCAAGGCCCGAGCTGACACTGGCGCAAAGTGGAGTAAGACTCCAGGAAGAAAGGAATGTCACTCGGTTTCACTTTGGAGTTAGTTAAAGAAAGAAAGACAGAACTTGTATTTCTATAGAACCTTTCATGACCTCAGAACGTCCCAAAGCACTTCACAGCCAATAAAGTGCTTTTAAAGTGTAGTCACTGTTCTAATGTAGGGAAATGCAGCAGCCAATTTGTACACAGGAACATCTCACAAACAAAAATGAGATTAGTGACCAGATAATCTGTTTTTGTGATGTTGGTTGAGGGGTAAGTATGCTGAAGATCTGACCACCTGATTTACACTACACGGGGCCAGTTTTAACTGTCTCCGCTTGGCGTAAACGGGGTGGTAGCAGCCTGAAAATAGCATGGGGGGTCACTTACTGCACTGTTTACACTGGCGCTCTGGTCGTCTTGGGCAGGGTCCTGCGAGGGTGGCCGGCATGCCAGCCTGTTTCAGGCAAGAGGCCTCTTGTAACATGCAAATTGGGGTCCAGTGGTGTACACTGTACAATTGCAATCTTGAGGTACAAATTGGCGGAGCATGTGCCGCAGACAGTCTGCCCATTTGTACTGAGGTTGAGCGGTCGATCCAGCAGTCCTTAAAGGGACCACTGGGGGCCTAAAAAAAAAAGCGCAAAGACATTTAAGACTTTTATTTTGGTGGGGCCAGGAGGAGGAGGAGGAATCCTCCACAAAAATACTCTGGTCCACTGCCGGTCTGTTTGTACTCCACCCCAAGCTGTGACTGTCGACCAATTTCCTCGAGGGTCCCGGTCAATTTCTCACCTTCTCTGGCCGGTGAACTGCATCAGAACGCCGGTTTGGCAAGCCCAGCTCTTTGGCTGCATGCAAATGAGGCCCGGGTCTCAAAGTAGCTCTAACCTCATGGCGGTTACAATGCGTGGGTGCACTCTCTGTCTGCTGTGTACCTGGACTTAAAATGGGCCCCCACAAGTTTAGAATCAGTGCAAAGGCTGTGCACCAATGTTAAACCTGTAGAATAAATCCACCACGAGATTGTGCTGGAGGTCCTCGGGTGCTCTGTATTACAGCACTGTTTAAGCAGAAGCTCATTCCCAGCAGTAGAAATATCTTTTTATGAACAATTCACATTTACTAGTGTTTGATGGTAGGTGAAGTAAACAAAATGTTGAGGTAAAAAGATTAAACTAAATCAATTTTTAAAAGGCTTAGGACCTTTTCAAAGCGTTTTGGCAGTCTTATCTTTTTAGTATTCATGAACTGTGCAAAATACTGAATAATTGGATGGGTGGTTGAGAGGTGTAATTTTCAGTTCTGATATAATTTTCATTCTCTAAGAGCTGATTGATTGTTTTTGATTACAAATACCATTGCAGTCTGTTTTCTTGTGTTCTGCTCATTGACAAAATCCATCAACAAACTGCACTTTGAATAACAGAAGGTTCAGAGTATGCTCAAGAAAGTAACACCATTTGTCAATTGTGACCTGGTTGAAACTCCTGGAGTGAAATTCCAGTGGTTTGTAAAGTGGTCTGTACATCTGAGGGTGTGTTCCCGCCTTGAACACACACATTTTAACATTTGCAATTTGTCTTCCTCCTTATGAGTCCAAACTATCCATTACCAGCAGTTTTGCTATGTGTCTTATATTGTACAATAGGAAAGAATTTTTTTCATGTATAATAATGGCTGTGTGGGCACCAGACCAATGTGATATATTTTGGTAGGGCTTACCGTTGTAATCAAAGTGTTATACACTCTGATGAGCTATTGCATTGTTGCTGCGCTATCCTTTAGAATCAAAATTAGGTAGGGGAAAATTGCATTTTTTAAATTCATTCATGGGATGTGGGCGTCGCTGGTGAAGCCAGCATTTATTGCCCATCCCTAATTGCCCTTGAGAAGGTGGTTGTGAGCCGCCTTCTTGAACCGCTGCAGTCCGTGTGGTGAAGGTTCTCCCGCAGTGCTGTTAGGAAGGGAGTTCCAGGATTTTGACCCAGCGACGATGAAGGAATGACGATATATTTCCAAGTCGGGATGATGTGTGACTTGGAGGGGAACGTGCAGGTGGTGTTGTTTCCTTGTGCCTGCTGCCCTTGTCCTTCTAGGTGGTAGAGGTCACTGGTTTGGGAGGTGCAAAACGTACAAAATGTAACTATTGCAATCTAGAAAGACTTTAATAAAAAGTTAAACATGTGGAAATAATTGTATAAATATTACCTCAGAAGTAACATGCTAATGAACAAAAATCCACGCATCACATTCAAACCCATTATCCATCATTCCTAGTACCACACATTGTCAACCTCATCTCATGTAAACAGATACCCTTAGTTCTTCATACCACAAGACTGCAACATTGTCCTCTGCCAGCTACTGCAGCTCTGCCTGATGTCACTTCCATTCGGGTCTTCCTGTACATATTCTCACCATCTCAGCTTTGACTTTTCCACATTGTTTTTTCTTAGCTGGGATACATTCTATCACCTTTTAAGAACATCAGTCCACAGATATATAACATAAGTGCCCTGCCTATTACAATTTTCTCTTTGCTACCAATTCTTTCTGCACGAGTTATTCTTTCTCGTTACTTCAGAGTTGATAACTCTGTTCTCTCGGGTCATATCCCATTTCCCTTTTGCACAGTGTGATCCAAAAGCTCCTAACCTCTGCTGCTTTGACTTTGCCAGGTCCAATGATCAGCACTTTGCGGAAGTGTTGACTGGACTCCAGTTTCATTTCTTCTTTTCAAGACATTCCTCCTCATCCAGAATGTTGTCCTTGCTTCCAGTCAATCAATGTATCTCTTCACCTCTTTCACAGTGCAACTTCCCAGGCATTTAAGCTCATCCATCACTTTGTACACAACAAAGCACAGACTATTATTCCATGCTGTTCCAAATCCTCAGCCATCGTAGGAGGGTACAGTCATAACTAGCAATGTGTGGACCAAAACTCATTCTTACACAATGCTAACATCAATGCTTTTAACATTTTAGTAAATCAAATCATTTAGCCATTGTCTAAGTAGAATGCCAATGGGTGCAATACAACAAATTTTCCCACTTGCGATGACTTCTGTCCGTTGTGTAATTGCTGCCTTACGTGCAGCAAAATAGTGATTTGTTTAAACACTAGATTATGATGTTAGTGCACATCATTTAACAGGAAAACCAAAAAATATGCACTCCTTACGGGAGAATGTTTTCCTAAACATTAACGTACTGTTTCATTCAATATTTGTACTCTTTAATAAAAATGTGTGATGAGAAATTTTGCTTCTACAGATACTTAACGACAGGCCATTGAATGTAGAATTTAATTCTACTTGTGAGTGGGATTGAATAACTGCTGAACACTGTAGGTGCAATTTAGTTGTGTTGCTCACAAATGGAATGCATTCCATCTTCAGTGCATTATCAGTATTCTTGTCAGTATTGAGTATTCTTGTGTCACAAGTGTGGTGTAAAATCTGCTATAATACAGCATTTAATGTTGTATTGTAGTCACGGTTCTCATAACGTGGCTACCTGGAGAAAATGCAAAGCTGCCCGCAGCAGAAGAAATATCTTGTTTTACTCCAAGTGAAAAGAAAATTAGGTGGGATATAAACAAGAAACTGGAGCAAAAGACTGAGCTCGTTACAAAGAGCGCTCTCAGAGAAAGCACTGAGGGAAACCAGGAACCAGGGTGCACTTTATTTGGAACAGGACCTGTTTCTTGGGTGCTAAGTGGCCCCCTAAGCCTCCAATGTGGCAGGCAGAAAGCGTATGCTCTTTACGAGCTGGAAGTCTGCCGCCCGCCATATTGGTAAAGGCCAAAAAATCAGCATGCAGTTTGCACACCTGAAACAGGTGTTAAGCCCTTTGGTGGCTTGATGGAAATAAGGTGCAAGACCCAATATTGGGGTGCCTCTGGCCTCACCATTCAGGTATAGGCCGTTCAGCCAAACTGGTCCATGCTCCACACGAGCCTCCTCCCACCTCTCTTTATCGAACCGTATCAACATACCCTGCTATTCCTTTCTCCCTTGTGCTTATCTAGCTTCCCCGTAAATGTATCTCTGCTATTTGCCTCAACTACTCCTTGTAGTAGCGCGTTCCACATTCTTACCACTTTTTGGGTAAAGAAGTTTCTTCTGCGTTCCCTATTGGATTTATTAGTGGCTATCTTTTTTTATTTGTTCATGGGATGTGGGCGTCGCTGGCCATGCCGGCATTTATCGCCCATCCCTAATTGTCCCTGAGAAGGTGGTGGTGAGCCGCCTTCTTGAACCGCTGCAGCCCCTGTGGTGAAGGTTCTCCCACAGTGCTGTTAGGAAGGAGTTCCAGGATTTTGACCCAGCGACGATGAAGGAACGGCGATATATTTCCAAGTCAGGATGGTGTGTGACTTGGAGGGGAACGTACAGGTGGTGTTGTTCACATGTGCCTGCTGCTCTTGTCCTTCTGGGTAGTCGAGGTCGTGGGTTTGGGAGGTGCTGTTGAAGAAGCCTTGGCGAGTTGCTGCAGTGCATCCTGTGGATGGTGCACACTGCAGCCACTGTGCGCCGGTGCGGTGGTGAAGGGAGTGAATGTTTAGGGTGGTGGATGGGGTGCCAATCAAGCGGGCTGCTTTGTCCTGGATGGTGTCGAGCTTCTTGAGTGTTGTTGGAGCTGCACTCATCCAGGCAAGTGGAGAGTATTCCATCACACTCCTGACTTGTGCCTTGTACATGGTGGAAAGGCTTTGGGGAGTCAGGAGGTGAGTCACTCGCCGCAGAATACCCAGCCTCTGACCTGCTCTCGTAGCCACAGTATTTATATGGCTGGTCCAGTTAAGTTTCTGGTCAATGGTGACCCCCGAGGATGTTGATGGTGGAGGATTCGGCAGTGGTAATGCTTATATTTATGACCTCTAGTTTTGGACTCCCTCACAAGTGGAAACATTTTCTCTACGTCCACCCTAGCAAACCCTTTCATTATCTTTAAGACCTCTGTCAGGTCACATCTCAGCCTTCTCCTTTCTCGAGAAAAGAGCCCCAGCCTGTTCAGCCTTTCCTGATAAGTATATCCTCTCAGTTCTGGTATCATCCTTGTGAATCTTATTTGTTGTTCTTATTCTAATTGAGCTAATCAAGACTATGACACCAGGGTGTGATAGAATCATAGAGCACAGAAGGAGGCCATTCGGCCCATTTTGCTGTGCCGGCTCTTTGATAGAGCTATCCAGTTAGTCCCACTCCCTGCTCTTTCCCGATAGCCCTGTAAATTTTTTCCATTCAAGTATTTATCCAATTCCCTTTTGAAAGTTGCTACTGAATCTGCTTCCACCACCATTTCAGGCAGTGTATTCTAGATCATTATGAAAGACTTTTGGGTTCCCTTTTATGTTAGCCACTAATCTATTCTCATACTCTCTCTTTGCCCCTCTTATTCCCTTTTGACCTGCTCTTGTAGCCATAGTATTTATGTGGCTGGTCCAGTTAAGTTTCTGGTCAATGGTGACCCCCAGGATGTTGATGGTTGGGGATTCGGCAATGGTAATGCCGTTGAATGTCAAGGGGAGGTGGTTAGACTCTCTCTTGTTGGAGAAGGTCATTGCCTGGCACTTGTCTGGTGCGAATGTTACTTGCTACTTATCGGCCCAAGCCTGGATGTTATCCAGGTCATGCTGCATGCAGGCACGGACTGCTTCATTATCTGAGGGATTGCGAATGGAACTGAACACTGTGCAATCATCAGCAAACATCCCCATTTCTGACCTTATGATGGAGTATTTTTCTGTAATTTGCCTGCAAATTTGCTCCTCTATCTTCTCCCTACTATTTGGCGGCCTATAGTATACACCCAGTAGTGTAAAAGCTGCTGTATTGTTCCTTAACTACATCATCCCTTTCCAGTCTTATAATAGTTTCTTTGATCAATACTGCCACCCGCCTCCTTTTTTTCCTTCCCTGTCTTTCCTGGATACCTTTTAGCCAGGAATATTAAGTTCCCAATCCTCCCCTTCTTTGAGCCAGGTCTCTGTTATGGCCACTATATCATAGTCCCATGTGGCGACTTGTGCTTGCAGCTCACCATGCCACATGCATTTACGCACATGCACTCCAAACTCACCTTAGACTGCCTCGCATTTGCCCCCTGTCTGATCCCTCCTATTTCTGAACTATTCTTTACTCTAGTGATTTGTCTTTTCCAGTCCTCTGTGCACCTTGTTATGCACCCTCTAATGTTTCATCCTGGTGCCCATCCGCTGCCAAATTAGTTTAACCTCCCCCCTCCCCCCAATCAGCAGGAAATGGCGCAGGATATATAAAGTGATGGACAAGAAATTTGCCCTACTATATCATTTTTACTATGTTAATTGGTGTAGATATGTACGGATAGATGTTTATTTATGAAACATTGAAAATCCTTTCCTCTCTTCAGTATAAATCTTCTTCACATGCACCACACAGGCCAGGTACTGCAAATTGGAAAATGACAGTGAGGGATTAAATGGACTGATTTAGATGAACCATTAACAGGTTGGCATTTACAGCTGCAAAAATGGGACAGTAGACTTGCTACTTAAGTGTGCGTGGTGTGTATGTACTGCAAAACCCAACAGTTAAGGTTATTAGTTGGGCTTCGATAGAAAATAATTTTGGAGGAAGGGGATTATGGTTCGAAAATAAAACTGTACACTTGGACAGCACATATACTTTTAACCATCATCCCTAGAGATTACAGTAGATTATAATGGTTAATACCCCCCTACCCCCCCACCCACCCCCAACCAGGAGGTACTTTGTTGAGAACTAAATAGGTTTTCACTGGTAACAGGATTAAACTTCCACAAAAATCAAGTGGAAGCTCATTTTTCTGGATGGTTTATATGTGGCAGTTACTTCTAATTGCAGTTTAATTTACAGAATAACATTATCAACCAAATTACCATTTTATGAATAGAAATCGACTACGAGGATATAACTTTTATATTAACTGGTAACGTGTCAAGGTACAACCAATTACTTTAAAGAATTGCTCGTAGTTTCTGTACAGGGTGAAGTTTTGGCAGAGAATGTTATTCAGCACTCTTTATTCAAATCTTTTGTCCAAAATGCTCAATTTGTAATGGAAAATAAAAAGAAACTTTTCGAAACCAGTTCTATGTAGGTGATACTTGAGATGGTTTACATTTCGGTGAGTGAGATTCACCACATCATTGGATAAATGACAAAGGCAAGAGTGAGAGTGGGACTGTAAACCTGTGACCGTTGGATATAGTGAAGATAATATTGCATTGTATTTGCAGAGCACACTAAAGATGCAGAGGGGGAGAATTCCATCACTGCAATAAATCTTTGTTATTTTGTGGTTTCATTGCTCCACAGAACTCTCAGCTTCCCCACTAAAACTTCTCTCAAAAGCAGTGCCCTCTAATAATGCCCTATATCCTGTTGACGATATAACTTGACACATTGCCCACCCATCCCCGAACAAACCTCCTCTCTGAGGAGAGGCAAAAAAAACCTCTGGAGAAATTCCTCTCCATTGCCCGAAAGCAATCAGGCAAGCTCCTGGAGGCCATGGTTGTCCATGACACATCCCAGACTCGACTAACTAGCAATTTACCCCCCCCGCCACCCCCCCCCCCGTCACTGGAAATGCCCCCTTCTTTCAGGAATTAATCAAATTTCCTTTTAAAAGATTCTAGCAATCAAGTGGGGTAAGTTTAACCCCCAAAAATGGGTGGGTTGGGGGCAGGGTCATCCCGGGCCAAACCTCGGCGCGTTTGGATGCGTGTGGACAACCGACACTGGGAAGTCCCGCCCCCACTTAAAGCTGGTGGGCTTATACTTAAAGGGGCAATGTACCTCATTGAAATAGTTGAGGTAGTTTAGTTTTTGTGTATTACAAAATGAATTTAACCTTACCTGTTCGGGTTTCCCATCGCTTCAGATTACCACGAGGTAAGTGCCTTTATTGCACTGTTTGTGGGCCCGGAGGAGCAGGAGTGCTTCATCCAGGCCTAACAAGCTCACCAGGCCGACAGGACCCCCGTGATCTGATGACCCACCCCGAGATGCTGGATCCCCTGATCCCAGATACTAGATACCCCTGGTCTCGATGCTGGCTGGAGCCCTTCCCCCCCCCATCCCCCAATGCTGGCTGGGGCCCCCCCCCCCCCCAACTCCCATCCCGATGCTGGCTAGACCCCCTTCCCCCCCCCCCCCCCCCCTGATGTCGTCCACGTCTCCCACCTCCCCCCACCTCCAATTTTTTTCCAGGGCCCACGATCTCTCTCTCTCCGTCCCGCGCTCCTCTCTGATTTGCGGCTCCTTTCCCTTCCAACAGACAGCCAGCCTGTCAACCTGGCTGCCTCCCACGTGGGAAACCCGAAAATACAAATACTTACCTTCGGTTGAGTTGCAATTACAGCACCCTCATTGGGCTTCCGGGTTGCTCACCTGACTATCTACGGACGGGCTGGGTTCCTGGCTGCAAGTTAAAGTCATGTCCCATGTCTTGCTAGTTTGTTCCAGAGGGTGATAACTGCAAAAAAGAATCTTCCTGGCATCTAACCTAACCTAACCCTTAGTTACAAATTTTATAAACATGTTCTATGAGCCTCACATCCCAATCAAATAACCTATCTGATTGGTATTTTAAAAACTTTAATCTAGGACTGCGTTTCTCCAAAGTAAGTAATTAATTCTTGGAGCATATCCTCGGAACTAAGAGCTCTATGATTTAGTAGCATCCTGGATGCCTCCCCTGCATCCTCTCCAGAAATGTAATATCCTTTTCCATGCGCAGAGTCTAAAACTGGACACAGTATTCCATGTGTGGATGTACCAGGCCGAAATGGAATCCATCTATTGTTGTAATATTAGTGGATCTTTTCCACCAATGACTTCAAAGGTGTTCTTTTATTTTTAAAGGAAGTTAACCACCTGTTTCTGGCTGAGTGAGAAAAGAGTTGACACAAATTAGGAAAATGTAGTGATCGGTGGAAATGGAAATTCCAATTCTGAAACTGCAATTAAACACTAAATAATATTAATGACCAGCATACAGTCTACAAATTCCCATGGAAACACTATAACATCAGAAAACATCATGCAATGATCACACTTCCCAAATGCTGTTGGATAAAAAAGGTAATGAAATAAAAAGGCCAAATTTACATAGATGGTTCCAGTAACATTTATTGTTGTAACATTTATTCTCAAAGCTGTCTAACAAAGGTTATGCTAATAAGTCATCTCTGTAAGATGCCATCAAGTGACCTTGTTATTGATTGTTTACTCTAAGGGGGAAAAAATGGAACCTTGTCCTTTAAAGAAGCTTAAACACAGTGCCCTGGTTTTCATAGGAACAGGAGTAGGCCATTCAGCCCCTCGAGCATATTCTGCCATTCAATTAGATCATGGCTGATCTGTACCTCAGCTCCATTTACCTGCCTATGCTCCAATATCCTTTGATACCCTTTCTTAAGAAAAATCTATTGACCTCACTCTTGAAAATGTCAATTGTCCCAGCATCCACAGTCTTTTGAGGGAGAAACTTCCAGATTTCCACTACCCTTTGTGTGAAAAAGTGCTTCTTGATTTCACTCCTAAATGACATGGCTCTAATTTTAAGATTGTGTCCCCTTGTTCTGGATTCCCCCACTAGAGGAAATAGTTTCTCTGTATCTACCCTATCGAATTCCTTTATCATTTTAAACATCTCGATTAGATCACCCCTCAACCTTCTAAACTCAAGTGAATACAACTAAGCTTATGCAATTAAGGCATTCTGGTGCAATCTGTCCCTCTAGATTGGAAAATTGCACGTCACTCCGCTTTTTAAGAAAGGAGAGAGAGGGAAACTGGGGAATTATAGACCAGTTAGCCTAACATCTGTTGTGGGGAAAATGCTGGAGTCTATAATTCAGGATAGGGTGACTGAACACCTCGAGAATTTTCAGTTAATCAGGGAGAGCCAGCATGGATTTGTGAAAGGTAGGCCGTGCCTGACAAACCTGATTGAATTTTTTGAAGAGGTGACTAAAGTATTGGCAGGGGAATGTCAATGGATGTTATTTATATGGACTTCC
Source organism: Heptranchias perlo (assembly GCF_035084215.1). Classification (NCBI taxonomy): domain Eukaryota; kingdom Metazoa; phylum Chordata; class Chondrichthyes; order Hexanchiformes; family Hexanchidae; genus Heptranchias; species Heptranchias perlo. The sequence goes on from NC_090352.1 coordinate 6,069,290, forward strand.
AGAAAGCATTTGATAAGGTCCCACATAAGAGACTGTTATCTAGGTTAGAAGCCCATGGAATCGAGGGAAAAGTACGGACTTGGTTAGGAAATTGGCTGAGCGAAAGGCGACAGAAAGTAGGGATAATGGGTAAGTATTCACATGGCAGGATGTGACTAGTGGAGTCCCACAGGGATCTGTCTTGGGGCCTCAATTATTCACAATATTTATTAACGACTTAGAAGAAGGCATAGAAAGTCTCATATCTAAGTTTGCCGATGACACAAAGATTGGTGGCATTGTAAGCAGTGTCGATGAAAACATAAAATGACAAAGCGATATTGACTGATTAGGTGAATGGGCAAAACTGTGGCAAATGGAATTCAATGTAGACAAATGTGAGGTCATCCACTTTGGATCAAAAAAGGATAGAACAGGGTACTTTCTAAATGGTAAAAAAGTTAAAAACAGTGGATGTCCAAAGGGACTTAGGGGTTCAGGTACATAGATCATTGAAGTGTCATGAACAGGTGCAGAAAATAATCAAGAAGGCTAATGGAATGCTGGCCTTTATATCTAGAGTACAAGGGGGCAGAAGTTATGCTGCAGCTATACAAAACCCTGGTTAGACCGCACCTGGAGTACTGTGAGCAGTTCTGGGTACCGCACCTTCGGAAGGACATATTGGCCTTGGAGGGAGTGCAGCGTAGGTTTACTAGAATGATACCCGGACTTCAAGGGTTAAGTTACGAGGAGAGATTACACAAATTGGGGTTGTATTCTCTAGAGTTTCGAAGGTTAAGGGGTGATCTGATCGAAGTTTATAAGATATTAAGGGGAACAGATAGGGTGGATAGAGAGAAACTATTTCCGCTGGTTGGGGATTCTAGGAGTAGGGGACACTGTCTAAAAATTAGAGCCAGACCTTTTAGGAGTGAGATTAGAAAACATTTCTACTCACAAAGGATGGTAGAAGTTTGGAACTCTCTTCCGCAAACGGCAATTGATACTAGCTCAATTGCTAAATTTAAATGTGAGATAGATAGCTTTTTGGCAACCAAAGGTATTAAGGGATATGGGCCAAAGGCAGGTATATGGAGCTAGATCACAGATCAGCCATGATCTTATCAAATGGCAGAGCAGGCATGAGGGGCTGAATGGCCTACTCCTGTTCCTATCTTCCTAATCTGGTGTATCTACGCTGCACCCCCTCCAAGGCCAATATATCCTTCCAGAGGTGTAGTGCGCAAAACTGAACACAGTACTCCAGATTTACACTGGGAAGAAGTGCCTTCATATTATTGCCCTTAATGTAGCTGATCCAAATCTAAATGTAAACCACCTTTGTTTTATTTTACCTTTCAACGTTTGTAATTTTTCATCACCAGATTTTAATTGTTTCCAAAAATTTCTTCAGTTGACAAATTTTAATTTTTAACCTCAGTGAAAAAGTTTGAATTGATTTTTCCTTTGATCAACCGATCAGATCACCTTGATTTAATTAACTCTTTTAATCTGAAAGAACTGGTTTGTTCCTCTGTGAATATATGTATATTTGATGCGAATTGTTCACGGCACTGAGTTGAGGTTCTGAATATTCATCATTGCACTTGTGAGTCTGTATTCTATTTTAAATGGGATGTTTGTCGATCTTCCATGGTGTGGTTCATCTGCAAAAATAAATTTGAAAATTGTCTCTCTCTTCCTATAACTGTCGGCTTGTCTCCCATCTTCTAATTCTTTCAGTCTAACTTCTGCTCCAATGTTCGTCTCCCCCCCTTAGTTTCTGTATCTTTCTTTGTATGCCTTTCATACTTTATCTTGTCATCTCTATCTATAACTTTTTCGCATTCTTTCTTGCTTTATGCATATCTTCCCTATCCGTTCTTCTGCATGTCTCTTACAGTGTATGTCTCATACACTTTCTCTATGTCTCTTTCTCTGTTTTTTCTCTTTCCTTTAACTGTACGACTCTCACTCACTTTCTCTTTCTGTCTGCCAAAATACTGCTAAAAAACCTATCCCTTCGATGCCCTTCACCCACCTCCCCCACCACCCCAGATCCTTTACCTCCTGTTCAATGTCCATCATTTCCCCTTGCAAACTATTCAGAGATGTTCTTTTATGTGAGGAGTCCGGAATGAATGTTTTATTCTTGTTAATGTAGTACAGTCAAGCTCACTTAAATGAAACTGATAAAAGAATAAAACCTATAAGAGAATAAAATCTCCATGCACAAATCCCTTTTCTATCTTTTCCAATGATAGCTGTCCCTGTTAAATGATTGGACTGAGAGAGAGAGAAAAAAAGAGACAAAGGAAAAGTAAGAAAAAAATTAAAAATTTTAAATGTGAAAAATCTCTTACGAAGAACTTACTACAAGCAGGAATGAGAGTCAGTAGTTTAAATTGTTCCTTTTCTGGGCCGGAGAGGTGCTTGGTATTGCGTTAACAATTATCACGTCATTAAAAGATGGCTTACTCTGATAAGTACCAGCTCTGACTTTCTGCGAAGAGTTTAAACCGAGTTTAATGTGCAAATCCAGCAAGTTCTTAAAAATATTGGGGGTTGAGGGTGAGCTGCCGTTTTCGTGAGGCTAACGGTGGAGCGGCGAAAATCGTCTAGCAATTTGTGGCGATCCATAATTCACAGGGTATCTCTTTTTCACCGCAAGTTGCTGGACGATTTACACATTAATAACGGTGAGCGCCAATAAACTAACCATTATTTTGGCAGCAAATTCTGGACCAATGTGTTAAGCTCTTTTTACAAGCGTTGTTGTCCAGGTGTGAAAATCACCTGGCAACCAACTCAGTGATGTTTCAAAGCCCTTCCCTGGGCCTGAGCCCTGGGAGACCCGGCCCGCAGCCATTAAGTTTAAAAGAGTCCTAAAATTTGAGGCACGCAGCCTCATTAAAATATTTAAATGTGGACCCGCCTCTGGAGAGCAGATTAGTCGTCCGCCCCCCAACCCGTCTCCATTAAAACCGGAAGTAGGCCAAATGGTGGTGTTTCCATTATTCACAGAGGGGTTAAAATTTCCCCCCTCTGTCTGTGAATAATGGAAGCACCACCTCTAAACAGGAAGGTTCTTTCTATTGCTGATAATGGAAAGTAATTGCAATGATGATTAGGCCAAAAGTTTCCCAGATTCCCAAAGTTAAATCACTAAAAGGTTTGGTTTATCACAGACTTTTTATTAAAAGATTCGTTATGTTGTACTGTAATGTGTATATTGTAATGAAGCAAATGTCATAAATACACTTTCAGTTATCCGGAACAACTGTGTGACTGTTTTTACACCACTATAATTGCAATCCAGTTTGCATTCCATTGTTAGCTTCTTACCAGACTGGATACAGTTAAAACTGATAAAAGAATAGAACGGTTAAGTGAATAAAATTACTTTGCAAAATCATTATTTATTTAACAGTTTTGCTTTATAATAGCAGTTTAACTAGACCCTTGCATTCTAGTCACAGAGTTCTTAACAAAGGACCTGCAAAGCTGCACAGCATCCTGATATCTTCTGTACACTACACAGTATGTGTTCCTTCCATTATTGCAATGGTAGGATTTGAAGACTAAGGTGGGTCATCCGATAATGTAGGAAGAATAATTTTTAGGGATGGATTTTAGGGGCCAGAGAGCCTCTGTTTCTAAAGCAAAACAAGACTAACTGGCTTAACCTTAAGCAATTACTGTGATGTTTCATGTGTATTCAGGCTGAAGGAATTTCCTGAAGGCAGAGCGAGTATGTTTGCTTGATTGGCTTTATTCAATCTGCCGCCTCAACTCATTTACTACACACTGACATTATTCTGTTGTCATTTGCCATAGCCTAAATCTATCATACACAGCCACAGATGGGGGGGGGGGGGGGGGGGTGGGGGGTGGGGAGTTAGGAACTGCAGGAGAGATTATGCTAAATGTCATCTTTAGCAGTAAATGAATTATTAGAATTTTTGAAAAGAGGGTTTTAGCTTTGTTAGAATTCAGAATTTCAGTACCACTTTTGGGAGACAAATATGAGTCACTGCCTCAGATTCAAACTGGAGTTTTTGGCCATTGCTGTTGATTGGATTGCAGTTTTCAGTGGGGCAGTATATTCCTTTTCTAACGAAGGCAATGAAAAGAACAATGCGGATTCCAAAACTTTCCAAAAATGTTACACTAAAAGCAGGATTGTATGTAGAAGTTTGTATGTATACATTAATAAATACTAATGCATCTCCTGTGGCTTTATTCAGGGATCAAAATTAAAAATAAATAAATTGAGGACATAAAGGAGGAGTAGTGAGACTCACACAGTGACACTGAGGAGGCCAGCTATAAATATGGATAGACATAGATATTAATAAATGTGGATAAAGGTTGAAATAGGTGAGATAGTTTTGTTGGTTGCGTCAAGGATTGCACATCATGAATTGGGTTTCCACTTTCTTGAATTATCCTTTGTTTTGACTCTGTTTCGATGTATCGTGGGTTACATTTTATTTGAAACCCATTCAGAACCCAAGGAAAATTTGAGCGGTGAGTTGAAATGCCCTGGAAGAGTTTCCGTAAAGCAGCCAGCAAGTATAGTTTTTTTTTATCGCGTCTGCTCCGTAACCTGTTTGTTCTGTTTCAGCTGCCATATATAATTTCTGCCCTGTCCTGAGTGAGATTTTGTACCAATCACTTGTCACGCAGCAGTGTATTTCAGATGATCATTTAAGATACCCCTTTTAGTTTAGATAAACCAGCTAGTAGTTTTACTGGGGTAGGTAGTACTAATAGACTACCCAGATTTTCTAAAGGTAACGCACAGAAAATGAATGGCGCCCATTGAAATGCTTCTATGCTAATGCAATAAGTCTTAGAAATAAACCGCAGGAACTACAATCTTATGCAGCATTAGAAAATCCAGATGTTATAGGTGTTACTGAGACATGGCTAGATTTAAATGATGATGCCGAATGCCATATCGTAGGATATAACTGTTTTAGGAAAGATTGAATAGATCAGAAGGGAGGTAGTGTAGCCTTATTTGTCAGAAATAATCTGCCTACTGTAGCAAGAGATATTAGCATGTTAGCAGTAGCTGAAACTGTTTGGATTAGTTTGTATGTTGATCCAGTGTGATGTAATGAGGGGAGATGGAGTGTTAAAAAAATGTTTGGATTCAATTAGTCCCCGCCAATGGCCCCAAGTTTATGATTGGCATCTGTTTATAGACCTCCAGGACAGACAACCCTAGCTGATGAGGAACTTTGTTCACAAATTGCTGAGGCTTCTAACCTGGACCCAATTTCCATTATGGGAGACTTCAACTTTCCTTGTATTAAATGGTCTGATGCTGAACCATCTAGTGTAGTGGGGAGGGCAGCTGAGACTTTTGTAGACACCATAAACGATTGTTTCCTTACACAGCATGTTGGTGAGGCAAATGGGAATAAACAAATTCTAGATCTGACTTTGAGCAGTGCTGTATCAAAGCTCCACCTGGCCAGCTCTGATCATAATATCATTAGGTTCAATCATATTGGCCAGTCCTAGGCTGCAGCCAATTTAATGCTGGTCCCAGATTTGAAGAAGGTTAACTTTACAAAAATGGCTGACGATCTGGCAAGAATTGACTGGGCAACCCTACTAGATAGGCAATCAAGTACTGAGGACAAATGGGTTCTATTTAAAGCCATTCTAAAACAGAATGAAGCCATATATGTCCCAATGGTTAAAAGAACACTTGGTAAAACAAAACCATTATAGTTGACAAGGAATGCACAGAGGCAAATTCGATTGAAACAGAAGGCTTTCTACATACTTAAGGCATTTAACTCGCAGGAGAACAGGGAAAAGTATTGCATGCAATTAAGGAAGACAAAAACAGCCATAAGATTAGCCAAGAGATCTCTGGAAAAGAAGATGGTGCAGTAATTGTGGCAGTAATAGCAAAAGCTTTTTTAGCTGTGTCAGTAGTCAAGGCTATAAAGGACCGTATACGGCCACTAAATGGTAATGTAGGGCAGATTGAAACTGATACTCAGGTTATGGCAGAGTTGCTAAATCACTATTTTGCATCAGTCTATACTCCTGTAGATGATGCTAATGTTCCAGATGAGGGGTGCTTAGTATTGAATAGCATTATTAATATTAAAATAGACAATAATGTCCTCTTGGATAGATTAGGAAAGCTCAAAATTGATAGGGCTCCAGGTCCAGATAATATTCATCTAAGGATGATTAAAGAGATGTGGCAAGTACTCTGTGAGCCCCTTGCCCGCATCTTTAATAGTTCAATAGAGTCAGGGATGGTTCCCTTAGACTGGAAGCTAACTCATGTAGTTCCTATTTTCAAAAAAGGGGGCAAATTGGAGCCAGGGAACTACAGGTCTATCAGCCTGACATTCTTTATTGGGAAGATGCTAGAAGGGATCATAAGAGATGCCCTTTATGATCACTAGGAAAGGGAAGGGGTCATTAGAAATCCTCAACACGGCTTCCGAAAAAATAGGTTGTGCCTAACAAATGTGATAGATTTTCTTGAGGAAGTCAGTAAGGTAGTGAATGAGGGTAATCCAGTAGACATTGTCTACCTGGACTGTCAGAAAGCCTTTGATAAGGTACCTCACACTGGGTTACTTCACAAGGTAGAATCTTGTGGTATCAGTAGAAATTTGACAAGCTGGATTAGGAATTGGCTCCAATCCTGCAGCCAAAATGTTGTAGTTAATGGATGTGGTTCAGCCTGGAGACATGTTACTACTGGTGACCCCCAGGGATCGGCCCTGGGCCCGCTACTCTTCATGGTCTTTATTTATGACCTGGACAGGGGTGTTGGGAGTGTGGTCGGTAAGTGTGCAGATGTCACCAAAATCTGTGCAAGTGTTAAGATGGTAGAAGAGTGCAATCAAATCTAAAATGATTTAGATGTGCTCGGGGCCACACATTGGCAAAGGGCGGATAATTTAGATAAATGTAGTGTCATGCATATTGGTAGGGCCAACACAGAATACATGCATCATTTGTAGGGAACAATACTGAAAGAGGTTGAGCGACAAAAGGATCTTGGTGCTTTTGTGCACAGATCACTAAAGGTTCATGACCAATGTAGAGAAACTGTAGCCAAAGCTAACAAGGTACTGGGTTGTATTAATAGAACCATTCAGTATAACTCAAAGGACATCATTTCGACACTATACAGGTCACCGGTCAGACGACATCTAGAGTACTGTGTCCAGTTTTGGTCCCCTCACATGGTGGATGATATGGTGGCCTTGGAAAAGGTCTGGAAGAGAGCTACAAGAATGATTCCTAGCTTAAAGAACCTCAGCTAGGCTCAAGGACCTTGGTCTATTTACTTTAGAGCAGCGTATACTTAGGAGTGACCTGATAGAGGTCTATAAAATAATTAAAGGGTGGATAACATCCCTATTGATAGATTATTCCAGTTTACAGGTTGGGGAGGACCAGGGGACACGGGTTTAAACTATGGAAGAGTAGGAATAGACTGGATGTTAGGTGGTTCTTCTTTTCCCTGAGTAGTGAGCCTCTGGAATACATAGCCGGGTGGTGCGGTGGGTGCTGACTCTCTGCCTTCAAGAGGGAGCTGGACCGGTTCCTGACTGGGGCAGATCGCATCATATAGAAGGGAAGTGTCTTTATAGATAACACTTGATCCATGTGATCTCCTGGACTGGTTTTGATCGCCAGAGGGGGTCAGAGAGGAATTTACAGAGTATTATTTCCCTGATTAGCCCTGTTTTTTTTCTGTTTGTTGCCTCTCCCGGAGATTACATGGCTGCGGAGGTGGGTGGAGGTTGGGGGGAAGTGTTTAGCCTTGATGGTCCGGCTATCATGGTGTGAGGCGGACTTGATGGACCAGCTGGTCTTTCCCTGCCCGGCAATTTCATATGTTCATACTTTTATCCTATGTCTGTCAGTAGTGCCATCGCCATACTGCCTGGTTACTGAGTGTGACGGAACAACGCAGTGCATCTTCTTGGTATACAAGCATGCTGTGTGATGGGTTTTTCTCTTCTGATTGCCCAAGCTGTGAGTTACCTGAGGGCAAGTCATCCAGGCAGGCGGTGGTTTCTCACAGGGAGAGAGGGTTGTTAAATAATGCTGCTAACCACAACTGCTTTTATTCTCCTAGTGGCCGGCTCAGAAGTACATAGTTGCATGGACCTGATCAGCACTATTAGAGGTTGACTGCAATTGTACAGGATTACAATCAAGACAATGTTACTGACACAGATGCAAAATAATATGGATAGAGGAGAAGAAAAAGTACTAAATCTAATAGAACTTCTTATTTTGAAGTACTATCATGATTTTCTCCCAGTTTTGTTGTTGAGCATAGGATTAAATATATCATGGAGGTCTGACTGAGCATTGCCAAGAGGGGTAAAGAATTACTAGCGAAGGCGACCAGTAGTCTAGATACTATACCCGACTGCGTGCTAATGTGCTGTAGTTAGACCTTCATGCCTGTTAGGCTTATCAGCAAAGCTTTTCCAACTGTGCACTAATGTTGGCAGCTCTTTAATTGACACTTTCGACCACAATGGATATAAATATATGAGAAGTTAATCCTTCGCAATCTATCCCCAATCTCCTAATAGCCACATCAAATAAATGATCATCAGTAAGGCTCTGCAAAGCCACTCATACTCTAATAAAAGAAATCATTTCATTTGCACCATTAGGTTTTTCCACCTAGACACATCACTCTTATTATCTCATTAGCTCTCCCCATCTTTGCATTGTTTCGCACAGGAACTCTAGCAGAAAGTGCCTTCGGCAAAAAAAAAGTTTGCCTTTGATGAAGTTGATATCACAGTCATTTAGTCAAGATGGAAGATTTTGCAAATACAGATCCCTACTGAGATGTCTTTATTCCTATTTCGACACAAAACTTGGTCTTAAAATATAGACATACTTCAAGTTCCTGTGGGCATAAAAGTAAAGTACTACCTGCATTTAAAGATAATGGGGGTAAAATTCAATCTTAGCAGGGCACAAAATGGGAGGTAGCAGATTGGCCGCCCGTTACATGCCCTGCCTGTTTAATTTCAATGGAAAGGAGAATTAGGCGAAGTGTAAATTGGGGCCTGATCTGCTCCCACCCATTTTGCATTTCCGCCAAAGTTGAATTTTACCCCCAATATATGATGGGTATAATCCTTGGGCTACGAAGGAGAAAACCATCAGCCTAGGTTTCTGTTCCCGATTGTTATCCAGTAAACACTGCTGGGGGAATTGGATGAGGACAGGATTGGATTTGCAATGCTCCAAATGATCGACTGGCCTGGGTGTGGTGTTAAAAACAGATAACTTTGAGTACGGCCTCAACCGGGATCTTGGGTTCATGTCACGCTACACGTAACCCCACCAGTGAAAAAAAGTTATCTTTTTAATACAACTGGTCATTCTCTCTCTTTCTCTTCCTTTCGGATGATTCTCTCTCTCTCTCTCTCTCTCTGTCTTTGGGTTCTGACCGTTTGTATATTCAGTAGTCTTGTATGTAATGTCTCTCTGTCTGAACACTATTCAATTCCTTTGATTGCCTTGATAATGGGCAGTTGAAAAGATTATCTGTAATCACCGGACATATATCGCCATTCTTTCATCATTGCTGGGTCAAAATCCTGGAACTCATGGACTGCAGTGGTTCAAGAAGGCTCACCACCACCTTCTCAAGGGCAACTAGGGATGAGCAATAAATGCCGTCCTTGCTCGCGACGCCCACATCCCGAGAATGAATATTAAAATAAACTGCATACATGGAGTTTTTGACTTGATTTCGTTGGGACTTATTATTTTGTATTGAGAAACTGTATAGTTTTGGAAGTTAACTCTTTTTTCATTATGCTGCATCATCTTTCTCTTGGGCCCTTCACTTTTTTGTTTAAAATGCGGCCTAATTACGCATGCATGTTCTCCAACTTGGAGCTCCTTGAATGTACGTTTTTTTCCTGGGAGCTATTATTTTTAGTCATCAAGGGGTTTTGAAGAATATTTTTTTCTTCATTGTGCGGGATCATTTGTCTTTTGGGCTTTTTTAAAAGTTTAAAATGGGGCCCAATCATGCATACATTGCCTGCACATGTTCTGGAATGGGGCTTGAACCAATTACCTCACTCAGAGCCAAGGCTGACAAAAATAGGTATTTCTTTACAGCTTGCTTTTGTTGTGGCTTGAAATTGGACCTCAATCGTGTATACTGGGCCTGTGATCCAACAACATTAGAGTGGGCCTTATTTTCCACCACACAACTTATTTTAATTTTATTATAAATTTTGATCATTTTTTTCTTCATGATTTCCTTTTTATTGCATTTTATTTGCTTGCTGCTTTTTTCATTGTACTTGTTTTTTTTATACCCTTTTGTTCAAATCCCTTCACAGCCTCAACCCTCCCTATCTCTGTAACCTCTTCCAGCCCTATAACCCTCCGAGATCTCTGCGTTCCTCCAATTCAGGCCTGTGCATCCCTGATTTCCATCACCCCACCATTGGCAGCCTTGCCTTTAGATGCCTGGGCCCTAAGCTCTGGGAATCCCACCCTAAACCTCTCCATCTCTCTACCTCTCTCCTCCATTAAGACACTTCTTAAAACCTACCTCTTTGACCAAACTTTTGATCACCTGGCCAATATCTCTTTATGGCTTGGTGTCAAATTTTGTCTAATAGTGCTCCTGTGAAATGCCTTGGGACATTTTACAACAACATCATCAACAAGAACTTGCATTTATATAGCACCTTTAACGAGGTAAAACGTCCCAAGGTGCTTCACAGGAGTGTTATCAAACAAAATTTGACACCAAGAGGCCAGAATTGGAGGAGCACAGAGATCTCGGAGAGTTGTAGGGCTGGAGGAGGTTACAGAGATGGGGAGGGGCCATGGAGGGATTTGAAAACAAGGATGAGAATTTTAACCTCGAGGCGTTCCTGCACAGGGAGCCAGTGTAGGTGATGGGTGAACGGGACTTGGTGTGAGTTAGGATATAGGCAGCAGAGTTTTGGATGAGCTCAAGTTTATGGACGGTGCGTGGTGGGAGGGCTGGCCAGGAGAACATTGGGATAGTCGAGTCTAGAGGTAACAAAGGCATGGATGAGGGTTTCAGCAGCTGATGAGCTGTGGTACGCTAAAGGTTCTATATAAATGCAAGTTATTGTAGATAATTTTAACTTCTGTGTTTAGACTATTCTCATAAGTGAGCTCTTGCTCCCTAAATCCTCGAGTGTTTTTGCTTTTCCTGATACCTAGGTAAAATATCCTAGCACATCTGGGATAGTAAATAGAGAATCCTTTTTAGATTACATCAACTACAAGTTCTATCCTTTGGCCCCATGGGATCCTCCTTATTTTCGAAAGGTCGCAGAATAACACTATATTAGACTTATTAAAGGTTTTAGCTGCCAAACTAATTTATTAAACAGTAACCGGGGCTTCATGGATTTAGATAAAAGTCTGTTAAATTTAAAATCTGCCAATCAGAAACACAAATTAACAAATCACACAGTATGTTTGTATTTGGATTGAGTGGCTCAGCTCTACGCTTACCCAAACTGCCCCACAACCAATTGAACAATTTTCACAACAATATATCGATTTAGCATGGGACTTAATTTCTGTGATTAAAGAAGCTAAATTTAAGACAAAGATACATTGTTTGTTATAATACTATTTGTGGATGTAGGACCTTTCTATGTAATTTAAATAATGCTCTCAAACTGAGTCCATAAATCCTCACACTCCCAATCGGACTGAGCTCCTCATCGTTCCTCGTGAACCCCCCAGCCCAGCCTCTTTCTCCTATAGACCAACCCACCTCTTTTACTCTGACATCATAACCTTTGACTCACTGTGATTAATACCACAGCATATCTGGTAATAATAAATAAAATATTTTAATAGGCAAAGAAGCACATCTAGTGGGGAAATAGAATTTTGAATGCAATTGCTAATCTGACAGCGACTGTAGACATATTAGTGTTTGACATTGAACACTTTACTATGCACTGTTTGTACAGATGTGAAAAAAATGAAAGTATTAACATTTTTGAATGGTAATTTTACTGCAAATTATGGGCAGGTGGCAAAATGTTAGAATGCTTGCTTTATATTTCATATTTTCAAAAGCTGTGAGACCTGGCAGACACTGACACTTTAACATGCGGGTTGTCTACAATTCCCTCATTTTATCAAATCTGGCAGCATAATTGAGTTACAGTGAATAATGTCAGGTTGGGCAGCTTGTAGTGATATAATTGCAACCTACAGTTTCTTCTGAGAATTCAGGGCACCACTGCACCTATATTTGAGCATGCACATGCTGTGTTATGTGTTGCTTATGTGGAAATGCAGCCATATTACTCCGAGTGTCACCCAGTAAAACTTGACATATTGTCCACGAACCCAAGCGGATCAGACTCCTGCCAGTGGGAAATTGAAGGGCAGCTCTAATGAACATTAGATTTAGGGGATTGTGCTGGTTCCATGTGCTAGGCCAAGCCAACACAACATTTTTCCACAACGTAACATTCCTCCATTATCGGACCACTTAATTGGTCTTGGGCAGTTAGCATGGCTGGAGGTGCTTTAGATTTAGCTGCCTACAGCAGACTCATCCTGGGATTTTCATGCTGTAATTATGGGCCTCTACCAGCTCAAGTGCTATCTAGTGTAACAAAGGCATGAGTTAGATAGCTGTCAATGGTGGAAGGGCAAAGTGAAACTCAAGATAAATTCTCTTAATCTGTCTCCCTTTGACTGATTGTGTGGCATTTACTTACTGAGGTTGAAAACAATAAGAGCTGAGGAGGAATTCATAAGAAATCACTTTTTGCTTTAGTTCAAGGATCATTATAGGTTTACAAAATATGTTTTTTTTTGGGTCAGTGTGGTGTCTGTCATATGCAAAAACCCATCACCATATCTGACTCTCCAAACCATGCTATTGAGAAATCCATACAGCTATTTGTTCAATATAGAGTTCACACAACACTTCCTATAGTGTCAAAGCTCACTTACCTAAGTCCAGAGAGCTTAGGTGCTGCCTAACAACAGCCAAGACTTTGGAGACATCAAGTGCGCACAGAGGCACTGATGGAGTTTAACCAATACAATCTCCCAGCCTACTATCAGAGAGCTGATGAATTTCCCTCTACTCGTTCTGGCCAGAACCACCCTATCTGTTAAGACATTGGCTTGCAGGCTTACCTGGAGCAGAGTGGGGAAAATCCCACCTCCTGTGACAGGTCTACCCTTGCAAGTTCCTTCAGAGAGTCAAGCTACCTGACAATCATCAACAGTGTCCTCCCTAGTCCAAGGATTGAATCACTGAGTCTACCAGAGAGGATTGACTTGATTCAAAATTTCCATCCACAGATCATCATTAGAATCGTATTTGTTGCTCACAAATCTCAGCCAGGATCTGTGTGTTGTCATTTATCTCAAATAGTTCCTCAGGAGTACAGGATCTTGACAGGGGGCACTGCATCAGGCAGTGTTCAAGTGTTTGCCTAGGCTCTCCGCGTTCACATTTGCATAATTTCTCAGCTTCCACTTGGTCATTTTGTCACCAGTCTTTGCCACCCCAGCTCTCGCTCGATTTAGGGTACATTGGTATTTTCGTTTGATGTCAGTGCCTCGAAGGAGTTGTTCGGAAGTAACTGGGTTTTCCAACATCATCGGCAAGGCATACTAATTACTCACAATGCTCGAAGATTGTACCAGCCCATGTTATCTGCAGTTTTTGTGTGGTTTGATGATGTTTCAGGTGGAGGACCATGTGTGAAGGTGTTCTCCAAATACAATCATCGAGTCGGTCAAGATGTGCTGAATGTTCTCAAATCTTTCCAATTGCGTGGCAATGTAGGGATCATCTGCGTAGATGAACCTTCGCACCGACTTCTCTGCCTGTCCATTTCGACAAAGAAATGTTGATTTTGGAGAAGGTGACCTGGACCATCTTACTATTACTCAAAACTCCTGCCAGTTTCAATAGAAGTGCACGATAGTTCGCTGTGTCGTAGCCGACACATCAACAAACATGTCCCCTGTCGTTTTACAGGTTTCGAAGCTATCTTCAATGTTTGAGTTAGGTTTGCAACTTGCCCACAGCATGAACACCTTGGGTGGAAAGCGACTTGGTCATCAGTTAGCTGCCCTTCCACTATTGGCGCTATTCTACCTGGTATCATCCGTTGTTATAGCTGTAAGTTGAGCAGAGTAAGGATATTGGGTGGTGGGGAGTTGGGGGTCCTTACGTGGTTTGACTATTGCAGCCACCTTGGCCTGTTTCCACATCCTGGGTATCTGCGTTGTCTCCATGCAGGAGTTAGAAAAGTCGAGTCGCTATTTCTGAGCTCTTGTCCCGAAGTGTAGTAACAGTTCATTAGATAGACCTTCGAGTTCAGCTGCCTTTCCACATTTCAGGGTTTTCAGCTGCTCGATGTTGAGCTGCTGATTGTGGACTTTGTTTCTCGAAGGAGTGAGTGGAGTTCCTGTTTGACTTGTTTTGTTTTACCCTGCACTTTATGGCCTGGTTTGCGTTGGTGTGCGATTTGGTTGGATGAGTCTGCAGAGTCTGCTTTGTCCATCAGGGAGCAGCCTGTCAATGGTGGCCCAGGTTTTTTTGCTATTATGGCAAAGGTTTGTTGTTTCAATCAGCTCCCTCCAGTGGTCGAGGCACTTCTTTTCCAATCTCTCTCATCAGTACTTCCCCGAACTTTCTGAAGTTGAATCTCGGCACTTTGTTTTCCTGGGTTGAACTGCAGTCTCTATTGTCACTAGCTGCTTAATCCAGGCCCTCATGTGAGAGGCTTTGTTAAAGAAACATACTCGCTGTGAGGCTGATGCTTCCTTTTTGGGGAGAAGCGGGAAGGTACCCATTCTCTCCCCCCACCAATACCATTGCGATTTTTTTCTGCTTCCTCCCTGGCCTGTAGAAGGTTTTTTTGGATTTTGGCCTGAATACCACCCATGGCTGCTCCCTACCATTAGCTAGGCATCACAGTGTGGTGTCCCCTTACTCCCATTGAACTGATTCACTAAGACCTCCTATCTGTGCAGAGGTCCGCTGAATTTTCTAACCTCCATGCAGATTAATCCTAGCTGTGACCTGTTGAATCAGATGCTAAGTGTGATGTTATCTCCAGCCCCCACGTTTGTTGGAGAACACCGGACTTCAGTCATTGGCACTTGACCAGAGGAACCCTTTTCAATTTGATAAGTGTGTTTGTGTTGCATCCGTGTTCTTCGATCTTCAAGCTGGGGTACAGTTTTGCCTATCTTAGAAGAGTTGGAATTTTTATTACAGTTTTTATCGGAATGGTTAGATTACAGGTATACTTTCCCAGTTGGTATGAGAATCACTTGGTATAGTCTATCTCATATGAACATAGGAAAAAACAGGACTGGACAAGACTCCACAGTCCACCTGGTCAATCCCAGACTGCAGTCCATTTGGTCGATCCCAAAAACGAATTCTTCTCAATCTCCCACTCTGTCAATTCTGCCTTAAATTTTCCACACTACCTGCCTTCTGGGGCAGTTCATTCCACAGGTTCACCATCATCTGTGTGAGATAGTTAAATTTTAACTGTCTGTCCACTTTCCCTCTTCTAAGTGTGAGCTTGTATTCCCTGAGCTTGTGCCAATTTCAAACATATTATCAGGGGGTCAATTTATCCATTCTGCTAGGATCTTGAATATTCACTCTGAGAGGCTATGCAATGACATATAATAGATGGCATCACAGTGATACAATCACTGACACTCCACATATCAGAGCTAGTTCACAGCCCCTAGTCGGAAATTTTATTCAATTTGTAATTAAAAACTTTGTTGCTTTGTTGGCTTCTAAATTTTGGAGTAAGAAATCCTTAGAATTATGGCAACTAGATTTAAAAACCCAAATGTCGATTGTATTTTATGCCATATGAATATGGTTTGCTCTGCATCTTGCTTTTCTAAAAATAGTTTTCATAGACTGGTAGAATAGAAAATGTACCTGGAGAAAACCAGTGTTTTAATTCAATAAACAGATGGTAAATGGTATGTAACACAATAAGTGGAACAATTTCTAAGCAACAGCTCTTCTCCAGCTGAAAGTATATCCAACGGGTGACGTTAACGGAGACTAATTGGTGCCCTTAGGTATGAATAGAGGTCTTCCACTCCCAGACTGG
Organism: Heptranchias perlo; assembly: GCF_035084215.1. Lineage (NCBI taxonomy): Eukaryota > Metazoa > Chordata > Chondrichthyes > Hexanchiformes > Hexanchidae > Heptranchias > Heptranchias perlo. The sequence goes on from NC_090352.1 coordinate 6,085,453, forward strand.
CAGCCCATTCAATCGAACATAGCCTAACTGTGGGCAACTTTATGAATGAGGGGTGCTGAGTATTACCACAAGCAGCAAATATAACTTGTTCAATTAAAACTACAATCAGTAGTTAACAAAGAAATAAAGAATAATAAATATCATTTATACATCATGCATGACCAACCACTGCTTGGAATAAATGAATTGTTATCTCACATAAAGTATAGAATTTTTTCCTACATATTTGAGATAGCCTTCTCACTAGAATTATTTTGTTCAAGCTCTCAAAACATAAGTACTGTACAATCATAAAGCTGTCAATATTTAGGCAGTACAGTATATTGGAACAGAAATGGGGTATGCTATGGAATGGTGGAATGTAAATTTGTGCCTTTGGTTCCATATACATCTTTATATGTAATTGCTTGTGCTTTTTTATGTTAAAGAAAGAGTGTGCATTTGTTATAGTGCCTTTCACGGTTTCAGCATGTCCCAAAGCACTTAGCAGCAATTAATTACTTTCAAAGTGCAGTCACTGTTGTTATGTAGGTAGAAGCTATGAGATAAGTGACCACTTAATCTGCACTTTATGGTGTTGTGATAAATATTGGCCAGTGCACCGGGGGAAATCCCTTGCTCTTCCTCGAATAGTATCACTGCATCTTTTATACCCATCTGAACATGCAGACTAGGCCTCAGTTTAATGTCTCATCCAAAGTGACAATGAACCAGTGCACTGAAGTGTCTGCCGCAATTACCTGCTCAAGTCCTGGAATGATGCTTAAACCCATGACGTTCTGACTCAGAGGTGAGACTGCTGCCAACTGAGCTAAACTGACCATTGCATGTTATATTACTATCCCCTCAAGTGACTGGCCAAACAAAATGGTGGCCAAATGGATTTTCAAAAACATTTTGAGTGATGTCATTGGTTCCTTTGGTTGTTTTATTGGTAGCTGCTTGCTGACTTTTGATTGGCTGTTTTCATATCTCCTTGGTACTTCTTAATTGGTAGTTTTCACACCTGCCTGCTCATTGTTCGTTGGTGGGTTTCATGGGGGTAATTTTAACCCTCAAGAACTGGTGGGTTGGGGGCGGGTAGACAGTCAAAATAGTAGATATTTGGAGTGGGACCACATCCTGGCACCAATGCGCCCACATCTGGGTTTAATCCAGGCAGGTTTGTCTGCGTGTGCACAATAGACGCCAGGAAGTCCCGCCCCCACGTAAAGCGGGTGGGCCGATATTTAAAAGGGCAATGTACCTCTTGAAATACTTGAGGTACTTAATATTTTGTGTATTGGAAAACTTAAATGAATTTAACCTTACCTGTTCGAGTTTCCCATCACTTCCGATTCACGTCAGGTGACAGCAGGCGGGAAGGGCCGGATCCATGAGCTGAGGGCCTTTATTGCACTGCCTGTGGACCCGGAGGAGCAGGAGTGCTTCATCCAGGCCCAACAAGCTCACCTGGCCAACAGGACCCCCGACGATAGAACCCCCCGATGGTGGACCCCCACGATCCCTGATACTATCTGACCCCCCCCCGATCCCCGATGTTGGCTGACACCCCCCCCCCACTCCGATCCCTGATACTATCTGACCCCCCCCCCGATCCCGATGCTGGCTGACCTCTGTCCCCGATGTCATCGTTGGCTGACTCCCCAATCCCTGATGCTGGCTGGACCCCCGCTGATATCATCTACACCCGCCCCCCACCCCCCCCCCGCCACCTCTTCCCGCCCCTCCGATTTTTTCCAAGCCCGATGATCTCTCTCTCCCTCCCACGCCCCCGCTCTGATGTGCCGCTCCTTTCACTGCTGACAGGCAATCAGCCTGTCAGCCTGGCTGCCTGGCGCGTGGGAAACCCGGAAGCACAAATACTCACCTTCAATTGAGTTGCGACCGCAGATTGCAACGCACTCAATTCGCTTCCGGGTTCCCCACGAGAATATCTGCGGACGCACAGAGTACCCGATTCCGAGACAAAATCATGCCCCATATCTGTTCCGTTTTGATTTGCTGCTCTTTTGTAAATTATATATAAGCGGAGAATGACAGATTTTGCACGTATGAAGTATGATGGTCGTGCGCTAGATGCAAGGTTTTTATTTGGAAAGATATAGATGAATGCTGCCATTATTAATATTAAGGTAAGCAAATCTGATATAATGGAGGATCATTTCTATACCATTTGTGCTACTATTATGCATGGAGCTAAAGTACATTGTGTAGCACTGTATTGATTTCACTGCTGTAGACAGCATGACATACTACATAATGAAACACATTATTGATTATGACCAAGTTTATTTAGGACTTGACTTCTGAGCAATTGACATTTTGGTACAGTGGGAGTGCCTGGCTGACATGAGCACTGTATTCTCCAGATGTAAAACATGTAGCATATAACATTGTTTGTAACTAAAGTAGTACAGTTATCACTATCTGTTTGAAGTAGAGTACAGTTTTCTTAAGATTTAAGGTAAATGTAATTGCAAGTTTTAAAATTTTCATCTATATTATTATGTGCCCAAAAAGATCTATGAATGTAAAGAAAAGCTAAGCACAGTTTTCACAGTTGCGTGGTCAGTACTCAGTTTGTTTAAAACCTGATTTATTTTCTGTTATTTTCAATGTGCATTCTCAGGACACTGTGTATCAAGGTTATTTAGGATGTCTTATACCCTGGTCTTGCATACTCTGCTCACCAAGATTCGGATGCCTGTTACATTTTAATATTAGGAGAAATCTGACTGTTAACGTGTAAACAAAACTAAAATGAAGAAACCCCCAGGCAATCCAACAGAACTGGTATCACACATCTTGTTCGTGTGACTTCTCACCTGAATTATAGTGCACAGTTTGAATTGAAAAGGTTTTATATTAATGCAAACTGTCCAGAATAACTGGATTATTCATAGAATCGTAGAACCTTACAGCACAGAAGGAGGCTATTCGGCCCATTGTGCCTGTGCTAGCTCTTTAAAAAAGCTATTCAACTAGTCCCGCTCCCCCGCTCTTTTCCCACAGCCCTGAAAATGTTTCCGTTTGAAGTATACATCCAATTCCCTGTTGAAAGTTACTATTTAATCTACTTCCACCACCCTTTCAGGCAGTGCATTCCAGATCATTACAACTCGCTCCGTTAAAAAAAAATGCTCCTCATCTATCCCCTTATTAAGCTCCCTGGGTTGCCATGATATCATTTTCTTGCTTTCAGCAGGTCTTGAGATGAACGTTATTTGTAGTCAGTGACTGGTCGCTGCATAATTGAATTTCTGCTTTGGTAGAAAAATAAACCAGATGTCATGCTAAACCACAATCCTATACACCCTGAACACAAGATTAAAAAACGACAACAAAAAGATTTTTGCAAACAAAACAAGAATATAGAGTAATACAACATAGGATGTTCCTCACTACTTGGCTTCTGTTCACCTTTTAGTTAAGATCTCTGTGTCTTGATATCACTGGGAACTGGTACTTCCTGTGATATTTTTGTTACCTGCTGGGAATTGGTAGTACAACACACTTTGCAGATCAGTTATTGCCACTCATTGACTTTGTGTATCCACAATTCATTTCATGGAAAGGATGCACTGGCAACCCAGAAAACCAAAATAAACACATAAGCCACATGGAGATCAATGATCAGATGAAGCTGTTAAAGTGTATAATTTAATGAAAAAACTAGACATACCGCTTGACTTTAATTAGCATGACATGGTGTGATTCATGCTGTTTTTCTAAGGATCTTAAATCCCAGTGGGGACTGACATTATGTTTTTTTTTAAGCCTTTACCAGTTTTCTTCCCACTCCTTCTGAAGGTATTGATTTCTTGTTGGGATACCGTTCCACAGAGGCCAGGTAACCTAGTTAGCTGATCTCGGCCATAAAGACAGTACAGTTAGCTGGAGGGCCGCTGGGCTATGGGGAAATTGGCCCCAAGTTCCCCATACCTGATTGATATTTAGCAATATCTACTGGGAGGACAGGATCAGGCTGTGATGCCCTCCACACTGGAATAACTCGCCAACACTCACTGCCAAGACTTGAACAAGAGTAGCCACTTGGAGGAGATAGTGGAACTACCAGTGGAACCATCACTCAGTGAGAGAATTGATGCCTTCAGCATAAGAGAGGAAACAAGACAAATGTAGAGAAAAATAAAAGCTCAATTGATAAGATACTTTCATTGTACAACTGAAAAAAAAACAATTGTGTGCATTCATTTCCATTCCAACTCCAATACACATGTTATTTAGTTCCTTTAGCATTAGCTTCCTACAGCTAATACCTGAAATTATATTTTTAGTCAATAGAATATTTGGAGTATGGGGATTCCTCTAATAGCATTTAATCATACTGTATACAGTAAGTCATTGGTATAGTATTTGAAAGCAGTTCATTGCCCAGCTGTCATTCTAATGCACCATTACTGTCTTGTTAATTGCATTTCCAAAACATTTTCTTTAACAGTCGATTGTTGATATACCTGAGAAGATGATGACCTTTAAAGGATTCATGCTTTGGTGCTGGGATATTCCTTTCCATGGTTTGCTTGTTTAATTTATAGATGTATTCGCTATAAGTGGCAGCTTTTATGTTTTGTTTATTTTAATTCTTTCACAGAACAGTGCTGGTCAAGCCAAAACTTTCAGAATGATAAGAGTCTCCTCTGAACTTTGCATCGAATAACACACAATTGTCTTCTTTACATCGATAAATTCCATTTGGGGCTGGAAGACTTATGCTGCTAAGTAGCTAATATGTGTGTGGGGCTGGTGAAAGGGGCAACATGTGCTGGTTTTTGACATGTAATGATAGGCATTAAATATATAGCTCCATGTTCAGTAGCACCTTAAGTTTCAGAGGCAGCATTCTTCAATACATTTCACTCATACAGACAGGAAAATGTGGCAACATAGAAACAGGAGGAGGCCATTCAGTCTTCAGGTCTGCTCCACCATTCAATTAGATCATGGCTGATCTGTATCTCAACTCCATTTACCCGCCTTTGCTCCTTATCCCTCGATACCCTTACCTAACAAAAATCTGTCGATCTCAGTCTTGAAGGCTGCAATTGACCTCCAGCATCCACAGCCTTTTGGGGCAGAGAGTTCCAGATTTCTACTATCCTTTGTGTGAAAGGTGCTTCCTGATTTTCCTCTGAAATGTAAGAAGGGTATAATTCCAGTCTTGTGACATTCTCACTGGAATGTTGGTTTTGTCTAATAACTGTTTGCTTTTAGATTTTTCATTTCACTAACAAAATGTTGCACTCGTTTGAAATATCAAATAAAATGACAATGTTAATATTGAAATTCACTCCAAGGTAAATATAGATTTGTGCTGGTGGGGGGATCAATGAATGGCATTTGGTGGGCTGATAAGAATCATGCCATTTGCAAGGATGCCCTTAACTTCAATCAGTTTGCTGCCTTAATTGCTGGTGCATGTTAATTAAATGATTTTTCAGTCACAAAACCCTATTAACAATGAAGATGTTATTCACCCACTCTGTGAGCCGTGCCATATTATTTCAGTGTGCTTCCGTAATAAGTAGATGATGCATCAGAGCTAGTGATGCCATAAAAATCTCCCAAGCTGACAGACCGAAAAAAATTCTGATCCTGATTGCTGGATCTAGTGATAACATCTTAGCAGTTCTGTGCAAAGAAGCAGCTTAATTCCCTTCCACTTGCATCTCCTTCATGTTGCTGATGTTTCTTCAGGAATGTGGCTTATTGCGAAAAATATAATTAATTGTCAAAAAAATTAGCACGTGGATTTGTGCAACTGCTAAAGGGGCGCTGTTACCTCACGAGGATGTTTTTGGGCTCCTGTATTCCTGTAGTGGCCTCCTCGGCTGTTGTGTAGCCTTGTTGATTATTGTGGTGAGATGTGGCAGAGTGTGTTCCGGATATGGTGTACATTTTGCAATGTAATTTTTTGTATTACTCTCCTTAACTTTTAATTAAAAATAAGACACGCGTTGGCTTCCCCCATGGCTCACCAAGTTTATCTGATGACCAGAGAGTTGCCGTCTCTGACCACCTGTCTGTACTAAGCTGATGGCTTAGTGGCGCAGCGGCAGAGGGTGCTACAGTTGGCATCAGTCCTCTGGATCAGTCCTGTTGCTGCGCATGTGGATGTACAAATAGGTGCAAACCATGCTTAGCTATAAAGCCCATTGTGGTCTAATAGCCTGCCAATGCCCAGAAGGTCGTGGTTTCAAGTCCCACTCCAGAGACGAGCACATAATCCAGGCTGACACTCAGTGCAGTACTGAGGGACAGCTAGCCCTGTGGGAGATGCTGTTAGATGACGTTAAACCGAGGCCCTGTCTGCCCTCTCAGGAGGATGTAAAAGATCCCATGGCACTATTTTGAAGAAGAGCAGGGGAGTTCTCCTTGGTGTCCTGGCCAATATTTATCCCTCGACTAACATCACTAAAATAGGTTATCTGGTCATTATTTCATTGCTGTTTGTGGGACCTTGCTGTGCACAAATTGGCTGTAACGTTTCCTACATTACAACAGTGGCTACACTTCAACAGTATTTCATTGGCTGTAAAGCGCTTTGGGACGTCCTGAGCTTGTGTAAGGCGCTATATAAATGCAAGTCTTTCTTTTCTACCTTCCCTCCCTCCCTCCCCTAGAGGAAGGGTAAAGAGAAAATAATAAGCTGAACACGCATTTGTAGCAGCAGATGCATTTGACAATGTGATGACATTATTGCGTTGTGTCGCGGTAGTCTCTGCTTACTTACCGAGTGTATCAGAAGTACAATTTCAGAGTTTGCGCACAACACCAAATTGGGGGTGTAGTTAATACAAAGGAAGAATGTATCAAAATGCTAGAGGACATTAAAAAACTTGCAGAATGGATGTGTAATTGGCAAATGAATTTCATTATAGATAAATGTGAGGTGGTGCATTTTGGTAGGAAGAATAAGGAGGCCACATGCTACTTGGATAATGAGAGTATAAATGGGATAGAGGCGCAAAGAGATCTAGGGGTACAGATACACAAATCACTTAAAGTAGCGACACAGGTTAATAAGGCCATAAAAAAAGCAAACCAAGCCCTGGGGTTCGTTTCTAGAGGGATAGAATTAAAACAGAGAAGTTATGTTAAACTTGTATGAAACCTTGGTTAGATCCCCCCTTGGAGTACTGTGCACAGTTCTGGTCTCCATATTATAAAAAGGATATAGAGACATTGGAGAGGGTGCAAAAAAAAATTCACAAGGGTGATACTAGACTGAGAGGATATACTGATCAGGAAAGACTGAACAGGTTGGGGCTCTTCTCTCTAGAAGAGAGAAGGCTGAGGGATGACCTGATAGAGGTCTTTAAGATAATGATAGGGTGGACATAGAGAAAATGTTTCCACTTGTGGGGGAGTCCAAAACTAGAGGTCATAAATATAAGATAGTAGCTAGTAAATCAGAAGAAACTTCTTTACCCAAAGAGTGGTAAGAATGAAGAACTCGCTACCACAAGGAGTAGTTGAAACAAATAGCATAGGTACATTTAAAGAAAAGCTAAATAAGCACATGAGAGAGAAAGGAATAGAAGGATATGCTGATAGGGTTAGATGAAGTAGGGGGAAGGAGGCTTGTGTGGAGCATAAACCAGTAAATTGGCATAGACCAGTTGGACCGAATGGCCTGTTTCTGTGCTGGAGTTTCGATGTAACTTGATGTAATTATTCTCTTTTACATAACACTGGCTTTTAAAACCCTAATGTTTCAGAAATGCAACTTAGTAAACACAGCAGCACATTGTGTCCTGATTGCTGTAGTAATCTCAGATTGTCCCAAAGCGCTTCACAGTCAATGAAGTACTTTTGAAGTGTAGTCACTCTTGTAATGTAGGGAGACACAGCAGCCAATTTTCACACAGCAAGGTTCCACAAATAGCAATTCAATCAATAATCAGATAATCTGTCTTTCGTGATGTTGAGTGAGGGATAGATATTGGCCAGGACACCAGGTAAACTCCCTTGCTCTTTTTCAATGGGAACTTGTACATCCACCTGAGAGGGTTGATGGGGCCACAGTTTAACGTCTCAACCAAAAAACAGCACCTCAGACAGTGCAGTGCTCCCTCAGTACTGCACTGAAGTGTCAGCCTACATTATGCGCTCAAGGAGTGAGGCTTGAACCCACGACCTTCTGACTCAGAGGCGAGAGTGTTACCACTGATCCAAGGCTGGCAACTAAACATCATTTGAAGAACATCTTATGAAGATCTCTCAACCTTCTCTGTTCATGATTTAGTTTGTCGTAAAGTTATGGTGGTCTTCATCTATTAGCTGCCATCTTTACTGTTACTAAGCACACTGCTATTACAGCAGCTGGGGCCTGACATGCTTTATAACTACAGGTAGCTTCAGTACACAGATGGGAGATTCATCACAATGCTTTAGATGCTTGCTGCAGTTTGTGCGACATATTTTTCTTTCAGTGATTGTGGAAAAATGACATGGAGGACAGAAAGCAATGGAATGCATGGAGGAAAAATAAGAGAGAATTGTAAAGGATTAATAAATGGGAAAAAAACAAAAGCAGACCAAGATTTTTTTTTGGAGAATTTGGACTGTTACCATGTCGTGAGCAACTTTGAGGAATTTAATTGGATGCTATTTTTCACGGTGAAATAAATGGACCGACCAATTAGGCTGCAAGGGAAGAAGTGAATCCCCATCGGAAGCTTGATATTTACACACACACTGGCACTGGAACACAACTTGCTGTTTTCATGCTATTTATTTGCATTGTAATTGCAGGATCGACTATTATTTATCCTGTCAGCCCCTCCACGTACTGTTTGCCTATGTAAGCAAAATATCCCCAGAATCCTTTCGCCAAATGCCAGACTGATTCCCCCTTCCCTCCTCTCTCCCCCTTCCAGTATAATCTTTCTCTTCTTTTCTATAGATGTGAGTATTTTGGAAACAGAAAATACTATTTACACCATAAGATAATACAGGACCGCTTTACAGTGTCATGTAATTCGTGAGTCACTCAACTCTCACCCACCCCCTTTATATAAAAAGCAAGAAAAAGCACTTGCTGCCTCTCAAATATTTATAAATCTCTGCATTATTTAGACAGTAAATTTTGACTTCAGGGCTCCTCTTGGAGGTGACGATACTTAGACCTTTTGTGTGACTGTACTTCAGGATTCAAGCCCATCATCAAAACGATGTGATCATTTCAGTCTACAACTACAATATTACGGTTGAATAGAGTGCTTTGCACTTAAGGCGCACCAGATGCAGAGCTGTTACTTGATATAGGAAACACATGGGCTGATAAATACAGTAACCTGACTCTTGGCTTATGTTGTTTAGACTGTGGGATGTTCGAACCCAGAGATAAAGGAACATACTAATTGAAACTGCAAGATGCAAATCTATGGTTTGGGGTTTTGCAAATCCGTTGGAAACAATGGTAACAGAATGCTGAACATCTCCTTTAATAATTTACCATCAATAATGTGTGTATTTTTAGACTATTCTACTTGAAATAACCATTTTGAATCATGAAGACATTTTCTTTTTAATGATGAGGCTTATAGAACAACCTCACAACTGTGAATGAATCGAATATATTTATGGAGATAAGGTAATTGCTTAGTAACCTCTGTAGAGGGCATCTTTATATTATCTGTGTTTTATTTATGATTTCAGTGATACCAGAACACAGTGTTTATTTAATGGCTGCAGCTCACCTTGTGTTCTGGTATTTCACAGAGTAATTCAGGCTTTTCCTCTTGAGTGCCTAATGTCCCTTTTCAGCTGCCAAAATGTAAGCCCCACTCTCTCTCTGCAACACAACATTCATTACTAATAGAGATTACATCATGTTTGGCTGGTCCTTGGGCTCTAAACCCTAAGGCCCTCACGTGTTAAGAACAGTATTTGAATTTGAAGGAAGTATTGCAAGTGATCGACCCAGTAGCTATAGTGCAGACCTCAGCAGGTTTTATTCTGGGATATGGCAGTCTGAACTGATTTCAAGGCAGTGGGAACTGCAAAGAATAAGTACTTTCACAGTATTGTCCTTAACATTCTCCGTTATACTATACACACTCTTATCTGTTAGGAACCATTTTTCATTTTTGGAGAAATTTGTAGTTGAAGGGGTCCAGAGCGCCCCAAAAGACAGTTAATTCAATGAAGGGGGTGCAGTGCAGAGGCAATGAGTGAGGGATTTCCCAGGGATGTATTCACCACCAAGGGGTTAGTACATCCTGATAAAAGGTTCCTTTGGGAATGAGAGCACCAAGTTATGGAATGATCAAGAGTATCCTTGACTATGAAAGAAAGAAAAAACTTGCATTTCTATGGCTCCTTTCATGACCTTGGGATGTCTCAAAGTGCTTTACAGCCAATTAAGTACTTTTGAAGTGTAGTTGCTGTTATAATGTAGGAAACACGGCTGCCAATTTGCGCACAGCAAGGCCCCACACATCAGTAATGTGATAATAACCAAATAGTCTGTTTTAGTGATGTTGGTTGAGGGATCCCCACAACTTGATTGGACACGACATTGATTTGAGTATATGGGACCCATATCTTGCCCAGTCAGGGCTATTTTTTTTATTTTTCATTGAGTCCTGAACTAAAAATAAGAAAAAGGATGTTCTAGCTTAGCCCACCTTGCCTTGTTGGGGCAGAGGAAGCATTGGGCCAGATTTATTACACCCTGAGGGTGAAGTGTATTCACTTGATAACGTGGAGTTTTTTCCCCAAAATATTTAGCAGCTATGGTTCAGACATGGGGCTAACACATGTCAAATAGCTTTCCTGTGAAGGCCAGTAACAACGAATTAGAGATGAAAGGTACTTACAGGAGGTGGTACAGTGGCCATAGAGTGATAGGGCGAGGGTTGATGCCTGACATAACAATCTCAGGGGTGTTACTGGGAGCGGGTGCTGAACTGAGATCAGGTATTTTCCTGAAGAAACTGGACAAAAAGGCACTCCCAGCCACAGTTACATACTTTCCAGCAGTTGCTTTCAGAGCAGTGCTGGGAGCAAGGTGACTGCCATTGTCTATGAGGGAGAGTGCATCATGTGGCAAGACTGAAATGAGAGGAAGAGGTTAAAATATACCTAAAAGAGGATATTATTTTAAAGGAAACACTTTTAAGATAAAGTGCTTACTGCCTTACGTCACTGCTATTGTTATGAAACTGTTAGATGGGTACAGTAGTGCCAGCTGTTACTGGGGCTTCATAGTCACTAGCAGAGCAGGCAGTCAGCTTCAAAGACTCAGGCTATGCCACCCTAACTAAGAGGTGCATGAAAGTGGCCTGGGCTAACTTATACACTTTTGTGTTTTTTCCCTTCCCTCCTTCGGGAAAAAGCCCCTGGCCTTCCCTTTGACAACTTGAGTGAGATTGGAGAATCATAGGCCTAAGCCAATGCCCTCCCACTTGGTGACAGAGAGCATTGGCACACATTGGTAAGCTAACTCACTCTATGCCTCATATAACAGCATATTTTATCAGACATGTCATGGAATACAAAATTTATTGGATAGTGTAATGACATGTTTTTATTGAGAAACCAAGGGAAGGGCCAAGTCTCATAAATCGATGAAGTTGATTAGAGTAAAAGAGATGAGGGAAGTAGGGATTAGATGACATCAAGTTTGGCAATAAAATTTAAGATTTTAGATGGAAGAAAAGACTGAGGGAGGTGAGGAGTTCCAATGATTTGAGGTCTTGAGAAATAGTGAATTAGAGTAGGAGACAATACAATGAATGTTGACTGCAACACACTGAGAATGTAGGAAAGAAGAGTGTGTTTGACTGCTAAATCTATCTCTCCAACTGCTGCCATTAATCTGTTTTTTTGGGCTCATTATAGAGTTGGTAACTCTTTTATTGTGTGAAATAGGCATTGCTGTGGAAAGTTGAAGAGCAGCATTACTTTCAGTACAATGACTGATTGCAAATTTGGCAACATATTCTAATTATTTGTCTCCATACTGAATCAGGAGTTAAATATTGAGAGTAACTCCATAACTTACTTGTGAAAGAATTATTTTCAGGTTTGGGACTCTGTCATGAGTTTAATACTTCATTCTGCCAAGTGGCTTTTCAAGTCAATGTCCAGTTACAAGAAGCAATCCACATGACATGATGGGGGAGGATTAATGCTTTGTGTTTGTTTAAAATCCACAATAATCCCAAATGTACTGTGGTTGAGTTAAGTAATCCCGGTATTATCGGGGTGATACAGGCAAGACAGCACTAATCCTTGTATATTTTATACTTAAAAGTCAAGTCAGAGATTGACTTAGTTGTGTCTATGATCTCACTATTTCATTCATTAGCCCGAGGTACAAGGCCGCAACCGGGGACCCCTGGGTACGGTCCTTGTAAATCCAAACAGATCAGGGCATGGTGGGTGCGGGGAGGTAGGGGGCTCAAAGCGCGGCAAGGATGGAAAGATTGGGGCATAGGGGTAGGCAGATCGCGGGTGGGTGGAAAACCGTGGGTGGGGTTGGCAGATCGCAGGGTGGGGGGGACGATAGGTCGCGGTGTGGGGGGGGGGGTCGGTAGATCGTAGGGGAGGTTGGTAGATCACAGGTGGGGGGTTCCGCAGATCGCGGGGGGGACGTCGGCAGATCACGGGAGGGGTTTGGCAGATCGCGGGGGGGCGTCCGCAAATCGGGGGGGTCAGTAGATCGCAGGGAGGTCAGCAGATCGTGGGGGGTCGGTAGATTGTGGGTGGGTGGTCGGCAGATTGCGGGGGGATGTCGGCAGATTGCGGGGGTTTGGTAGATCGTGGGGTGATCGTCAGATTGCGGGGGGGTCGTCAGATTGCGGGTGGGGGTCGGCAGATCGTGGTGGGGGTCCGCAGATCGGGGGTGGGGGGGTTTCAGTAGATTGCAGGGAGGTCGCCAGATCGCGGGGGGGACGTCGGTAGATCACGGGGGGGGACGTCGGTAGATCACGGGGGGGGACTTCGGTAGATCGTGGGGGAGGTTCGGCAGATCGCGGTGGGGGTGGGGGAGTCAGCGGATCGTAGCAGAAGATTTGCTTGGGGGGCGGGGGAAGCCCTGTGAAACCCAGCCTGCAGCCATTAAATTCAAATAGCTCCCAAAATCCGAGGAACGGAGCCTCATTTAAATATTATAATGATGGACCCGTCTCTCCAGAGTGAGTTACTCGGGTGCCCTCCAACCCATCGTGGTTATACCGGAAGTAGGCCTGTTCGGGGCAGGTTGGGGTTGGGTTTCACATGTTTACCAATTTAACCCGCCACAACTCCTGCCCATCATTTGGGGGGAGGGTTTAAAATTACGCCCATCATGTTTGTACATGCTCTTTGCTAGAACAATCTAAAACTAATCCCGCTGCTCCGCGCTCTCTCCATTGTCCTGTATCGCCGTCTGCTTCAAATATTTATCCAGTGTTCCCATAAAAGATGCATTGGTCTCTACCTCAACCTGTGACAATTTCTCTGAATCTCTTCTCCTTTTCTTAGTATTCATTTTAGGAGTATTAGGTTAATATTACAGTAGTAAAGTTGGTCCTAACATTCAAATGTCTTTATTACTGTAATTTGAGCTGTTTCATTGTCACAGTGTGTGAGCTGAAAATTATTAGAACAAAAATGACTGGACCAGGAAGCCTGAATTTCTCTGGACTTTCTGGAAGCCTAAGGATTAAAATAAAAACAAACCAAGAAAACGATTAATTATATTAGAGTATGTTGTCTCTAGGCCTGTTGATTAATGAATGCATAATGAGCAACAGTGGAATATTCAACCTATTCTGCGAATGAGGGAAACCTGGACAACTCATGTACTTTCTGTCACGAGCTGTCTCAATATATAGTCACTCTATTTTCATTGGCTTCATAAATTACTAAAAATAATTTAACCATTTAAGAAGATTTTTTAAAATTGCATTTTCAGATAACTCAGCAGGCTCCACTGATGGTTCCAGTTGGTAATTGCTTTGCCCAGTAGGGAACCACGCCAGAACAAGCAGCAAAGCTTGTAGGTTCAGGCCAGTTCTGGACTGAGCCAGTTCTGGACTGATCAACAATGGTCCTCAACCCCTCTAGGATGGGGAGGAGGAGATTTCGGCCAAGATTCCCACTCTGCATCTCGATCCAGTGACCCCAGCTGAAAGGTTTGAATATATAAATGTCACGTGAAGATAGCATCAGTCTTGTCTGTGAGGCCCCCTCGGTTGAAATCTCTTATTGGTACTCATTATGTATGGTCACACAGGAGGGATGGCCTTTGGTGAGGTACTGAAAAGGAATTGGGGTGCTATAGAACTGTATTGCAGTGTGATCCAGTACCAGAAAAGAACAGGGAGGGAGAAGGGTTGAAAAAATAGAATCTAAACCTTTTATGCCCAGCACAGAAATGTAGGAACCAGAACCAAACCAGCAGGTCATTTATTGCAATCTTTCTCTCTTCACCCTGCTGCTACACCCACAGTATCCCGAGGCACAGAATGGAGATTGCTTTTAGACATCACTGATCCCATTGATCGATCTAGGTTATTTGCAGTCATGTTGACCTACATGCCCTCCACATTCTTTTATATTTAACGTGATTCATCAGTGCAACCTTGCAAAACATTGCAGTTAGATATTTGCTTCACATGTGAAATGAAAACTGGGGTTCTTTGCAGATAGTTCCTGCTTTGTCAACCCTGTTTTGGTGTGTAGCATGCTGTGACTCAGGTCTTGGAATACTTTCGGCTAAGCAGATGTTTAAAATGTATTTAAAGCATACATGTTAAAATCTTGAAGTGTGTACAGAAAGCGGAGATACATTGTAGAATATTGGGGTTCATATAGAACACAAAGGTGCATTGTAGAATATTGGGGTTCATATAGAACACAAAGGTACATTGTAGAATATTGGGGTATATATAGAACACAAAGGTGCATTGTAGAATATTGGGGTTCATATAGAACACAAAGGTGCATTGTAGAATATTGGGGTTCATATAGAACACAAAGGCACATTGCAAAGCTTCCACTGTCTCAGTTCAGGAAGTGAATGTAGAATTGTGAATACATGGGAGTGAAGTACAAGCCTGTAATTAAGGGTTACGATTGTACAACCAGGACAGTTGATGCCTTAGCATCTGTTAATACTATTTTCGTTTTGTTCTGTTTTTGAGCTTTTTTTGCTGGCTATATCTTGCCATTTATATTACATCCTTGATGTGTGAGGACCTTCACAAAAGTTTACCAATGCCTTGTGGTGTTGACAAAAGGGTATTAATAATTTCTAATATATACCAGACTCAGAATTTCTTGGTAATAAACTGCATAGTATTTCTTAATAAACCTGCAGTATTGATGTTCCAATCATTTGTGATTGAGAGTGTTTGATGGCAACTTCTGGCACAAAAAATGGAACTAAAATAGAATAAAACTACCACATAAAATTAAACATGTTGTAAACAATAACTGACACTAGGGAGTTATCCAACACATTATTTTAATCTTTAGTGGCTGGAAACCACTCGGGTTTTGCTGTTACAGTTCATGACATCATCTAAACTCCTTGATCAGATTACTACCTTGTAATTACTCCCAGCCATTCATTACTTTCCATTTAGTCTCCTGTTTATTATCAGGGTTTTCCATGGATCCTCTATATGATTACATTCTACACCCTTTTCTGTTTACTGTTTTTGCATTTCAGCAAATTTACGGCCATTCAGTGCCGTGCTGAGTCAACACACCAATTCCTTCCTCTTTCCAGACTTCATCTTAGATTGCTGCATGTAAATCAGGAATAAAAACAATAAGAGGACAAGAGGGACAAACAAATCTTTAACATACTGCGCCACACAAGTTTTAGTCCCATGTTACTTATTAGTATAACAATTTCCTCAATTGTGAGCTATGGTCTATAGCTTTGGTCTCCCTTTGATAAAGTGCAAATGTTGCTATTCCTAAAAGTTCTTTTAAATCTGTAGCTGCCTAGCTACTGACATTCACACTGGAAGATAAATGATTAGAACATCATTACAGCAGGTTAATTGAGAAATAATATGCAGTTTAATACCAAGAAATTCTGTGCCTGGTATTTAGCTGCCAGAATTTTGACTTTGAAGCTTTATGCAATCTGCTACTTTACTAAATGCATTTAAAAAGTATTAAATTACGCTACAAAATGATCTCTGATCCTCTAAATAACATCCACTTGCTACAAGAATAAATGGATTTTTTAGTATCTGCCATTGCACCTTAGTGGTCACATGCCTGATTCTGGACTACTTTGGACCTAGCAGTACTCCATAACTGTGGTCTTGCCAGCCAATGTTGGATATGGAGCAAAGGTGGGTAATAGAGTTGAGGTACAGATCAGCCATGTTATAATTGAATGGCAAAGCAGGCTCGAGTGTTTGAATGGCCTACTCCTGTTCCTTATGTTCCTATGATATCGTTCCAGCTTCACTGAAATGGTTACCTGCCAGAATGATTTTACATTCACAACTTCAGAAGGTCAAAAGCATTGCCATCTCACAACACGATGAGTGACCAACAGCAACAACTCGCACTGACACTGTATCTTTGAGATATCGGAAAACCCCAAGTTGCTTTATGAAGGGAGGATCTGGCACTGAGCAGCAATTTGGGAGGACGGTTATGGGAGGTGACCAAAGGCATGGTTAAAGAGGCAGGTTTTGAGAAGGCTTCTGAAAGTGGGGAGAGAAGTCACAAGATATAGAGCTTTAGGAAGTTAAATTCAGAGTTCAGGAGTGTTGACTGTAGGCCCTGCTGCAAGGTGTGGGGGAGGGTCTACGAAGACTAGAGTCGGAAGTGCATGGGGAACCAGGGCTGGAGGAGGTTGTAGAGGCAGGGTGGAGCAAGGCTACAGAGAGATTTATATACAAGGATGAGGATTTTGAATAGATGCACTGGGGATGGGGGGGGGGGGGGTGGGTAATGGAGGCTGATGAGGACAGAAATGATAGATGGGCAGCTTCATGTGAGGATGACATGGCTGCTGAGTTCTGGATGAATTGAAGTTTTCTAAAGTGGAGCTTGATAGGCTGGCAATAAGAGCATTGGAGAGGTTGAACCTCTACTGACAGAGCTGTGTAGGAGGATTTCAGCAGCAATGGGTGCTTGGTAGGGGTGGAAGCAGGCATGCCTACAATAGTGGTCTTGGTGATGGACTAGATGTGGGGTTTGAAATCTAGTTTAGGGTAAAATAGGATACCAAGGTTGGATACGACTCGTTCAGTCTAACTGAGCATCGTCTTGCTGATGTTCAGCTGGAGAAAGTTCCAGCTCATCCAAGACATGCAGTTGGATAGCAAGGCAACAGCTGTGAAGTCAAGGGTGGTGGGGAAAGGGTAAATCTACTGTTATACATATGGAACTAAGCCCATGCATGCAGACAGTGTCACTTGAGAGGCAAAGGATGCGAGGGAGCCAAGTATGGAAACTTGCAGTACTCCAAAGCTGGCAGTATATACATGTGAGGAGAGACCATTCATGAACTATGCTGGCTATATTGAGTGAAGTAGGAATGGAACCATGATTGAGTGGTGCCACAGAGCTGAATCTTGGAGGACAGGCGGAAGAGAAGGCTGGAGTGGTCAAGCACATCGAAGGCTGCAGAGAGGATGATGAGACATAGTTCATTATGGATGCAGTTTACATAGAATCTTACCCGTCACTTTGGAAACCCGGCCAATAGGATTCAAACAGGATGAAGAGTTAGGTGGTGCTAATACATTAGAGAACTCTAGAAAGAAGGGGACGTTAGAGATGGAGTGGTAGTTGGAGAGGATGGTGGGATCAAGAATGGGCTTCTTAAGGAGGAAATTGATTACAACAGTTTTGTAAGGGAGGGGGTAACAGTGTGAGAAGAGAGGGACCAGTTGACGATGTCAGTAACCATTGGACTGAGGAGAGGTAGTCGATCAGTTAGGTCCTGGGCAGAAGGGGAGAGAGTCAAAAGAACAGTTAGTGGAGATGAGTCTGATGAGAGCTGAGGGGAACATGAGGGGTGGGGGGCTGCACTCCAGTGTATTGTGTGGGGATTCAGTGGGGCAGGAAGAGGCTGAGCCACGCAGATAGCCTTAATTTTGGAGACTAAGAAATTGGTGAGCTGCTCATACTTGGCATCAGAGGTCAAGATGGAGGGGTGGGTAGGAAGTGGTTAGGGGAAAGTTAGGGTTAGTCATCTTGTTTCTTTGTTGTTTCTGAGTTCCCTCTGAAATAAAGATAAAAAGAATAAATGAAACTGGTAACTATTTAGAGTACAGTATGACATGAAAATTAAACAAATTTCAAAGTGCAAAGTTTAATTTGTCACTTGCTAAATATAACATGCTAACTAAACAACCATTCAAATATATTAACCTAAATTGCTTTTTTCAGCAAAGTTACTTCAGAAAAAAAGAGTCCAGAAAAAAAGAAATTCTGGTTCTTTTTCACTGTCCCTAAAAATAGTTTCCCTGCGAGTTTTAACCTCATTAATTTTACATTGATACACAGGAATGGAAGCGGTAGCAGAGCTTATTAACAGCAAATCTCGGCATGTTCTGTGAATGGCCAGTCTTATTGTCATAAAATCATAAATCAAATGTTAAGAATTCCAGAAAACTGGAATGGGGGAAAAATACATATTTGGTCTATGAACACCATTCCTTTCACAAACAGTACAAACGGAGCTACAGGCACAGATCCATGCCGAGACCTAGTCTGCTGCCTTGTTGAGTGTCTTCAGCTAACATTAGTGGGTCTGCATGCCCCATAATCGCAAGCCTCAGGCTTTTCAAAGAGGGACAGGCTTCCAACAAAAAAAAATGTTAGATGCATTTCAAACATAGAAAATGCTGTTATTTAGGTAAGTTTAATTATTTTCTTATAAATTTTGTAATCTTTTTAATGTCATTATTATGTTTCAAACCTTATTTCAAATAGGATGTCCTCAACTTAATGGAGAAACCAAGATGGCAACCAAAAAATTATCTGAAGTGATTTCATAGGTTCTCCTTTCTTTTATTTGTCGATTCTTCTGACTACTCATGCTTGTTTTGTTGCCATTATATGTTCCCAGCGGTCCCTCTTCGGTAAAATTTCGAACTACTTCTCTCCCTTTTGAATCATATGTTTCCTACCTTTACAGTTCTGGTTTGTGGCTCTTTTATGAAAATGAAATGTGAGCCAATCAGCTGCAAGAAATTTGCATGTATACAGATGTGACCTCCAACGTGTGACCCAGAGAGTATAACTTGATGGACAAAATGCTAGACACAGGAATTTAATTGTGGATAGATATAATCTAGTTTCAACACAGCAAGCTCAGGTAATAGATATTTTTTTCTGCTGCAAAGAAACAGATGATGCTGATAATGCAATTGCAAAAAAGAGCCCTAAATACAACTGAAAGATAATTTTGTTTGATCAATTCACAATGTAAAGCTGTATTACATTTCTTGTCAACCCCAGTGCTTCTAAACATTACTTGTGATAAGAGTAATGAGGAGTCACATCACCAGCTGGGGCCTTTGTACTTCTCCTTTTTGCTACAGACCTATTACTTTAGAACTTAACAAATTTTATGTTGCTATTATTTTGTGCTCATCAAAGATAAAGGATGTCTGTGCATGGAGTGAAACACATTCTATTTGGGCACCTCGTGTCAGCATCAAGCATTCCAATGTCAGTTAGATGCAGAACGAAGCTCCCTCTATTCTGCTCCAGCAATATGCCTCAGCCCCAACCTTACGAGCATCCTATATTGCACAGTGTAACGTTTCCTCATTTGCCAAGCCAGCCTTCCTGTTTGAGATTGTGTGCTGTGAACCCATGCCAACAAGGAACTGAATTGAGACTGTCCAAACTCATTTCGTGCAGGATGCTTGCACCCATCAGGTTGGAGTACATTTGAACCGAGATCGCATCAGTGAAAGAACATTGGACCAATTTTAATACCTGGTGAGAGTCGTGCGAGTAAGGTCCAAGGCAGATGGCAAACCATCTGGCCCTCCACAATATGAGGCCCAGGGGATTTTAACTCCCAGGCTTCATCTGCATAGGTCACCTCAGTGTCCTGTCCAAACCCAGAAGGAAGTGCTAGCTGGCTGGCGGATGGGAGCGGATTTCGGGTGGTATGGTTATATTAGCTTTACTTAACAGAACACCCTTTGCTCTCTAGGGGACTATTATTTTCTTTCCCTTTGGTAGTGTTTTTGAGCTGAAGAAATTCTAAACTAATGTGAAACATACTGTATATATGTGGTAGACCTCCCAATAATATCTTTAGCAATCAATTATAAAGGAGCTCTTTTCTCAATCTGGCACCAGAGAGGCGCCTAGAACAATTACATTCATAGCAGATGTAACACATCAGCCTAATGAAAGAGAGGAGAGGAAATGTTAAGAATTCCAGAAAACTGGAATGGGGGAAAAATACATATTTGGTCTATGAACACCATTCCTTTCACAAACAGTACAAACGGGTCTATTGTAGATTCTGCTATTTGATCTCCTGAGGGAAAGCTTTATAAATGTTCTCTCTTTACGAGTAAATGAAGCAAAACTTCAGAACATCTATCAAAATCCACGTCCAAATCTATTCACCTCAACTGGATGCCCTCTCTGCACATTTCTCCATGGTCCCACCGTTCAGTAAGCATCATATTACTTGTAAGATTTTATTACCCCTGCCTGTACTTATTACGCACAGTCTTGTTCCCGACTAGCTCTTTATCATGAGCTTTCTCAAAGATGGTAGTCAGCACAGCATTAACTGATTTACATGGGAGAAGGTAAATTTTCTAATCTCAAGTAAACTCACAATTTAACACCAGAAGACAGATGTTGAACTTGACCTTATACTTTGTTTGCTATTCATTGACTGTACCTTGTGAAAACTGGGTCAGTTTAGTTGCATCATCTTTACTCTGTGGAAATTGGAGTAATCAGATGTGTAGCAAATGTTTGGAGTTTCTCATTGTTATAGTCTCCTTATCGTGAAACTGGTATTTTTCAGAATTGAACAACAGCTACTTGAATTTCCAGACCATTCCTCATGTTCGTAAAGACATCTCAAAACACTTTAAATTAACGAGAGCAAAACAGTGGATGTGTAGCAGGAGAGAAAAAGCACAATTGAAGAGGGTCAGAATGGGGGGGGGGAAGGGGGAGGAGGTGGGGGCACAGGAGGAAGCTGAAGGTGTGATCCAAGAGAAGGGTTTGTAGGAAGATTTTGAAAGCAGGAATGGAGGTGACCAGGCAGAACAAGCTGGACAGGGAGTTCAAGAGGGATGAATGAACAGTGAGTGAAGGAAGCAGGGAACAAGGAACAGCTCAATGTTAGACGAGGGCAATAAAAACAGAAAATGCTGGAGAAGCTCAGCAAGTGAGACAGCATCTGTGGAGAAAGAAACAGAATTAACGTTTCAGGTCAAAGAACTTCGTCAGTTCTGATAAAAGGTCTTCTACCTGAAATGTTAGCTCTGTTTCTTTCTCCACAGATGCTGCCTCACTTGCTGAGCTCCTCCTGCATTTTCTGTTTTTATTTCAGATTTCCAGCATCCGCAGTATTTTGCTTTTGATTTCGAGGAGGGCAAGATGTCTGGGGATTTAAGGCTGGAAGAGGATGGAAGTGATGGAAGTTCAAGTCTTTGCGTGTGGAGGACATTGGATGCAGCACTTGAAATGAGTTGCAACCTGTGTAGGTTAGGACAATGAGGCTAGCTGGGAAAACATTGGAGAAGTCAGGTCTCCAACTAATGAAGGTAAGGACTAGGGTTTTTGGTAGTGAGGAAGAGATAGGGAAATTATGGGGATGGAGGATAGTGGTGTAGATAACAGAGTGGATATGGGGATGAAGATGAGCTCAGGGTCAAGCAGTATGATTCAGCCTCAGGTGGCTGCTAGGGAGGATGATGGAGTCAATGTCAGAGGCACAGAAGTGCTGGCAGGAGTTGAAGAATATGGCTTCAAATTGGTCGACATTAAACAGGAAGAAATATTAGCTCATCCAGCCCTTGATGTCAGACAGGTAGCCTTTAATTTTTTGGAGGATGTAGGGAGGTAGAGCTAAGTGTCACGACCATACACGTGGAAACTGATTCCCTGCTTCTAGATGATATTGCCAAGGGCAGCATATAACTGATGAAAGGTGGTTCAATGATGGACTCCTGAGGTAAACCAGATACGATTGTGCAGAGAGATAGGAACATAGGAACAAGAGTAGGCCATTCAACCCCTTAAGCCTGTTCTGCCATTCAGTTAGATCATGGCTGATCTGTATCTTAACTCCATCTACCTGCCTTGGTTCCATAACCCTTAAAAGCCTTGCGTAACTAAAATCTATCAATCTCAGTTTTGACATTTTCAATTGGCCTAGTCTCAATAGTTTATTGGGGGACAGAGTCCTAGATTTCAGGTACCCTTTGTAAGAAGAAGTGCTTTCTGACATCACCCCTGAAGGGCCTAGCTCTAATTTTAAAGATATACTCCCTGGTTCTGGACTCTCCCACCAGAGGAAATAGTTTCTCTGTATCTACCCTATCAAATCCTTTAATCATCTTAAGCAGTTCAATTAAATCACCCCTTAACCTTCTATATTCAAGGGAATACAAGCCTAGTCTATGCAACCAGTCCTCATAATTTAACCCTTTCAGCCCCGATACCATCTCATGAATCTGTGCTGCACCCACTCCAAAACAAATATATCCTTCCTGAGGTGCAGTACCCAGACTGAATGCAGTACTCGTGATGGGGGTCTAACCAGAGCTCTGTGCAGCTGTGCCATAACTTCCACCCCTTTGTATTCCAGCTCTCTTGAGATAAAGGCCAACATTCCATTAGCCTTTTTAATTATTTTTTGTACTTCTCCACTAGCTTTTAGTAATTTCTGTACTTGGACCCCTAAATCTCTCTGCTCATCCGCAATTTCCTATCTTCTCACCATTTGGAAAATACTCTGATCTATCTTTCTTAGGTCCAAAGTGGATGACCTCACACTTTCCCACATTGAACTCCATCTGCCACAGTTTTACTCACTCACTTAATCTATCAATGTCCCTTTGCAACTTTCAGCAAACTTAGATATATGGCTCTCTATTCCTTTATCTAAGTCATTTATAAATATAGTGAAAAGCTGTGGCCCCAGTACAGATCTCTGGGGACACCACGAGTCACATCCTGCCAATTTGAGTACATACCCATTATCCCTACTCTTTGTCTTCTACTTCCTAATTAATTCCCTATTCAAGCCAATAGGTTGCCTGCAATTGCATGCATTTTTGTTAACAGTCTCTTATGTGGAACCTTGCCGAATGCCTTCTGGAAGTCCATATAAATAACATCCATAGACACTCCCTTACCTACCACATTAGTTACCTCCTCAAGAAATTCAACTAGGTTCATTAGACATGACTTACCCTTTACAAATTCATGCTGGCTCTCTCTGATCAGCTCATATTTGTCCAAGGGCTCAGTCACTCTGTCCCTAATGACAGATACTAGTAACTTCCCCACAACTGACATTAGACTAATAGGCCTATAGTTTCCTAGTTTATCTCTCCTACTCTTCTTAAATAGTGGAGTGACATTGGCAATTTTCAAATCCAAGGGGACATTTCCTGAATAGAGAGAGTTTTGGAAGATCATGACTAAAGAATCTACAAACTCCTCACCTACTTCTTTTAATATCCTGTGGAAACCTTCGGGTCCTGGAGATTTGTCTATCTTTAATAACATTAGTTTCTCCATCACCATGTTTTTATTCATATTGAATCTAGTTAGTTCCTCCCCTTGATTTATTTTTATTTTTCCTTGTATCTCTGGTATTTTGTCCTCATCCTCTACTGTGAAGACCGATACAAAGTAGCTATTAAGTAAGTCTGCCATTTCCTGATTTCCAATTACAATATCACCTACATCTGTCATTAAGGGGCCCACCTTCTTTCTATTAATATATTTGTAAAAACGTTTAGTGTTGTCCTTGATATCCCTCGCAAGCTTTTTCTCGTATTCCCTTTTGGCAGCTCTTACCACTTTCTTTGTATCCCTTTGCTGCTCTTTATATCTCTCCCACTCTGTGGGATCTCTACTGTTCTTTGCTTCATATAAGCCCTTTTAGTTTTATACTATCCCTCACTTCCCTTGTTGACCAAGGTTGTTTAATTGCACACGTGGAGCTCTTGCCCGTTAGGAGTATGTACAGGTCTTGTATTCTACCAAATACTTTTTTGAACACCTCCCACTGCTCATCCATAGTTTTATCCATTAATAGTTCTGCCCAGTCTATTATGGTCAATTTCGGCCTCATCCTTCCAAAGTCAACCTTACCTAAATTTGAAACCTTGGTTTGTGATTCACCCTTCTCCCTCTCAAACCTAATATCGAATTCTATCATATTATGGTCACTGTTAGCTAGATGTTCCCCTACCGTTAGATTAATTCAGGCTCATTACTCATTATTAAATCTAAAATTACCTGTTCTCTTGTTGGACAGAGGAAAGAAGCCATTGATGGCAATGTAATGTATGAGTTGTGAAATGTATGAGCAGAACCGTGGAGGTGGACTACAAAGGAGAGATGTTAGAGGCGGATAAAGTGGTGAACATTGTCGAAGATAATGGAGAGATTGAGGAAGCTGAAGAGAGAGCCATGGTCACAGTTGTACAGCTATTACAGAAGCCAGAATGCAGGGTCTCAAACAATGAGAAATGGGAGCGTTGTTGTGAGGGAACGACACATTGCAGGACTTTGCAAAGAAAAGGAAGGTTGGAGTTCGGGCAGTAGTTGGAGAGAATGGAGAGACTGAGGATAGGTTTCTTCAGAGGAATGACAACTGTGGTCTTAAAGGAAAGAGGGAAGAGACTATTTGATATTGGCAAACGGAGTTGAGGAGGTGAACTTGAGTGTTCAGGGGCTGCAAGAAGAAGGGATCAAGGGAGCAGATGTTTCACCCTTAACTAGATGAGTGTACTGAGATAGGAGAGAAACTGCAGAGAATGGGTGGTATGAGGGCTCAATTGGTGGAGGGTGGGAGAGAGAGTGGAAATTGAAGGGCAGTCAGAGGACCTGGGGAAACTATGCAAACGGCTTCAGCTAAAGCCACAAAAAAAGTCCATGACTTCTTTGCATTTGACTCTGAGGTGAGAATGGGGTGGAGCGTAAGGAGGAGGGAAGTCTGTAGAGATGTTTTGTATTGGAGAAAAGGAAATTAAGAGTTTTTTCTGCTCTCCAGGATGATGACCGAGTAGTAAGCAGTTTTGGTCAGGGGGAGGGAGCGACGGTTCAGCTTGAGATGGTCAGCCAGATCTGGCAGTGGACAGGCAAGTGGTCCTCACCCACAGATTTAAGCCTATAAATACGGTTATTGTACCAAGGGGATCAAAATGATGCAGTCTCAGAATTGAGACTGCTCTCAAGGATACTTAGTTCTTTATGGAATCAGGGCAATGATCCTGTACAGTAGTGGTTATATATCACTGGATGTATTGTGATAGAACAAAACTTTGAACAATAATTGTCACAATAGTTTTAACTGGACATGAAATATTTTTTTGTGTATATCTTTTACATATAAATAGCATAATTCTAACCTTGCCCTTCAGCCATCGATATCTTGGCTTATTGCACATGCAATTCTGAGTATGTCTAAAGTTAACTCACATGCCAAAGAATGGGAGAGGTTCTGTTTATTGGCTATTTTCCAAATGCTGTGTAAAAGGCTGTCACTGCCTTCCATTCAGAGATGTCACTGCACTGGGTTATTGCTTTGGCATTTTCAAAATCAATTGTACCCTTGGTGTCTAGGACATGTTTAGTGATGTGAGGAACAATTTTATAAAAGATGTTCACAGAGCAGTAACAGCTTCCCTCAACGAGCTACCAACCAGTGACACATTATCCATATCTCCAACAGACCCAAATGGTGAAACTAATAAGCAAACCAATGACCCAGACACGCATTTCTTACAATTCATTGAAAGGATTAGCTATTGAGTAATAGCTGCTAGTGAGAGAACATGAAATATGCTTATTCAAAATGTCCTCAGGTACTTTAAAGACAAACTCAACAAAAAAAAATGTAAAGATCATTATTTAGACCAAATCTCACTTGCAGATTGTGAAGCTAGCTGCAGAGATGAAACAAAACAAAGGATGCCTGTAGGATTGGATCAATATGTATATGTAATACATATTAAAATTTACATGGGTCTCTTGTCTAACTATGCCTTGGACACGGGATATAAAGTTGTTTTTAAGATCTCCCACAATGACTTGTTTGTAAAGACACGATCAGTGTGGAACTGAGCCATACAGACCAGGATAGTCTCAGGTTATGCTGATCTCAACTAAGGTGCTAATAGGGATACTACAATTGGCCTTGGAGCCATTCAGCTAGGGAGCTTTCTGTTTTTGGTTGTTGTCCACCAGCCTCTGCTAGAAAGTGTGTGTGTGTGTGAGGGAGTCATTAGCATGGTGAATAGGGAAGTGTTTATGGATGTTGTCTATATGGACTTACAGAAGGCATTTGATAAGGTTCTGCACAAGAGATTATTAGCAAAATTGAAAGAAGCACACAGAATTGGAGGTAACCATGTGGCATGGGTCGGTAATTTGGTGGGAGGTAGGAGACAGAGAGTAGGGGCAAAGGGAATGATCTCTTATTGGAGGGATGTGACAAGTGGTGTTCCCTAGATATCTGTATTGGGGCCTCAGCTTTTCACCATATATATTAATGACTTAGATGAAGGAATAGAGAGTTGTATATCCAAGTTTGCAGATGACACTAAGTTTGAAGGCACAGTCAGTTGTGTAGGTGAGAGCAGGAGGTTACAAAGGGACATAGACAAACTAAGTGAGTGGGCAAAAACTATGGCAGATGAAGTTCAATATTTGAAAAGTGTGAGGTTATCCACTTTGGATCCAGGAAAGCCAAATCAGAATATTTTCTGTGGAGGAGCAAAAGAATTTAGGAATCCAGGTACACATCACTAAAAGCTAGTGCACAGGTACAAAAAGTAATCAAAAAGGCTAATGGAACTTTGGCCTTTATCTCAAGGGGGTTGGAGTACAAAAGTCAGGAAGTGATCCTTCAGTTGTACAGATCCTTGGTCACATCCAATTTGGAGTACTGTGTTCAGTTTTGGACACCGAACCTTAGGAAGGATATATTGGCCTTGGAGGAAGTACAGTGCAAATTCACCAGAATGATACCGGGGCTTAAAGGGTTAAATTATGAGGACAGGTTGCATAAACTTGGTTTGTATTCCTTTGGGTTTAGAAGGTTGAGGGGTGATCTAATTGTGGTGTTAAAAATGATAAAAGGATTCAGTGGGGTGGGTACAGAGAAACTATTTCTTCTGGTGGGAGAATCCAGAACAAGAGGGTATAATCTTACAATTAGAGCTAGGCCATTTAAAAGTGAAATGGCTCGAGGGGCTGAATGGCCTACTCCTGTTCCTGACTTCCTATAAGTTTATGGATGTTAAGTAGGGACAAGATTGAGCTTGGCCATGATGTCTCCTGTGATGAATTAGCCTGTCAACACTCTGATTGGGCTCACATGTCAAATCAGCACTTATGTGAGGTACCAGAATATGTCTGGAACCTTTGAAACCGTACCTCTGCGTGAACAAGCTCCTTCACAGAGGAAGGAAGAAAATTGGCAAAGGAAAATAACTATAAACCAAAGAAAATGGCTGAAAAATGACCAATAAACACAGCCTCAGAACTTTTCTTGTCTCTTTGCTTTTGATATGTTTCAGCATGTTTTGGTTTCCCATTTTTTTGAAGATCTTCCCGTCTGTAAAAATTCTAAATTAGGGAGAAACTTTGATCTTTCTCCTTATACTTGTTGTGGGGTGTGAATGAATGCATAAATATGTAACATGAAACATATAAATGCTGCTCTCCAACCTGTCATTTGGAATTTTGCTACAGTTGCTGAAGATCCAAGATGGTGGGACAGAGGAACTGGGAGTACACATCTATGAAAATATTGAGAAAGCAGTCTACAAATAATAAGTATCTCTCTGTCTTAGTTATGTTCCGTGCATGGACTTCTTGGAAGTAGATAAGCAATGGCTCTAAGTAATTACAATTGGAAGGACACAACAATGCCAGTCAGTACAATTAAGAAACAAGATTACTGTTATTGATTGACTTGGATACATACAGCCTGAAGTTATATCTATCCTTGCAAACTAAGCGCTTGGTCAACTCTAACATAGAGACTAATGTCACAAAAAGTTTGAACAGAAAAAGACCTCAGAGTAGCTTGACAAGTAAGTAATGTCTATTTGCAGCTGATACAAAGTATCATTGGTCGAATCTAAAACATAGCATTCTATCTGTGGAATCCAGTCACAGCTTCAATACATATAGCACAGTTACACAACAGGCATCTGCTTGAGACTGGTACCTGCTTGGAAGAATGTGAAATCAGCAGACCTAAGTTATACTGCCAGCTCTGCATTATCCTCTGGAGATGGAAAATAGAACTCTGAACAGAGTTCCGCTCATCAACTTCCAAATGCCAGCAAGATGTTACTGTTAACAAAGAGCTGACAGGACAGTCAGCCAGCCCTCTACTTATATTAAAAGGTGAAATATGAAGTTTGGAAAAATCCCAGTCAGAATTTTCACTTCACACTGACTGCACTGCATGCTGATGTGAATCCTAAAGCACACTGCAGCGATGGAGGCTTTGTCTTGCACCTGCCCCATTAAGAATGGAAAAAGTGCAAGGGGAATCAACCATAGGTAAGTGTGAAGCAGGCAAGTACGGTGCTTTGAGTGATTAAATTATCTTCGAGGCAAACAGCTCCATATGCTTTGCAGGTACCATGGACAGAGTAAACCATCAACTTTACAAACTTTATAATGAAAAGGTTTCTTAGAGTTAACATTTTCTCCTCACCCTGCAGCTAACCGAGCATTTTCAGAGTTTGCAGCGGTAATTCTACACACACCAGTTTTTTTTTGTGTAATCTTCTATATTCATATGGTCTCAACTAAGTGGTGAAGATTATTTTGGCAGAGATAAATTTGAGCGAGTAGAAGACTGGTGATTCTGTCGTAATATTTGATGGTGGAGAGGGGTTTAAAAGTGATGATTGTGTTCGGTTCCTGTAAAAATATGCACTTTCTCTAGGCAAGAGGACAAAAACAATCTTTTATGCAGTACCTTTTCCACTGAGTCTGTGGAAATGATTTGTTTAATGAAAATGTATTTTAATAATACGTTAGACAAAAAATATAAATCTACATAGCCTACCAAATCCATACAGGCAGGTACAAATCAAAGTTACCTTTTTGACAAAGGTTTTATGTGGATATTTTAGTTGGAAATTAATTTGTTTAAGAAACTATAAGTTCTTAGTAATCAATGAAAATATCCACAACTGGAGTAGGTAATTTTTATGCAAAGCATGAAGCTGTACATGAAAGCCAACAACAAAGAGAATATCAAAGGAGTTTTTACAGTTATTGACTGACTAATACTGGTGATTCAATTGCCATAATTAAACTTTCATGCATTCAGTTGGCAACTCGTCTATTTCTGTAAAGCGGGTACATGAAACCAGGGAACAGAAATTCAGGCTTTTTAACTGATCCCATTGATGTTTGCAACTTATATAGAGTACTGCTATCATTTATGCAGCAGATGTTCACCTTCATTATGTCACTTTCTATCAATGGTTTGCTTTGCTATGGTACACATGCTGATCACTTTTTCTAACTCATGTAATGTCTTTTGAACCTTTTGCATTCATTGCCATGAATCAGAATGGGGAGATTAGTAATGACAGTGGATCCCTGTGCTCTGTGACGGGATGCACACATCTCTCATTAGAGTGCATCTGGGTGCAGCACCTGGTGGTTTGCTTGCATTAAGGATGCCTCTACCAGCAGTTGTTTGCAATGTAAAATAGGACCCAATTCTGGAGCATTTAGTGCCTTTCAAGGAAATGATGTTTTGCATTCCATGAATGCCACTGAATTAATTCACAAAGCTTTTGCTGAAAAACATGCAGTTTTGCAGCTAAGATCACAGGATGAATACAGATGAGGAAGGCCATTCAGCCCATTTAGTTTATCCAGTTAAAGGGAAAAACCTACAAGACCCATCTATCGCACCATGCAACAGGGTCTTACATAAGAACATAAGAAATAGGAGCAGGAGTAGCCCCTCGAGCCTGCTCCACCATTCAATCAGATCATGGCTGATCTTTGAACTCAACTCCACTTTCCTGCCCAATCTCCATATCCCTTGATTCCCCAGAATCCAAAAATCTATCTATCTCAGCCTTGAATATATTCAACGACTCAGCATCCACAGCCCTCTGGGGTAGAGAATTCCAAAAATTCACAACCGTCTGAGTGAAGAAATTCCTCCTCATCTCAGTCTTAAATCGCCGACCCCTTATCCTGAGACTATGCCCCCTAGTTCTAGACTCTCCAGCCAGGGGAAACAACCCCTCAGCATCTACCCTGTCAAGCCCCCTCAGAATCTTATATATTTCAATGAGATCACCTCTCATTCTTCTAAACTCCAGAGAATATAGGCCCATTTTACTCAACCTCTCCTTATAAGACAACCCTCTCATCCCAGGAATTAATCTAGTTAACCTTTGTTGCAGCGCTTCTAAGGCAAGTACATCCTTCCTTAGATAAGGAGACCAAAACTGTACTCCAGGTGAGGTCTCACCAAAGCCCTGTACAATTGCAATAAGACTTCCTTACTCTTGTACTCCAACCCCCTTGCAATAAAGGCCAACATGCCATTTGCTTTCCTAATTGCTTGCTAATCTTTTGTGTTTCTTGTACGAGACACCCAAATCCCTCTGAACACCGACATTTAATAGTTTCTCACCGTTTAAAAAATATTCTATCTTTCTATTTTGTCTCCAGTACTCTTTCTGTGAGTCTATTCCAAGTGCTGATTATCTTTCTGTAAAGAAATTCTTCTTGATATGAGCCTAAAATTTGCCCTTCATCAATTTGATCTGGTCAGCCCCTTTGTCCTAGCGCAGTGGTTTACCTTGAAGTAATACTCTGCGTTTACCTTTTCTATAACTTATAACTTTTAATATCTTGTATCCTTCTATATTGTTCATCCCCATCTCCAGTATTTTCCTTCAAAACTTAGGAACCCAGTTTCTTTCCTGATCACTCAGCCCTCTGATTCTGGGTATCAGTCATGTGACTTCTTATGAAGGACCACCAGGGTTTGAATGTTACCCTTGTGTCTTGGTGTCCAAAACTGGATGCAGTACTCAGTGTGGTTTGACCAGAGCACTATACAGTTTTAGCAGAATGTCCTCTGGTTTTCATTCTATTGATTAGGCAATATAGTCCATCATTCAGTTTGCTTTGTTAGTTGCTATTCCTTGACAGGTGAAGTGCCAGGAAGTCTACTTACACTCTCAGACTTCAACCTCACTTTTCTACTCCATTTATTTACTACGTATGTCATCCATTTTTTTTCTTTGTGCAACCTTACATTTAGAAATCTATAAAATTTCATCTGCCATTGATGTTCTCATTTGCAGATTTTATCCAACTACTTTTGTGGGTGCGTGGCTGTGTCCCGCCTCCACTTGGGTATCATCTGCAAACCTGACCACCGTGCATTGAGTTTCTGAGTCTGCCATTGATGAAAATGAGAAATAATAGGGGCTTCAGTCATTTAAATGATCACCTGCATATTATTATTCTACATCAATTTAAAGAAATATGCTGTGTGGGGCTTGAGCCAATTTCAGCAGAATGTTCTCAACAATAACAACAACTTGCATTTATATAGTGCCTTTAACATAGTAAAACGTCCCAAGATGCTTCACAGGAGTATAATTAGACAAAATTTGACCCCGAGCCACATGAGGAGATATTAGGACAGGTGACCAAAAGTGTGGTCAAAGAGGTAGGTTTTAAAGAGCGTCTTAAAGCAGGAGAGAGAAGTGGAGAGGTTTAGGGAGGGAATTCCAGAGATTAGGGCCTAAACAGCTGAAGGCATGGTCGACAGTGGTGGGGTGAAGAAAATCGGGGATGCACAAGAAGCCAGAATTGGAGGAGCACAGAGTTCTCAGAGGGCTGTAGGGCTGGAGGAGCTTACAGAGGTAGGGAGGGGCAAGGCCATGGAGGGATTTGAACTCAACAATGAGAATTTTAAATTCGAAGCGTTGCTGGACTGGGAGTCAATGTAGGTCAGTGAGCACAGAGGTGATGGGTGCCCATTAGGATACGGACAGCAGAGTTTTAGATGAGCTCGAGTTTACGGAATGTGGAAGATGGAAGGCCGGCCAGGAGAGCATTGGAATAGTCGAGTCTGGAGGTAACAAAAGCATAGAATCGGGTTTCAGCATTAGATAGGCTGAGGTAGGGGAGGAGAAGGGAGATGTTACAGAGGTGGAAGTAGGTAGTCTTGGTGATGGAGAGGATATGTGGTCGGAAGCTCAGCTCAGGGTCATATAGGACGCCGAGACTGCGAGCCTCAGACAGTGGCCAGGGAGGGGGATGGAAACAATGGCTAAATTTCTAGTTTATGGCGGGGG
The DNA here is from genome assembly GCF_035084215.1 of Heptranchias perlo. NCBI lineage: Eukaryota > Metazoa > Chordata > Chondrichthyes > Hexanchiformes > Hexanchidae > Heptranchias > Heptranchias perlo. Next base: position 6,117,999 of record NC_090352.1, read on the forward strand.
CCAAAGATAATGGCTTCGTTCTTCCCAATATTTAATTGGAGGAAATTTCTGCTCATCCAGTGCTGGATGTCGGACAAGCAGCATGACAAATTAGAGGCAGTGGAGGGAGCGAGAGACCTGATGGTGAGGTAGAGCTGGGTGTCATCAGCGTACATGTGGAATCTGACATGTTTTCGGATGATGTCATGGAGGTGCAGCATGGAGATGAGAAATAGGAGGGGGCCAAGGATAGATCCTTGCGGGACTCCAGAGGTAACGGTGCGGGAGTGGGAAGAGAAGCTATTGCAGGATATTGTCTGTCTACGACCGGATGGATAAGAATGGAATCAGGCGAGCGCAGTCCCACCCAGCTGGACAACGATGGTGAGGCGTTGGAGGAGGATGGTGTAGTCAACCATGTCAAAGGCTGCAGAAGGATGAGGAGGGACAGTTTACCACGGTCACAGTCACATAGGATGTCATTTGTGACTTTGATTAGGGCCGGTACCGTGCTGTGGCAGGAGCGGAAACCTGATTGGATAGGTTGAAACATGGAATTGCGGTAAAGATGGGCATGGATTTGGGAGGCGACAACACGTTCAAAGGCTTTGGAGAGGAAAGGGAGGTTGGAGATGGGGCAGTAGTTTGCAAGGCCAGAGGGGTCAAGGGTGAATTTTTTTGAGAAGGTGGGTGATGACGGCAGATTTGAAAGGGAGGAGAACAGTACAAGAGGAGAGGGAACCGTTTACAATATCAGCTAGCTTGGAGGCCAGGAAGGGAAGTTGGGTGGTCAGCAGTTTAGTGGGAATTGGGTCAAGAGAGCAGGAGGCGATCAATGAAGACAGGTTCCATTGATATTCTTTCCTGATGAGTTGAAGTTTTACACTGCAATGGTGAACAGGAACATGGCAAAACATTCTCATTACAGCCACATAAGATTCTAAGGAGCGCACAATTTAGTCTGTTTGGGTACCGCTTAGGTCAATGAGTATGTTTCTAGATCACAAGGACATACTGGGATCAGCTTGTGAGGCACATCAAAGATAAGACTGCTCCATTGATGCGAAGGCATGAACACCAGTGTTGGACCTTGTGTAGCAGAGGAATTTACCCCAGCAAAGCAGAAGTTTCTCAGACTATGAACCTTAGATTGGTGCTCGGTGACAAAGCACAGTTCATTTGAGAGCACATAATCATTCATTCACGCATTGTTTAAAGGGGGTTGGATTAATACTTTCATTTTTCTCTTCTATAGAGAAAGAGAAGGGTACAGCAACCATACCATCAGGAGAAGACAATGAAATGCTCTCACAAGGCATACTAGAGGAAAGTTGGGATCTTTTCAGTACACATCAGATCCAATTTTTACCTGACCCAATCTCCACTGAATCTGGCCAGCTTTCCAGGTTCTGCTAATTTGCATCTGTTTGGTGAGCGCTGGGCAGAATTACCCAAGAATCAGCGCTCGCACAAAACAGGGGGCGCGATGTTATAAACTGCAGGAGACCTGTAGCCACGGAAATGGCAAGCTTTAATTTAGACTTGCTGGTTGCTGTCAGGAACAGCAACCGAATGGTCTCCACCCCCACCGTGCAGTTTTGCTGCACTGAAGGATTTCAAAAAATGTCCCATCTGAGGTCCGAGGAAGTTAGAATCATAGAAAAGCTACAGCACGGAAGGAGGTCATTTGGCCTATTGAGTCCGTGCCAGCTCCATGCAAGAGCAATCCAGTTAGTTCCAATCCCCCGCCCTATCACCGTAGCCCTGCAATTTTTTTCCAATCAAGTACTTATCCAGTTCCCTTTTGAAGGCCATGATTGAATCTGTCTCCACCACCCCCTCAGGCAGTGCATTCCAGATCCTAACCACTCGCTGTGTAAAAAAGTTTTTCCTCATGTCACCTTTGGTTCTTTTGCCATTCACCTTAAATATATGCCCTCTGGTTCTTGACCCTCCACCAATAGGAACAATTTCTCTCTACCTACTCTGTCTAGACCCTTCATGAGTTTGAATACCTCTATCAAATCTCCTCAAAACCTTCTCTGTTCCAAGGAGAACAATCCCAGCTTCTCCAGTCTATCCACTTAACTAAAGTCCCTCATCCCTGATATCATTCTAGTAAATCTCTTCTGCACCCTCTCTAAGTCCTTCACACCTTTCCGAAAGTACGGTGCCCAGAACTGGACACAATACTCCAGTTCATCATGACCTCCTTGCTTTTGTGCTCTATGCCTCTAGTTATAAAGCCCAGGATCATACGTGCTTTTTTAAATGCTTTCTCAACCTGCCCTGTCACCTTAAATGATTTGTTTACATATACCCCCAGATCTCTCTGTTCCTGTACCCCATTAGAATTGCACCCTCTAGATAATATTGCCTCTCTTATTCCAGCAGAAATGTATCACCTCGCATTTTTCTGCGTTAAATTTCATCTGCCACGTGTCTGCTCGTGCCACCAGCCTGTCGAGATCCTCTTGAAGCCTATCACTATCCTCCTCACTGTTCACTGCACTTACAAGTTTTGTGTCATCTGCAGATTTGAAAATTGTGCCCTGTACACCCAAGTCCAAGTCATTAATATATATCTAGAAAAGCAGTGGTCCTAGTATCGACCCCTGGGGAACACCACTGCACACCTTCCTCCAGTCCGAAAAACAACCATTCACCACTACTCTGTTTCCTGTTACTTGGCCAATTCTGTATCCATGCTGCTACTGCCCCCTTTATTCCATGGGCTTCAATCTTGATGACAAGCTGATTATGCGGCACTTTATCAAACGGCTTTTGAAAGTCCATATACACCACATCAACTGCATTGCCCTCATCTACCCTCTCTGTCACCTCATCAAAAAACTCTATCAAGTCGGTTAAACACGATTTGCCTTTAACAAATCCGTGCTGGCTTTCCCTAATCAATCCACACTCGTCCAAGTGACTGCTAATTCTGTCCCATTTCTAAAAGTTTCTGCACCACCGAGATTAAGCTGACTGGCCTATAGTTGCTGGGTTTATCCTTACACCCTTTATTGAACAAGGGTGTAACATTTGCAATTCTCCAGTCCTCTGGCACCACCCCTGTACCTGAGGATGTTTGGAAGATTATGACCAGTACCTCCACAATTTCCACCCTTACTTCCATCAGCAACTTAGGATGCATCCCATCTGGACCGGGTGACTTATCTACTTTAAGTACAGCTAGCCTTTCTAGTACCTCCTCTTTATCAATTTTTAGCCCCTCCAGTATCTCAACTACATCATCCTTTACTGAGACTCTGGCAGCATCTTCTTCCTTGGTAAAGACAGATGCAAAGTACTCATTTAGTACCTCAGCCATGCCCTCTTCCTCCATGAGTAGATCACCTTTTTGGTCCCTGATCGGCCCCACCCCTCCTCTTACTACCCATTTACTATTTACATGTCCATAGAAGACTTTTGGATTCTGTTTTCCGTCAGTCTATTCTCATTCTCTCCCTTTGCCCCTCTTATTTCCTTTTTCACTTCCCCTCTGAACTTTCTACATTCAGCCTGGTTCTCACTTGTGTTATCAACCTGACATCTGTCATATGCCCCTTTTTTCTGCTTCATCTTACTCACTATCTCTTTTGTCATCCAGGGAATTCTGGCTTTAGTTGCCCTACCTTTCTCCCTCGTGGGAATGTACCTAGACTGTACCCAAACCATCTCTTCCTTAAAGGCCGTCCATTGTTCAATTACAGTTTTGCCTGCCAATCTTTGATTCCAATTTACAGAATTTTACAGATTTTTATCCAGATCAGTTCTCATCCCACTGAAATTGGCCCTCCTCCAATTGAGTATTTTTACTTTAGCGTGGTCCGTGTCCTTTACCATAGCTATTCTAAACCTTATGATACTATGATTGCTGTTCCCTAAATGTTCCCCACTGACACTTGCTCCACTTGGTCAATTTGCTAGTTATCCCTTTACAGGTCCTCCAATCAGAAGACGTAGTCTTGCAATTCCTACCCCTCATTTCCCTAGAAAATGATGCAGGCGACATTATTATGTCAGTTTTGTGTCATTTACATGGGATGTAACGGCTTCCTGCTGCCCTTGCTTGGCCTCAGGAAATTGGATATCATATACATACAGGGCAGAGACCCTGAATCCTGTCAATAACACCCCAGGAACCAGTGCGCAAAATTAGGGACTGAAAAATCGACCTCTTTGTCTCCTCTTCCATTGTTTGAGTTGATCAATTGATAGCCTTTATCCCACTTTAACAATCCACTCAAAAAGTACAGACTCTGTACACTGAGCAGCTGCTGCAGTGGAACCAAAGTGTTCTGTAGAACCAGCAGCTGAATCAAGGAGACGCCAGTACTTGTTTGCAGAATTGTGCATCCCACTGCAGTCTTGATCGAAACACTCAGTCTCCTGTTGCAACCACGTGTGGTGCTATCCTAAAGTGACCATCTCTCATCTACACTGCGTAGTCTTTTTGATGACTCAAATATGACTCCCCTCGAGCCCAGTTGCTGTGCTTCTGACATCATTAGCTGCTGAGCTGCCTGGTGATTTTCTGAATCTGTACACAGTTCGCATTCAAAATACTGTTTTATCATCAAAGAATCAACATTACACATAATCACATAATCATACAGCACAGAAGGTGGCCATTCGGCCCATGTTGTCTGTGCTGGCTCTTTGAAAGGGCTATCCAATTAGCCCCACTCCCCTGCTCTTTCCCCACAGCCATGCAAATTTATCCTTTTCAACTATATATCCAATTTCCCTTTTGAAAGTTGCGATTGAATCTGCTTCCACCACCCTTTCAGGCAGCACATTCCAAATCATAACAACTCACTGTGTAAAAAAAAATCACCCTTCCGAAATTTTTGCCAATTATCTTAAATCTGTGTCCTCTGGTTACCGACTCTCGTGTCAGTGGAAACAGTTTCTCCTTATCTACTCTATTCAAGCCCCTCAAAATTTTGAACATCTCTACTAAATCTCCCCGTAACCTTCTCTGCTCTGAGAAGAATGCCAGATTTTCTATTCTCCCCAAATAACTGAAGTCCTGCATCCCTGACACCATTCTGTTAAATCTCCTCTGCATGCATTGACATCCTTCCTAAAGTGTGGTGCCATGAATTGGACACAAGACACCAGCTAAGGCCTAACCAGTGATTTATAAAGGTTTACCATAACGTCCTTGCTTTTGTACTCGATGGTCTCGATATCAGGAGGGTGGCGGGTTCTCAGCGGGGGGGGTCGACTGGGCGCGTGGGTAACACGCCCGGTGAAATCAGTGTGCTCCACACGGAATCGCAGGCTAATTGGAGCCACTTACCTGTGCTTCCGGGTTTCCTGCTGGTAAGCTGCGCGGCGGGCGGACTGCGCATGCGCAGTAAGGTCTGTCAGCTGGAGGAGCTCTATTTAAAGGGGCAGTCCTCCACTGACTGATGCTGCAGAAAATAGGAAAAATTACAGCATGGAGCAGCCCAGGGGGAAGGCTGCTCCCAGGTTTAATGATGCCTCACTCCAGGTATCATTGGATGGGGTGAGGAGGAGGGGGAGGACAGAGATCTTCCCCCCGGTGGGCGGGAGGAAGCGGCCTGCCTCTGCCACCAAGAAGGCCTGACTCGAGGTGGCAGAGGAGGTCACCTGCACCACCAACATATCACGCACCTGCATACAGTGCAGGAGGTGCTGCAATGACCTAAGTAGGTCAGCCCAAGTGAATACACTTACTCATTACCCTCCCCTCCATCTGCCACATCACCGCCCCCACCCCACATCTTCTTCTGTACTGCCAACACTACTCTATCACATCACCCCTCACACCCACTCAAAGCTCATCCTCATCTTACCTGCACTTAATCACCTCGCCAGTACTCATCCCACCACTACCACTCAACCCAATCCTCATACAATCTCATGGCTCTATCTCGTACTCACCCTCTCATGCATCTCTTTCACGGTCAGCCTCACTCAACCTGCCACTACCTGTGCTGCAGCCACAGGGCATGCATCACATATGTGCAGTAGGAAGTGTAAGGCAAACGTGTCGTGAGCATGAAGGGGATGCACAAGGGTGTTTGAGGGTTTGTCATGGTATTTACCTATATTTAATTTCTGATCAACTCACATAACATATTATATTGTCACCACTACTGCCACGTCCTGAGGATCGCTATGAAGACCCACAACTGATGCCACCCATTGTTTCACTGCAGAGTGGGTGTAGGTGTATTTGCAGGGCTCTTTGGTGCAGACGACTGAGAGACGTCGGCGATGTCCCCAGTGGCACCCTGGAAGGATGCGGAGGAGAAGTTGTTGAGGGCAGTGGTGACTTTGACAGCGACAGGTAAGAAGGTGGTGCTCGGGCCAGCCGGGAGCAGCTCGGCATGAAGGAGGCTGCAGATGTCCACGACTACATGTCGAGTGACTCTGAGACCCAATGTGCACTGGTGCTCAGAGAGGTCCAGGAGGCTGAGCCTCGGTCTGTGGACCCTGTGGTGAGGGTAGTGCCTTCTGCGACACATCTCTCTCTGCGGTTTCCCTCCCTCCTGCTGTGCAGGTGGATGTGTCACAGCACTGTGTTGTGGAGCTGCACGTGTCAGAGGTGGACGGCGTGGCCAGCGAGGCTGGTGATGCTGTTTGCCCTCCGAGGAGGTCATGACTGCGGCTACGGCGGCCCCCATCCGGAAGATGTACATCTGAGGGAGTCCACAAGGTAGGTAAATGTGTCTGGACACCAGGGTAAGTGTGCAAGTTTGTGAATTTTATTGTTAGGAGGAGGGTGGTGGAGGCCAAACTTTGTCCAAAGTGACAGAGTGGCCTCCTGCAATGAGTGAGGGTCTACCTCCCCACCACCTGTCAAATGGACCTTTGCAGCTGCCACAGGCTGATGGCTGCAACACGTCCATTTCAACTGGGAGTGTTTCCCCCAGTACGCGAAACAGTCTCAGTTCATTGCAAAATCCCAGCCCTACTAAAATATCAGGTCAATCAGGTCTATAAACAACCTGAAGTACCTGTTTAAGTACTTTAAGTGGCACCCCGCCAGCTTTAATTGCCGGCGGGAGTGCCACATGCGGGGCCTGTGCGCGCATGTCAGCGTGTCACTGGGGAACCGATTGTGGGTGCTAAAATCGAGTCCTATATCTCTATTTATAGTGCCAAGGATCCCACATACTTTTTTAACAGCTTTATCAACTTGTCCTGCCACCTTCAAATATTTGTGTGTGTGTATATCATCATTTTTCACTTAAGCCCTGATTTTAATCCCCTGAGAATGGGACATGTGGGAGTTAAAGTAGGCGCACCCCGATGACATCATTTGGACCCAGGTGTGAATTTAACCCTGGGCCACACGACTCTTGCTGAGTGCTGTACAAGACCGGGTAAGCTCGCGGTGGATGATCCAGGGCCAGATGAAGCACAGCAAGACATGTTTGAATTTTTTTTAATGTTTTTTTTGTGGACCAGGAGGAGCAGCAATGTTCTGCTGGACCCAACAAGGAAACCTTTGGCCTCATCTGCCCAGGTTCCCTCCCCCCCACCCCCCAACGACCACTATTTTTATTTTATTTGTTCATGGAATGTGGACATCGCTGGCAAGGCCAGCATTTGTTGCCCATCCCTAATTGCCCTTGAGAAGGAGATGGTGAGCCACCTTCTTGAACCACTGCAGTCCGTGTGGTGACTGTTCTCCCACAGTGCTGTTAGGAAGGGAGTTCCAGGATTTTGACCCGGCGACAATGAAGGAACGGCGATATATTTCCAAGTCGGGATGGTGTGTGACTTGGAGGGGAACGTGCAGGTGGTGTTGTTCCCATGTGCCTGCTGCCCTTGTCCTTCTAGGTGGTAGAGGTCGCGTGTTTGGGAGGTGCTGTCGAAGAAGCCTTGGTGAGTTGCTGCAGTACATCCTGTAAATGGTACACACTGCAGCCACAGTGCGCCGGTGGTGATGGGAGTGAATGTTTAGGGTGGTGGATGGGGTGCCAATCAAGCGGGCTGCTTTGTCCTGGATGGTGACGAGCTTCTTGAATGTTGTTGGAGCTGCACTTATCAGGCAAGTGGAGAGTATTCCCTCATACTCCTGACTTGCGCCTTGTAAATGGTGGAAAGGCTTTGGGGAGTCAAGAGGTGAGTCACTCGCCACAGAATACCCAGCCTCTGACCTGCTCTTGTAACCACAGTTAAGTTTCTGGTAAATGGTGACCCCCAGGATGTTGATGGTGGGGGATTCGGCAATGGTAATGCCGTTGAATGTCAAGGAGAGGTGGTTAAATTCTCTCTTGTTGGAGATGGTCATTGCCTGGCACTTGTCTGGCGCGAATGTTATTTGCTACTTATCAGCCCAAGCCTGAATGTTGTCCAGGTCTTGCTGCATGTGGGCACGGACTGCTTCATTATCTGAGGGGTTGCGAATGGAACTGAACACATCAGCAAACATCCCCATTTCTGTCCTTATGATGGAGGGAAGGTCATTGATGAAGCAGCTGAAGATGGTTGGGCCTAGGACACTGCAGCGATGTCCTGGAGCTGAAACATAGAAACATGGAAAATAGGAGCAAGAGTCGGCCTTTCGGGCTTGCTCCGCCATTCAAAATGATCATGGCTGATCATCTAACTCAGTACCCTGTTCCCGCTTTTTCCCCATATCCCTTGATCCCTTTAGCATTAAGAAATATATCTATCTCCTTCTTGAATACATCTAATGACTTGGCCTCCACTGCCTTCTGTTGTAGAGAATTCCACAGGTTCACCACCCTCTGAGTGAAGAAATTTCTCCTCATCTCGGTTCTAAATGGCATACCCCGTATCCTGAGACTGTGACCCCTGGTTCTGGACTCCCCAGCCATCGGGAACATCCTCCCTGCATCTAGTCAGTCTAGTCCTGTTAGAATTTTATATGTTTCGATGAAATCACCTCTCATTCTTCTAAACTCTAGTGAATATAGGCCTAGTCGACCCAATCTCTCCTCATACGTCAGTCCTGCCATCCCAGGAATCAGTCTGGAAAACCTTTGTTGCACTCCCTCCATGGCAAGGACATCCTTCCTCAGATAAGGAGACCAAAACTGCACACAATTCTCCAGATGTGGTCTCACCAAGGCCCTGTATAACTGCAGTAAGACATCCCTGCTCCTGTACTCAAATCCTCTTGCAATGAAGGCCAACATACCATTCGCCTTCCTAAATGCTTGCTGCACCTGAATGCTCGCTTTCAGCAACTGGTGTACAAGGACACCCAGGTCTCATTGCACCTCCCCTTTTCCCACTCTATCACCATTCAGATAATAATCTGCCTTTCTGTTTCTGCAACCAAAGTGGATAACCTCACATTTATCCACGTTATACTGCATCTGCCATGTTCTTGCCCACTCACCCGACTTGTCTAAATCACATTGGAGCTTCTTTGAATCCTCCTCACAGCTCACATTCCACCCCAGCTTTGTGTCGTCTGCAAACTTGGAAATGTTACATTTGGTTCCCTCATCCAAATCATTGATTTATATTGTGAATAGCTGGGGCCCAAGCACTGATCCCTGCGGTACCCCACTAGTCACTGCCTGCCAACCGGAAAAAGACCCGTTTATTCCTATTCTCTGTTTCCTGTCTGTCAACCAATTCTCAATCCATGCCAGTATATTCCCCCCAATCCCATGTGCTTTAATTCTGCACACTAACCTCTTGTGTGGGACCTTATCAAAAGCCTTCTGAAAATCCAAATACACCACATTCAGGTAGATAGGTTCTCTCCTATCTATTCTAGTTACATCCTCAAAAAACTCCAGTAGATTTGTTCAGCATGATTTCCCTTTCATAAACCCATGCTGACTTTGCACAATCCCGTTAATGCCCTCCAAGTGTTCTGTTATCATATCTTTTATTATAGACGCTAGCATTTTCCCCACTACTGATGTTAGGCTAACTGGTCTGTAATTCCCTGTTTTTTCTCCCTCCTTTTTTAAAAAGTGGGGTTAGATTTGCCACCCTCTGAGATGATTGGCCTCCAACAACTACTGTCATCTTCCTTTGTGCTAGGTATGACTCGAGCCACTGGAGAGTTTTCCCCCTGATTCCCTTTGACTTCAATTTTACTAGGGTTACTTGGTGCCACACTCAGTCAAATGCTGCCTTGATGTCAAGGGCAGTCACTCTCACCTCATCTCTGTAATTCAGCTCTTTTGTCCATGTTTGGACCAAGGCTGTAATAAGGTCTGGAGCCGAGTGGTCCTGGCAGAACCCAAACTGAGCATCAGTGACCAGGTTATTGGTGAGTAAGTGCCGCTTGATAGCACTGTCGACGACACCTTCCGTCACTTTGCTGATGATTGAGAGTTGACTGATGGGGCGGTAATTGGCCGGATTGGATTTGTCTTGCTTTTTGTGGACAGGACATACCTGGGCAATTTTCCACATTGTTGGGTAGATGCCAGTGTTGTAGCTGTACTGGAACAGCTTGGCTAGAGGCACGGCTAGTTCTGGAGCACAAGTCTTCAACACTACAGCCGGGATGTTGTCGGGGCCCATAGCCTTTGCTGTATCCAGTGCACTCAGCCGTTTCTTGATATCATGTGGAATGAATCGAATTGGCTGAAGACTGGCTTCTGTGATGGTGGGGATATCGGGAGGAGGCTGAGATGGACCATTCACTCCCATTGCCTCCTATTTCATCCTCCCCCACCCCAACCCCCCATGACTAACATAAGAACATACGCTTCAAGAGATCACCTCTTATTCTTCTAATCTCCAGAGAATATAGACCCATTCTACTCAATCTCTCCTCATAGGACAACCCTGTCTTCCCAGGAATCAATCTAGTGAACCTTCGTTGCACCCCCTCTAAGGCAAGTATATCCTTCCTTATGTAAGAAGACCAAAACTGTACACAATACTTCAGATGTGGTCTCACCAGAGCCCTATATAATTGCAGCAAGACCTCCTTACTCTTGTACTCCAACCCCTTCGCAATAAAGGCTAACAGACCATTTGCCTTCCTAATTTCTTGCTGTTCCTGCATGTTAACTTTCTGTGATTCATGTACAAGGACACCCAAATCCCTCTGACTAACCTTAGTGTTGGGGACCTGTTTCCTCTGATCCCCGGTGTTGGAGGTGTCCAGCCGCCCGAAATCCTGCTCCCCGTCCACCTGCTTCCACGTCACTGCTGCTGGGTCCGGGCGGGAGTCAACGTTCACAAATTTAAATGAGTCCGAGGAGTAAAATAGGACTCACGCTAGTGTGGCTGTGCAAGCCTGTCTCTCGCTTCGTCACCCACCACATCTCCACCACACACTCCCAGTTAAAATCGGGGCTTTAGTCTTTTATGTTTTAACATGGTCCATAATGTTTGTTTGCCACTTTGCACTGAGACAAATTTTCCACACAGTCTAGTTCTTTGACCGTGCGAAACATTCAAAATATTCAGTACCGTGCAACTATAAATGAAATGTCAATTAAAGTACTTAAGAACTTTATTACCTTTGCACTAAATATTTGCTGCCTGTTGTGATTTGCTAAATATCCTACAGTAGACCACTATAGAGATCTGGGGACACATCTCAGATTCAGTTCACAGAGTTTCATTTGCACCAGGTTTGGTTGAATGGGGTTTCACTATTTTACAAGTCACAAGAATGCTGACTTTGTGACTTTCTGTTTCTATCCCTGGATTGTCCCTAATGTACCCCTTCCCCTGACGAGCCACAAGTCACTGGATCATAATTCCTGAGTGAGGTGAGACTGCTGCTGAATGTCTGATCTGAGCTTTTGAAAAAGTACCAATTTTTTTTTTTTAAAAAGAGATAATAAAACAGAAGAATAAAATAATTAAATAAAGGTTAAAAAAAGGCCCAAAATGAAAAGTAACAAACTGAGGAAATAGAAAACAAAAGAGGAAAGCAAGTGCGTGAAAGACAAATATGATGGGAAAGAAAATAATGAAATAAAATAGAAATTATGTGTGAGAAGAAATAATGATTAAGAAAGTGCAGGCAAAGAGGGATTGGGTGACTACCAGATGGACAAGGAGGATCAGGCAGGTAGTGCAGAAGCCGCCTGAGGGCATCTTGCTCTCTAACGGGTACTCAGTTCTGAATACTGGTGGGAGAGAGGGTTCCTCTGGGGAGTGCAGCCAGAGCCAAGACCATAGCACCATGGGTGGCTCAGCTGTACGGGGGGGAGGAGAAAGGTGAAGAGAGCGATAGTGATCGGGGATCCTATAGTTAGGGGAGCAGACAGGCGTTTCTGCAGCTGCAGACGTGATTCCAGGATGGTATGTTGTCTCCCTCGTGCCAGGGACAAGGATGTCACTGAGCGGCTGCAGAACATTCTGGGGTGGGGTGGGGGGTGGAGGGTGAACAGCCAAAGGCCGTGGTCCATATTGGTGCCAACGACATAGGAAGAAAGAAGGATGAGGCCCTGGAGGCAGATTTTAAGGAGTTAGGAAAGAGATTAAGAAGCAGGACCTCAAAGGTAGTAATCTCCGGATTACTCCCAGTGCCATGCGCTCGCGGATATAGAAATAGGAGGACAGAGCAGATGAATGCGTGGCTGGAGAGATGGTGCAGGAGGCAGGGCTTTAGATTCGTGGGGCATTGGGACCAGATCTGGGGGAGGTGGGACCTGTACAGGCCGGATCAGTTGCACCTCAACGGAGCTGGGACCAATGTCCTCGCGGGGAGGATCGCTATTGTTGGGGGGGTGGTGTTTAAACTAGTTTGGCAGGGGGATGGGCACCAGGATGTAGCATTGGAAAGGAGAAACAAGGTGCACAAAGGATTGGGTGAGAAAGATGGCGCTAGAGCAAGAAATAGTATGGTAGTAGATGGGACCAAAACAAGAGTTCAAGAAAGTCTCAGATAGATTTACAGTGTATGTGTGTAAACGCACGAAGCGTGTTAAACAAGGTTGGTGAGCTGCAGGCACAATTAGCCACATGGGAATAGGATGTTGTGGCGATAACGGAGACCTGGCTCAAAAAAGGGCAGGATTGGGTACTAAATATTCCTGGATACAAGGTGTTCACGAAAGATAGGAAAGGAAAGTAGGGGGGTGGGTGGTGGCAGTATTGATTAAGGAGAATATTGCAGTGCTGGAGAGAGAGGATGTCCTGGAGGGGTCAAGGACAGAATCTATTTGGTTAGAGTTAAGAAACAATAGAGGTGCCATTACACTACTGGGGGTATTCTATAGGCCACCAACTAATGGGAAGGAGATAGAGGAGCAAATTTGCAGGGAAATTACAGAGAGGTGCAAAAGCTATAGAGTAGTGATAACGGGGGACTTCCAACTATCCTAATATAGACTGGGATAGTAATAATATAAGGGGCAAAGAGGGGGAGGAATTTTTGAAGTGCATTCAGGAGAACTTTCTTGACCAGTACATTTCCAGCCCAACGAGGAAGGAGGCATTGCTGGACTTGGTTCTCGGGACTGAGGCGGGCCAAGTGGAGCAAGTGTCAGTGGGGGAACATTTAGGGAATAGCAATCATAGTATCATAAGTTTTAGTATAGCTATGGAAAAGGATGTGGACCATTCTAAAGTAAAAATACTTAATTGGAGGAGGGCCAATTTCAACGGGATGAGAGCTGATCTGGCCGGGGTAAATTGGAATCAAAGATTGGCAGGCAAAACTGTAATTGAACAATGGGCGGCCTTTAAGGAGGAGATGGTTCAGGTACAGTCTAGGCACATTCCCACGAGGGAGAAAGATAGGGCAACTAAAGCCAGAGCTCCCTAGATTTCAAAAAAGATAGAGAATAAGATGAAGCAGAAAAAAGGGGCATATGACAGATGTCAGGTTGATAACACAAGTGAGAACCAGGCTGAATATAGAAAGTTCAGAGGGGAAGTGAAAAAGGAAATAAGAGGGGCAAAGTATGAGAATAGACTGGAGGCAAACATAAAAGGAAATCCAAAAGTCTTCTATAGGCATGTAAACGGGTAGTGAGGAGGGGTGGGGCCAATCAGGGACCAAAAAGGAGATCCACTGATGGAAGTAGAGGGCATGGCTGAGGTACTAAATGAGTCCTTTGCATCTGTCTTTATCAAGGAAGAAGATGCTGCCGGAGTCCCAGTAAAGGATGATGTAGTTGAGATACTGGATGGGCTAAAAATTGATAAAGAGGAGGTACTAGAAAGGCTAGCTGTACTTAAAGTCGATAAGTCACCCGGTCCGGATGGGATGCTGAGGGAAGTATGGATGGAAATTGCGGAGGTACGAGCCATAATCTTCCAAACTTCCTTGGATACGGGGGTGGTGCCAGAGGACTGGAGAATTGCAAATGTTACACCCTTAAAAAAGGCTGTAAAGATAAACCCAACAACTATAGTCCAGTCAGTTTAACCTCAGTGGTGGGGAAACTTTTAGAAACGATAATCCGGGACAGAATTAGCAGTCAGTTGGACAAGTGTGCATTGATTAGGGAAAGCCAGCACGGATTTGTTAAAGGCAAATTGTGTATAATTAACTTGATGGAGCTTTTGATGAGGTAAGAGACAGGGTCGATGAGGGCAATGCGGTTGATGTGATGTATATGGACTTTCAGAAGGCGTTTGATAAAGTGCTGCATAATTGGCTTTTCATCAAAGTTGAAACCTATGGAATAAAAGGGGCAGTAGCAGCATGGATACAAAATTAGCTGAGTAACAGGAAGCAGAGAGCAGTGGTGAACAGTTGTTTTTCGGACTGGAGGGAGGTGTACAGTGGTGTTCCCCAGGGGTCAGTGCTGGGACCACTGCTTTTCTTGATATATATTAATGACTTGGACTTGGCTGGACAGAGCACAATTTCCAAGTTTGCAGGTGACACAAAATTTGGAAGCGTAGTAAACAGTGAGGAGGATAGTGATAGACTTCAAGAGGATATAGACAGGCTGGTGAAATGGGTGGACACATGGCAGATGAAATTTAACCTAGAGAAATGCGAAATGTTACATTTCTGCAAGAATAAAAGAAGATACAATATAAACTAGAGAGCACAATTCTAAAAGGGGTACAGGAACAGAGAGAGCTGAAGGTGTATGTGCACAAGTCGTTAAAAGTGGCAGGGCAGGTTGAGAAAGTGGTTAAAAAAGCATACAGGATCCTGGGCTTTATTTTTTTATTCATTCATGGGATGTGGGCGAGGCCAGCATTTATTGCTCATCCCTAATTGCTCTTGAGAAGGTGGTGGTGAACCGCCATCTTGAAACACTGCAGTCCGTGTGGTGACGGTTCTCCCACAGTGCTGTTAGGTAGGGAGTTCCAGGATTTTGACCCAGCGACGATGAAGGAACGGCAATATATTTCCAAGTCGGGATGGTGTGTTACTTGGAGGGGAATGTGCAGGTGGTATTGTTCCCATGTGCCTGCTGCCCTTGTCTTTCCAAGTGGTAGAGGTCGCGGGTTTGGGAGGTGCTGTCAAAGAAGCCTTGGCGAGTTGCTGCAGTGCATCCTGTGGATGGTACACACTGCAGCCACAGTGCACCGGTGGTGAAGGGAGTGAATGTTTAGGGTGGTGGATGGGGTGCCAATCAAGCGGGCTGCTTTGTCCTGGATCATGTTGAGCTTCTTGAGTGTTGTTGGAGCTGCACTCATCCAGTCAAGTGGAGAGTATTCGATCACACTCCTGACTTGTGCCTTGTAGATAGTGGAAAGGCTTTGGGGAGTCAGGAGGTGAGTCACTCGCCGCAGAATACCCAGCCTCTGACCTGCTCTTGTAACCACAGTAATTATATGGCTGGTCCAGTTAAGTTTCTGGTCAATGGTGACCCCAGGATGTTGATGGTGGGGGATTGGCCGATGGTAATGCCGTTGAATGTCAAGGGGAGGTGGTTAAACTCTCTCTTGTTGGAGATGGTCATTGCCTGGCACTTGTCTGGCGCGAATGTTACTTGCCACTTATGAGCTCAAGCCTGGATGTTGTCTAGGTCTTGCTGTATGCGGGCACGGACAGCTTCATTATCTGAGGGGTTGCAAATGGAACTGAGCACTGTGCAATCATCAGCGATCTTCCCCGTTTCTGACCTTATGATGGAGGGAAGGTCATTGATGAAGCAGCTGAAGATGGTTTCTCCTAGGACACTGCCCTGAGGAACTCCTACAGCAATGTCCTGGGGCTGAGATGATTGGCATCCAACAACCACTACCATTGTCCTTTGTGCTAGGTATGACTCCAGCCACTGGAGAGTTTTCCCCCTGATTCCGATTGACTTCAATTTTACTCGGGCTCCTTGGTGCCACACTTGATCAAATGCTGCCTTGATGTCAAGGGCAGTCACTCTTACCTCACCTCTGGAATTCAGCTCTTTTGTCCATGTTTGGACCAAGGCTGTAATGAGGTCTGGATCTGAGTGGTCCTGGCGGAACCCAAACTGAGCATCGGTGAACAGGTTATTGGTGAGTAAGTGCTGCTTGATAGCACTGTCGACGACACCTTCCATCACATTGCTGATGATTGAGAGTAGACTGATGGGGCGGTAATTGGCCAGATTGGATTTGTCCTGCTTTTTGTGGACAGGACATACCTGGACAATTTTCCACATTGTCGGGTAGATGCCAGTGTTGTAGCTGTACTGGAACAGTTTGGCTAGAGGCACAGCCAGTTCTGGAGCACAAGTCTTCAACACTACAGCCGGGATGTTGTTGGGGCCCATAGCCTTTGCTGTATCCAGTGCATTCAGCCGTTTCTTGATATCACGTGGAGTGAATCGAATTGGCTGAAGACTGGCTTCTGTGATGGTGGAGATAGCGGGAGGAGGCCGAGATGGATCATCTACTCAGCATTTCTGGCTGAAGATGGTTGCTTCTCTTGTCTTTTCCACTCACGTGCTGGACTCTGCCATCATTGAGGATGAGGATGTTTGCAGAGCCTCCTCCTCCCGTTAGTTATTTAATTGTCCACCACCATTCACGACTGGATGTGGCAGGACTGCAGAGCTTTGATCTGATCCGTTGGTTGTGGAATCGCTTAGCTCTGTCTATAGCATGTTGCTTCCGCTGTTTAGCGCGCATGTAGTCCTGAGTTGTAGCTTCACCAGGTTGGCACCTCATTTTTAGGTACGCCTGGTGCTGCTCCTGGCATGTTCTTCTACACTCCTCATTGAACCAGGGTTGATCCTCTGGCTTGTTGGTAATGGTAGAGTGAGGAATATGCCGGGCCATGAGGTTACAGATTGTGCTGGAATACAATTCTGCTGCTGCTGATGGCCCACAGCGCCTCATGGATGCCCATTTTTGAGCTGCTAGATCTGTTATGAATCTGAATAAATAGGGGCATAGAGTACAAAAGCAAGGAAGTCATGTTTAACCTTTATAAAACACTGGTTCGACCACAGCTAGAGTTTTGTGTCCAGTCCTGGGCACCGCACTTTAGGAAAGATGTGCAGGCCTTAGAGAGGATGCAGAAAGGATTTACTGGAATGATTCCAGGGATGAGGGACTTTAATTACGTGGATAGACTGGAGAAACTGGGGTTGTTCTCCTTGGAACAGAGAAGGTTGAGAGGAGATTTGATTGAGGTATTTAAAATCATGTTGGGTGTAGACAGAATAGATAGTGAGAAACTGTTCCTATTGGCAGAAGAGTCAAGAACCAAAGGACATAGATTTAAGGTGATTGGCAAAAGAACCAAAGGTGACATGGGGAAAAACTTTTTTATGCAGCGAGTGGTTAGGACCTGGAATGCACTGGCCGAGGGCGTGGTCGAGGCAGATTCAATTGTGGCTTTCACATGGGAACTGGACAAGTATTTGAATGGAAAAGAAATTGCAGGGCTCCGGGGAAAGGGCGGGGGAGTGGGACTAGCTGGATTGCTCGTGCATAGAGCTGGCACGGACTCGATGGGCCGAATGGCCTCCTTGCATGCTGTAACTGTTCTATAATTCTTTGATTCTATGAAGAACAAAATTAAAAATATGGACCTCAATGTGAACCTGCTCGACTCACCACCCTGCTTCAACCTGCATCAATGGAATCCACCACATCACGCTGCTGATTTTGGCTCGTGGTAAACTTTGAGACACTCTCACATGTTCTGCACAGAACCCTATTTTATGACCAAATTTTGCTTAGAGGGCACAAAATACAGCTGCAAAAAGATGCTATGCTCTGCTTTCCTTAGCTGTTGTGTAACTTCATGTTGCTTTGTCTACCTCTCCCCAGCACCATTTTAACTTCCCACAATGACATGAATTTGGATCTCAGATACCGTTGGTATAGGGCAGAGTTTGATCTCTTATCACAGGCTTCTCTACAGTTGTGTAGTAATTAAATTCAAACTGTAGGACGGCTTTGACATTTGGCAAAGTGTCACATGGATTATTGGGCCTAACACATTACAACACAGCATTTCCAGCTTGGCTTTGAACTAGTATAAATGTATTGATTTTAACTAAATGTTACTACAAAGTACACTGTACAATCTTGTGTACATAATACTGCGTGAAATTGGAAAATACCCAATCTCCAAACAGATACCATTTCCAGTTGATAGAAGTTGCACAGTCGTTTAACTGCGCAGGCAGGTGGTGGAGGTAAGAAGAGCCGTGACAACTAATACCACAGTGATAGATGTGGATAGGCACATCGAAACAGCCCCTCGAGCCTGTTTCCCCGTTCACTGAGTTCATGGTTGATCTGCATCTTAACTCCGTTTACCTGCCTTGGTTCTGTATCCCTTAATATCCTTAACCAATAAAAATCTATTTTGAAATTTTCAATTGACCCTAGCCTCAACAGCTTTTTGGGTGAGAGAGTTCCAGATTTGCACTACCCTTTGTGTACAGAAGTGCTTCCTGACATCACCCCTGAACGACCTAGCTCTAATTTTAAGGATGTATGGACACAGGTCAGCCATGATCTCATTGAATGGCGGAACAGGCTCGAGGAGCTGAATGGCCTACGGAAGTACGGGTTTCCCAGACATCCTTACGATTTTGACGTAAGGACGTCTTTTATATTTTTTTAACGTTTTCCTGCCCGACAGACCAGCCTGATTTTCACGTGAACAGGTAAGTGTTAGATTGGCGGGGGGGGCGGGGTGGGTCACCGGGTGGTGGGGGGGCTCAGTCATCGGAGGTCATGGGGGGGTGTCATTGAGGGTGGTTGGGGTTTCAGTCATCGGGCGGGGGCTCGGGGGGTTCAGTCATGGGGGGGGTCAGGGGGGTTCAGTCATTGGGGGGCTCAGTCATCGGAAGTCGGTCATCGGTGGGGTCGGGGGTGTTCAATCATTGGAGCATTCAGTCATCAGGGGGTTCAGGGGTTCAGTCACGGGGTTAGTCTTCAGGATGGGTTCAGTCATCGGGGGGAGTCAGTCATCAGGGGAGTTGGGGGGGGTCCAGTCATTGGGAGGGTTGGGGGGCTCAGTCATTGGGTGGGTCAGGGATCATCGAGGGGGTCGGAGATCCTGGGGGTGCGGATCAAAGAACGTTGGGGGGTCGGAGATCGTGGGTGGGAGGGATCGGAGATCGTGGCGGGGGGGTCGCTGCAGGTAGGCTTGTTGGGCCTGGGGGAAGCACTCCTGCTCCTCTGGGCCCACATACTGTGCCAGAAAGATACTTACCTGCAGTTTCGGGCCTTCTCACCTCCTCTCACGTGGGGTGAAGTAGAAGGCCCAGGAATCCCGACCCCCAGGGGTTAAAAACAAAAAATCTGTCAAAATGGAGGCCCATGCCCTCCTTGAAAGCTTTTACTGACCGACCCGCCTCCGTAGAGCAGGTTGGTTGCCTGCACCTCGTCCTGCCTCCGTGAAAACTGGAAGTGGGCAGGTTGAGGGCGGTTTGAGATATTTAAAATTTTTACTGCCTCCCCCCTCCCCAACCCACCCGTTTTTCCCATTTAAAATTATGCCCCTGATGTCATGTGCAGACCTGTAACATCTTCACATATAACTCTAGATTCTGTGTGTGGACTGGAGGTCTGTGAAGTTTGATAACTTCAGGGAAGACACAAGCTTGATTAGCAGCACAGAACATGTTAGGAGGTGCTAATTAAATTCATGTGGCTAAAGTCATGCTCACACTTGGCCATAGAGCAAGGTATCATCTTTGCACAATTAATTAATGGCACAAGTTCCTTGGGGCAAGTCGAATCGTCACCATCTTTGAAATTGTGATAGGTATTTCTTTTAATTATTCATGGTGCAGTTTAAAACTTTTTGCACAGCGATTTGCCTTGTTCCTCACCATAATCAGGCAACATATCTGCTGGCCGGATAAGAGTTATCTTACCAACAACAGACTTGTATTCATTTGATGTTTACAGTCCTTATGGTTTTCTTGTCTTGTGACCAATGATCACGTTCCCATGTGGTTTATCAAGCTGAAAAGAAATAACTTGTGGTTGAAGATAACATGCTTTCTATTAGAGACCAAAGAGGCAATTTGCAGCTGACTTCATTGGGCTGTAGCTTTTGCTGCCAGTTTCCTTGTACCTGGTTTCATCTTCATAGTTTTCAAAGATGATGCTAAACTCTAATACCATTGTCTAAAGTCTAATGACAGCCATGGTCAGACTGATGCCAATGACTACAAGTGTATTGCTGTCCAACTCATGAGGATGTCTTTAGAGTGCAGAGAGCTTACATTGGTCGCATCAGTTTTTGTAAGGATTCTGACTTAGTCCCTCACGAAGAAGCTGGAATCATTGGAATATGTGGCCAAATGTTTGATTTTATCTGGTATGTGTACTCCACCTTCAAGATGTATATAAGGGTAGATGGGAGACATATCTGTCTCAAAGGAGTGAGGCAAGGTTGTCCATCCATCTTGCATAGAATTACATAGATTCCATCGAATTTACAGCACAGAAACAGACCATTTGGCTCAACTGGTCTATGCCAGTGTTTATGCTCCACACGAGCCTCCTCCCACTGTACTTCATCTAACCCTATCAGCATATCCTTCTATTCCTTTCTCCCTCATGTACTTATCTGGTTTACCCTTAAATGCATCTATGCTATTCGCTTCAACTACTCCATTTGGTAGCAAGTTCCACATTCTAACCATTCTCTGGGTAAAGAAGTATGTCCTGAATTCCTTATTGGATCTTTTAGTGACTATCTTATATTTATGACCCCTAGTTTTGGACTCCCCCAGAAGTGGAAACATCTTCTCTAGGTCTACCCTATCAAACCCCTTCATAATTTTAAAGACCTCTATTTGGTCACCCATCAGCCTTCTCTTTTCTAGAGAAAAGAGCCCCAGCCTGTTCAATCTTTCTTGATAGTTATAACCTCAGTTCTGGTATCATCCTTGTAAATCTTTTTTGCACCTTCTGCAGTGCTTCTATATCCTTTTTATAATATGGAGACATATTATTTGATGGCTTCCTTAATGGTGTGTTGGATGGCATCATAAAGGGTGGATTTGGAGTGTTAATTCCAGGCATTGCAGAAAATATTGTAATACTTTTTGCAAATGATATTGTGTTGCTGACAGACTCACCTGGTATCAAGTACACTCTATTCACCATCTTGAACAAGTGACCAGCCAGCCATCAGGATGTCCCAATGGGATTTATAACCAATTAATTACTTTGAGTGCAGTCATTTTTGTTAGATCGACAAACACAGCTGCCAATTTGGATGAAACCAAGTCCTAGAAACAGCAAATTAATGAAAGACTAGATAATCTGTTTTGTTGGTTGAGGAAGTATCACTTGCCAAGACATTGGGAGAACTCCCTGCTTCTCTTTCTATGTGATCATGGGTTCTTTTATGTCCACCTGAATAAGCAGACAGATATCTCATCAAAAAGACGACACCTCTGACAATGCAACACTTCCTCAGTACTGCACTAGATTACATGCTCAAGCCTGTATTGGGGCTTGAATGCACAACCTCCTGACACAAAGGTGAGAAAACTATCAACTGAGCCAAGCTGATGGCCTTTCATGGTCCATGAGAGGATCTCTCATGTATTATTGGAAGATTCAAAGAGCATCTGTTCCAATTGTTCATTCAGAACATTAGGTGGGCCTTTTTATTGATGACAACTCAACTGGTACTGCACTGAGAAAGGCCGAATGGATCAAAATTTAATAGATCAATGTTGTTCAACAGAAATCACTGACTAGCCACAAGTGTGGCTGCAGTGTCACTGTTTTAGCCGCATGCACTACTTTTAGCAGAAAAGCCCTTGTATACTCACACAGTATAAGTTAATATACTTCACATGTCTATATTTACTTAACAAACATCTACCAACATCCAATATCCAAGGAAGTAAAGCACTCAACGATCAAAAAACACTTGCACACTCTGCTTTTAGTCTTGCCATTTCACCAACAAACACACAAAAAGGTTAAAGTACAGATGAATAAGCCGTGTGATTGATTATTGAGATCGCATGCCTGACGACGGTGTCTATTACTCATTTTCTATTTACTAATCAGAAATGCAATTCACCACATCTGGATTCCAAATTTTCCACATGTGGCTTGTGGCTAACGTATTGGACAACACTAATAGATGGTATTGAAATGTAAAACACAGTTAATAATGTTAATGAAGCTGAGGGAAGGACATAAACTTGCAGTACATTCTGATAAAGAAGTGTGGTACTAATCCTCATACATTTGGATAAATCACTATTGTAGCATAATAATACATAACAATTGCATTAAAGTTATCTCTGCATTTACTGTGCTTAAGAATTTATATGTTGGACTCCTAAAAATGTTTGACTCTTGAAATTTGTCCATCAGAAGCTGAGTATTAGAATAAAACAATGAAACTTGCCAATTGTCCTGCCATCTTGGATCACAATTTATTATCTTACAACATCAAAACACCAAACCATTTCATGTTTGTTTTTTAATATTACCCCAATATATATTTCATAATACTGGCCATTTGATGTTATCTTGATTTTCTAAAATAACTATTCTGCAATTACAGCGATATCTTTCCACATCCAGCCAATCGTTATATTTAACCCCGTGAATACAATAACATAGCAATATCTTTAACTATGGAGTTAATACTGTCACTCCTTCAGTTTTGTACCATGTCTTTTTCTCCTTTTGATTTTATCTAATTTGACTCATCTCTCCTATTTGTTTTTATAAAACCATGACAGGGGAACTGAGTCCTGCAGTAGGTTACACAATGGGACTTGGATTCAAATCCAGCCCATTTTGATAGGAAGAAAGTCTCCTGTATTTGCTGATTGTAAGCACTCTTTGTCTCATTCCAGTTCCTAGGAGGAGCATGTGTGCGGTCCCACAGTACGAACAGGATAATTGGCATGGAAAATGGAAAAGGATCTTACTGGTGCGGTAGGGAGTGCTGTTCTGAGGGGCAGAGTAAAAAGGAATTTGACTTTGCATGTAATTGGCCTGGGGAGTGCTTAATCCTGAGCATCCAGGGTCAGCATCAAGCACTCCCCAGATCCGTTACATGCAAAGGTCAAATTCCTTTCTACTCTACCCTCAGGCGAACTCCCCATAACCATTATTTCTTAATTTCACCTCTATTACTTTCCTGCATTTCAGCCTTGACGATGTCTTGCAGAGTGAGCCCTGGCTGTTTTTAAATTTCCTTATTGTGTGCCACTACATAAAGCCACATTGCTACGGCAGAGTAGGCAGCCATGTCATATTTTATAATTGCTGAAGGAAAGTGACACACAAGTGAGTTGCTAGGAAAATGGGCGAGAAAGAACACCAAAATAGTTGAGATGTGATGAGATTAAAGCGTTTACTTTGTTAAAGAATGAAAACTCGGAATTGTGGTCATTTCAAATGATGCAATTGAATAAATTTTCTTTGTCTTTTCCTGGATGCTGCTTTTGATTAAGGTTATTGATATCTCAGTGACTGATTATCTCATTAGTAAAACAGCTTCACTTTGCTTTACTTGAAAACTTGGAAGCATATCAGATGTTAGTTTACAGCTGTTCCGCTCTTTCCTAATTAATCTCCATCAGTCAGGCCACATGATGCCCATCTCATTTGGATTATTCCATTGTCTGATTGATTGCTGGTTTTGAAGCTTAAGTTCACTCAGTAACGATCCAAATTAAATCCTTTTTTTGGATAGAACTTTAACCCTCATGCTGATCCTTTCATCAACAAAAAAATCCGAGCGACATGTCCCTTTTTCGCGAGCTGGCAATTGTTCATTCAGGAATGCAGATCGTGGCAGCTGGGAGTGACTCATCTCTCCATGTTATTCAAGCATTGACAATGATATCGAACACACGTGAGCTTCATTAATGATTATAACAAACAGTGTTTGGAAAAATAATTATGATGAGCACTGAACTCCATTATGAATAGAGGAGAATGCTGTGTATACAGGTTTCACAGACAGGCCGTTACCAATAAAAAAAAGTCTTGATGACACATTTTGCATTTCTGTTGGTTGCTTATTTTACTGACATTCTTGCACTTTATCCTCGTTAGCACAGCTGAAAGATATAAAGGTCTATATACCATTAGCTAGTAGCTGTAAATATCCCATTGGGGATGGTGGGCCGGATGGAATCGTGTGTGCTAATATAATTTGCATGTAGAGATTTTTTTTTAATTGACAAACTGAACTGAACAGACAAAGCTGAACATGCAGAACAGCACCGAGCAGGAGAGAGGATGAAATAAATTAACAGTAGCTAGGAAACACCAAGCTTAGGGTTTAAAAGCCTGTGAGGTATAGTTACATTATTTACAAAGAATAGTCAGTATTAATGTCATAAAGTAGTTCTTTAAGTCCTGTACAAGTAATTTTTTTTGTCATTTAATTGAAGTCAACAACAACTTGCATTTAGATAGCGCCTTTAATGTTATAAAACGTCCCCCAGTTTTCCTAATACTGAGTTGGAGGAAATTTTTGCTCATCCAGTACTGGATGTTGGACAAACAGTGTGACAAATGAGAAACAGTAGAGGGGTCGAGGGAGGTGGTGAGGTGGTTGTGAGGTAGAGCTGGGTATCATCAGCGTACATGTGGAACCTGATATTGTGTTTTTGGATGATGTCACCGAGGGGCAGCATGTAGATGAAAAATAGGAGGGGGCCAAGGATAGATCCTTGGGGGATTTCAGAGGTAACGGTGTGGGAGCGGGAAGAGAAGCCATTGCATGTGATTCTCTGGCCACAATCGGATAGATGATAATGGAACTAGGCGAGCACAGTCCCACCCAGCTGGATGACGGAGGAGAGGTGTTGGAGGAGGATGGTGTGGTCAACAGTGTCAAAGACTGCAGACAGGTCGAGAAGGATGAGGAGGGATAGTTTACCATGGTCACAGTCACATAGGATGTAATTTGTGACTTTGACAAGGGCCGTTTCAGTACTGTGGCAGGGGCGGAAACCTGATTGGAGGGATTCAAACATAGAATTGCGGGAAAGATGGGCAAGGATTTGGGAGGCGACGACACTATCAAGGACTTTGGAATGGAAATGGAGGTTGGAGATGGGGTGGTAGTTTGCAAGGTCAGAGGGGTCAAGGGTGGGTTTTTTGAGGGGGGGTGATGACGGCAGATTTGAAGGGGAGGAGAACAGTACCTGAGACTCCATGCTGGCTCTCGCTGATCAGTTCATATTTGTCCAAATGCTCAGTCATTCTATCCCTAATAACAGATCCTAGTAACTTCCGCACAACTGACTTTAGACTAATAGTCCTATAATATCCAAATTTATCTCTCCTACCCTTCTTAAATAATGGAGTGACATTGGCAGTTTTCCAATCCAAGGGAACAATTCCTGAATCAAGAGAGTTTTGGAAACATATCTTGTAATTATTAAAACAAAAAGTATTAAAAACAACTTTTCAGCTGATGACTACTGTGTATAAATCAAAAGCAAAATACTGCAGATGCTGGAAATCTGAAATAAAAACAGGAAATGTTGGAGAAGCTCAGCAAGTGAGGCAGCATCTGTGGAGAAAGAAACAGAATTAACGTTTCAGGTCGAAGGCCTTTCGTCAGAACTGGAAGATGTTAAAAGAGTTAAAGTTTTTAAGCAAGTACAGAGGGAAAGGGGGGAGGGCGGGGAGGGGAGGAAAGAACAAAAGGGAAGGTCTGTGATAGGGTGGAGGGCACGAGTGATTAAATGACAAAAGGGATGATGGTGCAAGGCAAGGAGGGTGGTAATGGGACAGGTAAAGAAACAAAAGATTGGTCAGGAGTAGCTGTAAATGGCAGCAGCAGAACCATTACCAGCACTTGCTGTCTGAAAAAATGGGAGCAGTGATTATGATCTGAAGTTATTGAAATCAATGTTGAGTCCGGAAGGTTGTAAAGTGCCTAAATGAAAGATGAGGTGGTGTTCCTCGAGCTTCCATTGGGCTTCATTGGAACAATACAAGAGGCCGAGACAGAGAGATCAGAGTGGGAGTGGGTCGGGGAATTAAAATGGCGAGCGACCGGCAGGTCAGGGTCACGCTTATGGACAGAGTGGAGGTGTTCAGCAAAGCGATCACCCAGTCTTCAATTGGTCTCCCCAGTGTAGTGGAGACCACATTGTGAGCAGCGAATACAGTATACTAAATTGAAAGAAGTACAAGTAAACCATTGTTTAACCTGGAAGGAGTGTTTGAGTCCCTGGACGGTGGGAAGGGAGGAGGTGAAAGGGCAGGTGTTGCAGCTCCTGCGCTCGCACGGGAAGGTGCCGTGTGGAGGGGACCGGGTGTTGGAAGAGTGGACTGGGGCATCGCGGAGGGAGTGATCCCTTCGGAATGCTGAAAAAGGAGATGGTGGGATCGCGCTGGAGGTGACGGAAAAGGCGGAGGATGATATGTTGAACGTGGAGGCTGGTGGGGTGGAAGGTGAGGACAAGGGGGACCCTATCATGGTTCTGGGAGGGAGGGGAAGGGGTGAGGGCAGAAGTGCGGGAAATAGGACGGACACAATCGAGGCCTTGTCAACTACAGTGGAGGGGAATCCTCGGTTGAGGAGAAAGGAAGACATGTCAGAAGCACTGGCGTGGGAGGCATTATACTGTGTATAATGTGCTTAATTCAACTTAATTAAATTCAGCATTGCAAATATAAGCGGGACACTACAATTCCCATAAACCCCTGCAGCTATTTTGTTCAAGCTCCTCGTTATGCTGCTGCCTTGCTGATTTTTTCATTAAACACAAAGACAATTATCTCATAGTTGGTGAAAATCTGTGAGGCCGTCTCAAGACATTTCACCGCTGTCATTTTTGCTGAGGTTCGAGATGGCACGCTGCCATTTTGATTTTCGTCAGACAAAATAAAACTTCAGGAGGGGAGACATCTGTCAGCTAAGCAGCGTAGCTGGATAATTTGCTGAATATTTACAGCATTTTCTTGAGTTAGATGGAGAGTGCCCTGCTTCACCATTTTGAGGGGAACACTGCTGCAGATTGTTTGTGTGCTGCAAGGTGCAAAGAAAAGGAGCATTTGAAGCAGTGATGACTGTTTACCAATGTTATGATTGTGCATCTTCTGAAATATTGATGCATTTCGAGGATAATGAGAACTATAGCTCAGCTGCAGCTTATGTTATTGATGAGCTAAATTTCTCCACTGGCCTCATAAAAAAGACAGTGACTTCAAACTTAATTACTTTGAGTCAGTGTCACAAATAGGTCGAGCGCCAGAACTAATATTCAGATCTACTGCATAAATCACGTTACACAAGGCATGTGTATTAATGGATCACACTACGACCCGAATAAAATTGCTGAACGATCAAATGTGAATCCAGTTAGCTTATTCGTGGGGTAAGGGATTTGGGTGATGCTTGATTGCACGTTCCCCAGTAATGAGGGGATTGAGAATAGTTAACTGGATTATTGCCAGTTTCTTTGCGTGTTTGTTTGGAATCTAAAAGATGGCACTTTGCCTACACTGGATAGTTCAATAAAGATCTAGAGACATTCTTTTTTCTACAAGTGGATTGTCTGTATCTCTCCACAGTAGTCGAAGCTCCATTAATAGAATGGGGGAGAAATCCATGTGCTGATAAATGGCCTTGCACATTAAGATGAATAGCAATGCTAATCTCGCTATATTGACAATAATTCAGTGAACATAGCATGATTGAAATGATTCCTCCTCGCCATGCCAAAGGCCATTTCTTCAACAGATAAAATTGTCTCTTATTATATTAATAGAGGCCTTAGCGTGCATGAACAGATAAAGGCGAGACTCTTCTGCCAATCTACGTAAGTTGCTTTGAGTGGAAATTTCCTGACTCAGGGTAGACAAAGCCATTTTGTTACTTTAAATGACTGGCTACCAGCCACAGTTACACTGATAAGCACAAACAGTAATAGTGCATGTACCAATTGGAGAAAGGTGACCATTTGTATCAGGACTTTACACTTGTTCAGGCATTCATGCTGCCACTGATCCACTAGCACAGAGGGTTCTGTAGTGCACAGCGAGGGTCAAAAAGATTGCCACTTTACAGTCATTTTACATCGGTAAATTATCAAGAACTTGATCTAAAAGTCAACATTGAGAGATCTTGAGCACTAAGTTAGAAGCTACTGAAAAATTAAATTTGTAACATTTTTTGTTTTAAGAATTACAAGATATGTTTCCAAAATTCTCTCAATTCAGGAATTGGCCCCTTGGATTGGAAAACTGCCAACGTCACTCCAATTTAAGAAGGGTAGGAGAGATAAATTCAGATATTATAGGCCTATTAGTCTAACATCAGTTGTGGGGAAGTTACTAGAATCTGTTATTAAGGACAGAGTGACTGAGCATTTGGACAAATATGAGCTGATCAGAGAGAGCCAGCATGGATTTGTAAAGGGTAAATCATGTCTAACGAACCCAGTTGAATTTTTTGAGGAGATAACTAACGTGGTAAATAAGGGAATATCTATGGATATTATTCATATGGACTTCTAGAAGGCATTCGGCAAGGTTTCTCATTAGACACTGTTAACAAACATTTACCTGAGGAAGGAGGAAGTCTCCGAAAGCTTGTGAATTTAAAATAAAATTGCTGGACTATAACTTGGTGTTGTAAAATTGTTTACAATTGTCAACCCCAGTCCATCACCGGCATCTCCACATCAACAAAAATGTGAGCACATGAAATTGCAGGCAACCTATTAGTTTGGATAGGGAATTGGTTAGGAAGTAGGAGTCAGTGGGCGCTAAATTGGGCCGTGTACCGCCCGTTGTTTCGGCGCTACGCAGCCTCTCGAACATCCAAGATGGTGTCTTGGCTGCGCACGCATGTTTCCAGCGTGACGTGCACTGGATGCCATCTTGGTATTGGAATTAGCGCATGCGCAAATACTGAACGCCAGAAACATGTAAAGTAGGGAGAAAATACGTGCCATCAGTGTGCAATGCTGATTTAAAGTGATAGACACCTTTTTGGACCTCAATGCTTAACTCAACTCACAGTATTAACCACGCACACCTGAACATGTATTAGAGTGCCTAGAGGAACCCCCCCACCAGCGCTATTTAAAGGGACCATGCAGGATTTACAGGTTAGTTGCTGGATTATTGCGTCTGGCTGCTGGTGGAATAGGAAGTGTTTTTTTGAAGCTCCCTATACTTACTGAGAGTTCCTAGACTACATTTGAGAGTGGTTTGGCAGGTACTGCCTTACAGGTTGGAAAGTTACAACCGTGGTTGAACAACATTCCTGGCAACCAGGGGCGGTCTGCTAGGGCTCCCGCTGGGCATTGAGCAGGAGGCCGTATCCAATGAGGGTCTTCCGGGACCAATTCTCTTACCTCAACATGACCAAGGAGGTTCACCAAGGAAGCCGTGACCGAGATCCGTCAACTGGTGCAGCCACAACTGCAGCCTCAGAACAGGGCAAGGATAGCATTGCCTGTGGCTGCGAAGGTCCCCATGGCGCTGACTTCCTACAGCTCAGGATCATTTCAGGCCTCTGCTGGCAACATGTGCAACATCTCGCAGTATGCAGTGCACTGCTGCATAAGGGAGGTCACAGACACTCTGTACGAGATGAGGAACAGGTTCATCACCTTCCTGCTTGACAGAGACAAGCAGAACGAGCGAGCATGGGGGTTTGCTTGCATTGCTGGCTTCCCCAGGTTGCAGGGTGCCATTGACTGCTCGCACATTGCCCTGCATGCCCCGCATATCAACACGGCCGTCTTCGTCAACCGAAAGGACTTCCACTCCCTGAACGTGCAGCTGGTGTGCGACCACATGCATCAAATCATGGAGGTCGATGCCCGCTGCCCTGGGAGCAATCACGAAGCCTTCGTCATGCGCCAGTATAACGTGCCAGCTATCTTTCTGGACAGTGTCCTAGGCCCAATCATCTTCAGCTGCTTCATCAATGACCTTCCCACCATCATAAGGTCAGAAATGGGGATGTTCGCTGATGATTGCACAGTGTTCAGTTCCATTTGCAACCCCTCAAATAATGAAGCAGTCCGAGCCCGCATGCAGCAAGACCTGGACAACATCCAGGCTTGAGCTGATAAGTGGCAAGTAACATTCGTGCCAGACAAGTGCCAGGCAATGACCATCTCCAACAAGAGAGAGCCTAACACCTCCCCTTGACATTCAACAGCATTACCATCGCCGAATGCCCCACCATCAACATCCTTGGGGTCACCATTGACCATAAACTTAACTGGACCAGCCATATAAATACTGTGGCTACAAGAGCAGGACAGAAGCTGGGTATTCTGCGGTGAGTGACTCACCTCCTGACTCCCCAAAGCCTTTCCACCACCTCCAAGGCACAAGTCAGGAGTGTGATGGAATACTCTCCACTTGCTTGGTTAAGTGCAGCTCCAACAACACTCAAGAAGCTCGACACCATCCAGGACAAAGCAGCCCGCTTGATTGGCACCCCATCCACCACCCTAAACATTCACTCCCTTCACCACCAGCGCACTGTGACTGCAGTGTGTACCATCCACAGGATGCACTGCAGCAACTCGCCAAGGCTTCTTCGACAGCACCTCCCAAACCCTCGACCTCTACCACCTAGAAGGACAAGAGCAGCAGGTACATGGGAACAACACCACCTGCACGTTCCCCTCCAAGTCACACACCATCCTGACTTGGAAATATATTGCCGTTCCTTCATCGTCACTGGGTCAAAATCCTGGAACTCCCTAACAGCACTGTGGGAGAACCTTCACCACACGTACTGCAGCGGTTCAAGAAGGCGGCTCACAACCACCTTCTCAAGGGCAATTAGGGATGGGCAATAAATGCCGGCCTCGCCAGCGACGCCCACATCCCACGAACTAATTAAAAAAAAATCTTTCACCCGCCTCGGCACGTCAAAGACTGGCTACTGGGCGACAAGGGCTATCCCCTCATGCCGTGGCTCATGACACCGGTCAGGAACCCACGCACATGTGCACAGCAGGCCTACAATGAGAGCCATGCTGCCACATGCAACATTGTGGAGCACACCATAGGCCTCCTCAAACAACGCTTCCGCTACCTGGACAGGTCTGGAGGAGCCCTGCAGTACTCCGCTGAGCGGGTGGGCAGATTCGTGGTGGTCTGCTGCATGCTGCACAAACCTCGCCACCATGAGGGACCAGCCTTTGCCACCAATGATCGGAGAAGACCCTGAGCCAGAGATGGAGGAGGTGGAGCCAGAAGAGGAAGTAGATGAAGACGTAAGGGTGTAACAGGGACCACACGCCTTGTCTGCATGGGCTTTGCATGCTCGCCTGATCCGTGCCCGCTATCAATAATGTCAACTACATCCCCCAACTCACCACAGTCGTACACTTTCCACCTTTCCGCTCCCAGAAGACAATCAAATCGCCCTCCATCTGATTGCATATTGGTTTGCCCCTCAGCTCATTACACAAATAAAAACTACCACCAAATGCAAATTCAAAGTCACATTTATCAATGAATAAATGAAATTATAAAAACAGAACAGATCTATTCACCCTTGTGCATTCCCTTAGTGCCTTTTGTTCGTGTGCCTTTACCTATCCCAGTGCTCCTAGGAGGTGATTCCCCAGTGGCTGGAGCATGGATGATGGGAGGCTGCTGGCCTTTAATGGAGGAGCGTGCAGATGGCCTTGGAGGACGACCTTGAGCGGCTCTGGGCTGGGAGGGCCCAGTTTCAGACTGCACCGTCTCAGCATGGGCTGCAGCATTCTGGCCTGGCTGGCTGAGAGGCAACAAAAGGGGCACTGGTGGAGTAGCAGGGGTGGGAGCGGGAATGCTGTCGTCCTGAAAGAGGACAGCAGGTTCGACTGCCATGGCGCCACTGCCACTTTCCCAGGGCAGCGCCTCACCAATCCTTGTGATCAGCTGGAGAACAGATTGCTGGAGTGCGGTGATGCCCTGGAAGCCCGTTTTACAGTGGTTCCCAGAGCCACGATAGCAGCAGTCTGAGTTTCCATTGCAGCAGTCTGAGCAGCAACCATAGCTTGCAAACCTTTGATGACATCGGTTTGTGCTACAATGGAAGCCGCGACATCGGCCATCAGACGCTGTATCATGGTGGGTTCCACAGGTGTGCTGATGGAGGTGACCACCCGTTCCATGTTGGAAAGGATGGGCTCCAAGCTCTGCGCAAAGGCCGGTGCCAAGTTGGAGCTGGACTCCTCCATGCCCCTTGTCATTGTGCGCAGGCTTTCCAGTGCCCCAAGCATTTGGTGGTGTATACCTATCAGCCGTCTTCTGGAGCCTGGCCCATCGAAGTTCTCATCTGACTCTCCTGCAGCAGAACTAGTGAGCAACCTCACCCTCCGGCAAGCTGGCACCTATTGTATCCGTTCCCCCCTGCCCCGGCTCCTGCGCACTTGTGCCCGGTGTCTCACCACGTGCAGATCCCTTCTCTAAACCAGCCTCTAAAGTCAGTCTCTGAGCTGGTGGAAGTGAGTGTCAGATCAAGTGACGCTGTGGCTTCAGTGTCCCCCTCCTCTTCCTCCTCCTCCTCTTCCTCCTCCTCCTCCTTGTACAGTGCCACCACATGTTCTTGGGTATCTGCAATGACAAAGGGAAACAGGTTGAGTTGTGGAGTGGGGAGAGGAGCAAGTGAGACGTGTGTGCTGACAGCATGTGCAGCACGTGAGTCAGAAAAGGTTATGGGAGGAGGGAGATATCGGAAACGAGAAGGAGCATTAGATATGCAGAGACCCCCTTCATTGCGACCTCCAGCATGGCATGTTGTGACGGCTGCAGCGACAGCCTACCCAATGATCCAAAGCACTGTCTCCTCTGGTGGGGGGAGGGGGGGGCAGTGGTGAGGTGGTTAGGACATGTAAGCGTCCCTGTCCGCCCTCAGATCCCTCCTGCTGCCGGCTGTTAGGCGCCACCTTCTCCTGCAAGACCGAGGACAGTGTGTCATTGAGTATCCTGCAGGGTGTGAGGGTGATGTGCCAGTCATGGTTGAGTAGCTGCTAATATGTGTGACCTGTGTGTGGTGGTTGTGTGCCTGCAAGTATGGGACCATGTGCGGGTGAGATGCAGCATGCCGACTGCAGCATTGCGTATGGATGGGCAGTGTTTGTTGGTGGGTGGGTGACAGGGGTTGTGATTCATGGAGCAGTGGTGCATTTGGTAGGATGTGCCACTTGCCACTTGCATTCACTCACCTTGACCACTCATGTCAAATCATTGAACTTCTTTTGGCACTGCACCCATGTGCGTGGTGCCATCCTCCTGGCATTCATTTCCTGGGCCATAGCCTGCCAATGCCAGTGGAGCTGTAGTCTAGAGGGTCTCCTGCCACCGTGCGGGTGCATGTTGGCCCTCCTTTCGTTCACCCCTTCCACCAGGGCCTCCAGTGCATCATCGGAGAAGCGTGGGGCCCGCTCTCACACTGGTCCTGCCATCCTTGCGGCCATCTTTCCCTCCCTCCTTTAAGAGATGCAGACTGCCGATGCTGTGTGCTGAGCAAGCACCATTTCCAGCTTCCTCATGGTAAGTAGCAGGCAGCTCGAAATTCACGTGCTGACTGCGTAGGGGCCATCGGGTGCGGGGACTAGCTGATCACGCTATCCGCACCCGAAAATGTGCCCTATCGAATTTTTCCCCCATTGAGTAGGGATAATGAAGTATGTACTCAAATTGGCAGGATGTGACTCGTGGTGTCCACAGGGATCTGTACTGGGGCCTCAACTTTTCACTATATTTATAAATGACTTTGATGAAGGAATAGAGAGCCGTTTATCTAAGTTTGGTGGTGGCACTATGTTAGGTGGCACAGTAAATAGTATAGATGGGAGCAGAAAGCTGCAAAGAGACATTGATCGATAAAGTGAGTGGGCAAAACTGTGACAGATGGAGTTCAAATTGGGAAAGTGTGAGTTCACCACTTTGGACCTAAGAAAGATAGATGAGAGTATTTTCTAAATGGTCAGAAACTGGGAACTATGGATGAGCGGAGAGGTTTAGGGGTCCAAGTACAGAAATCACTAAAAGCCAGTGGATAGATACAAAAAATAATTTGAAAAGGCTAATGGAATGTTGGCCTTTATCTCAAGAGGGCTGCAATACAAAGGGGTGGAAGTTATGTCACAGGTGGACAGAGCTCTGGTTAGACCCCGTTTAGAGTACTGTGTTCAGTTCTGGGCACCGCACCTCAGCAAGGTAATACTGGCCTTTGATGGGGTGTAGCACAGATTCACCAGAACGATACCAGGGTTGAAAGTGTTAAATTATGAGGACTGGTTGCATAGACTAGGCTTGTATTCCCTCGAGTATAGAAGATTAAGGGGTGATCTAATTGAGGTGTTTAATATGATCAATGGAGTTGATAGGGTAGATAGAGAGAAAATATTTCCTCTGGTGGGAGAGTCCAGAACAAAGGGGCATAACCTTAAAATTAGAGCTAGGCTGTTCAGGGGTGATGTCAGAAAGCACTTTCACACAAAGGGTAGTGGAAATCTGGACCTCTCTTCCCCCCAAAAAAGCTGTTAAGGCTAGGTCAATTTAAAATTTCAAAACTGAGATTGATAGATTTTTGTTAGGCAAGGGTATTAAGGGCTATGGAGCCAAGGCGGGTAGATGGAGTTAAGATACAGATCGGACATGATCTAATTTAATGACGGAACAGGCTCGAGGGGCTGAATGGCCTAGTCCTGTTCCTATGTTTCCTATGTTCCTTCACGAGATTGGCAAATAATCACAATCATTTAGCATATGTGACATAAGCTACCACTCATATTAAATCAGCATACATCCAAATGAGTGACTCCAAAATGTATAATCTGTTTTGTATCATATGGACTTATAGTCTTCAGCACTGTCTACCAGATATGCATATGAAAAATCCAAAAGCAAAAAGCTTTTAATGTTTTTTTTAACCTAGGTCCCCTTGTACTGGCAACTTCTCCTGCAGTGCACATCTTGCAGGTTCCTTCTTCATGGTCCTATTGCTATCTCTGTCGTGGAACACTGCCAATATCAATGGAAGAGGCGCTACAAGTGGACACAGTGCCCTGGGCAGGGGAGATCTGTCTGGGAGCCTGCTTCTGATTGTAATCCAGTGACGGCTGCTGGAATGCGCATGTGTCCGATCAAAACTGGTCTCTGATGACACGCTTTGCACAGTGGAATAGCCTGATGGTGCTCACTGCCCGGGTTCACACATGAAAAGTGGGCATTGGAGAAAGGTACCACAGGGCTCCTGTATCCCTGTAAGGGGTGGGGGGGCGGTGGTGGGGGAGCAAATTATGGAAAACAATCATTTGAACAGGCATCTACCTCTGCAAAAAGTAAAAGATTATAATCCTGATTATTGTCTATTAAATTGATCTAGTAATAGATTATTAACAAATAATTTACACTGCCTGCTATAGTGTTCCTTCAACTGCCCAAAAACACTCTGTTAATGTTGATTTTATTTTCATGCACATAATGAGCCGGCAACAATCGCAGGAGCTCCTGCAAATTAAATGTTCGAATTTACTTACTACGGATCCGTGGTGTAGACTTGCGTGATTTGGAAGTTTTCAAAAAATGTGCTACACCAACCCAGCCTCTGAACAGCCTGGGCTGATTTGCCTAGGAAATGTCTGAGAGATTGGAAGACACGCCCACAAAATCTGTCAGGAAGAGAAATCACACTCACAAGCAGGCAAGCAAAGTTCATTCATTTAAAGTACAGCACGTCATTGTAAATAAAAAATTTAATTTTTATTATAAAAAGCCAAAGAAAAAATTAAATTTAATTAGAGACAGAAGTGAGAAGTAAGAAACAAATTTTTTAACTTTTTAATTGTTAAAATTTTTTTTAATGACCGAAACATATTACAATAAGGAGTAATATAAAACTCCACATTTTTAAAATTTAATTTTTAGTTGTTTGGCAGTCATTAAGAGTCATCGCGCTTTTAAAAAGTAGTGTAGACCTGGTAATTTTCAGCGTACCTTTTGGTGGCGTAAGTAGTTACGTTCCAGATGGGCAAGTTTATGATTTTTTAGCGATTTCAATGATTGTAGCGTGCAATTCCCCTTTAATTCTCAGCTAGCAAATCGCCAGCGAACCAATAGGAGCAAGTTCACGATTTCCGGGTTTTACTGCGCATGTGCAAATGCGGGAACTTGCTCCTGCGATTCGCCATCAGAGACAGAGGACGCCATTGAGGTACCCCGTTGTCTGGTGAGCAATTGTTGGGCCCCTGTGTATTTTAGTATGGCTTGGTGTTTTTTAAAGTATTTATTTTTGAGCTGGAAATTTGGATATGGATGCAACATTTTGTTCTCCTGTAAAAAGCGACAGGACCCAGTATGCAAATAAATGTTGCCTTTGCAGGAACAAGATGGATTCTCACTGCAGTTTCTAGTTAGTCAATAGAAGCGCATTAAGAGGGGGGTATATTATAAAAAGTATCAAATGTTATCCCAGTCTTTTCTGGTGCACCAACATAACATGCCACCTGTTACAGACTGACGTGAAGCAAAGTAGTACTTACCGCTCTACTGCTTAGTAGAACTTTTTGTCCCCGCTGAGATTTGAACCTGTACGCAGAGGAATGTAATTAAAGAAGAAAAGTCTTTTAACATCCAATGCCTTCATAATTTTCTTTTAAACAGCAACAAGTTCTTGAAATCATCTTCACTTTGATGCCGTCAACCTTCTTTTTGGAGTCAAGGACGTCTGCACAGAATAGATGGTGAAGAAGCTGGAAATTCTCTAGTGTTCTTTCATCTTTCTTATGTGTTTTTTTTTGCTCATTCGTATACAGTTAATGCTGGAGCCTCAACTGACACTATTTATTCAGTAAAGACAGATCATCAAAAATAACACTGCCTTTTATGTCTGTAGAGCCATGAATTGCTAACAATTTGAAGCAAGTCTGAAGAAATGTTGCCATTTTCAGCACCGCTTATAAAATCTGTGGTCTGTAACTCAAAGCCTATTTATTTGACCAAGCTTTTGGTCATCCCTCCTAATATCTCCTTTTTGACTTGGTGTCCATTTGTGTCTGATTACGCCTCTGTGAAGCACCTTGGGACATTTTGCTATGTTAAAGGCAAAGTATAAATGCAAGTTGTTATATGCAACTATTTGAATCTTAGCATTGCAGAGGCAAAGTGTACTGAATTGTAAAATGAAAACAGAAAATGCACAGCAGGTCAGGCAGCGTTTTGAAAGAGAAAATCCTGTTTTGATTGATGGTAACCCTTCTTCAGAATAGTTGCCCAACATACTAACCTATTTTCCTTTTTCCGATACTGTGCATTTCTAGCATTTTCTGACTTCATTCCAGATTTTCAAACTTCCTGTTTACTTTTTAACCAGTGCAGAAATGTAGCTTTGTACAGTGAACCCTAATTGCATGAACCTTAAAACTTCACTGATTGAGAACATCAGCAATAGCAATGGATTTATATGAGGATTCTTCATTTAGAAATTCTGTGACAGTTTTCCATTATATATATGATGGTATTCTAGTGGTTATGGTACTGGACTAGCAACCCAGAGGTGGCGAGTTCAAATCCCAGTGAAATTGAATTTAGTTAATCAGGTAACTTGTGGCTGGCAGCATGAAATCTGCTGGATTGTTTAAAAATCCCAACTGGTACTCTAATGTCCTTCAGAGAAGGGAATTTATCAATCCCACTTGGTCTGGCCTACAATAGGTCATGGACTCTTAATGCCCTCAGGGCAATTCGGTATGGGCAATGAATACTGTCTTGCCAATGTCACCCACATCCCAAGATTAAATGAAAAAGAATGATGGCAAATCCTCAAACTGTTTTGACAGTAAGCTTCTGTTTTTCTTTAAACTTTATAGAGTGCAGTTTTTAATGTTTACCATTGGTCCTACTGCAGCCTTAGCACGGCAGCAATCATCTGTCATACTGAAAATTTACTGAAGCAATGCATCACCTGACAGTTTCAAGGTGAAAGATTACATTACTTACCAGGTACATGGGAACACCATCATCTCCAAGCTTCCCCCTGAGTCACACACCAACCCGACTTGGACATATATCGGCGCCGTTCCTTCATCGTGGCTGGGTCAAAATCCTGGAACTCCCTGTTCTATATACATATCATAGTATCATAGTATGTTACAGCACAGAAGGAGGCCATTCGGCCCATCGTGCCTGTGATGGCTCTTTGAAAGAGCTATCCAATTAGTTGCACTCCCCACATAACCATGTTGCTGTTCTATATGGAAGAAGTTAAGGATCCTGTTATCTGGTATTTATTTGGGTCATCGCAAAATGATGGAAAGTTATGCGAAATCTGCTCAAACAATTCTGCCAGCTATAAGTAATCTGCTTTTGCAAATCCTAATCAGCAGTGTTGGGTGAGGTATGTGCAGAAGAGATTAAGTTGCTTTTGTTTAAAATACTTACCCTCTGCTAATCCAAAAATGCATCGGATGCAGCATTCGCAAAGGATGTGCAACAGCCACAGTCAAAAATGCAGCTATAAACCTTCTGTCTTTTATTGAATATACAGGGAATGAATTGTAAGCATTCAGCATAAACAAGCATTTCATTTTCTATATAATATCCTCTTACTAGCAGCTAACGTATTGTAAAATTGTATTTTTGAGAATCTGAAGTCCTATTCATTCAGCTTTTTGCAGATCTGTTAAAGTACAGTTTTCTGATCGTTTGTAAGAATTTTCCTGTTAAATATGGGTTTTATTGAACTGCTGAATTGTGTAAACAGCATCTAGTTATAGGGATTTTATTGAATACCACTATTCAGCATGCAAATGGTAGAACACCCCCAAAGGAATAGTCTTGTGCTTTTCATTAAACTTTGCAGAGGATCAAATTACAAACCTTAACCTCCTATTATTTATCCACAAACATTACAAGCACCACACTGTACTGCTGTTGAATTAAATTCTTACATCATGATTCCTGAATGATCCCTTACCAAAAAGGGGAGATATTTAGTAAACTCTGTCACCTCTTCCAACCAGCTGTCCTTGGTGAGCTCAACAATGCTGACTGCCTATTTTCTAGTTCTATTTCTTTCCAACAATACATGGCCAATTCATTCTGTGCTCCTGTTCTACAATCCCTGTCTTATGTTTCTTCCATACCATTGCAGCCCCTGTTATAAACTAGCTGTTTTGACCTAATCAGAAAATGCTCCCTGAGTTTTGAAGACAACATTTATTATAGGGCTGAAGCCAATCTCATAATTCACAAGCAACAAATTCACAATTGAGTTGTATAGATCTGCTTCAGGAGTGGAATAAAAATCATATTTGGAATCTCACTGTATAATGTTCTGTTTTTAATCTGTGCTGAAACTGCCTTGCTCAGAATGTTTTCACACATATGTGGAATAAACTCCATATTCCATATATATGAGATATGGATTTACTCAACAAATGTATTGGCTGCATACTGTGTATTGGGATATTTTTGCTGTCAATTAAATGTTGCTATATTTGCCCAGGTGCAAGTCCCAGTGAATTTAAACTTTACTGCAATTAAACTACTGGATTAACAACATGCAGCATAGGAACAAGAATAGGCTATTCAGCCCCTCGAACCTGTTCCACCATTCAGTTAAGTCCTAGCTGGTCTGTACCTTAATCCTATCTACACCGGCATCTCCACATCCTATCTACCTGCAGGCAGTCTCCAGCGTAACAATCAGTTTCTGATAACACTACCTGTGCGCATTGAGTTTGCATTAAGCCATGCATTGTGTAGTGCATTTTAAACCTCCTTTGTCTACACTGCGCAATCTGATCTGCTCCTATAGTATGGTACCTGTTTGTACAAACTTACGAATCTGACGGGCAGGAAAGGACCAGCTAGTCCATCAAGCCTGACCCACACTCATGATGGCTGGAACATCATGACCAAACACTTCCTCCCCCCCGCCCCCCCTCCTCCGCAGCAATATAAACTTCTGGGAGAAGTAAAGAAAAAATTTTTAAAAGCCAGGACCAATAAGGGAAGAAAAAAATGGGAAATTCCTCACCTCTCCTCAGGCAATCGATGCTACAGCTTACATGCTGAATCAAATATGTCTCAGCGAAATTAGTTTTGCACAAAATTACTGCCAACTGCCTAGAGTATTTCTAACAAAGGTGTGCTGGGGAAATATTTAAAGGAAGGTTCTGCTTTTTGAAGTATTGACAGATTTCATCCCATATTAAGGACTCCAGAGAGCCTATTTCAGGAAGGATATATTGGCCCTGGAGGGGATGCAGCGTAGAATGACCAGAATCATACCGCGTCAAAAAGAGTTAAATTATGAGAACAGGTTGCACAGACTAGTCTTGCATTCCCTTGAGTATAGAAGATTAGGGGTGATCTAATTGAGGTGTTTAAGATGATTAAAGGATTTGATAAGACAGGTAGAGAGAAACTATTTCCTCTGATGGAAGGAGTCCAGGACAAATGGGCATAACCTTAAAATTAGAGCTAGGCTGTTCAGAGGTGATGTCAGAAAGCACTTCTTCACACAAAGGGTAGTGGAAATCTGAAACACTTTTCATCCAAAAAGCTGTTGGTGCTAGTTCAATTCAAGGTGCCAGGTGCTAGATCAAGATGCTAGGAAAATTTCAAAACTGAGATAGATTTTTGTTAGATAAGGGTATTAAGTGATATGGAACCAAGGCGGGTAAGTGGAGTTAAGATACAGATCAGCCATGAGGGGCTGAATACCCTACTCCTGTTCCTTTGTTGAAGTTTGCTGACATAAGATTAGGGTCAAACTGTGTAGAAAAAGGCAAGAGGTTGCAGGAGGACAAAGACAGGTTAAAAAAGTGGTCATAGGAATATAGGAACAGGAGTAGGCCATTCAGCCCCTCGTGTCTGCTCCGCCATTTGATAAGATCATGGCTGATCTGTGATCTAACTCCATATACCTGCCTTTGGCCCATATCCCTTAATACCTTTGGTTGCCAAAAAGCTATCTATCTCAGATTCAAATTTAGCAATTGAGCTAGTATCAATTGCCGTTTGCAGAAGAGAGTTCCAAACTTCTACCACCCTTTGTGTGTAGAAACGTTTTCTAATCTCACTCCTGAAAGGTCTGGCTCTAATTTTTAGACTGTGCCCCCTACTCCTAGAATCCCCAACCAGCGGAAATAGTTTCTCTCTATCCACCCTATCTGTTCCCCTTAATATCTTATAAACTTCGATCAGATCACCCCTTAACCTTCTAAACTCTAGAGAATACAACCCCAATTTGTGTAATCTCTCCTCGTAACTTAACCTTTGAAGTCTGGGTATCATTCTAAGGTAGGTGGCAAATGCAGTTTGATAGAGAGAAATGTGAAGTAGTACATTTTGGGATAAAGAATAGTGACAGGCAGTGTACCCTAAATGGTAAGATTCTTAGAATGGGGTAACAGAGAGAATAAGGGGCGTAGACAAATAGATCTATAAAAAATGGGATTGCAGGGAAAAAATTAAATAAAAAGGCAAATTGAATCATGGATTTTATATATAGGGGCATTGAATACAAAAGCAAGGAAGTGCTGTTTGATTTTGACAAGACATTATTTAGGTGGTAGATAGCGTTCAGGACTCTCCATTGTACAGAGGATATTATAGCCATGGAAAGGGTACAACAAAGGTTCACCAGAATGATACCATGAAGTTATGAAGAAAGGATCTAAAAATTGTGACTTTTCAACTGGAACAGAAAAGATTAAGCGAGATCTAGTAGAAATGTTCAAGATTGTGAAAGGTTTTGAGAGGGTAAGTTGTGAAAGATTGTTTTCATAATCCAGAATGGAATAGTATATTTCTTCCAAAGCTTCAACTTTCAATATAAAACCTGCCTTCTTCAGCTGTTCACAACGTAGAACTGGGAGAGATAATAAAGAATTCTGGCACTCATTGGATGAGATTTATTATGTTTGTTAACTTGTGCCATGATCTCAAGATTCTGCTTTAGTACTCACCGAGACTCATACAATTAAATCTTAGTACAATGACTGTTGCTGCAACTCGTAGTTATTACTGGCACTCTGTATAGGCGTATCGCTCCCCTGTATAACACCACTGCAAATTTGCATTAATTCAGTCTAAATCCACAGTGCTATTAGGTTGACAAAAACTCAATTTATTGCTAAACAGAAGCTCTAAGACCCTTTGTGAGCAGGCACATGTAAAGATGGGATTAAGATAGAAAGAGCTGCTTTATTAGAGTTTACTGCTAGACCCTGATTGATACTTGAGTCAAATCTGTTGTACAATCTAATTGTTTGCCAGAGAAGAATCCTTTCAGAATCTAAAACTGAAACCGTCAGATATCTGTCTCAGTGTATTTACTAACATGTTGGAAAAGGGCATTACTAGTTGGATTTGATTGTATAGAGTAACAGCTCGATGTAGCAGCTGTTCAGAAAATATGAGGGGAATTGATGAACTAAAGGGTCATAAATGTCTTAGAAAAGGATATGGACTGTCCAGCTGTGGTAGAGCACTGCGTTCGTCGGTACTTAATTCAACAAATTGTTTAGCTGCAACAATTTGTGATGATCCTTGGGTGTGCTGAGCATCTTCAACTGGGGACAGATTGCAGTAAAACCAGAGCAAGGCACACAGTCCCTTGCACACCGATTTAGGTGTCAGATTTTCATTGATAGTGCTCCTGGGACGTGTTATTACATTAAAGGTGTTATATAAATGTAAGTTGTTGTTGTTGTGATTTTGAGCAACATAGCCTAACCCCTTCATTTTGAGAGTTTACATAAATCACTCGAGGCAATTTTTTTAATAGGTGTTGGGGACGACCAAGTATGGAATGTATTGTGTCATAGGTCGGAATACAACTTAGAGGAATTACACACTGAAAAAGTCAAAGATTTTTAACCAACATTTTTAAATATATGGTGGAACTTTCAACTTCATTGGGGGGCATTATCGGATCAGTCGCCCTTTAGACTCACCGCCTGATTTTCCTTCCCATTGACTTCAATGGGCAGCTTGAATCTGATACCGCCCGTTTTATGCTCCTGCCAAAGTTGAAAGTTCCAGCGATTTTTTTTTATTATATATGTGTGCCATTATCCAATTTAACTATTTGCTAGCTTTGTTGTTAAATATATGGACCCTGATTTTCCAAGAGAAAGATAACTCACGTTATAAATAAGACCAATGACACATCCCAGGAAAATGACAGAGACCCAGTTATGCCAGGTGTTCACTATTTATGGGAGTTTCCTTGTGAGGAGGGGAACTTCCATTTGCCCCTTAAAGGGAAGTGAAGGGCAGGGGGTGGGGTCAGAGGTAGACATTCCCCAAGCTGCAAATTACCCTCCTGATCCTAAGTTGGGACCTCGCATTGAAGTGGCGCCCATTACGCGAGTGAGTGGAAGCCTCCACAAAGGCGTATCTAGGCCCCACTATTTGGGGTGCAGACCAGCCAAGTGGCCTGGATCCCTGAAGACCACCAGCATTTCTTTTTAACATTTGGAGATCGGCTCCCTTGCTCAGGGCAACTTCCTACCCCCACAATTTTCAAGCAGGCGTCGGACTTCCTGGAAGGCATGGGCAGGTGGGTGTCGGAGATGTACCTGAAGTGGCAATTGCAGTGCTGTAATGTTGGTAATGGCGCTGCTACTTGCAGTTGCTTGATTAAGAGATCATAGCTACATTATTCAGACATTTGTTCCTCATTCCTTCTGCATTTTTTCTCCCTTCCTTTTTTAAATATGTTGGCTTATACTGGAGTATAAGTATTCTATGAGTATTGATCAATCTCCATGTGGCTGTTCCTTATGTACAGCCCTAGATTGGTAACTGTTGGGTGTTCCGCCATTTAGCACCTCACGATCAAAACCGATCCTGTCCTCAGTTAATGTCCACTCAAACACAATTTCCATCAAGATTCACTAGATAGGGATCAGGACCAGGAAATCCCAGCTGATTTCCCCCCTCCTTAGTTCCCAGGCCCTGAGGACGAGTACTGACACAATGTGGCTGAGATCAAGTAGCTCCATGCTGCCTGAATTTATATGGTGTGAGAAAAAAAGGATTTTGCAACTGCTTAGTATACAGAGCAGTTCTGATCAATAAATAAACATTCTCATCTATGCATAAATGTTTAGATCTAGTTATGTTTTGACAATTGCTTGATGAGTTGGATTTGAATGAGCAGTTCTCAAAGCTATCCAGTTTACTTACAACAGAATTATTTAGAAGCATAATAGAAGATACTGCTACTAATTTATCTTGAGAAATGCCTCAAATTCAGATGGACTTTTCTTTATCTACTTGCCAAGCTATACTGTGTCAGCAAATGTCTCTTACTTGGGCTCATTCTCCCAGCTTCTGAGCACTAAGTATTCAATTCAGTATAATTGGTAGAGAAAGATTTGGTAAACACAAAAGTAAGTTCACTGAACAAGAAACTCTCGGAGACTAATGTGGCAACTTCAATCACTGGTTTGATGCAATTGGTTCTTACCTAGAGTCGGAAATGAACTGACTGTACAACACCTCACTCCTGCATATGTGTTCGTCTATAATCAAGACTGATAAATGGAATAACATGTCTACATGGGTCAAGTTTAGTGAACTTTATATTAACACAAATAAATGACTAAATTCTATTCTCAGCTGTCTTTGGTAAATGTCCGTTC
Organism: Heptranchias perlo; assembly: GCF_035084215.1. Taxonomy (NCBI): domain Eukaryota; kingdom Metazoa; phylum Chordata; class Chondrichthyes; order Hexanchiformes; family Hexanchidae; genus Heptranchias; species Heptranchias perlo. The sequence goes on from NC_090352.1 coordinate 6,162,884, forward strand.
TGCTATCATTAAGGTGTGCACTTGTATCATGCATCTAATGGTCAGATAAATTATAAGGTAGAGCAATATGAGATTATAGACCTGGTAACCAGGAATGCCTTATTATATTACAGCAATAGGTACCATTAGCCTGTCCAATCTTCCCTCACAATTACATTAAAGGGGTACTAACTGTCACACTGTTTATTTTGCAAAACTTGCTGCCATTGTGCACAGTTCTGTTACAGCTAATCAAAATATTTGTTTCCATTAAAAGGGGAAACCGGCTCAAGATGACTACGGCTTTTTATTGAGAGAATTTGCCATCCATTTAATCCAGTTTTCAAGAAGTTGCAACATCAAAATAATGAAAGCATTATCTATAATTTCCAAACATCTCTAATTTGGTTCTTAATGGCCCAGGTATTTTAACTGTGTAATATGGTGCATTGTCATACTACAAGCAGTAAATATTCAGCGAATCCAAGGTCGTTGTTTATAACTATTCTCCATTATGACATACAGCGAGACACAAAGGAAGTGGGATTATATATTTTGGATTGGATGGTCTAGAAATTGCTTCTCCAGGAATCTAACGATTTTTTTCAAATATAAGTCTTTTCTTACTGTTTCTAACATTGACATGGAGCTCCTTGTGAATCACTTGACCATACCTTTGTTTCACTATCTGGTCACTAATGTCAACTATATCACTTTCCCATAACTGCTTATCAGGCTAGCTGTGCTGGCCAATTTCTGTTCTCGACAATGGAATGTATCAATCAGTTGGTGGTAATTGAAGTCTTTGTAAGTCACCAAGAAAGATGCTAAACTACATCTTCTTCTCGTGCTCAATGAAGCAATTCACACTGGTCTTCAGGTCAAGTTGAGGAGCTCTTTATACGCTGATACAGTCCAAAATTGTACATTGCCACCACATTTTCATGCAGGATTGAACCATTTCTTTTGACTTCATGTCGAACTAACACTGAAGCAGAATTTGCTGAGCACATTTGTATCTAGTATTGTAGAACATTCTATAAATGTTCAAATTGATTTATGGCTGAGATCTTAATATGGTGATAGCAATTTGTACACCTGTAATGTTAATGGGGTCCAATCACTCTGTTCACGCTGTCACTATACAGCCAGTTCAGGAAGTTTGGCTGGAGGCTCATATATTACATTTTACATGGAACTAGTCAGACTTGATTTGACTTTGATCTTCATTTTCAGACAAGATTGTCTGTGTCACTGGCAGTGAAATGAAAATTCTTTAAGATGTAAAGATAGACTCTGGCTTCAGTTAGAAAAATCGCTGCGAGTATTAATGCTAGTAATCAATGATACACAACTGCTTCACAATGATTATTAAAGACATAGGAAGTTAATAAAGCATTTTACTATTAATACAGTTTATTTTAAAATTTGTGCTCAGCTAGTTGAGGAATGTCAATGCTGGGAATGAACCACTCATTTTTTGTATCTATTGTCAGTATCAGGCATCTCAGATTAGTCAGGTATTGTACAGAATCGATGCAGAGTGAAACTGCCTTTACTGTTCCCCAGAAACTTGCCACACACCAACTAAACCAGTATGATTTTTTTAAAATTTCCTGCACCGGCTATCCTGTGTCTGAAGTATGACTGGAAAGACATGTCCAAGCCCAGATAGTTGAGTGTCTGCTCCATCTTACAGATCAGTCAACTCTTTTCAGTTGGTAGAATTTGAAAAGCAGCCTGCTGTACTGCCAAAATTCCAATTTTTTTTTAAATTAAAAAGCAATAGAACCACTAGTGTAAAGCACAAATAAGACAAGACCCACCTACCTCTCTTGCACTAGTGGCAGCCTGCACTGACATATTTATACCGCTTTTGGCACCAATGGGCTGAAAATTTCAGTTTGACACCTGCAGAAGTGTACTGTAGCAACAGCATGAATGAAACTGGCAGTTTGGTGCCAACAGTGCCAGATTAATAGCAGAATGTGATGGGAACTCATGCTCAAAGAGCAGGATTGAGAATGCCCAAACACAGTTTGTTTAGAATTCTTGCAGCTAGCAGAGAGAATCAGGGATGGACAAGCCCAAGCAATATTGTTCCAACTCATTGCATCATCTAGCTCCCCATTATTGTAGCATTTTAATCAACACAATATAGTGTAAGTTCTTGTTTGGTTGCAAGTCAGTGGAATTTCAGATACAATCTGTACATAACATTCGTTTTAAAATATCAACTAAAGCTGCATAATAGATGGAACCAAACATTGAAGGAATGGGAGAAGCCATTCAAGAGTGTGTCTCTTGAGTAACTTGTCACTCGCTTTGCGTTAGTCAGGTGAAACTTGATTATTAGAGATATGATTCTGCAGGCCACCTGCTGATAGACTAGGCTGGAACTCAAACTACTTTCAGAGATAACGCCATGTGGTTGCATTTGTTCCACTGGCTCTCCACAATCTTTGAGTCAATCAGCTTTAGAAAAGCTGTTCTCCAATGACAAAGCTTGGTGTATAGGCCTCTTCGGCAGATAGACACAATTGAGCAATTTTTCAGCATTTGATGATCTTTCAACTCTTGAGAATCTGAATAGCCATGTTAAAGATAAAGTGAGTGCAGTTTTTCAGTAAAGTGGATTGACACCTGTCCCTTGCTTCCAAATAGTTGAGCTTAGTTTTCTCGTTTTATATATTAATGGTGTTGAATTGTATCTTGTGCCTTTAAACTGAGCTCTTTGAATATCAGCATACAAGAGCTGAACATGTTCTTATAAAATTCTCATGTCTGCTACTTTAAGAGGTGTTAACCGATTTAATATAAATGGCTTAGCGTCTCCATTAAAATATGGACAAAAGTCTCCCTTGCCTTCTAGCTACAAGAGCATCAAATGAAGTCAACTTAGGCTGCCTTGCCTAATTTACAGTGGGCATGAGTCCATAGCATAAATCATAACCCAGCATTACATTTTCAACCTTACTTAAAGCCCTCAAGTATGGCTGGTAAAATGTCCCACTGGTACCATTAAAAGTAAAATGTCCCAGTAGTGCATTCAGAGATCTTCTGTAGTTTAGGATAGTCTAGAGTGGAATTTACCCTAATTTAGCCTGTGCTATATTTGACCTGGGATTGTTCAATGTTAATATTGGTCAAAATTGAAAAACTGCTCCTTCCTGAAGCGTTGGAATTCTCTCTGTTATAACAACAAACAACTTTCATTTAGATAGTGCCTTTAAACATAGAATAATGACCCATGGAGCTTTGAAGAGGCATAATCAGATGAAAATAGATGCCGAGCCAAAGAAGAGGGAGGTGGAGTGGTTTAGGAAGGGAATTCCAAAAGCGGCGTGACTAGATTGCAGAAGGCATGGTCGCTATTGTTGGGGTGAAGAGAGGAGGGGATGCACAAATGATGGAGGAATGGAGAGTTTGTGAGGAGATGGGAAGGTTGTCACAGAAAGGGTTAGGCATGGCTATGAAGGGATTTAAAAACAAGGATATGAGCATAAGTTCACCCTGAAATACATTTTTAAATGTGTTTACATGGGGCTGCATGCCATATTATGAGAATGTGCATGCTGTTTTGTTGATTTTCTCCCTTCAACTGATGCTCCAGCCCTACATCCCCTGTAGTGAGGAAACAGATAGCCGGCTCTGAGGACAGTAGGCTGCTGAGTGTCCACCAGGAGGTGCACAAGAGCAACACGGTGGAGACTCTTAATCTAATCTCCCTTTATCCTGTGGAGGGAGACATCTGGCATCTGCTTGGTGCCTTGCGGCAGTGGTGTGTGGGATTGAACTGCTCTGGCACTATGTATTAGTGTCCCTAACATCAAGATTTTAACGTATTCAAGAATGTGCTTAAAAAGCATTGACTTTTATGGTTTGCTTATGTGTGGTTACCTGTCAATTTCAATGCACCTTTTACTTTAACCTATTACTACTGATGTATTCAGATACATGTGGTTCTAAGGTAATATTTCTACTTACCATTTTTGCTACAAAAAATGAAGAACTATTTTGCGCTGTTATCCTGCAGTAGAATATTGCTGAAAAATATGCATGCGTATTTATTTATGGGGACGAGGCGATGGTGTTTCTCAACTAGAATTCCACTTTATACTGTTCGAATTGGAACTCAGCAGAGATGGAGGGGACTGCAGCAGTGTTTTAAGTTTAGTCCGTTTCTATGAGAGTGTTCTATGTTCTATTAGTACAATGCAATTCACACAGAATCCGGTTTATTTGCTTCAACTTTTAATGATGTGTCTCATCTAAAATGCATGAGAACCATTGTAGAGATGGGTGTGCCCACTTGATCTTGTTCCAGTGATGAAAGGTGTCACACCCTCCCTCTTCTTTCCTATCAATAATTTACAGTGAGCCGAAAATCATTATTGAAATGCTATACGAATGTTTTCCTTGAGCTGACGTGCGGGGAAACTGAGCACAGTTACCTGTAATAGGGGCTGTTACAAGTAACGCTGCGACCTCCATGCCCTACATTTGAGAATTGTGGCGGTATATGCAGTGAAATGAATGCACAATGAGCTGATTTCCCGAATGAAGACGTTTTCGAGAACCTGTTCCCTCCCCAATTCTGTATCATATTTTCGCGTTGGGAAATGTTAAGTCCCCATCTTAAGACATGATACTGTTGCAGAAAACTGACTTAAAGAATATGCAGCACTAAGAGCTAGGCGCCAAAGCATACGCTGGTTGCAGCTCTGAAGATTAAAATATCTTTCCCTCCCTATGACGTTAGCAGAGGATCAATAACTGCTTTGGAGGTTTAATTTCAGTAAACATCTTTAGTAACGTTTGGATGTGGGACTGTATTGAAAAAATCTCCAGCGAACTGTTCGACAGACAATGGTTATTAGGAGCACCTATCTTTAACCCGAATCAATCAGACAAATAGCAGCCGAGAGCGAGTGACTTTTAAAATTCAGATTTGCTACTGTGCTCGTTCCGTGGATTTGATCAAAACCTGTTTATTCTACTATGCTTACTGAGGCTTCGCTCGCTCAGTCAGTAGCAGCGTATCGGTGTCAACGAGATTGTCAAATCAGTCATAAGAAATAAAATGACTATAAAGATAGAAGAAAGTTAAAAGATGTCTTGCTGTAGATGACAGGCGTCGTATTCAGCGGTGATAATAAACGCGACAAACCACGTGAGAAACTCATTAGTTTCCTTTACTTTGAGGTCTGTAGCGGTACAATGGATATCGGCGGTAAGTAATTGCATTTTTGACCCTTAGCCTTTGTTTCGAACGATGTGGGTAAACCTGAGGACTGAAAGTCACATTTTCATGTCAGCTAGAGAAGTAGGAATAATACGTCATCTACTTCCAGATTTTTATTTGCTTCATCAAATTCACTACCTCTGTAAAGCTTTCTCTGAAAACATTTTTTAACAGTGGCGAGTTAGTCTGAAGAGAATTTATTCCTGCGTTCATTAGAGATTTAATCCATTTAGACTTACTGCTTGTATGATGGTAGGTCTCAAAACTAGATTTGTTTAAAACGAAGCGTAGACTGTCAGTTGCACGGAACTCCTGCACGGATGTCTCCTTTAGCTAATGTAGGAGTTACACATTTCGTTTCCTGTTTTTTTCCTCATTCAAGTTGACCGGCTCGGAGGATGAAGGCAACGCTACATTTCTAATTATAGCGCAAGGCTGGGACTGGCTGTTATGTTGTAAGGAGGATTTAGATCTGGTTTCTGTTAGGCGAGTTGACAAGCGTGCACTGTACTGTGGATATCTGTACTTGTACTTGTGAAGTGTTAGCGGCAGTCGGTGCTTTGTGTTAGGTGGGACAGCTGACAAAGCAAACCTTTTTTTCAGTTTTTAAACTGACTCATTTTAAGATTTCTCCAGCCATAAATCGGGAGCTGGAGACATTTGATAGCTCCACAGACGGACACACTGTCATGTTTAGGGGCTGTATTTGGTTATGCCTGTCCCATCTGACCACCGCCGACGGTTGTAGTGACAGATTTCCGAAGGGATCAGTGAAACATCAGAACCGCTCGGACGATCGGCATTAATCATTGCGAGCAGACAGTCAAGTCTCAGCACCCTGTACAGCACCAGCTGGTGATACCGGGATATTACAGCTCCTTGGAAACTTGCACCTTGTGAGCAAAGTCTTATCAGAGCCGTGGATAGCAACACAGCAGCGAGAGCTCCTGCTTTCAGCACCCGTGGACAGCAACACAGCAGCGAGAGCTCCTGCTTTCAGCACCCGTGGATAGCAACACAGCAGCGAGAGCTCCTGCTTTCAGCACCCGTGGACAGCAACACAGCAGCGAGAGCTCCTGCTTTCAGAACCGTGGACAGAAACACAGCGGCGAGAGCTCCTGCTTTCAGAACCGCGGACAGCAACACAGCAGCGAGAACCCTTTCTTTCAGTGTGTGGACAGCAACATAGCGGTGAGAGCTCCTGCCTTCAGCACCGCGGACAGCAACTCAACACTAGCGTTCCTATTTTCAGCACCGTGGACAGCAACACGCCAGCCGGGCTTGCTGTGTTCAGCACCTCGGATGGTAATGCATTTTATGGACATTTGTACTGGGACGTTATAGAGCAGCGGACTGGTTATATTTTGGGGCTGCGAATGGTAACAGATGTTCTAGATTAGCGGCAGTTATATTTGGTGAGCGTGGCTGTAACGAATGTTAGAAAGCAGTTGCATTCGGATCTGGGCACAGTCATCCACATATTTGACCAGTGGAGTTTGGGACTGAACGGAAATACTTTCTGGAGTAGTGGAGTTATTAAAACTGTAATCGGTAATGCATGTTAAGAACCAGCGGAATCACAGAACTGCAGGCACTATGCCTGCCATAGAGTAGCTGATCTTTAATTTAGCGCTGGGACTGGTTCCGTACGACCGTATCCACGGTATGCCACTTACTGGATTCAGTACAGTGGACAACACCACGCTTTGTAAAACGCTTTGTAAAATTCAGGACCGTGGATATTTCCTGCCCCACTGGAAAGGCTCAAGTAAAGCTAAAATCGCCGCCACACTCTTAAACTATTGCACCTGTAAGGCTCTGATTTAATCCGGCGCTTCTTCCATTAACCTGTCACTTTGGATGATCTGATTGTGGATTGCAGGTTGAATCAGACTGAAGTCCTGTTTTTCTCTCTCTTATTTCCCTTGCAGAGTTGAATTGGTGATTCGACCGTCATCATCATGCACAATAACGGCGATGGTCTGGCCTCCCCCCGGGAGAGTTGTACAAATGGCTGCGGCCAGCGGAACGTGTCTGCAGCCCGGCAAAGGAAGGACAGTGGCGCGGAGTACAATCCCGAGGAGGAGGAGCCCAAGAAAATGGAACCGGCGCTGGTGGTGAAAAAGGCCAACCGAGAAATACTGGACCACGAACGAAAAAGAAGGGTTGAGCTGAAATGTATGGAGCTCCAGGAGATGATGGAAGAACAGGGGTGAGTGTGCTGGGTGTATTAATGTTGCATACAAGTCTGTAAGAAAGGGAATCCCATTTAAGTTAGTGTAGAAAATGTGTTCAGGTGATTTAAAGGCAGGAAGACGTTTTCCTGACCTGTTTCCTGGACAACACTAATAAAAAAAATGACAGTTTGTGGCAGTTTCCAAACAGCTTGCTATACGAAATAACTTCTGAATTAAACCCACGACGGGCCGAATGGCTGTAACCATTCTATGAATCTATGATTCTAACCTTACGTAACTCTGCCGGTAATCCACAGTAAATCCCCCAGATGCAAGATTTGCTCTAGACTTTCTGGAAAGTGACTCCATTCAATTCACACCACGGGTGAGAATCACAATGCTGCTCTTGGATTGTTTAATAACACAGATAATTTAAACTTGTGTAAAACGACTATTTGGGTTAAGACTGCTGCTGAGCAGCCGAACTGTAATTACCACGGATGAGATGATCTGCGATACGGTTGGATTTGTAAATAAGAAAGCATGTTCAGTTGGGACAGTTCGGCAGTTTCCGGTATATTGTGACATTTAGCAGTTTCTTACAGCCTCTACCGTGTTTATCCGAACATTGTACATTCCGTGTGATGCGTCACAGCGTTTCAGGAGAGAGGAGGGGGGGAAAAAAAATCAAAGACCGTACGTGATAACAAACGCTGTGAAATGTGAACTGTTCGTTCGTTCTCACAGTGTGTCTGGTTAAGAGTTTCTTTGGGCTGCTTGATTAGAGATTGGAGGTGACGATCAAAGGGAGACATTCAGTGGGTCCCCTGCGCAAGGCGATTCCAAGTTTACAGCAGCAGCCGCCAAGTGGTTCTGAACTCAGTGCTTTGCCTTAAGTTTGAAATGATAATCGTTCTCCCATCCTTGTTAATTAGTACATTAGGAAGCTGCTTGTGATTTATTATCTAGTTTCAGTAGTATTTGTGAGTTCAAATTGCCTTACCGTTGAATTGTTTGACGTTTGAAACAGTTAAACTTTTGTTTGAATTGTATAGTCAATAACTGGTATATATTTTCTTGCACCAATTGCACGGCAGAAATACAAAGAAAATGTATCTATCCAGTTTAATTAATTGCTCATCATATTCTATTTTTTAAAAAATTAATAATGTAAGCTCACAACAAATGAAGTAAAGTGAGTGATAATAAGTATCATACTGTACCGGCCTAGAATCCCCTGCTGGCCTTTCGCAGCATGTGATGGTTCCATTGTGGGTGTCACAGATTGCCAATTAAAACAGCAGCAATTAAAGAACTATCCTAATTAACTCTTGATGCCCTGGCAACTTTGTGATTTATTGCTTAATTAGAGAGTTGGCTCCAATGCATTAATCTCCTTTATATCTAGGGTTTGGAAACATAAGCATACGTCATCTCCAATTCCGCTTCGGATAATTTTTTGTTCCCTTTTGCGGTCCCTAATCTTTCAGTGTGAGATATGGTTACTTTCACTTATAAACTGATTGCAGAGTGAAAATCGAAGGGCTGAAGTAATTTGCTGTTCACCCACAGCATTGGTTAATGTGTTTAACTGCCTAATGCTGTAAATGACTCTTTTTTTGAATACTTTTGCTTACTGTATCCATTTCAATTTAGACTGCACAATCACATCCTGCAGGGTCACCGTGATAAGTAATATCCTAAAACACAGCATTTTACATGGATCTAAATATATGTAAATTTATTTACTGTAAATAGTTTTACAATAAAAAAATCAATGGAAATCTTTGTCTCAATATCATATTGTAAATAGATTATTCAATTGAATGCATAACTCTGCACACCTAGTGGCATAGCACTAATTGACCACTTTTTCCACATATTCAACATCCTAGGCAGACAAAGCTGTTTGTTATCAGTATTTAGCAGGGAATTATTGTGATATTGAGTGCATAACTTAAAGTGTTTGATTTTGTTCTTAACTATTATTAGCATCATTCATTCTACATCTAGTACAACTACATTGTAGTTTTAGCTTTAATCTGCTTTTAATGAGCTAAAATTACATGGCAGAACAGCCTTGCTTGTTTGCATTAATCCCCAGCGATGGCCATCATGTGATTCTAGCATCTTACACTTAGGTAGGAAGAACTTTGTTTGTTAAAGTGAAAGTATTTAAATCCAGCAATTTAGTATTTTGAACTCTAATTGAAGGAGCAAGAGACCTGTGCAACTTATCAATGTTGTGTCATAAATTCAGCAATTGTTGCTCAGTGAGATATAGTCCATTTGTTACTGCTACATGATCCATGATTTAATATAGTCTGCTGTATATAAGGGATTAAATGTGCAGATATTAATTCAATGAAACACCATAGAGAATATTTGCACAGCCATTCTATGTATTGCAACACCTTTTTTGTTGGTAAGGGTTCCACGATGTAACCTGTGACTCAAGCAGGATTTGAACCTGTCTGGCAAAATACAAGTCCTTATTTTCCACTGAAATTTATCCCCTCCTGTCCCTCTCCTGAAGACACTGACTTCTTGATGGGTATGGTTACACAGGCAGTCTGCACCTCCAGTATTTCACCCGAGTGCCAATCTATGCAACTGGTGTGGAGTGCGGTAGAGAGGGTGGCATATCTTGGCCAATTCTGATGCTGTCTCAATGCGCCATGTCACCAAGCTACATCCCATTCAAAACATGCATAACAATATACAAACCCTCTGAGTATTTTTATTTTTCTAATATATACCTCCTTTAGCCCAATGCACAGCACCTCGGGAGTAGTGAGATGCAGGTTTTGACCTGCAGTTCTCCGGACAATGAGATATGGGTCCTAATTATTGTCACCAGTTAATGAGGGCATTTATTCAGGAAGGATTTTTTCAGGCACCAATGAATTTCCATAGTATTAAAATCAGTACTAATGGATTTTTCTTCATGCAGATGGTTTGATAAACAGGATAATTTAAATCCCATCAGGTGGGACTCCTTATTTAATTTTTCAAGCAGTAGTCGTTGACTCTTAGCTGAGTTATTATTTGGTTTCAGGTATCAGGCTGAATTTTTGGAAACCAGCCAGAAGAGCTGAGCCATATTTTGGTTGTCAGTGTGTGGTGTGTTGTATAGATTTTGCTGAGAACAGCTATATATGTGCCTCTTATTTTTTATGTTAAAGTATATCTGAGTTGTAGCTTCATAAAGAAGGTAATTCGCAGTAAGAGAACGCTGCTGTAATAGTTGCAGATTTTGGAATGAAAGGGGGATTATGTTTAGATGACAAGGAGTATTGAAGCCATCACTGTGGCTAGATCCATTTTTATTTTGGTCAGCCAGGTTTCTGACGTGTGGAAATGCATCACTATATTGGAGTTTCCAAAGCAAACTACTGAGAAATCCACACAGGCAGAGTTTCTGTTTGGCCAGTACACAGTGCACACATTTTCCCCATAGGGACACACCTAAGGCCAGTGTCCTGTCAGCGCCCCCTTTAAATAACATTTGCTGTAACCCTAAATAGTTTTAACTGAAATTGTTGTACAAGGTCGGTAACCAGAGGACACAGATTTAAGATAATTGGCAAAAGTTCCAGGGGGGAAATGCAAAATTTTTTTATGCAGCGAGTTGTTATGATCGGGAATGCGCTGCCTGACAGGGTGGTGATAGCAGATTCAATAGTAACTTTCAAAAGGGAATTTGACATATACTTGAAAAGGAGAAATTTTCAGGGCTGTGGGAAAAGAGCAGGGGAGTGGGACTAATTGGATAGCTCCTTCAAAGAGTTGGCACAGGCACGATGGGCTGAATGGCCTCCTTCTGTGGTGTACAATTCTATGATAAGTGCAGTTTGCTAACTTTGTATGATCCATTGTGCAATTTTAATTTTTTTGTCCATTAAAGTTATTTTTAATACTTTTATTTTAAAATTTTTTAGATATATATTCTTGGTAGAGTAGAACGAACCTTTGATTGGGGAATTCTTTGCTAGGTAAATAATTCCTAATAAGTAAGCGACATTGCATGCATTCGCCCTGATTGGTGGTAATATGCCACGTAAGTGTTCAATAATGAGTCATTAACCTATATGTAACAGGAGGCTTGTATTAGGTGATAAGTGGTGTAGACATCTCCTGTTGAGCACCTCAGGACTGGGGTCTGCTGGTTGGAAATAATGAGAGATTTGCAGATTTCTAGTCAAATAATTAATTATAAGTAATTTTTAAAGATAATAATTAAAGTGCAAATCAGCACTCAATAAAAAGGGACACAATAGCCGACAAAGTACAACAAGTAAAGCTTCTGACAATCATCTTCCACTGCAGCTTAGTTGGTCAATGTGCTGTCCAGTTTGGAATTTAGCCATACAAACAAACAGGCCCCCTCCTGGAAAGGACATGATGGTGGTTATAGGAACATAGGAACAGGAGTAGGCCATTCAGCCCCTCGTGCCTGCTCCGCCATTTGATAAGATCATGGCTGATCTGTGATCTAACTCCATATACCTGCCTTTGGCCCATATCCCTTAATACCTTTGATTGCCAAAAAGCTATCTATCTCAGATTTAAATTTAGCAATTGAGCTAGTATCAATTGCCGTTTGCGGAAGAGAGTTCCAAACTTCTACCACCCTTTGTGTGTAGAAATGTTTTCTAATCTCACTCCTGAAAGGCCTGGCTCTAATTTTTAGACTGTGCCCCCTACTCCTAGAATCCCCAACCAGCGGAAATAGTTTCTCTCTATCCACCCTATCCGTTCCCCTTAATATCTTATAAACTTCGATCAGATCACCCCTTAACCTTCGAAACTCCAGAGAATACAGAGGAAGGCTTGGCTGTGATAGGCTGCAACGCACATAGCCTAGGCTTACACCTGGAGAATGGCTCCTTGGGCAAGGTACCATAGGATGGCTGGTGTCCATGGAACTTATTCTAACCCAGAGTCAGTACCTTGAGGGGGGAATTAGAGGGGAAAATCACAAGTGCAGATTTGCCTAGTTCCCTTGTTTCAAGCATTTTCATCTGTGTAATGCAGTAATGGGTCAGTTCCAGCATTGTTAACAATTGTGCTTATGAACCTGCAGTTCTGTTCTTCAATTGATATTAATCTATGCTCTGTATTTATATTCTCTATATTGATATTAATATATAAATGTTCTTATAAACTGGATTCCCATTAACTGGAGCACACAGTATCTCTTTCCTAAAGTAATGAACTGCAGTACACTCCTGAGTTTATTGGTAAGACTCATTGGTGGATAGTTTATGTTCTGTTCATAGTTTCTTGCCCTCCATGATTAGAACAACATGTCATTACAAATAGATTTGTTGAAGCGGGTTTGACCTTGTAGAGAATGGATGAAATTCACGCTGTTACTTCCAAAAAAGCTGTATCCCTGTCATTTAGAAAACATGTCTTATTTGAGATGGTTCAGTAACTAACATAATTGCTCACATTGATGTTATTTATCATGTGCCATTTCTATCATTAGACCTTAGTGAGTTTCAATAATATTTGATTTGCACAATTAATATGCATTTGTTCTGCCAATTTCAAGAAAATAAGTAGCAAAATTAATCCAACCTGTTATGTATCACTTGAATCTTTGAGACCTAGTGATTTGTGCAACATCTGTTTGGTAGCATCACTATTCTTCTCTTCTGCTAACTCAGCCCTATAGCCTAAGGAGAAATTAAAGAGAAAAGTGTAGGTATCTAGTTCTGGAATAGTTCATCACTTTGTCTCCAACTTTTAACTCATTTTTCTCCAGAACAACAACAACACTTCCAAAATTTGGCTTTTAAAACCCAAGCTTGGCCATTACGGTTGATCTCATCTTCTGTCTTGCTCTCTTCAACCTTAGTGGTGCCCCCTAAATGGGCTTTAATCCTGCACCCAAGTCTCTCAATCATTGAAAGGAAATTAAGTGAATGGAAAAGTCCAGTAATTTGATTCAAGGTATATTTTTGACTGCAACAAAACTGCACGACATACACTAAATGTCAGCTTGTCAATGTTCATAGTGCTCTCGCCTCTGAGTCAGAAGGTTGTAGGATCAAGTCCCACAACTAGAGGGACTTGAGCAAATAGTCTAGCTCGACACTTCAATGCAGCACTGAGGGATTGCTACATTTCGGAGGTGCTGTCCTTCAGATGAGACGTTAAACTGAAGCCCCGACTGTCAGTTCAGCTGGACGTTAAAGATCCCATGGTCCTATTTGAAGAAGATCAGGAAGCTTTCCCAGTGTTCTCATCATTTATTTTCTGTTTATGGAACATTTTTGGATGCAAGCTGGCAGCCACATTTGCCCATGTAACAGTGACTGTGTAAAAATATAGTATTAAACCTTGTGTATGAAATAACATAGCTGTAAATAGTTTTATTGAATATGATGCTGACTTAGTTAGTCCCAACAGGTGAATTTAAAAGTACACTGTCACCAGCAATTCTGTCAGGAATAGTAGTTATTGCGTTTAACAGCTTGACTGGCATGAGCACTTTTTTTTGGCCAAGCAGTTTTGAAAGTTGTTAGGAAGACCAACATTTCTGCAGGTAACAAGGGAGTTGATGCAAGGGGTGGAAAAGTATTAGTGGCAATGAAACTTCCACAGAAGGTAAGTAAATAACAAATGTATTTACTTACCTTTTTTAACATTTTAACAAGTGATTTCAATCACTCCTTTAAACTATTCAAAACACTGTCATTGTGCAAATTGATGGTGCTCTGTGATCTAATCTAGATTCCCTGAAATTGCTCCAAGTTTACCCATAGAAATCTTTGTTCAAAAGATGACAATGTACTGTTAACAAGCCAGTTACAAGACACATTTTGCATTGATGTGAAGCAGTTTCAGCTTCACAGGAAGGTAAACTGTATAGAGTGACACAGGAGTGAAGTCAATCGGATGACACTTCGGCCACTACCAAAATGATGGGAGCTTTAAAAAATTCTAGGTGCATCCATCGGATCATCTGTGAGCATTTTTAATGTTTTCAGTGTTGACACAGAAGTGGCTGTCCTGCAGGTTCTTCAACAGTAACATTTAAAGGGAACTTGGGTAGGAATAAACACCATTTTTCTCCATCACATTCTCTGAGCTAGAACTTGGATCAGCTGCAACCAGGTTTCTGTCTCAAACTTACAGTATAATGGCACCCTAAATGATTCATAGAATTGCAACCATATTAGTGAGGCTTTAGTCCTAAACAAAAGAATCCCGTTTACACTTACATACAAACATACGGAAACGTCAGACAGGAGAAGACCCGCTGGTCCATCTAGTCCGTCCCATACAGTTGTGATGCCTTGTGTTTCATTTCATGAGATTCCTTACCCCTTGGGTGCCATATAGGCGAAAAACCAGATTTAAAAAACTCACGGCAAATTAGGGGGAAACAAATCTGGCAAATTCCTTTTCCATCATTCTAGGTGATCAAAACTAGTCCAGGAGACCACATTGACCTTGACTTATATTATTTGGTACCAACCTCTTGTATGATGAGATGTCCACCCCAGTGTTGAACTTCTCTCTTGAAGCTATAGAGTGAATCAGCACTCACCACACAAGCCAGCAACTTGTTCCATAGGTCTACTATTCTCTGGGAAAAGAAGAACTGCATAACATCTAACAACAACTTGCATTTTATATAGCACCTTTAATGTAGAGAAACGTCCTTAGGTGCTTCACAGGAGCATAATCAGACAAAAATTGACACTGAGCCAAAGAAAGAGATAATAGGACCTAACCTATTTCTTTCCATGCGTAATTTATACACATTCCCTTGGTGCTCCCCAATCTATTTAATTGAAATAATTTATCAACGTGCAATCTAGTCCCTTCATTATTTTATAGACCTCAATCAAATCACGCCTGAATCTACGCTTCTGTATAGTATGTGGACCCAACTCTTTAAGCTTATCTGGGTAGCTACGGTGTTTTAAAATGGGAATCATGCCTGTGGTCCTCCTCGGAACCTTTTCCAAAGCCTCACTATCATCTATCATGTGAGGGGACCAAAACTGGACACAGTATTCTATATAAAGCGTAACTAAGGTCTTGTACAAAGACAAAATTTTGTAATGGATGGTCCTGTGAATGCATATTTGCCTATTTGCTTTAGCTACAGCTTCATGGCAATGCTCGTAAACCTTTAAGAGTTCTGAACCATGGTACCAAAATCTTTTTCTTTCACAGCAGACTTCACTTCTGTTCTGTCTAGGGTGAAGTATGCTTAGCGTTGTTCCTGCCCACATGCATATCACTGGACTTTAAATCAAATAACATTTACCAAACACGGGCCCTTTCCCCCAACACATACAGATCTGCTTGTAGTTGTTTAGTCTCCTCCAGGGTCTTAACACCTGCACAAATCTTCGTATCATCTGCAGACTTGTAAATCATTCCCCCAACCCCTTCATCAAGGTCATTAATATAGATAGTAAAGAATAAAGGCCCGAACACCGATTCCTGCAGGACACCAGTGGTAACAGGCCTCCAAGCAGATCGACAGCCATTGATAGCAATTTTCTTCCTATGGGCATGCAGCCAATTCTTTATTCATTGTAGCACCTTCCCACTAATTCTACAAGATTCTACCTTGTGGAGTAACCTGCTGTGAGGTATTTTATCAAAAGCTTTCTGAAAATCCAGGTAGACAATGTCTACTGGACTACCCTCACACAATAACCCAGTGACTTCTTCAAAAACTTCAATCAAATCAGTAAGACACAATCTTCTTTTCCAGAAGCCGTGTTGACACTTTCTCTGTCTAGGTGATCATATAGAGCAGCTCTTCTGATCCCTTTGAGCATCTTACCCGTGACTGAAGTCAAACTAATAGGCCTATTGTTCCCTGGTTCTACCTTGCCCCCCTTTCTGAAAATTGGAACTACATGAGCTTCCAATCTGAGGGAACAATCCCTGACTCTGGCAGACTGTTAAAGATGTGGGCAAGGGGCTCGCAAAGCACATGCCTCATCTCTTTAAGGTCCCTAAGGTGGATGTTATCTGGGCCGGCAGCCCGATCTATTTTAAGGTTTCTAATTCTATCCAAGATGAAATCCTCATCTACTTTAACATTTTACTGTTAACCGTGCAACTTCCTGCTGATAGTTGAGAATCGTCTTCAGGATTGAAGACAGATAATGGATATAAATAAGATAAACTTCGATTTAAGTTGTACTCTACTATTATAAATGTCTGAAAGAAGGGATGAAAAGATCTATAAGTATTCCAAGCCACATTAGAGTACTGGGTGTAGTTAATGTAAAGAGAGCAATTTGTTTTTAAGGACAAATGTCATCGTAAAAAGGCAATCAACCATTTTCTGAGTTGATATAGGAAGAAGCATTAACAAGGAGCTGTTATTTTGCTGAGTAGTTCTCTGTATCACTTTATTACATTGGGTATGGTAATAGTGTCATGGTAAAAGGGCAATCGTCTGTGCCCCTGACTCAGCATGGGCAGTGGTCCCTGTTTTGCTGATTGTCTACCTGCTTTACTTTATTGCATTGACGTGCCACTACAAATTAAATCATCCTGTTTAAAATAAAACTTCTCTGAAATAAATCTGCTTGCGTAAGAAATCTTATGACTTTGTCAGACAAGGGGTTTTGTATCACATTTATGCTTATGGCAGCAAGAAATCTCATCGCAAAGCTGCTGAATTTACAGTGACTCCAACTGTGCCAATCCGATGCAAACCCACCATACGTGGTGGTTTTATTTTAAGCAGGAGAACTTAAAATTGCCCCAGGAAATACCACAGAATCCATTGCTGTCATGACATCATGAGACATGTTGGAGACGCAACTTATACTTGCTGTTGAAAGGCCATCGACCTTCCCGGCATGCGACTGCGTTCGTTCTGGAATCGGAATGGTACCGGAGCTTAGAGAGGTAAATTACAAGGATAGGTTGCTTATTTATTCCTTTGTATTCCCTTGAGTATAGAAGATTGAGGGGTGATCTGATCGAGGTGTTTAAAACGTTATAAGGATTCGATAGGGTAGATACAGAGAAACTATTTCCTCTGGTAGGAGAATCAACAATGAGGGGACAGAATCTTAAAATTAGAGCCAGACCATTTAGGAAGGAAATCAGGAAGCACTTTTTCACACAAAGGGTAGTAAAAATCTGGAATTCTCTCCCCCAACTGGCTGTGGATACTGGGACAATTGGAGCTTTCAAGACTGAGATAGATAGATTTTTATTAGGTAAGGGTATCAAGTGATATGGAGCTAAGGCGGGAAAATGGAGTTGAGGTACAGATCAACCATGATCTAATTGAATGGTGAAGCAGGATAAAGGGGCTGAGTGGCCTACTCCTGTTCCTAAGGTGTGAGATTGATACAAGATTGATAGACAGTGCGTCGGTAGGCAAGTATAATGTGCTGGCCAGGTTATGCTCAACACACACAATAGACGCTCTAGCTTCCTCTAAAGCTCAGAGCACTAAAGTGCAAGTATGCAGCTGTACTTACAGCAACATCTAGGGAGTAGGAACATGTGCATTATCATTTTTTATTTTGCAGGCCCAATAATACTCTAATCAAAACCAATGGTGAATTTCCTTTATTAAAGGATCAGCTCTGTACTTTGTATTGTAGACAGTCAATTCAGCTAGTATGTACAGTATTATATTCCAAAATATTCAAGTGTATCTTATGGTCAGGAACTGGAGGGTAGAACTGAATTGAGGCCTGAATGCTGGTGGCAACAGAAACATCCCTTCTCTTTGCTGCACGTAAGCCTTCAGCTCTTTATTCTGGCTGCTAAGCTGCTGGTGAGCATTGCTGTTAGAATCATAGAGCTCAGAAGGAAGCCATTCGGCCCATCGTGCCTGTGCCGGCTCTTTGTATGAACTATCCAATTAATCCTACTTCCCTGCTCTTTCCCCATAGCCCTGTAAATTTTTCCTTTTTCAAGTATTTATCCAATTGCCTTTTGGAAGATACTATTGAATCTGCTTCCACCACCCTTTCAGGCAGTGCATTCCAGGTCATAACAACTTCCTGCGTAAAAAAAATTCTCCTCATCTCTCCCCTGGTTCTTTTATCAATTATCTTAGACCTGTTTCCTCTAGTTATCGACCCTCCTGCCAGTGGAAACAGTTTCTACTTATTTTCTCTACGAAAACTCTTCATTTTTTTAAACACCTCTATTAAATCTCCCCTTAACCTGTTCTGCTCTAAGGAGAACAAGCCCAGCTTCTCTAGTCTCTCCACATAATGAAATCCCTCATCCCTGGTACCTTTCTGGTAAATCTCCTCTACATCCTTCCTAAAGTGTGGTGCCCAGAATTGGACATGATATTCCAGCTGAGGCCTAACCAGTGATTTAAAAAGATTTAGCATAACTTCCTTGCTTTTGTACTCTATGCCTCTAATTATAAAGCCCAGGATCTTGTATACATTTTTAACAGCCTTATCAACTTGTCCTGCCACCTTCTTGTGATTTGCTGTGCAACTTACAGGTAGTTTATTAGACAGCATTTTAAAAATTAGAAAACATAAGCTCAGAAAACTAACAGCAACAAAAACTCTTAAATTTGCATAGAAAGGATTTTTTTGATCTTACACAGTAACTACCGTGAGTTCTCACCAATATAAAGATAAGAAAACAAGTTCAGATTTTACCTCGTAAGGCACTGGGGGGCCCTCTGCTAGCTCAGAAAATCTAACACCAGGCTCTGCTGAGAACTCACTGAAGTTACTGTGCAAGATGGAACTGCCCTTTCGATGTAAAATCAATGTTTACTGCTGCTATTTTTCTGCGGCTTTATTGTAATGATGCTGCGGGTAATGACAGCTATATTACTGAAGGACTCAGTATGGCTGAGCTAGCTGTCTCATATCCTATAGACCAGTGGTGAAGCTGTGAGTCAGAACTGGTTTCACTCATTGTCCTGAGAGAAGTATTTTAATAAATGCTACTTTGTCAAAATAAGTACAAAACTAATAAAGTGCCAAAAATATTTCATTTATCTTACTTTCACAGTCTAGAAAAGTAACTCTTTTACCAAATCCTTTCTGTAGAAAAGTGGTCATGAAATCCCAAAGCATGACAGTAATATAGATGTAATTAAAAGGGAACATCTGCCTATTTTACTTGCAGAAAGAAATAGAGAAGTCTGAGCCAAATTTCTCAATGACAGAAAGTATACGAGAGTCATAGAGAGAGAGAGGGAGATAGTGGAAGTCAAAGACAGAAAGGGAGACATTTGAAAATCAGAGAGTGGTAAACAAGTAGAGGCACAAATACAGCAAGAGAGACTTTTAAAACTTTTTTTCTGAGCAATGCTACAGGAGATCAACTAGTTACTTTTAAATTACTGTTTTACAAGAACCTTATATAGAGAACCAACCTATGTATTATGGCCAATCAGGCCAGTCCTCTGAAGAACCATAATGGAAGTGTTAGTATATCTACTTGTGCATGCACAGCTCAGCTCAAATATTCTGAATGACTTTTCAAAGGGCAAGAGTTTGGTTGGGTTTTTACGGCAGCAGGTATAATGAGGGACGTTGAAGTGACGTTATTCAATGTGTCTCCCTCCCACCAGCAGGTTAGATACAATATGGGAATTGATTAATGGTGGTGAATTAATACTTCGGTATTGTATAGGCCCCTCTGCCAACAAGGACCCCTGATCACTGATTTGCCAATTTCAGTCTTACCACCAGCGGGAGGTAAGGAGGGATGGAGCGAAAACCATCAAACAAGCTCTTCCTCTCTTTCTCTCCTCCCCCCTCCCCCACCCCCTCAAGCTCACATATCAAGATCAGCAGCAGAAGTTTCAGAAATCCTGTAGTTGGTTGGGAAAAGATAAATAATGGTCCAAAAGAGAGAAGAATCTTTAAAATTGACAATGAAGAAAAGTCTTGGTGTATAAAAATGCCGACACCTTGATTTTCAGAAGCTGGTAACTTGTCTGGTTTTCATCTTGCTGAATCTGAACAGTAACTCACCAGGTTTAGTCAGTGTTCGAGATTCTACAGCTTAATGAGGTAGTCCGAAATAACGGAGTAATATTGATTTTTTAAAAATCATTCCCCCACCCTGTGGTTTCACACTTTCCACATCTTCCCCACCCTGTGGTTTTGCAACTTCAGAAGTAATTTGCATCAAAATATCATCCATCAATACATTGACACACAAGTAGCAGAATGGAAAGCAAACTGGCTACAAACTGAAAACAGAGTCGGGGTCAAAGGTAGTTACTCAAACTGGCAAAATGTGGGAATTTGTGTTCCATAAGGATTGGTGCTGGGACCACTGTTGTTCATCATTTATATAAACGATTTGGACTCGGGAATTGGAAGTACAATTTCAAAATTTGTAAACGACACTAAATTGGGGATTATAGTTAATACTGAGGAGGACTGCGAAAAAATACAGGAAGACATTAATAAACTTGCAGAATGGGTGTGTAATTGGCAAATAAATTTCAATATAGATAAGTGTGAGGTATTACATTTTGGTAGGAAGAATAAGGGGACCACATACTGCTTGGATAATAAGAGCCTAAATGGGGTATAGGAGCAGAGGGATCTGGGGGTACAGATACACAAATCACTAAAAGTAGCGACTCAGATTAATAAGGCCATAAAAAAAGCAAACCAAGCACTGGGGTTCATTTCTAGAGGGATAGAATTGAAAAGCAGTGAAGTTATGTTAAATGTTAAGTTATGTTGTATAGAACCTTGGTTAGACCACACTTGGAGTACTGTGAACATTTCTGGTTTCCATATTATAAAAAGGAAATAGAGGCACTGAAGAAGATGCAATAAAGATTTACTAGGATGATACCAGAACTGAGAGGTTATACCTATCAGGAAAGATTGAGCAGGCTGGGGCTCTTTTCTCTCGAAAAGAGGAGGGGTTACCTGATAGAGGTCTTTAAGATTATGAAAGGGTTTCATAGGGTAGATGTAGAGAAGATGTTTCTACTTGCAGGGGAGACCAGAACCAGGGGCCATAAAAGATAGTTACTAATAATCCAATAGGGAATTCAGGAGAAACTTCTTTACCCAGAGAGTGGTTCGAATGTGGAATTTGCTACCACAAGGAGTTGTTGAGGTGACTAGAATAGATACATTTAAGGGGAAGCTAGAGGGAGAAAGGAAAAGAAGGATATGCTGATATAGAGTTAAATGAAGCAGGGAGGGTGGAGACTCGTGTGGAGCATAGACCTGTTAGGCCAAATGGCCTGTTTCTGTGCTGTACATTCTATGTAAAGGAAAATATTTAACTATTTCCTGATTGAATTTATAATTTGTTGCACTTGAGAATATGTGAGAATAAAATTAAGAAAAGGAATTTTAATGCTATATGTGAGTTTTCTATTTTCAAGGTTCAGTCTTTAATTAAAAAGGCTCCGAGGTGTTTTGTTCCAAAGTATAATAGCTTTATTAAGAAATTATAATAAGTAGCAAAGATGGTAAAATACAAGAGTACAATTAAACATACTAATAAGATGTTCAAATACAACCTGCAAAGTTTATCACCCCACAAATCTTCGAAGTGCACCTCTCGAAGATTCTTGATATTTGTTGAGTGGTCCAGCCTCGCTCTGAGAATGTTCTAACAAATACAATTTAATCCTCATCTTATATACGTTTTGAGACACATTGGGCTCAATTTTGAAATGGTGGCAGGTTGGCAGTGGGTTGGAGGGGGGTGGGGTGGTGGGGGAGGTGCCCGTGACAAACCTGAATAAACAAAACTTACCATTTCCAACACGATCGCATCGTAATTGATGGTGATTAAAGTTCTCTCCGGGTTTCGCACCCAGCAGTCAGCTGCTGCCAACGAGAGCTGCAACGTGAGGTGGGGGGAGAGAAAGAGAGAGAGAGCGAGACATCATCCAGCGCTGGAACGGAAGATCGAGGGGGGGATGGTGGAAGATCGGGGGGGGAGAGTGGAAGATCGGGGGGGGGAGAGTGGAAGATCGAGGGGGGGATGGTGGAAGATCGGGGGGGGAGATTGGAAGATCGGGGGGGGGGAAGAGTGGAAGATTGGGGTGGGGGGAGTGGAAGATCGGGGGGGGGGAGAGTGGAAGATCGGGTGGGGGGAGAGTGGAAGATCGGGGAGCCAGAGTGGAAGATCGGAGGGGAGAGTGGAAGATTGGGGGGGGGAGAGTGGAAGATCGGGGGGGGGAGAGTGGAAGATCGGGGTGGGGAGAGTGGAAGATTGGGGTGGGGGAGAGTGGAAGATCGGGGAGCCAGAGTGGAAGATCGCGGGGGGGAGAGTGGAAGATCGGGGAGGGAGAGTGGAAGATCGGGGGGGGAGAGAGTGGAAGATCGGGGTGGGGAGATTGGAAGATCGGGGTGGGGAGAGTGGAAGATCGGGGGGGAGAGAGTGGAAGATCGGGGGGGAGAGAGTGGAAGATCGGGGGGGAGAGAGTGGAAGATCGGGGGGGGGAGAATGGAAGATCGGGGGGGGAGAGTGGAAGATCGGGGGGGGAGAGTGGAAGATCGGGGGGGAGAGGGGAAGATCGGGGGGGAGAGAGTGGAAGATCGGGGTGGGGAGAGTGGAAGATCGGGGGGGAGAGAGTGGAAGATCGGGGGGGGGGGAGAATGGAAGATCGGGGCGGGGGAGAGTGAAAGATCGGGGTGGGGAGAGTGGAAGATCGGGGGGGAGAGAGTGGAAGATCGGGGGGGGGGGAGAATGGAAGATCGGGGCGGGGGAGAGTGAAAGATCGGCGGGGGAAGAGTGGAAGATCGGGGTGGGGGGAGAGTGGAAGATCGGGGGGGAGAGTGGAAGATCGGGGGGGGAGAGTGGAAGATCGAGGGGGGAGAGTGGAAGATCGGGGGGGGAGAGTGGAAGATCGAGGGGGGAGAGTGGAAGATCGGGGGGGGGGAGAGTGGAAGATCGGGGGGGAGAGAGTGGAAGATCGGGGGGGAGAGAGGGGAAGATCGGGGGGGGAGAGTGGAAGATCGGGGGGGGAGAGTGGAAGATCGGGGGGGGAGAGTGGAAGATCGTGGGGGGGAGAGTGGAAGATCGGGGGGGGAGAGTGGAAGATCGGGGGGGAGAGAGTGGAAGATCGGGGGGGGAGAGTGGAAGATCGGGGGGGGAGAGTGGAAGATCTGGGGGGGAGAGTGGAAGATCGGGGGGGGGAGAGTGGAAGATCGGGGGGGGAGAGTGGAAGATCGTGGGGGGGAGAGTGGAAGATCGGGGGGGGAGAGTGGAAGATCGGGGGGGAGAGAGTGGAAGATCGGGGGGGAGAGAGTGGAAGATCGGGGAGCGAGAGTGGAAGATCGGGGGGGAGAGAGTGGAAGATCGGGGGGGAGAGAGTGGAAGATCGGGGGGGGAGAGAGGGGAAGATCGGGGGGGAGAGAGGGGAAGATCGGGGGGGGGAGAGTGGAAGATCGGGGGGGGAGAGAGGGGAAGATCGGGGGGGAGAGAGTGGAAGATCGGGGGGGGAGAGAGGGGAAGATCGGGGGGGAGAGAGTGGAAGATCGGGGGGGGAGAGAGTGGAAGATCGGGGGGGGGAGAGGGGAAGATCGGGGAGCGAGAGTGGAAGATCGGGGGGGAGAGTGGAAGATCGGGGGGGGAGAGTGGAAGATCGGGGGGGAGAGGGGAAGATCGGGGGGGGGCGAGTGGAAGATCGGGGGGGGAGAGGGGAAGATCGGGGGGGAGAGGGGAAGATCGGGGGGGGGCGAGTGGAAGATCGGGGGGGGAGAGGGGAAGATCGGGGGGGGGGAGAGTGGAAGATCGAGGGGGAGAGTGGAAGATCGGGGGGGGGCGAGTGGAAGATCGAGGGGGAGAGTGGAAGATCGGGGGGGAGAGTGGAAGATCGGGGGGGGGCGAGTGGAAGATCGGGGGGGAGAGTGGAAGATCGGGGGGGGAGAGTGGAAGATCGGGGGGGAGAGTGGAAGATCGGGGAGGGGAGAGTGGAAGATCGGGGGGGGAGAGGGGAAGATCGGGGGGGAGAGTGGAAGATCGGGGGGGGGACTGTGGAAGATCGGGGGGGGTAGAGGAGGAGATCGGGGAGGGGAGAGGAGGAGATCAGGGGGGAGGGGGAAGATTGGGGGGGAGGGGGGAGATCGGGAACATCAGGGGGGTGAACAGTGGGAGATCGGAGAGGGAGACATCGGACATCGGAGCAGGGTGGAAAGGTAGATTGATTTTGTGTTTTAACTTCGTGCAATGGTTTTTTTATTTAATCTATTTTGTTTCCTTTTGCCTGACCCGGCCCTTCACACCTGGTTTCACCAGGCGTGAATCACAAGCCGTGGGAAAGCCGCCCAGGTAAGTTAAAAATCGTCCCAACTACCTAATATGTCACAAGTAAAATGCCTTGAGGTACATTTGGCTCTTTAACTATCATCCATTTAATTGCCGTCGGGACTTCCAGATTCGGGACACCTGCATGCACACAAGTGCGTCCATGAGGAACTCGGAAGTTGGTGGGTTGGAGCCGGCTTCCAAACCGGCTCTGCATTTTTGCAATTTTCACAGCCCCCCCCCTCGCCGCCCGCAACGCACCCGCAATTTACGTGTAAAATCGAGCCCATTAGCTCTGTATGGGGCCTCCCATCAATCATCCTCCCTGACTCATGACGCTGCCATCCGCTTCACTTCCTTAAATTCCAGATGACACAAAACATCTGTCATCATGCCTCCTATATGATTACTTGTCTCCAATTATCAAGGACTCCCACCAAAGTATGGGTAACTCCCTTTATCCATCTTATGCACATGAGATAAGAATGACACAGGATGCTCATTACCCAAGGGGCCCCTATTCACAAAATAACCCAAAAGCTTGTTTAACAGAAAACCTTTGTTCACAGGAAAAGCTGACATAACGTTTTTCCCCAACAATGTTAGCAATATTATATAGAAAGCTTGTTTAATGCTTTTCTTACACTGTGAAATCCTAACGTTATTCAAACCTAATAAAATAATGGAAATGGAGTTCTGCCTTGTGATAATGAAAAGCACTTTTTTCCCACTTTGATACAATGGTTTGCACCGTATTCCATACTGAACAGAACAACATAATACAGCATGAAATAGTAGCCTGTCAGCTGCCATTTTCCAACCAAATTGCAGGCTGCTACTTCCAGATTAAATTGTGGATGTTCAAAAATGACTGCCTTAATTATGAGTTTCTATTAATAAATAACCAGTTTTGCCCAGTCATATTTGAAGTATGGTGATTTTCACTCCCTGTAAAAATGATTTCTTTTTTTTGAAGAGCACCCCTTAGAGCAGCTTTGCAAAACTGACAGGTTGAAAAGACAGTGACATCTAAAACATACTTTTTTTTTTAGCATCACTTGCTAACTCGTTCTCCAGGCAACAGTGGCGAATGACAGGAGCTCAAAGTGTGTATGTTACTGTAACATAAGGGTGTAATAAAACAAAGGCAGGAATCATTCACAGGTAGCAGAACTGATAGTTTAACCCTCCCATCCTTGTAGTCATGTTCCCTAATGCTGTCTGCAGTAACCAACATCACAAAAAATAGATTATCTGGTCATTTATCTCCTTGCTGTTTGCAAATTGGTTGCCGCATTTCCTACATTACAACAGTGACTACACTTCAAAAGTACTTTGTTGGCCGTAAAGCGTTTTGGGACATCCTGAGGTCATCCAAATCTCTGCTGCCTGTATCCTAACTCACAGCAAATGCCGATCACCCATCACGCTTGTGCTCACTGACCTACATTGGCTCCTGGTCAGGCACACCTCAAATTTAAAATTCTCATCCTTGTTTTCAAATCCCTCCATGGCCTCGCCCCTCCCTATCTCTGTAACCTCCTCCAGCCCTACAGCCCTCAGAGATCTCTGCTCTTCTCCAATTCTTGCCTTTTGCGCATCCTCAATTTTAATGGCTCCTCCATTGGCGGCTGTCCAGCTGCCTAGGCCCTAAGCTCTGGAATTCCCTCTCAGACTCTCTACCTCTTTCTCCTCTAAGATGCTCCTTAAAACCTACCTCTTTGACCAAGTTTTTGGTCACCTGTCCTAATAACTCCTACGTGGCTCGGTAATAAATTTTGTTTGATAATCGCTCCTGTGAAGTGTCTTAGGACGTTTTATTATGTTTAAGGTGCTATATAAATGCAAGTTGTTGTTGTTGAGGTCGTGAAAGGCACTAAATAGATGTAAATCTTTGTTTCTTTTTTTTTGCAGTAAGTTATATGGAGAAAGGAATAGAAGATTATGTTGATAGGTTTGTGTGAAGCATAAACACCAGCATAGACCTATTGGGCAGAATGGCTTGTTTCTGTGCTATAAATTCAATGTAATTCTATGTAAAAAGTTGCTTAGAGTGATTGCAAGAAAATAATCTTATTGAAGGGTGATGTCAGCTGTTTCTTTTTTCCCTCTCGTTCTCTTCTCACCAGAAGGCGCTAACCTGTCCTGGACATGGTTCCACAGGTGCCACCTTCCAACACCTCTCTCATGTAGTCATGTGTCAGCCTAGGCAGTACATACTTGTAGGCTATTTATCTATGACTGGCCAAGTCTAGTCCTGTCTTCACACACATGCATGTTCTAGCTGGAGACACTGAGCTAGTGATCAAGACCAGGAAGCCTGACTGAATTTCTCCCTATCTCAGGTGTACTCGGGCCAATTGTTGTGGGCAGCTGCTGCCCTGACCAAGACCAGGTCATTTAACAGTCAACGCCATTAACCTGGGACCTTCCTGCTTCCCCATTTTGGGGACACGTGACTCAGTTTCACTTACCAACTCATCATTACCATTTATAATTGGAGGGGTTTGTGTTTGTGTGTTTTTTGGCAGCAGCTGTTAGAATGAACATTGGCCATGAAGGTTCATTCATTTGTTGGATGATGCTGTTCTCACTGAAGCATTAGATTATTAAACACTACAAGATTATCAGAATTTAAGTGGATTACTAGGAAACAACACTGCTCTGTTCTATATTATAGAAAACAACATTCGAGTCAACGTTACATATACACCCAACTGCAGGGAAGCCTTTCCACCAGCTGCACCAATAGGGAAATCATGGTTGCACTGCCAACAAATTTCCGTCCATTAATTTTGAAAGTAAAATTGTGAGCAGTGTGCCCATGAATGCCCGATATGTGGGAGCAACGAGCGAGGCTTCCTGCCAGCAGTGCATCTTCGTAAAGTTGGCCCTCGGATGTCCATGAAATTGTGCGATGCCTGACCTGGGAGACTCTTGATGTGGATAATGGGTGTCTAAAGTGGAGAGTGTAACAGTCTCCCAAAACCTCTCATTGCTACAGCATTGTAAGACTGTAACAATGAGAGGTGTTGGATGGTGTCACAGACTGC
Source organism: Heptranchias perlo (assembly GCF_035084215.1). Classification (NCBI taxonomy): domain Eukaryota; kingdom Metazoa; phylum Chordata; class Chondrichthyes; order Hexanchiformes; family Hexanchidae; genus Heptranchias; species Heptranchias perlo. Next base: position 6,190,573 of record NC_090352.1, read on the forward strand.
AAGAACAAAGTCAAGATTTATAAATGCTGTCCAACCTTTGGGAATGGGATGGCATGTGCCCATGTTAACCTTTTCCTTTAAATTAGGTAAAGAATTACAGAAACTGAGTTTCAGCCACAAAAGTTGGACCTTGCTTATACAATGCCCTCAGCAAAGGGAACAAAATACTTTGCTTCTGACCAGCGATTTTGGCAGAAGCCGTAAGCAGGTAATCTTGTCAGCTTCTTGACTCAGTGTGGGCCCCAGTAGGGGTGAAGGACAATGTGGGCCCTAGGATGACCTAAATAGACATTCAGAAATGGGGTGTGATAATATAAAATAATGCATTCCATTTAAGGAACACTGAATGGTGAAATGGGTTGGCTTACTAGGCCTGAATCCAGTGCACCAATTAAATGGAAGCCTCCTTCCTCTAAGACTGTGAGAGTGCTAACCCTGTATAAAATATTAGTAATTTTATTACAATACATTGTCTGACTGTTGCTCATTAAGCAACATTATACCTCTCATTATAATCATCCTAACATAACTTCCTTTCTTCTCCCCCGCCTCTTACCCACGCACCATTAGTTAAAAAAAATCTTTGGGGAAGACATTTAATTTTTTTTGAATTCACTTATCATGTGAAGTGAAATGAATTTGAGCAGGCTCAATTCAATCTCTAGTGTATACAAGTACATAGTGCAAAACTAGCCATATTTCTACCCTAATTGGCACTAAATTGCTAGTCTTGCTCAGAGAAGCCATAAGATGACTAGTGTGGGAGATGTAATTTGATCACAGTATTTGAAAATACAATGCTCTAATTGCAGATAACCTCACGTGACTTTCGAACGTAGGACAGTTTATGAACTCATCACCTCCTGCTGCGTTCCAGTGGCAGTGCTGAGCTCCTCCCTCCTGTTTTAAGCCTGGCAGCACATTTTCAAATCTGTAAAACGGAAAATGGGAAATGGAAGTGTCATTCATTTGAAGTGAAGTCCACCTGTACTAAACCAGGGACACGAGAATGGCCCTGCCCTTCACATCAAACTGTCCAGCATCAGTTTCCCAAAAGAGTACAGGGGGAGTCTCTCCTTATTTTATTAATATATTTTCTCTGATAAATTGAGACCTATCAACCCACATTACACTCTGGTTCTGGTATTTTATTGATTGGAGTCTGTCCAAGTAGAGTTAAGAAACAAAGGATTTGTTACCATATTGGGAGCACATTATAGACTACTGATAATTGGGAAAGATAAAAAGAATGAGATTGCTGAATTGAGAAACATTTGCAGTGGTAATAGAACTGTATTAATGGGAACTTTAGCTATCCTAAGGTAATCTGGGGTAAGAGAAATGGTTCTGGCCAAAATGGGAATGAGTTTCTAGAATAAATCAAGGACTGTTTCCTTAATCAGAATGTTGCATGCCCAACAAGGAAAGATCTAGATCTGATCTAGAAGTGCCAGATCTGATTCTGGGTAACAGGACAGCATAGGACAGATAAATGACCTGAAGGTAGGAGAACACTTGGGAATCAGTGATCAAAATCTAATCAGGTTCACATTCGAGAGGTTTCCAAGTTTGTGAAAGGTTTTGAGAGGGTAACTCAGGAAAAATTGTCCATACAGGTTGCAGAATTGTCCTCTGACTAGGGCAGGAGAGAAAGAGCAGCCAGGGCTCCTACTTCTGATCTCTATCCAGTGACCCTCTGCTGGAATGTTTGCAATCCTCAATGCCCATTGAGGACGGGATTGGGTTAGGTTAGTTATCTAGTTTGAATAGCCTGCAGACACTCACTGTCTAGGATTCAACATGAAGAATTGCCACTTAGGTGAGGTACTGGAGGGTCTGGTGTCCTTGGAGCTGTTACCCAAGCTGAGGCATGGGGCCAGAAATTGCTGGAAAAATAATGGCGAATTAACGATTCATAAAAAGTCCAGCAATTTTCAGCGAAGAAGAGATATGCAATGAGTTCAGATTCTGTACAAATTGCTGGACGATTTGCATCGGTCCCCAGTTAGCCTCGACAAAACCGACAAATTGCAACCTCGCCGTTAGCCTCCCCATTGAAGTTTATTGCGTGTCATAAAATTGCTGGATTTAAGTCGTTAATCTGAATTAATCTCACCACAGCCATTTAGGTCTGGTAATTTATGTCGTAAGCGCTCTGTTAATGACATGATTTATGGTCCTGACATGACACTCAACCTTGGAGGCCCAGAAAGGGAACAAATGAAGCTGTGGCATCTCACTCCAACAGGTAGTGATTTGTTCCTAGGAGGTTTTTAAAAACTTTTTCTCTGCCTTGACAGTATTTTTATGCCAGTTTTGCCATCCACACTCCTGTTAGCGTCGGAAGGCAATCATTTTCAGGATGCAAAGCTGTTTAGCTACTCAGAAAAGCAAATTAGATAGATTTCTTTCAGAAAATAACATTTTGGGATACAATTCATGAGTAATTTGAGATATGACGTGGTGTGTGTAGCATGGTTGGGAGGAAAAGGATGACTTTGAATGGTTCCCAAAGCTCTCCACCACTGGGGTTTCTGGGGTTTTCCTCGCCTCATGTCTGGGACTATTGTGGACTAATTGATAGAGATTGATTGCTATGATTGCTATCAACAACTCCATTATCGTTGTATCATGCAACTACCGGGATGGTAGAAGATGAACTAGGTGGATCTTGATCTTTTTTTGTCTAGCAATTCCTATGTTCCTATGAAAGCAGTTCTACTGTTCCTGGTCATGATGATCATGCAGGTTCACTACTTCATGGCTTAAGAATGTTTGTACATTTTGTACACCTACCCCGCTGTTCACTCATTAACTTCTCAAGGACCAACACAACAATTCCCAAACACAACAGGGTTACAATGTCCTCTTCTGCTTGATCTTTTTAATTTTTTTCTTACGAACATACAAAATTGCAGGTTGGAATAGATTAGCTGGTCCATCAAGCCTGCCCCAGCATGGCCGGAGCATCATGACTAAACACTTCTTCCTCCATCCCTCCACCCCATCTCCCACCCTGCAGCCATGTGATCTCCTGGGAGAGGCGAAGAAACTCAGGGCCAATAAAGGAAAAAATATTCTGACCCCTCCAGCAATGGAAACTGGTCCAGGAGATCACACGGACCAAGTGTTATCTATGAAGACACTTCCTTCTATATGATGCGATCTCTGCCCCATTCAGGAACTGGTCCAGCTCCCTCTCGAAGGCAGAGAGTCAGAACCCACCGCACCAGCCGGCAGTATATTCCAGAGGCTCACTACTCTCTGGAAAAAGAAGGACCGCCCAACATCCAGTCTGTTCCTACTCTTCCACAGTTTAAAAACTCGTGTCCCTTAACCCTCTCTAATCTGTTAAACTGGAATATACCATCCAAAGGGATGCTATCCAGCCCTTTAATTATTTTATAGATCTCTATCAGGTCACCTCTAAGTATACGCTGCTCTAAAATAAATAGATCAAGGTCCTTGAGCCTATCTGAGTAGCTGAGATTCTTTAAGCTCAGAATCATTCTTGTAGCTCTCCTCTGGATCTTTTCCAAGGCCACTGTATCACCCACCATGTGCATCACTTTCCATAAACCATCACAGATGTATTTTACAATTAATTACACCATTTGAATTTGATGATATTTTATCAATATATCTGCATTAGATGCAAAATTCATTATTGGGTGGGAAAGTGGGGGGGGGGGGCACCTTCCAAGTACACACTGGTGGCTCAGTTGCAGTTGAAGCCCCTCTAAGTATTGGCATTGAAGGTAATGTTTAGCTTTTAAACACTTGTGGTAACCTCACTACTGCTGAAAAGGAGCTGAGTTCCTAGGTAACGTGTTTCTGCAGGTTTCACGGTCTTCATTTCAGCTCTGTGCAAATGCAGGGTGATTATCATGTTTACAAAAATAAATTGTCCAAGTATATGAAAGTATACTACAAGTGATGCTGGTTTAATATTAACGTATTAATAATTGAACAAGGATTACAGCTAATTGATATTAAACTCGTACAACCATTGTTCACTTGAGAAACATCAGTTTCCAAAACAATCTTTTGTGATATAAAATACTTAGTGTCACATTTGAACTGCACTGTAACTGCACTTAAAAAAGTGCATTAATTATTTACTAGTAAAATTATTTTTAAAAGTGTCTGAGTGCAGTGTGTATTCCTAAGCACTGACACAAATTGGATTTTGATGACCAAAGCATTGATTCTCTATTTCTTGGAGCAGTGTGCTAAAAACCTATATTTGCCACCGGCTGCTATTATCAAGATGTGCTGCAGCCTAGTTTCTGTATACATGTTATAGAATATTTTTTCCAATAAAGTGTTTCAAAGCTTACTGCGTGCCTATGGGGAACCACATGTTGCATCAGCAGGGTCGGTTCTTAAATGGTTAACTGAAAGCAATAATGCAGCTGAGAGTGAGTAAAGTGTGGACTAATTAGACCACCAGAGAGCCTGCCCCAGACCAGGAGTACTTCCCCTACATACAAATGAGCTTTGAGTAAATTCACAAACAAAGGCTAAGTTGGAATTCATAAGGCAGGAGGTTGTGTTAACTCTGCAATTGGCCTTCAATATTGTACAGACTGAAATTCACCAAGATACCTTGTGAAATTCTGGCCTGGCTAGTTTAGATTTTATCCCCATTATCTTGAAATGAACCGATGGGGAAATACTAACACTCTGCAACTTATTTGGGGAAGTGTGAGAAGTGATAAATTGGTGTTGCTGGGCCTCAACTGAAAATTGGAGGAGGACTAGCTTTTGGTGTGATAATCCAAAGCTTAATCTTTTGGTGGTTTTCAGTTTTGAAAGACCAGCTGCCTTATGTACCACATGGAAGGAATTTTGAGCCCACAGGATTAATTTTCATAACTTTCTAAAGTGCTTTTCTCCTTTATGTAAACTATTATAGAGCTTCTGTTTTCTAATTCGGTTTAATTGATGCACAGTTTACTGAACAAGTGGACTGGTTGAAACTTCTGATAGACCACAGAATTCACCACAAAGTTCAACACTGATTTACCTCAGTTTTCCTCAGAGAGGCAGTAAGGACAGTGTGGGGAGACATGGAAGGGTCGGTCTGTTTCAGTGAGGAATAAAAACAGAAAATGCTGGAAAACACTCAGCAGGTCAGGCAGCATCTGTGGAGAGAGGAAGAGAGTTAATGGGCTCGATTTTCGGACGTCCGAGCTGGCAGGTTCGTGGCTGGGGAGGCTCCGAAAATCCGGCAATTAAAGCCGGCGGGATCCCACTTAAGGCAATTAAGTAGATAGTTCAGGTCGTTTGCAGACCTGATTTGTAGGATATTTTAGGAGGGGTGGGATTTTCAACTCAACTGAGACTGTTTCCTGTACTGGGGGAAACACTCCCAGTTGAAATGGACGTGTTGCAGCCATCAGCCTGAGGCAGCTGCAAAGGTCCATTTGACAGGTGGGGTGGGTGGGGGGAGACCCTCACTCATTGCAGGAGGCCACTCTGTCACTTTGGACAAAGTTTGGCCTCCACCACCCTCCTCCTAACAATAAAATTCACAAACTTGCACACTTACCCCGGTGTGCAGACACATTTACCTACCTTGCGGACCCCCTCAAACGTACATCTCCCGGATGGGGGCCGCCATAGCTGCAGTCATGACCTCCTCGGAGGACGAACAGCATCACCAGCATCACCGACCGCGCCGTCCACCTCTGACACGTGGAGCTCCGCAACACAGTGCTGTGACACATCCACATGCACAGCAGGAGGGAGGGCAACCGCAGAGGGAGATGCGTCGCAGAAGGCACTACCCTCACCACAGGTCTACAGACCGAGACTCAGCTTCCTAGACCTCTCTGAGCAGCAGTGCACACGGAGGCTCAGAGTCATTCAACATGTAGTTGTGGACATCTGCAGCCTCCTTCATGCCGAGCTGGTCCCGGCTGGCTCGAGCACCATCTTCTTACCTGTCACTGTTAAAGTCACCACTGCCCTCAACAACTTCTCCTCCGCATCCTTCCAGGGTGCAACCGGGGACATCGCCGATGTCTCTCAGTCGTCTGCACAAAAGAGCCCTGCAAATACACCTACACCCACTCTGCAGTGACACAATGGGTGGCATCAGATGTGGGTCTTCATGGTGATCCTCAGGAAAGGGCATTATTGCACAAACCAGACAAGATTTGCAAAGACGTGGCAGTAGTGGTGACAATATAATATGTAATGTGAGTTGATCGGAAATCAAATATAAGTAAAAACCATGACAAACCCTCGTGCATCCCCTTCTTGCTCACGACACGTTTACCTTACACTTCCTACTGCACATATGTGATGCATGCCCTGTGGCTGCAGCACAGGTAGTGGCAGGTTGGGTGAGGCTGACCATGAAAGAGATGCATGAGAGGGTGAGTATGAGACGGAGCCATGAAATTGTATGAGGATTGGGTTGAGTGGTAGTGTTGGGATGAGTACTGGCGAGGTGAGTGAGTGCAGGTAAGATGAGGATGAGGTTTGAGTGGGTGTGAGGGGTGATGTGACAGAGTAGTGTTGGCAGTGCAGAAGGAGATTTGGGGTAGGGGTGGTGATGTGGCAGATGGAGTGTAGGGGAATGAGTAATTGTACTCACTTCGGCTGACCTACTTAGATCATTGAAGCGTCTCCTGCACTGTATTCAGATGCGTGATATGTTGGTGGTGCTGGTGACCTCCTCTGCCACCTCGAGCCAGGCCTTCTTGGTGGCAGAGGCAGGCCACTTCCTCCCGTCTGCCGGGGAGACGATCTCTGTCCTCGTCCTCCTTACCCCATCCAGTAGGACCTGGAGTAAGGCATCATTAAACCTGGGAGCAGCCTTCCCCTTGGGCTGCTCCATGCTGTAATTTTGGCTCCTTTCTGCAGCATCAGTCAGTGGAGGACTGCCCCTTTAAATAGGGCTCCTCCAGCTGACAGCCTATGATGCGGCTGCGCAGTCCGCCCGCTGCGCAGCTTTCCAGCGCAAAACCCGGAAGCCAAGGTAAGTGTCTTCAATTAGGCTGCGATCGCATGCGGAGCACCCCAATTCACAGGGTGCGTTACCCACGTGCCCAGTCGACCCCCCGCTACCAACCCGCCTCCCTCCCAATATTGAGCCCAGTGTTTCAGTTCGATGACCTTTCGTCAGAACTGAGTTCTCTGTTTTTCTGTTTTTATTTCAGATTTCCAGCATCCACAGTATTTTGCTTTTGTTTCAGTGAGGAGATTGTCTGAGATACATTTGGTAGAGTTTTGCTCAGTCCCTAGATTTCCCTGTTGCTATGCACTTCAGACCACAAAGCCACACTGTGCTTATACTGTTGTTATTGTCTCTATCTAGCACTGGTAAGAAAAGATTAAAAACACTTTGTATGAATGCAATCAGAATATTGCAGGACACTTGCATATGTCACAAGAAACAATTCAGACCTTTGTTTATTAAATTCATTTAAGTGGGATGGTTTATCTATGGAAAATTATCATCTGCAGCATGTGAAAGGCAATAAGTGTTTGAAATCATTTAAGCTCTCAGCTGCCATCTGCTATTTAAAACCATGTCATCATTTATACAATTGGGAAAGTACTCCCATTTTTTAAATTGCCTATTTCTAGTGAGGCTATAATAACATATTTTAGCATTGAGAAACCCTTAGCTGAAGGGCCAAGACCCAATAGTACAAAAGATCACCTAGATTGAAAAGTGCAATGGAGGAGGAATGATTAGGTGATGCCAAGTTTGAGTTTAAAAAGTTTGCAGGATATAGGAGGAAGGGAGGACTGAGGGTGGTAAAGAATTGTGCAGTTGTTAGATCCAGGGAAAAAGTGGGAGAGGTTGATTTCACCACAGTGAGGATGCAGGGAAGAGGAAGAAGGGTGTGCAGGATGGAGTATTTGTAGCTTAACAGCAATGCAGGAGAATATCCAGAAAATCACTGACTATAGTTTTCATTAAATACGGAAATAGAGGTTGGAGATGAGAGAGGCATCGTTTATCAGACAACATGCTTTTTCTTGCGTGCTGTCCAGGATGTGTGAGAGAGGTTTCGGAATGTATTACAACAACTTGCATTTATGTAGCGCCTTTAAAGTATTAAGACATCCCAAGGCTCTTAAAGGGGGAGAGAGAGGTGATTAATGCTGCAATCTTAGTGTCAGTAAGTGCAAAGTGATTTTGGCTTTGCGCTGATTCTAAACTGACAATGTAAATCTGGAGCTGGATCCTAATCTGACTTTGTTAGTGAAGTAGAGTGAGACTCCCTAGATAAAGGATAATGTCACACTACTTTGGTGTCACCCTACATGGAGTGTGAATCTAGTACCATGTCAAACCTGGTTTACAAGGTGCTCAGTGACGCCCTGAGCATTTCACGAGCCTACCTAACCTTAGTTCAAATGTTTGGATAGTGGGAATTCTCCCCTCCCCAATCTCGATACTTTAAAGTCTTTTAGGCTATTGTTTGACACAAATCCAGGCATGCGTAAAGCTTTCTCCTGGGTGAGGCTGTAACAGTTCCACAGTACTAGTTGGCCGGATCCTAACCACAAAAATCGGTCTCAGTCCAGAGCTGGAGAGTGCATGCACCCTTAGAAGACCCTCCCAGATATGGGAACAAGTCTTTGACGGAGAATTAAGAGTTGTCGAGCAGAAAAGAAGTGTTTGGTGCTTTCATTGCTAATCCTGTAACCCTGTATGTCCACAGAAAATCTGATTATAAAGAGAGGTTGGGCATTCTAGTTCAGACCTAAGCCTCCTCTAAGATGCTGGGGTTGTAATCTGATGGGTCACGTGACAGATTCGTTCAGCGCTGGCTATTTTTGCCCTGTCATTTACCGTGATCCAGATAGGTTTATGGTAACTCTAATCATACTCCACATATCCTTGTGCCCACTTTTCTATGACACTCTCGTGTAGCAATGGACACGTTGAAATGAGTATCTCGGTTTAGCCCAGAGTAAATCATTTTTTTCTGTTTAATATTAAAAACAATTCACTGTACAATTCACAAAGCAAGGAAGTGATGTTGAACCTTTCTAAAACTCTGGTTCGGCCACAACTGGAGTATTGTGTCCAATTCTGGGCCCACACATTAGAGAAGGATGTGAAGGCCTTAGAGAAGAAATAAGATTTACTAGAATGGTTCCGGGAATAGGGGACTTCAGTTATGTGAATAGACTGGAGAAGCTGGGGTTGTTCTCCTTAGAGCAGAGAAGGTTGAGAGGAGATTTGATAGAAGTGTTTAAAATCATGACGGGTTTAGATAAAGTAAACAAAGAGAAACTGTTCCCATTGGCGGAAGGGTCAAGAACCAGAGGTCACAGATTCAAGGTGATTGACAATAGGACCAAAGACGACTTGAGGAAAAACATTTTTACGCAGCAAGTAGTTATGATCAGGAATGTGCTGCCTGAAAGGGCGGTCGAAGCAGATTCAACCGTGGCTTTCAAAAAGGAATTGTATAAATATTCGAAGAGAAAAAATTTGCAGGGCTACGGGGAAAAGCGGGGGAGTGGGACTAACTGGATTGCTCTTGCAAAGAGCCAGCATAGGCTCGATGGGCCAAATGGCCTCCTTCTGTGCTGCTATGATTCTATGATTCCATCATTTGCATAGTGGAAAATTATGGCAATAATTGTGGGGATTTCCCCAAATTTCTAACGGTCATTTTCTTAAAACACAGACCATTGGCCTGCTTCCAGCATTACTCACTAGATAGCAATCAGCAGCATAATGATGGCCCTTAGCCCCCTCCCTTACCCAGGGCCGCTGAAGCAATCTGTAGTGCTGCCAGTGACATGTTGGCTGAGATTAGGATCAGGGATTGAACCAGACAGCCACTGCAGAGCTCTGGTTATTCCCTGAAGAGGCAGGTAGATGGCAGTCAGCACACTCTGCCTTTGTTACGTTTGTTGTCTATTCAGTTTTCCCTTTCTTCCAATTCCTAGCAGAACCTCATTCCAAGTTCATCATTTAATTGCAATCTGTCAGGCTTTTTGCTCCCAGCCCCTTCCCTTTCTCAATTGAAAGGAGCATTTGAGACTGAAAGGCTATACCCCACAGCTCGTGCATTTTTTAAATGCACTCTGACTGTCATTAACACAGAAGTAAACACAGAAGTAAAATAATGGGTTGGTGAGCCTGGGAGTTGGATGCATTGAATTGAGTGGTGCAGACACCATAGAACAACAATGCCACTGTGCAGTGTGTGGGTAATAAAGCAGTTTTCCCAATGTGGATGTGGAGTCCTCCATAAGATGATCGAATATTCTGTAAAATTTCAGTTTTAAAATCACCACAACTTATTAATACGATATTAACAAGACCCATACATAAATGTGCTGCCCATATCCCTACAGACTATTTCCTGTTACAGTTTCCCAAATTCAAACTGTTATGTAATATGCTTCCAGCATAGTGGATGATTCCAGACTCTGTATTTGTGTAAAAAATACTGATGTGAGATGTGGTCTGGCTCTTGTATACTCTGTCCGATTTCTAGTCCAATGGGGGTCATTTTAACTTTGGGCGACATTGTAAAGCGGACGATATTGGATCAGCCGCCCATTATACATCTCTCCCCATTTCCAAAATGGCGGCTGATCTGATATCGCCCTAAGTCAAAATTACCCCCACTAACTTTTTAAAATCTCAATCTCTGGACCAGTCCAGTTTGGCTCAGGGTTTGTTTTTCAACATCTGGTGCTACTCCAGCGTAACAGTGAATCAGTCTCCAAGAAAAATGAAAGCACTTTTCCATAAACCATTAGTTGAAACTGAAAACTGCAGTAGCCAATGTCACCTTTAGATTACATAGAAACATTTCAGTTAGCAGTGTGCAGGCTCCTGATGCTTTGGTCTCCATCTCACCCCTCACCCTGTGCTTAAACTTTGCAACCAGGTTTCAGAATACCAGAGGCAACAAATAAAATATTGTGGTGGTGGCTTTTATCTTCTGGCTGAAGACCTTCCTCAGTTTTGGGAAGGACCACACGGGCCAGCAGTCAATGGGGTGAGCAGTCAGCCCTCCTATGACCAGCAGGAATGGCAGTAGCAACCTTCTAATGTTATTGAGGCATAAGATTGAGTGAAACCAAGAGACTGTGAACATGTTTTGAATAACGTTTAGATTTTCGGGGCACTGTAAAATGGAACTAGTATGTTTGTGTTTATCCTTTTTGAACAACAAGGATTTTTTAATTAGAGTGTGAGCGCCATCCAGCAGTGTATGTTACACCTGTCTATAGTTTTGAATCTAGGGTTAGAAGGCCTGCTTTTAAAAATGTAATTGTTTGTTGCTGGCTTACTATCTTGTTGCTGTTCATTATCTTACTGGAACTATAAACTTAAAAGCACAAAATGCAAGACAGCTTATTGCGGTTATGACCTACCACTGATCTTTCTAAAAATGTAATCAATAGATATAGAGAATAGCCATTTGGTTCTTAAAGTAAATGACGATCGTAATGTGTTTCCAGTTTCTGGAGGGCCTTATTTACTGGAAAGTTTTCGTAAAATGTCCACTTCTATTAACCTGACAGAAACAAAGGCCTTAATAATTTAAGGAGCTGTCAAATTTTAGACCGTGGAGCTTTATTTCTGCTTTCCTCTGCAGCATTCAATGATTGACAAGGTACAATGTCTGGGACTGTGATTTCCTGATGCTTACTTGATTTCTCTCATGCTGAAACCCACCGAGACCAAATTCTGGAATAGACATGATAATGTACAAACGTAGTTTGTTACGAGGAAGTGAAATGGATCTCAATACGTGTTTGTATAAAATCTCTATGTTGCATTTTTGTTTCCCCAAAAACTACATATAGAAAAGGTTAGGGCTCATGGGGATTTGAAGGTAAATTGGAGAGAAAATTGGTGAGGTAACGAAAACAGGGTGAGGTAAAAACCGATATTTTTAATGATGGGGAGCTGCAGCTAATGGAGTCCCTCAGGAATCCACCCTTGGATCTTTGATCATCTGCTTCCTTCATTAACAATCAGAATGAAATGGCTATCAGCAGATTTTCTGAGTTTCCTGCTGATACAGAGTCATGTGGGATGGCAAGTTATCTGAGGAAGGGAAAGGTTATCCAAAAGGATTTGCAGAGGCTTAGTACCTGGGCAGACGAGTGATAAATGGAACTCAGTGCAGACAAATGGAAAGCAATGTATACTGGTGTCAACAACATTAATTAGAACCTCACAGTTAGGAGCATAACCTTGAAAGTAGGACAGGAAAGGGAGGGGAGAGTTTGGGGCATTCATTAAGACTGTCTTCACAGTTTGAGATACTGTAGCAGTTACTAAATGTTAAGGCACTGATCCAAGTTAGTGTTAACCCTGTAAGGCACTAGTCAGAATGCACCTGGAACACTGTTCCTAGTTCCAGTCCCCATATCTCTAGAAGGCAATTTTTCATGTTGTAGATATCAGTGATCAGGATAAGACCTGGAAGTAGATCTCTGTATTTTCTTGTGCATCCTCCCCACCCTCCTCCCCCGCCCTTCAATCATCCCTTCGACCTACCATTGGCAGTCATGCCTTCAGCTGCCTAGGTCGCACGCTCTAGAATTACCTCCCAAACCTTTCTACTTCCCTCTCCTCCTTAAAACCCACCTCTCACCATAGGAACATGAGAAGGCCTCGAGCCTGCTGCCATTCAATTAGATCATGGCTGATCTGTATCTCAACTCCATTTACCCACCTTTGCTCCATATCCCTTGATGCCCTTACCTAATGAAAATCTATGGATTTCAGTTGATTAAAGGTGCGGTCAGTGATGGGGTCGTAGTTGGAGACCATGGTGGGGAGGTTGATGACAGCAGTTTTGTAAGGGGGTGACAACATTGACAGAAGAGAGGGAGCAGTTGACGCTGTCAGTGATCATTGGGCTGAGGAGAAATAGTTGATTAATCAGAAGCTGGGAGAAGGGGAGGGAGTCAAACCATGGGAACAAGAATAGGCCATTCAGCCCCTCGAGCTTGTTCCGCCATTCAATTAGATCATAGCTGATCTGTACCTCAGTTTCATTTGCCCGTGTTTTCTCCATATCCCATTTTCTCCATAAAAAAGATTTTTAAATATTATGAAAGACGGATAGATATCAGCAAACATGGTCACACAATGTATAATAACAGCACTGTGGGAGAACCGTCACCACACGGACTGCAGCGGTTCAAGAAGGCGGCTCACCACCACCTTCTCGAGGGCAATTAGGGATGGGCAATAGATGCCGGCCTTGCCAGCGACGCCCACATCCCGTGAACGAATAAAAAAAAAAATAATAAACTCCTGTATTTTACCAAATACTAGAATTCAAGGTTACTGTGCCCTCCACCTGGCTTTCCTGTCATCACAATAGCTACTTGAAGTGAAAAAATATATTTCCTGCCTCTTGAGATGGGGTGTGGGGGGGGGGGACGTACTAGTGGCTACATCCAGGTATGAAATGGCAGATGAAAAGATTGGATTTCGATACCTTGGAAATCCCCAAGCTGCAGAAATCCAATAAAACTTGCTGTAGAGAATCTCAGCCACTGGTTGTATCAAAAAACAACTGAAGCTTAAACGAAAATCTAACATCTGGAAAAGCTCCTTCCTTTTTACCACTAAAACTTTTAAAAAATACACCAGGCAATCTGAAACATTAATGATTTACTAAGGTTGGAGTTTCCACTTTATCACACCCATCCAACTCACTGTAGCTCTCTCTTTGCCTCATAAGTGAGCGCTTAATGGGGAGAGAAAGCTCAGGGGGCGCAGCAGTGGCCCAAAGTAATCCTCTTTTATAAAAGAAAATATGTCACCGTTTTAAAAAAATACACAATTTCATTGTTGCCATGGAGACCCTCCATAACCCAGTTATTTTCTTCTATAAGAAGAGGGAGTACTTTAAGCCAAAAGCGTTCCCTCTAGATTTTCCTTCCCCTTTAACTATGTTCATTTGTCAAGGACTTGGCCCTGAACTGTCATTAAAAAAGACTCATCATCTAGTGAATTCTTTCTCATCAGAGCCTTTTCATTGGGTCAGCAAGGTTCAACAAGGGTCAGGAACTCGGTCTGAAACCTCTGAGCAAGCATGTTTCAAAATGTTAACCCTATAGTGCCAGGTTGACGCCACTATTTTCCCAACAACCCATACGGGCAGTGGATGGGGGAAGGGGCTATTTAAATAGTGGGGACTGTGAGAATTGGCTTGCCTGGACATTTTGGCCCTGAAATTCTGTGTGGGTTCTCCCAATCTCCCGCTGAAAGTAAGGGCTTGTCAAAATCCTTCTCCCCCTTCCAAAGAAATGGTGTAAATGCTTGAAAATAGCAGATTGCCCCTATTTATGGAGCTTCCTCCCGTTCCCCCCGCCCCCCCCCCAGTAAAATTATGATGGGAGACCAGACATTCGGAGCCTTTATGTAGATATGTGATATATAATTTACAAATCTTGCTGCTAAATATTGAAAATTCTGAATGAAGCCAAGTTCTTAATTCTTTCAGCCACTGAATAGTTATAAAAATCCTGGCATTAATTTGTCAGCAACAGTAATTTTACTTGAATTGTCCTTAAACGCTGTGTTATTGAGTGGGCTGTTAACATTTCACTTAAGAAAAAGATGAACATTACAACCCAATATGGATGTATTGTAGGAGCAATGAGTAATATTGATTAAAAGTGAGGGTGGGGAAGAGAATTCATGGTCTTCTGGTGCAGGGCAATATATTAATAGTAACACTACTGTCGAAGTACAGTGTAAGTTTAGTCACAGCACTTTAACAGCAAGGGGAGTTGTCATCATGCACAACCTTGGGCAAACATAAATTATCGCTTCATTATCGGAATGCGCTTTACATTTCTCAGTCGAGAAAGTAAGTAACTGCAGATTAATTGCTGGGAGCCTTGACCTCTACAAGGCGTACTTCAGACCGTGATGTTAAATGAAATGGAAATTATTATTAAGAGTATTTAATGATTAGGAAGAAATTCCTGCAGTAATTCTTCCTGCTGGCCAGTTCCTGGACCTTTATTTTTATTTAGAGCAGAAATGTGTTCACATTTCCCTTTACCTCCCAGACATCTTGTCTTTTTTTATTGCATTTTTTTTAAAGAAGGTATCAAAAAAATCAGTAATTAGTTTGTCAACTCGGGCATTTTTAAGTCTAATTATTTTTGGCAGCTGATTTATTTTTCATTAATTATCCATTGTTCCCCAAGGATGTTGGCAGATAGCAACGATAACACATCAGCGTGTGCAGCCATCGTCTTCCCTTGTCACACCGAGGGAAGAAATCTTAAAAGAAATTTCAATCATATCTAGCGGCCGATTTACTTCTCAGACCCTCCTGATGGGCACTGGACACATGCAGAGTATTGTAGGGCCTCTTGGCACAGACCTGTCCACTGAAACTGGGAACGCAGAGCGGAAGCTGGAGGGCAGCCTCTGGGGCCTGCAGCTATACTCCTGGCCGTTGGTATACGGGAGAGCAGCAGGCCTCAAGGTCTGGAGAGTTTGCTGAGGGATGGGAGACTGCTAACCCGCAGCAGTGGTAGCATTCTCGCCTCTGAGTCAGTAGGTCGTGGGTTTAAGTCGAACTTCAGGGACCTGAGTACAAAATGTAGGCTGACACTTCAGTGTAGCACTGAGGGAGTGTTGTGCTGTGGGAGGTGCCGTCTTTCAGATGAGACATTAAATCGAGGCCACGTCTGCTCTCTCAGATGGACGTAAAAGATCCCACGTCACTATTCGAAGAAAAGCAGGAGCGTTCTTCCTGGTGTCTTGGCCAATATTTATCCCTCAACCAACATCACTAAAACAGATTATTTGCAAATTGGCTGCTGCATTTCCTACCTTGCAACAGTGACTGCACTTCAAAAGTACTTCATTGGCTACAAATGCTTTGGTACGTCCTGAGGTTGTGAAGGGTGTTATATAAATACAAGTTCTTTCTTTCTTTAAAGGGTATGTTTTATTTCGTTTGCCAATTTTAGTGAAGTAGATGTGAGTTTACAGCAGGGAACACGACTTTACATATGTGTCTAGTTTTTCACTGGAATTAGTAAATGGAGGAAAATATAATTAAGAGCAGGGTTCTTAAAGGGAGACGGTAAGCTTTAAATTTTTGTGCCGTGGTTGATGGGTTTCAACAACAACAATCTGCATTTATATAGCACCTTTAATGTAGTAAAACGTCCCAAGGCATTTTACAGGAGTGTTATCAAGCAAAAATTTACACCAAGCCAAAGGAGTCATTAGAACAGAATTTGGAAGGGTCAAAGAGGTAGGTTTTAAGGAGTGCCTTAGAGGTTATAGAGAGAGGTGGAGACGTTTAAGGAGGGAATTCCAGAGCTTAGGGCATAAGCAGCTGAAGGCATGGAGGCCAATGGTAAAGCAAAGGAAATTGGGGATGCGCAGAAGGCCAGAATTGGAGGAGCGCAGAGATCTCAGATGGTTGTAGGGCCGGAGGAGGTTACAGAGATAGGGCAAGGCCATGAGGGATTTACAAACAAGGATGAGAATTTTAAAATCAAGGCATTCCCGGACCTGGAGCCAACGTAGGTCAGTGAGCACAGGGGTGATGGGTGAACGGGGCTCGGTGCAAGTTAGGATACGGGCAGCAGAGTTTTAGATGAGCTCAAGTTTATGGAGGGTAAACTTTTTAATGAGGCTACACCTCACATGCCAGTAGCTCCGACTCATTTAGGGCCATAAATTGCTGCGTACAAAATATTTAGTGCCCTGCAATCACTGTGTCGCAAAATTCTATGTATTTCTACGTATCGTATAAACGCAGCTCGAATCCAGAGTCAGGGGGCATGATTTTAGCTCAGAGCTGGGAACCCAGTGGTGGGTAGATATTAGCATGGGGAACCCAGAAATCAAGCGAGTGTATCGCAATCTGCGATCACAACTCAATTGAAGGTAAGTATTTGTGCGTCCGGATTTCCCACGTGCCAGGAAGCTAGACTGATAGTCTGGCTGCCTGTCGGGGGGGGAAAGGAGCCGCAAATCGGAGAGGAGGGAGGGAGGGAGATCGTGAGCCTTGGAAGAAATCGGGGGTGGAGGGGGGGCCGTGGGGGGACATGGACGACATCGGGGTGGGCCTTGGAGAAGATCGGGGGAAGGGAGGTGTCCAGCATTGTGGGGAGGGGGGTCGGCTGATTGCGGGGGTCCTGTCACGCCAGAAGAGCTTGTTGGACCTGGATGAAGCACTCCTCTTCTCCAGGCCCACACGCAGTGCAATAAAGGCACTCACCTCGTGGATTCGGCCCTTCTCGCCTGCCTTCACCTGATGTGAATCAGAAGCGATGGGAAACCCTAATAGGTAAGGTTAAATTGGTTTTATCATTCTAATACACAAAAAATTAAGTGCCTCAACTATCGCAATGAGGTACATTGTCCCATTAAGTATTGGCCCGCCAGCTTTAAGTGGAGACGGGACTTCCGGGCTTCTAATGCGCGCATCCAAACGCACCTGAGTTTAACCCGGAAGTGGGCGTGTTGGAGCCGGGATGCAGTCTCACTGAAGATTTCAACAATTTTTACTACCACCCACCCCCAGCCCACCTGTTCCTGGGGGTTAAAATTACCCCCCAGGGTCCCACCTGACTCTATAGTAACTTGTACAGTGAATGCATCATAAAACATCGATTTGATAAGTATTGTTGTAGTATTTATATATTATCAGACACTAAAGTAGATGGAGTATCTATGTCTCTATTAAAGTAAACATTTTTAGATACCCCTAAATGTTGCTGTTTAATGTTTCTCTGCTTACTAACTCAGTTTTTCCTCTGAAATCCACTGTTATTCTTTGGTAAAGCTGAATTAATCTTGGTCAACTTAAGATTTCACTGTGGAAATATCATACTGGTGTCAAATGTTCTTATAGAATTATTGCTGTCATAAACCCTAATTAAAAATCTGTGCTTAATCTTCCATCACTTCCTCATACTAATCTTTGTGGAATGTGACCTGCATTGCAGAACAGCATTCGTTCCCATTTTAAAACCCGTGTGGCTTTTGAGGATATTGGAAAACAGGTAATCATTATCAGCCCTAACTGTTCTTTATGTCAATCATTCAGCTAAAGCAGTCATGGCGACACATTGTTAAAACTGAGTTGCTTCTGTGATCAAACAGAGGAACTTAGTGCCATCTTTTGCACATCACTAATTCTGGAGAAAAGGTTGATGTGAGTAAAAACGGGTGTATCAGGAGAAAGTGCCAGCAGGCTATTTACCCGTGTTTATCCCTGCTGTGAGATTCCCTGCCCCTGTAAGAGTGGAGTGAAAAAGGTTAGCGAAGAGGAACGACTAGTTACGGTCATTAACAAGAAACTCGGGCAGCAATCCGCAGTTGCAGAGAATTGGAAAAAATAATTATTTTACTCCTTTTTCAATACCTGGCGTTAGTGAATTTAAAGATGGAGAAGATTGCTAAGTATCAGCCCAGCTGTGAAAGAAATTAAAGCAGAGAGGAGTTTTCTACTCAAGAGCTTGACTATGGAGGTCACTGCTGATGCACATTGGAGTTTTTACCCCAAAGCGGAGTAGCAACTTTGAGAAAATTTGAGAGATGCTCCCACACTGCCGAGAGACCATGGGGCCCGATGTTATCAGGGCTGCGGGTTCTCGGCGGGGGGGCTATCGGGCGCGTGGGTAACGCGCCCAGCGAAATCAGTCAGCCACCCGCGCGATCGCAGCCCAATTGGATCCACTTACCTGGTCTTCCGGGTTCCCCACTGCTGATCTGCGCGTCGGGCGGGCTGCGCATGCGCAGTAAGATCTGTCAGCTGGAGGAGCTCTATTTAAAGGGGCAGTCCTCCACTGACAGATGCTGCAACAAACAGAAAAAATTACAGCATGGAGCAGCCCAGGGGGAAGGCTGCTCCCAGTTTAATGATGCCTCACTCCAGGTATCAATACATGGGGTGAGGAGGAGGGGGAGGACAGAGATCTTCCCCCCGGCGGGCGGGAGGAAGCGGCCTGCCTCTGCCACCAGGAAGGCCTGGCTCACCAGCACCACCAACATATCACCCACCTGCATACAGTGCAGGAAGTGCTCCAATGACCTCAGTAGATCAGCCGAAGTGAGTACACTTACTCTTTCCCCTACATTCCGTCTGCCACATCACCGCCCCCACCCCACATCTCCTTCTGCACTGCCAATACTACTCTGTCACATCACCCCTCATACCCACTCAAAGCTCATCCTCATCTTACCTGCACCTACTCACCTCGCCAGTACTCATCCCGCCACTACCACTCAACCCAATCCTCATACAATCTCATGGCTCTATGTCATACTCACCCTCTCGCGCATCTCTTTCACGGCCAGCCTCACTCAACCTGCCACTACCTGTGCTGCAGCCACAGGGCATGCATCGCATATGTGCAGTAGGCAGCGTAAGGCAAACGTGTCGTGAGCATGAAGGGGATGCACAAGGGTGTTTGAGGGTTTGTCATGGTTGTTACTTATATTGAATTTCTGACCAACTCACATTACATATTATATTGGCACCACTACTGCCATGTCTTCGCGAATCTTGTCTGGTTTGTGCAATAATGCCCTTTCCTGAGGATCACTATAAAGACCCACAACTGATGTCACCCATTGTGTCACTGCAGAGTGGGTGTAGGTGTGTTTGCAGGGCTCTTTTGTGCAGACGGCTGAGAGACGTCGGCGATGTCCCCGGTTGCACCCTGGAAGGATGCGGAGGAGAGGTTGTTGAGGGCAGTGGTGACTTTGACAGCGACAGGTAAGAAGATGGTGCTTGGGCCAGCCGGGAGCAGCTTGGCATGAAGGAGGCTGCAGATGTCCACGACTACATGTCGAGTGACTCTGAGCCTCCGTGTGCACTGCTGCTCAGAGAGGTCCAGGAAGCTGAGCCTCGGTCTGTGGACCCTGTGGCGAGGGTAGTGCCCTCTGCGACTCATCTCTCTCTGCGGTAGCCCTCCCTCCTGCTGTACAGGTGGATGTGTCACAGCACTCTGTTGTGGAGCTCCACATGTCAGAGGTGGACGGCGTGGCCGGCGAGGCTGGTGATGCTGGTGATGCTGTTCGCCCTCCGAGGAGGTCATGACTGCAGCTACGGCGGCCCCCATCCGGAAGATGTACATCTGAGGGGGTCCGCAAGGTAGGTACATGTCTCTGGACCCCGGGGTAAGTGTGCAAGTTGGTGACTTTGATTGTCAGGAGGAGGGTGGTGGAGGCCAAACTTTGTCCCAAGTGACAGAGTGGCCTCCTGCAATGGGTGAGGGTCTCCCCCACCCCCCCCCCCTGTCAAATGGACCTTTGCAGCTGCCACAGGCTGACAGCTGCAACAGGTCCATTTGAACTGCGAGTGTTTCCCCCAGTGTGGGAAACAGTCCCAGTTTGCTCTAAAATCCCACCCCTCCTCACATAATCCCTTAATCAGGTCAGTTAATGACCTGAACAAGCAAAATAAATACCTTCAAGTGGCATCCCGCTGGCTTTAATTGCCTGCGGGATTCCCACCAGCGGGGGCTGCGCGCGCACGCCGGCGCGTCAGTGGGGAACCCGGTAGTGGGCGGGTTGGAGTCGGGCTCCCGACCCACTGCGGGATTCTCTGATTTTTGGAGCCCCCCCGCCAGGAACGCACCCGATAGCGGGTGCTAAAATGACGCCCCATGTCACTAAAATTGCCTGTTCAGATGCCACTGGTATTGCTATATGATCAACAGTAGACTGTAGTGTGGGGAGCTGCTTGTTTAACCTTCCCATACCACCCTCAAATGTCTGTTGGTAAGTGAGTACTCAACATGGGCCTGGTGCTACACCAGCCAACACGTGAAAGCCGGCCTAATAGCATCCTCATTACAACTCATTAAAGACATTTTAGATGCTGGAACTACATCAACCCTCATTACCACTACATTTTCAACACCACTGTTTGCCCATGGAAATTCCTTGCTGCAGTACATTCCCTTTGCCATGCTGGCAAGTATAATGAAATTTGTCTTAGCATGATATTCTCATCTCTTCTACCTTACTTGCTACATCCTTGCTAACATTTCTCTGTGTCAGTGCAGCATTGTTAGTATATATCATTTTAACAACTGCCCATAAATGTCCTGGGGTGCTATATTACAGTAACATTCATGATTTACCTTTGTGCTCTTTAATGTCATGGAACTCGTCCTGGACCTCCTGTAAGGTCCTTGAGTATCACCATATTCACTCTTCCAGTGACAAATTGCCAGGCTTGTTGCTACCGTTGCATATATGAGGGCCATTCTATATCACCATGAATCTCATTGGTTCACTCCATTACAATGGTTATTGGTGTGCCTCGGGCCTGTAATATTTTACAGTCAGAAATTTTCTATTCTCCGAAACAAGGCCTGAGCACGAGCCACCTTTAAAACACAGGTTTTCAATCTGGGATCTGCCAGGTGATCCCAGGGGGTTTGCAGGGGCCTCACACAAAAAAGATTGAAAACATTGCTTTAAAGAGCAGTGCAGTCCCCGTGCTAGTTTTTATTGACACCGTTGCTTGCTGGCATAGTTTTCCAGTCTCTGGAACCCCTTACAAGTAAAAGGAAAGTTACTTTTGGATGGTGCTTTTACCCTAATTAAAACGTCTCCATCCTCATTGAGCATTTATGTACGAACATATGAAAATGAAGGACAGGACATTTAGTCAGGTAATTCGATGGAGCAGTGCATTGGAAGCACCTGCTTACTATTCCAGTGGTAGAACATGGATCAACATCA
Organism: Heptranchias perlo; assembly: GCF_035084215.1. Lineage (NCBI taxonomy): Eukaryota > Metazoa > Chordata > Chondrichthyes > Hexanchiformes > Hexanchidae > Heptranchias > Heptranchias perlo. Next base: position 6,212,285 of record NC_090352.1, read on the forward strand.
CAAGTCTTCACTCGGTGAGTTACCCGTCCCGGCCGTGTTGATTTGTGAAGATGCCTGGTGTTTCCCCCCAGGAATGACAAACAGCCCGAGGGAAAGTCACTCTGGCTTCCTAGCAACCAGTTACAGAGCAGCATTGGAAGAGGCCTAGATACAGGTTGCATGCCCGCTTACCTTGGCGGTGGATGTTGTGTGACAGAAATAATATATATCGTTAAAAAATACCAAGAGCATGCAGCCTTGAGCAGCTCAGTGTAATTGGAAGCAGTGGAGCTAATATCAGGCTGTGTCTCAGTTAGCTGAGATAGCTGGAGCTTCACACATTCGCCACCCTTGTTTTATGGTCAAACATGATACTTTGCTGTAACGTAAGATGACCTTGCATTTATATAGCGCCTTTCACGACCCCAGGACATCCCAAAGCACTTTACAGCCAATGCAGTATTTTTGAAGTGTTGTAATGTAGGAAATGCAGCAACCAATTTGCGCAAGGTCCCACAAACAGCAATGAGATAATGACTCCATAATTTATTTTTAGATGTTGGTTGACGGATAAATATTGGCCAGGACACCCATGCTCTTCTTTGAATAGTGCCATGGGATCTGAGAGGGCAGATGGGGCTTCGGTTTAATGTCTCATCCGAAAAACAGCACCTCTGACAATGAAACACTCCCTCAGTACTGCACTGAAATGTCAACCTGGATTTTGTGCTCAAGTCTCTGGAGTGGGACTTGAACCTATAACCATTCTGACTCAGAGATGAGAGTTCTACCACTGAACCAAGGCTGACACCTCCTGGAGATCAGTGTAGTTGGTCTCACACTGGTTTGTCAAGTGGAGTTTTGCCATTGCTTATTTAAAGAAATCATTCCATCAGGGCACCTTGAAATTGAAACAGTTTCAAAAGTATACAAGTAACCAACTCTGCTACTTTTTATTAAACAGTGAACGGTGATAATGCAATTGGGGAAACTGACTTGGGAAAGTTATGATGTGGAGATGCTGGTGATGGATTGGGATGGACAAATGTAAGGAATCTTACAACACCAGGTTATAGTCCAACAGTTTTATTTGAAAATCACAAGCTTTCGGAGGCTTCCTCCTTCGTCAGAAGCATGCAGTCTTGAGCAGCTCAGTGTAATTGGAAGCAGTGGAGCTAATATCAGGCTGTGTCTCAGTTAGCTGAGATAGCTGGAGCTTCACACATTCGCCACCCTTGTTTTATGGTCAAACATGATACTTTGCTGTAACGTAAGATGACCTTGCATTTATATAGCGCCTTTCACGACCCCAGGACATCCCAAAGCACTTTACAGCCAATGCAGTACTTTTGAAGTGTTGTAATGTCACTATTGTAACGTAGGAAATGCAGCACCTGACGAAGGAGGAAGCCTCCGAAAGCTTGTGATTTTCAAATAAAACTGTTGGACTATCACCTGGTGTTGTAAGATTCCTTACATTTGGGAAAGTTACTGAGCCTAATAGGGCTCGGAATGAATTTAACACAACTGAAATTACAAGGTTGCTGAAATACTAATTAATGCCCGTATTGGCTCATATTAATTCAGTCCCTCGCAGTGTTAGATTCAGTGTCTCCTCAGCCAGATTCCTCAACAGTGTCATCAGCTTTTTTATTTGTAAATATTTCCTCAAGCATTGAGAGGTGAAGGGGGAAGGAAATTATTGATACAAATTTTTATTTTCATGTTCATTTTTAAAAAAAACTTACTCTTGGCTTTTTAAAACTAGATTATTTTGGTTGATTCAGTGAACCTGTTGAAGATCTTTGCTTCCCAACACCAGCTTTGGGGATTCACATTTTTTTTGACATACTTGGCTCAGACCCACCTGCCACAATGGGAATAAATGTCATCAGTTGCCAGCCGGGACATCGCACCTGAACAAGATAAGAAGATTTGCATTTACATAATATCTTAGCACAACTCTGAAACATCCTGTAGCTCTTCAGATACAGTGACTGCTGTAAGGAAGGTAAACGCAACAGTCATTTTGACAACAGCAAGCAGCCGATCTATTTCTGGTGGTTAATCCGGGGGAGGAATGTTAACCAGACTAACAGACCACAGGGCAGCACTGCTGTCACAGACAGAGCTCACCTACCCCAAGAGCATCCAGCTGAAAGACTGAAGTTGAGCGACCCCAAAAAGGGAGAAATTTGATTGTTGCGGAATCTGTAACTTAAAAACTGGTGCAGTCAGCGTAAGTTGTGTGTGTCCCGCTGCCAAATTGATAGGTTGAAAAACTGGAAGATAGATCATCCTTCGGCTGGTGTTGCTGGTCACTCAAAATAAAGACAATTATGTGTCAATCCCACTCCAACCACACTGCTCTCCTCGCTCAGAGGGGGTGGGGTGGCAGGGAGGTGGCGGGGGGGCGTGGAGAATGGTCCAACTCACCGACATCTCCACAGGCACATCGTCACTTTCCTTGGTCAAACCAGCAGAAGATCAGCTTGAGTTTAAAACTGCTACGGCTGACAATTCTTATCCTGTAAGAGGAGAGTGCGAGTATGAATGACACTTGGCTTTAACTCAAAGGTTCAATACTGCAGCCAAATCCTGCACCTACTGGACAGGCCTGTTTGTTATATGAGCTTTTTCCACATAGCTTTCCTGCATTTCTCCAATAATTGAATCCAGTATGGCATTGTGCCATCTTGCAAAAAATTCTCAAATGAACTAAACTATCCTCAGCTGTCTGACTGGACTCCTTAGATTTCAAGAGAGGTATTATTGACTGTTTGAATCCTTGGAATGCAGTCATCCTTTCAGTTGGCAAAACAAAACAAACATCACTAGTTTATTGAGGCTCTCTTGCCGTATCATCTCAATGCAGTGCCACAGATGGTTGAGCATTGCAAGCTTTGTAAGCATTATAGGCCTTTAGGAGATGCTGCCGATGCTACGGGACACATCCTTGGATACTGATGAGCCTTCCAGTGATGTTTAGAAGGTAATATCGTTAATGGCTGCTCGCTTAGGTGTTCAACTCTGAATCCAAATTACTGCCTAAAAGATGTTCAGTTATTTAATATGACTTATCGTGCCAGCGGTTATATCTTGATTCAGTAAGATGTCCGGCACTGTTCCAGGCTATTTGTATCATACTGTTCCCATAGTATGTTCAAGAAAACATCAATTTCTAATTACTTTTGGGGCTGGGTGGATAATTGGTTAATATTTTTTGGCAGTCAATCACTGTGTCCTAAGGGGTAGAGTAGGGGGCGACACCAGGTGTCACTTTCCTGGGTTTCGCACCAAAATAGTGCCTGAAAAATACGTGCCATGCACAGAAAAAATGGCCACTAATTCATTGCCCCCAGTTTTGCGTCTGAATAACACTGCAGCTGAATTTTCTGTATGGCTTTTCAGGTGGTTGCACCTGACTGCACCTGAAGAGGATGCACCAAGATAAATAGCATGCACGCAAGTGGGCGCCAGAGACCTGTGCAGTCGGATTTCCTGCTGTAACACTGGATCAAGTTCAGGGAAAAACTGCTCCCAAAATATCCTGGTGCTACAGCTTCCAGAGTTGCCATTTACCTGCTATCTGTCTCAAAGAATCAGGCTATTCCTGTGGACAAAGACCTTTTTTTTCTCTTTTCAATAAAAAATTAGTTTTCAAAGTAAGAACTTGCATTTATATAGTGCCCTTCATGACCTTAGGAGCTCCGAAAACACTTTACGGCCAATGAAGTATTTTAATGCGGGAAACACGGCAGCCAGTTTGTGCACAGCAAGATCCCACAAACAGCAATGTGATAATGACCAGATCATCTGCTTTAATGATATTGTTTGTGGGATAAACACTGGCCAGGATACTGGAGAGAATTCCCCTGCTCTTCTTTGAAAGAGTGTCATGGGATCTTTTACATCTGCCTGAGAGGGCAGACAGAGCCTCGGTTTAATGTCTCATCCGAAAGACAGCACCTCCAACAGTGCAATGCTCCCTCAGTATTGCACTGGAATGTCAGCCTGGATTTTGTGCTCATGTCTCTGGAGCAGGACTTGAACCTACAAGCTTCTAACTCAGAGACAAGGGTGCTACCATTGAGCCACGTTTGCAGCTTCAGAAATTGTTGCAGAATGCTACAACTCTTCTTCACTCACTGATTGTAAACAATTTTACAACACCAAGTTATAGTCCAGCAATTTTATTTTAAATTCACAAGCTTTCGGAGGCTTCCTCCTTCCTCATTACCTGAGGAAGGAGGAAGCCTCTGAAAGCTTGTGAATTTAAAATAAAATTGCTGGACTATAACTTGGTGTTGTAAAATTGTTTACAATTGTCAACCCCAGTCCATCACCGGCATCTCCACATCATCACTCACTGATGGAAGCCCTGTTTGGTACACTGGTCCTCCCTTTTTGTGAGATGACTTCTTTGGAGGCAGAAGAGGAGCAACAACTGCAAGCCCTCTTGACAGCTGCTGAAGATATACACCTCGCCCTCTCCACAACCTCCATCAATTGTTTCACTAACAAAGGGCAGGAATCCTCCTTCAGCTTTTCCGCACAATATCTCCATCTCACAATGAAGAGAGAATCTTCGCAGTCAAACCTTCACGCCTCCTATTCCCAAACCTTCAGTGTACACACCCACACTTGTTTTCTCTGTTCATTTACAGCAAAAGACACAAATAGAACAGTGATCAGGTTCAAATAGTGAATGGTACGGTGCTTATGTGACTGTCTACTTTCTAGCACCACAGTGCTTCCCTCTTAACTACTTTTTCCAAGGTGGTGTCATAGGTGCATGGCTACCTATCCTAGTATTCCTTCTAAACGAACTCCCACTGACAGGATACTGGGAGGTGAGACTAAGCCGTGTATCCGGAACATGATGCTGGGAATGAGGTGTCCGTAATCTGCTTGAGCACAGAACCCAGATGGTCCCGCTGCAGGCTGCAAACTCTCCATAGATGTGGGGGCCATACTAGCCGCCATTTGTTGGTAATTTCTCGGCAACTCACTCGATGACCCCAACAACCAGTTGTGCTCAGAAATCTTTCTTCTCTTAAAACCTGTGCCATAAAGATCTGGATCTCTGACCTCAATAACTGTGAACAGAGGTGACCTCACCCCCTTGGTGAGGGGCTCCTTGCTCTTCTTCCTTCACTTGCTCCTGCTCACCTATGCTCAGTGACTCACCACCTGTACTGCCCTCCTGCTGTCTATCTAAACCTTGCATGGATGCCTCTAAGCTGGTGAATGGGTAGGGTAAGTGCTAGGGCTGCTGCTACTTCTCCAGGAACTGGTGTCAGGAGTCATCAGCTCTGGAAGCCTGAGGAGATCCTGAAAAGACACAGAAAAGACAGGGTGACTACAAGGAACTAAGAATGGTCATACCAATGTGGTATAGGCTAACAGTTTACACGTACCTGGTACTCCTGGAACAATTGTGTCAGGCCTTCTGACAGGATGTTATATTGCAGTGTTTTGGAAGGAGCCTCGGGATCTAACCCCTTGCTGGGACTTGCACTTGTTCTTCTCCATTTCCCTCATCGTTCAGGATTCAGTGTCCTTGGATGGAGATGGTCCACTCCTCAAAGGAGGTGAGGACCCTAATGGAGGCCCACCACCTATTGAGGTGTGAGAACAAGTGCCTTTTCCTTGGTGAGAAGCATTGCCTGCCAATGCCCAATCTACTCCTGCTGACAAAGTCAGTGAACTTCCCTTGGCATTGCATCCACGTGCGTTGGACAGGACAGCCGGATTTTACTGCATCAAACTATCTGAGACTTTTCTCCCTGAGGCATTACCAGGCACTGCCTTCTGTTATAGCCTGCTTTCTCCTGTGACAAATCAAATAGGTATGAGGGTTATAATGTACCGAGAAGTGACAGTGAAGAAGCCTTTATCAGAGAGGAAAGCGTTCTGTGCAGATGAGGAGGCACTGAAGCTTGGGAGCTTCCAGCAGTAGTTAACCTTGTTCAGTGAGAATGAGTGGTGGTAAAAGAAGATTTAGAGGCTTTCAGAATCTGTGCAGAGGAATGATTGGAAGGGGTAGAAAGAATTCAGGTGTGAGAACAAGTGCCTTTTCCTTGGTGAGAAGCATTGCCTGCCAATGCCCAATCTACACCTGCTGACAAAGTCAGTGAACTTCCCTTGGCATTGCATCCACGTGCATTGGACAGGACAGCCGGATTTTACTACGTCAAGCTATCTGAGACTTTTCTCCCTGAAGCAGAGGACTGCACTGCCTCTCCGCAGCCTGCAGCAGCACGTCTGTGCTCACCTCCCTCTTTGAGCTGCTGCTATCCTATCCTGCCAGAGAAGCAGACAAACAGTGTCAAAAGACTGAACTTGAAAAACAGGAAGAGGCGATACATTCCAAGGCAGACTTCAGTAACTTGTACCTTGAAAGCATTTCACACTAAACTTTCAGTCAGCTTCAATTTTATACATAGGAACATAAGGAACAGGAGGAGGCCATTCAGTCCCTCGAGCCTGATCCACCATTCAGTTAGATCATGGCTGATCTGTACCTCAACTCCATTTACCCGCCTTTGCTCCATATCCCTTGATACCCTTACCTAACAAAAAGCTATCGATCTCAGCCTTGAAAGCACCAATTGACCCCCAGCACCTACAGCATTTAGGTGGGAGAGAGTTCCAGATTTCTACTACCCTTTGTGTGAAAAAGTGTTTCCTGATTTCACTTCTAAATGACCTGGTTCTAATTTTAAGATTATGTCCCCTCGTTTTTGATTCCCCCACCAGAGGAAATAGTTTCTCTGCATCTACCCTATGGAAACCTTTTAAACACCTCGATCAGATCACCCCTCAACCTTTTATGCTCAAGGGAATACAAGCCAAGAGAAGCCAAAACAGTCGCTTACTTTCTGCACAAACTTCAGGCTCTCTCAATAACAGTTGTTTTGCAGCACTTCCTAGTCTCTGCCTCCTCTTGCTCAATGCCCTAAGATCGTAGCTCACAGAGGCTTTTATATATTTTTTTACCTGAGGAACTGACAAGTATAAGGCAAAGGCTCACAAATATGATGTTTGCAAGTCTCCCGTGTGCTCTCCTGTAGAGACATTAACATTCTGTATTGATTTTTAAAAATATATTGCAATTATCAAGTTTTTAAAAAAAAGTTTGGAGCATTTTCCCTTTTCATATTTTGAGAGTTGTTTTTGAGAGTTGTAGCTTGCAATCAATAAATTAGGATTTTTTTTCTGAATTCTTATTTTCACCTCCCCCAATCCATTAAAATGTAATCGATTCTACGGTTTTCAAGGGCAGGTTGAGTTGCACATGAACACTCAGTAAAACTGGTTTACAGGAGCCCATCAAAGGTAGCTTGACATCATATAACGTACAACAGGCTTTATCAAATTTGGGAAAATCACTTCATCACTGGAATGGGATCAGCCTGCTGAGATACTCGAATCCCACCCTAATCTAATACCTCACACCTGTGTATTAATTTCCAAAAGGTAGCAATTTTGTGATGGTTGTGTCTTTCTAAAGTGCGGAAGACTCCAAATTGCTTCATGACTAAAAGAGCAATCCTATAATCATCATGATACACTTTGTCCCCGAGTCCACTGCTTTCTCTTCCTGCATGTGAAGAGTGCCCTAGAAATGCAAGTTGTCGTCATCATCCAAAAATGCTCTGCCTGCCATGTTGGTAAAGGCTCCTGCTTAGGCGTCCAAGGGCCACGCCTGAAACAAGCGTTAATCCCTTTGCATTGGAAAATTAGGGGGCCTAATGCCTGATAGAGGCTCCCTTTGCAAAATTCATTAGCGAGTGACCGCAGCATGTGCTGTGCTCGCTGTGGTCAGTATTCCCAGGCGCTTGGCAGCCAAACCTGCTGTCTTTAAAGGAAAGGTAAGTTTTAATTTCTTTTACTTACCTTATTGTGCAACCAGGGGAGCAACATTAAATTTGCAGGTTGCTGCCGGCCTCCATTCGTCCCACTCCCAATTTCCTTCCCCCTCCCGGATTCTGCACACGACCCCATCTGACGTCTGATCTTGGTGACCCCCGAGACCGGTGATAATAAACAAATGAGGCCGGCGGACCAATTTTCCATGGTTCTGCCGCGGACCTCATTAGGCAGGTGCAGCGAGCGCAGCACCGGGGATCACATTCCGATTCGGCCGCAATCCAGTTTCTTGGCCTCGGTCTGCAAAGTTCCTTTTATCTCACAGCCGTCATAAACTAAAGCATTTTAGACATTTCACTGTGTCAGGACTGCTTAGTTACTCGCTGGTGTTGAGTGGCTCAAATGGTTGGACATCCTGTATAATTCTGAGAAAAGTTATGAAAGTAGAAAAAGATTCAAGGCAGCAGACCTATCCTGTGATTAAACTCGGGGTATTTGTGTCTGTAGTGATGCACAAAGCAATTACATTCAAAATATCATTTATTACACTTTGTAAATAGCAGCAGTGTCATTTTTACACTCTTTGAGGTTAAGGGTGCCATAGAAATGACCAATTTTGTGTTATCAAAGTTTTGTCCATATAAAGCATTTTCAGGAGTAAAATGCAGTTTATATATGAAGCTGGAAAACCAAATTGTGAGCATGAATTTGTTAAAACAAGAAAATAAATTAACAGCAAGTTTTCAGCTACACTGCGGTATCCTGTCACATGTCAGTGTATTAACATTCAGTGTCACATGTCAGCACATTAACAGTGCACTAATGTTCAGTGTCACATGGGCACACTAACACTCAGTCACATGGGCACACTAACACTCAGTCACATGTTAGGGGGCCTAACACTGTCACATATCAGCACTCTAATGTTCAGTGTCACATGTGAGCATACTAACACATCTGTCACATGTCAGTGCACTAATAGTGTCACCTGTGGGCACGCTGATGCTCCGTGTCCTGTTGGCGCACTAATATCAAGTGCCACCGACTGATGATATCTGTAAACCACTTTCAGGCATTTTTCATCAAATTTACTTCATAGTTCAATAAAAGAAGAACTTGACATTGAGAATCAGATACGGTCTTGTCTGTTTTTCCAAACCTTTCCTTTGCTATTTTCAACCTATTTCCTACTGCCCCCAAATGAATTTTGGATTGTGGCCTGCACACGATAAACACATTGAGGTTCTGTACAGGACTAATCTATTCGTGATCCTGCATTTGTTGGCATTTCAGTAATGACAGTCTAAGCCCTGCTCTTCCTGCCAGGCAGCCTCTGGGATAAAAGCACACGTCTGGTAACAGATGAACGCATCCTATTATTGAATCAGTTTAGATTGGCAGATGAATGGAGCACTTATTTCGCATTTGGCATGAGCTTCGGTGCACTCTTCATTTTCATTCAAGTAAATAACAGAACTGCCAAGCCTCACTCATTTTGGTCATCACTGATATTGATGCATTTAACACTATTAAAAATAAAAATAAATCAGTCTCGCTCTTTTCAGTCATAAATCTCACACCTAACAGTTTCCCCAATGTTACAGCATAAATAAAACACAGATAATTTTTTTTAATCCTTAGCGATTACCTGTACTGGTAAATTATTCAGGAGACTATCAGATATTCATTTTAACCTTGTCTGCGAGCAACATATCCCTCATCAGGAATATTGTGCAGAATCCATTGAATAATATATTTGTTCCAAATCCATTTTTAAAAATTAATGGGCTTTTTTGATCCGTACCGCTAGCAATGGTCATGAAATGAACTTTATCACAAGACATACTGCACTTCATATTGTATATGCCATTCATACAAACATGCGGGAAAAGACCAGCTGGTCAATTAAAGCTGCATGATGGCTGGAACGTCATGACTAAACACTTCCTCACTCCCTTCCCCCGCAGCCATTTAATCTCCTGGGAGAGGCGAAACAAAATCGAAAAACCCAGGGCCAATAGGGAAGAAATAATCTGGAAAATTCCTCTCCGACCCCCTCAGGTGATTGAAACCAGTCCAGGAGATCATGGGGGCCAAGTATTATCTGTAAAACCACTTACCTTCTAGATGATGCGATCTCTGCCCCGGTCAAGAATCGGTCTAGCTCCCTCTTGAAAGCATGAAAATTAACGTCTGCATTTTATTGATGGAAAATGTCTTAAATATTACAGTAGATTCATCAGCATCCAGAAGAGGAAAGAGGTGAAAGAGGTTACTGTTTTGGTTGGATACCCATTGTCAGAGCCGATGGAGGGACTCCACCAGAATCATTGCCTTGCCTCATTTCTTCCAGCTGCCAATGGACCCGATGTGTAGTTCCAGCATTTTATACCAGATTTCCAGAATTTTCTATCAGATTTCCAGAATTTTCTATCAGATTTCCAGAATTTTCTATCAGATTTCCAGCATTTTCTATCAGATTTCCAGAATTTTCTATCAGATTTCCAGCATTTTCTATCAGATTTCCAGCATTTTATACCAGATTTCCAGAATTTTCTATCAGATTTCCAGAATTTTCTATCAGATTTCCAGCATTTTCTATCAGATTTCCAGCATTTTCTTTCAGGTTTCCAGAATTTTCTATCAGATTTCCAGCATTTTATACCAGATTTCCAGCATTTTCTATCAGATTTCCAGCATTTTCTTTCAGGTTTCCAGAATTTTCTATCAGATTTCCAGCATTTTCTATCAGATTTCCAGCATTTTATACCAGATTTCCAGAATTTTCTATCAGATTTCCAGAATTTTCTATCAGATTTCCAGCATTTTATACCAGATTTCCAGCATTTTCTATCAGATTTCCAGCATTTTCTTTCAGGTTTCCAGAATTTTCTATCAGATTTCCAGCATTTTCTATCAGATTTCCAGAATTTTCTTTCAGGTTTCCAGAATTTTCTATCAGATTTCCAGAATTTTCTATCAGATTTCCAGCATGTTGTTAGGCATCTCACTGTTGGTCGAACATTCAATGCCATTGGTGAAGTTTCTTTTACTGTGGCCCCTAAAGAATGAAGGGGTAGAAATCCACCTTGGGCGGTAACGCAAATCAGGCAGACATCGCATTGAAGGCAGTGGATCTGAGTATCGGGCGGGGTGTATAACGGGCAGCTGGTGCCACTCCGCCCGATTTGCACAACCATCCAAGACGGTTTTCTACCCTAGAGCCTGTGCTACACACTGAGCAACTGATGCATTCACAACATATACCCACACACTAATATCCTGACATCGGCAGAGTAGATTGTGGGTAAGGGACATCATGAGGGTCATTTTAACCTAACTCGCCGGGCGTGAAACCCATAGCATCAGTTGGAACACCCCTTTGACACCCCGCCCAATATTATTCTCTATTGACTTCAGTAGGGAGTAAAATCGGGTGGAGTGTAAAATCATCTTTGCATCTGATCCAGTCAGAGTACCAGTGGGTGGGTTAGGTTAAATCTGCCCCCCATTAACTGTAGTAGAAAAATATTTTAGGTGCAGGTGTTTCGCCCTCCCACACTGAACATATTACTTTTCTTAGCAAGGTTGGCAGCGGGGGCTTTGTGTACCTGGGCTGGGTTGGCAGTGGGGGAGTTGCGTACCTGGGCTGGGTTGGCAGTGGGAGAATTGTGCACCTGGGCTGGGTTGGCAGTGGGGGAGTTGCGTACCTGGGCTGGGTTGGCAGTGGGAGAATTGTGCACCTGGGCTGGGTTGGCAGTGGGGGAGTTGCGTACCTGGGCTGGGTTGGCAGTGGGAGAATTGTGCACCTGGGCTGGGTTGGCAGTGGGGGAGTTGCGTACCTGGGCTGGGTTGGCAGTGGGGGAGTTGCGTACCTGGGCTGGGTTGGCAGTGGGGGAGTTGCGTACCTGGGCTGGGTTGGCAGTGGGAGAATTGTGTACCTGGGCTGGGTTGGCAGTGGGGGCTTTGCGTACCTGGGCTAGAGAAGGGAAAGAGAGCTTAGCTGCAGCTCTCATTCCTGATTGCTGTCCAGTTATTCCTGCCGGCAAGGGTACGTGCGTGAATGTTGGCTGAATGCAAGATGAAGTTGGGATGTGATGCCTCCCTCTCTTTCTCCTCCCCCACCCCCCATATAATTCAAAAAAAAATTACAAAACAATTTAAGAGACATTTAATCAGAGCATTCTTTGCACAAGTTTAATTTATTTTTCTGGGAGAATCAATTTTCTCCTGGAAAAGCTGTGATGAACAGGTGGCAGTTTTCTCCCTTAGAATTCATTATGTCTCAATGCATCTCCTAAGCCCTCATGGGACCCCCTCCCCGGTTCTGGATCTGTGAACATGGAGCTGTGCTTTTGTATCATCTCTGCATTGTAACAGTCTGGCAGATTGCTCTCCTAATTGGGGCAGCTCCAAGTATTAGAACTGTCCTCATCGAATTGCATGAGCTTCGAGTCAACAGCATGCTGGATTTTGTGTCAAATCTCCTTCACTTTCTTAATGCATTTCTGGGAAAGATAATTCTGTGGTTTAAGCAAGATTAAAAAGATGTTTACTCATCCCCTATCCTGAAGTTGTTGCATCTATGTGCAACATTTTGCTGTAATAATATAAATTTCTTCCTTTCATGTTAAAATAACATTGTCGTTGAACCGAGGAAGTTTCAAGCAGGTTAGCTTCCTATAATGGGAATTGTAAACAATTTTACAACACCAAGTTATAGTCCAGCAATTTTATTTTAAATTCACAAGCTTTCGGAGGCTTCCTCCTTCGTCAGGTGAACGATGCACATCGTTCACCTGACGAAGGAGGAAGCCTCCGAAAGCTTGTGAATTTAAAATAAAATTGCTGGACTATAACTTGGTGTTGTAAAATTGTTTACAATTGTCAACCCCAGTCCATCACCGGCATCTCCTATAATGGGCAGGGAGAGCACAATATAGTTGATATACAGTTTAGTTGTCAGGGGAGATTCATGCTCCAGTAGAGGCCAGGTAGCAGTAGAAGGTTTCACAATTCATTTTTATTTCCTTCAGTTGTATTTTTTGTTAGGGTTGTGGGGGTGGGGGGGGCGGAGATGCAATTTTGTGCTCGTTAGAAGTGGAAGAATTGAACATTTTGCCACTTTTTGCTCTATGTCAACATTAAGCATCCTCAGGCCAGTTACAGCATAGGTTAGGCACAGGGTAAAGCTTCTTGAACTCTGCCTCAACAATGTGCTGTGACCTTGGTCTCAGAAGATTACTCCTGGCTGCTTTCGCTTTCCTTGCTAGGACACTTCCATTTACCACACCCCCAACCATCTGTGTGGACTCTCAAAGGCTGTCTTTCCACTGGCTCCGTTACCTAGAGTGCGGATAGCGAGATTTCCAGTCCTGATCGCGAATTGGAAAGGTGCTCATTGACCTTGAATCTAATTAGTTCCTGTTTCCCACACCAGCCATCCTTGTGGCTTCTCTAAATGAGACGTTTATTGTAGTGCTAATTTATACTGAATTATAGACATGCTTGTGGAGTGAACAATCTTACAGCACATTAGGAGGCCATTCGGCCCATCATGCCTGTGCCGACTCTTTGAAAGAGCTATCCAATTAGTCCCACTCCCCTGCTCTTTCCCCATAGCCCTGCAAATTTTTATTTTCCAGGTATATATTCAATTCCCTTTTGAAAGTTACTATTGAATCTGCTTCCACCGCCCTTTCAGACAGTGCATTCAAATCATAACAACTCTCTGTGAAAAACAATTTCTCCTCATCTCTCCCTGGTTCTTTTGCCAATTATCTTAAATCTATGTCCTCTGGTTACCGACCGTCCCTCCACTGGAAACAATTTCTCCTTATTTCCTCTGTCAAATCCCCTCATAATTTTGAACACCTCTATTAAATCTTCCCTTAACCTTCTCTGCTCTGAGGAGAACAATCCCAGCTTCTCCAGTTTCTCCGCATAACTGAAGTCCCTCATCCCTGGACTTGGCCCACTAGAACCTGAGTTTAGACTGCTAAGCTAATTTTGATTAGGATCTTTAGTAACAGCAGAGAGGAAACGTTGTCGATGTGGGCTGTGTGTGAGGTGAAAGTCTTTGTGGTAACACTGGATGGACCGCAGTGGTCGTTTCCAGTCCTGTACATTTCTATGTGCCTGTGTAACCCGCAAGGCCGCCCAGACCTTTTTGTTTGCCACTTAAATAAAATTGTGGGAACTGATATATCACAAACATGATGAAGTGTCTTGTGAGATATTTTATCATATGCCAATGCCCCTTTCACCACTTTATCTTCCTCAAGATAGCATTGTGTGTGTGTGTTTACGTTCGCACATATGTGTGCACCCATGTATAATCTTTACGTGAGGGAGTGAGAGTATTAGTGGATTGTGCACTCAATGGGAGTAATTTTAACTTTGGGCGATGGAGGAAATTGGGTGATATCGAATTGGCCTCCATTATACACAACACCCGATTTTACTTTCCACTGAAGTCAATGGTAGGGAAAATCGGACAAGGTAAATTATCCCAATGGGTTTCAGCTATAGAGTCATAGAGTTATACAGCACGGATAGAGGCCCTTCGGCCCATCGTGTCCGCGCCGGCTATAGCGCTGTTCTAAATGATAACTGACATAAGAAGGCCTGCCAGGTCTCTCACATCTCATGGGATGTTGTACTCATTCTTGCACAATCTAATAAATGACTCAACTCCTAATAATCCCCCATATTAAAAATCCTCAAGTATAAACAGTTGTGCAGGAGGTGCACAGATTGCACAGAACTACATTACCACTGGAGCTATGCTCTGTACCAGACTCTGGGATTATGCAGGTTCAAGTGGCACAAGGCTAAATATGTAGTCTTGACGACAGTAGTCTTGATACAGGGCTAGGAACAGGATGCAGTTGGCAGTGATTTAAGGTCACTATGTCTAATCTGCATTCATTAACATCAATGCAGTGGCAGCTGACTGGCATTCAAATGTGGGTTGGAACTTTATGAGCACCTTCATTGGCATTAAAATCAATCACTGGCTGAGCAGAAATGTCCCCCTCGCTTTCACTTGTGCTGATTCCTGAAAGCTATCAGCAAACTTTGAGAAATTGTTGCTCAGTCTTCTGATCACTCCTGACATTTGCCATGCAAGAAAACACACAGGACCGTTAAAGTCAGTTTTCATTGCTGATTTAAAAACCTGGGCTTTTCCCAGATCAATTTTCAGTCTTTAATTTTTGCATCAAAAACCAGGAGAAAATCAGGGGGAATAAAAATTAGAGACCCCCCCAAAAAAACAGGGTAAATATGAAGAAAATCAGATTTTATTTTCAACATTATTAAGCCTCGTGAAAGCAAGGAATAGACTAACAAGGCGGGGTTAAGGTATTTTATAACCACATTACTGAGGGTGTGGGCTGTCTGTTACTTCAGCAGAAACTTCAGCGATCATTAAGTACCCTCCGCATGCAGTTCTACGAACATACGAATTCCGAGCAGGAGTAGGCCATTCGGCCCCTCGAGCCTGCTCTGCCATTTGGTAAGATCATGGCTGATCTGATTGTGACCTCAACCTTACTTTCCCGTCTACCTTCTATAACCTTTGACTCCTTTGTTTATCAGGAATCTATCTAACTCAGCCTTAAAAATATTCAGTGACCCTGCCTCCACCGCTCTCTGGGGAAGGGAGTTCCACAGACTCACGGCCCTCTGAGAGAAAAAAATTCTCCTCATCTCCGTCTTAAATGGGAGACCCCTTATTTTTAAACTGTGGCCCCTAGTTCTAGTCTGTCCCACAAGGGGAACATCCTCTCAGCATCTACCCCTTCTAGTCCCCTCAGGATTTTATATGTTTCAATAAGATCACCTTCAGAATTATCAGCGCAGTGATATACCAGCATCTTGACCTGCAGTCAATTGCAATTTGCCAAACAAATTCAAATTTATTTATTGAAAAGTAAGAAGAAAGAACCTGCATTTATATAGTGCCTTTCATGACCTCAGGACGTCCCAAAGTACTTTACAGCCAATGAAGCACTTATGAAGTGAGAAGTGTGGTCACTGTTGTAATGTAGGAAACATGTAAGTCTTGAGATCCAAGACTTACATGTTGGAGTATCATCCTTTACATTGATGATTGTTAATAACCAAGTTCAGTTATGTGGAGTGACTGGAGAAGCTGGGGTTGTTCTCCTTATAACAGAGACGGTTAAGGGGAGATTTAATAGAGGCGTTCAAAATTATGAGGGGTTTTGATAGAGTAAATAAGAAGTAACTGTTTCCAGTGGCAAGTGAATTGGTAACCAGAGGACACAGAATTAAGATAATTGGCAAAAGATGCAGAGAGGAGATGAGGAGATTTTTTTAGACAGTGAGTTATGATGACCTGGAATGCTCTGCCTGAAAAGGTGGTGGAAGCAGATTCACTAGTAACTTTCTAAAGGGAATTGAATAAATACCTGAAAGGAAAAATTTTCAGGGCTATGGGAAAAGAGCAGGGGAGTGGGATTAATTGGATAGCTCTTTCAAAGAAGAAGGTTGAGTGAGAGGGATGGTTAGGTGAGAATGAAAATGACACAGGAATTTGGATTCTGAGAACAATAACGAACCAACAGCTTGAAAGCTGCGGAGCTAGGGGAGGAACTGATGCTGATCCGTCAGATGGCTTCATTGCCACTGAAGCAGCTCTGTGCATTTAGAGGATGGTTGTGAATGTGAAAGATTTGTCCAGATACCCTAGCGAACCTGTGCTGCACCGTCTCTACCGCCTCAACGTCCTTTCTATAGTGTTGAGCCCAAAACTTCGCACGGTAAAACTTTAACAAATGCATGAAGCAATTTTTTAAAAATCGGGGAGAAGAAGCAATTTATTTGTACAGCAGGGGACCCGATGGAAAACAACTGGGGGTACTTTTCTGAGCAGAGTCTGCCCGCCACCACCGCATATCAGGGGGCATTCGCCAGTACGTGCGAGCGGTAGGCGAGGCTCCCTGCTGCCAACACGTATTTAAGATAACGACCCCTCACGTTCATTTACGGACGGTACATAATCGGATGGGTTTCTACAGCAACAATAAACGACTGTACTCACCCTCCCACCCCAGCAGCTTAATCCCATGAGCTGACATGCAATTCCTTTCTCTAGGTACACAGACCCTGCCGGGGCTTTACAGACCACTCAGAACTCTCCACAGTCTTAAATCGCTTATGAACCTTTTTGGTCAGGGTAGCGAGAATTTGTGTGGCTATATCGTATCGGATAGAATCATTTCGTATTGACTGGAACCATACAACACTTCTGGCCGTTTCCCCCAAAGGAGGATAGGGATGATACTGTTGCACAGAGCCGAGCTTTAGTATCCGGGGTGATAGAGCAGAGCAGAGATAATGCGGTGCATAATCTATTTAACCCGTTAAGCCTCCACTACCGCTCCTCCATCCAACCAAAAAACAAACTGCACGAGTCAAGTTTGATGACAAACATCAGAGTTTTATTGTTACACTGTGTTTAACTGCCCAGTTTCTTCCCCCTCCCTTCCTCACAATAAGTGCAAATGTTTATATATATATATGGAATTAAATCTAATCCCAGAATGCGATGTGCTTGTAGTGTGTTGCTAAACTAAAAACTAAAGATGGTCTTAATTTTCAGGCCCATTTATCAGCCGCCCTGTCAGTTTACAATGCAATCAACCCATGTGCAGATCATTACTGCTTTTGAAGTACAGCTCTTCTCGTGAACTGAATCATCCAACCGTCGAGGCACAGGAGGGCAAGGGGAAAAAAACTGTTGCAGTTGGGATATTTTTGATCGTGTTCCCTCCCATCCCTCGTCAGGTAGTACGGTGCAAGCTCACCTGTGACCTCATCGTAAAACAAGAATCCCACTCAAAACAAAACAATGAAGAACTGACCTCTTAAAATTCACAAACACTTAATGCAAAAGATCACACACCACGGAGCAACTCATACCCATCAGTCATTTACTGCGTATAATCTATACAGAGAGAATGATAGATATTTGGGATTGATCAGAAGAAGGTGGTCTTATTAACTGGTTCAGATTGTGTCATAAATCCAGAGGACGAAACTCGAACAGTTCACAAGATAATTCTGGATGAGGGATGCAGATTGGCCCATTATGGTTCATCCATCCAGAAAGACCCCCCACAGTGTCAGCCGTGACTCAGTGGGTAGCTTGCTTCTAAGTCAGAAGATTGCTGATCCAGAGCCCATAATCCAGGCAGACACTCCCAGTACAGCACCGAGGGAGTACTGCACTGTCAGAGGTGCAGTCTTTCTGATGAGACGTTAAACGGAGGCCCCATCTGCCCTTTCAGATGGAGATAAAAGATCCCACAGCACTATTCGAAGAAGAGCAGGGGAGTTCTCCCGGTGTCCTGGCCAATATTTATCCCTCAATCAATATCACTAAAAAAAAAGATGATCTGATCATTATCTCATTGCTGTTTGTGGGACCTTGCTGGGTGCATTTCCTACATTACAACAGTGACTACACTTCAAAAGTACTTTATTGGCTGTAAGGCGCTCTAGAACGTCCTGAGGTCGTGAAAGGCGCTATATAAATACAAGTTACATTCATTCATTCAAAGTCTCCTCATTGCAGCATTCAGTTGGTTCTTAAATGAATCCAGGGTCTTTTGCTTCCGCTACTCTGTCTGGGAGCATGCCCTGATCTCCCGTTGCATTGAGAAGAAATTCTTCTTGCTATCAGTCCTAAATCTGCCCTTTGCTACTTTAAACCTGTGACCCCTCATTCCACTCTCACAGTTTAATTTAAAGTAATTTTCTGGATTTACATTTTCCATTCCATTTAGAAGCTTGTCTCCATCTAAGGTCACCTCTCAACATCTCAGAAAAGCCCAAGTTTCTCTGTGACCTTAAAACCATCTGCATTACTGGACTGTGCCAGGAATCTGTTAATGTAATTGTTTGGGTAGATTCATAGCATTCCATACATTTTTTGCTACTTTTATCAACCGTAATCCCATCACTGTCCCCATTACCTTGGTTTCCCTGAACTCTTCCATTTCATTACTACCTTGGCCTTGGTTGTACCATTCTCCATCTCCAATCCCTGATTATTCGCTCTTGAGATCTGATGCTGCCTCAACCATTTCACTGACCTGAGATGATGCATTTATAGAGTCCAGGACTATCCAATTTCCCTGGATAATACCCTTACTTTTGTCTGCTCTTGAATCGCAGCAGCCAATTTGTGCACAGCAAGGTCCCACAGACAGAAATTAGATAATGACCAGATAATCTGTTTTAAGTGTTAGTTGAGGGTTAAATATTGGACAGGAAATTGGGGAGCACTCCCCTGCACTTCTTCGAATAGTGCCAGGGGATCTTTTACGTCCACCTGAGAGGGCAGACGGGGACTCGGTTTAACGTCTCATGCGAAAGGGCACCTTCAACAGTAGAGCACTCTTTCAGTACTGCACTGGAGTGTTAGTCTAGATCTTGCGTTCAAGTCTCTGGAGTGGGACTTGAACTCACGACCTTCTTACTCTGAGACGAGAGCGCTACCACTGAGCCACGGCTGACACAGGAGATCAGGCCAGGTTTGACTTCTTGTTTATCATGTTGAATAATGTCAGTTAGTAATCGTGATCAGTGTCTTTAATGTAGAATATATTCCTCAAGGTGCTTGACACAGTGGGGAAATCAGATCCAAGTAGACGTAAGGAGAAGGGTTAGGGAGGTTGACCAAGGGGACTTTTGATGGTGGCGAGAGATGGGGAAGGGGAGAAATTTGGCAAGAGAACTGCTGAGCACACAGCTGAAGTATCTGCAGCTGATGGTGGACCGTGGCGGGAGGAAGAGTGGAATATATAGTAGATGAGAGTCGGAAAAGCAGAGGGCTGGAGGAGGTTGGAGAGATAGGATGAGGCGAGGCCATGGAGAGTTTTGTAAATGCAGACAAACATTTTGAAATTAATGTGTGGCAGAGAGTGAAGACAGGAACTCTGGTAAAACTACCTTGGGAAAGCTCAAAAAATACAAAACCAAACCTTACATTTTTTGAAGTATGGGCGTGCGTTCAAACGATATTACGCTTAATCTCAGCTCATGCAGCTTAGGCTCTGAGCTGAACTCCTCAAGTAACACACTCCCCAAGCGATTGTTTAGTCTCTGTATTATATCCCTGTAAATATTGTAATACACTATTCTGTAAAAATGCCCGTAATATGGATCCAGGTATAATTGGCATATACATTGACGATCAGTGACATTGAGAAAATGTTGAGTGCCTTGCAGCTGTAACAGTGTCAGACGGTTAATGCTACACTGTCATCCCACTCAGTTTATTTTCTTTACTAGTTCAGAGATGTTGAACCTTGAGTTTACACAGGTGAAGGTGTTAAGCTGACAGCACTCTTTCTCTTTGAATCCCTTTATTTTCTCCCCACGGGACTCATTGAATAAAGCCGATCTGCTCCCAGGCCTGAGCCAGTGTTGCTCTGAACCGGCTGCTTTAAGGACCCCAGGAGCAACTCTTCCATTACCCCCCCCTTCCCTTCCGCAACATCCCACAAGGCATGTTACCTGTGCCTGGCATCTCCCTATTACAGCAGGGACTGGGAAACCAGCAGAGTAGGCAACATACATCCAACACCCACTGCACAGGCCAGTGGGCTATCACCGAGCCAGCAGCATCCCCTAATCCAGCAACAGTCCAGACTAAAGCTTCAACTTCTCTTATCTTTCTTCAATGCTCACCCCCTGTACACTTGATCGCTCCTATTGCTTTGCTCTGTACTCTGTCCGGTGCTTGTGTATATTTGTGGAATGGTGACCAGAATTAAACAGCATTTTCTGTTTTATTTCAGATTTCAGCTTTTATGGCTGCAGTATACTTAGAAAGAAGCTATCAGTAGGTGCCTTCAACATACTCATTATCTTTATAACCTACTGTCATCCATTAAATAAATTTGCACTTTCAGCAATTCAAGGCCTCGACTCGGCCAAATTTCATGGCCAACACTTGGGACACAGAAGGCGTGTGAATGGTATTGCAGAGGTTTCACCTAATGGATTTCAGACCGTCAAGATCTTGTGTTTCAAAAGAAAGAAAGAAATACTTGCATCTATATAGCACCTTTCATGACCTCAGCATATCCCAAAGCCCTTTACAGTCAACAAAGTACATTTTTGAAGTATAGTCATTGTTGTAATGTAGGAATCCTGCTTATCCGTAAACTCCACAATAGCAGGTTTTTCGCAGCCAGCATCTGGCCCCAGAACTCCTTATTTGAAGATTTATTATGTAATGGCTGTATCCTGACAGAGGGTGAAAACTTCTAATGCTTTGTTGAACTGCAAATGTGACACGAGGAAACCTGTGACGTGTCTCCACCTAGTGGTGACTATAAAAAACTGCAATGGAAGGAATTGCCTTCAGCACCAGTCTCCCGAAAGCGAATAGAACCCCTGGCAAGTTTAATGGGAAATGGCTCCCAAGTTTACTGATTCAAACTGTGAAATTACTTCGCAAATGTAGAACTGCAGATTTGGGTCTCTGAGAGAGATAAAGTATTTTTGGTGATCGATTGACTTACAAAAAAAAAAGCCATTGCAATAGTTCATGCAGAAAACTCGCAATTTATTCCGCTGCTTGCCATGCCTTGTGTAGTCATCAGGAATACAGCAAGTTGCCTCACAGACTGATGAGAATGGTCAACCATTACAATATAGCTAGGTGCTGGGATTTGTACAACCTATAACAACTGATTCCCCAGTTACTATTTTATTATACGTACTTATGAAGCATAATAATTATAACAGATCAACAAAAAATTATTACAAAGATCATAACTATGAGTAGATTAACAACATCCTGCAATAATAGAATATTAAGTATCCATTTTGGAAGATTTATTTTATTTAACATTTTATATATTAATAAAATAAATGTAAAATAATTATTTTTAGAAGACAGATGCAGTTGTCTGGACCTCTGAAATACATACAATTCTTGTAGACCGAGACTGATGAGCTAAAAATCTGCTCTGTCTGCTGGCTCTAAGGGTCTCATGTCCAATGAGTTTGGCCAGTTTCAATCCAGGTCCTGCCTGGATGAGTGCAGCTCCAACAACACTCAAGAAGCTCGACACCATCCAAGATAAAGCAGCCCGCTTGATTGGCACCCCATCCACCACCCTAAACATTCACTCCCTTCACCACCGGCGCACTGTGGCTGCAGTGTGCACCATCCACAGGATGCACTGCAGCAACTCGCCAAGGCTTCTTCGACAGCACCTCCAAAACCCGCGACCTCTACCACCTAGAAGGACAAGGGCAGCAGGCGCATGGGAACAACATTACCTGCACGTTCCCCTCCAAGTCACACACCATCCTGACTTGGAAATATATCGCCGTTCCTTCATTGTCGCTGGGTCAAAATCCTGGAACTCCCTTCCTAACAGCACTGTGGGAGAACCGTCACCACACGGACTGCAGCGGTTCAAGAAGGCGGCTCACCACCACCTTCTCAAGGGCAATTAGGGATGGGCAATAAATGCCGGCCTTGCCAGCGACGCCCACATCCCGTGAACGAATCAAAAAAAAAAGGAATGGGCCCAAAGCACAGAACTAGTCCTAATTAGTCACTAATCGGCAATGCCACTCAGATACCCCTAAAGATGGTCGATGTGAGAGATGATAAAGAGCCACATTAGTGCAGGGGGGGGTAAACTTTAGAGGTTGGGGCTGGAGAATATTGTTGAGGAAGCTGTGCTGTATTTCGCCTAGAAGTGTGTGATGATGTCACTGAGTACCCCGAATGGACAATGCTCCATTCCCCAGCACTAATGCATCACCCACCTTGCTTAGCACAAAAACATTGAGGAGGGTAAAATCTACCTGTGAGACAGACCGTTAAGTGTAGTTGGCATCAAACTGCTGGAGGTGTGCCATTTTGGCGATGATTAGGTGTACGACACACATACAAGTCATTATTGGCCTTCCTCTCCCTGTCGGGTACCAGTGTTAGAGCTCCAGAGCAGTTTCAAAACTCAGTACCTGCCAGAAATACTGATGACTGTACAGTCTCATTTCTCCTCAAAGATATGAGGGTCTTTTTCTTAAAGAAAGAACTTGCATTTCTATAGCGCCTTTCATGACTTTGAGACACCCCAAAGCACTTTTCAGCCAATGAAGTACTTTGAAGTGTAGTCACTGTTGTAATGTAGGAAATGAGGCAGCCAATATGCACACAGCAAGGCCCCACAAACAGCAACTAGATAAAAGATCAGCTGTTTTTACGGGTGTTGGTTGAGGCATAAATATTGGCCGGGACACTGAGAGAACTCCACTGCATCTCATCTGAAGGACAACACCTCCGACAGCACAACACTCCCTCAGTACTGCACTGAAGTATCAGTCTAGATTTTATGCTCAAGTCTCTGGAGTGGGGCTTGAACCCACAACCTTCTGACTCAGAGGTAAAAATGCTGCCACTGAACCATGGCTAAGACCAGGGTTAACTGTGCAGTGGTAACTAATCATAACACCAAGATTGGCAGCCGTGCCTTCAGCTGCCTAGGCCCTAAGTTATGGAATTCCCTCACTAAACCTCTCCTCCTCTCCACCTCTCTCTCCTCCTTTAAGACGCTCCTTAAAACCTACCTCTTCGACCAAGCTTTTGGTCACCTGTCCTGATATCTCCTTATGTGGCTCGGTGTCAAATTTAGTTTGATAACGCTCCTGTAAAACGCTTTGGGACGTTTTACTACGTTAAAGGCGCTATATAAATGCAAGTTGTTGTTGATTCTACACTGATCCAGTCGTACCATCTGAAACTTGGATTACCGCATTCTGGATGATACAAATGGCTGTTCCCCACACATCGGGCTCAATTTTAAAATCAAATTACGTTGGGGACGGGGGGCTGCGAAAATGGTGAAAATCCCGAGTGGGTTCGGAAGCCGGGATTGGGGTTGGCAGTTGTACACACACTGTCTTCTTGTCGGGGGGTTTGCCCAATTCGCTGACTTCCGGGTTTCCCACAGACGCGCACGCTTCCCGAATGCGGAAGTCCCGCCGGCAATTAAAGCCGGCAGGATGATAGTTAAAGAACCAAATGTAGGTACTTAAGGTACTTTATTTCTGACATAGTAGATAGTTAAAACGATCTTCCCCTCTCCCCCTCGATCTTCCCCTCTCCCCCTCGATCTTCCCCTCTCCCCCCGCCGATCTTCCCCTCTCCCCCTCGATCTTCCCCTCTCCCCCCCGTCGATCTTCCCCTCCCCCCCCGCCGATCTTCCCCTTCCTGATCTTCCCCTCTCTCCCTCGATCTTCCCCTCTCCCCCCCCCCGATCTTCCCCTCCCCCCCCGCCGATCTTCCCCCTCGATCTTCCCCTCTCCCCCTCGATCTTCCCCTCTCCCCCCCGCCGATCTTCCCCTCTCCCCCCCGCCGATCTTCCCCTCTCCCCCTCGATCTTCCCCTCTCCCCCCCGCCGATCTTCCCCTCTCCCCCCCGTCGATCTTCCCCTCCCCCCCCGCCGATCTTCCCCCCCCGATCTTCCCCTCTCCCCCCCGTCGATCTTCCCCTCCCCCCCCGTCGATCTTCCCCTTCCTGATCTTCCCCTCTCCCCCCCGATCTTCCCCTCTCCCCCCGCCGATCTTCCCCTCTCCCCCCCCCCCCCGCCGATCTTCCCCCCCCGATCTTCCCCTCTCCCCCCGCCGATCTTCCCCTCTCCCCCCCCCCCCCCGCCGATCTTCCCCCCCCGATCTTCCCCTCTCCCCCCCGTCGATCTTCCCCTCTCCCCCCCGTCGATCTTCCCCTCTCCCCCCCCCCCCGCCGATCTTCCCCCCCCCGATCTTCCCCTCTCCCCCCCGTCGATCTTCCCCTCTCCCCCCCGTCGATCTTCCCCTCTCCCCCCCCCCCCGCCGATCTTCCCCCCCCCGGTCTTCCCCTCTCCCCCCGCCGATCTTCCCCTCTCCCCCCCCCCCCGCCGATCTTCCCCCCCCGATCTTCCCCTCTCCCCCCCGTCGATCTTCCCCTCTCCCCCCCGTCGATCTTCCCCCGCCCCCCCCGACAACCTTCAGCGCCCTGCACTCTCTGTTCCAGCACTGGATGATGTCTCTCTCTCTCTCTCTCTCTCTCTCTCTTTCTCTCCCCCCCTCCCCCCTCTGCGTTGTAGCTCCAGTCGGCAGTCAGCCTGTCAATCAGGCTGGCTGCCGGGCGCGAAACCCGGAAACAACTTTAATCACCATCAATTACATTGCGAAGGTGTCGGAAAAGGCAAGTTTTTTTTATTCGGGTTTGCCACGCACACCTTCACCCCCCGCCCCGCCGCTGCCAACCTGCCACCATTTCAAAATTGAGCCCATCGCCTCTGTCACCTGATTATTCAAACAGAGCAAGCGGAGCACAGTCCCATCTGTTCGAGCGTTGGGAAGTGCCAAACTGTTGGCAGAAAGTTAGAAAGAGCAGAGCTGTCACTGGCAAACCCCTCTTGACAGGAAGACAGTGCGTGTACAACTGCCAACCCCAATCCCCCCTAATTCCACTCAGAGCCTTGGAATGATCTCATGCTGACAGAGTGAGATTGATTCTGCAGCGAGTGAGATGAAGTTTACATGACCATTGCAAAAACATTTTAGAGAAGCAATTTAGAGCTTTCCATCTTAAATGGGTTCCCTCATTAAAGTCTCCTATTAAAGCAGAGTATATCACCATCGGGCCATTTAAAAAAAAAATAAACAGAGTGCAAAGAACAATAATTACTTTAACCTTTTTCTAATTTTGTTGATTTTTTTAATACATTTTTGCTTAGTGATTGCTGGATCCATTGGGGGAATCTGGAGAGGAGAAGTTATTAATCCCAGTAGTGTGAGGGAATTGAACTGAGAGTGGATACAGTCAGCTGCACTGTTTGCCAACTCACAGCAGTGTGAGATGGCATCTTTGAGGGACCTCATGACTTCAGTGTGCTTGATATTGTCCTCGGGTAACCTGCCACTTTTGCATCGATGCACATCGAAAACCGCTTTGCATTGACGCGAATATGCCAGTGTAGCCGCGCCCTTTCGTCCTGGGTTCTTCAGCGATCGGGCCTGTTAACTCCAACTCTTCACACTGCTGTCATCACTGACTGCTCTCAGCCAGACCTGCTAAAGATGTCATGAGCGCTCACTGATCAGGTTTTTAATCCTCAGAAACAAAACAAGAAAATGGTGATAAATGATCTTTTTAACCGAACCATTTTTTTTATTATTAAGGTAATAATCGACTCCTTCTTTGGTATATTTGTGAGTGCAGTAATGAGCAGGAAAGCGCCCGATCATTAGATACTCATACTGAACAAGCCACAGATTTGTGATTTACTTGTGCTTTCAACGGACATCCCATCTAGAAACTCAGCCAATAAATTTGGAACTTGCATTTCCTTATTGGGTAGTTTAGCTCCCCATCCCAGCGTGGCATTTCCTATTGGCTGACCATGGTGATGTTGCTATGTGGATCACTCCAGTCTTCCTGATGAGGGAGGAAGGGTCTCAGCAGGATCGATGTGGGAGAAATACAGAGACGGGGGAAATAAGACAAACAGATTCGATGTGGTGAAAGAGAGCTTTGCACACGGAGAATTCTGTGTGATTTTGAAGTTTTCCCATCTTTAATTTTGAAGTAGATTTTATATAAATGCATGTTATTTTCTTACTTTATTTCCTGACCTGATTAGATAATTAGAGATTTCCCTTCCCTTAGATAGTTAACCCAGACATGACATCTATATTTTGGGGCTATGTATACCAAAACAAGGTGGCTATTTTCTGTGAGTGAACCTGGTTTTTAACCCCATATGTAGCATGACGGAAAGAAGCCAATATCGTCATATATCACAGACAAAAATGTTTTGTTTTTGTCATAAGTATTTCCGTGAGACCTTTATCTTTCAGTATCAGTAAGGCAACAGTTTGAAAACATAAAGGTTTTGAGGGTAGGCTTTTTAAGAAGGTGAAGGTGGTTTTAAAAGAGGCGATGGGCACTATGTCAGAGGATAAGGAGAAGTTGTTGATATCGATAGGTGTAGAGCCAAATCAGGAGAGAGAAAGGGATGGTGATGGGTTTCATGGAGGGTTGAGAGGGAGCTGGAGAAGAGGCTGAAGAGTGCCCTAGAGTAGGTGAGGGCCTAGGAGGAGTGAGGGGGAAGGTACCTTGACTACCTTTGGATTTTCAGAATACCTGATTCATAAAAGTAATGTCTTGTAACACACCCACTTGCCTTTAACTTTCAGGGAGGATACACTAATGGGAAATCACTGAAGTCTTGTCCAGATTGTACGATGGCAGTGCTATTGTGTCTGATGGGTTGAAATGTGAATTTTTTTTTCATGATATTGTAGCTAAAGGGTATGTTTTACTCAGTTTGCCAATTTTAATAACGTGGATGTGAGTTTACAGAAGAGAACACAACTTTACACTTGTGTTTAGCTTTTCTCTGGAATTAGCAAAAGGAGGAATATATTTTTAAGATCTGTGTACCATTCCTTTCTGAGCACTGCACCCAAACCATGTAGCATGTTATGTATTTCAATTTGCTGCCAGCCTCTTGAGACAACTGATGCTGATCCTGAAATTGCTCCAGAAAAACAAGAAGCTGTAAAAATATATTTACAAGAAGTAAAACCCCACAATGATGTAATAGAACAACTTTCTATAGTTTGCAGATGACACCAAGATTGGTGGCATCGTGGACAGTGAAGAAGGTTATCTAGGATTGCAACGGGATCTTGATAAATTGGGCCAGTGGGCCGATGAATGGCAGATGGAGTTTAATTTAGATAAATGTGAGGTGATGCATTTTGGGAGATCGAATCGGGCCAGGACCTACTCCGTTAATGGTAGGGCGTTGGGGAGAGTTATAGAACAAAGAGATCTAGGAGTACAGGTTCATAGCTCCTTGAAAGTGGAGTCACAGGTGGATAGGGTGGTGAAGAAGGCATTCAGCTTGCTTGGTTTCATTGGTCAGAACATTGAATACAGGAGTTGGGATGTCTTGTTGAAGTTGTACAAGACATTAGTTAGGCCACACTTGGAATACTGTGTACAGTTCTGGTCACCCTATTATAATAAGGATATTATTAAACTAGAAAGAGTGCAGAAAAGATTTACTAGGATGCTGCCGGGACTTGATGGTTTGACTTATAGGGAGAGGTTAGATAGACTGGGACTTTTTTCCATGGAGAGTAGGAGGTTGAGGGGTGATCTTATACAAGTCTATAAAATAATGAGGGGCATAGATAAGGTAGATAGTCAAAATCTTTTCCCAAAGGTAGGGGAGTCTATAACGAGGGGACATAGATTTAAGGTGAGAGGGGAGAGATACAAAAGGGTCCAGAGGGGCAATTTTTTCACTCAAAGGTTGGTGAGTGTCTGGAACGAGCTGCCAGAGGCAGTAGTAGAGGCGGGTACAATTTTGTCTTTTAAAAAGCATTTGGACAGTTACATGGGTAAGATGGGTATAGAGGGATATGGGCCAAGTGCAGGCAATTGGGACTAGCTTAGTGGTATAAACTGGGCGACATGGACATGTTGGGCCGAAGGGCCTGTTTCCATGTTGTAAACTTCTATGATTCTATGATTCTTTTTATTCGTTCATGGGATCTGGGCGTCGCTGGCAAGGCCAGCACTTATTGCCCATCCCTAATTGCTCTTGAGAAGGTGGTGGTGAGCCGCCTTCTTGAACCGCTACAGTCCGTGTGGTGAAGGTTCTCTCACAGTGCTGTTAGGAAGGGAGTTCCAGGATTTTGACCCAGCGACGATGAAGGAACGGCGATATATTTCCAAGTCGG
The DNA here is from genome assembly GCF_035084215.1 of Heptranchias perlo. NCBI lineage: Eukaryota > Metazoa > Chordata > Chondrichthyes > Hexanchiformes > Hexanchidae > Heptranchias > Heptranchias perlo. Next base: position 6,240,944 of record NC_090352.1, read on the forward strand.
GATGGTGTGTGACTTGGAGGGGAACGTGCAGGTGATGTTGTTCCCATGTACCTGCTGCTCCTGTCCTTCTAGGTGGTAGAGGGTCGCGGGTTTGGGAGGTGCTGTCGAAGAAGCCTTGGCGAGTTGCTGCAGTGCATCCTGTGGATGGTACACACTGCAGCCACGGTGCGCCGGTGGTGAAGGGAGTGAATGTTTCGGGTGGTGGATGGGGTGCCAATCAAGCGGGCTGCTTTGTCCTAAATGGTGTCGAGCTTCTTGAGTGTTGTTGGGGCTGCACTCATCCAGGCAAGTGGAGAGTATTCCATCACATTCCTGACTTGTGCCTTGTAGATGGTGGAAAGGCTTTGGGGAGTCAGGAGATGAGTCACTCGCCGCAGAATACCCAGCCTCTAACCTGCACTTGTAGCCACAGTATTTATGTGGCTGGTCCAGTTAAGTTTCTGGTCAATGGTGACCCCCAGGATGTTGATGATGGGGGATTCGGCGATGGTAATGCCGTTGAATGTCAAGGGGAGGTGGTTAGACTCTCTCTTGTTGGAGATGGTCATTGCCTGGCACTTGTCTGGCGCGAATGTTACTTGCCACTTATCAGCCCAAGCCTGGATGTTGTCCAGGTCTCGCTGCATGCGGGCTCGGACTGCTTCATTATCTGACGGGTTGCGAATGGAACTGAACACTGTGCAATCATCAGCGAACATCCCTTTTTCTGACCTTATGATGGAGGGAAGGTCATTGATGAAGCAGCTGAAGATGATTAGGCCTAGGACACTGGCCTGAGGAACTCCTGCAGCAATGTCCTGGGGCTGAGATGATTGGCCTCTATAGTCCAGTTAGTGTGACAGTAGAGTCCTGAGGATTCTCAGAGGAATAGAAGTTCCAATCTCGAGCTTACCTGACACAGAAACCTACTTGTCCTATGGGTGAATGTTTTCAACTCTCGGTCAGCTTGATAATCAGTAGGTAGAACAAGACACTCAGTTTCGAGATACAGGAAATGCCGACCGAAACATTTCTGGCCTGAGTAATCCCAGAGCTACAATGAGCACAGATATCTTTCTCACAGGCTGTCCATTCTACTGTCCCGAGTGAAATAGTAGCAAAAGGGAAGATGTCAAGAAGCCGGGGAACAAGTTAGCTGCAAAGGAGAGGTATTCATTAGTTACTGATGTCAATGTAGAGTCACTATTGATAATATATTACATTTATTTGTAATATGTAATATTATCGTATAATATAACATCGTATAGTTTAATATAATATAATACTTTACCAAAGCTGTCATTTTCAACATGGGTAGGCTATACAGATTGCGCTTGTGTATCCCCACCTACCTGTCGGCTGACCTCGTGTCCTCGGCTGACTTCTTTTTATAGGCTGCCCATTGGGAGACAAATCACATCTGCCACTACTGCTGAAGTGGAGGAAGGTGTGACCAGCTGAGCTACAGGTGGCCAAGAGAAAGTGATGACTGAACTAGCCTGCCTTTGAGAGAGATAATGGTACAAATGCAATCATTTAAAGAAAATGAAACCTGTTTCTCCTGTTTAAAGAAGACCTAATTTCCCACCATTCGTCTGATTGTAAAAAAACTATTAATGTTGAGCCAGAACATGACACATCCTGCTTGAACGATGCTTCCTGCTGCCTGTCAGCACAGTATTAAAGGTAGCAGTGGGGGACTGTGCATCCCACAGTATCCTACCTCCTGAGTGGCAAGGTGGGGGGTGGAGAGGTGGGGGGGGGGAGTGGGAGGGTGCTGGGGAGGGGGGAGGTGGCATTGTAAATTGGCAAAAGGGAGAGAAAAAAAATCTATATTAAAAAATTAAATCTACAGCTAAAATGGTGTGTGAAGGGGACTAGAAATTGGATGTAATAGGGGTAGACAAATAATTTGGATTTTCGATTTCAATTTTTCATTCATTAGACGCTCATTTTAAGTAAATTGACTGCCGATCATTTGACACCAAAAGAACAATTAAACTCCCAACTGTGCGCAAGTGCCAACTGCAAATAACTAACTTTATTAAGTGGAGATGCCGGTGATGGACTGGGGTTGACAATTGTAAACAATTTTACAACACCAAGTTATAGTCCAGCAATTTTATTATAAATAAAATTGCTGGACTATAACTTGGTGTTGTAAAATTGTTTACAATAACTTTATTAAATCAGAGCAGTGTGAATACAAGCACATTTTAGAATTTAAAGATGTTAACTGTTTGCTGTGGTAAGTAAACACAATTGTGGGGGGATCTAATATAGTGTAGAAAATGGACATGCTTTTCAGTGAAGAGTATGAAGAGAATTCTCATTTGATGCTGCACTTTCCTGTCGCGTTTAAAGCCTTCACGGGAGTCGGTGTGATATTCTCCTGAACTCATTTAATATTAAAATTGTACAGTGGTCCAGGAACACTATGCACTGTCACCAGTACACTATTGCTGTGATATTGCAATATTAGACATCCATGCCAGTCTACAAATGTCAGAGAAGTAGACTAACTTCAAAAAAATCAGTCAAATCAAACGCAATATACAACTGGCAAACTATTGAATAAAGGCTAATGACAAAGGATTTCATTATATTGAATTTTAGGATTTTTATTAGTGTTTTTTTTTCCTGTGGAACCTGAAACCCTTACATGGGGACTCATTGGCTAACAGGAGTCTGAAAGCTGAAGACAGAACAAGAAGCCTTTGACATGGATGCTTCTCCGTTGAGCTGAAACATTTATTTACTGGCTGCTCATAGTCACCCTGCAGAGCAACAATAGAAGGTCATCCAGATGTAGCAAAGCTGGATAAATATGCAGCATCCCTAGCACTTAATGTGTGACTCATGTCACTGTAACATCATTATCCCAAGTAACCAAACTCGGACAAGACTCACCATGAAGTCAATGTGGAGGGTTTACACGTATGTTTAAGCTCTACACACTTATGTCACCATCAATGCAACATGATCGACTGCAGTAGAGAAGCTCCTTTCTAAATTGTATACCCGCTCCATAAAGGGACATTATACAACTAAAGACCCAAAATTCACGGACCCTCGTAAGGGGACAGAAGTGCATTTGGGCGGGACTTAAACTTTTGTCTAGCTGTTGATCCCTTGCTAAATCGTTGGAGTGTGATTTACATAGACGGAGTGGGTGGTCCACACTAGTAGAGACATAAAAGAGTCACCCACCCCGATGAGGTGGCAGAACTCAGAGAAGCATCTTCCCCCTCTAAAGGGCGGGCACAAACCTCATCAGGCCGAAGATTCAATCCCTCTGGGATTTCTTTAACGTTGAGGCCTTCGGGAGGTGCAATATGTAACCTACACCCGCTCTCCTGGGTCGATCAGACCTGGACAGAATTCTCTAGATAGCCTGGGCATGCTCCCAAACACCACCACCCCCATCTCCAAAATGCTCCAGTGATATAATAGAGCCAAGCCTAAGAAGCCTGGCCTCCCCCAGAGCAGAATTTCCTGCGAGATACAAACCCTGCGAATCTGGGTTCTGCCCCCATTTGCAGTCTCCCCCGTGGGAACACGCCACGTTCCCGCCCTTCGCGGTCCCTCAGATATCGGCCCCTGTGTCTGTACACTATGGAACAAAATTCAACACACAACTGAGGCTTCAAGTGTCACCAATAACTAGGGTTGCCACCCCACCAGGATTGTCCTAAAGTCTCCAGTAATTGAAGACTAATCTCCAGGACACTGCTGCAAGCAACCCAGGAGAAAAATCATAGGGGCGCTAAACAAAATTGTGTTTTTTTTTTTCATTTTCTTTGAACACTTTCATTTATTAATTATAAAAATATTGGAGATGGTGGGGGGAGGAGAAAGGCTGTTCCACTAACAGTCAAGAATAATCCGATTGGATAACAGAGTCTGCCCCCTTTCCAATTGGCATGGGAAGGCAGTGCGCCTGGAGTATAGACCAATGGTGGGAGTGTGGGGGCGGGGCAGTTCGAGGCGGGAAGTCATGTGATGAAACCTCCAGGAATACACCCAACCAGATTTGGCAGCCCTACCAATAACCTACTGAAGAAATGTACAACCTGCCCACGCACTACTCAATTAAACTAAACTATGCACAGAGAACATTGCGGCTCCACCATTAGCAAATGCTTTTTTTTTTGAATTTCATGTAAAGAGCCACTCAATGCACCTACTGATTCTGGAGGAACCAGAAGTCTCCCACCATGGATGTCTGTCACAGCAAGGAAGTTCCAACTCTTCCAGTCGGCACCTCCTGCATAGACCCTACAAAGTAAAACACCTTTCTCCACCCCCCGCCCCCCCCATCCCTTCTTTTTCTTGTAACATGTACTAACCCCAAACGCTTGGCTGCTCTTCATCCGAACTCCCAATCAGCCACTGGGTCTCCTAGCTCTTTCTCTTCCCGCTCAGTCTCGATCTCTCTTCAGCTTTCAGTCCCAGACCCAAACATGTCAATTTTGCAGGACAAACAACAATACTTCAGCCAACTCTAAACCGGCTGTTTTCCAAGCCTTGGCTCGAACAAGAGGCTTGAAAGGCTGATGTCTGCTCAAAAAGCAATTGGTTGGCAACGAGGAACAGTTTTCAGTGTTTACCTCCGAAGTGTCTCATTAAAAGTGATTCCCAACTGGTACAGCTGAAAAGTCGGACTATTGACCAGAGTGGGTGCCTAAACTGCTGGGATAGGATCATAGACACACAGAGTGCCCTTGCTGTTGGACAGTACCTTTTGTAGACAGTTAGCTCCTGGACAAAACAGAATAGAATTCAAACAAAATATCATTCAGATACAATTAACCTGAAGTTATGTTTCCACCTGGTTTTGAACCAGGGACCTTTCATGTGTGAGACAGACACGATAACTACTACACCACGGAAGGTCCTGTTTGGCTCACCTGTATCCACAGGTATTGCATTCCCTGCATTTACTGACTCCTGTGTATGCCAAGTTACATTCTTGGTGCAGTAAATAAACCACTCTTTCACCAATCAATTCAGTGCAGTGTGTCTGAATTCCACCATGTGTTAGTACTCCTGGGCAAGTCTCAGTGACCTCTTTCTACTGATTTCTGCCCTGATTCTGTCGGCATTCCCTGGTCAAGGCCGGGAAACCCACCTCCTTCATGGAAATTACTCTGGGGCAGGGAGAAATGGCTGGGGTCAGAGTGCATCTCTGGGATGGGTAGATGTCCTGCCCTACTGAAGATGCCCCTCGATTGCAAACATAGAACTTTATGTTCATCATTGACAACTGGGGTAATGAAATGTTTCAGTCCATCAGGTCATAATGTGGCCAAATCCACGCAGTGTTGATGCGTGATGCTTTTGGATGATGAGTATGGCATTGTTTTCAATTGTATGCTGCATCATGAAGTAACTGAAGTATGGGTATTTATAAGATGCAGTAAAAAAGCTGTAAGATTGTCTGAGGGCTTGGCATTGGCAGCAAGTAAATGTGGAATAATTTGATAGTCGACACTTTACGACATGGAATCTTAAACTGTCTAGCCTGTACATGGTACAGTTAGGAAGTCTTACTTTGCAGGGTTCCTTAAAGTGTGCCACCTTATGTCCCAAGTTCTCTGGGTAATGTACACGGCATTGAGCCTGTTCACCACCCGATGCCAAGAATGGTGTACTGCCGTCCTCTGGAGAGGGTGCCTGGAGTTGCTTGCACCCATGTCCATTTCGCCAGCCATCTAACAGGGGTTCGGGTGCTGCACTGCTCCATTACCTGCCCACAGAATAAGTTTGTTGCCTCTACATTGGGTATTTTTTCACTTTGTTTTTGCCTGGCACTACCCCCTCCCCTCTTGGCAAAGGTTGACCAATATGTAAAATTAATTTTGAAGCTTTATGAAGGCTGAAACTATATATGCCCCCATATGCAATACTCACCTCCAAGTGAATGCCTTTCCCTTTAATTTTAAGGCCCTAGTCAGATTTTGCACATTTCCCCCATTAGGCTGGCTTCCTGCACAAGGCCAAAGCTGCACAGGCAGCTATGAATAATTATTTAAATGAGTTGATCTTGCAATATTGTAGGCAGTCAGCTCGCTGCATTGTTAGCGAGCTTTGGCCCAGCAGCTCGACAGAAAAGCTGAAAATTAGCATGAAATGGAAAATTGACACTGTCCAACACCTAGTGATCAGGCTGGTTCCTCATTAATGGGTGAAATGTGACATCAGCATTAGGGAGAATAGAGGTTGAGATACAGCAAGGAGAACATTACGGGTGTTTCACTCACAGAATATAGAGCACCATCTGTCTCATGGGATCCTATGTATTATCTAGCTTGAAGAGCAGGCTGGCTGCTCACTTGTGGAATGTGATACTGGAGCAGTTCACAGCGACAGGCTGGTTGGAGCCTCATTAGATGTAGCACATCACCCAAGAATGGTCCTTCACCCAGGGTACCATCCAACTCATAGGGCACGATGTTAAAAGGGAAAAACAGGTAGGTTGGGGGCGGGGGGACATTCAAAATTGTAACCATTTCAGACCCGCACCCAACCCGGCCACTTCCAGTTTTCACCAGTGCGGGACGAGGAGGCAGGTTGGTGATTAAAACCTTTCAAGGAGGTTGCGGGCCTCCATTTTTCCAGAGTTTCCAATTTCCACCCTGGGGGCCAGGATTCCCGGGCCTCCTCTTTTACGCCACATGAAAGTAGGCAAGAAGGCCTGAAACTAACAAGCAAGTGCCTTTCTGGCGCAGGTTGTGGGCCCGGAGGAGCAGGAGTGCTTCCCGCAGGCCCAACAACCCTACCTGCATTGACCCCTCCAACGATCACGGACCCCCCAATCTCTGACCCACCCCAATGATCGCGGAACCCCGTGATGACCCCGATTCCCCCCCTCAACGATCACGGACCCCCGCAATGACCCCCGATCCCCACACCTCCCCCTTGACTGACCCCCGAAATCACAATATGACCCCCCACCTCCGCCCCCTTCCCGGATCGGGGTCAAAATCAAGCCCATGGAGTCAAGGCTGGTTCACCCTGAAACACAGCCACACCATATTGGATAGTGTCACTTCGACAAGTATAACCAAGAAGGAAAGGTTTCTCTCTCCCTTGAAAGAAAACTTCCATATAAAAATGTGCTCACTTGGTAGAAGAAAAAAAGAATGAACTTGAATTTATATAACACCTTTCACAAACCCAGGACCTCCCAAAGCACTTTACAGCCAATGAAGTATTTTTGAAGTGTTGTAATGTAACCACCAGCATAATCTCATGAGTATTTCTTATGGGCCTTTACTAAAAATAAAGTGTAACTAAAACATTTTCACAGGGTCTAACTGTAAGAGTGATAAAATGTTACAAGCATGCTGCAATAAAACGTGTCCACTTACCATCAGATGGGATTAGATGGCACAGTGTATTGTTATACTTTGAAAGCCTCATGAAATATTGATTGAATAGAAGCTATAGTTACATGATTCCCGAGCTGGAGCTAAGGCGGGTAAATGGTGTTGTGGTACAGATCAGCCATGATCTAACGGAATGGCGGAACAGGCTCGAGGGCTGAACGGCCTACTCCTGTTCCTACGTTCATATCCTATACTTATCTCCCAGGTCTTTCTAGATTATATTGAAATGCAGTAGGGACTTTCATCTCCCTTTAGTAGAATCACAAAAAGCTACTGCTTCCATTTCTGCACTCAATTGCTACAAATCTTGCAATTTTTATCAAAGCACACCCTTCTATGTTTTAAGCATTATAATGCAATTATAATATTTATATTAATGTTTGATAATGCACCCTAATAGAAAAATAAACCACAGTCATCCACTAATTCATTTGGAATAATCTCCTTACAATCAGTTGCTATAGAAACTGCCCACTATAGTTTATCGACTTGCGCTAGCTTTATCCCTGGCTGCCCTCTCGCTTAATGTAGTTTATTACATGTACATCACACACAAATAATAAAAAAGAAAACTCTCCATTTTTCTTTGTTCTTCTCCTTTCCCCACAAGACACATTGCACGTTACACCGCTGCATAATCAAACCAGTGAACAAGTAGGAGGTCTGTACAAATACCACTATATTTTCATTGGCATGATTGTATTTTGTGAACACACTACAACATAATGCTATGCAGTACTGAAAGACTGCAATCCGGCACAAATGGTTTTACTGCAATCTGTTACAAATAATAATGGACAGCTGGCATGAACTGAAACTTGGAGATTCCATGAAATACTCAACAGGACTGCAGACGTTTGTACATTTCATTATTAGATTTGAAAATCCAGCCAGTGAAGCCACCCATGTACGTTAAATGATGAATCCACTGGCCTCTGTCTTCCCTTTGTAATGACATTTAGTCACATCCATGATCATTTAGTCTTTAGCAAAGTCAGATGGCAGCCCCATGAGGCTCAATGAGATTTCTAAAGCTTTGTCTCAACAGATACATAGCCTGCCCTAGAAAAAATGAATGACAAACATATCAGAAGACCGATGTGATAACGACAGAGAAAGCAACTGATGTGCTGAACGCCATAGAATCCAAAGGAAGATGGAGTCTGGCTTGAAACCAACTTGCTACATTAGCCAAAGGTTAATTTGGTAAATTAATTTGACATAAAGGAATATTACTCTGGTAGTATGAGGTGCCACATCAAAAGAACAGATTGTTTGGTTTTAACCACTTCTGATGCTCCCCTTAGCCACAGTTGCTCATTAAAACCTGTAACAGCTTTTGCTGTGTATTGTTGTGACAGCAGTATTTCACACTACTTGAATGAATTTGATATATGGAGGCCAGCTTCAGAAGAAATTATATTTTCCAATAGATTATAATTTTATCACAAAAAATTAGATACAATCATCAAACCCCTATGATGTCCCTGTGTCGTATTCCACAAATTGTTCCGTGTATCAATGCATCATGGATAATGATTATTTCAGTAATAATGAACTGTTGACCCGTGACAGATAATATCGTGCCGCAGCAACCTCTGGGAGAGGGGAGGGGCGGCCGCCATCCCATTATAATGGTTACCGCGGCGATTGTCCGACAGTCCTTTCTGCTGCTTTAACTTCTGGGAACTTCTGTGAGGAGCTTTGTTCTTTGGAATGACCAGACCTTGCGTATTTGGGAGGGAAAAAAGACTCCAAAAATTTATAATAACAAAAACGAATCAACAAAGAGATGGCAAATAGCTAAAACCAGATCAAAAATATAAAATTGAAAATTGGGGAGTGAAGAGGATCCAGCGGCTTGCTTGATGGGGCTTAATTTTAACAGGGCAGTTGGGACAAATGAATAACAAAACCAAGCTTAGCAACAGAAGGTTGGGGAAGCACTAAAACCAGTGTCCCTGGGCCCTGAGCGATGTTGGCATCTGGAGGGAAGTGTGGTTATAGGGATTTGCACCAATGTTGAGACGATAACTTCATATGAAATGTGATGCCCTGAGGTTTAATCTCCAGGTTTGAAGTGTGATACCCCATGGGTGTGTGCTATACCCAAGACTGGCATTCTCACCGTTAGTCTGAAAAGCAGTGGTCCCACCGCAGCCCAACAACAGCGGTTCCTCCATTACTATAATACAACTTTACTGAGCAACCTATCACCTGACTGACACAGAAAAAATATTCTGGCCCTCACTAAGGAGATAGGCCTCACAGAGATCATTTACAACATTATTTGTCTGCCACTTTAACTCATTTATTTTTTTCCCTCCCCGAAACCCCATATCCTTAGTTATTTACATCACAAAGTACTCTTTTTTCCTTTGCTCTGCCTCTCTTTGTGGATTTGCTGTATTCACTTAAAATGCTATTAATTTATTAATTTGTGTGTTCTTCCCTCCCTCCCTCCCTTTTCTTGGTTATTGACTTGATTATAAAACAGAGTTTATTCTCCCACATGATTTGTAGTTCTTGCTGATGCTGTAGTTGGTGTAGCAGCAGGGAGGTTCCATTGATTCTCCAGTGACCAATACCTTGAATCGCTGGTCATTTGTCATGTTTTGTTTTATTATTCATTCTCTGGATGTGGGCGTCGCTGACAAGGCCGTCATTTATTGCCTATCCCTTGTTGCCCTGAGTGGCTTCCTAGACCACTTCTGAGGGCAGTTAAGAGTCAACCACGTTGGTGTGGGACTGGAGTCACAAAAAGGCCAGACCGGGTCAGGACGGCAGGTTAATGAACATTAATGAACCAGTTGGGTTTTTACGACAATCCGACAGCTTCATGGTCGCTTTTACTGGTCATGATGTGGAGATGCCGGTGATGGACTGGGGTGGACAAATGTAAGGAGTCTTACAACACCAGGTTATAGTGACGAAGGAGGTAGCCTCCGAAAGCTTGTGATTTTAAATAAAGCTGTTGGACTATAACCTGGTGTTGTAAGACTCCTTACTTTTACTGGTGCCAGTGTTTTATTTCCAGATTTTTAAAACTGAATTCAAATTCTCAAACTGCGATGATGGGATTTCAACTCATGTTCAAGCCTCTGGATTACTAGTCTAGTAAATTAACCACTACTACCGTACCCAGTGTTCTGGGCCTGAATGTGTCTGATTTTAGGCAATGTCCAAGCTTCGCAACAAAGTGCTTGATAGACATCTTGTTCCAGCTCAGGTGTAATAAGTCCCCAAAATTACATTTAAAAATTCATCCCAAACACTAACATTAGGTCTAAATTTTTATTTGACTGTTCAAACTGTGTAAAATGCTGAAAAATGTAATCTCTGTATTTTTAATGTTTCTTCTGCGTTTCCTATTCCTCATGGTTGTTGTTAATTTTCTTCCTGGCTGTTGTCATGGTAACACTCTGAGTGTTGTAATTCCATAGGGACAGGGTAAAGTTACAACTCCCGTGATATATCTCTTGCTCACACGCAGAATTTGTGAACAGGAGTTGGAAATCCTCGCACAATCTGTTTTATGCTGCAGAAACCTGTGCTAAAATATGACTTGCAGACACAAAGCCAACATCAGATGCAGCTCATGATCTTCTATTAGTGCATATATATTATTGTATACGGTATTTATTAATTTTTATACAAGATGTCTCCTAGTTAAGCTTGTTTTCAATTTGCACTGCCCAAGAAGCCAGCTTTAGCACTACACAAGGAACAAAACAAATACAGCGCTGATTAATATAGGATAATTACATAGAATGTACAGCAGAGAAACAGGCCATTCGGCCCAATAGGTCTATGTCGGTGTTTACGCTCCACAAAAGCCTCCTCCCTCCCTACTTCATCTAACCCTATCAGCATATCCTTCTATTCCTTTCTCCCTCCTATGTTTTTCTAGCTTCCCCTTAAATGCATCTATGCTAGTCACCTTGACTACTCCTTGTGGTAGCAAATTCCACATTCTCACCACTCTCTGGATAAAGAAGTTTCTCCTGAATTCCCTATTGGATTTATTAGTGACTGTCTTATATTTATGGCCCCTAGTTCCAGTCTCCCTCGCAAGTGGAAACATCTTCTCTACATTTACCCTATGAAACCCTCTCATAATCTTAAAGACCTCTATCAGGTCACCCCTCAGTCATCTGTTTTCCAGAGAAAAAAGCCCCAGCCTGCTCAATCTTTCCTGGTAGGTATAACCTCTCAGTTCTGGTAGCATCCTAGTAAACCTTTCTTGCACCTTCTCCAGTGCCTCTATATCCTTTTTATAATATGGAGACCAGAACTGTTCACAATACTCCAAGTGTGGCGTAACCAAGGTTCCAAGATAATCTATCATATTAGAACCAGGAGTCCGATCCAAAAAAAGCAACTTTTATTAAAGGCAGGGAATAGTCACTTACTTTTTAAAAAATTTAACCGAGCCACTGAAATTCTTTCTATCACGGTTCTTGATTTCTTTGGTGTGTCGTACATGCAGCTAAATCAAGAAACTAGTTTCACAAGGTCACAAGATGGTTTTGACTGAGTAAGGCAATCTGGCCCATTCAGAATGACCCTAAAGATCCCCCCCCACCATTGCAGCATCCAGTTGCTTCTTAAATTAATCCAGGGTTATTGCCTCCACTGCTCCACCTCGGATCCCTTTCCATGCGTTGATTACTCCATGTGTGAACAAGAACTTCCTAATGTCTGTCCTACATTTTACTGCTTTGAATCTGTGTCTCCTTCTCCTACTCTTGCAAGTTAATGTAAAGTAATTTCCCACATTTCTTTTTTCCATGTTGTTTACTATCTTGTATACTCATGGGTTTGATCACCTTTTGCCGTTTCAGGTATACTCAGGAAGAAATTCGCCAGAAAGTTGGGACCTTTCGGCAAATGCTGATGGAAAAGGAAGGCGTATTGACTAAGGAGGATCCGCATGGACGTCATGTGTGAGTACATGCTGCTTTGTTAAATTGACCAGCGTTTCGTTAACCCTTTCCTTACCTTAAAGTTTAGAGCTAGGCCATTTAGGGCTGATGTCAGGAAGCACTTCTTCTCACAAAGGGTAGTGGAAATCTGGAACTCTCCCCCCCAAAAAAAAGCTGTTGAGGCTGGGGGGTCAATTGAAACAGTCAAAATTTGAGATTGATAGATTTTTGCTAGGCAAGGATATTAAAGGTTACAGAACCAAGGCAGGTAGATGGAGTTAAGATACAGATCAGCCATGATCTATTTGAATGGTGAAACAGACTTGAGGGACTGTATGGCCTACTCCTGTTCCTATGAGTGGAGGGGAAAATTCAAGCCTTTTTACGCCACAATTTTCGAAGCACATATTTCTCATTGAAAACTAGTAAAAAACCACTGAGCACTCTTAACTTTACAGCTCTGGTTATTTCTGATGGTACAAGCTGACATTTAATTTCCAGTAACGCTGGGATATTATACTTGCACACTTCACTGGCGCGAGTTCCAGCAGTGATGAACAGAACCTCTTCAACCACAGTCCTCCCTTGTCAAAAACACTCCTTCCCTTCACTACCAACTCACACCAAATACTAAAGATGTATTGAGGATTTATTTCCTTTTGTTTGCATTGTATAGTGGTGGTGATTGAAAGGTTAATTAACTGGTCTTTCATGCTTTTAATTGCATTCAACAAATTGATTTATAAATACCGTCATGTAAATTCACTCATTACTGAGACTATTGGTATATTTGGAGTCTCTTATATTTGAATGGTGGTGTAATTATATAATATGAAATACAGTATGCATTTTATGTATATAACCAATGTATAAATCTTCTACATCTAATGATTAAATCCATGTTTATATTCATGTAATTAGTGAGTCATAGTGCAGTACTTCCGATTCAGTAAATCAGGTCCCTCTTATGTTGCTTAATATTACAGCACAAAATCACTGAAGAGCAGATTAATTTCATGCTACAAAAACACACCAGAAAATAATTTAAAATTTAAAAAATGGAAATATTTTTACTCACTTTGTCTTCCCTTTTCCCCAATTCCTGTTTTTTTAATATAATTTAGCTTTAATTTTGTCCTAATTAATATGACCTGCTCTATCTATTCTAGCTAGCTTTCCTTCTCTCTCTGCCTTTGTACTCATCTAGCTACTGATTAAAAACAAATTGTCCATTTATGTCCATTTCCAGACACCTCATTGGTTTGTGGTAACAGCTTGACCGTTAATGTATTTGAACAGAGTTCAGTCGGTCCAACCCAATCCAAGCAGGCACAGGTCCTCAGTACAGAGCCATCCAGAATCTGGCACTAATGCCCTCTTTATATCTAGGACAGCAATGTGAATGAGATGCATTAAACAAGGCAACCTCACTTGCGTCAGCAAGGTTGTATACTCCAAGGACACTGGTACTCCGGTTTCGTCTGAAACCCAGAGCATCAGTGCACAGTGCTGCACCTAGGTGTATTCTGAGTTGTATGCAGTTAAATCTAGTTACTGACAGACTGGGAAAGGTTGGATTTCTGCTAATGAATAAATGGGACAGATCCAATGTGCATCACAATCTTGTGACGCCATTGGTTTTTGGGGAGTTGGCCCAGCTCATGCTGTAACACTGAGTCAGCGCAGCGCAACTTAAGCATCGGATTTTCCATGGCTTGGTGGAGACGGAGCAGCAAGATTTGAATATGTTTTGCTTCTGTTATATTAGAATTTTTCCACTGCATCTTTGCCACTACTGGCATGAAAATCTCAGCGCTGTATAAAAGGATGCAAATTGTCCACAAGGATGGCTGATATGGGTAATGGACGTATCAGGCCAGTGCAGTAGAGGTTGCTGTTTTGAGATTGGAGTTAAGGCAGGTTGTTGGAGCAGTGTAGAGGGAGCTCTACCCAACATTTAACGTGGGCTACGCCTGACCTGGGAATTGCGGGATGCTGATATTAGCTGCCAAAAGTGGGGAATCATCCATTCCCCAAAATCAATACAAGCAAAAAGATTCCAGATAAGTTTTCCTTCCTGCCACATCCTAAAATCCAATTCAGTACAAGGCCTAGTTTATTGTAGCAGTGCAGGAACAACTTTTCTTTTTGCCTTTATTCATTTCTTAGTACTTATTAAGGAAACTGCAGCAATAAACATGTACGTAGGTGGAGGATCATAAAGTGGGAAGTAATTGATCTGGTTTTGGAAGAAAACAAATTCTATAAGCACAAAGCTGATTTATGACGACTCTAGAGATTCGCCCTTAGCCATACTGCATTGCAGCGGTTCCAGAAGTCTGCTTCAGTTGAAGCAGTGCTCCTGCACAACGATTCAATACCATTTTAAACATAAGTGACAGGAAGGTTACAGGTCCCACATACAGTTAGAGAACAAACTGATTTACTTTATCACTGAAACAGTGCAGATGAGGTTTCACCGCAATCACAGGTCTAAAGCTGTGCTTGGTGCTTTATCAGTGGCTGGTTTTTGTAATGTTTTATTCCCATGTTACACATGCCCAGCTTAAATGAGTATTTCTTTTGAGCAATACTTACACAGTAAGGTGGAATTTTCCCTATTAAACAGAATAACGTTGTCTATTAATTACTCGTATTCGAGTATCTGCCAGTGAGTGACACGTTCATTGTTTTATCGTAACTTAAGAAATTCCCAGTTCTAGAGGGAAGAGTTTCTCTGGTTGTTATGTTTAAGGCGCTATGTAAATGCAAGTAGTTGTTGATGATGTCAGTGTTGATGTTAATGACGATGAGTAACACTATAAGCACATTCAAAAAGAATGTGTTCACTTTTCAATGCATAGTGACCAGAGCAATTCATCACCCGGATTCGCCATGGTCCAAAGTAATTGTTATAATAGTGAAAGAACATGGGATTAAAATAATGCAATTTGTGCAATTTCCATGAAAGGTGCCTAATAGTGCAGCACAATGTTGATGTAGGCGGGTGATCACTGCGCCTGAATGGTCTAAGGGTAAAGTCTTAGCTGTGTGTGGTGCTCTGCACCAAATTCAGACCATTCTCAGCAACACAGCTGGATCATCTGGTCCAAATCTCATGCGTCATATAGTCACTGGAGCGTCTTCGATCCACATAAACAACCTCTTAGCTGGAAGTTACCATCATATCCCGATGGGAGAAATGAACCTCTTCCCTTTTCACACTATAACATTAAAATAGAAACGTAGAAAGTGAACACCTTGCACTGAAGTAGACATTCCTCAGCCTGCACTCTAGGTTGCTCTCTACCGGGAGTCAATACCCAACCTAGCTGTTTCAGCCCAGCAATTCACCTTTTTATGTATGTAAAACCAGAGCGAAGGTTCTTAGTAGTCTATTGTCTTGAGTTTCCTAGCTCAGAATAACATTGGCACAGGCCTGGAGGCAGGTTAAGCACTCACCTTCTTAGCTGGGAAGAGGAGAGAAGGGACTCAAACTATTGTGATGGGAACCTCGAATAGTTTGATGCCATGAAACAGCAAGTGCTGTATTTATTGTATTTTAACTTGCCATCATTGTTGTGATGCATTGTTAGATCTGTATGTTCACACACATCACTGTGATTTAAGTACAATCTGCAGTGCTAATTTCAAACAGTAGCTCTGTGATCAGTTTCCTTTCCCGGAATACATTAACTAACCATAGTACATATGATTACATGGAAATTACAACATTGAATCAGCTCATTCAGGCCAACAAATCTGTGCCGGTGTTTATCCTGCACATGAGCAGTAGTCCTAATCCCATTTACCAAGTTATTTTTGAAATATCTGTTTCTTTTCCAGCATTCATTCAGTTCACAATTTCATGAACGATGCACACTAGCTTCTGCTGTGAATTGTTTTATAATAACGAGTACCTAATGTGATTATTAGCCACCTTTATTTCGGAGTGATATGTGCTACGTTCAAACTGAGATGATTGCAGATGAGCTTCTTTGTATGGCTGATTGGGGTTAATTTGTCATTTAATTTTGGGCAGTGCATAGATGAGCTAGAAATGTGATCAGCATAAGCACACAGAGGGCATGTTGTGTGTGTGTGCATGCGTCTGTGTGTGCGCGTGGGCGTATGCATGTGTTTGCATGGGTGTGTGTGCGTGTGTGTGCCGTGATATGTGTGCGTACATGTGTGTGCGGGTGTGTGCAAGCGTGCGCACATGTGCTTGCGTGTGTTTTTTCCTGCAGTGTGAGCATGTGTGCATGTGTGCGCGTATTTACGTGGGGGTGTGTGTGAGCGCACACGCGCATGCATATACGTAAGTGTGAGTGTTTGTATCGTGGATAAAGCTTGCACTTATGCTAAGAGCGTATGCTGTCGCCCAGTGATGCCAGTCTAATGCTGGCAGTGATGAGATACATTCACTCGCATCACCTGTTGTGCAAAATTACTTTTTTTTCATCTTCCTTTCTCTCCTGAAGTTGGCAGGGTACAATTCCAACAGCACCTCAGACATCTGGCCATTTTTAATTTGCAATCTTAAACAGTGAGTGTGGGCAGGCCGTTTGATCATGGGGCATCGTAACAATCCAGTCTGGTCTTAACACACATTCCAGCAGGAGTCAGTGGATAGCAATCACAAGCAGGAACCGTTGACTAAATTTTCCCTCCCTACCACTGAGGCCATTGTAGGACCCCACTTACCTGGCTGAAATCGACCAGCTCAGCACAGACCAAGGATTGAACCGGGGAACTTATAAAATGAGTTCTGTTTAAAGTAGGACGGTCACTCGAATAGAAATACTCGGTCTATTATTATTCGCCTGTCGAAAAAACTCAAGCAGCTCTGATATCTGACTTAAAATCAGATTTGTTAAACTGAGGTGATTGTCTGCCCTCTCGGGTGGATGTAAAAGATGCCATGGCACCATTCGAAGAAGATCGGGGAGTTCTCCCCGGTGTCCTGGCCAATATTTATCCCTCAACCAAGGTCGCTAAAACAGAATATCTGGTCATTGGGCCGGAAATTGCTCGTAAAATAACAGTGAGCCTAACAGCGCTCATCATTATTAATGGGCAAATCGAAGAGCAAGTTCCGGCAACCGCACATGCGCAGTCAAACGTGGAAATCCGTAACTTGCTCTTCCTGATTCCCTGCTGATCTGACAGCTTCGCGTTAAAGGGACCTCGTCGGCTGCAATCAATGGACCAACGCTAACTTCCTCTCCTGCGCAGCTGGAAACTAACTAATCTCGTGACGAAACAGGTACCCTCAGTTTTTTAGGACTAAACTAACTTTTAACAGCTTGGTAAGTATTAATGCCTGCCAAACAACCTTTCTGGCACTGAAAATTAACTTTTAAAAATGTGGAGTCTCATTATTCCTGATTTTCATAGTTTTTAGACATTTAAAAAAATGTTTAAAATTTTTTTAAGATGTTTTACTTTTTCTTTCTGTCTCTTTTATCTCAGTCGTTTAATCTTACCCTCCCTTTATTTCGCTTTCTCTATCATTTTTTATAATAAATTTACTAAGCATATTGGGCACTTGCTGATATTTAGTCTGCACAGCTAGCGAAGGATGCCTCACTTCCTGGTTCTCACTGTGTGGCTTGCTTCAAGCTGATTGGTTGAGGGGAGAGATCGATCCTTAGCATCTCTCACAGGTCCTAGGGTCTCGGGAGTTAATGCTGGACCGTTTTCGGCTCGCCATTCAAGGAAGTTGCAGCTCAAAAGCCCGCGGTAATTTTCTGGGTGAGTATAAATCTATGGAGCGGCAAGAGCCGTTCGTTCGCCACTCGGAGCAATTTATAGGCCATAATCTCATTACGGATTGTGGGAGCTTGCTGTGTGTAAATTGGCTACCGCGAATCCTACATTACAACAGGGACTACGCTTCAAAAGTGCTCATTGGTTGTAAAGCTTTTTGGGATATCCTGAGGACTTGAAAGGCACTATATAAATGCAAGTTCTTTGTTTTTATTTCATTCTTTCTTTTTCATTCTTTCCCATGTAGATATTACATGCAGAAACTGGATGGATAGGAACAATAAACATTCTAAATGTGGCAGCAAAGTCATAGCAGTTTGTGAGCACCCCTTGATCCTGATGATTAAATTCCCAGCCTCAAGGCTCATTATTTTTATGAAACTGAAAATGAAAACCCTTTATCAGTGTTGCTGGGCTCCAGGTGCCAGAGGTGGCTGTCGTAACTACACTGTGAGGGTTATTAGTAACATAGTTAATGAAGAATAATCACGGGGACGTGATTTACATTGGGTATTTTTTTTGCAATTAAGTATCAGCACTTTCTGGGGGATTCTTGATTTTAATATATATTAGACATGGGTTTCCACTGAACTAGAACTTAATCAGTGATGGGTAATTTTTTAATTAAGAAAATTAGGTCAAAGCACTGGGCCTATAAGTACAGGACACTGCCAAGGTTGAAGAAGGTAGGAGAAAAGATACAGTAAATCAAGATATAGTGATTAGGTGGTTGAGTTATTAAGCAATATAATAAATTAGATCAGGCTTGATTCTTTTTTTTATAACACCACATAGTGACCTTATCTAAGGGCTTTGTCGCTTTGCACTCTAACTTCAAGCTACCATAAATGCCTGGCCAATGAACCTGAATGTCAAGTGAAGCAACTTTATTGGCATTTAGTACTTGAATATAAGTCGATGCATGGGCACTGGAGAAGTTAGTTTCTATTTTCCAATGTACTTGAAAGAAATGGACTTTTCCAACTGTTTAAAAGTGAAGTTATTATAATGTATGATTCTGGCAGATCATTTGTCATAGATGCTGCAGGAACTGGCTAGTTGAAGGCTGCAGCCCATTGACAAAGCTTTTTGTGGCAAGCTTGTTGTGTACTAATGCACTTGATAATGATGAAATAGGCTGATAGTTTTTATCTTGAGTGATTTTATCATTATATTCAGTGCAGTTTTCATAGTGTAGTGTTTATTGAATCCATGAATCTTTCGGAGGTGGTGCTGCTGCTGTTCATATTTTCTCACGGATGCATTATTGAACCTTTATGGGGTCCAATTCTTCACCTCTTTGTGGAGAATGATGACAGCATCAATTGCAAATCAAAATGTCCTGAGGTAATTGCATTTCAGTAACCCCAAAAGAAAACTTTGTGAAAAAGTTCTAATCTATCTGTCTTCAGTGTACTCCTTGTGAGAAAAAACCTCTCAATAATCACATCACATAACATCTGAGGTTATTTTTTTAAGATTAAAGGCTAAAAATTTTCCTCTCCACTAACTTTAGCATTAAAGTTTACGAGTTAAAAAGTTAGGCATTGGATAAAGTGCCAATGGATGATTTATCTGTGTTTAGCAGTGATCTGAGCATTCATACGTAGAATCACACATAGCGCAGATGGAGGCCATTCGGCCCATCGTGCCTGTGCCGACTCTTTGAAAGAGCTATCCAATTACTTCCACTTCCTCGCTCTTTCCCCATAGCCCTGCAATATTTTCCTCTTTAAGTGTATATCCAATTCCCTTTTGAAAGTTACTTTTGAATCTGCTTCCACCACCCTTTCAGGCAGTGCATTCCAGATCATAACAACTTGCTGCGTAAAAGAAAAACTGCGTTAAAAAAGTCTCCAAAAAAGAGTAAAAACACTAGCAAAAAGTGAGGTCGTAGTTTGCTTTTTGTTTGTTAAGTCTTGTTCAAGATCATCTATGATGAACTTGTGCAGTATGTCGTAGTTGCAGAGTCACAACCAGAGCAAGTTAAGTGACTTTAATGAAGAGAAAGATTTCAATGCATCACCACAACAGTGAGAGAGGTGAATAGTACAGAGAAGTTTGCTATCCAAAGGGCATGAGCGTGGAGGCCATTGACAGGTATATCACAGTGCAGCAGGAGGAAGAGGCACTAATAACAGTGCCTACGGATCCAGATCAATATAGAGCAGTGAACACCTGTGAAGTTTCAGAACCCCTCCATCATGGTTCCATTCTCACCATTCTCACAAGCAAGTCGAAGCCGGCCATGACTGCTTTTTAGAATTTGTATCCAGAATCTCCATAGCAACAGGTGGGAGCATTCATGTGATTTGGTCCTGCTGTGCCTATGGCCTGCAGAACTGAGGTCTTCATTATAAACAACACTGATGTCACCACATGCTCAATGACTGGCAGCTGAAGCTTGAGTCAGGAATGCTCCCCTGATGTGCTCCAAAAAATGGCAGCTTTAATGTATTTGGCGACATATTCCAGAGAATCATCAGTGTGGGATTCGGTGACCTTATAGCAGCCCAACAATCTGCTTGATCTGATCAGTGGCCAACCGAAGACTCAGCCCCCTACAATGGCATGGGAAAGAACAGGCTGACGTCACCAGTTCTTTGTATATTGTACCGGAGCTTGTTGCTGGTCATCATCCAAAACAGGCTTATGCCTCTTTCCATGTCAACACAGCAATACTATTGCACTAACTCTGCTTTAACTACTCCTTTCACAGCTGATGTCATTAGCACAGTGTTGAGTAGAAGGGCAAGTGTACATATTCACCTTTAATTGTTGCTTAACAAGCCCTTACAGAAGCAATAAAAACATTAATGCTGGGACCATGCTTTCACATACGTTAATCCAGATTAGTCCCCGGAGAAATTTTAGGAGCATGTCTGTAACATTTTGGGACCGTTATTTGTATGGCCTGGAATATATGTTATTGACGTACGGTCAGATTCTGCTTCTAAAGAGTTAACTTTCAGAGAACGCAAGGATGATCAGAAAACACTCCTTAATTTGTGTGGGGGCTAGTTTGGTATTCAGCGTAAGGAGGTTTGTCATCTGTCACTACTGAACAGATCAGTGAACCTCAGGGTGCAGGATAAGACTGCTGGGCCTACTCAATTCTCTAAGTAACAAGCCAGGCACTCGAATATAACAGGAGTGATTTGTATGGATTCTGACAGTGAAACTGACCCCCTATGGTAATAGTTAACCCATTGTTCAAGCTTGTAACGACACTTGTACCTTTGTGAGATGATATCAGTTGATTCTGCATGAAAAAGAATCAAATGTTTTTGAATACTCAAATATGCATATCCCTCTCTTTATGAGTCACAACCTCGCCACAAACATGAATGTAATCTAAATAAATCAAGTAGGTGATGACAGTGCTCCGAATATCCCTACAAGCTTCCAATCTGATTTCTGCTGCCCCCGTCCCCTACAACTGGAGAGAGCCTGGCTTCTGTATAGCAGTATGGCTGCAATCAGGAATTTAGAGGGGTGAGTGATTAAACCAATGCCCGAGCAATTGTTGGTACTCCATCACCATGCCAAAGCACAATGCATGGTCCAGCCCATTTCAGAGCATTCTGGCGCCATGTCTTGGTACTCCAGCACAGTACCACAGAGGAATGGGTGATCTAAACTTAGGTTGGAACATCCGGTGCCATGTATTTGTGCTGCAGCATTGTGCCACCTTTACCCTGTGTTTTCATCGTCACCGGTACAAAAGATTCCAGCGGAATGATTCCCTCTTCTCTGATCTCAGCTTTGAAGACGTGATTAGGAACCTTTTAAATTTAAAGCTCTGCTCACGAGGGGTATTAAAGAGGCAGGATACTTCATGGGGGAATAACTTCAATGCAATGCATTTCTTTCCTTTCAACCACTTTTATGTGATATAAATGATCAACATCTCCTACCTATTGGAAATCATTGTTAACACCACTGCAATGTGTCACCTGAGCAGACTTGACATTTCAGGTCAGGTACAGGCCCCGATTTGCTTTCAGTTGATATCAGCCAGGAGCACAGACACTGACACGCTGCAGATTGCCATTCATTTTGTTCTTGGATATCTATCAGAAGCTGTCAATCATTGTCAATTCAGTACTGGCCAAGTGCATCGTAGTTGCTGGTTTCAGCTAGTCATGAATTAGGGCCTCCATCAACCAACCTGAAATGTCAGGTCTCCTCTGGGGGTCCCAATGCAGTGCTGTTGGTGCTGTCTCCTACTAACAGATAGGAGAGTATGTCAAACGATGATAATGTTGGAGAGGGGGATTATATTATAGAATCATAGAATGATACATCACAGAAGGAGGCCATTAGGCTCATCGTGCCTGTGCCAGCTCTTTGGAAGAGCTATCCAATTGTCCCACACTCCTGCTTTTTCCCCATAGCCCTGAAAATTTTTCCCCTTCAATTATTTATCCAATTCCCTTTTGAAAGTTGCTATTGAATCTGCTTCCACTGCCCTTGCAGACAGTGCATTGCAGATCGTAACAACTCGCTGTGTAAAAAATTTTTTTCCTCATGTTGCCTTTGGTTCTTTTGCCAATTACGTTAAATCTGTATCCTTTGGTTACTGACCCTTCTGCCACTGGAAACAGCTTCTCCTCATTTACTCTATCAAAACCCTTCATGATTTTGAACACCTCTATCAAATCTCCTCTTGGATATCTCCTCTTGGATATTGTTCTGTGATTTTAAAATGCGAAGGATTCGAAAATGTTATTTCCACACCGTTCACCTGAGGAAGGAGGAAGCCTCCGAAAGCTTGTGGGATTAAAAATAAAATTGTTGGACTATAACTTGGTGTTGTAAAATTGTTTACAAATCTCCTCTTAACCTTCTTTGCTCTAAGGAGAACAACCCCAGCTTTTCCAGTCTCTCCATGTAACTAAAGTCCCTCATCCCTGGCCATTCCAGTCCAATGTCCATCACCAAGAGTGGCTCGGTAGCACCACTACTGACCGAGCTGGCCGAGTCCTGAAGGACATAGCTGCTAGACTGGGCCTGCGGCAGGTGGTGAGCGAACCAACACGAGGGAAAAACTTACTTGACCTCGTCCTCACCAATCTACCTGTCGCAAATGCATCTGTCCATGACAGTATTGATAGGAGTGACCACCGCACAATCCTCGTGGAGATGAAGTCCCGTCTTCGCACTGAGGACACCATCCAACGTGTTGTGTGGCACTACCACCGTGCTAAATGGGATAGATTCAGAACAGATCTAGCAGCTCAAAACTGGGCATCCATGAGGCGCTGTGGGCCATCAGCAGCAGCAGAATTGTATTCCAGCACAATCTGTAACCTCATGGTCCGGCATATTCCTCACTCTACCATTACCAACAAGCCAGGGGATCAACCCTGGTTCAATGAGGAGTGTAGAAGAGCATGCCAGGAGCAGCACCAGGCGTACCTAAAAATGAGGTGCCAACCTGGTGAAGCTACAACTCAGGACTACATGCATGCTAAACAGCGGAAGCAACATGCTATAGACAGAGCTAAGCGATTCCACAACCAACGGATCAGATCAAAGCTCTGCAGTCCTGCCACATCCAGTCGTGAATGGTGGTGGACAATTAAACAACTAACGGGAGGAGGAGGCTCTGCAAACATCCCCATTCTCAATGATGGCGGAGTCCAGCACGTGAGTGCAAAAGACAAGGCTGAAGCGTTTGCAACCATCTTCAGCCAGAAGTGCCGAGTGGATAATCCATCTCAGCCTCCTCCCGATATCCCCACCATCACGGAAGCCAGTCTTCAGCCAATTCGATTCACTCCACGTGATATCAAGAAACGGCTGAGTGCACTGGATACAGCAAAGGCTATGGGCCCTGACAACATCCCAGCTGTAGTGCTGAAGGCTTGTGCTCCAGAACTAGCTGCGCCTCTAGCCAAGCTGTTCCAGTACAGCTACAACACTGGCATCCACCCGACAATGTGGAAAATTGCCCAGGTATGTCCTGTCCACAAAAAGCAGGACAAATCCAATCCGGCCAATTACCGCCCCATCAGTCTACTCTCAATCATCAGCAAAGTGATGGAAGGTGTCGTTGACAGTGCTATCAAGCGGCACTTACTCACCAATAACCTGCTCACCGATGCTCAGTTTGGGTTCCGCCAGGACCACTCGACTCCAGACCTCATTACAGCCTTGGTCCAAACATGGACAAAAGAGCTGAATTCCAGAGGTGAGGTGAGAGTGACTGCCCTTGACATCAAGGCAGCATTTGACCGAGTGTGGCACCAAGGAGCCCTAGTAAAATTGAAGTCAATGGGAATCAGGGGGAAAACTCTTCAGTGGCTGGAGTCATACCTAGCACAAAGGAAGATGGTAGTGGTTGTTGGAGGCCAATCATCTCAGCCCCAGGGCATTGCTGCAGGAGTTCCTCAGGGCAGTGTCCTAGGCCCAACCATCTTCAGCTGCTTCATCAATGACCTTCCCTCCATCATAAGGTCAGAAATGGGGATGTTCGCTGATGACTGCACAGTGTTCAGTTCCATTCGCAACCCCTCAGATAATGAAGCAGTCCGAGCCTGCATGCAGCAAGACCTGGACAACATCCAGGCTTGGGCTGATAAGTGGCAAGTAACATTCGCGCCAGATAAGTGCCAGGCAATGACCATCTCCAACAAGAGAGAGTCTAACCACCTCCCCTTGACATTCAATGGCATTACCATCGCCGAATCCCCCACCATCAACATCCTGGGGGTCACCATTGACCAGAAACTTAACTGGACCAGCCATATAAATACTGTGGCTACGAGAGCAGGTCAGAGGCTGGGTATTCTGCGGCAAGTGACTCACCTCCTGACTCCCCAAAGCCTTTCCACCATCTACAAGGCACAAGTCAGGAGTGTGATGGAATACTCTCCACTTGCCTGGATGAGTGCAGCTCCAACAAGACTCAAGAAGCTCGACACCATCCAAGATAAAGCAGCCCACTTGATTGGCACTCCATCCACCACCCTAAACATTCACTCCCTTCACCACCGGCGCACTGTGGCTGCAGTGTGCACCATCCACAGGATGCACTGCAGCAACTCGCCAAGGCTTCTTCGACAGCACCTCCCAAACCCGCGACCTCTACCACCTAGAAGGACAAGGGCAGCAGGCGCATGGGAACAACACCACCTGCACGTTCCCCTCCAAGTCACACACCATCCCGACTTGGAAATATATCGCCGTTCCTTCATTGTCGCTGGGTCAAAATCCTGGAACTCCCTTCCTAACAGCACTGTGGGAGAACCGTCACCACACGGACTGCAGCGGTTCAAGAAGGCGGCTCACCACCACCTTCTCGAGGGCAATTAGGGATGGGCAATAAATGCCGGCCTTGCCAGCGACGCCCACATCCCGTGAACGAATAAAAAAAATAAAAAAAAATCTCTTCTGCACCCGCTCAAAGGCCTTGACATCCTTCCTAAACTGTGGTGCCCAGAATTGAACACAATACTCCAGCTGAGGCCTAACCAGTGTTTTATAAAGCTTTAGCATAACTTCCTTGCTTTTGTATTCAATGCCTCAATTTATAAAGCCAAGGATCCTGTATGCTTTTTTAACAACCTTCTCAACTTGACCTGCTACCGTCAAAGATTTGTGTAAGTGCACCCCCAGGCCTTTCTGTTCCTGCACCCCCTTTAAAATTGTACCCTTTAGTTTAAATTGTCTTTCCTCATTCTTCCTACCAAAATGTATCACTTTACACCTCTCTGCGTTAAATTTCATCTGCCATGTGTCTGCCCATTTCACCAATCTGTCTACGTCCTCCTGAAGTCTATTACTATCTTCCTCACTGTTTACTACATTTCTAGCTTCGTGTCATCTGCAAACTTTGAAATTATGCCCTGTATACCCAAGTCCAAGTCATTAATATCTATCAAAAAGAGCAGTGCTCCTAATACCGTTCCCTGGGGAACATCACTGTATACCTCCCTCCATTCTGAAAAATAACCGTTCACCACTACTCTCTGCTTTCTGTCCCTTAGCCAATTTTGTATCCATGCTGCTGCTGTCCCTTTAATTCCATGAGCTTCAATTTTGCTAACAAGTCTATTATGTGGTACTTTATCAAACGCCTTTTTAAAGTCCATATACACAACATCAACCCCACTATCCTCATCAACTTTCTCCGTTACTTCATCAAAAACTCAATCAAGTTAATCAAACATGATTTTCCTTTAACAAATCCATTTTGGATTTCATTTATTAACCCATACTATTCCAAGTGCCAATTAACTTTGTCCCATATTATTGTCTCTAAAAGTTTCCGCACCACCCACGTTAGACTGACCGGCCTGTATGCACCAGGTTTATCCTCTCCTCTTTTTTGAGCAGGCGTGTAACATTTGCAATCTTCCAGTCCTCGTATCTAGTGAGGATTGGAAGATTGTGGCCAGAGCCTCCGCAATTTCCACCCTTACTTC
The DNA here is from genome assembly GCF_035084215.1 of Heptranchias perlo. Lineage (NCBI taxonomy): Eukaryota > Metazoa > Chordata > Chondrichthyes > Hexanchiformes > Hexanchidae > Heptranchias > Heptranchias perlo. Next base: position 6,267,440 of record NC_090352.1, read on the forward strand.
CCTCAGCAATCCAGGATGCATCCCATCCAGACCAGGTGACTTACCTACTGAGTACTGCCAACCTTTTAAATACCTCTTTATCTATTTTTATCCTATCCAATATTGCTACTACCTCCTCTTTTCCTGTGACTTTGGCAGCATCCTCTTCTTTTGTGAAGACAGATGCCAAGTATTCATTTAGTACCTCAACCATGCTCTCTCCTGCACAAGAAGATCTCCTTTTTGGTCCCTAATTGGCCCCCACCCTTCCTCTGACTACCCTTTTACTATTTATATGTTTATAAAAGACTTTTGGGTTCCCTTTTATGTTAGCCGCTAATCTATTCTCACACTCTCTCTTTGCCCCTCTTATTCCCTTTTTCAGTTCCCCTCTGTACTTTCTATATTCGGTTTGGTTCTCTACTGTATTATGAACCTAACATTTGTCATAAGCCTCCTTTTCCTGTTTCATTTTAATCTCTATATCTTTATTCATCCAGGGAGATCTAGCTTTGGATGCCCTTTCTTTCCCCCTCGTGGGAATGTGTCCAGTCTATACCCGAACTATCTCCTCTTTGAAAGCCTCCCATTGTTCAATTACTGTTTTGCCTGCCAATCTTTGATTCTAATCCACCTGGGCCAGATCCCTTTTCAACTCACTGAAATTAGCCCTCCTCCTGGCCCTAAGTATTTTCATGCCTGAATGTTCTTTGACCTTTTCAATAACTACTGTAAACCTGATGATATTGCATTCGAAAGCACCATAAAATCTAGTCTATGAGTCGCAGCATTCTGTAGGCTTTTAACAGACCAGGAACCTGTGGCCATGATTGGTGTGAAGCTTGCATATATGTCCATGCCCTGGTTTAATAGAGTCCTGCAAAGAATTTAGAGCTGCAAACAATGCATAAATCTTAGGTGTGAGATTTTCAGTCCATAGCTTCATAACAGAGATTTTACTCGTGCTGTGGATGTGGGAACCACTCTGATTCCTTAACGTTCTCTTATTGTACAAAAAGAATATCAGGGAGCACTATGTCAGCCTGGGCTCATTGATAACACTCTTGCCTTTGAATTAGAAGGTTGTGGGTTCAAGTCCCACGTCAGGGACTTGAGCACATAATCCCAGGCTAACACTCCAGCGCATTACTGAGGGAGTGCTGCACTGTCGTAGGTACCGTCTTTCGGATGAGAAGGTTAAACTGAGGCCCGGTCTGCCCTCTCAAGTGGATGTCAAAGATCCCATGGCCACTATTCGAAGAAGAGAAGGGGAGTTCTTCCGGTGTCCTGCCCAAGATTTATCCCTCAACCAACATCTAAAGATGCATTATCTGGTCATTTATTTAATTGATGTTTTTTGCTGTGAGCAGTTTGACTGCCATGTTCCCCTACAATACAACAGTCAGTACACTTCATTGGCTGTACAGCACTTTGGGACATCCTCAGGATGTGAAAGGTGCTATAGAAATGCAAGTTCATTCGATCTTTCCTACCAACACACCCTGCACAAGACTCCTGACACATATAGAAGTGTTAACCAGCTTGCACAGTATCATTCCCCTCTAATATAAATTGCTCACACTCCCTTCTAATGTTTCAATTTAAATAAAAACATAACAAAAATAAACTGCAGATGAGAAACCCTTCCTGTGTTGCTATGAGGTGTCCCACAAGTACCAGTCTGCAGCAAACAATGTGATGCCATCTGGTGCCAAGTGCCTGGTAACAGAGTCTCCAGAGAACCCAGAAGGCTGCTCCTAGGTAAGTGGGAAACATCCACTTTGACAGTAAGGAATTAGGCCTGGTATAAGATGGTGGAGGAGCGTTCAGTATGTTATTAATGTAAGTTGTTGTTGAAGTTATACTGCAGGTGTAGATTCACACTGGTACCTGCTCTACGTACTGTCAGTCAATTTACACTGCCCCACTGCCACTGTGCTCTACACAGAGGAGAGCAAGCTCTGCACAGCTGTAGGAACATAGGAACATCAGAATCATAAAATCTTACAGCACAGGAGGAGGACATTTGGCCCATCGTGCCTGTGCTGGCTCTTTGAAAGAGCTATCCAATTAGTCCCACTCCCCTGCTCTTTCCCCATAGCCCTGCAATTTTCTCCCCTTCAATTATTTATCCAAATCCCTTTTGAAAGTTACTATTGAATCTGCTTCCACCACCCTTTCAGGCAGTGCATTCCAGATCAGAACAACTCGCTGTGTAAAAAAATTTCTTCTCGTCTCATCTCTGGCTCTTTTGCCAATTACCTTAAATTTGTGTCCTCTGGTTACCGATCCTTCTGCCAATGGAAACAGTTTCTCCTTATTTACTCTATCAAAACCCTTCATGATTTTGAACGCCTCCATTAAAACTCCTCTTAACCTTCCCTGCTCTAAGGAGAACAATCCCAGCTTCTGCAGTCTCTCCACGTAACTGAAGTCCTGCATTCCTGGTACCATTCAAGTAAATTTCTTTTTTTTTATTCGTTCATGAGATGTGGGCGTCACTGGAAAGGCCAGCATTTATTGCCCATCCCTAATTGCCCTTGAGAAGGTGGTGGTGAGCCGCCTTCTTGAACCGCTGCAGTCCGTGTGGTGAAGGTTCTCCCACAGTGCTGTTAGGTAGGGAGTTCCAGGATTTTGACCCAGCGACAATGAAGGAATGGTGATATATTTCCAAGTCGGGATGGTGTGTGACTTGGAGGGGAACATGCAGGTGGTGTTGTTCCCATGTGCCTGCTGCCCTTGTCCTTCTTGGTGGTAAAGGTCATGGGTTTGGGAGGTGCTGTCGAAGAAGCCTTGGCAAGTTGCTGCAGTGCATCCTGTGGATGGTACACACTGCAGCCACTGTGCGCCGATGGTGAAGGGAGTGAATGTTTAGGGTGATGGATGGGGTGCCAATCAAGCGGGCTGCTTTGTCCTGGATGGTGTCGAGCTTCTTGAGTGTTGTTGGAGCTGCACTCATCCAGGCAAGTGGAGAGTATTCCATCACACTCCTGACTTGTGCCTTGTAGATGGTGGAAAGGCTTTGGGGAGTCAGGAGGTGAGTAACTTGCTGCAGAATACCCAGCCTCTGACCTGCTCTTGTAGCCACAGTATTTATGTGGCTGGTCCAGCTTAGTTTCTGGTCAGTGGTGACCCCCAGGATGTTGATGGTGGAGGATTCGGCGATGGTAATGCGTTGAATGTCAAGGGGAGGTGGTTAGATTCTCTCTTGTTGGAGAAGGTCATTGCCTGGCACTTGTCTGGTGTGAATGTTACTTGTCGCTTATCAGCCCAAGCTTGGATGTTGTCCAGGTCTTGTTGCTTGCGGGCACGGACTGCTTCATTATCTGAGGGGTTGCGAATGGAACTGAAATCATCAACGAACATCCCCATTTCTGACCTTATGATGGAGGGAAGGTCATTGATGAAGCAGCTGAAGATGGTTGGGCCTAGAACACTGCCCTGAGGAACTCCTGCAGCAATGTCCAGTCTTCTGCACCCTCTCTAAGACCTTGACATCCTTCCTAAAATGTGGTGCCCAGAATTGGACACAATACTCCAGGTGAGGCCTAGCCAGTGTTTTATAAAGGTGTTGCATAACTTCCTTACTTTTGTACTCTATGCCTCTATGTATAAAGCCAAGGATCCTGTATGCCTTTTTAACAGCCTTATGAACTTGTCCTGCCACCTTCATAGATTTCTGTATGCACCCCCACAGGTCTCTCTGTTTTGCATCCACTTTAAAATTGTGCCATTTATTTTATATTGCCTCTCCTCAGTCTTCCTTCCAAAATGCATCACTTCGCACTTCTCTGCATTAAATTTAATCTGCCATGTTTTTACCCATTTCACCAGTCTGTCTATGTCCTCCTCGCTTTTCCGAGTTTCATGTCATCTGCAAACTTTGAAATTATGCCCTGTATTCCCAAGCCCAAGTCAGTAATGTCTATCAAAAAGAGCAGTGGTCCTCATACTGACCACTGGGGGCCATCATTAGGAGGCCACTCAGCCCCTCGAGCCTGCTCCGCCATTCAGTTAAATCATGGCTGATCTGCACCTCAATTCCATTTATCTGCCTTTGCACCATAAACACTGTGTACTTAAATACTTTGGCCTAGCAAGGGAGGAAGTGCAGGAGGGAAAGTAGGTCATGACTCCCACTCCAAATCGCTAACCAGTGACGCACACACCCAGCTGGACAAGGTCGGTCTGAGCTACGGTGCTGCACCCCATGATTAAATAGCGTGCCCCCTCTCGCTACTTAAGCTCGCGCATGAAATATTCTGGTTGAGGTGAAGCACTGAAGAGCTTCTGCCACCTCTGGAACCGTTCCCCAGTCAGACTCGGGTCCTTCAGCAGGAGAGGAGAAGATTGGAAAGCAGAAACTGAGAAAATGGAGCACGTGAAGTGAATTTAAAAAGTGGGTGCAAGGTCCTGTGGCAGACACAAACAGATTCCGCTCAAGTTATTCTGACTACATTGTTAGGAATTGCTGCATTCCCAGGTCAAGGTAACAAAAGCACTATGTTTTGGATCCAAATACAATTATTTCTTTGAGTCTAAAAACAATTCCAAACAATTCCACCAACAAAGGCAAGTCATTTTTCATCATCTAATTATCAACAGTTTTCTATCCAATCTTCCTTTCAGAATTTCAGTTATAGTGCCAGCCTTCGTTTTATTGCCTGTGTGCAGAGCTCCATCATGTGGCGAACGGTATTCTTTTTCATCTAACATCTTTATATGTACTGCACTTTATAATATACCACATCCAGCGGTGATAAAATAAAGCATCTGCATAAAGCAGCTCCCCTGTAATACAACCCCCTTTGCAAGTGTTATAAATCAGTACTATATTTGGACTTAATTTGACTTAATTAGTTTAAGCAATTGTCTGTCACTAAAACAGGCAAAACTGCTCCGCTTTAGTACTTATATAAATAGGTTGTGATCTTACGTACCGAAAACATTGGCACATATCGGGAAGAGGAGGGGGCTCAGTTACTATTAGTGATGCATCTTAAGTAACCATGGCCACCTGCAGCTTTGATTCATTGCCTTAGTCGCTAAGGCAACGGAATGTTCCAGACTTTGCCAAAATTTGCCACAAGTTTATTTTTGTCGCCACCTGTGGTGATTGGGGAGGGTGAGGCACGAGGTTGCAGTGTGTAATATCCAGAATGAGTATCGATGAGCCAGGCGGTCTCTCACCCCTCTTTCCATCTGTTTGCATTGTGTGGCGTGTGTGTGTGTATTTAATCATCAGTGGTGCACCTTCACAGCGATAGTGCCAGGCAGAGGGCAACGAGACATGTCAACTGCTCGATCGAAAGACGTTACAGGACACAACGCTGCTATTTTGCCGAGTCCTGCTGCTGTTGGTGTCGGCTGCACTCCTCTTTTGTTGTCTGCATTTTGCTCGCTGTCGGCATTCTTTCCTCCACTACTGGTGTTTACAGGGAGCAGCAACTCCCACATGTCGAGCATGGGTCCAAAATATTGGTTCCAGTACTGCCAGGAACAGATCAGCAGCAACCAGCCCACTCAGCTCTTGGAGCTGAAATCTGAATTGGCAACAGAGAATGCTGGAAGTGCACAGCAGGTCGATCTGCATCCCTACCTCTGTAGCCTCCTCCAGCCCTACAACCCGCCAAGATTTCTGTGCTACTCCAATTCTGGCCTCTCGCGCATCCCCGATTTTCATCGCCCCACCATTGGCGGCCATGCCTTTAGCTGCCTAGGTCCTAAGCTCTGGAATTCTTTCCCTAAACCTCTCTGCCTCTCTCTTCTCCTTTTAAGATGCTCCTTAAACCAAGCTTTTGATCGCCTGTCTCAATATCCCCTCGTGTGCCTTGGTGTCAACTTTTCTTTGTTAACGCTCCTGTGAAGAGCCTTGGGATGTTTTACTACGTTAAAGGCGCTATATAAATGCAAGTTGTTGTTGCAGAAAGCGACTTCTTAATGTCAGACCTTTCACCAGAGCTCATTGAGCGTTCTGACGAAGGGTCCCATCCGAAATGTTAACAGATTTCAGAAGGTGACCCACTCGCTGTTTTTAGCTCTCGGTGCTTTGTCAGCTGCATTGAGAAATCTCTGCCTTTCTTAACATACGAATATGATATACAGTACGCTCCGGATTAAGAAGCTCCAGTTTATCCTCTTGGCTTTGTACAAGCGTCAGAGTGATTATGTGTCTATATAGAGAAGATATATAAGTCTGTCTTTGGCAGGCACATAAAAATGAAATGTAGCAAGTAACACGTCAAAGTGATTGTTTCATAGGGATTTTTTATTGTTGAGGGAACTGTAATCAAAATACATTCTAGCAGAAACTGTGGCACATCAGAGAGTGTTCATCTCAGAGGCCACTGTACGGAAGCATTTTGATTCAGCTTCCTTGATGGAAAGTGCTACATAAGAAGACTTTATTCAGCACAGGTAATATTATGTATCATTTAGAGTATGATAACCAACAACAGCTCAGCACTTATACCTTTTAAATTCGAACATTGTTACTGCCAAAGCAGTTTTCTAAATTGTGTTTACCATTTTATCCTATTTACATGAGTGTTAAAGTTTAAAGCTGTATCATATTTACATGAAAAAAACAATACTAACTAACAAAATAACTAACCAAACAAAAACTGCGACCAAATACAAAATACTTCAGATGCTGGAAATCTGAAACAGAAACAGAAGATGCAGGAAATACTCTTTTCGGGGTTTTCGGGGGCCCTCTCGTGCATCTCTTTCACGGTCAGGCAGCATCTGTGGAGAGAACGGATAAGTTAACATTTCGAATGTGTGAACTGTTCGTCAAAATATCGATGAACAGCATTAAAAAAAGGAACAGGACAACAAGGAGGGGGAGAAATGTAGACAAACAGGAAATAAAATAAAATGGCCTGTAAAGTTCCTAAATGGAAAACAGGAGATTATTAAGCGGCAGAAGTGATCCAAACATGAGACAACTGGCATGAGGCATAATGAGAGAAATCAAAGGCACTAACGTAAGACACCATGTTAGCTCAATGCTGCCGAGTGACACAGAACGAGAAATTCCCAGGCTGATCTCTGGGGCTCGATTTTAGCTCCCGCTATTGGGTGTGTTCTCGGCGGGAGGGCCCCCGAAAACCCTCAAACACCCTTGTGCATCCCCTTCATGCTCACGACACGTTTGCCTTACGCTGCCTACTGCACATATGTGATGCATGCCCTGTGGCTGCAGCACAGGTAGTGGCAGGTTGAGTGAGGCTGACCGTGAAAGAGATGCACGAGAGGGTGAGTATGGGATAGAGCCATGAGATTGTATGAGGATTGGGTTGAGTGGTAGTGGTGGGATGAGTACTGGCGAGGTGAGTAGGTGCAGGTAAGATGAGGATGAGGTTTGAGTGGATGAGGGAACCAAATGTAATATTTCCAAATTTGCTGACAACACAAAACTAGGTGGGATCGTGAGTTGTGAGGAGGATGCAAAGAGGCTTCAAGGCGATTTAGATAAGTTGAGTGAGTGGGCAAATACATGGCAGATGCAGTATAATGTGGATAAATGTGAAGTTATCCACTTCGGAAGGAAAAACAGAAAGGCAGAGTATTATTTAAATGGTGATAGATTGGGGAATGTTGATGTACAAAGGGACCTGGTTATCCTTGTACACCAGTCACTGAAAGCAAACATGCAGGTGCAGCAAGCAGTTGGGAAGGGAAATGTTATGTTGGCCTTCATTGCAAGAGGATTTGAGTACAGGAGCAAGGATGTCTTACTGCAGTTGTACAGGGTCTTGGTGAGACCACACCTGGAGTATTGTGTGCAGTTTTGGTCTCCTCACCTGAGAAAGGATATACTTGCCATAGAGGGAGTGCAGCGAAGGTTCACCAGACTGATTCCAGGGATGGCAGGACTGTCATATGAGGAGAAATTGGGTCGACTCGGCCTGTATTCACTCGAGTTTAGAAGAATGAGAGGTGATCTCATTGAAACATATAAAATTCTGACAGGGCTAGACAGACTGGATGCAGGGAGGATGTTTCCCCTGGCTGGGGGGTCCAGAACGAGGGGTCACAGTCTCAGGATATGGGGTAGGACATTTAGGACTGAGATGAGGAGAAATTTCTTCACTCAGAGGGTGGTGAACCTGTGGAATTCTCCACCACAGAAGGCTGTGGAGGCCAAGTCACTGAACATATTTAAGAAGGAGCTAGATAGATTTCTAGACACAAAAGGCATCACGGGGTATGGGGAGAGAGCGGGAATATGGTATTGAGATAGAGGATCAGCCATGATCATATTGAACGGCGGAGCAGGTTCGAAGGGCCGAATGGCCTACTCCTACTCCTATTTTCTATGAGTTCTGAATTTAATTCTGAATTTAATTCTTAATTCAATTGTGATGAAACGTCCCTCATTCATTCAGCTGACCGCTTTTAAGATTTCCGATTGGTTAAGGCTTCAAGGTGGTATAATACTGTTCTGAGCAATACCAATAATGCAGCTTTCGCAGATCTGCAGTGAATGTAATCCCAGCACCTTCTCCCCCATGATTGCTGCACCGCACAGTGACCTAGAAAGTGAGCAGAGATTGAAAAAGGGTGTTTGCACCAGCCTCATTTCAATCAGTTTGTTTTCTGGATAATTTTCTAAGCTGCACCTTGAGCTGGACATTAGCATAGTGTCTTTGTGCTGTACGGGAGTCCAGAACTGTTGTAATTTCACAATATCCATGTGGCCAGCCAGAACTTCTAACCCTGGCAACTTTGCAATGTTTCAGAGACATGCTGGAGTGAGGAACTGCTGTAAATTCATTGTATCCACACTTGAGTGCTGGAAAACAGCACAGTAGTAATTTCATGGCAGTCACGAGGCATACTGGAGTTTGGAACACAGAAATTCAAAATAAACCTACATTTAAAATGATCCTGCAACATAGATGTGCTGTGTTTATATGTGTATATATGTATGTATGTGTGTGTATATATATATATGTATGTGTGTATATGTCTACATATGTGTGTATATTTTATACTCATGCTTCTATTTTCTATGATTCTACATTTGGGGAAAAAGCGGGAGAGTTAGACGATCAGCCATGATCATTTTGAATGGCGGAGCAGGCCTGAAGGGCTGAATGGCCTACTCTTACTCCTATTTTCTATGATATGTTGCATTGCCTGCAGGGAGTCCAGACTAAGTGTAGTCTTCAGGTGAAGTGGGGTTAGAGAATGGGGGGTAATTCGACTTGGGTGAGGAAGCTATAAAGAGGTAATGAGGCCTTTGGGATGGAGAGGGGGATCAGTGATGGTGGAAGAGGAAAAGGGGTTCCAGAAAGCTCCCCTACCCCATGCAGGCCCTGGATCTTTGTCTCAGTGAGGTTGGGATTGTGATGGGGCTGCCCTTCCCTCCTTGGGCCCTGGGTTTTCATCTCCGTGTGGAGGCGGGGAGTGGCAGGAAGTTGTCCTTCATTCTCAAAGCCCTTGATTTTCATCTCTGTGAGTGTGGAATGATTCAGGTTTACTGCTGTAGCGTCTCCATGTCTTAAGACTTCTCATTGGGGATGTCACCTCTCCTATCCTACCCTAACTAGGGAGCTGGGCATGAAGGGAGGAATAGATGTAGGAAGGGGATTGCTGCAGGTCAGACGTCTCATGGGGTGCAAGTGCAAACTCCCAGACACTGAATTCACAGTGGACATTTAAAAAAAAATTACTCTTAGGTTACTTTGGGTCAATTGTTTCTATGTTCTACACAACACTTAACATTTGTCTACATATTGCAATCCTGTGAGACACGTTTCTGTGCTGCCACCCAATGTTTTGTGCTGGAAATGCATGCTGACTGTCAGGCCAAAACACAGGGCGTTAAATTGGGCCGTGTAGCGCCCGTTTTTCAGCGCTACACGGTCTCTCCGACATGCAAGATGGTAGCCATGGATGCGCACGCACGTTTCCAGCATGACATGCGCCAGACGCCATCTTGGTATAGGAGTTAGCGTAGGCACAGATAACAAACGCTGGAATCATGTAAAGTAGGAAGAAAATGGCTTCAATCAGTGTGCAACACTGATTTAAAGTGATAGACACCATTTTGGGACTTAACGCTCAACTCAATGCACAGTCTTAACCCTGACCATCTGAACGTGTCTTAGAGTGCCTGGAGGACCCCCCACCAGCGCTATTTAAAGGGACCATGCAGGATTTACAGGTTAGTTGCTGGATTATTGCTTCTGGCTGCCGAGACATTTGTAACTGTTTTTGGAGGTCTCCTAGACTTGAATACTAGGATACAGGGACATAGCCTAACATTTAGAGCCAGGAGGTGCAGGAGTGAAGTTAGGAAATGCTTCTACACGCAAAGGGTGGGAGACATTTGGAACACTCCTCTACAGATGGCAGTTGATGCTAGCTCACTTGTGAAAGTTAAATCTGAGATTGATAGATTTCTGTGAACCAAGGGTATGAAGGGATATGGGGCTAAGGCGGGTATATGGAGTTAGGTCACAGGTCCACCATGATCTCATTGAATGGTGGAACAGGCTCGAGGGGCTAAATACTACTGCCACTTGCTGCCTCTTGATATGCACCACCTTCTCCTGCAAGAAAGCAGGACGTGTGTCTGGGTGATGTGCCTGTCATGGTTGAATAGCTGCCAGTGCGTGTGGCCTGTGAGTTGTGGTTGGGCGGCTTGAAACAGTAGTAATATGAGAGGAAGCATCTGATTGGCAGAGTTGAGTACTGATGGAAAGAGTTTATTGGTATGTGGGTGATGGGGGTGTAGTGCATGGTGCAGTTGGTAGGAGACGCCACATGACAGTTGACCTCACTCTCCTTGACCACTCATGTCAAAGCATTGAACTTCTTCCTGCACTGCATCCATGTTCATGATGCTGTGTGCCTGGCATTGACTTCATCCACCACTGCCCCCCACTGCCTTTTGAGTATATTCTGTCCCCCCTTGCGAATATAGGATGTCCCTCCTTCTGTCCACCTCTTGCACCCAAGGTCTCCAGTGCATCAGCAGAGAACCTTGGTGTACGCACTCTCGCAGGCCTGGTACCAACTCAGGTCGGCAGATTAGTGAGGTCTGGCGTGCAGATTGAAGGATGTGGGATTTAGTAGTGCGCAACCTTTATTCAATGTTGTAACATAACTCATCAGTGTGTAAACATAGGGATGGGACCTGCACCTGTATTTTACGTGTGCGATGTCTGATATCCGTTCAGACTCCGTGCAGACAGTAGACTGTTATTTTCAGCAAATAACAGCTACCAGCTACCTTTAAGAGATTTTATAACAAACATCCTCCCTTTAAGAAATTGTGCTCCCTCTGGTGGTGGAAAGTGTGAATTGCATTGATTCCACGTGCAAGACCTGGAATGGAACGCTGATTGCAGGTAAGTCCTCGGGTGGGTCGAAACTTGCGTCCTGCCTGCACAGGGGTCATTGGGCGCGGGGTAATAGCACATCACGCTACCCGCGCCCAAAAACGGCCCTTATCCAATTTTTTCCCCCACAGGATCAGTGATGGGCTTTGCAACTAACGTTGCCGTGACAGGCATTTAACACTGTGAATGGTAGTCATAGCATCACCTACATGTGTAACTGATACTGCCTCTACATTCTTGACGCTTTTAAAATAGATTTTACCATAGACAGAGCTTGACTTTTGGATTTTGAAGCCATTTTGAACAGAACGTTGCAACCCACTCATTATTTGTGACATACAGCCACATCTCTATTTAGGTACGGTCTCCATGGTGCTGAAAAAGGAATATAATTCCTTCTGTTGGTTTAAATATCTAGATATTGTATTTACTCAGATGTCATATTTGTTTTTAATTCCTCCCCACCTATTTAGTTGCTCATTTCCTTCCCCTCTTAAGTTTCCTTCTCTACTCCACTCCCATCTTCTTATGGAAGCTATAATCATTATTTGGGAGAATGGGTGGGAAACTCAACACAGTTTAGGGATCAAACCTGGCACAGTCCTGGTTTGTGTGGCTCAGTTACTCCCTGGATCAAATTGCAGGTACAGTATTTATTTTTTAATACAATTAGAACAAGGTCATTAGCCATTCGTGGAACTGGCAAACTAGTTTGAAGTAGTTATTGAGCCTGACTAAGCAGGAAAACTGCATTAACATCAGTAGATGTACGTTCATTAACCTAGATTGCTTTGACAGTCATATCCACTGCGTGTGTGTTAATTGTGCTCACACTGTCTGGGCTCAGCATCGTCTCTCCAAATCACTTTATCCCAACTGTGTCATTGCTTAGACAGCTTACGTCCCATAAAGTCAACACAGATAGATGGAAAGTAAAATAAATAAAGCCAGTACTGACAATGAATCTGCCTCTTCAAATCGGAGAGGTTTGAATGTTAAGCAGGCTTTCCCCACTTTGACTTCTGTAAACTTTTTATCTGCTGTCACCGCTCTTTGTTCATGGACACATCATCCCGAGATGGCCCCCAACTGAAAATGCTGCCTCAGAACATTTCTCACCATTTTTTAAAAAAGAATGCACATTATCTTCAGAAAGCTGTTTACAGGATAAAACCACGTTTTTAGAAGACCCAACAAAGGGGACACTGAAACTTTCCAGCAATAGATTTTAATCTTAATCTGGTGGTGCCAGATCTCATGAAACAATGTGCAGTAACAGTCCAGTGCAATTGTGTGCATAATGAACTCACACTGCACCAATTCAACTACATTGGTAGTTGGGCTTTGGATAGGCAGCATTCCAATATTTTCCGCTAAGTATTACAGAGCATTTTACAAGATAACCCAGAACAATGATTAATCTTATATTCTTTAAAAGGAAATTTTCACCTCTTCAGGCGGGGTCAGTTGCTGCAGCAAACCAGCACTAGCCACCACATTGGTCTTTAATGACATTAGTGTTGTTGTAGATTCAGTAACGTAAACCACTGCCGTTTTAGTTTTACAATGAGCTTTCATTTTGGGGGGGTGAGCAAGACGTTTTTGTGCTTGTCAAGGCAAGGAACGTGTTTGGTTGGGTATGGTGCACTTCCCTATTTTAAGCACCTACTGTCAGCATCAAACTCTCCCAGGTCAAGTGAAGCCACTGCTGCTTTGCCCCAACAGTGTACCTTAGCCGCAATCTCAGAAGAGTACATATGGCCTTATGAACATGGAGGCAAGGAGTTGGACTGAAAGTGCAGTGGGACACACAGGCTTTGATAATAACTTAAGCTGCAGACATAGCATCATTTCCAATCAACCAACATTGCTAGAACAGGATGATTTGGTCATTTATCTCATTGCTGTTTGTGGGAGCTTCCTGGGTGTAAATTGGCTCCTGAATTTGCATACCTTACAACAGCACTCCACTTCAGAAGTACTTCATTGGCTGTGAAGTGTTTTGGGAAGTCCTGAGGATGCACCTTCATTCATCTCCTTGAAAGTGGAGTCACAGGTGGATAGGGTGGTGAAGAAGGCATTCAGCATGCTTGGTTTCATTGGTCAGAACATTGAATACAGGAGTTGGGATGTCTTGTTGAAGTTGTACAAGACATTAGTTAGGCCACACTTGGAATACTGTGTACAGTTCTGGTCACCCTATTATAGAAAGGATATTATTAAACTAGAAAGAGTGCAGAAAAGATTTACTAGGATGCTACCGGGACTTGATGGTTTGACTTATAGGGAGAGGTTGGATAGGCTGAGACTTTTTTCCCTGGAGAGCAGGAGGTTTCGGGGGGATCTTATAGAAGTCTATAAAATAATGAGGGGCATAGATAAGGTCGATAGTCAAAATCTTTTCCCAAAGGTAGGGGAGTCTATAACGAGGGGGCATAGATTTAAGGTGAGAGGGGAGAGATACAAAAGGGTCCAGAGGGGCAATTTTTTCACTCAAAGGGTGGTGAGTGTCTGGAACGAGCTGCCAGAGGCAGTAGTAGAGGCGGGTACAATTTTGTCTTTTAAAAAGCATTTGGACAGTTACATGGGTAAGATGGGTATAGAGGGATATGGGCCAAGTGCAGGCAATTGGGACTAGCTTAGTGGTATAAACTGGGCGACATGGACATGTTGGGCCGAAGGGCCTGTTTCCATGTTGTAAACTTCTATGATTCTATGATTCTACCCTATAATGCACCAGTGTGCCACTTGCATTTCTCACACCAACCATCCTTCCCGACTCACTAACTAAATTGGCAGCAGTTTTGGGAATCGCCGAGGTCGCGATCCCAATTAGTGCTGGCGGACGGGTCATTAGCGGGGCAATTAAGGTAGTTGAGATGTCAAGGAGCGTTTTTTTAATTGATTTTTGATTGAGCTTTAAATTTAATGCCTCCAGGATGGCTTTCCCAAGGCTCGTGAATATCGCCAGGTAAAAGGAGGCGAGAAGGGCCGGTCATCGGGCAAGTGCCTTTATTGCACTGCTTGTGGGCCATGAGGAGTAGGAGTGTTTCCTTCAGGCCCAACAAGCTTACCTGCCGCGATTGGATCCCCGCGATTGGGCCCCCCGCCATCCCCACCCCGATGTCCGACTTCTCACCTCCCCTACCCCTCTTCAAATCCCCAAGGACACTGATCTCTCCCCGTTGGCTTTCCCACCTGGCAGGCAGCCAGTCTGTCAATCAGGCTGGCTGCCGGGCGGGAAACCTGCAAGTAAAATTTTTATCATTCAATTAGGTGCCGATCACAGATTCCGACCGGCCAACTTTACATCCGGGTTTTCTGCGCGAAAATCCAGCTCCAGGTAAAAATCATGCCCACTGTGTCTTCCAGTCTCTCTTTGTTCTTAATGAACCTTTAAATTTTTTATGGCTTTTAGTATTATTGATGCAATGAAAAATACTATGTCAGTGACTTATAAGTTGTAATTTCAACTTGGTGTTTATGTGACCTATAAATCTCTTGAACTTCCCTTGAGCGTGACATTTGTATTTAATGTGAGGTCTCCTTTTTTTTAATTTACTTTCCTTCTCCTTTTTCTGGGCTCTCCTCACCTCCACACAACACCTCTGACCAAGATGTGTGACCTACTCCCAGATCCCGGCCATTAATGTTCTGAAAGCAGTCACTAGGAGATATGCAATTTAGGGTGTTATTCTCATCATTCGCCTCACACTGCACCCATGTAGGACATACCAATTCACAAAAATAGACATGAAAAGACCAACTGGTCCATCCAGCCTGTCCCATCTAAAAATGGGAATATGGGGCAGTCTACATGCACCATCAGCACCCACCCCCCCCCCCACGTCCCTGTCACACAGTCTCCTGGGAGATGGGGAGAAAACAGCATTTGACCACCTCCTCAGTTCCTCTTCACACCGTAGCTAAGTGTAATCTGACTTTAAAGCTCCTGGATCTTGGTTCTTGAAAACCTTCTTACACACTTACACACAAACATAATAGCTTTCAGGAACAGGACAAGGTCATTTGGCCCCAACAGTCCCAACTCTTTTTGACAAATCACAAGCCCACCTATCCACCTTCTCACTAAATTCTTCAATCTCAATTGTCTCCAGAAATATATCAAATTGCCTCATGATCCTGCTCACTTCAATGGTCAGCGATGTTATTTTTTTAAATAAATAAAACAATGAAGTATGTTTTTATGATATAAAGCGCAATGGTAATGACTGCCCTCAATATAATATCAGCGCCCAGATCCATAAATGTAGCAGCAGTTGACATTAATACCTTCCACATTCACCTTGTGCTGATAATTACCTTTTTAGTGAAGGAGAAGAGCAAAATAAAAGTTGCAGATTTGACACAAGTTATAAATGAGCTTTTTTTAAAAAGCAATCTCCATCAAATGATATCTTTTTCATGGAAGACCGGTTGACTACTAAATCCTTTTTATCAGCTCATAATCGAGCTCTATGATTTGCAAAATTGAAAATGCGCAATTGTAAGTGCAACTCATTTTATTTTATCAGCACAGAAGAAAAGGAAATGATTGGTCACTCCAGTATAATTCAGATTGAAAAATCAATGTATGAGGTTGAACAATAGTCCAAGATATGCTAATTGATTTATTTCTCCCGCTGAGGCTTACTGCAATAAAATAACTTGTCGGGAGGAACTGATCTTGATTAATACTGCTTGGGCAATGAAATGTGTTGGATTTGTTCTCATCCCTGAGCTTTCAAAAATGTTAAGTATTACCTCCCAGGATTTAAATGTAAAAAGAACTTCTATCCATGTAGCATATTTCCTTCTCATATGAAGTAGTTTACCATTGTGTGATATCTGCCACTTTTTTACCCATGTGCATATTTTGTCCCAGTCATTCTGTAACATCTCCTATCGTTCCATTGCCCCTCCTACTTTGGTATATTGGCAATTTGACTAACTTGTAGTGAGTTTATGAATCCAAGCCATGGATGTAAATTACATATGGTAGTGGTCCCATCACAGAGCACCCCACTCAGTACCACCCCCCACCCTGACATACCTCCTGTAACAAGTGCCTGTTGTTTTCCACCCTTCATCCAATTTCTTATCCAGTTCCAAGATTCACTCTGAATCCCCATAGCCTTGAACCTAACTGATATCGCTGTTGGAGGTGCCGTCTTTCGGATGAGATGTTAAACCTCTCAGGTGGACGTAAAAGATGCCATGGCATTATTTCAAAGAAGAGCAGGGGAGTTCTCCCCGGTGTCCTGGCCAATTTTTATCCATCAATCAACATCACTAAAACAGATTATCTGGTCATTATTTCATTGCTGTTTGTGGGACCTTGCTATGCACAATTTTGCTGCCGCATTTACATAGAATTACATCGAATGTACAGCACAGAAACAGATTTAGCCCAACTGTTTATGCTTCACATGAGCCTCCTCCTACCCCTCTTCATCTAACCCTATCAGCATATCCTTCTATTCCTTTCTCCCTCATGTGTTTACCTAGCTTCCCCTTAAATATCTCTCTGCTATTCACTTCAACTACTCCTTGTGGTAGCGAGTTCCACATTCTAACCACTCTGGATAAAGAAGTTTCTCCTGAATTCCCTATTGGATTTATTAGTGACTATCTTATATTTATGGCCCCTGGTTCTGGTCTCCACCACAAGTGGAAACATCTTCTTTATGTCTGCCCTATCAAACTCCTTCATAATTTTAAAGACCTCTGTCAGGTCACCCCTCAGCCTTCTCTTTTCTAGAGAAAAGAGCCCTAGCCTGCTCAGCCTTTCCTGGTAAGTATATCCCCTCAGTTCTGGTGTCATCCTTGTGAATCCTTTTTACGCCTTCTCCTTTGCCTTTATGGAGACCAGAACTGTTCGCAGTACTCCAAGTGTGGTCTAACCAAGGTTATATACATGTTTAACATAACTTCTCTGCTTTTCAATTCTATCCTTCTAGAAATGAACCCCAGTGCTTGGTTTGCTTTTTTTTATAGCCTTATTAATCTGTGCCACTAATTTTGGTGATTTGTGTATCTGTGCCCCTAGATCCCATTTAGACTCTTATTATCCAAGCAGTATGTGGCCTCCTTAATCTTCCTACCAAACTGTAACACCTCACACTTGTCTATATTGAAATTCATTTGCCAATTACACGTCCATTCTGCCAGTTTATTAATGTCTTCTTGTATTTTGTCGCAGTTTTCCTCGGTATTAACTATACCTCCCAATTTGGTGACGTCCGCAAATTTTGAAATTGTACTTCTGATTCGAGTCCAAATGGTTTATGTAAATTGTAAACAACAGCAGCCCCTGCACTGATCCCTGTGGAACACCACTTCCCACCTTTTGCCAGTTTGAGTAACTACCCTTAACTCCTACGTACAATAGTGACTTCACTTCAAAAATGTTTCCTGGCTGCAAAGTGCTTTGGGACGTCCTGAGGTCATGAAAGGCGCTATATAAATGCAAGTTCTTTCTTTCTTAACTTTATCAGATGCCTTTTGATAGTCCAGGTACATCACATTGTAGAATGTCTCACAATCCACTTGGGTTGTCACTTCTCAGAAGCCAAAGAGGTTGGTCAGGCAGGATCTTTGTCATCGGACTGCTATTTACTAGGTTATTATTGTACAGATAATCCTCAAGTTTACTATTGATCGATTCCATTATTTTACACAGAATGCAAGTGAGACTAATTGGTCTGTAGTTGCCCGTGTCTGTTTTGTCACCTCTTTGAATATTGGTACCACATTAGCCTGTTTTCCATTAACTGATACCTCCACCAGTGACAATCGCCACGAGGGAGTCATCGGTGCCCAGTGATTCCCTGATAATAATTGTGCTTTTCTCCACATTACAACAATGACTACATTTCAAAGCACTTCATTGGCTGTGCAGCTGCTTGGGGCGTCACAAGTTCGCAAAAGGTGCTATAAAAATTCCTTCTTTCTTTCTGCTCATCTTCAGTTTGGTCACCGGTCCTAATATCTCTTTATGTGGCTTGGTGTCAAACGCTCCTGTGAAGCACTTTGGGATGGTTCACTATGCTAAAGGCGCTATATAAATGCTTGTTGTTGTTGTTGTTGTTGGTGGTGGTGGTGGTGGTGGCGGTGGTGGTGGCGGCGGTGGTGGTGGTGGTGGGTGGTGGTGGTGGTGGTGGTGGCGGTGGTGGTGGTGGCGGCGGTGGCGGTGGTGGTGGTGGTGGGTGGTGGTGGTGGTGGGTGGTGGTGGTGGTGGGTGGTGGTGGGTGGCGGCGGTGGCGGTGGTGGTGGTGGTGGTGGTGGTGGTGGCCGCCGCCGCCTGGGGTGAGGAGGAGAAGGCAGACGCAAGGCAAATCTATCTCAGGAAAAATTCAGCCTAAACTGCAGCCCTGCAGCAAATGCACAACAAGGTGTACAAAGTGTAATGAAACACAACAGGATGTGTAAGTAGTGCTGAAATACACACTTACGCCCTTTACACATTGACGCCACACCATGAAAATGATGTATGGCTTTTGTGGCTCTTCCCCCTCCTCAAGTGAGAAACAATCGTGTAGGATATAGCTAGCAATTTTAAAATTGTGCACACACCAGCGGATCCATTGCCCCACCACCCCTAGGATTCGAGCGCAGGTACCAAACTGGTAAACATTGCTGTACGTGCTACTTCCCATATAAAACAATGTATCTATATTCATCCAAGTAAAACCCTTCCCCTTGTGCATGATTTGTAGAAGTCAGTTTCCCCTTTATTTCTCTTTTACATTGACCTGAAGAAGTAGATGGGGCATCTTTTTAACATCGTATCCGAAAGACGGCACCTCCGACAGTGCAGCACTCCCTCAGTACTGCACTGAAGTGTCAGCCTAGATTATGTACTCACTACCCCCTAACTCAGAATTAAGCCCAGCTGACAGCGTAGATTAGAGTCAGACCATTTCCAAGTTTCATCATTTTTTCCTTTCATTTTACATCTAAATCTCTTCTTACAAACATATTTTTAGTTCATGTCAGGTATGATTTTTTAAAAATCCAGCAACCTCTAATGCAAATCCTTATAAAGAATTTACTACTAACCATAAAATAATTATGCACAGCTGCCTTTCTGGAGGTCTGAGCTAATTAACTTCATTAAGTGATCATTACTCTTTGACTTATTCAGTCAGTTTTGAGAGGAAGACAAATTATTGTTTTGATCTAAGGTTACCAATAGAGACTTTGCTCGCAAAACAGTAATTTGTACCCACCACAGTAGTCTCTCAAGTGCTATCCTATCCACACTTTGTTTTTAAATTAACTTTGTCTGCCTCTCCGCATCTCAGTTAGCATTTCAAACCTGGCATCACTACTCTGCTTCACATCACCAAACCTGGCATCAACACACTGCTATCTATCACCAAACCTGGCATCACCACACTGCTACACATCACCAAACCTGGCATCAACACACTGCTACACATCACCAAACCTGGCATCAACACACTGCTATCAATCACCAAACCTGGCATCAACACACTGCTATCTATCACCAAACCTGCATCACCACACTACTACACATCACCAAACCTGGCATCACCACACTGATACACATCACCAAACCTGGCATCACCACACTGATACACATCACCAAACCTGGCATCAACACACCGCTACACATCACCAAACCTGGCATCAGCACACTGCTATCTATCACCAAACCTGGCATAAACACACTGCTATCAATCACCAAACCTGGCATCAACACACTGCTATCTATCACCAAACCTGGCATAAACACACTGCTATCTATCACCAAACCTGGCATCAACAGATTGCTATCTATCACCAAACCTGGCATCACCACACTGCTACACATCACCAAACCTGGCATCACCACACTGATACACATCACCAAACCTGGCATCACCACACTGCTATCTATCACCAAACCTGGCATCACCACACTGATACACATCACCAAACCTGGCATCAACACACTGCTACACATCACCAAACCTGGCATCACCAAACTGTTACACATCACCAAACCTGGCATCAACATATTGCTGCACATCACCAAACCTGGCATCAACAGACTGCTATCTATCACCAAACGTGGCATCACCTCACTGCTACATATCACCAAACCTGGCATCAACACACTGCTACACATCACCAAACCTGGCATCACCACACTGATACACATCACCAAACCTGGCATCACCACACTGCTATCTATCACCAAACGTGGCATCACCACACAGCTACACATCACCAAACCTGGCATCAACACACTACCACACATCACCAAACCTGGCATTAACACACTGCTATCTATCACCAAACCTGGCATCAACAGATTGCTACACATCACCAAACCTGGCATCAACACACATTGTTATTTGATTAGAAGAGAGAAAGTAGAGAGTAGGAGTGAAGGACATTTTCTGAGAGTGGTGAGCAGTGGTGTCCCAAGAGTTCAGTTCCGGGGCCGCTCCTGTTCACTGTGTGTATTAATAATTTGGATGTAGGCCTGGATTGGATTGACATCAAAATTTGTAGATTATTTCAAAATGGGAGGCATAAGACCAAAGGAAACTGCAAAGGAATATTGATAAGATGGAGAATGGGCTAAAAAGTGGCAGATGGAATTCAGTGTCAGTAAGTGTGAGGAGGTACATTTTGTTAAAAAAACTAACAGCAATAATCATACTCGGAATGGAAGTAAGCTCGGTGCTGTTGAAGAGCAGAAGGATTTGGGGTGCACAGGTTCACACAGCATAAAAAGGTAGCACCTCAGGTTGATAAGACCATTAAAAAAAGCTAAAGGATTTCTAGGTTTTATCACAAGAGGTATAGAATATAAAAGCCAAGAGGTAATGATGAGCCTATATAATACCTTAATAAGAGCTCCGTTAAAGTATTGTGTGCAATATTGGGCTCCACACTGTAAGATTGATTCGGACTCGACACTAATAGGTTGCGATTAATCCTTTATTGAAGGTAATCAAGTATCAACACACACAATGTTTAAGGCAATAGTATTACAAAGAAGAAAACGATACTACCCGTTGGTCTTGCTTTGGATAGAAGCCGTAACCTTCGGATGGCTGCCTGTATGTCTGTATCTCTCGCTTTCTCTCTCCTGTCCTGTGCTTCTCAAAATTGAAGTGTAAAACTAGAATCCTTTATACCCCTCTGCTCACACAAGCTCCTTATCTGGAATTCACTTCCAGAGTTAGTGATTGAGGCAGAAACTATGTCAACATTCAGGATTATATTGGATAGAGGATGAAGGAAAAGCAGGTAAAGGAATTGGTAACAGGCCAAGTAAATATGACTGGAACTCTGTGCTTGTGTGGAAGGTAAATGCCGACATGGGCTGATAGGGCCGAATGGCCTGTTTCAGTGTTCTCTAAGGACACAGAGAGAAAAGGGGAATTAAGAGAGAGTGAACTACTTTGGGCCTAGAAGGAAGGAGACAGCTTTCAAACTCTCACCTAATTGTACTAGTTAGGCTGTGCTACGAGTTGGCAAACACTATAATAACAATCCCAGCAAAGTTTCGGCACCCAACTACTTTCAAAGTCCCTCAGTGTGGCGATGAGAGGAGAGGAGGCTCCAGTCTAAAACAGCTCTCCGACATGGCAATGTTGTGGGTGTTAGATGTCCAAATGGCTTATTTTTGCGCTACTGTTGGCGAAATAACAATTGGCCTCTCAGGTCCCATTCATTTAGAATGATCTATAGCAGTATCTCCTGTTCTGAGGATTTAATTTTAAAAATAGACAGAGCTCATATATTCAAATGTGTTGCAACCTATTGCATGCATTTCCTCATGGAATTTCACTTCTGATAAGGGCTCTTACCAGTATCTGGTGACAAGTTACAACGAATCATGAGGCTTTCTTCTGCTCCACTCCTGTCTGCAATTGTTTAAATGTCACACCAATGTGCGGTCATGAGATTCTATAACATGAGTTTATTTAATTGAGATTGGGGCACCAATAGTGAATCCCCCAATACTTAAACTGGCAGTGCCACAATGAGTGGCTCTAATGCCACATTACATTCTGGATAATATCAGATGGAAGCGAGGAGCATAGAATTGCAAGTGGCACTTCATGTCATGCATGTGATTGGCTTCAATCTCTTCACTGCCTCTTTTGAGCATGTCGAGGTATACAGGGGGCTGGGGGGTATGGAAAGTGATCAATGAGCCAGGGGGCTGCAAGTATTTAAAGAGTGAATCCTGCCCTCAGCACTATCTTTAAAAAGTGAACGGTTCAAAGATTTATGAAAGATTTTGTCATTTTGCTGTGTTCATATTTTGAATATTTTTGTTTTAAGTGGTTTGGTCATAGGCCTTATCAATGGGAAGGACCTGATGACATAATCAGGGAAACTAACAGAGAGCGTTCTGTTTCATTGAGCTGCCGAGAATTATAAAACACTCTGAGCTGACTGTCTCTCTACATTGATCCAGCTCCCTCACACAGAACTCCTCACACTTGATTTCCCCCAGTGATGTAATCGGAACTTGCTGCTTAAACAAAACTATTTCAAAAACAACAGGATTAGATAGAGGAGAAACAAAGGGACGTTAAAGCGCATTATAATTTTTTGCATATTTGATTTTCAAGAATGGCATTGATGGATAGATTTCCTCTTCAAAGGGAATACATGTTCTCCCAAACTCCCACCGATTATAAAGGGAAGTATCGACAGACTTTCAACTGTGTCTCAGGCACTTCTTGTTCCTCTCTTTAATGTTTCAAAGCTGCTGGTTAAAAGCAGCCTAGGAGCAGGTGTGTATAAAATTCCCTCCAGTGACATCATGAAGATTTGCTCCAGTGGTATCTTGGTAGTTTGCCAACTGTGGTCGGACATATTTCGGGAGGTTTCATCACATGACCTCCCTCCTCCACCTGCCACGCCCCCACACTCCCACCATTGGTCGCCTGACATGTCCATCGTCGTGGCACATCGCCTTCTCATGGCAACTGGACAGGGAATAGATTCATCGTTAGTTGAGCTATTACTAAATGAACTGTGTCATTCTGTTGGTGACCTTTGCCCCCTCTATTCTCTCTCAGGAGAGTGAGCGGCAATCTCAGCCTGCATTTGGGGATTGTAAGTCTATCAAAATGACGTCGGTGCATTGGCATTCTGGGAGTTGGTTACTTGGTTTGATTCTCTTCACTCGATCACCTGAGGAAGCAGCAAACTCAAGTCTTGGGCTTCTGACATTGGACAGAGCTCCAAAGAGAAGCATTCCAGCACATAAACATTAACTTCACAGTTTAATAATGTTATGGTGAATTATTTACTTTTTATGTTTTTTCTTACGTTAAAAACTTTATTTTTATGATCTTGATTTGAGGGCAGTTGAAAAGGTTTTCAAAAACTATAGGGACGGTTTCATTGGTTCCGCTTCTGCTCTTTATTATTGGTAGCTATTTGCTGACACCTGATTCAGGATTGGTCACTTTTGAGCTCATGATCGGTAGTCTTCGATCTCACTTACTACATGTTGATAAAAATGTTCTGTAATATTCAGTTGTAATTTTGCAATGTTTTATGAGAACAATTTTTAAACCAAACAACTGCAAGTATCTCAAGTGTGACAGTTTAAGGTGTGACTGATGTGTTCTAGAATCAAGACTTTTGTACATAGATCAATGACTAGTAGTACCCTCCTCGATATCCTCTACTGGCAATCCTCACTATATTTGTTTCCCCATATCTTTAAACATATATATCTGTTGTTGCGAGTTGTTATGATCTGGAATGCACTGCCTGAAAGGGTGGTGGAAGCAGATTCAACAGTAACTTTCAAAAGGGAACTGGATATACATTTGAAAAGGAAAAATTTGCTGGGTTATGGGGAAAGAGCAGGGGAGTAGGAGTAATTGGACACTCTTTCAAAGAGCCGGCACCGGCATGATGGACCGAATGGCCTCCTTCTGGGCTGTATGATTCTATGATCTGCTTGATGTCTCCTTCACATTGATCCACCAGACCCGTGGTCTTCCCAAGTTTTTCTTTCTTCTTATAGGGACTTATCTTTTCCCCCACGTTGCTTATGCTAGAACAGAAATGTGTTGGTACTTTAGACTATAGCTGGATCAAAATTTGGTTCAGTTCAGGTATGTGGTTATGATTCAGTACCTAAAATAGGAACATAGGAACAGGAATAAAATAAAATTCAAGTTTTACCTCCACAAAACTTGAAGAAAAGCTCTATACTTGTACTAATGGCACTGAAACCAAACTGTAACAATGTTGGACAATTAAATGCTTATTGACGTGAACATTTGGTACTTGGAGAGTACACACTTGGATGTGCTGAGGATATCATGTTTTTGGTAATAAAGAAAATGCAGCTAGAGAGGCTTGTATATTAATGTTTTTGAAAAATATTTCATGGTGTTGTGAGACTATCCCATGCGAAGACACAAAATTAAATTTTAATTATCTCAAATTGCTGATGAGAGAAATTTAGCAGCAGTATGTTGTATAATTCCTCACATTAAATTCACAAGGACTTGAATAATTTTGAAAGCGCAATTATAATCCAATTTGCCATTTTCTAATGTAACTGTTACCGGATTTTTATATTAGGAGATTTCTGATCTCTCCCATTTCTACTGCGGTTCCCTGACCGGCTACAACTGCCAGCACTGATCACAGGGAAATACAAAACATTACAGCTCGCTTCAATAAGTCACCAGTAGCTCCTCAAAGGCCGAGCTGATTCCACATAGATCCAACGTATTCACCCAAGGCTGTGCAAATTCCACCTGGTTTCAGATCTGTTAATGAGTAGCATTGAGGATTTGTTTAGTTTAGCGGTGAAGTGTTGATGAGGGACCTAGGATAAAGGAAAGAGTTAAGTGAGTGAAATCCATTCAGCCCAGAGCGTGTTAGTTCAACAAGACCATGTATCATCATTTGTACTAATGCGGACTCTCCGTGACTTACTTCATCTCCTGGGGGAGCCAAATAACCCCTGGTAAAGAGCGAGCTCTGAAATTACTTCCAAAGGCAGTTGGGGAGATGCTGCAGGTTGCCAATCCAGCATTAGCATGTACGTTCCTCAACCCTAACCTCATTCCACAGTTGATACTCCCATGGCCCCAACAGGCCTGGGGCCATAGTCTTGAGAAGTTTATTTGACCGTCTATCCTTTTACCTATCTGGTTGTGAAAGGGGTTGAAGAATATAGACAAATGTGCCCAGTATCTTTAAAAAGGAATTAATCAATACAACATTAAATATTTTTGCTGAAATCTATTCCATGGGCACGATTTTAAAAGAAACCTGCGGGTGCATTGGGGGCAAAGAAAATCGTGTTTTTGAGGAAAATTAAAGCCGGCGGGACGATATTTAAAGCATCAATTCAACTAGTTAACCTCGTTTAAAAATCCAAAAATACAATTAGGTATGAAGGCAAGCAATTTAAACGCTGCCTCAGCCTGTCTTCCGTGCTGTGTGAAACACGCCATGTTGAAGGAGTCGTATTTCAGCCAGCAGCCATTTAGACATTTAAATCCCTGTTTGACAGATGTGGATAAAAGGTGAGTTATTGCTGCAGGGCACTCATTTCTCTCAGACAAACTTTTTGGCTGGGAGATCTTTGTGTTTAGACTGAAAATTCCTGGTTTCCACTCAGAACTGTTCTGTTTACACATATTTACCAACTTTTCAGACCCACTCAAACTGACACCATCAGGATGCGGGGAGGGGGGGCACGATGGCTGCATTCACCAGTACATCCGAGGACCAGGAACATTACCATCCTCGCCAGGCACGGCGTGCACATCCACCACTTGCAGCTCCACAGGCACCTGCACAAGAGCACAGAGGGGAACAACAGAGAGAGCGACATCACAGGAGGCACTACCCTCGTCAGAGGGTCCACAGACCGAAACTCAGCTTCCTGGACCTCTCTGAGGAGCAGTGCATACGGAGGCTGAGAGTGAGTCGTCAGGTAGTCGCAGACATCTGCAGCTTCCTTCATGCCAAACTGCTCCTGACTGGGCCTGGCAGCATCTCATTACCCGTAGCAGTTAAAGTGACCACTGCCCTCAATTTCTTCACC
The DNA here is from genome assembly GCF_035084215.1 of Heptranchias perlo. NCBI lineage: Eukaryota > Metazoa > Chordata > Chondrichthyes > Hexanchiformes > Hexanchidae > Heptranchias > Heptranchias perlo. The sequence continues at coordinate 6,293,843 of NC_090352.1, forward strand.
TCCAGATCATTCCAGGATGCCACCGGTGACATCGCCGGGGTCTCTCAGGTGTCTGCACAGAAGTGCATAAGGCAGGTTACCGACGGCTTGTTTCGTAGAGCCACGCAATATGTCAACTTCCGCATGGACGACCTCAGCCAGCCGGAGAGGGCAGTAGGATTCCACTTTATGGTTAGCTTCCCATGTGTACAGGGTGCAATCGATTGCACGCACATAGCAATCCGAGCACCTCCACACGAGCCAGGACTGTTCAACAGAAAGGGGTATCCCTCCATCAATGCTCAGCTCATTTTTACCGCAAAAGATCCCTTCAGGTGTGCGCCAGATTCCCTGACACGATTCCTTCATTCTGAGGGGATCCAACATCCCAGGCCTCTTCCACGCACCGAACACCCTTAAGGGCTGCCTCCTTGGGGACAGGGGACACCCCCTGCACATGTGGCTCATGACAGTTCTGAGGAACGCCATCAGCGAGCAACTGCGTCGAGACAACGACAGCCACATCGCCACCAGGTCTATAATTGAACATGCGATAGGACTACTCAAGATGCGATTTCGGTGCCTCAATCGTCCTGGGGGAGCGCTTCAATACGCACCAGCGGGAGTGGGTCGCATTATAATAGTGTGTTGTGTCCTGCACAATATGGTGCAACAGAGAGGGGTACCACATTGAGGAGGAGCAGCAGCAGCAGGAGGAGGAGGACGAACCCATGGGCCGAGCAGCGGCTCACCTGGCTGCTTGTGAGGCCAGGGACTCACTCATATGTGAACGGTTTTCGTACGATCAGAAAGTGAGAAGAGTCCAGACCTCACACCACCTGGAAAGACCAGCGCCAACATAAGCAACGCCCCCCTCCCCGCGCAAAACAGTCCTGCAACTACACGTACACCCACTGTAAAGTGACCCACTGAGTGGCATCAAGTGTCGCCATTCGTGGTGAAGCACATGAAAGGGCCCCATCACAAAAGCCAGTCAAGAATGGGCAAGACGTGAAAATGATAACATTTAATGTGACTTTAACAGAAACCAAATATAAATGAAAAACCTGTCAGTCTGTCAGACACCCTTGTGCATACACTTTGTGATCACAAAACCTTAGCCTTTCCCATCCTATCGCTTCTACCCCTTTGGTTGCTCATGTCCATGGCTAGACTGCTTGGATGCTTTCGGCCTACGCCCTCTGGGTTTTGGAGCCCACGAGAGCCCCATCACAGACTGCTCCACCTGCACCTGTGCAGGGGCTGACTCAGCCACCTGGAGAGGAGGCAGCATTGTGGGAACTGGTTGAGAGGGGGGCAACGGGTGAGACGTGGGAGCGCTTTGAGTGGCGTCCCCACTTCCATGTCCCCTTTTGCCATCATCCCACTCCTGGACCAGGCCCACATCACTCCTACCACCCTGCTGGAGAACAGTTTGGAGGAAATATGTGATGCCTTGGAAACCCAGTTGTAAAGTTTCTGTCAGCTTGTTTAAGGCGGCAGAATGTTGTTCACCCTGAGTCTGAACGGCCGTTGTCTGGGCCTGAATGGACTCATTTGTGAGCCGTGTTTGAAACTCAATGGAGGCTAGCCTCCTCTCCATCACAGACATTCCCGCACTTACCTGCGACACTAGCTCAGACATTCCCGCACTTACCTGCGACACTGTCTCAGACATTTCTGCAGGTACGAGCGAAACTATCTCAGACAGTTGCTCACTTCCCTGCAACACTATCTCAGAGATTCCCTCCTGTACCTGTGCCACCATTCAACTAATGCAGGAGTTGGAGTCCTCCATCCTCTGGGCTATTGTGGAGAGTGAGCGTGGCACCTGTTCCAGTACCTCGCGAATGTGCTGCTGTCCCTCGATCATTCTTCTTTTAAAGGATGGCCCCCAGGTTCAGCATCTGTGTCCTGAGCAGAGCCTGGAGAGGAGTGCGCCCACCGACGCGGACTCTCCACAGCTGCCCCTGCTACCAGTGTCTGCTTGTGCTCACTTGTGTGTGGTGACTCACCAGGTGCCAACCCAACTAACTGACTACTAGGACCCACCGAGGTGTGAGTATCTGCGCTGGTGGATGGCTCGCTCAGATGTGACGGTGCGCCCTCAGGGGCTGGCAGGTCCTCTGAGGAATCGCCCTCTGCCATCACTGCGGTCACTGAAGGGCCTGTAAGAGAATAGAAGGCAATATTAAGCATCATCACAGATGTGTCATGTTGCGATGAGCATACTGAGGTGTTCAACATGCCAAGCATTATTAACATCAATTCATGTTGTGTGCGATGAATGTTAAAGTTGTGTCACCAGACATTTGTGGGGTGTCAGTCTCGGCATTCCCAGACGGACAGGCACTCGAGGGTGCGGCTGATCTCCAGGGCATCCTCCTCCATGTCTGTAAGGATCACTATTTGTAGTGGCCCCCCCTCCAGTCCTCGCCCTCTCGCATGCATTTTGCACTCCCTTCTCCTGGAAGGGGAGAAAGTACAGACATGTGAGTGAGTGATGGTGAAGTGGTCAGCCGATGAATGCATTGTTTTGGGTGAGGCTGACCGTGAAAGAGGTGCATCGGAGGGTGAGTATGAGACAGAGACATCACATTGGATCTGGATTGGGGTGAGTGATAGTGGTGGGGTCACAAATGGGGAGGTGAGGAAGTGCTCAGGAAGTGAAGGTAAGTTGAGGATGAGCCTTAAGTGGGTGTGAGGAGTGATGTGTTGGAGTAGTGTTGGCAGTGCAGAATGAGTTTGGGGGTAATGTGCACCAAGGAATGCAGGAGAATCAGTCAGTGTACTCACTTTTGCTGACCTAGTTAGGTCATTGAAACACTTTCTGCACTGGACCCAGGTATGGGATGTGTTGCTGCTGCTGGTGACCTCCTCTGCCACCTCGAGCCAGGCCTTCTTGGTGGCAGAAGCAGGGCACTTCCTCCTGTCTGCCGGGTAAAATAGTTCCCTTGCCCTCCTCACCCCGGCCAGTAGCAGCTGAAGTGAGGCATCACTGAATCTTGAAGCCAGCCTTGCCCCTGTGCTGCTCCATTGGGTCTCTTTGCTCTTTGCTCTAGCAAAATACATTGGAGCAATGGCCCTTTAAATCCAGACGCTCCAGCTTACAGCCTGTCATGCGGGTGCGCAGTCCGCCCAGTGCGCAGCTATCGGACGGCAAACCTGGAAACAAGATTAACGGCCACGAATTAAGTCGCAATTGGATGGGGGACAGTAAGTTTTTATTAGTCGGGTTTGCCGCACGCCCATCGACTCCCCCCCCCCCCCCACTCCGCTGCCATCCCACCGCCCTTTTAAAATCGAGCTCTATGTGTCTACTGTTCTATTGGGGAAAATATTCTAAGCTGCAGTCTTCCTTCAGGCTTGCTAATTTTGTACTGGTGTCCTCTAATGTTTTTATTTGTGTTTTAGTTCTTATGCACTTGATGACTTTTCTGGAAACCTCTCCAATCTCGAATGTGCGAATAATGCATGTTATCAAGCGTCTCTCCCCATTCCATAAAACTGTTGCAATGAATACCTCATTCATGTCTGTAACAGGTAATCCTAACGCACAGATCATACTCGCAAAGGAAGCCTCAGTGGAAGTGTAATCGTTTTGTTGTTTGATTTGTCCATTGTCGCTCAGTATTGGATCAGCAGCAAGTTCTGTGCAAGACTAAAACATTGCACACCTCCAACTATTTAAACAAGAAAGTTTTGTCAATAAAACACAGTTGATCTTGATGCTGTCCTCACCTGGTGTGTGTATACACACGCTGACTGGATAGCGATGATAAATGGTTGATTTTTTTTATTCATTCATGGGATGTGGGCGTCGCTGGCAAGGCCAGCATTTATAGCCCATCCCTAATTGTCTTTGAGAAGATGGTGATGAACCGCCTTCTTGAACCGCTGCAGTCCGTGTGGTGAAGGTTCTCCCACTGTGCTGTTAGGAAGGGAGCTCCAGGATTTTGACCCAGCGACGATGAAGGAACAGTGATATATTTCCAAGTCGGGATGGTGTGTGACTTGGAGGGGAACGTGCAGGTGGTGTTGTTCCCATGTGCCTGCTGCCCTTGTCCTTCTAGGTGGTAGAGGTCATGGGTTTGGGAGGTGCTTTCGAAGAAGCCTTGGCGAGTTGCTGCAGTGCATCCTGTGGATGGTACACACTGCAGCCACAGTGCGCCAGTGATAAAGGGAGTGAATGTTTAGGGTGGTGGATGGGGTGCCAATCAAGCGGGCTGCTTTGTCCTAAATGGTGTTGAGCTTTTTGAGTGCTGTTGGAGCTGAACTCATCCAGGCAAGTGGAGAGTATTCCATCACACTCCTGACTTGTGCCTTGTAGATGGTGGAAAGGCTTTGGGGAGTCAGGAGGTGAGTCACTCGCCAACCTGGCGTGTTGAAGACAATTGTAGGACCGCAGGCTTCTTACCCTAGTGAAGATCAGCCAACTCAACACAAAAGCGAGACCCTCCTAAAAACCTCCTCCCCGCAACTTACCTTGTTCCCTGTAACCGTTCCTTCGGTGACAACCAGCAGCCTCCATGCCAGCTGCCGTTTCCCGCCCGTTTTGGGTGAGCAGATGTGGCCCAGTAGTTAAAATCGGGCCTCTAAAACTTTAAAACATAAACTCACATCTTTATGCTGTGAAACATGTGGCAGTTTGAGACTAACCTAGGTCCTCTGCTGCCTGGCGTAACCTTAAACACAGAACTTTTCTGCTGACCATCTGCTGTCAGAAGCAGACCCACCTGGAAACTGACTGTCCACTGTCATAAAGTCAGACCAAATATATCATTCAACGTCCTTTTGAAGATATATTGGAGCAAAAGGCAGCAGAAATTATATTAAATCAACAGGTTTTCAATTACTCGGAATGTTTGTCCACTCAAATACAATCGGCACTTCCAGTAATGTACAGAGACTTCATGTAGCCTGACTTTATCCAAAGTGTCAAGTGAAACAAATTGAATAGGACGACATTGAAGATGTGAAGGAGTGCTTCTTAGGAACTATGCGTTTAAAGTTACCCCTTTGGCATCCCAGACTGTAATGTAAATTGACTGGTTATAACTGGCCATGGTTGATCTTAACCCTGTGTAACCCTGGGTTTTTAACCTCTCACATGCCATCTCTAGCAGCAAAGAATGCAAGTCAAAAATTTAAAACAGGCAAAAATATAAATTTTTGTCAGTTTAGGTTGCTCACCCCTTCCTAAACGACTGTGGGACTTTTAGGGCTGATTCTCCTGGTTTCCCTTTGCCCAGGGACGAGGCAGGAGCAGCCCTGGGAGTGCATAGTCCCAGGAGTGGTTATTTCCTGTGCTGGACCATTAATAGGGCTTAGCGGTCACTCCAGTGCAGAGCCCAGCACCGGTTAAAGGGTGTAGAGAGCCACAGTCAGACAGGTATGGCAGCCTAATGGTTATAGTACTGGACGAGGAACCCTGAGTTTGTGAGAACAAATCCCACCATGGCAAGTTGTGAAATCCAATTCAAGAAATCTGGTCATTTGAGGGCTGGCACCAGAAAACATGACCATGAAAACTGCCAGTAAAAACCCAACTGGTTCGCTCCTGCCCTCCAAGGAAGGGAACCTGCCACCTCTACCTGGCCTGGCCTACATGTGACTCCAGTCCCACACTAGGTGTCAGCTGTGGCTCGGTTGGTAGCACTCTTACCTCTGAGTCACAAGGGCACGGGTTCAAATCCTGCTCTAGAGACTTAAGCATAAAATCTAGGCTGATACTACTGAGGGAGTGCTGCACTGTCGGAGGTGCCATCTTTCCAATGTGATGTTAAGCTGAGACCCCATTTGCCCCCTAAGGTGGATGTAAAAGATCCCACAGCACTATTCAAAGCACGAGATGGGGAGTTCTCCCTGGTGTCTTGGCCAATATTAATCCCTCAACCAATATCACTAAAAAAACAGATTATGTGGTCATTATCTCATTGTTGTTTGTGGGAGCTTGCTGTGTGCAAATTGGCTGCCATGTTTCCTACATTACAACAGTGACTATACTTCATTGGCTGTAAGGTTGTGAAAGGAACTATATAAATGCAAGTCTTTTTTTTTAATGTGGCTGATTCTGGATGCTCTCAGTGCAACTGGGGATGGGCAGTAAATACGGCCTTGCCCATATCGCCCTCTTCCCAAGAACAAACAAAGAACAGTCAGAAGGCTCTAAGATCATCCTGAGGCAGGAAAAATTGGTTTCAGGTTTGTGCCGCCCTCCTCCCCGAATCCCTGCAGATATTCCCCTTTCCTTAGGGCACTCCTCCAATTGGGTGCCCAACGGAACAGTGATGAGGAATGTAGGGTTGGAAGCCAGGAACACCCATTCCCAACTTATTTGCATGGAGTCGTTTGGCCTCCACCCTCCTCCCAAGGCGGCCCAGTAAGTTCCAGTCAACGTAAAGGATATGGAGACCGGGTGAAATGGGGCTCTTCACCTGTTTTCCCTACCTCTGTACCCAAGAGAAGTTTATTCTCCAGAGGCAGTCAGGGACATCGTCCCCTTTTCCATTTGTGCTGTAAAGGTTTAGTGAGTTACATAGCGGGGGATGTTAACACCCCCACGACGGGCGGGACAGTGGCGGAGGCTAGGTTAAAATTTCAAAAATCTGAAACCCGACCCCAACCCACCACGAATGCGCCCACTTCTGGTTTAACCGAGGCGGGTTTGGGTGCGGTTGAGTAACTCGCTGTGGAGAGACAGGTCCGCCATTATAACATGTTAAAGAGTGTCCTTTCATGAGATTTTGGCAGCGATTTGAAATTAACGCCTCCTGAATGGGGACTCAGGAAACTCGGCAACAAAACGGAGGCGAGATTGAGCGGCACTTCACGGGGCTGGTTAAAGGTCAGGTGTCCCGATAGGAATAAAGGCTCAGTGCACACAGCTGCTTTCTCAGTTCCCTCTGGGAAACAGTTTGGGGAGAGTACTTGTTGTAACAGATGTATTTATACAGTTTGGAGATGTTCACACAAAGAACATCAGGATGGGTGGCGCCATGGTTGCTTTAGATTGGACTTCGGATGAGGAAGACAATCACCATCCACAGCAGCAAGGTTGTGCTGTGTTAGGAGCAGCAGGTGAACAACATGGAGGTGGACAACAGAGAGGAGGACAATAGAGAGGAGGACAACAGAGAGGAGGACAACAGAGAGGAGATCAACAGAGAGGTGGACAACAGAGAGGTGGACAGCAGAGAGGTGTTCAGCAGAGAGGTGGACAGCAGAGAGGAGATCAACAGAGAGGTGGACAATAGAATGGTGGACAACAGAGAGGTGGACAACAGAGAGGTGGACAGCAGAGAGGTGGACAGCAGAGAGGTGTTCAGCAGAGAGGTGGACAGCAGAGAGGTGGACAACGGAGAGGTGGACAACGGAGAGGTGGACAGCAGAGATGGTGCAACAGAGAGGTCTAGTTTGCAAGAGAAACTACTCACCTAACAGGGTGTACAGACAGAGGCTCAGATTCCTTGACCCTTCTGAAGAGCAGTGCTTCGGGAGGCTGAGATTGTCACATCAGGTGGTCGCAGACCTCTGCAGCCTCCTAGAAGAAGAGCTGCTCCCTGCTGGACCTGGTGGCCATGCATTACCAGTGACTGTGAAAGTCACCAATGCCCTCAATTCTTTTGCCTCTGGTTCCTTACAGGACGCTACTGGAGACATATCGAGGGTCTCGCAGTCGGCTGCACATCAATGCGTAAGGCAGGTGATGGATCGATTGTTTATCAGGGCTGGGAGGTATGTAAACTTCCTCTGTGTTGACAATAGCCAGAATGAGCGAGCACTCGGATTCATGTCTCTGGCTGGCTTCCCACGGGTACAGGATGCCATCGACTGCATACACGTGGCAATCCGAGCACCACCTGATCAACCATGAGCATTCAACAACTGCAAGGGATTTCATTCCATCAATGTTCAGCTGGTGTTCAACCACAAGAAAAGGTTCATGCAGGTCTGCGCCAGGTTCCCTGGAAGATGCCATGATGCTTTCATACTGTGTCAATCCAACATGCCCGACCTCTTCGTACCTGGAACCAGCCTTAAGGGGTGGCTGCTAGGCAACAAAGGATACCCCCTTCAAACTTGGCTGATGACACCTCTGAGGAACTCCACCAGTGAACCCCAAGAGCACCACAACAATAGCCATATGTCAACCAGATGTGTCATCGAGCAAGCCATCGGCTTGCTCAAGGTGCGCTTCAGGTACCTGGACAGGTCTGGAGGAGCCCTTCAGTACACATCAGTGAGGGTCTGTACGATGATCGTGGTGTGCAGCGTTCTCCACAACATAGCCCAGCAGTGAGGACTAGAGGTGGAGGAGGAACAAGCCGCACAGCACTCTTCATTTGATGAGGATTGCAATGGAGAGGAGGCAGATGAAAATGAAGATGGGGCTCCCAACACCAGACCAGCTGCTCACATTGCTGCTCAGGATGCCAGGGATGCCCTAATAGCTCGAAATCTCAATAGTCACTCACACTGGACCAAAGTAACTATCACATCCCTCAGCCATTCCCTCCCCCACCCCCACTGACACAAAGCAGTCCTGTAATCAACCATCCACCCATTGCAAATGCACCAGTTGGTCCCAATCAATTCATGTCTTCACACTCATCACCAAGCAACTGAAAAGGCAAATTGACACCCGCACACATGAATGGGCAGCAGGGAAAGTGGTAAAAATTAATACATTTTATGTGAGTTGATTAAATAAAAGGAAACTTAATAACATAACAGTCTCACAAACACCCATGTGCTTACCCTTGGTGAACTACAAAATTTTTCTTTCCCTTTCCCTACCACTTCTATGTGCTGCACCCCCTGTAGCTTCAGCAGAGCTAGAGGCAGGTTGCTCAGATCCCTGCTCTGACTGTTGAGATGCTCTTGGCCTACGCCCTCTGGGTTTTGGAACCCATGAGGGCCCCGCCAAAGACTGCTCCGCCTGCACCTGTGCAGGGGCAGAATCGGCCATCGGGAGAGGAGGCAGCATCGCAGTACTGGTTGGGGGGGGGTGGTGGGGGGTAACGGGTGAGACGTGGGAGCGCTTTGAAAGGTGTCCCCACTTCCATGTCCCCTTTTGTCATCATCCTTCCCCTGGGCCAGCGGCACATCACTCAAACCCCTCTGCGGGGGAGCAGCTTGGTGCAGAACAGTGATGCCAGTAAGTCCATGGCTAATGTATCTGTCATTCTGTTTAAGGTGGTAGACATGCTGGCATCCATAGTTTGCACGACTGAGGTCCTGGCCTGAATGGACTGGTTCCATTGCTGCAATTGAGGTTCCACGGAGGAGGCCACTATATCTGAGGAAGACATCCTTGCAATGGCCTGTGATATCAATTCACAAATGCATGAGCTGGACTCATCTAGCCTGTCGGATATTGTGGACAGCGTGCCTGTCAGGACTGCCAGTACCTCGCACATTTGCTGCTGACCCTGTATCATTCTCCTTTTCATTAACGGCCCCCGGGGTTCAGCGTCTCTGTCCAGCTGAACAGAGCTTGGAGAGGATTGCGCCCTCCGATGTGGACTCTCCACAGCTGCCCCTGACACCGCATGTGTCCTGTGACGGTGCACCCTCAGAAGGAATCAGCTCCTCTGAGGAATCGTCGTCCGGAAGGGCCATGAGCTGCTGTTCTTCGTGTGATGGCCCTGAAGGAGAGAAGAGACAAATATGAATTAGTAATTACAATGTAAAAATGTTGCTACTTAGCATAATTAAGATGATCATATTTCACTAGGTGCTGAAATCAAGTCAACATGACTGAGTTTTGTATGAGATGAGGGTCGGAGATATTTAATTCTGTCACCGGGCAGCGGTGAAGTCCCAGTCTCTCCATCTCCGATAGTCAGGGATGCAGATCTGCCACTGATCTCCATGGCCACTTCCTCTGCTGATGTCAGGTGCACTATCTGTGGCGGTCCACCTCTGGTCCTCTTCCTCTCCCTTGTATTTTGTGCTCGCTTTTCCTGCAAGGGAGAACAACAGACCTATGAATGTCTGTAAGGCGTGTCTTCACCCAATGGATGCAGTGCCTTCGGTAAGGGTGACTATCAGGCAAATGCATCACAGTTGCCGCTGGCACGCATTTGAGAACATGTGTTTACATTCGTGTGATCTAACTGAGGTGGCATCGCATAAGAATTGGGGTGAGTAGCTGTAGTGAATGGATAAATGGGGACGTGAGGAAGTGTACAGAAAGTGAACAATGGAAGCTCGCGAAACTTAAGTGGCTGTGAGGAGTGATGTGATGGAGTATACTTGACAAGACAGAGTGAGGGGCGAGTGCGCTACAGGATGTAGGTGAATCTGCACCTTTCCTGTACTCACCTTTCCTGACCTGGTTCGGTCATTAAACCGCTTTCTGCTCTGGATACGGGATGGGGCACTATAGTCCTGCTGCTGAACTCCTCAGCCACTTCTAACCATGCCTTCTTGGTGACAGCAGCAGGTTTCTTCTTGCCATTGCTGGAGAACAGTTCTTCCTTCCTGCACCTTACTGCACCCAGCAGTACACCAAGTGAGGCGTCATCGAAACTGGGCGCAGCCTTTGAACGTCCTGACTCCATGTCCTAACTTTTTCTTGTCTTTCCAAACGCTCCCAACTCCTTCAAATTCCATCTTAGAATCAGCCTTTTAAATAGTTGGGACATGCAGATGTGCATCACGCCCGCTGACGCACGCTGGAGACGCGAAACCCAGTAGTAAAATGATAATTAGGTATCCATGTTGAAATCGGACTTTCCCACGTGCCCAAACATCTAACGGGTATTCATGACCGTTATCGCTCCCCCTCTCTGCTCAGAACCCTGTTTGCCATTCTTATCGGACCCATAGAGTCTACAACACAGAAACAGGCCTTTTGGCCCAATTGGTCCATGTCGGCGTTTATGCTCCACATGAGCCTCCTCCATCGCTATTTCATCTCACCCTTTCAGCGTATCTTTCTATTCCTTTCTCCCTCATGTGCTTATCTAGTTTCCCCTTAAATGCATCTATGCTATTCGCCTCAATAGTTCCTTGAGGAGTTTTACACTATACTTAAGTTTTTGATTTAAACTCTGCATTCCATATGCTCTATGTAAACATTGTAAGTATATGTTCATGGGCTGGGTCTTCCCACAAACAGTGTAAGTTGAAAATTACCGCCAAAACAATCAGATCCACAGCCTGTCACCAATCAACGTTGAGCGTTACAGCCAATCAGCTCCTAACATCAGTCTAAGACAGTGGATTTATTTCCTGAAAAGCTTGAGGGGAAAGTGTACAGTTTACGAAGGAGAACTCGATTTAAATTCAGTTCACTTTCCAGAAAAATAAATATTTACACCTTTACTTACAGCCTGTTGTGGCTGTAACACGATACGTGCTCATGTTAGAGGCACATTACATTGGCAGAGGATGAGCCAGATGTTTGTGAATTGACACAAAAGTCATTTGAGATGTGTTTACTGATGAGAACTGCGGTTTTATAAAACTGCTAATTGTGTATGTGTGTGTGTATGAGAGTGTGTGTGTGTGTGTGTAGGTGGGCCTGGTTAAATCTTTCCCATCAGCAGACTATACTATCACTGTGACATTTTATTAATGCAGTGATTGATGTTGTCAGATTTTGTGCTATAGACACAGAGCTGACTGTGAATCCTGTGCATCAGGTAATCCAGGGTCCTGGTTTTCTGAGGAACCAGTCTTGGTGATGCCTATATTCCAGTCATCAGAAAAAGGTTGTTTTCTTCCAGGATACTAAAAGTCTACGTTGCACATTAGTCAGAAATCTTTCATCTTTTCTTCGTACGTGAGACTGGATTTTCAAGAGCTGTAAATAACCGGTACCTTGTGTGAAAGAAACAGGATTAGCTTGATTGCTTTAAACGGGGGAGGGAGAGGGAAGGCTTCTAGAAATTTCTCCACCAAGTCAGCAGAGCAAATCCCTCCCTGACAAACCCTGGGGATTCGGGCTGATGGTTCCTATGGAAGCTTTTGAGCTAGTGAAATGATAACGCGTGTGATGCAAAGACAGTACCTATCCAGACGCTGGATGTATTCTGTGCTGAACAATTAACAGCATGTCATACAACTTGACTACCAGACTGTGAGAGCAGGGAGCTGTGAGTCTACTTTACTCTCTTCATTCAACTGAAAGGGAGTCCTCGGGCATCCATTTTTATCTGTGTGTGTGTATACGCTTCCTGTGCCAGCTGTACATAAATCATACTTAATGTGCTCGGACATGACAAGAGTAGAGTGCAGCGAAAAGCAGCTCTTTGAACAGTTTTGGAAAGGGACGCTACAAACAGTTGCCACTCCAAGGCTCGAGAGCATAACCATGGAGAGCATTGATTCCAGAAAGCCTGCCAGAGCACCTGAAAGCAGGTTAGTGTTGGTACAACATTCTAAATCGCTCAATGATGCTATCTACATGCACCCCTCCCCCTCACCTGAGAATTCCACCTATTTTCCAAAATAATAATATCTGCATTTTATGGTGACTTATGTTGGTAGAGATTTGTGTGTATTTTCCTTGGATATAAAATGGATGCTTTCCCCTACAGAGTGCTACATTATTAGTCCATTTTACTGCTGCCCTGCTTAGACCATTTTTGTCTTGAGTCAGTATTGCCATTTTGGGAAGCACGACTGACCTATTGTTCAACTATTACAAAACCAAAAAATTTAAGCTAATATGCCTGAATTACCATAAAGAGTTCTTCGTTGAGCTGTTCCCAATCTGCACCAGGTCAACTGAGTGAGGGTGAGATGTTTCCACTGAAGTAGGCAGAAGGCTAGGAAGAGAGCCCACCCTGACCTCTGTCATGCATCTTGTGGCCGTTTCAAGAGCGAGGCAGATTAGAGGCCTGAGAACAGGACCACTGCCTGCTCTCGGGCAGCAAATGGTACAGAGTGCGGAAGAGGAAAGAATATGATATAAAACTGGGGCCCAGGAACTCTCTTAGATATGGGGGCAGTACCAGAGGACTGGAGGATTGCAAATGTTACACCCCTGTTCAAAAAAGGGTCGAGGGATAAACCCGGCAACTACAGGCCAGTCAGCCTAACGTCGGTGGTGGGAAACTTTTAGAGACAATAATCCGGGACAAAATGATTTGGCACTTGGAAAAATATGGTTTAATAAATGAAAGCCAGCACGGATTTGTTAAAGGCAAATCGTGTTTGACTAACTTGATTGAGTTCTTTGATGAAGTAACGGAGAGGGTTAATGGGGCTATTGCTGTTGATCCTGTGTATATGGACTTTCAAAAGGCATTTGATAAAGTACCACATAATACACTTGTTGACAAAATTGAAGCCCACGTGATTAAAGGGGCAGTGGCTGCGTGGATACGAAATTGGCGAAGTGACAGAAAGCAGACTGGTGGGAAATGTACACTGGTGTCCCCCAGGGGTCGGTGTTGGGACCACTACACTTTTTGATATAAATTAATGACCTGGGCTTGGGTATGCAGGGCGTAATTTCAAAGTTTGCAGATGACACGAATCTCGGAAATGTAGTAAACAGTGAGGAGGATAGTAACAGACTTCAGGAGGACATAGACAGACTGGTGAAATGGGCAGACACATGGCAGATGAAATTTAACGCAGTGAAGTGTGAAATGATTAATTTTGGTAGGAAGAATGAGGCGAGGCAATATACATTAAATAGTACAATTTTGAAGGGGGTGCAGGAACAGAAAATCCTAGGGGTTTATGTACACAAGTCTTTGAAGGCAGCAGGTAAAGTTGAGAAGGCTGTTAAAAAGGCATACGGGATTCTTGGCTTTTTAAAGAGAGGCCGTAGAGAGTGTGCAGAGGAGAATGGTACCAGGGATGAAAGACTTCAGTTACATTTACATGGAAGACCAGAAAAACTGGGGTTGTTCTCCTTAGAGCAGAGAAGGTTAAAGAGAGATTTGATAAAGGTGTTCAAAATCATGATGGGTTTTGATAGAATAAATAAAGAGAAACTGTTTCCAGTGGCAGAAGGGTCAGTAACCAGAGGACACAGATTTAAAATGGCAACAGATGGCAAAAGAACCAGAGGCGATATGAGAAAAATCATTTTTAAGCAGGGAGTTGTTATGATCTGGAATCCACTGCCTGAAAGGGTGGTGATTCAATAGTAACTTTCAAAAGGGAATTGAATAAATACTTGAAGGGGGAAAATTTGCCAGGCTATGGGGAAAGAGCAGGGGTGTGGGACTAATTGGTAGCTCTTTCAAAGAGCCGTCACAGGCATGATGGGCCGAATGGCCTCCTTCTGTGTTGTATCATTCTATGATTCTATGAGAAACCTTGAACAAACTGTGCCTCAGGACCTTTATTGTTGGAAATACAATGTGAAGAATGTACTCAGAGGTGCTTCTATATCAATGACAAGTTGATATCTGTTAGTTAAGCTGGGAAACGAAGCAGGATATTGTGGGACCAGTATTATCAGTCAGTGTGAGTTACACATTTTCACTTTCACTTTGAGCCTCTGAAAGTTACAGCTGTTTGGCTGAGATTTTTCCCTATACATTGGCCACATGTTTGAGGTATTTGGTAAGTTTATGGAATCAATACACAATAAATCACCATGTTGATAAAATTACCTTTATACCGTTCAACGGTGATTTTACGAATCATTAGTGTTTCAATCACATCTCATCAGAAAGTTGCTAATGCAACTATTAGTGTAAGTTGAAATTCTGGGTGACGTCCACTAACTGAAAATATCCCATCTCTATTCAATACAGAATCAAATGGTAATGAAACTTCCAAAGCATGTATATATCAGGGATTTATCATGCCAGTGAATCATCACATGCCTATCTTAGTCAAGGATCAAAAGAATTGCTCATATAGTAACACCACCTAAATCTCTCATTCAGTATTGCTGGTTACAGAATGGGGGTGAAGGGTTTAAAAACCCTCAATGAACTACAAGGAAAACTGTGATTCCAGGGCATCGGTCTCGGTCATATTTTTCAGCTTTCCCCATTAAGAGTGCATTTTCCCTACAACTTCAGCATCGATGTGAAGAGGTTTCAGGTTCACACCAGGCTAAACTTGGGTGGTGTAAATTAGATGTTAAGGACAAAATTAATTCCAAATGGAGTAAAGTGAGACTCCCTCTTCCAGAGACTCTCACTCCACTTCACTCCGTTGTCAGGCCAGACCCTGACTCTGGATCCGGGCCGCATTTACACGAGGGAGTTCTCCCAGTGTCCTGGCCAACATTTATACCTCAACCAAAATCAGTTTGAAGAAAAACTAACAGATTATCTGGTCATTATCTCATTGCTGTTTGTGGGACTTCGCTATGTGCGTAAATTGACTGATAAGCTTCCCTACTTTATAACTGCACTTCGAAAGTATTTCATTGGCTGTGAAGTGCTTTGGGAAGTCCTGAGGTTGTGAAAGATGCTATATAAATGCAAATTAATTCCTCTTTCCAAAACTGTAGCAAAACTGCTCCTCCTTCCAGCTCACAAGGAAACCTTTAAAATTGAACTTACCTGGGCCACTTCTGGCTCTGATCCTGCTTCGCACCAGCTTTTGCTATTAAAATAGCATCGGGATCTGAATTACATCATCGGACCCCAACATTTAAATATTTATGAGTCCCCCGCCTGCCTATGGCGGGGGGCCTCGACGGTTCCAAAAACCCAGAAGATAAAACAGGGTAGCGCCCGGCCACCATTTTACCCCCCCGCACCATTTCCGCCGGGCGTGTAGGGTTAAAATCGGGGCCCCTGCGACTTAAACGTGTCCAGTTTAATTTATGTTTGTACAGTATACTGTAGCTGTGTATTGACTTTAATGACCTTCAAGCAATGGCCTGTGCGGATTTTAATCATATCAGTGATTAGTTTAGCTTAGCAGACAGTAGAAATCAGCAACATGGCACCTCCAGTATGTGTATGACCTTGTGTTCTTTAAGACCTGCATTCTTCATCTCAGTATCGCTCCAAGTTAGTTCCCTATAGAATATTTTCAGACCTCTAGACTGTGACCAAAAGCAATCTAAAATATACTTAAGGAAAACATTATTTTGATGAGTTCTGCTCGAGTCTCGGAGCACACGATGGCAAAATGGAAAAATGTTACTGTTAAACTCTCTATCTATGTTACCATCATGCTCCTCTACATCCATTTGTGACTGCTTGCCATACTATTTTTTAATTGGAGGCATAGCCAGAACAGTGGGAAGGAAACAACTCAGCAGACACCACTGAGAGAAACATTCAGTAAGGAAAGATGAGGGAATGAATTAAGTATAGAATGCAACAGCCATAAAATCACAGGGAGCATTATAAAGGAAAGAGTAATAATTGCAAGAGGAACATAGTAACAGGTGATAAATGTTTGGAAGTATCTGTCAGGCAGGGTAATGGAGTTAAAAGCATTAGGGATCGCTATTCGAAGCAGGATGCTCTAATACTAGGATACTAAAGAGATGAGCTTCGTTGGTCCCAATGGCCTTTTCCTTGACTCCTATGTTTTAATATTTGTATTTTGCTGACACACCAAGTACATGAGCATATATTGATCAATGAGCCCATTGGTGTAATCGTACATACTAATGCTACACGCTTCCTGGTAGTATCATCGGGCTGGGTCACACCTGAAGCAACAGGTAGTGTCCTCCCATCTCTCTATCCCTCGCACCGTGGGATATGTTGCATTGTTGGTGCAGAAATCTTGTTATGTAAGACTTTGCGAAGGGGATCCAGGCTGTTTGATGCTTTTCTATACTTAGGCAGATTCCAAATCTCACTTGCCCCAACAGATTTCTGTCCCTTAAATACTCTCTCCTCACTTGCTTGGCTGGGGTGGCGGTCGTCCTTTGCTGTAACAAACACGTGCATCTATCTTGCTGCTAGCAATAGGAATTCCCCGAGACTGTGCTTCACAATGGGTGCTTGGACCCTCCAGGGGCAAGCCCAGCAAGCAGCAAGGTGGACTTGAGGAGACGATGACACCAGTCAGCAGCTTTTTGGCATCCCGGACTGGGGCCCAGAATGGTTTGCTTTGGGGGTAGGATCATTTAATCATAGAGATTTAGAGAAGGAGGCCCATCTCACCGGTGCTGACTTTTTGAAAGAGCTCCCCACTAAATCCCATATCCCTGCTTTTCCCCCACGCCCTTTTAATTTATTTTTCTTCTTGAAATATTTATCCATTTCCTTTCTGGTCAGGCATTCCATGTCCAAACAACCCTCTGCGTAAAAAAAATGAATTCTTCTAGCCCCTTCCTTCATTGTTTTGAT
Source organism: Heptranchias perlo (assembly GCF_035084215.1). Classification (NCBI taxonomy): domain Eukaryota; kingdom Metazoa; phylum Chordata; class Chondrichthyes; order Hexanchiformes; family Hexanchidae; genus Heptranchias; species Heptranchias perlo. The sequence goes on from NC_090352.1 coordinate 6,311,071, forward strand.
GGTGATCTTAAACTTGTGCTCTCTAGTTACCGACTCACTCATCAACGGTAATAATTTTTTTTACCAATTTGCCTTATGAAAACCCTGCATAACTTTGAACACCTGCAGCCGATATCTCATCTTCCCTCGTAATTAAAGCCTCTCATCACTGCTTTTATCTTAGTGAATCTCTCCTGAAGCCCACTGCATCCATGGGGTAGAGTTTCCATTTTGGGCGCAATCAGGAAATTGTGCCCAAATTGCGCTGGTTAGGTTAGGCTTCAAGTTTCCCCTAAAATTAATTTGCATAATCACAAACGTCAAATCTTCCATGAACCAGCGCAATCGGGCAGCGTAATAGAATGTAATCGTTTATTTTCCATTAAAAAGTATTCCTTGATGTATTTAAGAGTGGTAACCAGGTGCAGTTTTATTAATACAGCTTGAAATGGGTTTATCACCAAAAATAAGCATTTTTGATGTGGGTGTCCAGTTCTCCACCTGTGAGTAACCTGATTTAAAATCACTGAAAATGGCTTCAGAAAAACTATACTGAGCCATTTAATAGTTTCATTGGTGTACACCAGTCAGTTTCTTAGTAAATTAAATATTTTTTGATATGAAGAAAGTTTTAAAACGTGCCTACTAATGCCTGTACGCCTATGAAAATGAGCACAATTTGAAGAGCCTTCCCGAACCAGCGCAGTTGGTGGAATCTCACAATTTCGGCCCAGTTTTGTGGGTGGGGCCTGATTCGGGTGAATTGAATCTTGAACCATTGTAAAAGATTATGGAAAACACATGCGGAAGTAGTTTTGGGCGTATCTCATGTACGTTTTAAATTCCCCGATCTTTTGCACTGATTCGGCCGATTACGATTGCGCTGGAATCTGGGCTCAAAATTCCTGAAACTTCTCCTCCTTATTCTAGCTGCAGCCTAAACAATAATTTGTGTGAATTTAGTATTAACTCTACTTTTGTACTGAGGAGGTCACAGGTTATTTATAAAACCTAGGATTCCATTCAGCTTTACCAACTTGCCCTCTCACTCTTTAAAGATTTGCGTATTTCAATCCCTAAGTTTCTGCTGCTCTACTCCTTTTAAAGCTTTGCTATTTAGTTTATATTTCCTATCCTTATTCTTTCTTCTAAAATGTATTAGCTCACATTTCTCCACATTAAATTTACTCTTCCGTCTATCGGGGAAATTGTTCTTCACACAGGGAGCGATCAACACATGGAATGGGCTCCTGCAGAGAGTGGAGGCAAAAAGCCTGGAATTATTTAAGAATTGATTGGATGTTGCAATAGTGGGGGCGGGGGGGAACTTTAGGGAAATTCTGGATAGATTTTCAAAAATGCGTCAAATCGCCTTCCACATCTGTAAATGCCTTACGATCTGTCCAATCTAACCTGTCCATGTCCTTCTGAAGTAAGTTATAGAAACCTCTTCACAGCTAACCATACTACTTATTTTTGTGTCATCTATACATTATGACATTGTGCCCCCATATCAAGTCCACGTCATATCTCTCTCTGTCTCTCTGTTAAATATACATATATGTTATATAGATAGATAAATGTGTGTGTATATAAATAGATAAAGTCATACATATATTAATATATGTATGTGTGTACATATCCGAGATCACTGCGCTCCTCCATTTCTGGCCTCCTGCGCATCACTTTTTTTAATTGCTCCACCATTGGTGGCCCTGCCTGCAGCTGTCTAGGCCCTAAGTTTGGGAATTCCCTCCCTAAACCTCTCCACATCTCTCTCCTCTAAGATGCTCCTTAAAATCTACTTCTTTGGCCAAATTTTTGGTCACCTGTCCTAATATCCCCTTATGCGGGTAAGTGTCAGATTGTGTTTAATAACGCTCCTGTGAAGCACCTTGGGACGTTTTACTATGTTAAAGGTGCTACATAAATGCAAGTTGTTGTTGTATGTATATGTGTGTATATTTACATATATATAGAACAATGGTCCCACCATTGACTCCCTGGGGGTACCACTGTTACCGTCCAAAAAATATCCATTAACCACCACTCTCTGTTTTCTGCCCTTTAATCATCTTCCTGTCCATGCTGTCACATTCTCTTTAATATTGCCATGGTGCGCAGGATCACAACCATCTGGCCTCAGCATCACCAACCTTCATTGATTAAGTAGGGGTAGAATCTTTGACACTTGTGTGGGGTGTGGTATGATCATTGTTGAAGTTTGAGCTGCTACTGCCACATTTTAATGCATGCAAGGAAATCCCTCCAAACTTGCCTCCCCTTAAGTCCCCTAAGAGTATGCCCCAGTACATACAACACACTTTTCAAACTGTTGTGCAAATGAGGCTTCATATAGCAGTTGTAGTTGAAGTTGCTGATCAAACATGTTCCTTGCTCTATTCCTTCTCTATTATTCAAGCACTGCTGATGTGACCTGCTTAGGGTTGCCTGTAATTATGCACTTGTATATGATAAAAGGATGGAAGGAAAAATGCAAATCAAATCATTCCTGCACAATCAGTCCTCAACATGCACACAGCAATAATTTGTATTTAACATGTTAAAAAAAGCCTCAAGTGTTTCACCGAGGGGAGGTGGACACCGAGCAACAATGGAAAGGTGAGAGGAGATGACTGAAAGTGTGGTCGAATAGACAGGTTGTAGGGAAACAAAATAGAAAATGTTGGATCAAAAACAAAATGCTGCAGATGCTGGAAATCTGAAATAAAAACAGAAAATGCTGGAGAAGCTCAGCAAGTGAGGCTGCAACTGTGGAGAAAGAAACAGAGTTAACGTTTCAGGTCAAAGACTTTTCATCAGAAAGGTTTTCTGTTCAAAAATGCTGGAAATATATAGCACACCAATTAGTATCTGCAGAGAGAAAAGACAAATTAACATTTTGAGTAGAGACCTTCTTCAAAACTGAAAGGTACACAATCATTTTAGGAGAGGATGAAGGTTAACAAAAATCAACAGACACTCATAGAATCATACAGCACAGAAGGAGGCCATTTGGCCCACCGTGCCTGTGCCGGCTCTTTGAAAGAGCAATCCAGTTAGCCCCACTCCCCTGCTCTTTCCCTGCAAATTTCTCCTTTTCAAATTTATATCCAAGTCCCTTTTGAAAGTTACTATTTAATCTGTTTCCTCCACCATTTCAGGCAGTGCATTCCAGATCATAACAAGTCGCCACCTAAAAAAAATTCTCTTTATTTGCCCCCTGGAATTTTTGCTAATTATCTTAAATCTGTGTCCTCTGGTTATCGACCCTGCTGCCAGTGGAAACAGTTTTTTCCTATCATTCCAATCAGAAAAAGAAAGTTAAGAGGTTGAATGACCTTCAAGCTGCCTGAAAGGAAAGTGGGAAGTTCTAGATATTGCAAAAGTTCGCCTCGGTGAGGCAATGGAAAAATATTTTTTAAAAACCATGTCCAATCAGCTAAGATGGTGAGAGGCCCACCCAAGAAAAAGATGAGAAAATGGGGGAAAATTGGAAAGAGAGAGCCTGCAGGAGCAGGCCTAAAATGTAGTTGGTGACTTTCACTAGGGGAGCTTTGGTAGGAATGAATTAGAAAGAACTTGCATTTATATAGCGCCTTTCATGAGCTCAAGACATCCCAAAGCGCTTTACAGCCAATGAAGTACTTTTGAAGTGTAGTCACTGTTGTAGTGTGGGGAAACGTGGCAGCCAGTTTGTGCACAGCAAGCTCCCTCAAACAGCAATGTGATAATGACCAGATAATCTGTTTGTGATGTTGGTTGAGGGATAAATGTTGGCCAGGACACCAGGGAGAACTCCCCTGCTCTTCTTCAAATAGTGCCATGGGATCTCTTACTCACACCCAAGGGGGCAGACAGGACCTCAGTTTAACGTCTTATCCAAAAAATGGCACTTCTGACAGTGCAGCACTCCTTCAGTACTGCACTGAAGTGTCAGCCTAGATTATGAGCTCATGTCTTTGTAGTGAAACTTAAACCCATGGCCTTCTGACTCAGGTGAGTGTTACCAACAGAGCTACGCCTGACACTGTTACCATAAAGTAACCTGGTCTTGGTGTTCTAATGACATTATAAACTGCACAGGACAAGGTTGAGCTTTTTACAAGTATTACCTGAACTCACCAGATTAGGTTATAAGATTTAAATTATAAATTAATAATAAAACACAGAGATCCCTAATATAAAAACAGAAACTGCTGGAGAAGCTGAGCAAGTCAGGCAGAAAGTTCTGACAAAAGGTTATCGACCTGAAACGTTGGGGGGAAAATTGGATAGGGGCCGTTTTTGGATGCAGGTAGCGTGATGTGCTATTACCCCGCGCCCACTGGCCCCTGCTCAGGCAAGACGTGAGTTTCGGCCCATCCGAGGACTTACCTGCAATCAGCTTCCATTCCAGGACTTGCAGGTGGAATCAATGCAATTCACACTTTCCACCACCAAGGGGAGCACAATCTCTTAAAGGGAGGATGTTTGTTATAAATCTCTTAAAGGTAGCTGGTACTTGTTATTTGCTGAAAATAACAGTCTACTGTCTGCATGAAGTCTGAATAGAGATCAGACATCGCACATGTAAAACACAGATGCAGGTCCCCTCCCTATGTTTACACACTGATATTAAAACATTGACACATCCTCCAATCTGCACGCCAGACCTCACCAATCTGAGTTGGTACCAGGCCTGCGAGAGTGCATGCACCAAGGTTCTCTGCTGATGCACCAGAGACCTTGGTGCAAGAGGTGGGTAGAAGGAGGGACATCCTATATCCGCTGGGGGGGGGGCAAGAGGCCCTCCAGACATATATCCAAAAGGCAGTGGGAGGCAGTGGGGGATGAAGTCAATGCCAGGCGCACAGCATCATGAACATGGATGCAGTGCAGGAAGAAGTTCAATGCTTTGACATGAGTGGTCAAGGAGAGTGAGGTCAACTGTCAAGTGGCGTCTCCTACCAACTACACCACGCACTACACCCCCATCACCCACATACCAACAAACTCTTTCCATCAGTACTCAATGCTGCCAATCAGATACTTCCTCTCACCCTCACACATTACCACTGTTTCAAGCCGCCCACCCACAACTCACAGGCCACACACACTGGCAGCTATTCAACCATGACAGGCACATCACCCAGACACATGTCCTGCTTTCTTGCAGGAGAAGGTGGTGCATATCAAGAGGCAGCAAGTGGCAGTGGCATTGAGCCCCTCGAGCCTGTTCCACCATTCAATGAGATCATGGTGGACCTGTGACCTAACTCCATATACCCGCCTTAGCCCCATATCCCTTAATACGCTTGGTTCACAGAAATCTATCAATCTCAGATTTAACATTCACAATTGAGCTAGCATCAACTGCTGTCTGAAGAAGAGCATTCCAAACATCTCCCACCCTTTGCATGTAGAAACATTTCCTAACTTCACTTCTGTACGTTCTGGCTCTAAATGTTAGGCTATGTCCCCGTGTCTTAGTATTCAAGTGTAGGAAACCTCCAAAAATAGTTACAAATGTCTCAGCAGCCAGAAGCAATAATCCAGCAACTAACCTGTAAATCCTGCATGGTCCCTTTAAATAGCACTGGTGGAGGGTCCTCCAGGCACTTTAAGACACGTTCAGATCATCAGGGTTATGACTTTGTGATGAGTTGAGCGTTAAGACACCATTTTGGGACTTATCACTTTAAATCAGCGTTGCATACTGATTGAAGCCATTTTCTCCCTACTTTACACGATTCCAGTGTTCGTTATCTGCGCCTGCAAAACAACGGGTGCTACATGTTCCAATTTAGCACCTGTTAACTCTGTTTCTTTCTCCACAGATGCTGCCTGACTTGATGATTTTCTCCAGCATTTTCTGTTTTTATTTCAGATTTCCAGCATCCACAGCATTTTGCTTTTGATGTACAGGTCCCTAGTATTAAATCACTGTGTTTTGGCAGAGGGAGATATGCTTTGTGGTGCTGAGGGAAATGCATAATTTAAAGCAGGTTTCAGTTTTCCTGCTCCTCTCGATCATTTTTCCCCACCACATTCATTAAACAGCAAAATATATTTTGAATTTTTGCTGTCCACATTTAGTTCTTATAAGTAAGTTTCATTGGATTTCCTTTTTCTGTCGGACACACCGTGAAAGTGTTTTTCTCTTATAGATTAATTGCCCCACCTACTCCTGGAGTGAGCTGATACCAGGACATTCTACCTGGGGAAAAAAATCACATAAGGGCAACCTCCCTTTAAGATGTTCTGTGATGTGACCCTTTGCACTATATAAAAGGCATGCTCAGCCCTGAGGCTTAAGTTTGTTTTTTTCCAGCCTTACATTTAAAATATTCTCTCCCTCTTATTTGCTCTGTGTTTCTTGTCAGCTGTTCAGAGTTTTCCCTTGCATTGATTGATGACTTAATTACCAAAAAACTCTTGAATATTTTCATATTAGTATTGCTACGGCATCCTTGGGTTGCAAACACTATACCCAGGTCTCTAAGCCCTTATCCTCGCAGATAGGCATGATCACTGCCTCCAATGCCTACTTGAAGTCACAAGTCAAGTGACAGCTTTCACCCTCTGCGCGCACAAGTAACGATTACTTAATATATTTCCAGGGTGCACACCAGTAAAGGACGGGTTTCAGGCACATTCGGCTTCCATGAGCTCCGCAGATGTTACAGTTTGATCTGATGTTGCTAAAGAGTGCCTGCAGCGATAAACGTCCCTAACCCTCAGCAACACTGGGTGCCAGTTCTTCTTCAGCCATTTCACCTGGGTGGCAGGATGTGCTTCATCTGAAATTTGATGTGTGCTCAGCCCCTTTTGAGAAACTCCCTGCCAAGCTGTTAACCTCTAGTATTGCTGTCCAAACTCCTCAATTAGTTCCATCCTCTTAACATCCAACAGTCCAATCTACCCCAGTGTTACGCCTCACAGGTGGAGCTGAACATTATGGAAGAGGAGGAGCAGATTAGCCCAATTACCAGCCTTTTCTGACCAAATGCAACATAATTAATCTCTCAGGATATTCAAAGTTTTCAACACTAACGTAGCCGAGACCTAAATGGAACTGCTCCAGAGGCTCGTGTGTTGGAAATTGAGCCTTTGCTTTGAGTCTCCCAAAAGTTCAAAGTTCAGCCTTTTGAAGGGGGTTTGCCCTCCTTCCCTCATTCCCTCATTTCCAGTATATTTTGTTATGGTCACCTTGTGTGGCTGTGTATTTTTGGGCACCTGCCTGAATTGCTGCTACAATTTGCCCTTTGATGGAAAGAGTTATTTGGCAAACAGGTAGAGGAGCCATTTGAAGGCAATAAAATGGCAACAGCAGTCTGTCCATCCATTGTGTTCTGTCCTAGGGCAGGTCCTAACTCAAGTCTCACAAATGAGATTCTTGAGCCACTTACTAGGGAAGAGTAGCCGAGATTTCCGTTGCCTTCCTCATGGTTTTTACCTTCGGAGTACCTTCTTCTAGGTGGGCTGCAACCAAGGCTAAAGAGCCCCACTTACTCTTTACCTCCACTAGACGTCAACCTGGTATTCAGAGCTATGCTCTGGTCTCCGCTCACTGGGACTGTCTGGAGTGAGGCTGAACCCAACCCTTCTGACTCTGAGGCAGTGATCACTCCATCCTGACATGAGTACCCCACTGGTTGTCAACCCCATATTTAGAAACCATATTCTAGTCTCCACTCGCCGGGGCTGTCTAGAGTAGGGCTCGAACTTTTTAACCTTCTGACTCAGGCAAGAATGCCACCACTAAGCAAAAGGCTCACCCCATCAACAGCAGTGGTCGAGGGCTATCTTGGGTCTGACGTATAGGAGTAAACCTTCTTTCGTGGAGGAATTCTGCCCATCTCTTGGCTGTGTGAGGGGTTATACCATCATTAATAAACCTTTCTTGCCTTTGACTGGAGTGCAAGACCAACAAGGTGCTGTCATCCCCAGACAGGGTCTGGAATAAGAGGCTCTCAGTTGGATCTGGGGATGGATAATCACAGTTCATGTTCTCACAAGTGTGTTAATAACAACAAGAAGTTATCCTACATTTTATACGTTTGTAAAGAGCAATTTCAACCCCTGATCTGGTGGGGGGGAAGGCACAGTAAAATGGACTTTGTCTCCAATATTCAAATATTGGTCCCAGAAAACCTTCAGTGCCACCTTGCAACACACACATGCCAGTCTTTTGAATGCTGTGGCTCTTAATTTTGCACCTTCAATTGTGTAGATGCCTAAAAAAATGTTTCATTGTTCCCGGCAGCATAATACACTAGTTCCACAGCTGGATGGAAAGTAGCCCATTCTGCATTCAATCCTTCACCCTAATCAGTATCATCAAAAAGACCGGAAGGAAAATAACCTTTAGTGCTGAAATGCTAGGAGCCTCTAGTTGGCACTTTGAAGCAGGAAATTTACATATTTTATAATTCTGCCGGGAGATCTTAAATGTTATGAATCATTGAATGTCAGCACAGGTGTTAGGTGGAATCATTCCTTTAATGCCCACAGCCTAACAGTGATCCATCCCACAGGGCTGGCAGTTAAATTCAGCTGCCTTTACCGGTCTTATTGCTTACTTCAGGTTATCAAAAGAAACAATACTGACTGGGTTCTTGAGATATTTCAACACGGGATGCCAACACTTTTTGTCTCCTTTAGTAGATCAGCTGAGTTCGCATGAATTTGACAATCTTGGGGAGGTTGGAGGTAATTTTTTAACCTTGCAATCTCCGTCCCAGCACACACCCCCACCCCACCAACAAACTGGAAGCATGATGATTCATGATCAGGTAGAGATCTACATGAGGTGATGATTCACAGCAAGGTAGCAATCCAGACGATGTGATGACTCAGTCAGGTAACGATCAATATGAGCTGATGACTCAGATAGCGATACACATGATGTGATGACTCATGGTCAGGTAGAGCCCTGCAGGAGGTGCTGGCCACTACCCGATTACTTAACCAACTCACCACTCAGTGTCTGAGCTTGTACAGTGAGTTTTATACATTTTTACCAGGCTATTTGACTATGGCTAGTATCAGGGCAGAGCCTGATTTTTTTTTACACCCGACATCCATACATGCGCACGTTCCAAAGCGGTCACTGGAATAGGAACTTGGGCTGATTTTCGTGGTGCTGTGGGAACTGGCCATCCATTGCTGCCCATCATAATGGCTGCCACCAAAACATAGTAACAGGCAGAAGACCTTCGTGTCAACCTAGAATCATAGAAAGGTTATAGCACTGAAGGAGGCCATTTGGTCCATCGAGTCCATGCCAGGTCTATGGAAGAGCAATCCAGCTAGTCCCACTCTCCCGCCCTATCCCCGTAGTTCTGCACATTTTTCCTTTCAAGTACTTATCCAGTTCCCTTTTGAAAGCCACAATTGAATCTGCCTCCACCACCGCCGCTCTCCGGTAGTGCATTCCAGATCCTAACCGCTCGCTGCGTAAAAAATTTTTTCCTCATGTCAGCTTTAGTTCCTTTGCCAATCACCTTAAATCTATGTCCTCTGGTTCTTGACCCTTCCGCCAATGGGAACAGTTTATCTTTATCTATTCTGTCTAGACCGTTCATGATTTTAAATACCTCTATCAAATCTCCTCTCAACCTGCTCTATTCCAAGGACAACAATCGCAGCTGCTCCGGTCTAGCCACGTCTCCCTCATCCATGGAACCATTCTAGTAAATCTTTTTTGAACCCTCTCTAAGGCCTTCACATCTTTCCTAAAGTGCGGTGCCCAGAACTGGACACAATACTCCAGTTGTGGTCGAACCAGTGTTTTGTAAAGGTTCATCATGACTTCCTTGCTTTTGTACTCTATGCCTCTATTTATAAAGCCCAGGATTCCCAGAAACCACTTTCTCAACCTGCTCTGCCACTTTCAACGATTTCTGCACATATAACCCCCGATCTCTCTGTTCCTGTACCCCTTTTAGAATTGTGCCCTCTAGTTTATATCGCCTTTCCTCGTTCTTCCTACCGAAATGTATCATTTTGCATTTTTCTGCGTTAAATTTCATCAGCCACGTTTCCGCCCATTCCACCAGCCTGTCTATATCCTCTTGAAGTCTATCACTATCCTCCTCACTGTTCGCTACACTTCCAAGTTTTGTGTCATCTGGAAATTTGGAAATTGTGCCCTGTATACCCAAGTCATTAATATATATCAAGAAAAGCAGTGGTCCTAGTACTGACCCCTGGGGAACACCACTGTACACCTCCCTCCAGTCTGAAAAATAACTGTTCACCACTACACTCTGCTTCCTGTTACTTAGCCAATTTTGTATCTATGCTGCTACTGCCCCTTTTATTCCATGGGCTTCAATCTTGATGACAAACCTATTATGCAGAACTTTATCAAACGCCTTCTGAAAGTCCATATAAACCACCCCCCCTCCCCCTTCTCTGTACTCCCTCCGATAACTGAATATTGTTTTTGAAATAGGGACACCAAATCTGCATGCAATACTCCAGATGTGGTCTCACCGGGGCCAAATACAGTTTTTGAATGACCCCTCTGGATTTATATGTTACACCCCTTGCTATGCATCCCAACATTCTGTTTGCTTTTAATAACAGCCTGGGAACACTGTGCTGATGGCTTTAGTGACCTGTCCCCTAAAACCCCAAGATCACTCTCCTACCCCAATGCTTCAATTACATTCCCATTCAGCACATAATCCACATCAACCTTCCCTCTGCCAAATCTCAATCTTACATTCCTGTCTGAAAATTAAACACATGTACCCTTCACAAACTCCACTTCATTATGTATTAAATAATATGACATATTAGAGAACATTTAAGGCAGCGACATATCTCGAGACTTGTATTGATAAATTCCTCAAGCTTCACCCTTGCTATTTATGATGACATCTGAGGCCCTACAGAGCATTACTGCCTTGGAGCATATACTGACCTATAAAATCTACATTTATAGATTACTGCATTAAAATACTACTTCAGCACTTGCAGGTGTATAAAATTATGAGGAGCCTAGATAGAGTGGCTAGGAAGGACCTATTTCCCTTAGCAGAGGGGTAAATAACCAGGGGGTATAGATTTAAAGTGATTAGTAGAAGGATTAGAGGGGCTGGTTAGCTCTTTTGCGGCCGGCACTGATATGATGGGCCGAACGGCAGCCTCCCGTGCCGTAAGTGTCTATGATTCTGTGAGGAGTCACTTTGTTATGGATGTGAAGCAGTCTTAAGGTGCTGGGTACTTCTGATCTGTAGGCCAAAATTGACAAGCATATTATAATCACTAAAGTTCCCTAACCAGAATTAAAATGAACCTCTGTGTATTTAACAATGAGACCTTATAGGCTTAAAAAGGCATAGCTCTGCCATAACAGAATAACACGTTGCGCATTACACAATGTAACACTCCTGTCCTTATAAAACAGCACATCATCTGATTCACAGTGAGCAGCTCCATGGGAGATCTCTTAATATAGTAAAAGTCTTGAACATTGTGTGCACTTCCTCCACACATTAGCCTTATTTCCTGTGAGTTATGCTTTTTATGCCAATGTTTATAGTGGAAAAACCCAATGTCAATATTTGACTGTCCCAATGTAGTTGTAGGCTTCTCAAAACTAGCTGGGACTGTTCCACTTTTGCCTGAGGCTGCACCATGGTATCTATTTTTAAATATATTTCTTTGGCCATATCAGCAACTTCAAGTTTTGTTCCCGAGGCATGCTCCTGTCCACTCATCAACCCAAGGACTATTCCTTTCTGCTCCCAGACACGGTCCCTGCCCCCCAAGACCTCCAGTTCTCCCTGGTGCTACTTGCCTCCTTCCACAGCTGCTTCTGGACTTCATTCTGCTTTTTCTTTAGCTGTACTAGTTATTTAACATAATTTTTCATTACATTAGCCATCATGGTATGCCCCATCACAGCATCCAGGCAGTCATTTTTTTTTAGTCTGCCCATCCCAAGGAATTTGATGGGAGATAGATTGGGGTAGAGAGATGCAGAAAAGAGGTTGAGGCAAGAGAGAGGAGGAAAGATGGAGGTAAAACATCAGGGGAGTGAACAATGGGTGGAAGAGATCAGGAAGAAATGGGGAGACTAAGGCAAAGCAAGAGGGAGATTGGAAGGAAGCAAGAGAGAGAGAGTGGGGCTAGAGAAAAAGACCTAGAGATGGCAGGTATTCTTTTATCTCAACCCACAGGTGAATCACCCTGCTGCTTGCCAGGATCATACTCAGTGGGGGGGGAGCAGCAACAATGCAGGTTGCAGTGTTACAAACTGGATAGCCAGGTGGTGAAAGATAGACTACTACAACCTGGTCTTCAGTTGCTTCAGGCCTGTATTCACAGAGATCCACATTACCACCCCCACATCCTAGATCAGCTCTCTTATAAATGGATAAAGGAGAGTTCCCAATTGATACACACCACCTGAATACAATTAACACTAATTGATATCAATCACATGGATACAATTAACATGCAGGACCTGGTTTCGTTTTATTTGTTTTTTAGTATTTAAGCACACCCTATACCCCCCCTTCTTATAAAGGGGGGGCCTAAAAACACACAAAATAAATAAATAAATAAATAAATAAACCAACCCAAAATAAGAGTCAAAAAATAATAGAAACTTAACATGCAGGAGGGTGAAGCAAAGTGTTAATACAAGGAGCTCAGACACAAAGGAATCTATAGGTGAATCAGACAGACAGACAGGGAACAGGGATAACACAGCAGGCTACAGGCCAGAGCATGACATAGTGTGGTGGCCTAATTTCACATGGTGTCAGCTGTGGCTCAGTGGTAGCTCTCTTGCCTCTTGTCAGAAGATTGTGGGTTCAAGCCCCACTCCAGAGACTTGAACACATACCCTAGGATGACACTATAGTGCAGTACTGAGGGAGTGCACTATTTGACAAAGAGCAGTGGAGTTCTCCTCGGTGTTCTGGCTAATATTTATCCCTCAACCAACATCACTAAAACAGATTATCTGGTCATTATCTCATTGCTGTATGTGGGACCTTGCTGTGCACAAATTGGCTGCCGTGTTTCCTACATTACAACAGTGACTACACTTCAAAGCTACTTAATTGGCTGTGAAACGCTTTGGGACATCCTGAGGTCATGAAAGGCGCTATAGAAATGCAAGTCTTTATACGTGGTGAAGAACAAAGAGTGAACAGGCATTTGGGCTGTGTAAATGGGTATTGTGTCAAGCAGGTATTGCTGCCAAGCCCGATGCTAATACCAGTACTCTTAACATAACTGTGAGAAGCTCTGCACCCAGAGCATGAGTCTGTGGAGTAGCCCAGTGCCACTGAGAAGACCTGAATGCAGTGGGCTTCCAGCAAGTTGGTCCTGTCTCTGCATTTTTCAACTTTGCATAGGTAGGAAAAAGTAATTTTAACTTTGGAGTGAATATTGACACCACTGTGTCAGGCAATAAGTTGGAGGTGGGGCGGGTCTTGGGGTTTTCATTTAATCATAAACTCCAGCAAACAGAGTCTGTTCCTACAGAAAACAGACGGCACTAAATTGGGCCGTGTAGCGCCCGTTATTTCGGCGCTACACGGCCTCTCCGACATCCAAGATGGCGTCTTGGATGCGCACGCATGTTTCCAGCGTGACATGCGCCAGACGTCATCTTGGTATAGAAGTTAGCGCAGGTGCAGATAATGAACGCTGGAATCATGTAAAGTAGGGAGAAAATGGCTTCGATCAGTGTGCAACACTGATTTAAAGTGATAGACAACATTTTGGGACTTAACGCTCAACTGAACGCACAGTCTTAACCCCGACCATCTGAACATGTCTTAGAGTGCCTGGAGGACCCCCCACCAGCGCTATTTAAAGGGACCATGCGGGATTTGCAGATTAGTGGCTGGATTATTGCTTCTGGCTGCCGAGACATTTGTAACTGTTTTTGGAGGTCTCCTAGACTTCAATACTAGGACATGGGGACATAGCCTAACATTTAGAGCTAGGACATGCAGGAGTGAAGTTAGGAAATGCTTCTACATGCAAAGGGTAGGAGACATTTGGAATGCTCTTCTGCAGTCAGCAGTTGATGCTAGCTCAATTGTGAATGTTAAATCTGAGATTGATAGATTTCTGTGAACCGAGAGTATTAAAGGATATGGGGCTAAGGCGGGTATATGGAGTTAGGTCAAAGGTCCACTATGATCTCATTGAATGGTGGAACAGGCTCGAGGGGCTAAATGCCACTGCCACTTGCTGCCTCCTGATATGCGCCACCTTCTCCTGCAAGAAAGCGGGACGTGTGTCTGGGTGATGTGCCTGTCATGGTTGAATAGCTGCCAGTGTGTGTGGCCTGTGAGTTGTGGGTGAGCGGTTTGCAATAGTGGTAATGTGTAAGGGTGAGAGGAAGCATCTGGTTGGAAGAGTTGAGTACTGATGGAAAGAGTTTATTGGTATGTGGGTGATGGGGGTGTAGTACGTGGTGCAGTTGGTAGGAGACGCCACTTGACAGTTGACCTCACTCTCCTTGACCGCTCATGTCAAAGCATTGAACTTCTTCCTGCACTGCATCCATGTTCATGATGCTGTGTGCCTGGCATTGACTTCATCCACCACTGCCCCCCACTTCCTTTTGGATATATGTCTGTAGGGCCTCTTGCAGCCCCCCCCCCCCCCCCCCCCCCGCGCAGTGGATATAGGATGTCCCTCCTTCTGTCCACCTCTTGCACCAAGGCCTCTAGTGCACCAGCAGGGAACCGTGATGCATTCACTCCCGCAGGCCAGGTATCAACTCAGATCAGCTGATTGGTGAGGTCTGGCATGCAGATTGAAGGATGTAGGATTTAGTAGTGTGCAACCTTTATTCAACGTTTTACATAACTCATCAGTGTGTAAACATTGGGATGGAACCTGCATCTGTGTTTTACGTGTGCGATGTCTGATCTCCGTTCAGGCTCCGTGCAGACAGTAGACTGTTATTTTTAGCAAATAACAAGTACCAGCTACCTTTAAGAGATTTCTAAGAAACATCCTCCCTTTAAGAGATTGAGCTCCCCCTGGTGGTGGAAAGTGCATTGATTCCACGTGCAAGGCCTGGAATGGAAGCTGATTGCAGGTGGGTCTTCGGGTGGGCCGAAACATGCGCCCTGCCTGCGCTGGGGTCATTGGGTCGGGGTAATAGCACATCACGCTACCCGCGCCCAAAAATAGACCCTATCCAATTTTTTTTTTCTCCCCAGTTTCTATTCCTACAGCAAACAGAGTCTATTGCTACATCAAAAGAGTCCATTCCTACAGAAAACAGAGTCTCGAAAGCAGACAGTCTATTGCTGCAGCAAACAGAGTCTATTACTACAGCAAACTGAATCTGTGCAGTAAACTGATGAACTACAGCAGAGTGTCCAAACTCATGACCGAAACTACAGCAAACAGAGTCTTCGAATACAGCAAGATTATTTCTCCTGCATGATACAAATTATGTGCGTAAAATCAATCCCAGTCACTTACAGCAGTGCGGGCTCCAGGCATGATTGACGGAGGAATTACCCAATCATCTCCATTCTGGTCGCGACTTGTGTTACTATATACAGCTATTTAACTTTCATGGTGAAAGGGTATTTTTCATTCCCTTTCACATACTGTTTTCTAGTAGCTATTGAATGAGTTTTGGTGAAATAGTTTGAAATTTCAGCTAATAATACACACCACTGCTAAATAATCCTGAGTTTTTCTGCAACATATCATGGCAGATGCACTAGTAAGGCGTAATCTTACTTTGGTTAATGCAAGTCACAGGTAGACCAGCAGTGTGATGTGATAAATATCTCTACAAATAAGATTGACTGAATGATACACAAGTGAAATGTTTTGTGCCACGAGTTTATGTATCATATTAGACTGCTGGCCAGGTCACGTGCTATTGCAATGTCTAAGTTTTGAGTAATATGCATCTTTGTGGTTCTTATAGCCCTAGAAAATCAGTTGAAACTATTTAGTGCTTCACTTTGTCATTGTTTTTTCAAACCCCTAGAAATACAATTTATCAACAAATGTTAGCATGTGACATGAAATAATTTATTATTTTATTTTCAAAGGCTTCCTGAGAAACATTTGTATTTATCCTGTTTTTAGCTGGTGGAAAAACTAAAGCACATTCAATTGTGACTTTAACTTTTTGTCCATGGACTTTCCCCAGTATCAGGAAAATCTACGCAGGTCAGGAATGTGAAGTCTGTGGCCTAAGAGCTGAGCCTGCCCGTGACACAGTCACTTACAGTGCTGGTTGGCTGGTTCCTGCCCACTGCACTTTGCCCCCGCCTGTTTGGGCAACAACCATGTCAAGGTACTACTGCAAACCGCTGGAAGTCCTGATGCCGCTGCATTTATACTACAGTGCTGCTGCTGACTTGCGAGCTACTATCTGCAGCAGACCTGTAATGTAAATGCACCTATCTGTTAATGAAGTCTATTGTCAAAGAATAGTGCAGAGTTTCCATTAACATAGGAGGTGGAATGATTATGAATGGAAGGGAACAAATCATAATCTGTGTTGATTGGAGTTAATCTTTCCTCCACAATTGATTTGTACTCAGAAACTGTAAGCTTGCCAAAGGCACTGTTATTTATAACTCATCAGTGAGCATTAATCGTTGGGGAATTAGGAGTTAACTGTATTTTTCGGCACTGATAGTTTAGAATTGTTTATAATAAATGAGGAAGCTAGAGTTAATGAGCATGGATTTAGACCAGATATAAGCAGGCCATTATCCTGAGAAGGTGCTTGCTGGGCCACTTGAGAGTCAACCATGTTGGTGTGGGACACATAGGCCAGCCCGGGTAATGATGTCAGGTTCCCTTCCCTAAAGGACGTTAGAGAATCAATTGGGCTTTTTATGACAGTCCGGCAGCTTCATTTTTACTGATTCCAGCTTATTTTATTTCTAGATTTTTTAAAACTGTATTCAGATTCTCAAACTGCCATAGTGTGATTTAAACTCATATTCTCTAAATTGTTAGTTCAGGTCTCTGGATACTAGTCCAGTAACATAACCACTACACTACTGTACCCAACACTTCTGATCATTGGATGGAGATCTGTTAAGCCACATGTCTGACCATATTGCCTCCATTCTGATTCTCCAATTAGGATTTAACTTGGTGCAGGAAGGGTTGACCATGGTGTAGGAGGATAGGTATAAATTAGTGCAGAATTATGTGCTGACATAATTTCTGCAATTTTCCATTATTTATGCCCATTTAATGCTGCTTCCTTTACCCACACATATAAACTAGATGTTCACAGTTAACAGACACTGAGCTACATCAGTTTATAGAGACTAGTAGTGCAATTGCCACATTGTGAAGCTGAAGCTTTTATTTTTTTTGTCCTTTTTTCCCAGTTAGCACCAAGGTCTTTGTAGAGCCTTTATAACTATTGCTGTGGTGCTTTCTTTATCTACTTTGACTGCTCTATTGCCACGATGGGCTTTCCACTGCAAACAACGCTATATCTCTGCCTTTTGAGACACTCATGTTGTGTGTCTCACCCATTGTATTCCAAGTTATCATAGTACACTGCATTAATGGAATGTGCCAGTGGGGGTTCATGCCTTGGCTGACCTGGTATGGTTATTGAACTTTTTCCAGCAATACTTCCATTTGGCTAGTGTTGCAGAAGTGGCATTAAAAATGGAGAAAACCCCCTCCCATTGCCCTGCTTTTCCTAAGGGCCTACTGCCAAATAGGGCCTCTCGCCCTCTGCTTCACATCTTCCAAAAGAATCTGTCCAGCTCTACCAGAGAAGCGGACTGCTCTGTGGCCTACTTTACTCATTCCAGTCCTTCTTAAAGAAAGAACTTTCATTTAAATAGCGCTGTTCATGACCTCAGGACGTCCCAAAGCACTTCACAGTCAATGAAGCTTGCCTATTTCACCGGTTGGAAATTTCTCGATGGCTGCTCCTTTCACACGCTTTCATTTCTTCCCCCCTTTTCCCCTAAACAAGTGAGTTCCCAATCAGAGGTGTTTCCAATACCTTATTGGCTTATTAGGCCAAGCCCAGAAATTCAGCCGGGATCAGTGCATCACACGTTGGGCAAGCGGGAGTCACACACCCACCCAACTGACAGTTACGCCCAGTTGTTAGCTATAAAATATACCTTCAAACAATGGAGTGTCAACAATATAAAAATTTAACAGGGAGTAAGTTCAGGGTTGTATTGCCAAATTGTGGTTCGGATAGCTGTTCTAATACTGCAGACAGTTTGGCTTACATTGCCCACCACAAACTCCAATTCTCCTACCCAGGAGAAAGCTCTACAAATACGTTGTTACAGCAAATGCATTAACTAAACATTTAAACTAACTCCAATTATACTTATAAAGAGTGCAGTAGGTTTAAGGGACCCCTGAGCACTTTTTAAAAATATAAAATATATATATATGTATGCTTTTAATCGTAGTCAGTGAACATGAATAAATTTAGCAAGTGTTGTTGAAAAAACACTTAAACTTGGGGTCGTACAGCAAGAAATAAAATATCAAATAAAGCACATGCTATACATTCAAGGATACTCTTACAAGAATCTTTAGCACATTGCACGCTTAGAACCTGCCAGTACCGCATGTTGTTGGAAATGGAGAATGCTTTGCTTCCATTGGAGTCCAGGCAGCCATTTTTGAAAAGGACAATAAAGCCAACGTAAGGTTCAGAGAGGCTGAGACTATGAAGAGCAGCAGTGGCCTGTACTCTACCAGGGAACTGAAATCTGGACAGACTCCACCCCCATATTCATCCTTATCAATGAATATCCGTCCCCTCCCCCAAAGCAGAATAAGTAAGATTTATTGAAATTATGTTTTAGAAAAAAAGCACAAAATATCCTCAAGCTATGAATAAAAACCATATTAGCACTGGGCGCTCAGACATCATTACACACACCGTACACTTTTCGAGGGTCCACTCGTTATGTGGCAATTTTCTTGCTCACTTTTCACATCTACGGACGGGATTATAAGAATTCAGTGATCCCTGAGTGCAACAAACAGGTGGTAAGTACTTACAATCTGAGAGTCCAACTTCAACTCATCTTGTGATAGACCTAGAAAATGCATTTCTTCCTCTCCCCCAGTGATGCTGTATTTTGTTTGGTTGGATAGAATGGTTTCTGATATGCTAAAGAAAGACATTTTTGATTTGCTAATACACCAAGTTGCCACTTCAATCCTGAGCACATGGGAGAAATGGCTCTTTAGTTCTCTCCTGGTATTAAACATTTACTAATACAAAAGTATAACAGTCACAAAGTATAAAATCTGTATCGCACAGTGTGGTGAACATACAAATCAAGAAATTGCGTGTCTGGTGACTGGTCTGTGCCGAATTAGCTGATTACAGCCAGCCCAATGGGGTGGAAACGTAGGCCCCGATATTTACGGGGGGGCGGGGGAGGTTTAGTGGTCGGGAAACCCGGAAGTACAAGTTTCCCGGAGGTCCTGCCGAGTTTAACGGCAGGACCTGATTAACATTTCTGGGCTCCATTTCCTAGCTGCAGCCAGCCAGATTGAGAGGCTGGCAGGCTGTCGGGTGGGCAGGCCTGTGGCACTAGGCTGCAGCCGGGAAGTGGAGAGGAGGGAGAGAGAGATCTTGGGTCAGGTTCGGGGGGGTGCGGGGTGGGGCTGGAGAGTTGGGGTAGACATTGGAGGGAGGGGGTTGCGGGAGAGATCAGTCGGGGGTCATAAAGTTTGCGGGTTGGGGAGGCGTCCGGGGACGGGGAGGGGGTTCGATTGCGGGGATGGAAGCAGGTTTGCTGATTGGGCTGCGGGGGAAACACTCCTGCTCCTCCTGACCCACAAGCAGTGCTGGAAAAGCACTTACTTGCTGGATCCGGCAGTTCTCGCCTCCCTTCAGCTACTGGGTTTCCCTTCATGATGTTGAACATCTCTAACAAATCTCCCCTTAACCTTCTCCGCTCTAAGGAGAATAATCCCAGCTTCTCTATTACTGTAACTGAAGTCCTCCATCCCTGGAACCATTCTAGTAAATCTCCGCACCCTCTGTAAGGCCTTGACATCCTTCCTAAAGCGTGGTGCCCAGAATTGGACACAATATTCCAGCTGAGTATTGGTTTAGCCATTCATCACCAGCTCTGGCTGGATCACCTAAAGCACTATCAGGTCTTGCTCTCATAGGATCATAGAATCATAGAAAGGTTACAGCTCGGAAGGAGGCCACTCGGCACATCGAGTCCGTGCCCGCTCTATGCAAGAGCAATCCTGCTAGTCCCACTCTACCACCCTATCCCCATAGCCCTGCACATTTTTTCCTTTCAAGTACTTATCCAGTTCCCTTTAGAAAGCCATTATTGAATCTGCCTCCACCACCCCCTCGGGCAGTGCATTCCAGATCATAACTACTCGCTGCGTAAAAAGCTTTTCCTCATGTCACCTTTGGTTCTTTTGCCAATCACCGTAAATCTATGTCCTCTGGTTCTTGACCCTTTCGCCAATGGGAACAATTTCTCTCTATCTATTCTGTCTAAACCCTTCATGATTTTAAATACCTCTATCAAATCTCCTCTCAACCTGCTCTGTTCCAAGGAGAACAACCCCAGCTTCTCCAGTCTATCCACATAACTATTATCCCTCATCCCTGGAATCATTCTAGTAATTTTTTTTCTGCACCCTCTCACGTCTTTCCTGAAGTGCAGTGCCCAAAACTGGACACAATACTCCAGTTGTGGTTGAACCAGTGATTTACAAAGGTTCATCATGACTTCCTTGCTTTTGTACTCTATGCCTCTATTTATAAGCCCAGGATTCCCAGAAACCGCTTTCTCAACCTGCTCTGCCACTTTCAACGATTTGTGCACACATAACCCCCGATCTCTCTGTTTCTGTACCCCTTTAGAATTGTGCCACCTAGTTTATATTGCCTCTCCTCATTCTTCCTACCGAAATGTATCATTTTGCATTTTCCTGTGTTAAATGTCATCTGTAACGTTTCCGCCCATTTCACCAGCCTGTCCTCTTGAAGTCTATCACTATCCTCCTCACTGTTCACTACACTTCCAAGTTTGTGTCATCTGGAAATTTGGAAATTGTGCCCTGTACACCCAAGTCCAAGTCATTAATATATATCAAAAAAAGCAGTGGTCCTAGTACCGACCCCTGGGGAACACCACTGTACACCTCTCTCCGATCTGGAAAACAACCGTTCACCACTACTCTGTTTCCTGTCCCTTAGCCAATTTTATATCCATGCTGCCACTGCCCCCTTTATTCCATGAGCTTCAATCTTGATAACAAGCCTATTATGCGGCACTTTATCAAACGCCTTCTGAAAGTCCATATACATCACATCAACCGCATTGCCCTCATCGACTCTGTTAACTTATCAAAAAACTCTACCAAGTTAGTTAAACACGATTTGCCTTTAACAAATCCATGCTGGCTTTCCCTAATCAATTCACAATTGTCTAAGTGACTGCTAATTCTGTCCTGGATTATCGTTTCTAAAAGTTTCCCCACTACCAAGGTTAAACTGACTGGCCTGTAGTTGCTGGGTTTATCCTGACACCCTTTTTTGGGTGTAACATTTGCAATTCTCCAGTCCTCTGACACCACCCCCGTATCTAAGGAACTTTAGAAGATTATGGCTCGTACCTCCACAATATCCATCCTTACTTCCCTCAGCAACCTAGGATGCATCCCGTCCAGACCGGTGACTTATCTATTTTAAATACAGCTAGCCTTTCTAGTACCTCTTCTTTATCAATTTTTAGCCCATCCAGTATCTCAACTACATCTTCCTTTACTGAGACTCTGGCAGCATCTTCTTCCTTGGTAAAGACAGATACAAAGTACTCATTTAGTACCTCAGCCATGCCCTCTGCCTCCATAAGTAGATCTTCTTTTTGGTCTCTGATCGGCCCCACCCCTCCTCTTACTACCCGTTTACTGTTTACATATCTATGAAGACCTTTGAATTCCCTTTTATGTTGGCCGCCAGTCTATTCTCATACTCTCTCTTTGCCGCTCTTATTTCCTTTTTCATTTCCCCTCTCTACTTTCTATATTCAGCCTGGTTATCAACATAACATCTGTCATATGCCCCTTTTTTTCTGCTTCATCTTACTCTCTATCTCTTTTATCATCCAGGGAGCCCTGGCTTTAGTTGCCCTATCTTTCTCCCTCGTGGGAATGTGCCTAGACTGTACCTGAACCATCTCCTCCTTGCCCATTGTTCATTTAAAGTTTTGCCTGCCAATCTTTGGTTCCAATTTACCTGGGCCAGATCTGTTCTCATCCAATTGAAATTGGCCCTCTTCCAGTTGAGTACTTTTACTTTAGAGTGGTCCATGTCCTTTTCCATAGCTGTTCCAAACCTTATGATACTATGATCTCCTCTGTCAAAACTGCTCACAATTCCAGGATCATTCTAGAATGCAAAGATAATTCCTGGCTTCTCTTCTCCAGTACAAACTGTCCTCCTAACCGCCTCTCCCCTGCCTCCTCCACCCTCACCTCCAGCAACAAATGCAAGGAACTCCTGGGCTTCTTTGTCACTAAGATTGAGACTTCCCCCCGCCCCCCCCCGCTCCCCGTGCCCACCATGCCAAACTTCCATTATGGTTCCCCCCTGCCCTAGCCCTGAATTTGCATCTTTCTCTACTTTCTCTCCTATCTCCCCTCCTTCCCTCTCTGAGCTCATCTTATCCATGAGACCCACCTCCTGCTCCCTCGACCCTATTCCCAGTAAACTGCTGACCACCCAACTTCCCTTCCTGGCCCCTATGTTAGTTGATGTTGTTAACATTTCTCTCTCTTCAGGGACTGTCCCCCTCCCCTTCAAATCTGCCGTCATCACCCCACTCCTCAAAAAACCCACCCTTGATCCCTCGGTTCTTGCAAACTACCGCCCCATCTCCAACCTCCCTTTCCTCTCCAAAGTCCTTGAACGTGTTGTCGCCTCCCAAATCCGTGCTTATCTTTCCTGCAACTCCATGTTTGAATCCCTCCAATCAGATTTCCGTCCCTGCCACAGTACTGAAACGGTCCTTATCAAAGTCACAATTGAAATCCTATGTGATTGTGACCGTGGTAAACTATCCCTCCTCATCCTTCTCAACCTGTCTGCAGCCTTTCACATGGTCGACCACACCATCCTCCTCCAACGCCTCTCCTCCATTGTCCATCTGTGTGCGACTGCCCTCGCCTGGTTACACTCTTATCTATCCAGTCGTAGCCAGAGGATCACCTGCAGTGGCTTCTCTTCCCACTCCCACACCATTACCTTTGGAGTCCCCCAAGGATCTATCCTTGGCCCCTTCCTATTTCTCATCCACATGCAGCCCCTCGGCAACATCATCCGAAGATAAAAACATCAGGTTCCACATGTACGCTGACAACACCCCGCTCTACCTCACCACCACCTCTGTCGACCCCTCCACGATCTCTGATTTGTCACACTGCTTGTCCAACATCCAGTACATTGATGTGCAAAAATTTCCTCCAACTAACTATCGGGAAGACCGAAGCCATTGTCTTTGGTCCCTGCTACAAACTCCGTTCCCTAGCCACCGACTCCGACCCTCTCCCTGGCCACTGTCTGAGGCTGAACCAGACCGTTCGTAACTTTGGCGTCCTATTTGACACTGAGATGAGCTTCCGACCACATATCTGCTCCATCACCAAGACCGCCTACTTCCACCTCCATCGCATCGCCCATCTGCGCCTCTGCCTCAGCTCACCTGCAATTGAAACCCTCATCCATGCCTTTGTTACGTCTAGACTTGACTATTCCAATGCTCTCCTGGCCGGACTCCCATCTTCCACTCTCCATAAACTTGAGCTCATCCAAAACTCTGCTGGCCGTATCCTAACTCAAACCAAGTCCTGTTCACCCATCCCCCTTGTGCTCGCTGACCTACATTGGCTCCCGGTCCGGGAACGCCTCAATTTTAAAATTCTCATCCTTGTTTTCAAATCCCTCCATGGCCTCGTCCCTCCCTATCTCTGTAACCTCCTCCAGCCCTACAACCCTCCGAGATCTCTACGCTTCTCCAATTCTTGCCTCTTGCGCATCCCCGATTTTAATCGCTCCACCATTGGCGGCCGTGCCTTCAGCTGCCTAGGCCTTAAGCTCTGGAATTCCCTCCCTAAACCTCTCCACCTCACGACTTCTCTCTCCTCCTTTAAGATGCTCCTTAAAACCTACCTCTTTGACCAAGCTTTTGGTCACTTGTCCTAATATCTCCTATGTGGCTCGGTGTCAAATTTTGTTTGATAATCACTCCTGCGAAGCGCCTTGGGACATTTTACAACGTTAAAGGCGCTACATAAATGCAAGTTGTTGTTGTTGAGACCTAACCAGTGATTTATAAAGGTTTTGCATAACTTGCTTGCTTTTTTACTCTATGCCTCTGTTTATAAAGCCAAGGATCCTAAATGCTTTTTTAATAGCCTTCTCAACTTGTGCTGCTACCTACGTACACCCTCAGGTCCTCCTGTTCCTGCACCCCCTTTAAAATTGTACCATTTGGTTTATATTGCCTCTCCTCATTCTTCCTGCCAAAATGCATCACTTCACACTTCTCTGCCAGGTCAACATCACAGTTAACCTCGGCACCCGTGGGCTAGAGAGGGGAAAGAATCAGATAGATTTCCCATCCCTAATCACTGCCCAGTGACCCTTGCTGGAAAGTGCACCTGTGTGAATATAGGACACAATCAGACTGCTGGCCTTTCGTAGTATTGAACATTGAGTACTGGATTAGTAGCTAAAGAGAATACCACAGCATTTTGAAGTTTAAGAACAATTCTGTTTGATTTTAGAAAAACAACAGTGCTGGGGGAGAGTGCGGACTTTGAACTCACCAACCATTCCTCCCTAATGCCCAGGACAAAAATGTCAACCTCGTGGCATCAGCTTATCAGGAACCATATTAACCAACTGTTTAAACATTCAAAAAATGCAAAGCAACTTGGCAGCAAACAGAATAAAATATCACTGTGCAAGAGGTGGGAATGTTACAATAAACCCCCTCCCACAGCTGAATAGCCTGCTGACACTCACCATTCACACTTGCATGTGAAGAATGGGACGAGGTACCAGAGGGTGGCTGGCCTCCGAGAAGCTGTACCACAGCCTTCAACAACAACAACTTGCATTTATATAGCGCCTTTAATGTCGTAACACGTCCCGAGGCGCTTCACAGGAGCGTTCTCAGACAAACATTAACACCGAGCCACATAAGGAGATATTAGGACAGGTGACCAAAAGCTCGGTCAAAGAGGTAGGATTTAAGGAGCGTCTTAAAGGAGGAGAGAGAGGTAAGAGAGGTTTAGGGAGGGAATTCCAGAGCTCAGGGTCTCAACAGCTGAAGGCACGGCCATCAATGGAGGGGTGAAGGAAATCAGGGATAAACAAGAGGCCAGAATTGGAGGAACGCAGAGTTCCCGGAGGGTTATAGGGCTGGAGGAGGTTACAGAGACAAACAAATCTGGATTGTAGTACACAAAGTGACTGTGGTTTTCTTTACGTTTGCCCCCTTGAAAAGCATAAGATCACACGAACACACACTGGCTGCACAAATAATGGGAACCAGTACAGGCGGCTGTCTACTTTGGTATTTATTTATTATGCAGATAATTGACTGCAATTTTCTTTCCCCTCATAAGGATGGATTCATATCCTTCCCATCTGTCTGTTGTTCACTTTTCTGTCATTTAATTGCACTACACAAGCTGTTCGCCTTCTGCTACGGTGTGGTGGAAATGGGACAGTGGAGGCTTAACAGAACCAGCCTGTACTCATCGAGAAACCGCATTTGGAGTATCATGTACAGTTTTGCAGACCTTACCTTAAACGTGACTTCCATTCATTGAAGAGGGTTCTGGGATTCAGGATGAGGACGGTGACAGGGCTCAGAATACCGACAATATTGAATTGGTGTCATTGGAGAAAAGGAGGTTGTAAAGGGAATATGACACAGATCTTTAAAATGATGAAAGAAATGACATACTGTGGACACATTACTTATGCGTCACTAGGGAATTTGTTGGAGTTGTTACTAGCCCGTGAAATTGATGGTAATAGATCAAGAAGCAGGTAAAGAGGAACATGGCTAGGTAATGTGATCCAATGGGCAGATGCAATCCATCTGTACAAAGACTGGTAAGTATAGTGTACAGTGATCATCATCTTTCAGAGAAGAGAAAAGAAGACGCATAGGGAGTATTTTAACTTTGGGCGAGGTGTAAAATAGGTGATCTGGAATTCGCCGCACATTATACACCACACATGGAAGGGAAAATTGGGCGAGGTGTAAATTGGGTGTCCAATTTGATATTACCCATTTTACACAATCACCTAAAGATAAAATTACCCCCACAGAGAAAATATTAGATTGACATCCTAGAAATCTTGCTTGATTATCTTTGGTCAGCGAGAAAGTTTACATAATATTCTCTTCCTGGAAAATTTATCTGGGGTATTTTACTTTCTGATGAATAAGTTCCAGATAATCCCCGATATCCCAAAATCGGTGGGACAGACTCAGTAAAGTTCTTATATGAACTTGTTTCACGGCCCTTTGTTATCTACTATTAAATGACGAGGAATAACTTTATTAAGGTTTCAAAACATAATTTACAGCAGTTCACCTTCTATCTTCATACTTCGCATACTGCTGTCTGTTTCAAACCCCTGGCTAGTTGAAACATTGCTGAACTTACTGAAATTGATGAGAAACACTGGGTCAGATTGTCGTGTTGGGTGCACGCCAGTCAGGTAGTGGGCGCAGAGATGGCACTGCCCGCCTGAGAGGCCGTTGTCGCTGTCAGGCCTCATTAGAATACTTTCGGTGAGCTACCAGTGCTGAACGAGTGGTGTCAGGCAACTCACCGTTGGGATATCGGGAAATCCGTCGGCTCCTCTGCCGAGCCCAGCCGGAAGTAGGCCCTTAATGTGGGGAGGCAGTCCGGGGGAAGGGGGTGGGAGAGGGCACAGAGGAGCCAGTAGTAGCGGGAAGATTTTTGCAGGATTGGCACTAGAAAAGAGAAGACTGAGAGGTGGCCTGATGGAGGTCTTTAAAATTATGAAGGGGTTTGATAGGGTAGACACTTGTAAGGGAGTTCAAAACTAGGGGCCAGAAATATAAGATAGTCACTAATAATTCCAGAATTCAGGAGAAATTTCTTTACCCAGAGAGTGGTGAGAATGTGGAACTTGCTACCATAAGGAGTAGTTGAGGCGAATAGAACAGATGCATTTAAGGGGAAGCTAGATAAGTACATGAGGGAGATAGGAATAGAAGGATATGCTGATAGGTTGAGATGAAGTAGAGTGGGAGGCGGCTCGTGTGGAGCATAAACACCAGCATAGACCTGTTGGGCCGAATGGCTTCTTTCTGTGCTGTAAATTCAATGTAATTCTGTGTAATTTGTGGCCTCCTCAGAGCCCGTCCATGATTTTATCTTTTTCCATAAGGGTACAGGGAATGTTCTTTATCGGTTTTGTACGTAACTAAAAATTAAACAGCTCATATTGGTAATCTGTGGCCTCGATAAACCTGCAATTTTGGCCACTCCAGAGCTTAGTATCAGCACCTGTTCTGCCCAGTGGAATACCAAAGTTGCATTGGGGACCCACAGACAACGTAGGACCCCAGTTTGCATATTTAGGTAGGCTGCCGCCTGTTTGGGGCGGGAGTGATGCTCACCTGTTTCCCAGCCTGCTCCAAAATCAAGGTAGGAAGTAGTGCACCCCGATTTTTGCACTGCTGCTGCCCCGTTCCCAGTCAAAAATGGGGATGGAAATCGGCCCCCGATACCTACTGATGTAAAAGAACATCTATAAATGCTCATACATTACCGGCCTCGCGGATGAACAAGCATTTCCTGTTCAGTACTTCATGTTCTTGTGCACTAAGTGAAAATTCTTTTGATGCTCTTAATAGTTTATTAAAGCTATAAAAAAAAGCAACATCCTGGTTGGGCTAGACTATTGTATCTTCAGACATGTACAGTCCAAAAAAATTGAATTGTCTAGTAATTTGAATAAAGCGACAAAGCGAAGTGGGAAAATAGTAACAAAAAATGTAATTATCTAGATCATTTTGAACTAAGGAACTGATGGCCAGGGGATGCAGAAACCACTGAGTTTATTTCAAACTGCTGACACACAGGCAAAAGCAACTTTTGAACTGAAGTAACCTGAGTTCAGTCGCTGGCCTGAGCTGGCTGGAACCGGTTTGAATTAGCTATGTTTCTGAAAGACAAAGGAGATGTGATAAGACACAAGTCCTTATTCAGAAAAGGAGTGATGAGGTAATGCTACCTAAGTCCTTGGGACAGAGCCAATGAGGAGAAGACACAAACTAGGCGAGCAAGCCTAAACCAACGGGAGAGAGAGACAGCACAGCTTGAAGAGATAAGATTCGGAATAAGAAGGAAGAATCTCGGGCGTGGAGCCAGCGAAGACTCCGGAGACCAACCATCGCGGAAGTGGAAGAACCTAAGTCAGGGACGTAGAGACGACGTCGAAAGAGAGAGAGAGAACGGAACGCCTGGCCAGCGTCAGCTCTCCTTTTCGGGTATTATCCTTTATATTCTGTGACCACTCAGGGAGTGTCAGAGAAACCTAGTGGGTGTGCATTTAGATCCTAGTTTGGGTATAAAACTGTATAACCTGGTGCAAACTGCATGTCTATATCTAACCAGACGTATAAGCTATATGTATATGATCTAACGACGTGAATAAAGCAAATTGAGAGTTAAGAGAGAATTGACTCTTCTCCTCTTTGTACTAAGCCAGTAACTGTAACCGGTGACCTCCGGTCAACAGAACTTTTGATTAAGAAGGATTGAGTACAGTCTTGGGTTTGACACTGCTTTCTAACTTGTGGCCTCCTCAGAGCCCATCCATAATTCTGTCTTTTCCACAAGTGTACAGGAAGTGCTCTTTATGGGTTTTGGATGTAATTAAAAATTAAACGTACATATTGGTAATCCATGGCCTCGATGAACCCACAACTTCGATAACCGAAGTCCAACCTTTACAATGCAGTGGTGTGTGTTCAGATTTGAATAGGATTCAGCTACCTTTGGGGTTGCCTGCATTACATGAATAGGAGCTTTCAGGGCAGATTTCCTGCTTGTTGTCATCTATCCATGCTGAAAGCAATTACTGAAGCTCTCTCTTGAACTTTTCATTCAACCACCATGTTGAATTTTACTGAATAAATCCTCCCTATTTAAAATAAGCTCCTGTTGTGGTGAATTAGCCGAATGCCCTTCCTCTGCTGTTTTAAAAAAATCCCACGATAATAAATTTTACCATACAAATGCTAAGACCAAAATTACGTGAGTTGGTACTACAAAAGGTCACCGTTTGGGGGCAAAAGTTATACCCAGGGATATGGGGTGAGTACCCTTAACAAATTCCACGTTAATTCCTAGCATGGGGCTAATTGTACTGTTGCCTGTCTGGGGTCAGCTAGCCTACCACAGTCTAGAGGTTGGACATAAAACCCTACATGACTTAGCTATTCACTGGATAAACTTGCTGAGCCATTGGGGAAGTGTCTTCTCTGTTGCTTAGCAACACCATGAACGTAGGCCTTGTACATCTGATTTTATGGTATCCAGTAGCAACAAGGTGGCAAAGGATGATTCTGTGAATGAAACCTTACAGTAATTTCACATGGGGTCTTGAGGCAATCTTTATGATTGGATAGCCTTTGTCTTGTTTAAACAGTACCATTGAGCACATTTGTATAAATATTCCCAGTGGTTTTATTCCAGTGATCCTTAATTCAAAGTGGATTAAAATGAATGGTACTTAAGGTCTGGATTGTGGTTGCTTGAGTGTTTGTTGCCCTAATTTGAAAGGATGGATGCAAAACGTATGGGTATTTGTACTTGAATATGTCTTTTGTTTTATCTTGTTTTGAACCAAATGTTCCAGAAATGATTTGTAACAAGCAAGAACTTTTGATTATGTGATGAGCTGACTCGAGGATACCATATTATCCCCATATAATAATTGGTAATAAAACTATGAGGGCTTTAATCAAGGATAAATACCTGAACAGCAACAAGTCCCATTTCATCTGCTAGAGTAGGGTTATATATTCACTAATATTTTGTCAAGGACCACAATCCCAATATCTGTATCTCTACAATGTCTTTGAACTATTGGGGAGTGGATGGAGACCTAGAGATACCTGAAGTATTACATCTCTGAGGGCCACACACGAGAGGGAGGTGAGCTGCAGTTGGCCTCTGTGTAGCATTTTGAGCATCACTGTTGAAGTAAAATATTATTATTTTTTGGGTGGTACAATGGGTTAACACACTGCCCATTCACCTTTGGGATAAGGATTGAAATCCATCTCTGATCAATTGGGTGGAATCCTCTCTCCGGCTATAAGAATCCGACATGAAATGAGTTCGGGCAATTTCAGCTCAATTCACAGTACAAAACTGCTCATGATTCTGCATTAATTAATGATCCGACACTGGTGCTCTTTCAAAATGGGAGTATGGCACTTTATGTATGGGGGATTTACTCATCACCTGGCTTCTGCTGTCCTTATTTGGAAGTGCTTGATACAGAATCGGCCACAAAAGCAGAAAGTGCACTATCCCCTACAGTTGGAATCCAACATAGTGACACCACTGAGTGTTACAGTCAACGTGCTGGTCTAACTCCTGTCATCCATTTTCCTACTTACAGATACCGACATCTACTCACCTTGAGAAGCAAGTTTCACCCAAAAGTATATTTTAATGCAAAACATTTTTTTCTATTTAAAGTCATTCAAGGTACCACTATTTATTTTGTGCCTGTATCTTTCATAAGACTAAAGATAGATCCTGTGAATAATGAGGTAATGCAACCTGGATTATTTGGAGCCTCTAGTAACCAGTATATTTCCTTGATCCAGAGCCAGTGATGATCTGGCTCTGGGTTGACCTCTCATTGTCTATTGTGTAACTAGGTTATTTGATTAACATATATAATCTAGGTCATTTGAGAAACTGTGTCACATTGGTAGGTTTCTGGTTGGCTCCTTAGTTGATTTGCCTATTTTCGTTCTAGCACGTTAATGTGTATGAGGCCTATTGTAAACTAGTATCCTCCTCTATCAGTTTTAAGTGTCAGCCATGGCACAGTGGCTAGCACTCTCGTCTCTGAGTCAGAAGGTTGTGGGTTCAAGCCCCACTCCAGAGACTTGAGCATAAAATCTAGGCTGACACTCTCCAGTGCATTACTGAGGGAGTGCTGCACAGTTGGAGGTGCCATTTTTCAGGTGAGATGTTAAACTGAGGCCTCGTTTTCCTTCTCAGGTGCATGTAAAAGATCCCATGGCACTATTCGAAGAAGAGCAGGGGAGTTCTCCCCGGTGTTCTGGCCAACATTTATCCCTCAACCAACATCTCTAAAAATGGAATATCTGGTCATTTATCTCATTGCCGTTTGAGGGACCTTGCTGTGTGCAAATTGGCTGTCGTGTTTCCTACATCAAAGCAGTGATTACACTTCAAAAGTACTTCATTGGCTGTAAAATGCTTTGGAACGTCATGAGGTTGTGAAAGGCGCTATATAAATGCAAGTCCTTTTAGTAGCCAGATTCACTGCACAGATTACTCCCAATTTTTCTCTTCCATGCTCCATCCCATTTGACATGAAGAAAAAAATGAAATAGTATGTGTGTATCAAGTTTGTTTTAATTAGTTTTAATTCTAACTATGAGGAATAACATGGAAAGATAGATCCCTTGGGCGTGTACTGGAAATCTTTCCTGTAGAACTTACCCTGTTTATATTGTTTGCCACCTACTCTGAAACCAGTAGCAACAATCCTCCTGTAACTTTGAAGAGGACATTGACAGAATCTGTCTGTATGGAGAGCTAGATGGTTATTATACTGAGCCCAGGATATGATACCAAGTCTCAAAAAAGGCAGGTTACATAGAAGCCTTAAAAATTGAGATATCTGGATTGAGCTGAAAGTGAATCTACATACAGTATAATGGTTAACTTTTAGTGAATCTTTCGTCCGGTGTGGTAGGACTTAGGGACAGTAATGTGCTACAATTAGGGCTGTTTTACTGCAGAATTGGATGAGGCATTAGCAATGAGAGCCTCTCCACTGCCGGTTACCATCCCTATGTGCAAATAAAACTAGATCCTCACACTTTCCATAATTACTGTTGAATGTGCTCCTGCTGTAGCTTGGAGCAAGTGTCCTTTGTAATAAAATATATTCCATGGGGATCACTTATTGAATCATACAGCACAGAAGGAGGTTTTTTGGCCTATCATGCCTGTGGCGGCTCTTTGAAAGAGCTATCCAATTAGTCTTGGCTATTAAAAGGACTGGCATTATAGCGCCTTTCACAGCCTCCCAGTTTTTCTCTTCCATGCTCCATCCTATTTGGCATGAAGAACAAAATGTAATTGTACGTGTGTATCGAGTTTGTTTTAATTAATTTTAACTCTAACTGTGGGTCGGTGGGGTGTGGGACTGGGCCAGTGGGGTGTGGGTGTAGGACTGGGTCAGTGAGGTGTCAGTGTGGGACTGGGTCAGTGGGGTGTGGGTGTACGACTGGGACAGTGGGGTGTCGGTGTGGGACTGGGTCAGTGGGGTGTGGGTGTAGGACTGGGTCAGTGAGGTGTCAGTGTGGGACTGGGTCAGTGGGGTGTGGGTGTACGACTGGGACAGTGGGGTGTCGGTGTGGGACTGGGTCAGTGAGGTGTGGGTGTACGACTGGGACAGTGGGGTGTCAGTGTGGGACTGGGTCAGTGAGGTGTGGGTGTACGACTGGGACAGTGGGGTGTCGGTGTGGGACTGGGTCAGTGAGGTGTCAGTGTGGGACTGGGTCAGTGAGGTGTCAGTGTGGGACTGGGTCAGTGAGGTGTCAGTGTGGGACTGGGACAGTGGGGTGTCAGTGTGGGACTGGGACAGTGGGGTGTCGGTGTGGGACTGGGACAGTGGGGTGTGGGTGTGGGACTGGGACAGTGGGGTGTGGGTGTGGGACTGGGTCAGTGGGGTGTCAGTGTGGGACTGGGACAGTGGGGTGTGGGTGTGGGACTGGGTCAGTGGGGTGTCAGTGTGGGACTGGGTCAGTGGGGTGTCAGTGTGGGACTGGGTCAGTGGGGTGTCAGTGTGGGACTGGGACAGTGGGGTGTCAGTGTGGGACTGGGTCAGTGAGGTGTCAGTGTGGGACTGGGACAGTGGGGTGTCAGTGTGGGACTGGGACAGTGGGGTGTCGGTGTGGGACTGGGACAGTGGGGTGTGGGTGTGGGACTGGGACAGTGGGGTGTCGGTGTGGGACTGGGACAGTGGGGTGTCGGTGTGGGACTGGGACAGTGGGGTGTGGGTGTGGGACTGGGACAGTGGGGTGTCAGTGTGGGACTGGGACAGTGGGGTGTCGGTGTGGGACTGGGACAGTGGGGTGTGGGTGTGGGACTGGGACAGTGGGGTGTCGGTGTGGGACTGGGACAGTGGGGTGTGGGTGTGGGACTGGGACAGTGGGGTGTCGGTGTGGGACTGGGACAGTGGGGTGTGGGTGTGGGACTGGGACAGTGGGGTGTCAGTGTGGGACTGGGACAGTGGGGTGTCGGTGTGGGACTGGGACAGTGGGGTGTCGGTGTGGGACTGGGACAGTGGGGTGTCGGTGTGGGACTGGGACAGTGGGGTGTCGGTGTGGGACTGGGACAGTGGGGTGTGGGTGTGGGACTGGGACAGTGGGATGTCAGTGTGGGACTGGGACAGTGGGGTGTCAGTGTGGGACTGGGACAGTGGGGTGTCAGTGTGGGACTGGGACAGTGGGGTGTCGGTGTGGGACTGGGACAGTGGGGTGTCGGTGTGGGACTGGGACAGTGGGGTGTCGGTGTGGGACTGGGACAGTGAGGTGTCGGTGTGGGACTGGGACAGTGAGGTGTCGGTGTGGGACTGGGA
Organism: Heptranchias perlo; assembly: GCF_035084215.1. Taxonomy (NCBI): domain Eukaryota; kingdom Metazoa; phylum Chordata; class Chondrichthyes; order Hexanchiformes; family Hexanchidae; genus Heptranchias; species Heptranchias perlo. The sequence continues at coordinate 6,344,975 of NC_090352.1, forward strand.
CAGTGGGGTGTCGGTGTGGGACTGGGACAGTGGGGTGTCGGTGTGGGACTGGGACAGTGGGGTGTCGGTGTGGGACTGGGACAGTGGGGTGTCGGTGTGGGACTGGGACAGTGGGGTGTCGGTGTGGGACTGGGTCAGTGAGGTGTGGGTGTGGGACTGGGACAGTGGGGTGTGGGTGTGGGACTGGGACAGTGGGGTGTCGGTGTGGGACTGGGACAGTGGGGTGTCGGTGTGGGACTGGGACAGTGGGGTGTCGGTGTGGGACTGGGACAGTGGGGTGTCAGTGTAATGTTGGGTTTGTGGGACAGAGGAACAACAATACGTGAACTGTACAGGGTCGGTGAGAAGCCATTCTCCAGGTTACAGAGCCTCACTGCAAAGAAAATATGTATTTAAGGGGAACCTAGATAGATACTTGAGGGAGAAATGAATAGAAGGATATTCTGATGTGGATAGATAAAGAGGCGGGGAGGAGGAACAAGTGGAGTTTAAAAACCGGCATGGACCAGTTGGGCCGAATGGCCTGTTTCAGTGCCGTACATTCTATGTAATTCTATGTAGCCCCACTCCCCAGCTCTTTTCTCATAGTCCTGCAATTCTTTCACCTTCAAGTATTTATCCAGTTCCCTTTTGAAAGTTACTATTGAATCTGCTTCCACCACCCTTTCAGGCAGTGCATTCCAGATCATAACAACTCGCTGCATAAAAAAAATTCTCCTCCTCTCCACTGTGGTTCTTTTACCAATTACCTTAAATCTGTGTCTTCTGGTTACTGACCCTTCTGCCAGTGGAAACAGTTTCTCCCTATTTACTCTATCAAAACCCCTCAAAACTTGCAGCCGTACCTCATAGAAACATTCCTTATTTAACTGGTTTATTTCCAGCGTCACTATGCTTTTGTATAAAATCCAATGCACACAGAATAGCTATCTAACTAAGTATGTAGATAATGTCCAATGTACAATTTCAGTTTTTTTTTAACTAATAGCATACAGGCACAATGGGCCAAATGCACTCCTGTGCTGTAATATCCATAAAATTATCCCCCGAATGAATTTGTTACATGTAACACACTAGGGTGCAATTGGTCATTTGTGAGCTGGAATAATTCCTTCAGCAATTTTTATTTTAATAATTTACCTGAAGATATAATTTCTGGGACACTTGTACAATATGATTAAGTTGTTTAAGTGATCTATTGAATCCCAACTCACTTAGTTCTGAAGCTGAAGATACTGAGTGTTTGAACAAGATTGTATGTATGGGCGGATGCTGGCAGCAAGCTGTCTATGCAAAAGCCTGGATTCCTCTCGAGGTCAAAGCACTGTTTAACAACAAGTGTGTGAGAATCTCGTGCTGACTGCTGGGAGTAAACTGCTGCAGCGAGTAGCTGGCTTGTATGTGAATCAGTTCCTGCAGCCACGGTGAAACCTTCAGAACCTCGCCACTTTAAACCCGCAAGGCCTTTTGTTTTCTGCATTTGTACAAAGTGCGTTCTTCCTCCTCCTGAAACCCTTTCTATCCTTCGCACCGCAGCATTCATGAGATCCATCAGATGGCAGCTGTTAATGAGAACGAGAATGAATGCCTGGGACCAGGGGGAAGCTGCACAGATGGATGTGTTTTCCACCCTGACTGCTGCAGCAGAGAAGCTGCCACTAGTCAGAGGGAAGATCGGAGAGAGTACAGGTAGGCAGGGGTCAGATCACGAAACAGACCTCATCGCCATCCTTGTAAACCACATTCTGTGTCTGGCATGCTTCTATAGATTTGTAATTTCTCTCCTCAGTTGTACAGGGGTAGTGGTTACATGTTGCCCCAGGGTGATCAACCAGTTTAAAAGTTGATCCCTACTTGATATGAAAACTACAGTTTAACCCCATCTAGCTGAAAGGCCAGCAGCTGTGGTGAACCTTTGCTCCAGGGATTTAAAATAAATATTTCAATTGTAAATTATATTTGAGAAGCTGTCACATCAGCTACCCGACCCTGGGCTAGTTTACATTGGTTTGGACCCCCTATCATCATACAAAGGGGGCAAGTTCAATCTGAAGCTTAAAGCTGCAGTGCCTCCTTAAGGATGACTTTATGGAATGAGGTCCAATGTTCCAGCAGATGTTTGGAGCAAGTTTACAAACAGCTTGGAAATGGCCCAGGGTGTTTGCTGGTGATGGCATCAGCTACATCACAAGAATACAGTTGGACAAATGTAAAACCCAATGTGATAACGCTGTTTAGTGAAGATGTCATCGTATTGGACTATCTAATATTGCTTACTTTCTTACCTACAAATGCAGCTGAAACATTTACGGAGGTACGTTAATATAGGGGGAACGATTGGGCTTATATTTATCTCGGTCATAGGTTCAAAACTCAGACTTGCTGAGGTTTGTAGTCGGACGGTTTAACTGAGCAATTTCATTACGGTCAAGTTTCAATGATGCAGGATGAGGCGTCTTGATGGAGTGCATCTGTTATCCAACAAGAGCTTAATACCATTTAGCTTAATGAAAGCATATTTACAATTTGTCTGAATTCATTATTCATTCCCTGTCACATTGTACTATATTAAAATGTGTTCCTTTAAAAGTAGCTGGATGAATACCTGTTTCAGAGCCTGGTTGAAGGTTATTAGGGTAAGTGGAGCCTTAGTTGGTCAAATACTACAGGGAACATTGTGACTTCACTCTTGATGTGAGCATGGAAATAGCTCTGTGGAACGCAACCAGTTAGGGTTGAATAATGTAGAGTGTAACGTTGGATTGAGACGCTGGACTTTCTCTTGAATGCCATCAAGAATTGGGGAGATTTGCCTTCTTGGAAGTTCCATGTGTGATTAGTCACCTCCCTCAACCGATAAAATAAATTCCAACACAGTGCAGATGGTATGCTATCTGTTGGGAATAAGTTTGATGGACTAAATGTCCTTTCCTTTTATTCCTTATTCTCCAATAATCAAAGTAAACAATGAGGAAGTAATCAAAGGGGCTCTGTACCCTTCCCTCTGTTTTACAGTAAGACAGGGACAGTTTTAAAATTAAAGCTAGCATTTTAATGAGCTTGAATGCTATCAAACTGTTCCGGTGCTCCATGAGAGTCCTGATACATTTTAGCCATTCTTATGCCATCGACGTATATCTACTGGGCTAAGAATAGTGCTCCACGCAAGGCTTCTCAACAGAGGCTGGATTATAGGGTACATTTTTCAAATTATAGCTTCCAGAATCAAGCTTTCCACGCTGGGAGCACATATCTGGAGTTTGAACAATGAAGTATTTTGCATCCATTAAAACTACTCTACAAATGCATAAAATCTACCCTTTTATGTATCAGCTTTCTGCCTCATACAAGACTTACATGCATAAGTGCCTAGCCTGGTACTAACGTTGCACTGTAAATAGTCATGGAATACTATAAGAGGGTAGGTGGATTACATTACATTTGGCATTTGTTTTTAACCCAAACCTTTCCCTTGGTTCAGACACAGATGTAGGAATCAAATAGCTTATATTTCTTATTTGACTTTCTTATCCTTCACAGACTAGTGATTAAGCAAAGTCATTGTCGGCAGGCCAAACATAGTGCATTATGGACACGATTGTCTCCGCACATAACAGCATATGACTTAACTGTTTAGACACACAATGGGCAGGATTTTAACTGTGAAAAACGGGTGGACTGGGGGCGGGGGGGCATTGAAAATTGCAACAATTTCAGACCCGCCCCCAACCCACCTCCAACCCGTCCATTTCCGGTTTTCACCAGGGTGGGATGAGGGGCAGACGACCAACCCACTCTCAGGAGGCGGGTCGGTCACTCAAACCTTTCAAGGAGGCTGAGGGCCTCCATTTTGAAAGGTTTTGCGACTTTAGCCTCTGGGGGCCGGGATTCCCGGACCTTCTCCTTCACACCGCGTGAGAAGAGGCAAAAAGGCCCGAAACTGCAGGTAAGTGCCTTTCTGGCACAGATCGTGGGCCCGGAGAAGCAGGAGTGCTTCCCATAGGACCAACAAGCCAACCTGCAGCAATCCCCCCAACGATTGCGGACCTCCCCCCCTCCCCCCAACGATCGCGGACTCCCCCCCCCAACGATCGCGGACTCCCCCCCCAACGATCGCGGACTCCCCCCCCAACGATCGCGGACTCCCTCCCCAACGATCGTGGACCTCCCCCCCCAACGACCGCGGACTCCCCCCCCAACGATCGCGGACTCCCCCCCCAACGATCGTGGACTCCCCCCCCAACGATCGCGGACTCCCCCCCCCAACGATCGCGGACTCCCTCCCCAACGATCGTGGACCTCCCCCCCAACGATCGTGGACCTCCCCCCCCAACGATCGTGGACTCCCCCCCCAACGATCGTGGACTCCCCCCCCAACGATCGTGGACCTCCCCCCCAACGATCGTGGACCTCCCCCCCCAACGATCGTGGACTCCCCCCCCAACGATCGTGGACCTCCCCCCCAACGATCGCGGACTCCCCCCACAACGATCGCGGACTCCCCCCCCAACGATCGCGGACTCCCCCCCCAACGATCGCGGACTCCCCCCCCAACGATCGCGGACTCCCCCCCCAACGATCGCGGACTCCCCCCAACGATCGCGGACTCCCCCCCCCCCCCAACGATCGAGGACTCCCCCCCCCCAACGATCGAGGACTCCCCCCCCCCCCCACAACGATCGCGGACTCCCCCCACAACGATCGCGGACTCCCCCCCCAACGATCGCGGACTCCCTCCCCAACGATCGTGGACCTCCCCCCCCAACGATCGCGGACTCCCCCCCTCCAACGATCGCGGACTCCCCCCCAACGATCGCGGACTCCCCCCCCAACGATCGCGGACTCCCTCCCCAATGATCGCGGACTCCCCCCCCAACGATCGCGGACTCCCCCCCCCCCCACAACGATCGCAGACTCCCTCCCCAACGATCGCGGACTCCCCCCCCCCCCCCCCAACGATCGCGGACTCCCTCCCCAACGATCGCGGACTCCCTCCCCAATGATCGCGGACTCCCCCCCCAACGATCGCGGACTCCCCCCCCAAAGATCGCAGACTCCCTCCCCAACGATTGTGGACCTCCCCCCCCAACGATCGCGGACTCCCCCCCCCAACAATCGCAGACTCCCTCCCCAACGATTATGGACCTCCCCCCCCAACGATCGCGGACTCCCCCCCCCAACAATCGCGGACTCCCCCCCAACGATCGTGGACCCCCCCGTGACCCCATGCCCTTCAGTGTCCCCATACCCACCCATGCCCCCATCTATACAATCTAAAACTTACCTGAAGACTTACCTTTTCACATCCTCTTTGCACCTGTCCAACTGAGGCCAGCCTGTCAATCAGGATGGGAGACGGACAAAAAACATGTCCTTATGTCAAAATTGTAACAACGTCCAGGAAACATGTTCTTCCAGGTTTCCCATCCTCCCCCCACCTCCTTCCCGGCTCCGGGTCAAAATCCTGGCCAATATGTTGCACGTCCAGAGGCTTTTAGCATTAGGAACATAGGAACAGGAGTAGGCCACTCAGCCCCTTGAGCCTGCAGCTCCCTTTTTTGCTTTCCATCAACCAAAGATCTCTGGAGTTACAACTTCAAAACCCCTGTCTCTCTGCAGAGAGTTGACTTTTTCCGAGGCAGTAGCTAATCACTGGTCATTGCAGCTGTTCTGTATCCAGCTTCCTACATTCCCTTGGGTGCACATTTCACATTGCTGAGCTGTTGCCATATGACCACCTGGGTCAGAAAATAACCAAAGAGCATTTACTACCCACTATATAAAATACATTAAAGGCTTACACAAACTAATTAACGATCTCGCCACCAGTTATTGGATGATAAAGTGGGTTTGAATGCTGTTTCTTCACCTCTGGGGCCTGGATTTGGTTATTGATCAAATTGATATAACTGCTGTGTCTAAGTTGGCAATTGCAGACCATAAGGATGGATGGAATGGAAAGTGAAAATACTCCACTCTTCTGAAGTTGAGTTAAAGCACATTAATGGAGCAAAGCTAAGGGAACTTGATTCTGCATTTGGCTGCTCTTTATCTGATGCTGATTCCTCATTGCCAACAGCCCTCACCTTGATGAGCTCAAAAATTCACCAAAGATAGCAACTTAAAGTACTTCTTGCCGGTTAGGTTTGAATTTTTAACAAGTTTTAATGATGGGACTCCCTCTTCAAATTCACCGAGGTATCCATTATAATTCAGCTTGCCCTTCAAAACAGTGCATTATATTTAGTGAATTTTCAACACTAGGATCCTAATATTGTGTTACAGGCCATGGGAAAATAGGTTTAAGCTGTATGCAGACAAGCAAAAACAAGGAGAAAAGCCGATGCTGCCTGACCTGCTGAGTGTTTTCCAGCATTTTCTGTTTTTATTTCAGATTCAAAGATCGCCTACTGTCACCTCAGCCCATCTGTTCATTTATGCTTTTGTCCCCTCCATCCTCCTTTATGTTATCCTGGCCAGCCTCTCATTCTCAATCCTACACAAACTCCAGCTCATCCAAAATCTGTTGCCTGTATCCTATCTCGAATCAAGTACCACCCACGTGTCACACCTGCCCTTGCAGCTGTACATCGGCTCCCCTTCTCCCACAATCTCTAATTTAAAATTCTCATCCTGATTTTTAAAACTCTTCACGGCCTTGCCCCTCCCTCCTCCAGCCCTACAACCCCCTCCCCACAAACTCTCCACCTCTCTGATTCTGGCCTTTTGTGCACCTGCCCCTCCCTTCGCCCAACCATTGATGGCCATGCCTTCAGCCACCTAGGCCTCACGCTCTGGAATTCCCTCCTAAATTCCTCCACCTCCATTTCCTCCTTTAAGACCTTCCGTAAACCTCTTTGATCGGGTTTTATTCACCCCTCCCAATATCTCCTTCTTTGGGGGATGTTTTTTTCTAAATTAAAGTTGTAAATACAGTAAATGCCAATTGTTGTTTTAAATCGATCAAATGCCAGGGATGGTGCATGAGAGGTACCTTTAAAATGGGCAGGGGGAAGAAACATAAATACCTTTAAAACATAAGTTGGAAACGTCTTTCCACCATTACTGTATACCATTTTACCCTATAAATGTTCAAATAATCAGATACTGTTACAAGTAATCAGATGAAGAATAACCTTTTCAGGCATAACATATGAAGCTCCCTTAAAATATATGGTGAGATTTAGCTGCTGCATACCATTCCATTTTTTAAAATTGTGATTGTATTAATATCAATTCACTCAATCTTTGGGATAGGCATCTCTAATCTAGATTTTGGCAGCCCTGCATGATCCCTTCTTATTAAATCCTGACAGGAACTAGAGGAACGGAATACTGGAACATAGGCTGACAGGTGAAGGGACTGCTGAAATCCTTTGTGAGATATTTGCTTGTGAATCTCCTATGAGCTCACAGATGGTGTTCAGCTGGGTGCCAAGATATTGTCGTCCACATTCTAATTAGAAATGGGAAGTGGGGGGGGGATGGGATGAAATGAAACATGTCCTTCTGCAGAGAGAAAGAGAGATGGACTCATCAGACTGATCATCTGAATTCAGCCCTCCAGCGTCAGAGCTAATGCTGCCTGGACAGGTGAGCAGTGACATTTTAGAAGTCACAAAAACCAATTTAGTGTGTTTTTTTGTGCATTCAAAACACATCCATCACACTTTAGAAGTTCTCCTTCAAAAGTGAAGGGGGAATAAACAAAAGCAATCATTTCGTGCTGCGTTCTTCTGACCTGGAATTGGAAATTTATGAGCACAAGCCAACACGCAGACTTCCCTAACCAACTTGACCTCAGGATTTATGAGAATGGGACTCTGTGACTTTAGAGGGACAAGTCAGCTCCGGCACAACTCTAACCTTAGAGAATATTATGTTTTGTGCTGCCTGATATAATGTTCCTGCCATTGTAAAACAGTGTACCATTCAAATTACCATGATCATCACCACAGGAGGTATTGTGTGTATAGATACGTCGGCACAGGAGTAGGCCATTCTGCCCATCGTGCCTGCTTTGCCATTTTATTAGCTATGACAATCCAATTTTTTTTAACCCCAATTCCTTGCCCTTTCACCATTTTTCTCTCCTTTTCTCCCCTCCGCCTCTCAAGGCACTGATTGGAGCTGGGATAAGATTCCAAGGTGCAGGCCGCACTCTGGTACCTCATCCAGGTGAAATTCCTTAAGTGTGAGCCTAGACAGTGGATGTTGGCACGCTATTTGATCATGGGGGGGCGTAGGTGCCACAGCTGAACCTGACCTTTTGCTCGCCCAGAGTATACATACACCCCCCACCCACACACACACACACACACACACACACACATGCACCCCTTCCAGGTAGGGGGGTAGGGATCAAGGGATGGTATTCAGGAGTGGAAACTTTGGTTCCTCTCTCCCTTTCGTAACCCCTGGCCACTGGGCCAATTGCAGCCACCCCATCTCAGATTAGCTAACTCAACACGTCAAACCTAGTCCCTTCCTATTCTATATAGGGCAGTATATTTACCCACTCAGCCATTGGGGAGCTTCATACGTCTACATGGAATTGCCAACAGGGGTGGAGGGGCATAGCAAATAACTGTAGAGTTACAAAAAGTTGTAACTTACTTGCCTGAAGGGTGAGTGGGTTCATTGTCATCATTTGCATTATTTTGAATTCATACTTTCACCAAGATAAATGGAAATGAGCTCTGGATTCCCCAGAATGGGGTGCAATTCATGATCATCAAGGTGAGGTCTTCCAGAGCTGTGGATGGGAATACTTTTCCACTGTTGGCATCAATTGTCAACATCAAGCATTCCCATTTCAGGAATGAAGTGATAGATATAGGATTCAAGGCACATAGGGGGTGATTTTAATCCCAAGAACGGGTGGGTTGGGGGCGGGTGGGAGTTGAAAATAGTTGTTTTTTGGGTCGCAACCGCAAAATTTTCGGACTTTGCATTCCCAGTGGGAAGCCTGTACTTTTCCGCGCTGATGTTAAACCCAGAAATAAAACCGGGTTGCATTCGCCACCCAATAAACAACTATTTTCAACTCCCACCCGCCCCCAACCCACCTGCTCTTGGGGGTTAAAATCACCCCATAGCGTCTGTACCCAAATGGTCGGCTCTCACGCGTCATGTAAGGTCAGCTCATTTGCAAAATTTGCCAGCACTCCAGGGACATCTCCACACCGGGCACGCCACGGAAACATTATTGTGTTCCAGCAGCCACTAAAGGGCTGCTAGCTGCCCGCTTTGCACCAGACATCTGCCCAGCATGGGAAAAGGGGCATCAGGCCCAGGACAGGAGAGTACGGAGAAGGGTCGCTGGGCTGGGCGGTACTGGTATCGGGGGGGGGGGGGGTCACCAGGCAACAGCGGGAGTCCATTTCTTTTTCAAACAATGCAGTCTCCACTTTGGCACCCATTCCGTTTGAATGTGACTGGTGCAGTCCTCAGGCACTTCTTCACATTATGGAGTGACAACCTCATTCACGTTAAAGTCAGAGAACCTAATGAGTCTACCGCAAAACCTTTATTATGCTCACCACCTGCCCTGCATGCTGAGTGCCTCTGGCACGTTGTAAGCCTCAGGTGTCCACACATGATTTTCTGAAGCACGGCCTTCCAATATACAGTACATCAGGTGCCTGTCATGATATTCTCAGCCACTTAGACTAAAGCTCCCCGCACACTGCTCCAGCATTGTGCCTTGACCCTGACTTCTTGGAATTTCAGGGTAGAAAAATCCCATTGTATGCCTGAGAATTCTCTTAAAGTATGGCAAAACACTGTCATGAGTTCTGTTTTGTTTGCTATATGTTCTTGCCCCTCTACCTGCATGGTAAAACTCTTGGACTACTTCTCACTTTAGGAGTCATTGGTTTGACTGCAGTTCAGGTTTGGGCAGTAAGAGTCCAAACCTTGTTGATCTGGTGATGCAGGAAAAATCAATACCCGCTAGTTAAATAGGGACAGAGTGGAAATTGATAGCAGTGGGAAGGAAGATAAGAGGAATGTGTCCACTTTTGCATGGTGCTTCTGACAAACACAATGGCTGGGGAGAGATGCATGGGGTCTTGTGCCATGAGTACAACCATTCTCTGTGATTATTTAATGGGAAGGTCATCTTTCCTAGTGTTCCTATTTAGGGTCTTGGACACGATCACAATCAGCTTAGAATGCACAAGTACCTTATATTTTACAGAATCCAAAATCAAAGCTAAATTTAGAATAAACTAAACAATCTTCCTTTTTCAGTCATTCAAGCCTGGACCATAAACCTAAAAATGGAAAGCTACCTCTCAGTTTAAAGGATGCTTGCTGGTAAAATTATAACATGCAGCTACTGGCAAATTTTGACAATGGCATAATAGGCACTCCACCTGTTTCACTGAGGTTTAGTGCCTATAAATTACAATTACCATGGTGATAAAGGGTGTTGTGAGACATTCTGTCCGTGTGAATCATCGCAGCCTGGCAATTATGGGATTTGCAGTTTATGCTTCGAAATTGTGAGAAACATTTTAAGTGGATGTGAGGTGCAAGTGTGGGCAGAAAAGGAGTCCTACTCAGTGAGGGAGCATTCCTACGTATAAAACCTTACTAGCAATGCAATTGGAGCACCCACTAAAACATTATTGTTGCCACCTGACATTACAGAAAAACTCATTTGAGTCTTGCAATGTCTGGTTTGAGAAACTAAATGAAATGCTAGGACCTGTAGTGCAGGAAACCACCAAGGTTGAAAAGAGTAGGAGAAAAGACACATTTAGTAAAAGAAAGAAAGACTTGCATTTATAAAGCATCTTTCGTGACCTCAGGACATCCCAAAGCGCTTTACAGCCAATGAAGCACTTATGAAGTGTAGGCACTGTTGTAATGTAGGAAACCTGGCAGCCAATTTGTGCATATCAGGGTCCCACAAACGGCAATGAAATAAATGACCAGATAATCTGTTTTTAGGTGTTGTTTGAGGGATAAATGGTGGCTGGCACACCAAAAATAACTCCTTTGAACAGTGCTGTGGGATTTTTTACGTCCATATGAGAGGGTAGATGGAACCTCGGTTTAACGTCTCATCCTTAAGACGGCACCTCCCTCAGTACTATACAGAAGTGTCAACCTAGATTATGTGCTCAAGTCTCTGGAGTAGGACTTGAACCCACAACGTTCTAACTTTTACCTCTCTGTCCACCTTCAAAAGAATTTTAAAACCTGCCTTTTCATCCAAGCTTTCAGTCATCTCTTCTAAGGCTCACACTTGTTCACTGTCTTCTTCGCCGTGGGTTTTTTTTTTCTATGCTTATGGCGCTATATAAATACAACTTGCTGTAATGTTCCGTTAATAAGTTACTATGTGAATATTACCAATGATGATGGAATCGAGGACATTAGAAGAATAATGTGTCATTGGCCCATGGAACCTGCTCCTTCCAATGGACCATGTACAGATTTTACTGTCCCAGAGACTATCTAATTTATTTAATCTCTTGAGAATAATTATTGAAATATTGACAGAGAGACAGGAGTGAGTTAAAGCAAGGCAGTAATGTTCAGTAGTCAGTGCTGGGCAAAGTTGTCCTTTAACTACTTCAGGCTTGTCTGTTACATTTCTAAATCCACTGCTCCCCCCACTCCCCTCCCCACCTCATTTTAACTCCTAGCTCCACAGAACGATTTCTCCTTCGAATAATTAGTTTTTTCATTTGTTTTTCCAAGCACCATATACTAGTGGACGTATGGTTGGCTGGTTGGGTACGAGCACTAGTTAGCATTTGTGACACTTTGCCTTCCAAATGAATTTGAACGATCAAATACAAATATTTTAGGTTTCTGATGATCCTGAACTGTCACCTTCAGCAAGCCAAACTGTTAGTGTAAGGGTTTCAATAAGGCTCTTAAATCTTGAGAACCAGTCGTCATAGATTTATTAAGCATACAGTACATGCAATAGAAAGGTAGTACTTTCAGTCTCACCTAATGATGGTTGGTCAGGGGTTCAAATGTGTTACAGTTCTCAGTATCTCAGACCTTCATGAATCCAAATACTCGTTACAAACTGCCAGATTTTATACATTTTGCTTACTCCCTCTTTGATAATCCACACTATTTAATTATATAAAAGTTAAAATACAACTACATACAAGGAGAATTTAATTGACTTATTCCTTATCAATAACTTTAGTTTTCCTTACTTAACATGCTCTTTTTTCATCCATCCATCCAGCTAACAAGTATAACTCCCTTACTTTGTTATCTTATCAGTACTGTCAGTCTTGTTCCATATAATTGCTATTCTACCAAGTGAAACCTTTAATTATAAGTCTGTTGTTGTTTCTGTATCATTCATACCAATTAAAAAGGATGATGTAGGCCCAGATGTTTTCCTTTGCAAAACTAACTGTTTTCCCACACTGTTATCAAATGATTCAGAATGCAATGGCATGTTTTTAATTAAGTTTCTTATTACTTCATCCTAAAACTGACCATTGCTGTAGGGTCAGTCCTGGCCCAATAGCCCAGTGGTTTTTTAAATTGACTTAACCTTTAGCCTTTAAGCAGGGAAGATTAACATTAGAAACCTAGAATCTTACAGCACAGAAGGAGGTCATTTGGCCCATCGTGCCTGTGCTGGCTCTTTGAAAGTGCTGCCCAATTTAATCCCTCACTCCAGCTTTTTCCCCATAACCCTGCAGATTAATCCTCTTCAAGTACATGTCCAATTGGCTTTTGAAAGTTCCTATGGAATCTGCTTCCACCACCTTTTCAGGTAGTGCCTTCCAGATCTTACCAACCCTGAGTGTGAAAAAATTTCTCCTCATTTCCTCCCTAGCTCTTTTGCCAATTATTTTAAATCTATGACCTCTGGTTACTGACCCACTTGCAATAGGAAGCAGTTTCTCTCTATTTGCTCTATCAAACCCCCTCATTATTTTGAATAACTTTATTACTACAAATTAAAGAGAAATCAATAGTACTAGCATACTTCAGGACAGTTTGATTAACCCTTCCCTTACCTTAAAGTTAGAGCTAGGCTGTTCAGTGATGTCAGGAAGCACTTCTTCACACAAAGGGTAGTGGAAATTTGGAACTCTCCCCCACAAAAAGCTATTGAGGCTGGGGGGGTCAATTGAATATTTCAAAACTGAGATTGATTGATTTTTGTTAGGCAAGGGTATTAAGGGTTACGGAGCCAAAGCAGGTAGATGGAGTTAAGATACAGATCAGCCATGGAGTGGTTGAGGCGAATAGTATAGATGCATTTAACGGGGATGCTAGATAAGCAAATGAGGGAGAAAGAAATAGAAGGATATTCTAATAGAGTTAGATGAAGTAGGGGGGGAGGACGCTCGGGTGACACATAACACTGGCACAGACCGGTTGTGCTGTAAATTCAATGTAAAGGTTTCTTATCCCGCACTAATTAACTTTTGTATGTTTGTGTCTTCCCCCCACCCTCATGCTGTTGATGCTGATGAAGTCTGAAAAGGAAATCGAGCAGTTCTCCCTCACCACCACCTAAGAAGAAAAAGAAGAAGAAATCCGGGCACTACAAAAGCCGGTAAATGTCTCTTTGTATTAACATTGTATAAATAAAATAGGAAGTCATAAAAAGGGAATAAAGCTCTAACTTTAACCATAGATACTTAACATCCAAGTAGATACAGGTTTTTTTAAACAAAACTTTATTTTGTTGTCTTTTATTTTCAAAGTGTTCTCATTTACAGGGCTGCTATGTGGAGCCATTTCAGGAGCTGAATCCTGGAATGGATTCACTGAGCTATATAACAGGATAGGAGAGCTCTTTGAAATGCCATCCCTTCTTATCATTGTGATTGATCTGTGTTCAAAGCATTCATGAAGAGCAAGCCATCTGTCTTTCTTTTTCCTCTCAGTTTTTGCTGAATTTTTGATGAACCTTTTACAAAAACTTGGTGAAAACAGGGAAGTGAGATGCTTGGCAGATAGATGTTCATGTTAAGAAGCAATAGAAGATCTCCCAAAAGGTGACATCATCTCAGCTAGTTTCCCAGATGAAATTGAAGATGCACAGGGCCCCAGAGAGGAGGCCACTAATGATTTATTAAAAAAAGAATCCATAATTATATGGAACACATCCACATTATCTATCTGTGGAGTCCTACTTCTTTATGTTCAACAGCCAATTAGTTAACGCTTTGCCTCCATAATCCCTTTTGCATGTAAGACTTTAAAGAAGCGAATGGTGAAGTAAACAGCAGATGGTTGGCAGGGTGTGGGGCGTAATGAGGCACAAATGTTCCTTGTCTGACGCTTCCTTAAGCACATCCAAAACTTCACAAACTAAAAGTAGACCTGCCCGTTCAAACTAAAATTATTTAAACTGGGAAGTCGAGAGGAGAATTTTTTGTTTATGGTTTTAAAAAAAATGGTCTTACATGGAAGTTTCAGTTGAATATGGAGAACCCACCTTCAAGTGCAGGCCCCACCCTTTCAATGCCAGCTTCGAGCACAGACCTCTACTGCCCAGTTCAAGTGCAGTTACAGCCTTTTCAGTGGCCACTTTGAGTGAAGACCCTCCCTTTGCAATTCGCACTCCAATGAAATTCTCCATTCAACATCAACCAAGCGGTGGATAGCCCAAAAGCTTCAATTTGTCTCTTCTGTAGCTAAACCCCTTCCTCCCCCCCCCTCAGTGCTGAGCCCCTATGCAGCGCTTTGGAAATTTAGCTTCACTTAAAACAAAATCATAATATCTGAAGAAAAGAGAAGCTAACTTCTGGGAAGCATCAAATTGATTTTCCTCCATTTTATTTTTTCACTTAGGGAGCAAATAAGCCATAGTAAAAAAAAGTGATTTACAACACAGCTGCCACCTTGGACTGTTTAAAGAGTCTGTGACAGACAGGAAAGATGAAGTGTCACAAACAGGAAATGCATACTAGCTGTATTGTTCTTGAAAATCTATATAACTATATAATATTATTATTTATGAAAGTAACAGTGGAATACAATGTATCATGGCTGATCTGTACCTCAACTCCATTTACCCACCTTTGCTCCATATCCCTTGATACCCTTACCTAACAAAAATCCATCTATCTCAGTCTTGAAAGCTCCAGCATCCACAGCCTTTTGGGGGAAAGAGTGTTAAAAAATACTTCCTGATTTCAGTCCTGAATGGCCTAGCTCTCATTTTAAGATTATGGCCCCTTGTTCTTGATTCTCCTACCAGAGGAAATAGTTTCTCTGAATCTACCCTATTAGGTCCTTTTTACATTTTAAACACCTCGCTCAGATCACCCTTAATCTCCTATACTCAAGGGAATACAAGCCAAGTTTATGCAACCTGTCCTCATAATTTAACTCTCTAAGCCCCGGTATGATTCTGCTGAACCTGCATTGCAGAATGATACTGAGGCTTAATGGGTCAAATTACAGATAATCTAAAACTACTTGGTCAAATTTATTTACAGCAGAGATAACATAGAAACAGGAAGACACAGTACAATACTAAAGGAGTGCAATAATGAAAATGATATAATACATTAACTGATCTGTTTAACAAAACAGAATCTGAAATCCTTACTTTTCTTTTCAGTCAGTTCCTAGTAACGGTCTCTGATGGTAGGAACGATTGCTCACCGAACGCCTATTACCACGAATTAGTGATAAATCAAATAGGAGATTTTGAAGATCAAAGTAAATTCTTAGTTTGTCTCACCCATTAAATGCATCGGAACAGGAATGAAACTGTCCCAAGATTGAATAACAGTAATTAGCAAATTAAAATGTTTCTGCTTAATGGTTTTTAGCACTTTGAGCAGTACTTTATTACAATTGTCCTAACCATTTGGTAAAATGGATCCCAGTGTGCTAGGGTCATATTAAATACATGTCCACAAATATTCTTAAAGAAAGTCAGCTAGCTGCTGCATCCAGGCATCCACAGTAAAGGAATTCTAAAAACCCAGCCCGCAATGTAAATTGAAATAGCTGAATATAGAGGAATATCTAGCAGCACAGACCCTTTTGTGCAGAATAAGCGACATATTTTAAAACTAATCTTTTTGGAGTGGGGTTAACTTTAGTCAGCATTGCTCCATATAGTGAGATCCACTAGAACTCAAAATAGATCGATAGAAATGAAAGTGAAGAGATCAAATCTGTAATGTTGGACATAAGCCAGTTGCAGACTGTTGAGCCACCGAAGTACACTGTAGTTTCCACTAACCATGTGTACAACTAAGTGTGTAGAAAGATGCGGGGACAATTGGAGCTTTCAAGACTGAGATAGATAGATTTTTGATGGGTACGGGTATCAAGGGGTATGGAGCAAAGGTGGGAAATGGAATTGAGGTGCAGATCAGCCATGATCTAATTGAATGGTGGAGCAAGCTCGAGGGATTAAAATGGCCCACGCCTGTTCCTAATGTTACTAAGAGGACTTGGAAAGATCATTGGGACACACAATGGAAGCCTGATAGTCTGTTCAAAACAGAGGACTCAAAATAACTTAATATGACCTTGGAATGGAGTGGTTTCTAAGGACTCTTCCAATGGCTCGGAATGTCTGTCTACATTGTAACTCATAGCGATTCAGTTGATCGCATTCATCACAATACAAATCCAGCACCATCTCTCTGAGCGTTACCACTGGGTGATAAATACTCCTGGATTTTGATGTGGCAACTTTGTGATTTCTATCCAGAAAAAAAAACTTAGACTAGAGTCTGAGGAAGCTCAGCTTCACATTCAAATTCAACTGCAATATCATTAACCCCAAGTAACTGCAGGCCTGATCCCAGGATGACGCTGCATGCTATCAGATCATCAGAAGTTGCATGAAACTCCTGATGCAAGTACAAACATTTGCCTAATTGTCTATTTTGCAATGCTCAGCGCATTAAGGATAGTCAATTGACTGCCAAATTTCCCCAGGAAACAGTGGGACATAAATAAACCCAAGCAATTTTAAATGATGTATATGTTAATGTTAATTGTCCTGCCAGACCGGGGCAGGAAATAGGGAAAGGTTGTACAATGCCATTGCACAGCTCATCCAGTACAGCACTGACAGATCATTTTAAGCTTAAACGATGACAGAAAATCCATGGGTGTTCTGCAGCAGAGTTTGCAGAACACGCTGTTCCAGGGATTGACCTCGCCTGATAAGTCACAGTTGGGACAGGAAGTGATCTTGCTTTTATTTAGACTAATTCAGTGAAGGAAATGATTATATATGCGAGCGCGTTTCCCAATTCCAAGTATCAAAGGTTTTGTCAACTAGGTGTTTGACAGGATTCAGTCCTATTCTTGTTTTCAGTGCTAGGTCTCAGTCCTCACTGGTTTTCTTATCAGCAGCGGCTTCTGAAAAGTTGCCAGCAGTGCAGTTCCCGAAGTATGCTCGCCTGCTTGTGAACATCAGCTAACTGATGCTTCTGTGCACCTTATGAGGCCGCAGATTACATATTTTAGTGGTTTGTTGCTTTCTCGTAATTTGGGTGGTTTAGGAACTGAAGCTTGGCTTTCCTTTCTTTCTAATCACTGTTGCTCATCTGTTTCACTTCATTCTCACATTGTTAATTGCAAGCAAAAAGAGGAAACCTGGATCAGAGCGAAGGTAAGAGCGACAAGGTCATAGCGAGGAAGTCGTATGTTGCAAGTGTGTTGAAGAAACAGTGTCCCATTTAAAGGTCTGAATAGGCAAGTCATTAAAATGCTTTTTGTATGGACTATTGTTTATTCTGGCCTTGCATCAATTTGGTGTTTTAAAAGGTGAAAAGGGTTGCTTGCCATTTTAACTTCTATGATGTTATTCATTAAATTGTTAAATACAGTTGCCATCAGAAAAGCTGGGCTGTGGCGGACCGAGGTGTAAAAAATAGACTTTTGCTCTGCAGAGGTTAGGATTTTGATTTGCACTTTAACATCTTCTGGCACCACTTTGTACCAGTGATGAGTAACAAATCAAGCTGTGGACTCAAATGACCTAAACAAAGTTATATTGAGTTTATTCATAATGATCTACAGTAATCGCAATACAGACCCCTTGCATTTGGACTCACATGGAGTCCGATCCCTTCCAGTATATGAGGGGACATAGCTGTATCCATTCCAAGTGGTAGAATTATCGGAGCCAAGAGGAACATGTCCTTGCTCACTGGTGTCTAAAAATGCCCATGCACTGTCCTGTGAGAGTAAGATCAGATGCCCATGCACTGTCCTGTGAGAGTAAGATCAGATGCCCATGCACTGTCCTGTGAGAGTAAGATCAGATGCCCATGCACTGTCCTGTGAGAGTAAGATCAGATGCCCATGCACTGTCCTGTGAGAGTAAGATCAGATGCCCATGCACTGTCCTGTGAGAGTAAGATCAGATGCCCATGCACTGTCCTGTGAGAGTAAGATCAGATGCCCATGCACTGTCCTGTGAGAGTAAGATCAGATGCCCATGCACTGTCCTGTGAGAGTAAGATCAGATGCCCATGCACTGTCCTGTGAGAGTAAGATCAGATGCCCATGCACTGTCCTGTGAGAGTAAGATCAGATGCTAAGCATGAACATCAAATTTGATGTGGGGAAGGATATTTCTCAGGGACAACAATGTTCCTTTAATCAAAGCATGCCAGAAAAAAGCACAGTAATACCACAGACATCAGGCAGGTTTATTAGGGCCTTCTGAGAAATCATGTAATGCATTTTTACATCTGATTTTTGTTTATTGACAGCTATAGCAGCCTAAGTAGATCAATGAACAGGGACACTGTGTCTTCAAAAAGTAGTCATGCCATTAAAGAGTTTTGTGCTAAAACTAGTTATGATAAAGGATTGTTGTTCTTGTACTGATTGTGAGCTTGTGTTCGGTATTTCAAAGTATTGCCTTTTGTAGCAGTTTATTTTCTACCCATTGGGTATCCTTAATGCCTGGATGCCCGTTTCTTTATGTCCAATGATAACAGTTGAGGAGGTTTTGCAATTCTGAACTTGACAATGCCCAGCCTATCAAACTACAAAAACCCAGTGAAATACAGTTATGCTAGCGAAAGAATTAATTTAAATTACCAGGACGTATCAGGAGGGTGCCTGTATTGAGTGAGAGCATTTGTTAACAGGAAGCAAACATTTACAAACGGTGAACTGTTTCTACTATTTTTTTTAAAAAGATTCAGAGCTGCTTTTTATTTTTAATAGTTTTATTTTTCCAATTTTATTGCTTTTCTTCCCCCTCTGGCCACTGGTCCACGCAGGGAGAAGGGAAGTGATTAAAGGATTCCATCGAGCCCAGAGCTTTCCGGTACCACACCTGCGTGACCCCACTCTTCACATTCAGACCAGCATTGTGAGTGTTAATGAGCTATTTGACCACGGGGGCCATCGCACGTGAGGCGATCCGGGCCTCCACCCCCGCCTGCCCCCCCCAGTGTTGACCATTTCCCAGCTGAGCGCAAAGGGTAGCAATTGGGAGGGGGGTAGATTTTCCCTCCACTGACCGACCTCCCTATAGTGCTGGCTAGATGGTCTGGTCCATTTTGAAAGCAGGGCTTCGTTAACATGTGGGCTGTGGGTGGAAAACGAGTGCTCCAGGCCTGGAAAAAGGTAGGTCGGGGTGGCGGGGGGGTGGTCCATTCTTAAGGGCCCAGCTGCTTTTTGTGGATCCCAGAGGAGCCCCATAAAAATAAAATAAAACCTCACCTCTGGCAGAGTGTTTTTTTTTCCCCATCCTATCCCAGGGTTGCAGAGACTAATTGAAGTATCCCTAGGCTGAGATCAGCTAACTCAGTACACACCAGGGATTGAAGCTGGAACCATCATGGCCTTTATAGCGGAGGACCGTACTCAGCAGATTCATCATTAAGGGGCCTGCAGCTGCTCTTTTAACTGGTACACTAAGCTTTGTATTCCAAAGTCAAAGTGTTCCTTAAGGCTGTTACCTTTAGTTCTTTCAGAACCTATGAACAGGAGTAGGCCATTCAGCCCCTTGAGCCTGTTCCGCCATTCTATTAGATTGTGGCTGATCTGTATCTCAACTCCATTTATGTGCCTTGGTTCCATATCCCTTAATACCCTTACCTAACAAAAAATCTATCAATCTCAGTTTTGAAATTTTCAATTGACCCCCAGCCTCAACAGCTTTTTGGAGGAGAGAGTTCCAGGTTTCCTCTCCCCTTTGAGTGAAGAAGTACTTCCTGACATCACCCCTGAACGGCCTAGTTCTAATTTTAAGGTTACCCCCCTTGTAAATTCTCTCTCCACCTCCCCAGACCCATCCATTTAAAGGGAAGCTACAACTGTAATCTAATTTGGTCCTCTGTCAGTTTTGCAGATGGCAGCAAATTAAATTCCCTACCCAAAAAAAAGTCCCTAAAGAAATGCTCAATGCATCAGAAGTCTTAAGTGTTTGAGAACTGCCGATTCATCTTCCACTGTTCCAAGTAAAATTGCAATGCCCGCAAGATGTTTTCCTGACCGGTATTTTCTGCACTGACAATATCTTCAAGTGTTTTCAGCACAGAAACAGGCCATTTAGCCCAACTGGTCTGTGCCGGTGTTTATGCTCCATACGAGCCTCTTCCAACCTTATTTCATCGAACACTACCAGCGTAACCTTCTAATCCTTTCTCCCTCATGTGCTTATCTAGCTTACCCTTAAATGCATCTGTGCTATTTGCCTCAACTACCCCATGTGGTGGCAAGTTCCACATGCTAACCACTCTCTGGGGAAAGAAGTTTCTCCTGAATTCTTTATTGGATTTATTAGTGACTATCTTATATTCATGACCCTTAGTTCTTGACTCCCCCACAAGTGGAAACATCTTCTCTATCATCCTTCATAATTTTAAAGACTGCTATTAGGTCACCCCTCAGCCTTCTTTTTTCTAGAGCAAAGAGCCCCAGCCTGTTCAGTTTTTCCTGATAGTTATAACCTCTTCGTTCTAATATTATACTTATAAATCTTTTTTGTACCTTCTCCAATGCCTCTATATCCTTTGTGTAATTTGGAGACCAGAACTGTGCACAGTACTCCAAGTGTGGTCTAACCAAGGTTCTATATAAATTAAACATAACTTCTCTGCTTTTCAATTCTATCCCTCTAGAAATGAACAACTGTGTTTTAAACGTGTTGTTTTTCTTGTAGCTGCGAAAGTTCCTCATCGTCACGGAAAGAGAGAAAAAAGAAGAGTGGGAAGAAACACAAGAGAGACAGGTGGAGTTGCTTGCTTCTTGTGTAGTCACATCAGACCCCACTAGGAGTCACGCTTCTAATGGAGAATCACTCAGGCAGATAATCTTCAGGCCGCATGTGGAAAAAGTCATCATAATCTCATCCACAAACACCTTGCTGTCACACTATCTGAATGATGTAGCTAAAAGGAGCTACATTGCTTCCAGATTTTAATACCAGTTTTGATTGAAGTTCAGTCTGTTCCTAGATAATCATTTTAATACTTTTCCCGCTGATAAAATGAGGAATCAAGATGACCATTATCCCCGCCCAGTTTGATATGCCAGGGTGCAGTTCTACTGCCATTCCTGGGTTGACGCATCGCATTTTCTGCTGCATTTCAGCAGGAAAAGTGCAGCATAATTCTAGAGACAAGTCCCAATCTGACTCAGGAATGTAGCTGTCTACAAGCCTTCAGGTAGACTGCCTCACGTCACTTGGACTTGTCACCACGTGCAGTATATCTGCAGTGTGCTTTGAAATCCAAGCAGTTTGTCGGACCCCTTGCGCACTTTATAAACTTATTGCAAAATCTCTTTTTTAACGGGCACTTTAATTGAAGGGGCACTCTCAAAAAAACATGTTACCAGCAGGAACAGAACTCTGTCAGTGTGTGTGAGCTCACATGTGCAAAGCTGCCTCTTGGTAGTTAGAGCGTGGTTTACAGTCAGGCAGCAAAGCGGGAGTCTCACTGGTTGCAAACATCACACTGCTCCTACTGAAAGACAACCACAGCCTTATATGTGTGCCAGCATTCTTTCACCTCCCCCAACCCTGACACCACTTGCTCATTAGACAAATTAAGTAATTAAATTAATACATCAGCATTGTGTTGCTTTTTAAACATAACAACATTGTCAGAAAGATGGACCTCTGGACCTGATTCTTTTCAATGAGTAAGTCTTGTTATTAAGGACAACGTAGAAAAAATTAAGTTGTCACAAAGATTTATGTTTGTTTAACATCCTTAAAAAATGTATTTAAACAGTGATTGCCAATTGCATTGTGTGGAAATTGTTACAGAGCACAGCAGTGCAAATGAACAGAATATGCTTGCAAAGTACCCGATAACTTAAACTCTTATTTAATGAGCAATATTGATATACTTTATACTCTCTTAGCTAGTTAGTGAAAAAAAGACATGGCTATAAAGTGAGTTTATGCACTTTATGCTTACACCCACTTATTTCGCTAGGGGTATTGAATGGAGAAAAATCTACCTCCTCGGCTTCTAATGTCAATTGTCAGACTCAGCAACTCCACCAACCCAGTTCCAAATTGATATCAGCACCCAAAAATATTAAGAATGTAAGAAAATGTGAAGCAAGTAAAGGTCATTCAGCCCATCAACCCTGTGCCATCCAGAGGCCTTGTGTGATTATTCTGTCATGGACTCCCCTTCTCGCACCACTCGTTGATCCCCAACTTTAAAAAACACAAACCTCCTTCCATTTGCAAAAACAAATCAAGCATTGTTGTTAATTACCTCGATAAGGCTCAATCCTGTTTTTCAACAGATATCAATCCAGTTCCTTTTTAAAAGTGCCAGGTGATCCCAAATCAACCACTTTCTCTGGGGGTCTGTTTTGTAGATCCGCTATCCTGTGTGTGTGTGTGGGAGGGAGGGGAAAATGTTTTTATTTTTCTAATCTCTAACCTTGCTGTGAATTTGTACTAGATCCCTATGGTTTAATGCTCATTGTCCAAGATAATTAGCTTGCTTACTTCCACCTGGCCTCTACCTTTCATTACTTTGAAGACTATCATGTCTCCTCCCAGTCTTTCTTGCATCAAAAGTAAATTTAGC
The DNA here is from genome assembly GCF_035084215.1 of Heptranchias perlo. Classification (NCBI taxonomy): domain Eukaryota; kingdom Metazoa; phylum Chordata; class Chondrichthyes; order Hexanchiformes; family Hexanchidae; genus Heptranchias; species Heptranchias perlo. The sequence continues at coordinate 6,367,984 of NC_090352.1, forward strand.
TGCTTGAACCTTTATGACTTAGTCCCCTTGAGGCCTATAATAACCCTGGTCACAATTATCCAAACCCTTGGGTAGGGTAATCAACACTACATGCCATACTCCAGAACTCACCTCATCATTGAATGGAAAAATGTCAGTCTAACTTGTTCTGACTTGTAGCGCACTGCCCTCCAGATGTACACGGAACACGATTCAAAAAAAAATCACAGTTCTTTAAGAAGAAAGTGTAGCTCGATTAATGGGACACTCGACTCCATCATTACACTGCAGACTTGGGATTTATTCAGACTGCTATGTGTAGTATTGGATTCAAAGAATAAATAGGTCAGTTAAAATTTGGCATGGTAGAAGTGTACTTTCGTTGCAGTCTAAAGAATGGGGAGTGAGTCAGATTCTTATTAGCGGTGAGAGATCAAATGACAGGGGTTGGTCTCACACTATTCCGGCCTAACACTATTTACAGTGTTACAGCAACTGTGCCAAGCCTAATTTTGAAGCTCTTTAGGTGGCGTTTGACATCTTAAGTTTTAATGTTAGGAAAGAGCTTGCAGGATAGTTGAAGGCCTGTGCATGTGCAGAACCGAGCTTTGCCCAAACGGAGAACTGTTCACCCACACCACTCTGAAAAAAGTACTAAAATCAAACCAATAGGTGCAGTGTATCTTCTCCAAAAGTAAGTAAGGAATTATTAATGACATTCTGGCCTAGATTTTTTGATCACCATTATTTTAATATCAGCCTTACCCGATTTAAAACGGATGGGTCAATACCAGCATTAAAATATTGCCAATCAGGAAATCTAGGCTTCTATCTCTAGGCATCTTTGGCATGCCTTGTTTGATTTGGTGTTTACAAATTATGCAGTTAACACCAAATGAGAGAACCGCCATTTTTATTACTTTGATTGTCCGGTTTGAACAACTTGGAACCTTCCTCTATAGTGTCTCAGTAGAATAGTGATTGGTCCTTGGCCACGTGACCAACTTGGACACAAGCTGACTCTCAATTCAAAGATTCTGAGTTTGAGTCACTGACACTCATTTGCCACAGTTAAGTGAGTTCATGAATTCTTGACCCAGGCTCTTGATAAAGCACGGCACTTGTGAACCATTCCATCTTGGGAAGGAGGGGAAAGAGGTGGGAAGGAAAAGCTGACACAATTCAGCTCAATGTGCTCAGCTAACCCAGAGCAGCAATGATGCAAATTGTGGGAAACGTCTCCACACTTCTGGTTGGAGGAGGTTTTTTAGGGATGATGCACACTTTGGACTGAAAAATTAGGAGGCCAGAGATAAGGTTTTGGCCTTAATAGTGTATTGAAGCATTATAATATGCACTCTACTAGTACCGCATTAGAACATTCTGGTATAATGGCCTCTAGTATGATGTTCGTCACTTAGAGTTTTATCTCTGAGAGAACGCAATGTAAAAAAAATCCCCTCTATAGCAGCCTCTCACTAGAACATGCATTTTGTATGGCTTCTGAAGGTAAACCTTGTATAAGAGAACCAACATTTTGTGAACCACTTGTGCAGCCCAGAATTAGGTTTTGTTATGATTGCTGCTTAATCTGAATAAGTTCAGCTCCACCAGAACTCTTTCCTTGATCATCTCTTTGAATTGCAATGTAAATAAAGTTACCGGGACAATTTGGCTGTGGGCGACTGTTGGAGAAACCTTTATATCAAATGTAACTGTGCCAAACAAGCTATAGCAAAATCCTAAAGCTGGGGGTCAGTTTCTGTCTGGTGGCCGTTTTATATTCTACTGACACCCCATAGGAAGGTTTTATTTACACATTACCCCTATTAAATATCCATACGAAAGAAAATGATATTTGTGTTACTGAATCACAGATCCTAATGCCCGTGACACCTTCTGAGACAGAAACATGGGCCCTTGAGAAATTATTAAATGTTACACGGTTATGATCAAAAAACGTGTTTTACACCGAAAATCTCTAAGTTTTTCTCGCTTTGAAATGATCCAATTGTTTAAATAACCTTGATATATGGTAACTTGTAAGTTTCTATTGAAAATGAGTCTTTGAGTGATCATAGTGCATTGTACTAGAGGCTGCATCAAGCAAAACCTGTTCTTACTCACTTCTCATCTTGTACAGGTCTGATTCAGGTTCCAGAAAAAAGAGGAGGCATAGGTAAGCATAGAAAATAATTTGATACTGTTGTAAAAGGTCCATTCACTGCCTAGTTCCAATGACCACACAACCGCTCCGCTCCTGAGGATTGTATTTTAATCTTCAGTGAAAGACGGACATCACATTTGAGTATTTAAAAGTTGCAACCTTTTCCCAAGTCCAAAATCACACAATGGGCAGGTTAGGATTAGAGTGCTGCTGGGATTATGGATTGGCTGCGAGGTTTTCTTTGCCATCGAAAATTAATTGAATCCTTAATAACCAATGCTTCCATATCATGAGACACAAAAATTAAGTGGGGGAAAAAATGAACTTCAATTTTGAAACCCAGATTTTACATTCTGGAAATTTCCACTCTGGTCCAAAGCCAAAAAGGGTGGCAGCATTACATCTGAAGACAAAATACATTTTGCATGTTGGGACTGGTTAATATTTGTTGCATGGAAGTGGTTCACTCTACTCCTTCTGCTGAAAGCCAACACAAGGAGGAAGGAATATGGGCTTACTTCACAAATTAATGTGATAGTACTTTCAGCCAAAAAGGGCTGGAAGAGCTCAGTGCTGCATTGCCCATCTTTATCTGTGTCATTGCTTCCAGAATTGAGACTTAAATCTGTTGTAATGCCGTAGTACCATGGATGGAATTCATTGAAGTGCCATATTACAGTAAACTAAAAGTTGACTTAGAATTTCAAGGCATTCTGACTACAGTTAAAAAAATATAAGTTTAATTATTGATCCACAGAAGTTTCCTAAATTAGGGGCTAAAGCCCACAGTACAAAACATTAACAGCATTGAATGGACTAAGAGAGCAGACGAGATAAATCAAGAAGTTGTGGTTAGGCGATGCCAAGCTTTTGTTAAAAAATCCTATAACAGCAACTTGAATTTATATAGTGTCTTTAACATAGTAAAATATTCCAAGGTGCTTCACAGGAATGTAATTGGACAAATTTGATACCGAGCCATATAAGGAGATATTAGGATAGGTGACCAGAAGCTTGGTCAAAGAGGTAGGATTTAAGGAGTGTCTTAAAGGAGGAGAGAGAGGTGGAGAGGTGGAGAGGCTTAGGGAGGGAATTCCAGAGATTAAGGCCTAGACAGCTGAAGGCACGGCCGCCAAGGATGGGGCAAAGGAAATTTGGGGATGCACAAGAGGCCAGAATTGGAGGAATGCAGAGTTCTCTGAGGGTTGTACGGCTAGAGCAGGTTACAGAGCTAGGGAGGGACAAGCCCATGGAGGGATTTAAACATAAGGATGAGAATTTTAAACTCGAGGCGTTGCTGGACCGGGGGCCAGTGTAGGTCAACGAGCACAGGAGTGATGGGTGAATGAGCTAAGATATGGACAGCAGAGTTTTGGATGAGCTCATGTTTACGGAGGGTGGAAGATGGGATTGTAGGAAAAAAGGAAGACAGAGAGGTAAGCTTTCAGCATATTTCATTCCCAACTGACACAAGACCAAGACCAACTATGGCTTCTGTTCTCTCCCCTGCACCATCAACTCCGGGGTCCCCCTAGGATTTATCCTTGGCTCACTCCTTTTAATCTACACACTATCTCTTGGTGACATCATCTGCACACACAGGGTCAGTAGTCACATTGAGTACATTGGTGTACTCTCTACCCCCCACAACTTATAGAATCATAGAATGATACAGCACAGAAGGAGGCCATTCGGCCCATCATGCCCATGCCAGTTCTTTGAAAAAGCTATCCAATTAGTCCCACTGTCCTGCTCTTTCCCCAAAGCCCTGCAAATTTATCCACTTCAATTATTTATCCAATTCCCTTTTGAAAGTTGCTATTGAATCTGCTTCCACCGCCCTTTCAGGTAGTGCATTCCAGATCATAACAACTCTCGACTGCCTCCATGATGTTAGACTGCTTGTCTAACATCAAGTCCAAGGTGAGCCACAACTTCCTCCAGCTGAACATCTGGAACACTGAAGCCATGGGCCGAGGCCCTTATCATTGATTCTATGGCCCTCCCAGACCACTTTCTCACACTGAACCAGACATTCACAAATTTGCCATCCTGTTTGACCTTGAACTTAATCTGAGATTTGAACTCCACATCCTATCTAACAGAAAGACGTCTTAACTTCCACCTATTGCCTGCTTCCATCCTACGTCTGGTGCTGAAACTATTATACATGCCTTTGTCGCCTCCAGGCTCAGGGGTAGAAATTGTTCCTCATTGCACCTGTTTTCCAGGCAAACATCAAGGGCAAAAAGGACCAATTTCGGGGTGCAGTGTCCCATGTCCAATCAGTACCTACGGATGCCTCCATATTGCTGTAGGCGGCTATGCTGGCATTCCGGTCGGCCGCCTAAAACAGGCGCTTACTACTTGGATATGTAAATGAGGGTCCTGACGACTGTTTTAGCTCCCCTTGCCAGAAGTGGTTGGCAGTCGGCGGAGCAGGTGCTGAGCCATAACCAATTTCCACCCCTACTATTCTAACGTTACCCTTTCTAGCATCCCATCCACCACCTTCCGCAAACTCCAACTTGCCCAAAACTCTGCCGCGCAAGACCTGCCCCTCACTAAATCCTGCTCATCCATCACCCCCATCATCCTTGTGGACCTACACCAGCTCCTCATCTTCTTATGATTCAATTCGTAATGCTTGGCCTCGTCCAAAAATCCCTCTGTCTCCTTGGCCTTACTTATCCCTACAACAGCCCTTGGTCTGTTACTAGGTGTTCCCATCCTCTGACTCCGACCTTCTATGTAACACCCTCCCAACAAACCCTCCCCCTCCCATTCGTGGCAAAGACCTCAGCTACCTCGCTTCTACTCTTTGGAACACGAAACTTTTCCGACTGCACCTCTCCCTCCACCTTCTAAAAACCTCCTCAAAACCTATCCCTTCAACCTACTCTTCACCCAACTTAATCTCTCCCTTCCTGGCCCGACAGCTGTTTTCATTAAGCCTATTTGTGAAATATCTTGGGACGTTTCTTATATGAAAACATAGGCCCTGAAATTACATTGCGGGACACTAGTATTTAAAATTCCTCTGTAACTGTCTTAGTGGAGGTGTTAACTTAGTTACTTTAAATGCGTTGATATCTATATTAATGAAAGTTGTTTTTGTATCATGGAGATATACTGTACAATAGTAATGGGTACTTGGCACAAAAGCTTAGATTTATGTTACATTGGTTTTTATTGTCTTGAATTCAACAGACAGTATTAAATAATGCACATATTATTAATATTTGCATCACATAATGGCCCTCAAATTACCATGGGATACTACTGAATGAACACTTAAGACATTCGCCTGAAGTTCCTCTCAGATTTTAGAAGAGATGTTAACCCATTTAAAGTGCCTGGGTTAACACCTCCACTAAGACAGTGAACTGAGGAATTTTAAACACTGGCGTCCCACGATGTAATTTCTGGGCCTGTGTCCTCAAATGCTCTTCACTTGGAACATTCGGCTTTTCTCAGGCATTCTGGACAATATTTATCCCTTAATCAACACCGCTAAAAACAGATTAACATTTGTTTCAATGCTGGGACTTTGCTGCCTCTAAAATAACAATTGTAAACAATTTTACAACACCAAGTTATAGTCCAGCAATTTTATTTTAAATTCACAAGCTTTCGGAGGCTTCCTCCTTCCTCAGGTGAACGATTTTCCACATCGTTCACCTGAGGAAGGAGGTAGCCTCCGAAAGCTTGTGAATTTAAAATAAAATTGCTGGACTATAACTTGGTGTTGTAAAATTGTTTACAATTGTCAACCCCAGTCCATCACCGGCATCTCCACATCTAAAATAACAGGGTACGGTAGCTTAGTGGTTAAAGTACTAGGCCAACAACCCAGAGGTCGGATTGTGAAATTGAACTCAATAAAATCTCGTAATTTGTGGGCTGGCATCAGAAAACAATGACCATGAAAACTGTCGGGTTGTTATAGAAACCCATCTGGTTTGCTAATCTCCTTCAAGGAAGGGAACCTGCCACCCCTACCTGGTCTGGCCTACAAATGATTCCAGTCCCACACTAGATGGTTGACTCTTAATGCCCTCAGTCTAACTAAGGATGAGCAACAAATACTGTCTTGCCCATGTCACCCATAACCCAAGAACAGATTTTAAAAATTGGCAACTGTGTTTGCCTACATAACAGTGACTGCACTTCAAAAGTGCTTCTTTGGCTGTGAAGTGCTTTAGGATGTTCTGAGACTGTGAAAGGCACTTTATAAATGCAGATTCTTTCTTGTTTGATCATCCATCAAATATTTCCCATTTCTATCTGCAATTTAGGCATCTAATTGTGTTGCATTTAATAACATAAACTGTTTTAAAGGAGAACTTTGTTAACATTGAAATGTGATGGTTCAAAAATATCGCATTGCAAAAAATGTTAAATGATGGATAGGTATCAGCTGATCAAATGGAGTCAGCATGGATTTGTGAAGGGTAGGTCATGTCTGACTAATCTCTAGTTGAATTTTTATGGAGGTCACTAGCACAGTAGATAGGCGAGTGTTGTCTACATGGACTTCCAGAAGGCTTATGATAAGGTTCCACACGAGATTATTAGCAAAAATGAAAGCACAAGGAATTGGAGGTAACCTTATGAAATGGGTTGGTAATTGATTGGGAGGTAGGAGGCAGAGAGTATGGATGAAGGGAACATATTCTGATTGGCGGGATGCAACAAATGGTGTTCTCCAGGGATCCATCTTGGGGCCTCAGCTTTTCACCGTACATATATAAATGACTTGGACAAAGGAATAGAGAGATGTACATCCAAATTTGCAGATGACACTAAGTTAGGAGGCACAGTAATTTGTGTAGATGGGAGCAGGAAGTTAAAAAGTGACATAGACAGATTAAGTGAGTTGGCAAAACAGTGGCAGATAGAGTTCAATATGGGGAAGTGTGAGGTAATTCACTTTGGATCTGAGAAAGACCAGTCTGAATATTTTCTTAATGGTGAGAGACTAGAAGCTGTGGAGAAGCAAAGGGATTTAGATGTCCATGTACACAAATTACTAGAAGCTAGTGCAAAGGTACAAAAAGTGATCAAAAAGGTGAATGGAATGTTAGCCTAAACCTAAAAGGGGTTGGAAAACAAAATTGAGGAAATGATGCTTCAGTTGTACAGAGCCTCGGTCAGACCCCATCTGGAGTACTGCATTCAGTTTTGGGTACCGAACCTCAGGAAGGATATATTGGCCTTGGATAGGCTACAGCACAGATTCATCAGAATGATATCAGGAGTTATATTATGAGGACAGGTTGCATAAACTTGGTTTGTATTCCCTTGTGTTTAGAAAGTTGAAAAGTCATCTAATTGAGATGTTTAAAATGATGGAGGGATTTGATAAGGTAGATACAGAGACACTATTTCCTACGGTGGTGGATTCCACAACAAGGGGCCATTTTCTTAAAATTAGAGCTAGGCCACTTTGGAGTGAAATCAAGAAGCACCTTTTCACACAAAGGGTAGTAGAAATCTGGAACTCTCTCCCCCCAAAAGGCTGTGGATACCGGGTAAATTAAAATTTTCAAGACCTTTACCAAAGGATATGGAACAAAGGCAAGTAAATGGAATTGAGGTACAGATCAGCCATGATCTAATTGAATGGTGGAACAGGCTCGAGGGGATGAATGACTGACTCCTGTTCCCATGATGCCTGGCTTCTGCTGTTCTCACCCACAGTGTCCCCTTCACCAAAAGAAATACTAATGTAGAAGGTGGGTGGTGCAGTGGCTTAGTACAATGTCCTATTGTTCCAGGGATTTGGATTTCAATCCAAGCCAGCCTGTTGGGATGAAAGTCTCCTCTCTCTGATGGCTGCAGAATTCCTAAGTGAAATAAGTTTGCGCAGTCTCAATCCAGTTCCTAGTTGCTATAAACACCAAGCATAAAACGGTTCACTTTGCTACTTTATTGACAGCCTCACTCACAAGGCTGGACAATATTGGAAATTGAAATTGCGTACATGCACAGTAATGGGTGGTCATAGATGCAGTAAAGTTGCATTGTTTGGAAACAGTAGAGAGAGTTTAATTCAGCATCTGACCCATGGGAGTGACTGGCTCCTGACCTGGAAATACTTGGTGCTGACATTGAGGACAAATTGTGGCAAAGTATTCCATTCTCCAAATCTAGCATTCTTCACCGTGATGAACACAAGAATTAACCAAAAAAAATACATCTTACAAGAAATCCATATTTTAAATGATTTGTAGACTGGAATCAGAAGCAGGTCTGTGGTCTAAAGAATTGCTGGGCATTTTTTTTCTCCTCACTTGTCTCTTCATTTGTCTTGTTTGTAGGTCTACGACCCCTAAAAGCAAACGCAAAGACAGGAACAAACAAAGAAAGCGGTATGTTTAAATCGTTAATAGTTATCCCAGCAACTGTTCAGTCCTCTGATGCAAGCTGAAGCCATCATCTCATGCTGCCCTCCTTAGCACAGAGCTGTACTGTATGATGGTTGTTGTCTTCAAAGTGATTCTCATGTCTTTTTGAAATGTGCTTGTTGCTGGGAGTGCACTGTAAGAATAATCTAATCTCATTAGATGGCCATGCAGAGCCAAGCGTTCCACATTGTTTACATTTTGTTGGACCTTTTTCCTCAGTTTAAAACTCAGTTTTGCTGTGTTTTATTCTATGTTTTTGATGTTCTTGTGACTTTGGTTTAAAATGTTCAATAAATGTACACTAGTACAAGCACAAGAATCTGATAAATATAAATTAGTCAACTTGAAAACCCATCACCTGAACAAGGTTTCAATCTGAGCAAAGGCAGCTAACTACAAGTAGGGCATGGATTCACAATCATCCTGTTGGGAACCGTGCAAGCAACATTATCCCATCACTATCCAGAATGGGCTCCCCCTCCCCACTTGAACAGATTGTTTGTTTTTCTTAGGCTGTGGTTTGCCTTTTGTTTTGGGTTCAAGTTGAATCCATAATTGCTTTTTGATATGATTGAGGTGTTTAAGATGATTAGATGAGTTGTTACAGTATATAGAGAGAAGCTATTTTTCTCTGGTGGGGGAGTCCAGAACAAGGAGACATAACCTTAAAATCAGAGCTAGGTCATTCAGGGGTGATGTCAGGAAGCACCACTTCACAATGGGGAGTGGAAATCTGGAATTCTCTCCCCGAAGAGCTGTTGAGCTGGGGGTCAATTGAAAATTTCAAAACTGAGATTGATAGATTTCTTTACAGCAAGGGTATTAAGGGTTACGGAACCAAGGCGGGTAAATAGAGTTAAGATACAGATCAGCCATGATCTAATTGAATGGCGGAACAGGCTTGAGGGGCTGAATAGCCTACTTTCGTTCCTATGTTCCCATGATATATTGCCTCACCTTTCTTGCATGACTGTTGCAGTTAGCATCTGGAGTGTGATGTGAGATAAGCACTGGGATGCACAGTTCCACAAGAAGGTCCTACGTAGTTTGGTGTAACTCAGTGTAATGTTGCCTCTAGGCTGCACCTTTTGCATCAGTGTCAAGTCAATATTCTCAGCACACTGGTACGCAGCAAGCAGTGTGACAGTGCCTGTGTAAGTGAGGGAATCTGCTTAATGTGGTCTTAATTTGTTTCACGGCAGAGGCAGTATATAAATGTGGACTATAAGCAGTCACTTTTTAACCCTTTGAGAGGTGCTGGCAGTGTGTGAGCTGCTGTTTAATTTCAAATGACCATTTCCATTGTTCTCTATTGGAAGAAACTGACCTGAATCAGTCTGAAATACGGAGAAGTAGCGCAGTGCAAGTGTTTGATACACAGGTACACAGGTGAGAAGCTTTGCCCTTCCCCTTTTCCCCCACTCAGTGTAGATGTTTGATACACAGGTGAGAAGCTTTCCTCTTCCACCTTTCCCCCACTCAGTGTAGGTGTTTACACCCCTCCCTCACTCCACGCAGTGTGAACAGGCAGTGTACCTAAAGTTCTTTGCTAGCGGAACTGCTGTTTGTACTGCACTAGGTGCAGACGTAGGACTGCAGTATCCATCAATAGGGGAGCTATAACATGGAAATGATGGGGGAGGGGGGAAAGAAATGTGCAGAGGACAATTTCCTGTACATCATGATATAATCCAAGATCCGTGTGCTTGAAACAAAAGTGGGAATTAGATTAAGGGACAATAAAGACAACCCACCAATACTGGGTTTTAATCCACAAAAAGCTTTCCACCTATTAGAATCATAGAATCTTACAGCCCATCGTGTCTGTGCCAGCTCTTTGAAAGAGTTATCCAATTAGTCCCTTCCCGCTCTTTCCCCATAGCCCTGCAATTTTCCCCCTTCAAGTATTTATCCAATTCCCTTTTGGAAGTTACTATTGAATCTGCTTCCACCACCCTTTCAGGCAGTGCGTTCCAGATCATAACAACTCACTGCGTAAAAAATTTTTCCTCATCTCATTGGCTCTTTTGCCAATTATCTTAAATCTGTGTCCTCTGGTTACCGACCCTTATGCCAGTAGAAATAGTTTCTCCTTATTTACTCTATCAAAACCCTTCATAATTTTGAACGCTTCTACCAAATCTCCCATTAACCTTCTCTGCTGTCAGGAGAACAATCCCAACTTCTCCAGTCTCTCCACGTAACTGAAGTCCCTCATCCCTGGTACCATTCTAGTAAATCTCCTCTGCACCCTCTCCAAGGCCTTGACATCTTTCCTAAAGTGTGGTGCCCAGAATTGGTCACAATACTCCATCTGAGGCCTAACCAGTGATTTAAACGGTTTAGCATAACTTCCTTGCTTTTGTACTCTATGCCTCTATTTATAAAGCCAAGGATCCCGTACACTTTTTTAACAGCCTTCTCAAATTATCCTGCCACCTTCAAAGATTTCTGTACGTAAACCCACAGGACTCTCTGTTCCTGCACCCCTTTTAAAATTGTACCATTTAGTTTATACTGCCTCTCCTCATTAATCCTTCCAAAATGCATCACTTCACACTTCTCTGCATTAAATTCTATCTGTCATGTGTGTGCCTATTTCACCAGTCTGTCTATGTCCTCCTGAAGTCTGTTACTATCCTCCTCACTGTTTACTACATTTCCGAGTTTTGTGTCATCTGTAAACTTTGAAATTATGCCCTGTATACCCAAGTGCAGGTCATTAATATATATCGAAAAGAGCAGTGGTCCTAATACTGACCCCCTGAGGAACACCACTATATACATCCCTCCAGTCTGAAAAACAACCCTTCACCACTACTCTCTGCTTTCTGTCCCTTAGCCAATTTCATACCCATGCTGCCACTGTCCCTTTAATCCCATGGGCTTCAATCTGGTCTATTATGTGGTACTTTGTCAAACATCTTTTGAAATTCCATATACGCAATATCAATCACACTACCCTCATCAACCGTTACTTCATCAAATAACTCAATCAAGTTAGTCAAACAGGATTTGTTGTTAACAAATCCATGCTGGCTATCATTGATTAAACCATGTTTTTCCAAGTGACGATTAATTTTGTCCCAGATTATTGTCTCTAAAAGTTTCCCCACCAGCGACGTTAGACTGACTGGCTTATCTGGTTTATCCCTCTGCCGTTTTTTGAACAGGGGTGTAATATTTGCTGAACAGGGATGTAACATTAGACAATTTTATGTCTGTAAAGACAATTATAGTATACTAGGAACAGTTACTGACATGGTCCCATTTTAAATGTTGTGGAAACTAAGCTCATTTATGTTGTGAGGCAGATTTCACAATAAAGAAAGAACTGTGCATGGGCAAGCGGTTGTGTAAAAGTCATAATCACAACTTTAGTTTTCTTGCCACAGACTTTTCCTGATAACTAGGAGGGACATCCCCTACTTCCCATCACATGGAAGCCACATTGCTGACTTGTACTGAAATGCCTGTGGCCAGTTGCATCGGGCATCAACACGCTGGGTGCCATTGTTCACAGGCATTCTGACAAGGGCACTGCTACCCTTACAGGAGCCTTAGAAATCACCTCCTGAGGTGGTACTTGGCATCTCCTGTGACAGCAGTGCTCTTTTATATTAGGACAGCACTATAACGTGAAGATGGCAATGGTCTCCTTGAAGTTTGCTTGCACAGTGCAACTCAGGGTCTATAGGTGGAAGTAAACCCGAAAGAGTTGCTGTACTGGCAGTGGAGTAGAGGGTGATTACACTTCTTTTGTAACAGCTTACAGAAGTACCATACAATCCAGTGAATTATTCACACATTGATGTATGTTTTTAAAACCTGTGAATCTAGGGCCTGACCTATGTGTTGATATGAACACCCTTTTACTAGTACAGCCACTGTCAGCTGTAACCGAACGATTGACTCTTCCCCCAGTTCAATGCATACGTTATTTTCTACCAATCATCCATGACCATTATAACATTTCTACGAATCGGTGAATGAATTAAATATAATTGCAACAGATTAGGTCACACATTTCCAAACAGCGTTATGGGTTATAGCTGGTATTAAATAACACCATTGGAAAATCTAGCCTTATGCCTCTTGTTGGATTAATGAGCTATGTGCTTACAGCACGTGGTTAGAATGGGATAGGAAGGTTGCTATCAAACAGGGCGCATTCTGAACAAGTACCTTATTATCCAAGCACCAACTCTGAGCTTGTTAAGGGTGGTCTCTGATAATATAAAGCAATGCTCTCGATTGATCAAGAATGCCATGACAATTTAGAAAAGGGTCTTTCAATTCCTGATTAACATCGGCAAAGGCAGTTGTGGCTAAGATCATTAACTCCTTTACAGAGAAGCAGTACTGCCCGGTTCCTATTCTGCACCAATTCCCACTCACCATCCGCCTCCTGTCCTCACTGATCCACATTGGCTGCTGGTCTAATTTTCATGTTGACATTCCTTTATGGCCTTGTTCCTCCCTATGTCTGTAACATCCTCCAGCCCTACATTTCCACCCCCCGCCCCCCACCAGATCCCTCCATACCTCTGACTGGCCAGGTTCCTTTCCCTCTGCCTTCACCCCACCATTGCAGGCCTGGCTGTTAGCTGCCTAGGAAGGTTCTGGAATCCCTCCCTGACCAAGCTTTTGGTCAAGCCTTCTCCTTTGGCCTCGCATTGATTTTTTTGATTACGCCTCTGGGAAGCACGTTGGGACATTTTGCTACATTAAAGATGCTATATAAATGCAAGTTATCCTAGCTTGGATTCAGGTTGGCGTTTGCAGGAATAGGTATTAATTGAACTATCAAATATTCTGTGGGAGTATTTGAATGCAAAGAGCATAAGAAATAAAGTGGATGAGTTGGAAGTGGTGATAAATAGGGGCTAATAGATATTGTAAGAGTTACTAAAAACCGGCTAAAGTTGAAAGATTAGCAGGGAACAGATCTACAGGACTATGTGTGTTTTAAGAAGAAAAGAAAGAAACAATTTGCATTTATATAGCACCTTTCACGAACTCAGGACGTCCTAAAGCGCTTTATAGCCAATGAAGTACTCTTGAAGTAGTCACTGTTGTAATGTAGGAAACACGGCAGCTAATTTGAACACAGCAAGATCCCACAAACAGTAATGAGATAATGACCAGATAATCTTTTCCTTCAACTTATGTTGGTTGAGGATAAATATTGGACAGGACACCGGGAGAGCTCCCCTGCTCTTATTTGAGTAGTGGCGTGGGAACTTTTGCGTCCTCCTGAGAGGGCAGACGGGGCCTCGGTTTAACGTCTCATCCAAAAGACAGCACCTCCGAGAGTGCAGCACTCCCTAAGTACTGCACTGAAACATCAGCCTAGGTTATGTGCTCAACTCTCTGGAGTGGAGCTTGAACCCACGACCTCTGACTCAGAGGCAAGAGTGCTACCACTGAGCCAAGACTAACACCAAATGTGTAGAACTGTTTGCCAGAGAAGGTTTATATGTTGCTGAGAAGAAAAAATTAGAGAATGGCACAGAGTCTATTTCACTTAATCTGGAAGGTGGAAGGTAGAAAATAAAAAGCTTAGTGGTAGAAATACGTTACGGGTCACCGCGGATTAAAAAGGACGTGGATGTAGCGCTGTGGGAGGTCACAAAAAAGATTAGCGCTGGGGCTGCCATTGGAATAATGGGAGATTTGAATCCTCCTGACATAGTCAGGGACTTAGAGTGGGGGCAACCTATGGGCATATAGGAGTTCATTGAAGTACTTCAGGAATCTTTTAAACAACAAGTGAGGGGACCCACGTGATGGGGGAGGGGGGGAGCAAGATTGGATTATCACTAACTGATGAGGGAGTAATAATTTGGAGTCTAATGATTATAAAAATTATTACTTTTAAGGTTGAAATAAAGACAAAACAGATAATAAAGCACTATGAAGAAATTGAATTAGAAGACTGCATTTATATAGCACCTTTCACGAACTCAGGATGCCCCAAAGCGCTTTACAGCCAATGAAGTACTCTTGAAATGTAGTCACTGTTGTAATGTAGGAAACGCGGCAGCCAATTTGCGCACAGCAAGGTCCCACAAACAGCGATGTTTGAGGGGATGAAATGATATCTGCAAGAAATAAAATGAGCAGAAGCAGTTGAAGGATGTGGAGAGAAATGGAAAAGCTTTAAGGAGACATTTTTACATCGCAGAGACAGTTTATCCCAAAAATGAATTGAGGGCAAAACCGGAGAGTAAAACCAACGCAGATGACAAAAGAAGTCACACAAGATATTGGGGACACAGAAAGGTGTAAAATTCTGAAATGTAAAGGGAACAGGATAGGGTGAATTACAGAATCCAACAGAAGAATGTCAAGAAACTGGTAAAAGACGTGAAAAGGAAGCAGGTGGTGGTGAAAAACATAACGGACAATAGCAAAGTCTTTAATTATATTGGAAGCGAGAGATGGAAGCAGAGAGATCTTAGTCCCGTAAGAGATCGCATAAGGGATTGTCTGAAAGGACGGGGTATGATTAGAGAGAGCCAACATGAGTTCAGAAAGGGCGGGTCACATCTGACCCATTGACTGGGTTTTTTGAGTAGATTATAGATCTGGTGGATGGGGGGAAGCAGTGCATGAGGACGAGAAAATGGAAAATTACTAAATTATTATTTTGTATTCATTTTTACCAGTGGGAAAGGGGAGAAGGGAGAGAGTGGATAGAAAACCCTTAACATCACAAGGGAAGGCTTATTAAATAGGTTAAGCAAGCGTAAGGTAAACAAGACTCTGAGCTCTGAACTTTTCCATCCAAGGGCAATTGTGAAAATAGCACCTGTGACTCCATTTTTAAAATTGGGGCAAGGGATAAACCCTCAAGTTACAGCCTTCCCTCAATTGTGGTTAAAATATTCTCAACTTTTATGAGGGATAGCGTAAGAGATCGCATAAGGGATTGTCTGAAAGGACAGGGTATGATTAGAGAGAGCCAACATGAGTTCAGAAAGGGCGGGTCACATCTGACCCATTGACTGGGTTTTTTGAGTAGATTATAGATCTGGTGGATGGGAGTGAGGCAGTGGGTGTTATCCATCTGGATTTGATACTGTCCCATATCACAGACTGATTCAGAAGGTGGGAGGTGGTGCATGGAGAGGTATCAGTGTGGAGATTGGTTACCGTTGAAGTTCCACAGGGTTTGGGCAGCTGCTTTTTAGTCCTTTTTATAAAGGAGGAGGATGGTATGTTCTCCAAAGTGTCTTAAGTTTGCGGATGACACCAAATCGGGTGCAGTGACTAACGATGCTGGTCAACGTGCAATAATCCAAAGGAATCTGGATGTCCTAGGTCAATGGGAAGAGAAATGGCAGATGGAGTTCAGTGCTGATAAGTGTAAAGTCATGGGATTAGACAACAACGACAACTTGCTTTGATATAGCGCCTTTAACGTAGTAAAACGTTCCAAGGCACTTCACAGGAGCATAATCAAACAATATTTGACACCGAGCCATATAAGGAGATATTAGGACAGGTGAGGTAGACTTTAAGGAGCATCTTAAAGGAGGAGAGAGAGGTAGAGAGGCGGAGAGGTTTAGGGAGAGAATTCCAGAGTTTAAGGTCTAGGCAACTGAAGGCACAGCCGCCAATGATGGAGTGATAAAAATCGGGGATGCACAAGAGGCCAGAATTGGAGGACGCAGAGATCTCGGAGGGTTGTAGGGCTGGAGGAGGTTACAGAGATAGAGAGAGATAGATAGACAGACAGAGTAAACAAAAACGTGGAGTACATTTTAAATGTACCTGAGGTAAGAGAACAGGAAGGAGATCTGGTCAATAGGTCATTAACACCATTGGTTCAGTGTTCACAGGAGGTCAATAAAGCAAATAAAATGTTGGGATATAGCTCAGAGCATGACAATGGTCAAAGAAATGATGTTAAAGTTGTATTTGGCCTTGAGACTGCGTCTGGAGTATTGCGTTCAACTTTGGTTCCAGTATTAGAGAAAAGATATGGGGGGTGATTTTAAACCCCAAGAACGGGTGGGTTGGGGGCAGGTGGGAGTTGAAAATAGTTGGTTTTTTGGGTCACGACCGCAACCCGGCTTTATTTCCGGGTTTAACGTCAGCGCGGAAAAGTACAGGCTTCTCACTGGGAATGCAAAGTCCGAACATTTTGCAGTTGCGACCCAAAAAAACAACTATTTTCAACTCCCACCCGCCCCCAACCCACCCGTTCTTGGGGTTTAAAATCATCCCTAGAGAGTTATTGGAAGGAATCCAGAGGCGGGCTAGGAGGATGATCCCTGGATATAAGAGGGCTAGGTTATGCAGAAAGATTGACTTGCCTTGGGACTTTACTCTCTTGAGAAGAGGCAGAGGAGATATGGTAACGGTCTTGTTAAGATTTTCAGGGATATGGAGAAATTAGATTCAGCAAAATCCTGTTGGGCTCAGGGCTGCAGGAATTGGGGACACCTTTTAAAGTTCAGGATGTCAAATGATGATATGGAATTTAGGCAACATTTTTCAGTAGTAGGGTGATAGTAATGGGGAATAGATTACCAGCAGGGCTGATGGAACAGATTTGAAAGATAAAAAAGGACTGGATAAATTTCTTGTAGGGAATAGGATTAAGAACTATTAGTACCAGCATTACAGTGAGGAACTTGTTGGGAAGTTTGAAAGAGCAGGCTGGATCACCTTTGAGGATCAAGGATTTTTATGCAGAAGATTAAATGAGTGAGTTAGAGTCTATGATAGGCTAGCTTGTACATGGTCAGTGGAAGAACATGGCAGCCATTTCACACCAACAGTCCCTCAAACAGCAGCAAGGTGAATTTTTGGTGGTGATATTGAAGAAAGAAAGAAAGAAAGAACTTTGAAGTGTAGTCACTGTTGCAGTGTAGGAAATGGATCAGCCAATTTACGCACAGCAAGCTCCCACAAACAGCAATGACCAGATCATCTGCTTTAGGTGTTGGTTGACGGATGAATGTTGGCCAGAACACCGGGAGATCTCCCCTGCTCTTCTGCGAGTGTCAGCCTGGATTTTGTGCTCAGGTCTCTGAAGTGGAGCTTTAACCCACAGCCTTCTGATTTAGAGGCAAGAGAGCCAACCGCTGAGCCACGGCTGACAGCTAAGCATGGTGGAGAATCAAATTTTGACTTCATGTGTATGTTAAATAATAATCTATAATCCTGAAACTCCCACTGTTGGCTGCATCTTCAAGGAAGGATATTGCCTGGTAATGGTCCATATCTCATACGTGGCTCCTTTCCTCAATAGGTCGCCCAGCGAGTCGCCACCACGGAAGCCGCACAAAGGACGGAGTTGTTGCAGCTCCCGCAGCGTCTCTTCTGTACGCAGTTCCTCCAAATCTCTGAGCAGGTCAGTGTGTCACATAGCAAAGATAGTGCTACGATACTACAGGGGGTTAAATTCGTTAACCCCCGAATCCGGGCGCAGGCATCGCGGTGTGCGATTAACCCACGCCCGTTAGTTCCGTCGCAGACAGCACGAGACATTCGTCCTGCCTGACCACTTACCTCAAGGAAGCGTAATGGTCCAGCCTTGAGACGACAATTCCACCAGATTCACACTTCTCACCAGTAGTGGGAGCCCAAATCTCGGGTGAATTGCTCGCATCTCTTAAAGGCAGGCTGCATCTTTTAAAGGTAGCCTGTACCACTTATTTGCAAAAAATAAGATACGGGCCTGCACAGAATCTGAACGGAGATCAGACATCGCACACATAAAACACAGATGCAGGCCCTAGCGCTTTGTTTACACACTGAGGAATTATGTTAAAATATTGAATAAAGGTTGCACTCTACTAAATCCCACATCCTCCAATCTGCACGCCAGACCTCACCAATCTGCCGATCTGAGTTGGTACCAGGCCTGTGAGAGTGCGTGCACCAAGGTTCTCTGCTGATGCACTAGAGACCTTGGTGCAAGAGGTGGACAGAAGGAGGGACATCCTATATCCACGGATGGGGGAGGTAGGGGGGGGCAAGAGGCCCTCCAGATATATGCTCAAGGGGCAGTGGGAGGCAGCGGGGGTCACAGTCAATGCCAGGTGCACAGCATCATGAACATGGATGCAGTGCAGGAAGAAGTTCAATGCTTTGACACGAATGGTCAAGGTGAGTGAGGCCAACTGTTAAGTGGCGTCTCCTACCAACTGCACCACGAGCTGCATCCTCTGCACCATGCACTACACCCCCATCAAACACATACCAACAAACTCTTTCAATCAGTACTCAACTCTTCCAAACAGATGCTTCCACTCACCCTCACACATTATCACTGTTGCAAGCCACTCACCCACAGCTCATAAGCCACATACACTGGTAGCTATTCAACCATGACAGGCACATCACCCCGACATCCTGCAGGACACTCACCGACACACTTCTCACTTTCTTGCAGGAGTTAGTGGCGCATAACAGGTGGTAACAAGTGGCAGTGCCATTTAACCCTTGAGCCTGTTCCGCCATTCAATGAGGTCATGGTTGATCTGTGACCTAACTCCATATACCTGCCTTAGCCCCATATCCCTTAATACCCTTGATTCACAGAAATCTATCAATCTCAAATTTAAAATTGAGCTGGCATCAACTGCCGTTTGCAGAAGAGCGTTCCAAACTTCTCCCATCTTTTGTGTGTAGAAGCATTTCCTTACTTCACTCCTGCAAGTCCTGGCTCTAAATGTTAGACTGTGTCCCCATGTCCTAGTGTTCAAGCATAGGAGACCTCCAAAAATAAGTATAAATGCATCAGTAGCCAGAAGCAATAATCCAGCAACTAACTTGTAAATCCTATGTGGTCCCTTTAAATAGCACTGGTGGGGGGTCCTCTAGGCACTTTAAGACATGTTTAACTGGTCGTGGTTAAGAGTGGAGTTGAGTGGAGCGTTAAGTGCCAAAATGGTGTCTATCACTTTAATTCAGCATTGTACACTGATCGAATGCATATTCTCCCTACTTTACACGCTGCCCTCATTTGTTATCTGCACTTGCACTAAACCCTTTACAAAGATGACGTCTGGCGCACAAGCACATGCATCCCAGGCGCCATCTTGGACATCCGTGAGGCTGCGTAGCGCCGAAACAGTGGGCGCTATACGGCCCAATTTCTAGCCCTACATTTTTCACATGTGGTCTCTTTCCTCATTTTTGCATAATATCCATTTTTCACTTGAGTGAGGAAATTATAGACCATTGTAACCAAATCCTAAAAACCAATAATTTATCTATAGTGTATTAAAACCTTTCTGACTGTGCCCACTTCCTATCTACAATGCTTTGCTTCCGGTTGTCAACTCTTTCCATTATAAATTCCTATGCCCTACTTTATAATGGAAACTGCCCATGTAAACTGCTCAATAGTGGTGTTTACACCCTCTTGTTAGTGGTGGTGCTGTAGCACCTCCGATTTGCATCTCCCGTCAGCTCAGCCTGTACTGTAGAGTAACTCCCATGCTTTGCCCAACTCTGCTTCCCAAATTGCTGTAAGTTTTACTATTTAATAATCATATAAAATCAAAGTATTATATAAAAGGACAGAATGTATGACTTTAAAATGGGGATTAAATTACGTCGGCATGCCCTGGCCCAATTTTACCTGCCATCTGACCCCACTTCACCTAAAGACTGCACTTGATCTTGGCATATGCAACACCAGGGGCAATTGACTAGTAATAGTGTAAAATTGAAATATCATATAAAAATAAGGACAGATTCTGACTTTTAAATCGGGATGGAATTACATCCATGCGTCCCTGGTCCAATTATTCCCAACTCTCTAACCTTTCTTCATCTGAAGACCATACTTGGTTTTGACTCCCTGTGCGCAATGCCACGAGGGATCAGCTAGTGATATATTAAAATGTCTTGCTTTTTTGCTCACTTCCTGTAAGTCATGCTTTCTTCCTATAACACATTCCCCATCACACTTTGTTGATAACGCAGCTGTTGTTATCAAACAGGATATCCCCCCCTCTCACTGTGAGCAATGCCATGGAAGATCTGTTGTTATTCATTGATAAAAAGGTTTCAGCTGCAGTTTTGGGGAAATATAACATGAACTCAACTTTGTTGAGGTAAGGAAAAAATAAACTAGTAAAGCATAATGCAAGGGTGCAAGTACCAGGGGACACAAGGTAAACATATTCAGGTAGGAATCTGAGGTTGAAGCTCTATAGCCTTCTGGTCAGGCTGCATCTTCTTTGTATCAAGATCTCTGTGGACTGAATTGTGTTATACCCTCCCCTCTCCCCCACGATCACAGTGAATGGAGAGAAGAGGCTGGGCGGGGCTTAAAATATGCGGAGACAGAAAACAGAGCAATACAGTTACACGTTTACTCGAGTTACACTGGGTTGTTGGAAAATACAACATAGCTAAATGCTCACGTCACAACCCTGGAGTCACAGGTTCAAGTCTCGGAAGAGGCCGAGATTTGACTTTGGCAGTCACACTTATCAGTTTTCTGATTGGCTCTCAAGCAAGAAATGTCTTAGTAGCAGAACATTGCATTCGAGCAGAGAGCGCTCCCCGTAGAGAATGTATGTGGTATTGACCAGGGGCAAGTGGTCAGCTGGGAAAAGTAATGTCAACTGCACCTTATATTTGGGGAGTGGGGAATTTTTAACCTAACCCGCCCGGCAGGAACAGGATGGATTCAGTTCAAACGTCTGTTTCACACCCCGTTGAACTCAGTGGAGTGTAAACTCGGGCAGGGTCTAAAATGGGCGTTCGACCCGAATCTGCCTCATTCCTGCCAAGAGGGCTAGGTTCAAATTACCCCCATGGAAAACTAATTGACTGAAAGGTATCGTCAATCGTGAGTGCGTCAGCTCAGCTGGCAATATCTCAAATGGTCTCATATAGGCCAAGTGACTCACGCTGCGTTCAACTACAGCCAATAGGACAGATTAACTAGCCCAGTGTTGGCTCAAAAAATTGAGACACTACAAAATATACGACTGAAAATCGAAAATGTGCTAGAATTGTATTAATGAACTTGCAGTGAGCTCCCTTCAGAATTTGAGGGTGGGCTAGATGTTTGGATTCTTCATCGTCTAAAAACGGATCAGGGTTGACCTATTGACCAAGTGTTGGAACTCAGTAATGGACCTGCTGCTCCCGCGTAATCAGCCACTCGGGTTTACTTGTTTTCCAGCTGCCACAGCCCGTCATCAGAGCGCAGAACACCACACGCCAAGAACAAGCGCAGTGCTGTGCCCAGACAGAGCCCCAAGAACGACACAAATGGGCGGAAGCCATGTTGCGCTCGATCCAGTCCCAATCAATCCCCTCTGCGAGCCCGGCACAGCAGATCAGTGACTCCCAGGCAGAACGGACACAAGGGAGCTTCGTGGAACGGCAGACACAGTCCAAGGCACAGGCACCCTCCAGACAGATCACAGGATGTATGTAGTCTTTTCCTTCTCTTCTCTGGTTTTCCTTTCTCTCTCCCTCTCTCTCTTGCTCTCTCTCAATGTTCTGGGAGTTCTAAAGCCAGTTTCCTATCAGAATCTTGTGTGTGCTCTCCATTCTCCACCATTGTTTTCTATTTCTCATTTCCATCTGAACAGCATGTGCAGTTCATTAAACAATGAGAATCATTTGTAGTAATAAAGCGCTAGACTGTTGTAACCCCAGATTCCTACAAGCTGCAACTTAGCAGAGAATGCTACAGTTTAGTAGACCCCACCCACCCACCCAAATTGCATCCCGCAGTTCTGGAATAATGTAGGTTGAACTGGAGATAATTTCATTAAACCCTTCAAGGCCAATTACATTCAATTGAAGTACTGTTAGAATTGTAGAGAAAACAGAGATTAGGAATTCCGAAGTAGTCCTAGTCAAAACAAATGAAATGTGAAGAGAGATAGCGTCTCAGTATTCATATTTCCAAGAAACCGTCTCCTTTTCCATGAGCTGCTAATTTGGCTTTTGCAACAGCAGTTCAGCGGTGAAGAGGTCACGCTCTCCTCACACCCCCTCTGGCCACGGGTTCATGTCCTCTGTGGAGGAAGCATAGAAGTCTGGAGAGGCAAGCTTAACCCAGGACACCGTCTCTACAGCCTTGTGTTGTGTGGAAAAGTACCAGCCTCATCTCGGTGCAAGGGAGGCAGGGGTTACGCGGACTAGTGCTTGATGTATTCCATTATTCACATACTATGAAACAAAATACAAGAGAAACCAGCTGAAGGCACATGATAGTGAATAAAGGGAGTCTCCTGGGGCTACAACTAATAGGGTAGGCATTGGTTTTTCCTCATCACTGCCACCATTTTGAATGTATTGATACATGCGGCAGCAACAAATTGTGAAGTGGCATTCTGCACCAAATGTATTGCAACATCTGGGCTAGCGGGCAGATGTGTTTTCTTACTGGGCACACGACAGATAATACTTTATTTGATGATATTTACTGTGTTCATGGCATAAGACATAGGTCGATCGTTAGGTGTCACTGGTGCACATATGTTTGTAGACTTGTACGGGGCTGACCATCACCAGCACTCTTTACCAAGTAGCTCGATCCATTTTGTTCTTCTGGCACAACTGCCTTCCTATATTTATTCTCTGGGTGTGGGTGATAATCCTGCAGCCCAGTCATTTGATTATTAACTGAGATGGAGATGTAGCAAATAGGCAGTGTGGTGGCTGGTATTCCAACACGCTGTGCCACACAGTATTGGAATCTTCAGTATCGCCCGTGCCATTGTAGAGGGAAGTGCCAATCACAGGCTAAGCATTTCCCCACAGTCATGGAGAGAGGATCAGGCAAATCATGCCCTCAAAGGTGGCATTGGTATAGGCCTGGGACCAAGGCCAGTGAGCCTGGCCTGGGAGCAAGGCCTGGGAGCAATTCACTCCTGCCTGCAGTATTCCAATTTATAGATTTATTAGTCCCTGGTGCAGTATCCTTTATATTATCTCACTAGTACCAATAAATCACTTGTGCAAATATGTTGTAGATAGTCATTGATAGAAACTATTGCTACACACACATTATATAACAGCTAACCCTGGTGGATAGGAACACAGAAACAGAAAAGATGACCTTAGTCCATCTCAGTCAAAAACAAAACACACCATTCATTACCTACTGTATATCCCTCAATTAATTTTCTTACCAAATGTCAAGTCCCTCTTAAAACTACTGCTGTAATCTGGATCAACCACCTCCTTGGGCAGTCCATTCCAAACATTCAGCACCCTCCGTATCCAACAGAGGGTGCGCTGCACATCAGCTGCACAGTGTTTTTGTTGTAGTTCTTTGCCACTTGGTTGGAAGATGATGACTTTTATACAGTTGCTGTCTCCCTGGAAGGTGCTAGGTCAATGATCGCCAATTTGCTCTCCTATTTCAGCTGTCTTTCTACAGTTCTTCTGGCACACCTGATTTACCCCTGAGTAGTTGAGTTCAGTCTAGTTAGAGCTCTTGAGATTCAGATTGGTTTGTTCCTTTTGATCAAAAATAATTTTTTTAAAATCCCCCTGTGCATCTGCACCTCCACATTCTCCACTGTCATGGTGGGTAACAGCAAAGCAGCCTGTGTGCCTGGAGCCACAGTGATAAAGGTAAAGTTAAAAACAATCGTTAATGTACTGGTTGGTCTGATGGAGCAAGTGTGGGTGGCATTGGTGGAAAATGCACCTCGATTCCATGCTTTTGTTCAATTTTTTTTTAAAGTTATATTATCTCTGATAGCCAGCACCAGGTGTCAGTGCATCTCTCACACTTGAACTGCAGCAAGTGTGAAACCTACACAGCGTGCAGCCCCCTCCTCCAGCCAGTCTCCAACTGCTCGTCAAGATTCAGACATCACTCAAATCAAGGATTTCAACATAAAATTAAACAGCACAGTTTACACATTGATGCAATAGGAACGCATTGAGGCAGAAAACTATAACTGGCTGTTGTCTGATTCGAGGCCCACTTTGCAAGTCCAGGACCTTACAGTTGTCGGGCCTGGGAGTTGCTAAACAGCAAAATAGTTGAATGATTTTCTTACCAGAGTTTGGTTCACACTATCCCATCTAGTCATGGCCAATGTTTAACCCTCCCCCCTCTACCTATGCACCAGTAGGACTGGTCAGAATCGATCATTCCAGACAGAATGAGGCTCAGTTTAACTCTACTCTGCTGAAGATGGTCATGTCAAAACACAATCCCAAAATACTGCACTCTGATAGCCAGTAACAAAGTGACGTGAGGCTAAGACTAACAAAAAAAAACAAAGCAGTATTTACACAAGTGCAAGAAATCTGCCTGCTGGAGAATTGTCCAATTGGAGAATTGTCAGAAGCTCATTCCAGCTGTTGTTACTTAGGAGAGTGTTAAACCCTGCATGGACCTCATCAGCTAAGGTTGCCACTTTCTGCCAGGTCCAGAACCTGGACAGGCTGTATGATGGGTGTGGAATTATGGCTCGAGTCTGATCTTTGCTCCACTGATTATAAAAGTTACCCGAAAAACGTACTAACCAACATCTATTTATTGGCATTGAGTACAAAAACAACAAAGTCATGCTAAACCTTTACAAGTCACTGGTTAGGCCTCAGTTGGAGTATTGTGTACAATTCTGGGCACCACACTTTAGGAAGGCTGTCAAGGCCTTGGAGAGGGTACAGAGGTGGTTTACCAGGATGATACCAGGGATGAAGGACTTCAGTTATGTGGAGAGAATAGAGAAGCTGGGATTGTTCTCCTTAGAGCAGAGAAGGTTAAGGGGAGATTTAATAGATTTAATAATTATGAGGGGTTTTGATAAAGCAAATGAGGAGAAACTGTTTCCTCTGGCAAGTGGGTCGGTAACCAGAAGTCATAGATTTAAAATCATTGGCAAAAGAACTAGAGGGGAAATTAGGAGAATTTTTTCACACAGAGGGTTGTTAAGATCTGGAGCACACTGCCTGAAAGGATGGTGGAAGCAGATTCCATAGGAACTTTCAAAACACAATTGGACATGTATTTGAAGAGGATTAATTTGCAGGGTTATGGGGAAAAAGCTGGGACTAATTTGGACAGCTCTTTTAAAGAGCCAGCACTGGCACAACTGGCTGAATGACCTCCTGTGCTATAAGATTCTATGATTTCTGCATCCTGAGTGGAAAATCCGAGTTTGGTTCCAAAAAATCAGACTTCTGCCACCTAGTTTTCCTTCTAGAAATTTTCAGACATCCCACTCAAAAACTGCCTGGTTCAAAACTAGACTGGTGCCAAACTGATCATAAATGAGGGGGGCTGAAGCGATGGAGGCAAATCCACTTTGCCTGTTCCAGCCAACAGGAGTAGTTGGAGGCAAAATTTTACAAAAAGGGAATGATAAAATTGGGAATCAGCATGGGATTAAATTGAACCAAAAAAGGATCAGTACCTTTCCTTTTCCATCAAATAGAGTGTTATCTGAAACGTATCTGTCCATTTTATTCCCTTATGCGTCGCAGGTAAGGCGATAGTTATTGATTGTTGTGAGTGATGTGCTTTGAATCTGTGTGGCTCAGCCCATTAAGGACTGATGCCCTTCGCTGATACACTGCAGTTTCCAGCTTTAACCTGGGTGGTACAGCGAAAACATTCACAGGGCGTTAAAGTTTTATAGATTTCGCAAACCGTGAAGTACAAACATTCATTATAGCTGCTGCGAACACCAGGGACTGTCTGCATCTCATGTTGCCGTGGTACTTGCAGCGAGTGTCCCCATGTGGCTCTGGTGTGCCAGAAAGCAACACAAAACTTCAGTACGATCCTGACGGTTTAGTTTTCTGGACAATACTGACCGTCCCCTCAAAAAAATTAGGACATGTGGCAATATTAAGATATGTGTTCCTCTTAATATACCTAACTGAGATGTTTCAAACACTACTGTGAACATTAAATTGAAAGTAGCTAGTCCTATTTGTCTATTGCGTACACTTGTGAGTCAGTTCCTTCATGCGGCAAGCTGAACATGGCCCTGCCCTTCACCCTGCATGGTACAAGACTTGCATGCATTACTGTGGGGTCAGTACGGTTTTAGTTTCTTTTACCTAGTCGCTATTTAGCACAATGTTATTCATCCAAAACCAAATCCTACACAAACCAGTCATTACTGCATTTACAAAGAAGCATAAACAGCAACTGTGAGGAGGTCGTCAATATTTCTCTGTAGAAATTAATGTGCATCATTCAACCCGACTTACTGCATGGATCCTAGGCAGAACAGACTGACTTTGTTAAAGTGCATATTAAAACAATGATTTTTGAAAAAACATCATTCTCTGTGCAGGCCAACGCAAGTGGTTTACCCGTTTTAAACCATGTAATTTTAAAGGAAATCAAATAGAAATTTCCTACAATTGTTTTTAATTATAACGCATTTACTGATCTGAAAAATTGCATAAAGAAAATTAGGGTCTGATATTCTATCATTAACCTGACGTAAATCAATGTACTCTCTGAACCCCTAGAGGGAGTTGTTTCTGGAATGTCAGCATACCTGACTTGGGATTTTTTTTTAAATATAGCCAAATATAAGATTTATAAAATCACATTAAACTTTTATATGTAGTTAATTTTTAATGTTTGCTCACAGTAATTTCAGCTTTACAAATCTGCATTGGGAAATAACAGGCATGACAGCAGAGTGACCATGATTCGAAACTCACTCCTAACTTGGTGACCAGTGAGTTAATTGGCCATTCCTGCTTGTATCGATATAGAGCATGGCTGGCCAGGGCACATCCTCCATCTTTTCAGTTTTACTGACTGAAAACTTGTTGAATACGCTTCATTAAAACTCTCCAACAAATTGATTCACATAGTACAAGAAACGTCAAAGTCATTTTAATCCAGACGTAGTTCATTGAATCATTGCGAGTAGGTACATGATATGGGATAGATGGGTTTAACTGATAACTCAGAGCCTGTATTAAGACGGGGAGCACAGGCATTAACATTACATTCAGGGGGTGAACATGCACTAAACTAAAAACAGATTAGAAAAGGCCTCGCCAATTTCCAATTTAAATGGAATCTCTGTCCTCTTGCCCATTGTACAGAGTTAAAATGGTAATATCTCAACATACATAAAGAGCAAGAAGCATCACGGTAAGGAGCCTCCACCTTAGTGAGATAATCTAGCAATCATAGGCCCCCTAATATGACTATATAGTTAAGTGACCATGAAGCTGTCGGATTGTAGCTAAAAACCCAACTAATGTCCCTTTAGGGGAGGAAACCAGCCGTCCTTGCCCGGTCTGGCCTATAGAAGCATAGAATCATAGAAGTTACAACATGGAAACAGGCCCTTCGGCCCAACATGTCCATGTCGCCCAGTTTATACCACTAAGCTAGTCCCAATTGCCTGCACTTGGCCCATATCCCTCTATACCCATCTTACCCATGTAACTGTCCAAATGCTTTTTAAAAGACAAAATTGTACCCGCCTCTACTACTGCCTCTGGCAGCTCGTTCCAGACACTCACCACCCTTTGAGTGAAAAAATTGCCCCTCTGGACCCTTTTGTATCTCTCCCCTCTCACCTTAAATCTGTGCCCCCTCGTTATAGACTCCCCTACCTTTGGGAAAAGATTTTGACTATCGACCTTATCTATGCCCCTCATTATTTTATAGACTTCTATAAGATCACCCCTTAACCTCCTACTCTCCAGGGAAAAAAGTCCCAGTCTGTCTAACCTCTCCCTGTAAGTCAAACCATCAAGTCCCGGTAGCATCCTAGTAAATCTTTTCTGCACTCTTTCTAGTTTAATAATATCCTTTCTATAATAGGGTGACCAGAACTGTACACAGTACTCCAAGTGTGGCCTCACCAATGCCCTGTACAACTTCAACAAGACATCCCAACTCCTGCATTCAATGTTCTGACCAATGAAACCAAGCATGCTGAATGCCTTCTTCACCACCCTATCCACCTGTGACTCCACTTTCAAGGAGCTATGAATCTGTACTCCCAGATCTCTTTGTTCTATAACTCTCCCCAACGCCCTACCATTAACGGAGTAGGTCCTGGCCCGATTCGATCTACCAAAATGCATCACCTCACATTTATCTAAATTAAACTCCATCTGCCATTCATCGGCCCACTGGCCCAATTTATCAAGATCCCGTTGCAATCCTAGATAACCTTCTTCACTGTCCACAATGCCACCAATCTTGGTGTCATCTGCAAACTTACTAACCATGCCTCCTAAATTCTCATCCAAATCATTAATATAAATAACAAATAACAGCGGACCCAGCACCGATCCCTGAGGCACACCGCTGGACACAGGCATCCAGTTTGAAAAACAACCCTCTACAACCACCCTCTGTCTTCTGTCGTCAAGCCAATTTTGTATCCAATTGGCTACCTCACCTTGGATCCAATGAGATTTAACCTTATGTAACAACCTACCATGCGGTACCTTGTCAAATGCTTTGCTGAAGTCCATGTAGACCACGTCTACTGCACAGCCCTCATCTATCTTCTTGGTTACCCCTTCAAAAAACTCAATCAAATTCGTGAGACATGAATGTATGTGACTCCAGTCCCACACCCAACGCAGTTGACTTTTAACTGCACTCTGAAGTGGCCTAGCAAGTCACTCAGTTGTATCAAAACTGCTACAAAGAATGGACTGCAGCGGTTCAAGAAGGAGGCCCACCATTACCTTCTCAGGGCGACTAAGGATGGGCAATAAATGTCGGCCTTGCCAGCGATGCCCACATCCCAAGAATGAATTTTTAAAAAACTAAACCGACAGAGGTGTGAGTCCCTTTCCAATATTTCAGAAGTTGGAATTGATAACAATTCTGAAATATTAGTGCATGTTCCTGTGGCATCACTGACCAATCCCAACCCCTTTATTTATATAACAACTGCCCCAGTTTGTTTAGTTTTCACATTCAATAGGTGTGTCGGCTATTAACCCTTTGAGTACTGCGTATTTTATTACCGGAAAACCAAAATAAATTCAGTTTGCAGAGCGAACCACCATTTAAAGAGTGTGCTTTGTTACTTGCCATTGTTTTATTGTCAGCACATGGTATTTTTAATTAAGAGAGGAGAAATCTTGCTAAGATCAGCAGAGATCCTGCTTCATTCATATACGACTAGGACAATCCTAGGAAGGAAGAGTTCGTGTAAAAGGAAAGGGGAGACACCATGGGCTAGATTTCCATCGTCACTGCCTGGGCAGTCATAGGATGGGGTGGATCGCAAGCTCTTTGTAGAAGCTGCCTGTCGACTTTCAACGGAATGAACTTCAGGCAGCTCTATAATGGGCGAGCTATCCGCCCTGTCACATCACAGCCTAGACAATGGAGACAGAAATCTACATGGGATTTACACCTTTACATAAAAGCCTTTCCCCCCTTGTCTGTCCGCATATCCTGTTGCAATCAAGGCTCAGTAGAGTAACAGTTTCGACCCCATGTACCCAAGAACCCAGCACATAATTGGCTCTCACACACGCAGAGTTCCACACATCTGTTAATGGGATCCGTGTCAGGGAGATCTGATAGTCTTATATTTGTTGGCTAGAGGTAAGGGGAACAATTGTTGACGAAAAAAATTTCAAGCAGTCCTCAAAGGGTTAACGTGCCCGAGTACAGATTATCTACGGGGTGTTCTGGTTGTGTCGCCCATCCTCTCATTGACAGCTTCCTTTCCTGCTCTGTGTGCTCTTTGTTCCCCTGTGAACTTTCCCTTGTGTATATAATCCATGTGCACTTTCCGTTTTCCTTAGCCAGTTGTCATGTAACGTTACTGCACTGCATGCGGTTGGACTTTTTATGTTTAACGAGAATTTTTTTTTCCTGAGCATTTTGCGAATGAAACATCGTGGCTGCAATGTTTGAGCATAAAGAAAATTAGAAGGAAAAAAAAAAGCACTTAGCAGCAAGTCAATGGCACATTACTAAAGAGTCACTGTCTCTTTCCCATACTGCACTCCAATGTGGAGAATATTGTTTTCTTTTATTATTGCACTCCTCTCAATGGTTGGAAAGGTAGGTATTTATCTGCCTTAGCACGCAACACATCTGGAGATGAGTCTGTTAAAGCACCCTGGCTTGAAGTTAAATCTTATTTGATTTTCATTTTCTAGGTTTATTTCTTTGCTCTTTTTTAATTTTTTGGTTGTTCTGTTTCATTATAAAATCTTCCAGTTAGCCCCTGCTCTGGATCCATTTTCTTTTTCGACCTTCATGTTCTGTAGAGTTGTTAAGATGCATACCTGTGTGTTGTTTGTAGCATTGATCCATGAATGATGCCTTTTAAGTCATTTTTCTTTTTATTTGTTTTTTTTATTTTGTCAGTAGCTGTACTAACATATATGGTGTCCCTGAATATAGTGGCTGTTTGTTCTTCCCTAGCTATAGAAAAAAAAGAGAAAAATCGGGGGAAAAAGGCCATAATTTACGTATAAGGTGTGTGGGTCTTTTGCCAGTTCCCTTGGCAGAATTGATGTTCTAGTGGTGTCCTTCTGTTCCCTGCTTGGGGCAACTTTGCATGGTCATATTCTAGAGATGGAATCAATTTTTTAAAAAAGGGGGGAGACGAGATTAAGATTATAATGAGCATCCCTCATAACCTTTGACCTTTAGCCTCCATTTTCTGGATGCTTTTTTGAAAATGTGCCGCCTGAGGTTTGTTTTTTGGAAATGGAGTCACTTTGTGCTCACCATCTTTTACCGTTCCCATTCAGAAAATGTAATATCCACTTTGTAAAAGTGATAACCAAGGGGGTAATTTTTTCCTCAGCATCTTTTATATCCATCCTCTTTGAATGTTTGGGGAAGCCCATAGATCATTGATGGCAGTATTGTGTAAATGCACAGTCAGTTGTCTCCTTTGATACTTTTTGTTTCATTTGAATTTTGTATTTTGGCTTCACAATAAAGTCATAATTAGGCTGAAATCAAATCCTAAAACAATAGCCTGATGGAATTTTTTTAAATTAAGGAAGTATTAACCGGACAAGTTGACTTGTGTGAAAGAAAATTTTGGAAGAGTATGGTTTTAGATCTGTTTTCAGGGTGCTAACCAGAAGCTTGGGTTTACTTAGTCTTGCAATCCACAATTAGAGTTTTACAGGATAATTTATCTGATTTCTAATCATTCTGCACTCATGCAAGTTTGAAAACCTCTTAAACATTGAATGAATTGGCACAAATTTCCAAACTGTGACTTCTTTTAAAGGAAGAAACTTAGTATACAATATTTAAGAAAATCTTGGAGTGACTCTATGCCACAGTATATTGATGCTGTTCAAAGTCCCAACAATTGGCTATCAGTCCTCCACTTATCAGTCTGATCTCACCCATGCCATCAAGGGTAGAGAAGGAAACACCAAGCAGAGGTGGCTCACCTTGGGCTGCTTTCATGCGCCCCCTAGTGGCCAGTTAAAGTGTGGCATCTGACCGAGGCCTACCAGCAGGTAATCCCAGCGTCTCTGCTATTAAGTTGTTCTAAAGTGGGGGGGAGGGGGGAATTTGATGGGAAATAAATTTAAAAGCTGCTGCTGTGATAATTTTGGTGTACTAAATTATCCATTCAAAGGTTGCCAAGTGTTACCTACATTTTATATTGGGCTTTTCATAAGTTCATTAGCAAAATTGATTTTTTTGCTAAATATTTGCACTGCGTTAGACACATTAAATGTGCACACTATAAAAGTCACCTCTGATAAAAAGTAATTTGAGTTTAGAAGTCTATATCATAAAAGGTTTGAGCTAACTGACAGTCATTATTATGATGTAGTCATTATTATGATAAAAGTGATTATGATCCACTCATCTGATGGACCTCAAGTAAATGCTTGGAGACTTGAGGTGTGTGTTATTTGGGTGTCACAATATCCTCCATTTTAGGATGTGAAATCAGGTCACTTACAATGGACCACAATGCAAATATGTCCAGGTGAAAGGCCCCAAGAAAACATTCCAGAAAACCGACTATGGTTAACAATCACAGGCTTAAGACCAGAGGTGACCAACCCTCAAGCTGGCCCCAGTTAAGTGTGGTCAGATCTCAGCATAGCCACACTTTTTTCCTCTATGAAGCGCCTTGGGATGTTTTTATTTACAGTAGAGGCACTATATAAATGCAAGTTGTTGTTGATGGCGGTGCAGAAAAATGGCAACATCTTATCGCAAAGAGGTTAATCTCCTAGCGGCTGCACAGTCTCGTTCCCACTTGTAAGAGGGTTGTGGGGAAGGGCCAAACTAAACAGAGAAAAAAAAAGAGAGACTGGTTTAAACTAAATCAATATAAACTCTGGCGAGAAAATAGAGATGGGGCGTGTTTTTAGAACATTATCCTTTCCTCTCCAGGCTTGGGGGGGAAAGATGTCAAAACCGAAGGAATCTGAACAATTTCAAGCCACTTCCCCTGAACCAAACTGCAAAGCACAAAACTCTTGAAGCTAATTGACACTTCAGAAATGAAAACTGAAGGGGGAAAAAAGATATATTTTTGGACACTCCTGTTCTTAACATCAACTCTGAACCTTGTCTTCAAAAAATCTGCCCTTCACTGTGCAACCCTGAAGAGTGCTAAAGGTCACAGAGGCTGGGAGAGGCTCATTCTCTGCATTTAAGAAATAGTCAGACATTCTGCATTTCACCTTGTCTCCTATAACCTCCTGTCCTAAGCTTTACAGGTAAAATCTGACATTCCACGTATATATATTTTCCTTATGCGGAGCGGTAGCCCAGAGACCCCGGACTGGCCTTATTTTAGTGCATCAGTACTTAGGCATTGTAGCAGTTGCATTATTGTAGTATTAATAAATTCCTTTGCACATTCTTAATTTCATACATTGTTCATATTTCACTACTTGGAAAGGGCTTTTTTGTGTCTTTTTTTCTCTTGCATTTTGTGACTCTAATGATGCACTTATGTTGCCCCGCTTTTCCCTTTTTCCTCACACCTTACCTACTAATGGAGGAAATGCTACCTGATTGGTAAGTGTATGTTAACCAAACGGGGGTACAAAAAAAAACATTAATAATCTGGGTCGCTGATGACAGATGAGCAATTCTCTGCAGGAAAAAGCACAAAAAGAAAACAGAGTATTATTCAGAGGGTTTTGTTTGAGTGATAATTAATACATTTGTGGATTTTTTTCAATTTTTGCCTTCCATTTCTGTGCTGTTCAGTCAAGTTGTCTATCTTCACCTTGTTTTTTTTTAAAAACCAGGAATTGTAAGAAAATTTGTCCTTTCCTCAAAATACAGCAATCTGTTGAGCTCACTTTTTTTTAATTTATTTATTCTTCCATTCTGTTCCTTCTTAAACTTCGGTTGACTGTTTAATTTTTTTTTCCCATTCCAGGTTTTTTATTTTGAATTAATTTTTGGTTTGCATGCAAAATCTTGCATGAGCTGCACTGTAGAGGACTGTGTTAGATAAACTATTGACATAGGCTGTGTCTTAGGGATGTGGCAAGAATTGGAAGATGGTACTGTTTTTTTTGGTCCGGAGTCTCTTTAAGGTTAACCTTTCTCTCCTGCTGCAGAGCGCGGACTCCAGGTCATTGTCCCCAGGAGCAGAGCCCAGATCTGCATCGACGTCTCCCAAGGCCAAGGACGCCAAGCACTCAAAGCATGGGTCCAGGAGCTTCAGGTCCAGGTCTCCGGGTCACAGCAGGAGATCCTCCGCCGAGGGCAGGCATTCAAAGCACAGGTCAAGGTCAGCATCCGCACATAGGGGCTCAAGCCGACGGAAGTCGACCTCACCAGCTCACAAAGAGTCTTCACGCTCTCCGAGCCAGTCAGACTTCAGCAGTGACTCTGCAGAATCTGCCGGCAGTCGCTCACGATCTCGCCATGTGTCAGGGCGGAGTAAAAGCACACGGTCAAAGAAGTTAGTCTTCTGTTATTTTTTCCAATCTTTGAAAGTACTGTTTTTCAGCAACTTCCCCCTTCCACCCCGCCTTAAGTCGCTCACTGCTTCCTCCTATTGTCATGCTTAATGTTTCCCCTCCAAGAACCTTGGAGTCCAGGTCACCGACCTCTCCCTGGCCACCTTCCGTGCCACTGTACTAGTGACTGAAAGGAAGTGTAGTTCTGCCCACTTTTCAATCTCTTCCACGCACATCCATCCACCCCACCCCCTCAAAATGAGACACTTCAGGACCGGTGGAACGTGCCACATGAGTTCAATGCCAGCCCAATTGGTGAATTCGGATCCTCACAGACACAACACAATTATACCTTCATTCACTGAAGTTTTCTCATGGCCTTGCAAATGACCTGAGTTCTGTCCATGTTATTTCTGTTCCACTCTGGGCAAGAGATGACAGCACAAAACCAACTTAGTCAGACAGGTTCTAGTAGTTGACTGTGGCAGTTATGCAACCAAGGGTAGTATGAAAAGTTCAAGCAGAGATGTCACATCAGGTTACAGTTCCTGTCCTCTCAAGCATTGCTGCAAACTCGAGTACAGTTGTGAGGAAAAGTCCCTTCATGTTGTACTCGTGCTCTATTTTCCCAGTTGGCGTATCACCCAAAACTGTATCGATGTGAGCATTTATTTCTGACTGCACACACCAGGATTCAACCCAAAGGTCACTCAAAAGGTAAAGGCCCAATCTTTCCTTTATTCCACCCCAGTTCTTCATTTTTTCAGTTTGTGCCTGAATTCTTGCCTTGATAACGGCCAAGGTAATGATTTAGGCTTATCTATATGAACCTTCCTTAACTGTGAACAAGAGAAAGGCTGAGGAGTTTGAAACTCAACCAATAAAGCCTTTCTATACAGCCTTCATACAAACTTCCTGAGATGGGATGGGGGGAAATACTGATATGATTATAAGAGGTATTTTTTATTGTATGTTTGGCATTGATGCAAAAGTCACTTGCCTTGTTTCACAGAGAAAATGCAGCCCTTGGCTTTTTTTTTGATTGGTTCATCTTACCATCAATCACTTTGAGGCTCATGATTATGAATTGAATGGCAGTCAGTGACTGTACTTCAGGGAAGAGATAGGCTGAACAGAAGTGAGGTAGAACTAGGAGGTCACAGAAAAGACGAGGGCTTGTGCACCATCCTAAGTACAACAAGTTCTTTATTCTGAGCTAATCTCAGTATAGGAATTTCTCGTAACACCTAGTTTTAAAAAGAAATTTAAAACTAGTACAAAAGCACAGTCTAGGAATTGCGAGTTCAACACCATCCTGGTGCTGGAAATCCCCTCCTCTTCCTATAAATCATAAGTTGCATTGTACAATACTTCAGTGCAGTACTGAGGGAGTGCTGCACTGTCGGAAGTGATGCCTTTCACATGAGAGATAAAACCGAGATCCCGTCTGCCCTCTCAGGTGGACGTAAAAGCTCCCACGACAATGTTCGAAGAAGAGCAGGGGAGTTCTCCCCGGTGTCCTGACCAATATTCATCCCTCAACCAACATCACTAAAGAACAGATTATTTGGTCATTTATCTCATTGTTGTTTATGGAATCTTGCTGTGCACAAACTGGCTGCCATATTTCCCTGCGTTATAACAGTGACTACACTTCAAGAGTACTTCATTGGCTGTAAAGCACTTTGGACATCCTGAGGTCGTGAAAGGCACTATATAAATGCAAATTACATCAGAGCAGGAGTAGTTGAGCTGTTCCGCCATTTAGTAAGATCAGGGCTGATCCATACCCCAACTCTATTTACCTGCATTTGCTCCATATCCCTTGATACCCTTGTGTACTAAAAATCTATCAATCTCAGTCTTGAAAATTTCAATTGACCCCCAGCATCCGCAGCCTTTTGGGGGCAATAATTCCACATTTCCACTACCCTTTGTATGATTTCACTCCTGATTTCACTCCTGAATGGCCTAGCACTAATTTTAAGATTGTGTCCCATTCTGGATTCTGCCGCCAGAGGCAATAGCTTCTCTGTATCTACCCTATTGAATCCTTTTATCATTTTAAACACCTTAATTAGATCACCCCTCAACCTTTTGAACGCAAGGGAATACAACCCAAATTATGATGAATCTTTATAAAACTCTGGTTCGACCACAACTGGAGTATTATGTCCAGTTCTGGGCACCGCACTTTAGGAAAGATGTGAAGGCCTTAGAGAGGGTGCAGAAAAGATTAATAGAATGATTCCAGTGATGAGGGACTTTAGTTACGTAGATAGACTGGAGAAGCTGGGGTTGTTCTCCTTGGAACGGAGAAGGTTGAGAGGAGATTTGATAGAGGTATTCAAAATCATGAAGGGTCTAGACAGAGTAGATAGAAAGAAACTGTTCCCATTGGCGGAAGGGTCAAGATCCAGAGGACATAGATTTAAGGTGATTGCCAAAAGAACCAAAGGTGACATGAGGAAAAACTTTTTTACACAGCAAGTGGTTAGGATCTGGACTGCACTGCCGATGAGGGGGCGAGGGGGGAGGGGGTGGTGGAGGCAGATTCAATCATGGCTTTTAAAAGGGAACCGGATAAGTATTTGAAAGGAAAAAAATTGCAGGACCACGGGGTTAGGGTGGGGGAGTGGGACTAGCTGGATTGCTCTTGCATAGAACCGGCATGGACTCAATGGGCCAAATGGCCTCCTTCCATGCTGTAACCTTTCTATGATTCTATGATTTTCTATTTCTATGCGACCTGACCTCATAATTTAACCCTTTAAGCCCCGATATCATTCTGGTAAATCTGCGCTCTACCCCCTCTAAGGCAAATATATCCTTCTGGAGATGCAGTGCCCAGATCTGAACCCAGTACTCCCAAGTTCTTTTAGTCATTCATTCATTCTTTCTTAAAGTTACATCTCATAGAGCAGATATCCTATAGGATTAACTGCCTTAGGCATGAACCATTCTCTACACCTGTGGTGCCTCACTGTGCCTGATGTGTGTGGCAACTTTCATGGTTGCCTTAATTTCTAATGGCCTGGTATAAAATTGATGTCAGCATATGGACATTGGATAGCACAATGGGTCAAAACACAAGGGCGAATTCCTGATCCCGTGTTCTCACCATAGTGCTCAAAATGTGCAGAATGGAGATAAAGGGTCAGATTTTGCTGGAATGGGGCATCTCGCAGCCTGACCTGTTAGTTAGACTTGTTCGTGCATGTTTAGGTTTAGTTGCTGGACATGCGAGCAGGTAACGGCAAGGCGAGGGCAACAGGAACCTAGGACCTTAGTGAACGATGGGACCAACAGTGTATCTCCTTAACCAATGAGATTTAAGGATTGAGCAGTAAACAGAGAAAGGACTGAGAAGGGTGAATTGGAGTGGGTGAATTCAATGTCAAATCAGGTAGAGAAGGAGAAATGGAGGGAAAGAAAGATTGGATTAAGAGAGAAAAAAAGAGTCAGAAAGTAAAAGTAAGAAAAGAAAAGTAAAATTTAAAATTTGACATTTTTAAAATCTCCTAAAACAATTCACAACCTGAAGGAATGAAACTCCACACTTATAATTAATTGTTCACTTTCTGGGCCAGGAAGGTTGATTGGCAATCATTAACAATTATCATGTCATTATAAAGGTACTTACGCTGTTAATTACTAGACTTAACTTTCTGTGGCGAGTTTAACGGGCAATTAATTCGCAAATGCAGCAACTTCATGAAAATCACGGCGAGGTTAAGCGCGAGATGCCGTTTTCGAGAAGCTAACGGCGGAGCGGCGTGAATTGGCCATCAACTTGTGGCGATTCGCAATTCACGGGATATCTCTTCCTCGCCTCAAGTTGCTGGCCGGTTTACGCATTAATAACAGCGTGCGTCGTTCAGACACCGTTACTTTTTCAGCAAAATTTGGGCCAGTGTTTCAACAATATAGCACCGATTCTGCGACCCGCACCCTCTCCCAGCGCAGCTCCTCGTTGAATTTACTCTACTGTCCCTTCACCCCTGGGACATGGGTTTGAACCCACCTCAGACTGGTGCATTAATGGTCTCTTTTGTCCCTCCACTGACGGAAAGTGTCCTTAAAGGCTGTGAGTTCGGCCAGTCTCAGCCCAGCGTATGGCCTATTGCAAGACTTTGAAAGCTACAAGCTCACATCCGAAACAAACAGAAATGTTGGTCCAGCTTCCCCACTTTCAGTTTTTAAGAACTTTCCTGATAAATAGCCAGATTTTTAAAGAATTACCGATCGCGTTTGATCAAATTTCACCAGCACAGTTTCCTAAATCTCATAATGCTAAAGTCACGAGATTTGGTTGCAATAGATCTCTTGCAGCCAGGCACGGAGATGGAATCTGGTGTCATTTGTATATTTTCCCTCTCTCCTCAACGGTACACGATCAAAAGATAAATCACACAAGTGGTTAAATTATAATTATACCAGATGTAAAAGATTCTAAGGCACTATTCGAAGAAGAGCAGGGGAGATGTCTCGTTGTCTTGGCTAACATTTATCCCTCAACAAACTAAAAAGCAGATTAGCTGGTTATTTATCTCACTTCTTTTTGTGGGACCTTGCTGTGCACAAATTGGCTGCTGCATTTGGCTACTTACAATTGTTACTACACCTCAAAAGTACTTCGGAAGGTTCTGAGGATGTGAAAGGTGTTGTA
The DNA here is from genome assembly GCF_035084215.1 of Heptranchias perlo. Taxonomy (NCBI): domain Eukaryota; kingdom Metazoa; phylum Chordata; class Chondrichthyes; order Hexanchiformes; family Hexanchidae; genus Heptranchias; species Heptranchias perlo. Next base: position 6,407,057 of record NC_090352.1, read on the forward strand.
TAAATGCAAATTCTTTCTTCTTTCTAACATATCTTCACATACATTCCCCAGCTCTCTCTGCCACTGGCCAGATGTTGTATTCCGTTTTCTGCCTGCAATATCCCCCCCTTTCTCTCCCTGACTTTTCTGGTTTCTTCTCCCCTGTTCTCCCTGACCTCTTCTGTAAGGTGCATCTCCCACTCTGCTATGTGGAGGCAGTCTCCAGTAAGAGGTCGATGTAACTCAAAGCTCATGCCCCTGAAATCACCTGCACTTTTATCACTACTGGGTAGCTGTTAGTTTTCTTTTGAAGATATTGCGGCAGGATTTCCTGTTCCTGGTGTATTGGATCACGTGGGTGCAGCACAGTGAGGAAAATCGGGTGGGGAGGGTCGCACGGCCGTAAGAGATCCCACCTGATTTTCTGTCCGTTTGAACTGATGGATTCAATACTGTCCTGTCCAGGCACAGGAACAGAAAATGCCCCATTCTTTCCAACTGTTATCTTTCAGTCACTACACCAGTGCCCATTCGGAGCTCTCTCTCTCTGCCTTCAAAGGCCCCCTAGAAACCCTTTGCTTTGACCAGAGTGTGTCCTCTTCGCCCCCCCCTCCCCCCGCCCCCTGAATTTTTCTCCCTTGTTTCCTGCTCGATGTCCCCCGTCTCCCCTTTAGAGCACTGTAAAGAAAAATGTATAAGTTGTTATATTTTTCTACTTTTTGAAAAGATACACAAAGTGATCAAACCAGAAAGAGTGTCCGGATATGACATTCTCTGCTGAGTTTCTGTGCCTCACTACCAATCTCCATAGCAACTTGTAACATTCATTTCCCTTCGCCCCAGAGGAGGGGAGAAAAATTAGAAAAGTTGAAAACGAACATGAAAATTTACTACAGATTACACTGATTTTACTCAGCTCTCCTTTAAATTGCACTTTTACAATTCTTTTGGTACACCATAGTCCCAGTTTTCCACACCTGGTAAAGTCCATGCCAAGACTTGCTGGCTGCCAAGACAAAATAAGCCCACAGCCGATTGAGTTGGCTGCTTTAGCGGGGTCAGATCATTCTAGTGATCAGCATAAGCTCCCAGCGTGGCTTTGGCCTTGCACCTCCAGCTAGCCAAATGGGGCAGGTGGAAAATCTGGCTAGCAGTTCAAGTTTAATGGGATGTGCCCACATAAAGGTAAGTGGCTGCATATGGGGGCAGATGTTGTTTCAGCTTTTATAAAGTGGATTTTAAGCATTTGTCAATCTTTGCTAAGTAAAAGTGAAGTGAAAGGAAACCCAAAATGGAGTCACGAAACAAAGTCTGCGGTCAAGTGATAGCACAGCACCTAATCCTTCGTTTGCTGGTTGACAAAGTGGATCTGTTGCTGCTTGAGGTGGGTGCAAGGAGGATTGGCACTCCGGGGCACCCTTCCCAGAGGACAGCAGTACACTTTGCCTATCAGGAGGTATTGGGCCCTGTTTGACACTCTGTACAGTTCATGGGTAGCATGCTTTACACTCTTGGGAAACCTGCCACCGGTGAAAAGGTCTGAGCCCTGTCAAACAGGTGCCTTCCTTCCAAAAGAAAGTGATCAATACATTGCCCTCTTTAATGTACCTGCTGATTTGGCACATGTCACCAGCGGTGGCTTGGAAGGATCTGGTGGCACAAACAATTTAACGCAACAGTGACCTTCACGCCCATGGGCTGACCCATCCCTGTGATACAAGTTCTCTGCCTCCAAGTGATGGCATGGCCATTGCGAAGTGAAGATGCCAAAGATGGACCTTCCTCTGACATGACCACGAAGGACTGTCTGGGTCAGTAGATGCCAGTCCTGGGATAAGGATGGTTGTATACGTAACACGTGAGGTACAGTCGCTCCTGCTTTTCTTGTCCCCTGAAGAACTGCTCTTCCTCCTCCAAATCTACAAGTCCCATTGGAACCCTCAAAGGAATTCCTATCCTGTCCACTTTGGGTTGCTGCAAGCGAAATGGAAGCAAAACACTTGTAAGAAAGAGAGTAAAAATTAACATAGCAATAAAAATGCAGATGAAGCAATATAACAGGCAAAGAAAATTCACTTTCTTACTAAAAAAATTAAAAAGTTGAGGGTGGAATTTCCTGTGTATTTGTGCCGAGCGACAGACGTAATCCGGGTATAAAGTTAATACCCGGCATAAAAGATCGAGCAAACTCGGCCACGTGTGCGTTATTCCCGTAATTAAGCTACGCCCGAATTTCCTCGCTCTTTTACGCCCGTCTACCGATCCCTGCCCCCGAACGCATCACGGTTCATTATAATGGCTCCGTCCCCAGACTAAAGAGTTGTACACACAAATTTCCTGCAATCACACTGGTTCAAAACGAGTGGAAAATTAAGCCCACAATTTTAGATGCAGCGGGAAACAATCATTTTTCTGGCGTTTTATTGCGATTTTTAAAAATATTTCTCCTCGCTGAGACCTGCCCTGTATTTTCTGATTCTTTGACTCCATTTTTATGGCAAAGTATGAGTCACGTTGAAAAGTTTCCCCGATTGCAGGTTCCATTAGGCTGTGCCTAATGTTCACGAACGATGGTTGGATGGCTTCAAACTTTAATTCTCATGCTTAAAGAAGAAATATATAATGCGAGTTCCATGCTTTTCTCGGGCCTCGATCATTTGTGCTAATTTCCACTTGTTTGTACTGAATTTCACATTCTGGTGTATGCTAATGAGGTTGGCAGGAAATTTAAGAGTAAATTGATATCGGCAAAACGGGCGTAACGTCAGGTGTAACTTCCCGATTACAGCTCCGCAGGAAATTCCACCCGCGATGCTCGCCCTTAAACTACTCCTACAGGCCAGGCCCTGAGCGCACCGCTGCGGCCATTTACGTGAGCAAAAGGTACCCACCCATCGGAAAGCAGCTGGTTCCAACGTGGGAGAAAGCTGAATGAAACGTGAATGTTCGATGGTCATCGGTGCGACCTCGAAAATCCCAAATTGTAGCGTGTCGCAAGTAGGAGACACTCCTGTGCCTGCGACTTCACAATCAGCACTCAACTCCCCCGCACCCCCACCCCAAACAAGCCACACCGAATTAAGTGGAAACCAAACACATGATCAGAGAGCGTGATTGACAGGCAGCTGATACGTCAGACAGTCTCACTGATCTCGAGTAACAAGTGGCTGCAACCGCTGTGTGCTCAATCTCTACCCAACCAATCTAAAAAAAACATTTTAAAAAGAGTACATTCAGTTTCGATAAAACAGGCCAAGAGAGTTAGCCAACTCAACTTGAGATAAACCTTTATGTTTTACTTTTAAAGAATGCTGCCTGGACTGTGAATGAAGTCCACGTCAGTTGCTAAATAGCGAATGTAGAACATAACCACCTCCTAATATTTTAGACGTCAGAAGGTGGTTCTTTTCCCAGAGAATAGTGGCCTTGTGGAACAGGCTGCCGCCTAGTGCGGTGAATGCTGATTCACTGAATTCTTTCAAGCGAGAGCAGGACCTGTTTCTGGCTGGGGTGGAGATCACCTTGGATAAAAGGTAGGTACCGTATAATATTAATCAGGGCCAGAGTGATCTCCTGGACTAGGCTCGATAGCAGAAAGGGGACGGAGATGAATTTTCCAGATTTATTTCTCCTAATTGACCTGGGTTTTTAATCTGTTTTTTTCGCCGGGAGATCACATGCTTTCGGGTAGCGTTGCCAACTCTGGTCGGACGTATTCCTGGAAGTTTCATCACATGACCTCCCGTCCCCAACCTCCCCACTCAGTCAAACAGCCTTTTTAGCACTTCTCCAATATTTTTATAATAATCAACAAAAGTGTTTGAAGAAAATTTTAAAAAGCAGACAATTGTTTTTTAATACCCCGATGTTGCCCCTCGGTTGGTCGCAGCAGTGCCCAAGAGATTAATGTCTAATTCCTGGAGATTCCAGGACAATCCTGGAGAGCTGACAACCTTACTTTCAGGTGGGGTGGGCAGTGTATATGTTGTGTGGGACAGGCAGGATGGACCAGAGGGTCTTTTGCGGTCAGCCATTGTTAACACGATTATAGAACAAATAAAAATTGTTTGTTTTCCTGTAGGTTAAGGCAGACGCCAGACCGTCACCATCGAAGCCATTACACGAGCAGAAACAAGAGCCGCACCCGGTCGCCGGGGAAACGTGAACAGCCCAGCGGCCACAACTCGGACAAGAAGAAAAGCTCTTCCTACAGCCCCCGCCGCAAGAGCAGCTCCAGGAGTTCCAGCAGGTCCCCATCCCGCTCGTGCTCCCGATCGCACGACAAGAGAGACGGGCGGAGCAAGTCATGGTCACCGCCTCGCAAGGAGCTGTCCAGGTGGGTCTCATTATACAACCGCACTGGGTAGGAGACAGTTCCCGCCACAAATAGCGGGCACATTCGTGCGAACGCGATTTGCCCGCAATACGCACTGGGCGGTATAACAAGATAGTGCTATGACCGTGCTTCCTTTTAATCTGAGTTTGGTTTGCAGAGTTTCTCCTTGCGTCCCCTATTATCAGTTGGCAGCAGCTGAGGAGAATCTTCTTTTAAGTTCATCATTGCATCTTGCATCTTCTGAAATTGTTCAGCCTGAATTTGAGTTTATCCACTTGTTCCATTTCTCGTCCATTGGTAGTTTTTTCAGCTCTTGAAACCAAGATTGTCTGACGTTATGTTTCAGCCTAGCTGTCTGTCTGTCAATTCTGTTTGGTAGTTCTGGGATATCACCCCTATTCTTGGCAGTAATATCAATGGAGGATCTCTAGGTTATTTGTGGAATAGCCTCTTAATTTGAAGACATTTTGTCTTATCGAACAAGATCTTGATTCTTGCACTCAGCGGTGAACTAGCAAATAAGCACAGCTGTTCCTTCCCTAAATAAATGTAGCACTTAAGACGCTATAACCGGCAACTTTGAAATTGTAATAGGTTTGGAGTCCAGTGCTGTGTTCTTCCTTTCCCCAACCCACCCTTTACCCTGCGGGCTAATTCCACACTACCAGCAGCAACAAACCTCTGTGCGTGTGCGTGTCCAAGTGACGGCATAGTTATTGTGAAGTGAAGATGTCAAAGATGGATGTTCCTCTCACATGTCCAGGAAGGACTGTCTGGGTCAGTAGATGCCGGTCCTGGGATAAGGATGGTTGTATATGTAACACGTGAGGTACAGTCGCTCCTGCTTTTCTTCTCCCCTGAAGCAGTGCTCTTCCTTCTCCAAATCTACGAGTCCCATTGGAACCCTCAAAGGAATTCCTCTCCTGTCCACTTTGGTTGCTGCAAGTGAAATGGAAGCAAAAAAATTGTAAGAAAGTAAAAGGTTTGCAGAAGATCAGATCCACACAGCAATGAAAATTGATAAACCAATAACAATGCAGATAGGAACTTAGGAAAGGAGCAGGCCATTCAGCCCCTCGAGCCTGGTCCACCAGTCAATTAGATCATGGCTGATCTGTATCTTAACTCCATTTACCCGCCTTGGTTTCATATCCCTTAATACCTTTGGTTAACAAAAATCTATCACTCACTTTTGAAATTTTCAATTGATCCCCAGCCTCAACAGCTTTTGGATGAAAGAATTCCAGATTTCCACTACCCTTTGTGCTTCCTGGCATCACCCCCTGAACGGCCTAGTTCTAATATTAAGATTATACCCCATTGTTCTGGACTCCCCCACCAGAGGGAATAGTTTTTCTCTATCTAACCTATCAAACCCTTTAATCATCTTAAACACCTCAATTAGATCACCCCTTAATCTCCTATACTGAAGGGAATACAAGCCTAGTCTATGCAACAATAGACTGATAAAACAATATAACCAGCAAAAAATTTTAAAAATCACTTTCTCACTGGAACATTGATACTCATCCTTGGAGATGGCGAGCTTTGTTTCTGGCCCCAGACCTTGCCCAATGACTGGAGAAGGTCACTGCAAACCAGCACGTTAGAACATTACAATTCTGGCCCACCCGTAGTCTGGAAAAGTGTGGCTGGTAGAAGCCGGTTGGACTGCGACTCCAGCTCGTCACACCTCTAGACACACTTCTTCACACAGCCAAGGGGAAAGGAAACAAAATTGTAAGTGCTAGAAATGCACAGCGAGTCTGTCCAATCTAAGGTTAACGTTCTAGGTAAACACCCTTTGTCTGAGCTGGAAACTGGAAGGTGAAAGTAAGGCAGTGAATAGGTGTAGGAATGATGCAGCACAATCCCGTGATTTTGGGATATTTTTCTTGCATTTCTTGCCATTTTTGAGTATCTTTCCCACCCATTGTCACTGCCTTATTTAACTCTTTACACCCCCTTTAATATCTATGCTGCTTCATTGCCTCACTGATCTTTGTACATCATCTGTCACTTTTTTATTTCTTTCCACCTTTTCATAGAGTCATACAGCACAGAAGGAGGCCCTTCTGCCCATCGTGCCTGTGCCAGCTTTGTGAAGAGCTATCCAATTAGTCCCACTCCCCCGCTCTTTCCCCATAGCCCCTCAAATTTCTCCTTTTTAAGTATATACCCTTAGAACAGAGAAGGTTAAGGGAAGATTAGATAGAGGTGCTCAAGATCGTGAACGGTTTTGATAGAGTAAATACGGAGAAACTGTTTCCAGTGGCAGAAGGGTCGGTAACCAGAGGACACAGATTTAAGGTGATTGTCAAAAGAGCCAGAGGTGAGAAGAGGAAACATTTTTTTAAGCAGCAGGTTATAATGACCTGGAATGCACTGCCTGAATTCCCTTTTGAAAGTTACTATTGAATCTGCTTCCACCACCCTTTCAGGCAGTGCATTCCAGATCAGAACAACTCACTGCCTTAAAAAAATTCTCCCCATCTCCCCCCTAGGTTCTTGTGCCAATTATCTTAAATCTGTGTCCTCTGGTTACCAACCGCCCTGCCAGTGAAATCAGTTTCTCGTTATTTACTGTATCAAAACAACTAGTTTGCTGCCCAGTCACCCCGTTAACTCCTTTCTCTGTAAGACGAGCGGGCAGACCTCAGTATCTTCCTAATGTTCTCTTCATCTCCCCCCGCCCCTCACTTTGTTTTGGTCAGTCTTATTCAGGGACTCGCTTATGTTTCAGCTCTGACGAAGGATTTACACCTGAAACACAAACTTGTCTTTTCTCTCCTCAGATGCTGTCGGATCAGCTGTGTATTTCCAACATTTTCTGCTTTTCTTTCAGATTTCCAACACGTGAATTTTTTAACATTCCTTTATTTATTTATTCATATGGCTCTCTGTCCCTTTTGAGTCAGCGCTAAGATTGTCAGCATTGGCAGTGCGGCAATGTAAAAAAAAATCCAGAATCTGCTGTAGCTCATGGTGCTTTCTCACTGTCATCCCCCGATTCCAGTTATTCCATCAAGTACTCTTACAGCAGTGCAGTAGTGTGAAAGTACAAACATCTGGCTGCACTGTTCAAAATATTAACCCTGCCCCAACAATGCCATCCAAAGTGCACGCCAGCTCCCTCTGCTGGATCACCAAAGCACAGCACTAACTGTTATATGATACAAGGCTGTCCCGTTTAACGCATGAAACCCACAATGTCCTATCAGCCTGCAGTTAGAACTTTTTTTATATAAACACAGTTTGCTTCACTCTGCGCTAAAGGGACTGATTGCCTTTTTATCAATTAATTGGTGCAAATTCATACTTGTTGAGATTTAGTCACCCAGCACTGTCTCCCGAGCAGCATAAGAACATAAGAACATAAGAAATAGGAGCAGGAGTAGGCCAATCGGCCCCTCGAGCCTGCTCCGCCATTCAATAAGATCATGGCTGATCAGATCCTAATCTCAAATCTAAATTCATGTCCAATTTCCTGCCCGCTCCCTGTAACCCCTAATTCCCTTTACTTCTAGGAAACTGTCTATTTCTGTTTTAAATTTATTTAATGATGTAGCTTCCACAGCTTCCTGGGGCAGCAAATTCCACAGACCCACCACCCTCTGAGTGAAGAAGTTTCTCCTCATCTCAGTTTTGAAAGAGCAGCCCCTTATTCTAAGATTATGCCCCCTAGTTCTAGTTTCACCCATCCTTGGGAACATCCTTACCGCATCCACCCGATCAAGCCCCTTCACAATCTTATATGTTTCAATAAGATCGCCTCTCATTCTTCTGAACTCCAATGAGTAGAGTCCCAATCTACTCAACCTCTCCTCATATGTCCACCCCCTCATCCCCGGGATTAACCGAGTGAACCTTCTTTGTACTGCCTCGAGAGCAAGTATGTCTTTTCTTAAGTATGGAGACCAAAACTGTATGCAGTATTCCAGGTGCGGTCTCACCAATACCTTATATAACTGCAGCAATACCTCCCTGTTTTTATATCCCCCGAGCAATAAAAGCCAACATTCCGTTGGCCTTCTTGATCACCTGCTGCACCTGCATACTAACTTTTTGATCTTCTTGCACTAGGACCCCCAGATCCCTTTGTACTGCAGTACTTTCCAGTTTCTCGCTATTAAGATAATAACTTGCTCTCTGATTTTTCCTGCCAAAGTGCATAACCTCACATTTTCCAATATTGTATTGCATCTGCCAAATCTCCGCCCACTCACCCAACCTGTCTATATCCCCCTGTAGGTTTTTTATGTCCTCCTCACTCTCCACTTTCCCTCCCATCTTTGTATCATCTGCAAACTTTGATACGTTACACTCAGTCCCCTCCTCCAAATCGCACTACCTTTTCATAGAATGATACAGCATAGAAGGAGGCCATTTGGCCCATCGTGCCTGTGCAGGCTATTTGAAAGAGCAATCCAATTAGTCCCACCCCCCCTTTCCCCTTAGCCCTGCAATTATTTTTCCTTTTCAAGTATTTATCCATTTTCCTTTTGAAAGTTATTATTGAATCTGCTTCTGCCGCCCTTTCATGCAGCGCATTCCAGATCGTAACAACTCGCTGCGTAACTAAAGAATTTCCTCAACTCCCCTCTGGCTCTTTTGCCTTTTCTGTTTCTTCTCGGAGCAGATCTGTAATACAACCTGAAATGACCCCTTTACCTTCGGGCAAAATACCACTTCACACAACACTGTATGTCAGAATAGAGATGGGGTGAAACTGAGAGATGGGGTGACTCTAAATTGTGGCATTTGGTTTCTGTTGCTTTCCAGCATTGGCCTGAGAAACCCAGATAATTATTTTTACACGTTTGCGTTAAGAACAAGCCAGGGTGTTGTGAGTGACGTGTGTTAGAAGAATTGAAAAGGGGCCTAAGAAAAATATTGTGTCTCACCATTTGGGTGCCTTTTTAAAAAAAATGACAAACCAATTTTCATTAACATGAGGATCCCTTTAGTTCTATCCATTTTGATTAGTTTTAAATCCATGGAATGCTGGCTTGGAAGGGTCAATGAACCCAACATCGTTGCGACCCTGAATTACCAAGCACAGCCCAGACTGATCATCCCCGGGTTCATGACTCTCCACATGTGTTAGTTCAGCTCCCTATTGCTGGGCCCACTAACTCCTTTCAGCCTGCTTACTTTATGATGTCACTGTTTTAACAAAATATTATCAAAAAATTGACAGAGATGGACTCAAAATGATATTAATTATAATTCTTTAAAAAAAATTCAAATCATTGAAAAGGTCCCCTGATTTCCTCTTTTTTAAGAAAAGTACTGAAGGTGCTGATTCTTGCTGGGGTGTCAGCCGCCCCGGTATTCACCCGTGTGTGAGCCCAGGCACTGAATGTTGGCCGGCTGTTCACCAGTGGAGGCATCACAGCCAAGTCCAATTCTATGCTGTCCACCAGGAGTTGCTAAATAATGGCAAGGTGCGAGACCTCTGGCTGATTTGCTTTTCCTCTCACCAACCGAGAGACAGTGAAGCCCCTCGCGGAGGTCAGCTCGGCCCAGAAATCGGACTTGAGCTATCGATGGTCCGTTCTGCTCAGGTGAAACGAATCAGAGAAGGAGTTATGGCCGACAGGGACCCTCTTCGATTCCTGCCTGTGTGATCGTCCGTTCACTTTCTCTTTGTGACAGAGAAAGAGATGGTGACGTTGGGCCGCGACATCACGACTCCGAGGCGGAGAGACATCGTCGCCGCTCAAGAAGCTATTCACCAATTAGGAAACGGAGGCGGGACTCGCCAAGTTTTATGGAGCCGCGTCGGATTACAAGGTACACCATTGGGAGCCTCCATTTGTTACTCTTCAGTGGGGTTTTCTTTTTAGGATTTTAGGCATGGAGTTAATGAAGAAAGTGTCAAAAGGGAAGAAATATTCACTGACTCTGTATTCATTTCAGCTATTCAGATGTATACCTATTTCATCATATCGTGAGTACAGTGACATTTCAGCACAATTATACGGGATATTATAATGGATTCCCTGCATGTTAGACCTTCGAATGGCAATTTGTGTATTTTTTCCTTTACTATTTATCCTCATTTGTAATACCGATGACGATCTAAGTCCTCTTCAGTATGTGTATCAATGGGGGGGGGCGGGGGGTGGGTGAGAAGAATGTGCACTTTATGAATTAGTTTATGTGTTTTTAATATAATAATGAGTAAAAGTTCTGCCGTGGTCCTTCCCGACATCTGTATTTGAACATCTACTCATTATAGTTGACTATTTCACTGCCAGCCTGCATGCAGTGTACAGTTCAAAATAAATTGAAGGAATGGATGGCTGTCTAACCCTGATCAACTCCGCAGCTGCGGTCATCGCTAGCAAGAAACCCATGATCCTAGTACAGGGTGTGTGTGTGTGTGTGTGAGATAGACTGGCCATCAGAGGTGAAGCCATGTTCCTTGTTTCAGTTACCTTGGCAGGAGATCTGGCAGAGTTGCAGCATGAATGGCTGAGCACTAAGTAAGAGTGAGCCTGGTTTCAGGTATCATGATGCCACACTGGACGTTTGCAGAATCGCTGCCCCCACTCCGCTGATTGCCCATCTTCCATATTACATGGAGAGCTAACAAATCCAATGGGGCGTTGTCATCCAGCTGGTCTCGCATGCCCCCTGGTAGCCAAGTAACAGTGGCATTGCAGTGGCATGAGAGCAGGCTGCCCACCCTGCCTCCAGACCCTGTAGGAGGTGTACAGTCCGAGCTGGGTGGGGTGGGAATGCAAGGAAAGACCCACAAGAGAAAAATGGGACCAAAAAAATTTAATGGCAATAAAACGTTGATGTCACGGGTATGTGTCATTTCAAAGACACAGCGTTTGTCACAGTTATCATCATATAGAACCCAATCCTAGCAAGACCTTCCTCATCTCAGCATCAATTGTCTATTAAAGGTCTTGCATAAAGCACACACTTCCTGTAATTGTCACACTTACTTCCTGTCATACCTTCCCTGTTGTTATAAAACAGCATATCCTCCAACTCACTTTGAGCAATGAGGTGATCTGTTAGTATTTCAGTAAAATTGCCTGCAGTGGTTTCCAGATGTTAAATGCAATGATCTATCAAACAAATATACAACCAAGAGCCAAAAGCAACTCAATTGGCACACAAAGGAGACCAAGTACATGCTCTTTGGAGGCATACAAAGGGAGTGTCGAGAATGTAGACTAATGTCCAATCTAATAGAGGGAGTTAGCAGGGTTGTTGGGGTACATGATCAGATGAATCCATCCAAAGACCGCTGTTGGGGGGGGGGGTGGGGGGGGCAGGGGGGGTGGTAGAGCAGTAGAACTTGCATGGCTCCATCTTTGTACTCAATATGTTGGCCTCTCTACAGACACGGACCCGGAATAAGTCACTCTTCAGCCATGAATCAGTCCTCCTCCATGTTGAGCACCACTTGGAGGAAGCACTGAGGGTAGCAAAGGCACAGAATGTACTCTGGGTGGGGGACTTCAATGTCCATCACTAAGAGTGGCTCGGTAGCACCACTACTGACCGAGCTGGCCGAATCCTGAAGGACATAACTGCCAGACTGGGCCTGCGGCAGGTGGTGAGTGAACCAACACGAGGGAAAAACTTACTTGACCTCGTCTTCACCAATCTACCTGTCGCAAATGCATCTGTCCATGACAGTATTGGTAGGAGTGACCACCGCACAGTCCTCGTGGAGACAAAGTCCCGTCTTTGCACTGAGGACACCATCCAACGTGTTGTGTGGCACTAACACTGTGCTAAATGGGACAGATTCAGAACAGATCCAGCAGCTCAAAACTGGGCATCCATGAGACACTATGGGCCATCAGCAGCAGCAGAATTGTATTCCAGCACAATCTGTAACCTCATGGCCCGGCATATTCCTCACTCGACCATTGCCAACAAGCCAGGGGATCAACCCTTGTTCAACGAGGAATGTAGAAGAGCATGCCAGGAGCAGCACCAGGCGTACCTAAAAATAAGGTGCCAACCTGGTGAAGCTACAACTCAGGACTACATGCATGCTAAACAGTGGAAGCAACATGCTATAGACAGAGCTAAGCGATTCCACAACCAACGGATCAGATCAAAGCTCTGCAGTCCTGCCACATCCAGTCGTGAATGGTGGTGGACAATTAAACAACTAACGGGAGGAGGAGGCTCTGCAAACAGCCCCATCCTCAATGATGGCGGAGTCCAGCACATGAGTGCAAAAAACAAGGCTGAAGCGTTTGCAACCATCTTCAGCCAGAAGTGCCAAGTGAATGATCCATCTCGGCCTCCTCCCAATATCCCCACCATCACAGAAGCCAGTCTTCAGCCAATTCGATTCACTCCATGTGATATCAAGAAATGGCTGAGTGCACTGGATACAGCAAAAGGCTATGGGCCCCGACAACATCCCAGCTGTAGTGCTGAAGACTTGTGCTCCAGAACTAGCTGCGCCTCTAGCCAAGCTGTTCCAGTACAGCTACAATACTGGCATCTACCCGACAATGTGGAAAATTGCCCAGGTATGTCCTGTCCACAAAAAGCAGGACAAATTCAATCCGGCCAATTACCACCCCATCAGTCTACTCTCAATCATCAGCAAAGTGATGGAAGGTGTCGTCGACAGTGCTATCAAGCAGCACTTACTCACCAATAACCTGCTCACCGATGCTCAGTTTGGGTTCCGCCAGGACCACTCGGCTCCAGACCTCATTACAGCCTTGGTCCAAACATGGACAAAAGAGCTGAATTCCAGGAGGTGAGGTGAGGTGAGTGTGACTGCCCTTGACATCAAGGCAGCATTTGACCGAGTGTGGCACCAAGGAGCCCTAGTAAAATTGAAGTCAATGGGAATCAGGGGGAAAACTCTCCAGTGGCTGGAGTCAAACTTAGCACAAAGGAAGATGGTAGTGGTTGTTGGAGGCCAATCATCTCAGCCCCAGGGTATTGCTGCAGGAGTTCCTCAGGGCAGTGTCCTAGGCCCAACCATCTTCAGCTGCTTCATCAATGACTTTCCCTCCATCATAAGGTCAGAAATAGGGATGCTCGCTGATGATTGCACAGTGTTCAGTTCCATTCGCAACCCCTCAAATGATGAAGTCCGAGCCTGCATGCAGCAAGACCTGGACAACATCCAGGCTTGGGCTGATAAGTGGCAAGTAACATTCGCACCAGACAAGTGCCAGGCAATGACCATCTCCAACAAGAGAGAGTCTAACCACCTCCCCTTGACATTCAACGGCATTACCATCGCCAAATCCACCACCATCAACATCCTGGGGGTCACCATTGACCAGAAACTTAACTGGACCAGCCATGTAAATACTGTGGCTACAAGAGCAGGTCAGAGGCTTGTTATTCTGCGGCGAGTGACTCACCTCCTGACTCCCCAAAGCCTTTCCACCATCTACAAGGCACAAGTCAGGAGTGTAATGGAATACTCTCCACTTGCTTGGATGAGTGCAGCTCCAACAACACTCAAGAAGCTCGACACCATCCAGGACAAAGCAGCCCGCTTGATTGGCACCCCATCCACCACCCTAAACATTCACTCCCTTCACCACCGGCGCACTGTGGCTGCAGTGTGCACCATCCACAGGATGCACTGCAGTAACTCGCCAAGGCTTCTTCGGCAGCACCTCCCAAACCCATGACCTCTACTATCTAGAAGGACAAGGGCAGCAGGCAAATGGGAACACCACCTGTACATTCCCCTCCAAGTTACACACCATCCCGACTTGGAAATATATCGCATTCCTTCATTGTCACTGGGTCAAAATCCTGGAACTCCCTACCTAACAGCACTGTGGGAGAACCTTCACCACACGGACTGCAGCGGTTCAAGAAGGCGGCTCACCACCACCTTCTCAAGGGCAATTAGGGATGGGCAATAAATGCCGGCCTTGCCAGCGACGCCCACATCCCATGAATGAATAATTTTTTTTAAATGAGCTGAGAAGGACCTCTGAGGAAAACCAGACCACCTTTCTGTTTCAAACTTACCCTGCTCATTTCCTGCTGCTTGATCTATGGAACAATATGGGTATAATTGGAAAGAAACTGTAGTTAGTAAGTCCCCAGGTTACAAATGTCAATCTTATAGGGCCACCAGGTGGTATATGAGAGGATGAAAACTCCCCATCTGATTGGCTGCCTCCCCATGTAGGTTGCCGATCATAATGAAGATTGAGGAACAAAAACTGGGGGCGGGGGGGAAGAAAAGCAGAAAATCAACGCATTCAATCAAAAACTTTCCTTTCCAATCCTACCATTTTCTCACCAATTTTCCCCTTTCTCGACAGCAGTACGGTGGAATTGCCTGTCAGTATTCACCGCCTAGATTCACACATTAAGAAACGCCACTTAGGCACTTATGCAGGGCAGGCCTATCAGTATCCGAGCGAGAAAGTCAGGTTAATACTGGCGATCGAAGAGGCTGCTCGGTCTGCCGCCTGCTCCCTGAGCTTATTTCAGATTTGCAGAATTCACGATGTTCACCTTATCTGTGCAATTACAGCAGTTCCTTCCATATTCCTCACAGGCACACTGCCGATTGGCAGCTCACAAACCAGGCTTTGTCCACCCTCTGCAGCCCAGGTTAAAATCTAACCTGCAAGAAGATAAAAGATCACTAAAATGCCTGTTCACTGAGGACTCTGAGTGAATGGAGTTTGGATTAAACATGGATGGAACGGCCATTGTGATAATAAAACATTTGCAAAGGAGATCTGGTGCCACACACTCTGGTTTGTTGATGCAATCTAAAATTTGATTTGAATTTGGAGGGGATTTGGATTATAAAACCTCCCCTACACAAATGACAGCACAAAAAGAAATTTGAAGTTGGAGCTGAATCAGATTTTCATATTATAGTTAACAAAAGGACATTAATTTAACCTGGGTCAGATCTGATTTGACCCAGGTGCTCTTTGTTGACTTGGAATGGCTGTGCTATCTACCAGTCGAGGCTACTCACAATCCTGGAAAGCCAACAAATTGTTTCATATATAGGATCCATCACATCCCAAAGATTAGCAAGGATCCCTTCGAGTAATACAGGCTAATGTTCATAAGGTGTATGGAAGCTGGATCAGTGGTGCAGCCTTGTTGACCTGGGAGTGCAGACATTCAATAGAGTGCAGATAAATGCTCCTTTCTCCAGTACTAATGTCCTTCAGCTTAATCTACCCCCATTAAGTGCAATCAGAATGCATGGGATTAAAAACAATCCATTGCAGGAGATGAATAAGAAGTAAAATGAAAAAAAAATCACAGGTTTGTTCTATACAGTTTAACAAAAATAAATTCTATTCAAATACACAAGAGAAGTGTCAATTTTGCAAGAGCTTTGGTACAAAGCTGGTCGGTGGATCCTGCACTTAACACTGATAGCTGCACAACTAAAGTCATTGACTGGAAGTGAAGCACTTTGGGAGGTCTGGAGGATGAGATAAGGCACATTCAGCTGAGGGTCATTAGTAAACACAGGATGTCACTGATGAGTCAATCAATGAAATGGAGTGCAGCAAATATTTACACCAGCTGCATCTGATTCTGTAAATATATTTGAGTTATGCTCCCTTTGTATCTTTGAGATGCCGATAGTTTGAGTATGTTTTACTATGGAGGATTTGAATCATGTGAAGGTGCTACTTATTTAACATTGATATCCTCCATGTGTATGGGATACGTGTTATTTGAGCTGTTAGTTAAACTCTAGGCTCTCAAATGTCAAGTCTTACATTAAACTTGGGATTAAAGGTATTTCATGGTGTTTTACTCCAAATCGCATAACTTTGTTTCAGTTTGTCTTGTGTCTCTCATTTTTCCCTCCCATTTGAAGGTTTGCCGAAGATTACTCAAGTCGATTGTGGTTACCTGGGTAACCGCTGCTCTGCATTGGAATGACGCTGTCCCACCTTGAATCCCGTTTTGTGAGGCAGTTAAAGAAGAGCATCCCATCTCTGTACGGCCAACATTTCTTTCTGTCTCTCCCTATTGAATCATATAGGTAGTAGTTCACCACAACGCAGGCCTCTCTGGTGATGGGGCATGTTTGTCTAATCTATTGTGCAAAATGTTCAGAGTGTACTCACAATTCAGCTGATGTCACGGTGTTAGAACTCGGTGCAGCTAACAATTTTCCACCATTGTTTCCATCCATCTTACCCGCATTTCGCTATAATCTTCTCCATTTCTCCCAAATTAAATGTATTGTTTCGATAAACAATTAACAAACACCTTAAAGCATTGGGTGCCTGTAGCAAAGTGATGATCCTGTGTTAGTCACCCAAACACATTTTTAAAATTTCCAGTTGAGAATCACTTGGGAGGCAAGAGCAATGGGTTAGCACACTGGCCTTTCATCTCCAGACACTCAATCCAGCCCAGTGACAATCTCCTCTGCCCGTTGGCTGTAAGTGTTGTGTGTGAAATGTGGTTGGACAGTGTCAGCCCAGCTTCCACAGCACAAAAGCAGCAATCTCACCCTGAAAGGTCACATGGCAAACAGCAGTGCTGCTCTAGCACAGTAGGGTATACACTAGGGCAGATTGTTGGGCAAGAGTAATGGGAGCTTTATTGTATAACTAATCACGCTGTAGATGACCCAGGAGTGTTTGATCCTGGCACTGGGTACCCAAGATAGGAAAGTGAAATTCTATTTCTCAGTCAGTGGAGCGTAAAATCGGGCTTGGTGTAGAACGGGTGTCCAACCCGGACTCACCCCATTCCCGCCGGGCAGGTTAGGTTAAAATTGGGGCTATTGTCTCTCATCTTAATCAGCACAAAAACTCCCCACCCTCCATTTAAAAAAAAAATTGGGACTAATAATTTGCTAATAATCACATTGCAAAAATTGACCAAGTTTCCTGTCATTTGGCCCATTCCGACTCTTCAGCTTCTAACATAGGCAGAGTAGAGCAATCATATGTTTCAATGGGAGCTTTATTTGGTTCGTCCATCATTGCTGGATTGTAGCTCTTAATTTATCGTAAAAATTAACAGGCAGTATGGAGAGCAAAGGGCATCCCACGTAGACATCAACTGAGTCTGGTACAGATCTGGCGTTGTACAAAAATGAATCATTGCTTCTTTGCTAACAGCAGCCTACAGCGAACTACACAGCCAACTAACAGATTGTGGTCTTGCTCTTTGGGACTGCACGTTTAAGGACTGCTCACTGGTGAACATGTCATCAAATTCCTGAGCACCCACATTTGAAAACATTACTGAAGAAAACAATCCGGCTCCCTCCTGCATCTTGCCCGCCATGTCCCGCCACGCTTGTTGTTTCAAGCAAAAGGGCTTCTGCTCTCTCTGGGGACTTTCAGTTTTGCTCCATGACATTTTTCTTTTATGACTCCTTCAAATGAAGTGCTCCATCACTGTTTTGTACTTCTAGCAATCTGGCCTACTGAGGACAGGAGAGTTCAAATATCAGTGAATGCTGCGAACCCTGCTCACATTTAGTAGTAGTCCACCAGATATATCATTTTAAGGACGATTTGACCCAAAGGAAAATGCAAATGAGCTGAAGGTCAATTGCCAGTATGATCATTTGTGTTTGTATCTGGCTGTACTGTATCGCCAGTCCCATGACTGTTAGAAAGCAATCAACAATGCTTCTAATTTGAACTGTGGCCCGGAATATATAACACACATGCTGTGAGCAAGGTTTCTAAGCTGCAAACATTTCCAGCACAGTTTTAGTAGCTGTTCCCAGAACGTTGGGATATCCCGATGGAATTTGTCATTCCCGCGTGACAAACACATGTCCCATGTCATCGTGATCCGTCCACCGCTCCCACTGAGCAGACCCTTGTCTAATCTAACATGCCTACTAACCAACGTTCTATTGTATTCACCTCTCGTAGAGCTGGGGAACCTGATCTTTTCAGAAGGACAGCACTGGCTCGCAACTAATCATTTTCTTGGCTTGGAAGTTTAATCAATGGCAAACTTAACCTCTTTCTATGTTTTCTCAATACCAAGAAATAGCTTTTAATGAGCTCTGATCTCACAGTGAAATAATACGTACAGTGTTTCAGTGTTCTCCACATACAGAGTGAACAGAACTCATTCCTCAATCGCTTATTGAAATCAGTATTTTGATTGGATAAAAGGAGCAGCGTGCTCTTTAAATTTTAATGTCCTTGTTACTTTTGTGAATTTGTGACGAGTTTTCACAAAACATCTATTTCCCTCTCAAGACACAGGTTGATGGTTCTGAAAGGGCGGGGGGAGGGGGGAGAGGAGTAGCTGGTGGCACATTTGAAGAGATGGTGGGCTACCACGGTAACAAGCTTTGTGGAGAACACCAGCACTAATGTGATGTAGGTTGCAGTTTTTCTAGATCTCATTATATTTATGCTAATGTATTTCTGATAATTTGATGATGCTGCCTAGATCATCAAACCTTTAAAAGCCAAGGCCTAGGTTAAGGCTTTGTGAATCTGGCAATCGGGCTTCAGAAATCTTTCTTCATATCGCATTCCCTCATATTAAAGGAATTTTTAAATCAAAAGCGATTTTAATCACACTGTTTCTGTGTAAACATTGTTACCTCCACTGATTGATGCTTTTAAAAGCAATTCTACTACTTATTTTCTTTTGCTTTAAACTGCGTGTAGCTTTTGGGAGGCTTTTTAACTACACTCCCTTTACACACTAGAGTTTAATCTGTTTTTGAAAGTGCAATCCAGTCTTTGGTGAGTCTGATATGATCCAGCCTGTAGTTTAAAGTGGGAGTCTGTCCCCTTATCTAAAGGCAATCGAAGGTGTAGATATGAGAGCGTTCACTGTTTGCGGCCTACCTCAGCTGATTTTTGACATTGCACCAGGCATGATTCTTTTTCCAGTTCACTCCCCTCCTCTCTGGAAAGTGCCGGCTTAAGCCGGGGTTTGGTTCATTTGGTGCCAACAAACCTCTGATACCTCACCCATGTGTGAGCCTAGACAGTGACTGTCGGCAGGCTATCGAACCCAACCCTGTCCGCGTCTAGTGCCCCAGGGGTGTCTGCGTGACGCAAACATTAAAAAAAAATCGACTAACAATTTTAATTAAATTGCATCATAATTACAATAAACTGAATTTCTCAGAGAACCAATCCATACACTCCATGCACCGTTCCAACACCTGACAACTCCCTCAATTCAAAAATAAGTGGGACAGTGAAGCTGAGTTTGAAAAATGGCTGTTTTTTGAAGGTAATATGGGTCAGCTTTTATTTGGGAGAGGCAAGTGGAAAGCCGGATCAAAGCAACTCAGACGCATCACAGCCCCTTAGAGTCCTAAATATTTCTAACACTTAAACTTTTGGTATTTGATGCCAAGGCTCAGTCCTGCAGCCTTTGCACAGGCTGAATTCCGTGACAGATAATTGGAATTCTGTGTCGGAGAATTAGAATTCTGGGTTAGATAATTAGAATTCTATGTCAAATACTGTCACAATATTTCAGAAAAACACATGCAGACTACTTGTACACTTGCGTTATCCAGTGTAATCACTTTTCATTTAATTACTTACAGACACATTTCTATGGAGTAAATGCACCTTCTGCATAACAGCATGTTTGTGTAACATAACCTCCATTGAATTTGACCTCAGGCTTCCCTCCTCCAGGCCCCCAATTAATTGAAAACAGTAGCAGATCTGAAGTATAATTTTCAATCCCCTCGAGAATACTGGTTTATCAGGCACACATTTAAATTCCAGATCTTGAATTTTTCCTATAAAGTTACATTTTTACATAAAGAACTATCTTCAATTATTTCCAGTTTAAATCCTTAGGTCTAGAGTGCACATGTGATTGGCGGAATCCAAGCGCTAACCATTTCTGCCATAGTTTATGAGCCATGTCCATGGTTTACACTGTAAAGAAACAATATCATCTGCCCAAAATTCCTCCTCATCTGGCAAAGCAGTCCCCTTGAGATTCTGAAGATAATGTTGATCGTACTAAATGGATGAACATTTGTCTGTCAAAGCATAGCATTCACCAAGGCCTCAATCTCTGTCGCTCAAAACCTCAAGCGATACCCAGTAAAAGCATAAGAAAATATGGAATGAGAAAGGCCATTCAGCCCCGAGCCTGCTCCTTCCATAGACCCAGGTACAATCGACCCTACCCTACACCCTTCTAAAGGTGCTTTTTAGATTGCACTAGCACCACTGGGTGCCCCAAGCACCGGTCTCACGCAGCCAGCTGCAAACCAAGGTAGGAGGGCCTGCAAGACCTGCTAAAATGGGTCTTCCAGGCAGCCAGTCTTTTCAAGTCCTGCCTCTTTTGTATTTGGTTTGCAGCTGGCTGCTCAATTCTCGTGTTTGAGGAACCCAGTGGCACTAGCACAGGTCTCGGCAATCTCCTAAGGGAAGACTCTGCATAAATAATCCCTAAAAGGCCTGAAAAGATCTGTTACCACGAGAGCTAGTTTTTTTGGCAAGCATGCCTACAGCCTAATCTTATATCGCTCTTAGTATTAAACGTACTGCTTCACACACAGTGGCCATTCATTAGTGGAGCTATTAAGTTTACAGGAACGCAAGCCCATCACACACACTATTAGTAGCCAGTTCATCCTAAAAACATCATTTAAAAAAATATATAAATAAAAAATGGTATATGGTCACCAGAACTTACTTTGGCAGAACAAGTCTCTCCAGACCCCACACAAATAGAGCATAACCGAGAAGTTTCTTTCTGGTTACAGTACTGAGCTTGTTCTACCCACTACACCACTTTACAAAGCGTCAGAGCTTGGGGGGAAGAAATAATCAACTGAATCTGTCACATCAAAAATATCTAACACCTAAATGTTCGTATTATGATATTTAACAGTTTGAAAAATAAGGTCAAATCTCCGAGGCTGTTCAAATGTTAAAAAGAAAACTTTCCAGTAGATTCCTGAACTTTACAGTTGATTCCTGACTTCTACAGCATTGTCCTGCCCCCTTTCCTGTCCCACTCCCCAATCTTTTGGGATGTGAGTCACTGTTTTTCCAAGATGATACCATTGCCTTTTATGGTGACTCAGATCTTGTGAGGATTTTTTTTTTCCTTGCTGTTGCTAGTTGATGTAAAAATAATTGTCACATGCAGATAAAAGGCAATAAGACTTATGTTTTGTCCATTAAAATAGGATTTCAATTTTATCACATTAACTGCAACACTAGAATGCAGTCACTTCAATATAATAACAATATGCATTTATACAGCATTTTTAAACAAAAAAATGTCCTAAAGCACTTCAAAGAGGCGTAAAGGAAAAAGGCCAGATCACAAATCCTGTTATATCGAATTATAGAATGTTACAGCACAGAAGGAGGCCATTCGGCCCGTCATGTGTGTGCTGGCTCTTTGAAAGAGCTATCCAATTAGTCCCACTGCCTCCTCTCTTTCCCCACAGCCCTACAAATTTTTCTTTTCAAGTGTATGTCCAACTCCCTTTTGAAAGTTACTACTGAATCTGCTTCCATCACCCTTTCAGGCAGCGCATTCCTGATCATAACAACTCGCTGCGTAAAGAAATGTCTTCACATTTCCCCTCTGATTCTTTTGCCGTGAGATAAATCAGCTCTGATAGGGAGTTGGGGGAGATCAGGTTGCTAAACAATCAGACTTGCTTAAAACACTGGATGCCCCAATACTGATCAGGTCAGAAACTGAGTGGATATGGTAACAAATGTTTATATTCATATCAGGATTGCGCCTAGGTGAATTTGATCATTACACAATATCTTTTGCATCCCTGTTAACATCACTGAATAATGTGCCTACAACTCAGTCAAAGGAAAAACTATAATGGGGCAGATTTCCCTGCATCTGCCCCTGTGGCTATTGGATTGTTTGGGAACAGTGAATACAGGAAAATCGGGATATGGGCTGATTTTCCTCCCCACCCAGGTTTCCTGTATACACGATCCAAAATCCCCAGGTGCCAGAATAGGAAAATCTGCCTCCTGTGTTTGTAAGGCACGAGTGACTTAACGCTTTATCGCCTTTTGCTTGCTATGTACAGTGTTATCTAATCCAGGTTCATTCCTGTCTCCCCTGTTTTTTTTTCGTCCCACTCATTCAGTGCACGTAAGCGGCCCATTCCGTACTACAGGCCCAGCCCTTCGTCGCCCAGCTCCCTGAGCAGTTACTCTTCCTACAGCAGGAGCCGAAGCCGCAGCTACGACAGCTACAGTTCGTACAGTCGGAGCCGGACTCGCAGCCGGAGTCGGACTCGCAGTCGGAGCGCCAGCTACGACAGTCGGAGCAGCTCGGAAAGTACAGGCTTTTAGGAGGGGATTAAAAAAAAAACAACATACACACAAAAAATAAACAACAGTAAAACATCAGCTACTGACTCGTTTCCAAAACAGGAGACGTGAACCTGCGAGTACCTGCAGTCCCAGTAGGTCACTGCAACCAGATTTGTATTATAATGAGTATATATTTATATCAAGATAGCCTTGTAGGTCCTAACATTCATGAATTCTTAGACCCAGGCTTACACATCATTCAACACTGATGAAGGGACGGACAAATCAGATTTTGCAGTCTTCGAACTGTCTCCATCCTGTGTTTCCTTTATTTGCCAGTGGACACCTTTCAGGAGTTTCAAACCATTTGCCTGGTGCTGAGATTTAAACGGAACACATTTTTTTAATAAACACGAATTGTAAACCTCTGCAAAAGAATTCTTCCATGAAGTCATATGAACCAAAAGTCGGCAACTTCCTCCAAACAAATGACATGCAGCTATTTAAAAAAAAAAATCTCACACACTTTTTTTCTGGTTGACTGGAATTTGTATTGAACAAATCTTCAGGAGTTTCTGCGCTGATACTTTTCGACGAGCCTCTGGACAAAAAACCACCAGATGAACAAGTGGACCGGCCGACACGGAAGCTCTCTTCACTTGGTCTCATTCAGCAACGCCGCCTACAAACTGCAGGCCTTCCTTGGATTCCTCCTACTGACCTTGTAATATTGAGAGGGAAACAAAGTTTAAGTCACTGTTATGGTTGCAAAAATGGAAAACTATGCACTGTAAATATAGTACAATTAGCACATGGTGGGATGGGGGCGGGGGTGTGGCTCTGAGAGTTCAAAGGGGAATCATAACATGCTGTACTAAAGCAACAACTTATGTAGAATTGTATTCATTCCTCTAGTTGCTTTCTACTAGATGCTAGTTGAGGCTTGTTCAAACAGCGATGTTGATGCTAAGAATTTCTCATAAATATACGAGTTGTTTAAGTGTTGTGCAGCAAAAACCATCATCTTTCGTTTAATGACATTCCCATTCTCCATCCTTTAGGCTTTTTAAGGCCCCCCCCCCCCCCCACCTTAAAAGCCATCTTGTTGTTACAACCATCGTGCTTATTTTGTTTAAACAGATCTGGTTAGGTTTAGCCTTTGCTCACTAAGTGACTCACCCAAATAAAGCTCCCCGTCTCTCTATGAGGAGGGAGTGCCCCGGAATCCTGCCACTGCCCACACCCAGTCTGCTAAAAACCACTGGTTTGGCAAGGTGAACAGCACTGTACAGTCAAGCTATTGGATTACTGATTCTAACATTGGTGTCACCACTGAAAGACACTGAGGAACTGCACGGTGACTCCATCAAACCATTGCGAGAGACTGAGGGTTAAAGAGAGACAGACAGAGCCAGAGGCAGACAGTAACATTCCAGAGTTGCTTGAGGCCACAAAAAAGGGGCCCAAGTTTCCAGACCAATGTTAGGCATTTGGAATCTTTCCAATTTCATATTCATTTAATTCAAAATGCAGATTTGAGCCTTTAGTGTGGAAGGTTCTTCTACAGTTTGGGAGTTGGTCGCTTGGAACAGTAGTTTTGACACTGGGGTAGAAATTTGCCTTGGTCGTGGCGCAAAACGTGCAGAAGCACACCGTTATACTCGCCTCCCGATATACTCACCGCCCGGGGAAACTCACTGCCCGATATACTCACCGCCCGGGGATACTCACCGCCCGGGGATACTCACCGCCCGGGGATACTCACCGCCCGATATACTCACCGCCCGATATACTCACCGCCCGGGGAAACTCACCGCCCGATATACTCACCGCCCGGGGATACTCACCGCCCGGGGATACTCACCGCCCGATATACTCACCGCCCGATATACTCACCGCCCGGGGAAACTCACCGCCCGATATACTCACCGCCCGGGGATACTCACCGCCCGGGGATACTCACCGCCCGGGGATACTCACCGCCCGATATACTCACCGCCCGGGGAAACTCACCGCCCGATATACTCACCGCCCGGGGATACTCACCGCCCGATATACTCACCGCCCGGGGATACTCACCGCCCGGGGATACTCACCGCCCGGGGATACTCACCGCCCGATATACTCACCGCCCGGGGATACTCACCGCCCGGGGATACTCACCGCCCGGGGATACTCGCCTCCCGATATACTCACCGCCCGGGGAAACTCACCGCCCGATATACTCACCGCCCGGGGATACTCACCGCCCGGGGATACTCACCGCCCGATATACTCACCGCCCGATATACTCGCCTCCCGATATACTCACCGCCCGGGGATACTCACCGCCCGATATACTCACCGCCCGATATACTCACCGCCCGATATACTCACCGCCCGATATACTCACCGCCCGGGGATACTCACCGCCCGGGGATACTCACCGCCCGATATACTCACCGCCCGATATACTCACCGCCCGATATACTCGCCTCCCGATATACTCACCGCCCGGGGATACTCACCGCCCGATATACTCACCGCCCGGGGATACTCACCGCCCGGGGATACTCACCGCCCGATATACTCACCGCCCGGGGATACTCACCGCCCGATATACTCACCGCCCGGGGATACTCACCGCCCGATATACTCACCGCCCGGGGATACTCACCGCCTGATATACTCACCGCCCGGGGAAACTCACCGCCCGATATACTCCCCTCCCGATATACTCACCGCCTGGGGATACTCACCGCCCGATATACTCACCGCCCGGGGATAATCACCGCCTGATATATTCACCGCCCGTGGAAACTCACCGCCCGATATACTCCCCTCCCGATATACTCACCGCCCGGGGATACTCACCGCCCGGGGAAACTCACCGCCCGATATACTCACCGCCCGGGGATACTCACCGCCCGGGGATACTCACCGCCCGGGGAAACTCACCGCCCGATATACTCCCCTCCCGATATACTCACCGCCTGGGGATACTCACCGCCCGATATACTCACCGCCCGGGGATACTCACCGCCCGATATACTCCCCTCCCGATATACTCACCGCCCGGGGATACTCACCGCCTGATATACTCACCGCCCGGGGATACTCACCGCCCGATATACTCCCCTCCCGATATACTCACCGCCCGGGGATACTCACCGCCTGATATACTCACCGCCCGGGGATACTCACCACCCGATATACTCCCCGCCCGGGGATATTCACCGCCCGTTATACTCCCCTCCCGATATACTCACTGCCCGGGGATACTCACCGCCCGATATACTCACCGCCCGATATACTCCCCTCCCGATATACTCACCGCCCGATATACTCCCCGCCCAGGGATATTCACCGCCCGTTATACTCCCCTCCCGATATACTCACTGCCCGGGGATACTCACCGCCCGATATACTCACCGCCCGATATACTCCCCTCCCGATATACTCCCCTCCCGATATACTCCCCTCCCGATATACTCACTGCCCGGGGATACTCACCGCCCGATATACTCCCCTCCCGATATACTCCCCTCCCGATATACTCCCCTCCCGATATACTCCCCGCCCGATATACACACCGCCCGATATACTCCCCTCCCGATATACTCCCCTCCCGATATACTTACTGCCCGGGGATACTCCCCGCCCGATATAATCCCCTCCCGATATACTCACCGCCCGATATACTCACCGCCCGATATACTCCCCTCCCGATATACTCCCCTCCCGATATACTCGGCGCCCGATATACTCGCCGCCTGATATACTCCCCTCCCGATATACTCACCGCCCAATATACTCGCTGCCCGATATACTCCCCTCCCGATATACTCACCGCCCGATATACTCCCCTCCTGATATACTCACCGCCCGTTATACTCCCCTCCCGATATACTCCCCTCCCGATATACTCCCTGCCCGATATACTCACCGCCTGATATACTCTCCTCCCGATATACTCTCCTCCCGATATACTCCCCGCCCGATATACTCACCGCCCGTTATACTCTCCTCCCGATATACTCCCCGCCCGATATACTCGCCGCCCGTTATACTCTCCTCCCGATATACTCTCCGCCCGATATACTCCCCTCCCGATATACTCCCCTCCCGATATACTCCCCGCCCGATATACTCTCCTCCCGATATACTCACCGCCCGATATATTCCCTCCCGATATACTCACCGCCCGATATATTCCCTCCCGATATACTCACCGCCCGATATATTCCCTCCCGATATACTCCCCGCCCGATATACTCACCGCCCGATATACTCCCCGCCCAATATACTCACCGCCGGTTATACTCCTCTCCCGATATACTCACCGCCCGATATGCTCCCCGCCCGTTATACTCTCCTCCCGATATACTCCCCGCCCGGGGATACTCACCGCCCGATATACTCCCCGCCCAATATACTCCTCTCCCGATATACTCATCGCCCGATATACTCCCCGCCCGATATACTCGCCACCCGATATACTCACCGCCCGATATACTCCCCTCCCGATATACTCACCGCCCGATATACTCCCCTCCCGATATACTCACCGCCCGATATACTCACCACCCGATATACTCACCGCCCGATATACTCACCACCCGATATACTCGCCGCCCGATACACTCACCGCCCGATATACTCCCCGCCTGATATACTCCCCTCCCGATATGCTCCCCGCCTGATATACTCCCCTCCCGATATACTCCCCTCCCGATATACTCCCCTCCCGATATACTCCCCTCCCGATATACTCGCCGCCCGATATACTCACCGCCCGATATACTCCCCTCCCGATATACTCACCGCCCGATATACTCACCGCCCGATATACTCGCCACCCGATATACTCACCGCCCGATATACTCCCCGCCCGATATACTCCCCGCCTGATATACTCGCCACCCGATATACTCACCGCCCGATATACTCCCCTCCCGATATACTCACCGCCCGATATACTCCCCTCCCGATATACTCACCGCCCGATATACTCACCACCCGATATACTCACCGCCCGATATACTCACCACCCGATATACTCGCCGCCCGATACACTCACCGCCCGATATACACCCCGCCCGATATACTCCCCTCCCGATATACTCCCCGCCCAATATACTCCCCGCCTGATATACTCCCCTCCCGATATACTCCCCGCCCGATATACTCCCCTCCCGATATACTCCCCGCCCGATATACACCCCGCCCGATATCCAATTCTGTTGACTTCAGTAGAACTTAATATCGGGAGTATAACGGCCGGTCGATTCGTTACTGCCTGTTATGCACTACCACCCGAGTCGGATTTTTTACCCCACTATCTTTCCACGGACTATCCCATTTTAAGGGTTAGTCTAGTGCCCCCTCTCCCAAGTTGTTAAGGATTGATTAGTGTGTGGTGCACACACATTTACTTATATCCCATGGGGCAGGAGATCTATTTTGCAATGTCCGGCAGATGTGACATTTCATACAGCCTCTTGCCAGTTGCTTCTGTTGCATTCAAGGAGTACTTTTTGATTTGCAAACCCTACTATTTGTAATTTGTCTCCATTATAAAGAACTGAAAGTGAGGGGGGTGGGGGGATTGAAGAAAAGGTAGAGCTCAAGAAATAAAATAGCATAGAGTGAAAGATGGATCAAGGATTCATTTGTCACAAGAGTTTCCATCTGGTGTCTCATTGCAGTCCCAGCATTGAATAGGCTGGAGCAATTGACAATGTCGAGTGAATAATAAGTTTAAAAAACTGAGAGGAGTTTAAGATATGATACAGACCCATATTTTATTGGGGTCTTTGCAATCCATGACACATTAATGAAGGCTTCTCCTCATATTCAGTGGATTATTTGAAGCTCATCTCATTTTGTTTGACCTGACCCTATTTTACTAATAACTGAGGTGTTATCTCCTTTGGGAATAGGCCCCTAGAAATAAACACAGGTAGCCAGAGTTTGTTCATTGATTTCTTTTCTCTTTCAAATTCCACCCCCCCACCCCCACCCCAGGTAAAACAAATACCTAATGAAGTTAAATAGCACCATTCCTCCAATTTGGGAACAGTTGAATAGATATTTACACACCTTCCATAGATGGCTACAGTGAACGACACTTTCAGATATTTGAACAATGGCCATTCTGACCCTATGTGGCATTGACATTAACCAGCAATGAACAGCAAATCCAAACTTAAAAATGAGCTAACGGACACTTAATGCATTTCCTTGCCTGCTATTTTAACCTGGATGGCAACCACTTAAAATAAATGGACTAACATCTCAGCCCTACTCTTTGGAACTCACTCCCTCACTTCTCTCTTCCACCTTTAAAAACCTTCCCAAAACTCATCATTTCACCACGCTATTGGTCATCTCTCCAAACTCTCCCACCATGTCATAGCATCTGGTTTCCTTCATCTATTTTATATTTTGTTTTGTTTTGTTTTCTTTCCTCCCTCCCCCATAAAGCATCTTAGGACATTTTCTAAAGTAAGTTGTTGTTAGGTGTTTGATAGAATCGCAAACACCAATCTCTAATCTCCAGACTCTAAATTAGGCAAATTTAGCTGTAATAAATTGCCTCAGCTTGAACTATTTTGTACTTAGGGATGTCTATCCCTTTAAAAAATGGTAGCAACCCATGTGTGGGAAAACACTTGCCCAGTTTGTGTGCCTATCCGTTCGTACAGTGAGGCTTTCAAAGTCACTGCAAAAAGACTACCTCCAATCTCAAGTATAGTAACTGACAGTAATGTTAAAATAGTTAGGTGAGGTGTTTTTTTTAAGTATTTGAGCTGATTCTGCGCTCCCAGTAGGGAGTGTATCACGGGCACATTGGCCATGACTTTCCATCCACTCATATTCAGCAGGCAGAAAATCGCAGGCACAACCCGCACTGAGCTCCCTGTAAGTGCCACTGTCCACTGGGAGCACAGACTCAGCCCTTCGCTCCGTCTTTAACACGCAGTTTTCATGATGGTCTCCTGGTAGGTTTATAACTGGTTCTTGTTTAACAATCAACGAACATAAAAGTACATTTAAGGAACACCACCCATTCCGTTTTTGTCGAGTCTCAGTGCCACCTACCCATCTTCTTGCCATATCCTGCAGTCACTTTGTAAATGGGTGCATAGCCACAAATCAGTAATAGGCCAGTCAGGTTCGAACAATAAACAGGGGCACAAGTAAAGCCAAAGATGGGCATTTTATTCAGACGCAGTGTTTCAAGGCCCCCTCTAAATGCCCCAAATCATGTTAGATTACAGCACAGTATGTTCCTAATCCAGGGCTACCCTAAATAGCTCAACTCATAGCAGGCTGTATTGAGACCAGGTCCAGATTATAATAAGGGATAGCTAATTAGAACAGATAGTTTCTGTTGGATGCTCCTTTCTTCACTGCTCTTAGTAACACAAGCCTTGGTTTTGGCCTGATCACCAAACTCCCTGAGTCCCCTTTTTCCAGGGCTGTTTGTGGCCGAGTGTCAGTGTAGCCTAATGGAGGAGAGAGGTGGAGATGGTGCTTCAAGTGTCCGTGGCAGTTCTGTGCAATCTCCTTGATGAGTCACTAGCTGCCGGTGATAGGTGGATGGATGTGTGATGAGATCTGAAAGCCCCAGTGGAGATACTTATCATTCCTACAGACACACTTTAGACAACCAGGGCCCAGAGGGTCAAAAAAACAAATCCTTATGTAGCGCCCTCAAAATTCACAGCCACTCTTTAACTTTTGTTATGCAAGATTTTTATGCCAATTGAAATACAAACTGTAAAAATTCACAGTAAAACATTAACAACTGTAGTAAGCCTGTATTTACACTGTATGATTGAATCTGTCCTCATCTAGACTGCTTACATTTATGAATTTGTACACAGATACATGAAGTATAGATGCTAGGATTTTGAAAACATTAATTGCTTTAATACTTCTACCCAATCATTTCTTTGATTTTTAAAAAATATTCGTTCTCAAGCTGTGGGCATTGCTGGCACGGTTGGCATTTATTGCCCATCCCTAATTGCCCTTGAGAAGGTGGTGGTGAGCCGCCTTCTTGAACCGCTGCAGTCCGTGTGGTGAAGGTTCTCCCACAGTGCTGTTAGGAAGGGAGTTTCAGGATTCTGACCCAGCGACGATGAAGGGACGGCCGATATATGTCCGACTCGGGATGGTGTGTGACTTGGAAGTGGTGATCTACCCAACTTCTCACCCAATCTCCTGGGAAAAGTTAAAAAGGAGAGCAAAAAATAAACTTAGGCCATATTTAAGGGGAAAAACTTTTGTGTTACCACAGCAAACCATGATTAAAAAGCCAGTATTAAACAAAGTAATGAAATCCCAATACTATCGCTGCCCATTAGTCCCAATGTAACCCTGGCATTTTCGAGCACAATGGTCATACCCACGGTGAAACCACCTTATTAAATTGATAAACAGCAGCCTGCTAACATTTCAATGGCGGGGGGTGGAGGGCGCAGTGGAGAGTGGGGGGGCGAGGTGGTTTGTTGTAATGTCATTTTCTTCACTGCATGTTATATTATAACTTATTATTCAAATAGTCTGTGAACACAGGCTTTTTTTTTCCCAAAAAGAACATATTTTAACATAGATGTTGAAGGATACGTTTACAAAAGGGATTCAGCAATTGCACTAATCTCATACACAGGATCTACTGTTTACTGCTGTCAGAATAGGAGACATTGCTGTTTGATTCCCAGGGTTCTCTATTTATTTTCTATTTATTTGGTTACAATTAACTTATTTGTCCATATGCACATCGGTAGTTAAAACACATTTGTCAGCAAAC
Source organism: Heptranchias perlo (assembly GCF_035084215.1). Taxonomy (NCBI): domain Eukaryota; kingdom Metazoa; phylum Chordata; class Chondrichthyes; order Hexanchiformes; family Hexanchidae; genus Heptranchias; species Heptranchias perlo. Next base: position 6,438,417 of record NC_090352.1, read on the forward strand.
CTATGAAAAAGAAAGATTTTTTTTAAAAAGGTGGCATTTATATATGGCTCCTTCAGTCCTGTACAGTTTGGGTTTATTCTGTGTTATGTTGACTGTATTGTTGAAATGTATGAGTTCCAAAATGCTGCTTTTTTTTTCTGTACAGTATTAAATGTGTTTCTCTTAACTTGGTGATCATGAAGAACTCTGTGTGTCACAGAAGAGCTGAGTTTCTGAGAGATTCGACAGGTTCCCTCCTTATTAACACCTTGAATGTAAACAGCGATGCCAACTCCAGTACTTTGTCTCCGTAACAACAGAAACTGTCCGATCTGAACCGAACCAACCCAATCCAGTATGAATCGAACATTAACAGGTTCTAAAGTACAGGAGGTCTGAACTGAACCAGGTCAAAACAAGCTGGTCCCCAGTCAGATCTCAGCTGTGGACGCCTATAAGTTATTGTTTCTCATGTCTAGACACATTTACCTGCAGTAAACTAGAAAATGTGTCCCCTATACTATGACTATATCGGATTATTTCGACTCCATTCAGACACTAAGGGAATGATTTCAAAGCCCAAGAACGGTTTTTTTGGATCACAACTGCAGAATTTTCGGACTTTGCATTCCCAATGCGCCGATGTTAAACCCAGAAATAAAGCCAGGTTGCGGTCGTGACCCAAAAAACAACTATTCTCGACTCCCACCCGCCCCCGAACCCACCCGTTCTTGGGGTTTAAAGTCACCCCCTAAGAGAGTCATTTTAACCTGACCTGCCTGGTGAAAAACTGTTGGGATCGGGCCCATCGCTGATTTTATACCCCACCTGATTTACTCTCCATTAACCAGGTGAGCTAGGTTAAAATTATCCCCCAATGTACAGTTTTGAACGGTTCAGGCACCCAGGGTAGATTTTACATCCTGCCCCGGCTGGGGACAGGACCTGTATTTTGTCCCTAATCCACACCTTTACTCATACAGGCCTACAGTGAGCTGTGAACCAAACATAGCCTGGAAAGCATCAACCAGCGCAGGGCTATATGCTGCACACATTATAAAGCGACACAACTCCAAAAGGGAATTTTCAGCAACGTTTAAAATTGTTCGTGAGTGATTTTAAACAAGAAATATTTGAGGAGTTCTTCATCCAATAACAGTGGGTTGAAGGGAACTCACAGATCATTTACCCTATGGTTAGGTACGAATTTAAACTGAAAATTATTGGTGCAAAATTACACATTGGGGGGGATGGGTAGATCCTGACTTTGTGCGATAGTGTAAATTATGCGATTTTCGTTCCCATTGAAGTCAGCAGAAATAAAAATTAGGAGAGATTTAAAACGGGCTGTCAATTCGTTATCATCCATCTTACACAAAATCAAAATCTACCAGATCTCCAACAGTTATATTCTATGAATATATTTTGGAAGAAAAGAAATTTGCGATGCAATATGTAATCCTTTATTATTTGCAGAGCGATTGAACAGAAGATCAAATACAGTAACCCATCGATATCACTCAAACGCCAGTGGCAATAGGTTGATGGGCCCTTCATTAGGAGGGGGAGTTTGACTAAAAACAAGAGTACACTCCCTGCAATAGAATCTTTTAGATGGCTTGCAGCAATTGAATTGCAGAGAAGATTTTGACAGTATTGAACTGGAAACAAAAATAAAAGCGATTAGTCTAATTAAACACTAAATATTCGGTGTAGTGGCTGTGAGCGGCAGGAGATGGGTGTGAATGATGGGCAGCACACATACCGTGTGCAAAAACAAGTACTGTTTTAATTGGAGCAGATAGTTTAACACTGACTATTAGTTACCAACATTTCCCTTTAAATAGGAGAATTTTCTCTTTTTTGATAAAGTAGTGAAATCAACCTTGCATTCTGTGCAGCGTAGCCGAAGGTAACTTGATTCATTTTAGGTAGGTTTTGTGCTTAGTGGCTGAGTTAAGAGGCACATTACCCAATTTCCTTTTGCCTATTCACGAATTAGCTTAACACTGTTTACTAGAGGTTGTCAATTGATCTGCCCTTGAGACTAGAGTTATTGGCCCTCTCAGCACCTTTCTTGCGACCGTTCATTCCAAATATCGCCTGTTTCGCTAATTGGTGGCTGCTTAGCTCTAACATCTTCTTTCTCTTTCGGAAAGCTGGTAAATCAAAAAGCAATAAAGAATCAAGGGGTGATCTGCCGCAATAGCAAAAGATACGACAGGACCCGCACCATTCAGCACCAGTGATCACGACTCTCAGTCATTGCCACCCGCACAGTGCTGGAGCAGGTATTTGTAAAAACCACTGGTATATCAGGGAATTTTCAGTCTTCCTCGAGCTTGTCCAGTTCTTCATTTTTTTTGTCTCCTGCGATGTTAAGTAAGATAAGGGGGTAGAGCAAATGAAATTCTGCAGCTGTTTGTAGAATGCATTTTGAGATTGTGTATGATTTAGTAATTAGTGTAACTAGTTAACATGAAATAAAGAGTATATGATGAACATGTGACAATGCTTTGATTTCTGCTGCTGAGGCAGAGACATTGAAAGGCCCCAACTCCCTGTGTACTGATTTTTGGTTTTGCTCCAATCTTCCTTTTCCTCCACTCCCACTAACGGGACTGGAGCCTTTGTCCCGTCTGCCCTCTCAGGTGGACGTAAAAGATCCCACGGCATTACTATAATGCAAAAGTTTGATTCTAGGTGATGCAGAAAAAGCAACATCCATTCTGGATGGAGTATCATGAGGATTGCATGCTAGTTTGCTTCCAGCAGGTGAGATTCTGGACATTTAAGGTGTCAGCCGTGGCTCAGTGGTAGCACTCTCTGCCCCTGAGTCAGAAGGTCGTGGGTTCATAGCCCCACTCCAAATGCTTGAGGGTTGTCCAGGCTGACACGTCAGTGCAGTACTGAGGGAGTACTGCACTGTCGGAGGTGCCGTCTTTCATATGTAGATGTTAAACCGAGGCCCTGTCTCAAGTGGATGTAAAAGATCCCATGACACTATTTGAAAAAGAGCAGGGGAGTTCTCCCTGGTCTCTTGGCCAATATTTATCCTTCAACCAATATCACTAAAACAAATTGTTGTTTGTGGGATCTTGCTGTGCGCAAATTGGTTGCCATGTTTCATACATTACAACAGTAACTACACTTCAAAAGTACTTCATTGACTGTAAAGCACTTTGCGATGTCCTGATGTTGTGAAAGGAGCTATAGAAATACAAATCTTTCTTTCATTAATGTTCCCAGGGCAGCGATTGTCCACAAGTACCTTCCCCATGAACCATACTCCCCATACGAGCCTAGACGGCGAATGCTGGCAGACAGTTCCACCAACGGATCCCAATCCTCACCACATCTGAAGACCGATTCCCCAACCGGAAAGAGTGGGTGTTCTCAGCAAGGAGGTGGGGGAAGGTGGCCCTGCCGATCACTTACCCCAACCAAATAAATTGAAAGGTCGGAAAAACCAGGCACTGTGAGTCCCACAGTTTCCTAATCAGTGCCCCACCCCCATCCCATGAGACCTGCTCCTCACTGTGAGCCCCCTGAAAAGGTCAGTCAGCCCTTAGGTGTTCACACACAGGCCTTCCAGCAGGGGGTGCTGGCTGACCAGCAGGGTTTCCCCCTCCCTATCCCAAGGGCCTTAGGCAAATATTAGCACCGATTCGGCCCCCACCATTCCAACTCAGACAAGGTAACTCAGAGTTGAACCTGGGATCTTTCTGCTCTGTATGGCTCAGTGAGGTGGTGCATTTACCCATCAAACTACCAACAAAGCTGTGAAGAGACATTGTTAACCCTTTTGGGGACTATCAGTATTATTTAAACCAAAATAAACAAAAGGGATCACACAGTGAAGCAGTCTTCAGTCTTCAAATGAAGATTGCACCTCAGTTATCTTGGGCAAAGTAAGTTTCACAACCAGGGAAAGCTAAAGGGACAAATAATCTTTTAAAATGTTTTTCTAGACACAAATCAAACAAACCTCCTTGATGAAGGTGCAGCTCAGACTCTGCTGAGTCACTCTGCTCTTTTAACCAGAGCTGTCATCCCAACCTAGTGAATTGTTAAAGAACTCTGGATCCCAAATCCTAAAGGTTTTTAATGTTTAGAATTGTGATTTAAAAAATACTTTATTTCACAAGCAATGATATCATCACATAAAGTATTTTAATATATTTGATTGATCTTAATCGACACATAACCTAGGCTGGCATTTCAGTGCAGTACTGAGGGAGTGCTTCATTGTAAGAGATCCCATTGTACTATTTGAACAGGAGCAGGGAGTGCACCCGATGTCCTGGCCAACATTCTTCCCTCAACCAACATCACCGAAAACAGATTAACTGGGCATTCAATTGTTTGCTCTGTGCGCGACCTTGCTGTGTGTAAACTGGCTGCTGTGGTATCCTACATAACAACAGTGACTGCACTTCCAAAAGTAATTCATCGGGCGTAGTGCAAGAGCTTGATTTTAGGTGATGCAGAAAAAGCAACATCCATTCTGGATGGAGTATCATGGGGATTGCATGCTGGTTCCCTGCACGTGCTTCCAGCAGGTGAGATTCCGTGCATTTAAGGTGTCAGCCGTGGCTCAGTGACAGCATTCTCACTCTGAGTCAGAAGGTTGTGGGTTCAAGCCCCACTCCAGAGACTTAAGGGTTGTCCAGGCTGACACTTCGGTGCAGTACTGAGAGAGTACTGCACTATCGGAGGAGCCATCTTTCAGGTGAGATGCTAAATCGAGGCCCCGTCTCGGATGGATGTAAAAGATCCCACGTCACTATTCGAAGAAGAGCAGAGGAGTTCTCCTGGTGTCCTGGCCAATATTTATCCCTCAACCAACATCACCAAAACAGATTATCTGGTCATTATCACATTGCTGCTTGTGGGACCTTGTTGTGAAAGAAAGGGAGAAAGACTTGCATTTATATAGCACCTTTCACAACCTCAGAACGTCCCAAAGTGCTTTACAACCAATTAAGTAGTTTTGAAGTGTTGTCACTGCTGTAACGTAGGGAAATGTAGCAGTCAATTTGTGCACAGCAAGGTCCCACAAACAGCAATGACATAAATGACCAGGTAATTTGTTTCAGTGTTGGCTGTGGTGTTGCTATATCACAACAGTGATTACACTTCAAAGAACATAAGTGGCTGTAAAGCTCTTTGTTTCTTTCATTAACTAGCTCAGTGGATCCAGCAGCAGCAACAACAACTTGCATTTATTTAGCGCCTTTAACATAGTAAAACATCCCCAGGCTCTGCACGGGAGGGTAATTAGGCAAAAATTGGTCAAAGAGGTAGATTTTTAGCAACGTCTTAAAGGAGGAGAGAAAGATGGAGAGGCGAAGAGGTTAGGGCCTAGACAGCATAAGGCACGGCCAATGGTGGGGCAAAGGGAGTCAGAGGCCAAGAGGCCAGGATTGGAGGAGCGCAGAGGCCTGGGAGAGCTGTAGAGCTGGAGGACCAGGAGCCAATGTAGGTCAGTGAGCACAGGGGTGATGGGTGAACGGACTCGGTGCGAGTTAGGATACGGGCAGCAGAGTATTGGATGAGCTCAAGTTTATGGAAGGTGGAAGACAGAAGGCCGACCAAGAGAGCATTGGAATATTTGAGTCTGGAGGTAACAAAGGCATGGATGAGGGCCTCACCAACAGGTGAGCTGTGGCAGGGGCGGAGGCGGGTGATGTTACAGAGGTGGAAGTTGGCGGTCTAATGATGGAGATGATATGGGGTCGGAAGCTCAGCTCAGGGTCAAATAGGACGCTGGGATTGCGAACGGTCTGGTTCAGCCTCAGACAGCGGCCAGGGAGAGGGTCGGAGTCGGTGGCTAGGGAACGGAGTTTGTAGCAGGGACCGAAGTCAATGGCTTCGGTCTTCCCGATATTTAATTGGCAGAAATTTCTGCTTATCCAGTCCTGGATGTCGGACAAGCAGCATGACAAATCTGAGGGGTCAAGAGAGGTGGTGGTGAGGTAGAGCTGGGTGTCGTCAGCGCACATGTGGAACGTGACGTGTTTTCGGATGATATCGTCGAAGGGCAGCATGTAGATGAGAAATAGGAGGGGGCCAAGGAGGAGAGGCGATGGAGGAGGATGGTGTGATCAACCGTGTCAAACGCTGCAGACAGGTCGAGAGGATGAGGAGGGATAGTTTACCACGGTCACAGTCACATAGGATGTCATTTGTGACTTTGGGACAGATGGGCATGGATTTGGGAGATGACAGCACGTTCAAGTGAGACCATCGAGATTTGAACTGACTAGCATTCAGGCGTGGGATTACTCACTGATTTAATTCCCATCTTTAGCCCAGGGGCACTGAGACCTCTTCTACGGCCGAGATCAGTTAACTCACGAGCAGAAAGTGGAAGCTCGACTTTCCCAGTCTGTCCACACTGGGCAGTGCAATTACTAACTGAGACAACAGGGCAGTAGGGCTGAGTTTCCAAGTTCCTGGTGCCAGCACCAATTCACAAAACAGCCCCAAATATGTCTAGCCAAACGATGACTGCAGAGTCATCCAAATATAATGGAGCCAAGAAACAGGCCTTCTTCTGGCCCACTCCCGCCCTATCTGTGGTGGGACTGCATTGGAAGAGCTAGTAATTAGGCTGGGTGCCAGCCTTCCCCAGAAGTCTCCGCCTGCCGCAGAGCAGGTCAGCCGGGGGAGGAAGAGCCCAGGCTGAATATCAGTGACCCTGGCCTAGTAGGCTGTGGGCAGGCCAGTACACTGAGACAAAGCAGGTACACTGGCCTGCCTATTGGCAGGTGGGCCCCGTCTTGGGGGAGGGTCGAAGACCAGACCCCTGAAGATTTGTTAAAGCTGCAAGTTTTCATTTTGCCCCCTTTACGAAAGGGGCCGATGAGCCACTATGAGGAGGTCCCCTGGATTCCCCCCGACCCCCGCCACCCCGGCAAACACTGCCGCAGTTTGCAGCCTCTTTGAATAGGTGGGCACCCGTGAGGCACCACTAACAGAGTGAGCACTGAATTAAGTGCCCTCTCCCTGAACTCGCGACCTTTGACAGGGTCGCTGCTGGAGGTCGTGGGCAGACCTATCCTGACACTTGCACTGAGATGCTGAGGCTGGACAATTTTCAACCCTTAAGTCATTAAAAATGCCACTGTGACCAAAGGGTTAATGAGTTCACCGCAGCTCTGAGTTACAGCAAGAAGATCACATCAAGAAGTTGCTTTTTATGTATGGAAATATAAGAACATGACATAAGAACATAAGAAATAGGAGCAGGATTAGGCCATACGGCCCCTCGAGCCTGCTCCACCATTCAATAAGATCATGGCTGATCTGCCACCTCAACTCCACTTTCCCGTCTGATCCCCATATCCCTTGATTCCCCTAGAGTCCAAAAATCTAAAAAATTTCACCATTAAATCATCTTATTCCACTTTGGAGTCTGACGGGTTTGCAGTCATTTTGTGTGGCGCTTTTACACCGGCTTCAGTCTGAATGTAATTAGGTCATTGTGACAAAATAGAAAGCTCTCACCACAAGACATCTTAAGAAACGTGCACAGAATACAGGACCCATGCTCACACTTTCCCAGAAGCCATGTCACGTGGGCAGAGGTCGAGGATCAAGCAGCCCAGGATATTAACTCCCTCAGTGCTGACCAACGACAGAATGCAAGGAAATCCATTTTATGTTTCTAAATCGATTACAAAATAGGATGGGAGCAATACATAACTTCTGCTGTTGACGGGATTGAGGCCTTGGTTGTACTACAACAACAACTTGCGTTCGTACAGCGCCTTCAACGTAGAAAAACGTCCCGTCGGCTAAAAACATCACAAATGGCCTCAGGAGGTAGATGGAAGCTTAGGTGCTCCTGTGGTGCTACTGCACAGTGTTACCACATTATCTGGGGCAGAGGCCTATTTTGCTTCTGTTGCAGCCTAATGCAGTGAGGTAATGCTTGTGGTGTGGTTTCTTGCACACGAGTCTCATAGTAATGAATCGTTTTATGGGGACAATTGAGTCAAGGTCGCACCAGAATGTGGAGGGCAGTTTTGAAAAACCTTGAATTTGAGTTGGCAGAGATTAAAGAATATGGCCCAGAAATTCCACTGGGGTTCTCCCTCTCCCCCGCCCTACCTCGGTGGGAGGCCCAGTGGAACCATGGCCATTTACGCCATTTCTCTGGGGATTCTGTTGGTCTCCCACTGACGGTATGGTGGGAGTCCAGGAGAACCCTCACGGAATATCAGGGCCCACATCTCATCCATTTTGCTTCTTCAGTTTCCCTCTCTTGCTCCTCGGCTCCTGAATGTGGTGACTCATGCCGGGGTACAATTCCATCAATGGTGGTGGTCGGGGGGGTGGGGTCCTAAATTGCTCATTGCAAGCCTGGGCACAGTGTGGGTGAGATGCTTGTGGGTGATATGGGGCCTTGTGTCACAGTCGAAGCCCTAGCCAGTTCTCATCATATGATACATACATCATATGTCTGGCATATAAAACCCATACATATGCTTTCCAGGTGAAGTCACCTCATGGCATTCTGAACCAGGAAGATTGGCTGGTTTTTCCTTCCGATCACCAGCTCAGGGCTAGAGGCCAACTGCAGTGGTTCAGCTGCTGCCCAACTGAGATCAGGTAACTCAGCATTGAGCAGGGATGGAGCCTGAGGACCTTACTGATCTGTGTGGCTCAGTTCCACTCGATGTGTGTTCCATTCGACAAGTGAAGCACTGGGGGCGCGTCAGACATTTTTAATTCATTCAAATTAATTTTGTTTTTTTGTTGACTTGGTGTTGCCAGGCAGAGAATATGAGATGAAGACCAAAACATCTTTTACAATGGAATTCTTTGAGATAGACAAATTAGTGATTGGGGGCAGAGAGAAATTCATCACTAATTGGTTCCTTATCAAGAAAGTAAGAGTAATCTAAGGTTGGAGTTTTTATGCTAATTATTGCTCTCCGGCCAGTGATTCTCCAATATGGCTTCCCCAATTCCAAGAACAAACACTAATCTCAACTCATCAGTGTTAACACCATGGCGACAGGAGCTGCAATGCACAGAGGGCTGTGAGGCTGTGGAATTGTCTTCCAGGGTTAGTGGTTGAGGCAGGAATTATGTCAATATTCAAGATTAGATTGGATAAGTGGATAAGGATAAAGGGGTGGTGGGATATGGGAACAGGATGGGTAAATGTGATTAGAATTATCTGCTCGCGGGGGGGTGGGTAAACGCCAGCATGGACTTGTTGGGCCGAATGGTCTGTTACCTTATTGTAACTTGGAAACCTTCCAAACCCATGACCTCCACCACCGAGGAGGATAAGGGCAGCAGGTGCATGGGAACAATATCACTTCCAGGTTCCCCTCTAACTCACTCACCATCCTGACTTGGACACATATCACCGTTCCTTCCTCGTCGCTGGGTCAAAATCCTGGAATTCTCTACCTTGTGGGAATACTTTCACCACACGGACTGCAGCGGTTCAAGAAGAAGGCCCATCAGCACCTTCTCAAGGACAACAAGGGATGGGCAATAAATGCTGGCCTTTTCCAGCGATGCTCACATCCCGAGGATGAATTTTTATTTTATTTTTATTTCTATAACATCTCTGTTTAAGAATCAGTCATTAACTGCAATGACGCAAGTTTGTATTTGCAAAACAATACGGAATTAGAAAATGCCACCAATGGAAGATTTCTTGTCCTGCTCCCATTTGCAGCTTGAATGAGACAGAAGGTTCCAGGAACAAATGTGGATGGACATGATGAAGTATTGTACGCAGCACTCTGGCCCAGTCTTTGTCTGAACAGAATGTCATCTGAAGAATACAACGTCAGGTTATATTTTAATTTTTTTTAAAGGATACAAATTCATTACTTGGCCACTTTCTGCTGGTTAGACAAGTTATCAAAATACTGATCCACTTCAACTGTAGTTGAGGTGGGAGTGCGAGGGGGCTTGAGGGGGGCAGGAAGGAGTCAGCCATGGTTTATTTTGGCCTTTCAGGAGGAACATGAAGACGCAACTATATCTTCAGCTATGGGCTTGTGGAGCCCCCATTAAAATCTGTCAAAATCTGTTCAACAATTCTGCCTGATGCATTAACCTCACTTTTAGATGCCGATCCACCTACTGTGCCTTTCCAGAACTTTCTATTTTTACTTTAGGTTTTGCTTAGTTGTGTGCACAGCAGCAACTGGCAGCTGAATGGGCTCCATTACTGCTCCAAATGTTTCTCAACCCATTCCACCGCCTACAGCACAGACCTCACAACAGTTACACTCTAGTTCAGACTGAAGGAAAGGTCTGGATAGAACAGCAGACCTGTCAGCAATATAAATAAAGCAAGAGCCTCATTAGTGCCCGAACTGAGACCATAAGAAAAGTCGTGGATGAGAAAAGGTTACAGAATTAGGCATCCTAATGCATTCACTCTCTCATTATTTGGCATCTAATTATGCTTTAAATGGCTGAAATCTTTTTCCTTCTATCACCTTGATTGGTAAAGATAGAAAGGAACTTGCAATTTCTATAGCATCTTCCACCTACTCAGGATGTTCCCAAGCACTTTACAGGTAATTAAATACTTTTTCAAGTGTAATGTAGGAAACACGGCAGCCAATTTGCGCACAGCAAGATCCCACAAACGGCAATGTGATAATGACCAGATAGTCTGTTTTTTAGGTGTAAGTTGAGGGATAATAATTGGCCAGGACACCAGTGAGACTCCCCTGCTCTTCTTCGAATAGTGCCATGGAATCTTTTACGTCCATCTGAGAGAGGCCAGATGGCGCCTCGATTTAATGTCTCATCCGAAAGACAGCACCTCCAACACGGCAGCACTCACTCATTACTTTTTTTATCTTTAATCGTTCATGGGATGTGGGCGTCGCTGGCGTGGCCGGCATTTATTGCCCATCCCTAATTGCCCTTGAGAAGGTGGTGGTGAGCTGCCTTCTTGAACTGCTGCAGTCCGTGTGGTGACGGTTCTCCCACAGTGCTGTTAGGAAGGGAGTTCCAGGATTTTGACCCAGCGACGATGAAGGAACTTCGATATATTTCCAAGTCGGGATGGTGTGTGACTTGGAGGGGAACGTGCAGGTGGTGTTGTTCCCATGTGCCTGCTGCTCTTGTCCTTCTAGGTGGTAGAGGTCGCGGGTTTGGGAGGTGCTGTCGAAGAAGCCTTGGCGAGTTGCTGCAGTGAATCCTGTGGATGGTACACACTGCAGCCACTGTGCGACGGTGGTGAAGGGAGTGAATGTTTAGGGTGGTGGATGGGGTGCCAATCAAGCGGGCTGCTTTGTCCTGGATGGTGCCGAGCTTCTTGAATGTTGTTGGAGCTGCACTCATCTAGGCAAGTGGAGAGTATTCCATCACACTCCTGACTTGTGCCTTGTAGATGGTGGAACCCAAACTGAGCATCGGTGAGCATTGGTGAGTAAGTGCTGCTTGATAGCACTGTCGACGACACCATCCATCACTTTGCTGATGATTGAGAGTAGACTGATGAGGCAGTAATTGGCCGGATTGGATTTGTCCTGCTTTTTGTGGACAGGACATACCTGGGCAATTTTCCACAATGTCGGGTAGATGCCAGTGTTGTAGCTGTACTGGAACAGTTTGGCTGGAGGCGCAGCTAGTTCTGGAGCACAAGTCTTCAGCACAACAGCCGAGATGCTGTTGGGGCCCATAGCCTTTGCTGTATCCAGCGCACTCAGCTGTTTCTTGATATCACCTGGAGTGAATCGAACTGGCTGACGACTGGCTTCTGTGACGGTGGGGATTTCGGGAGGAGGCTGAAATGGATCATCCACTCGGCACTTCTGGCTGAAGATGGTTGCAAACGCTTCAGCCTTGTCTTTTGCACTCACATGCTGGACTCCGCCATCGTTGAGGATGGGGATGTTTACAGAGCCTCCTCCTCCCGTTAGTTGTTTAATTGTCCACCACCATTCACGACTGGATGTGGCAGGACTGCAGAGCTTTGATCTGATCTGTTGGTTGTGGAATCGCTTAGCTCTGTCTATAGCAGCATATAAGTACTGCACCGGAGTGTCAGCCTGTGGGACACCCGAAGGTTGTGAAAGGTGCTATATAAATGCCAGTCTTTGTATCTTTCTTTGGTACAGGGACATGTTTGGCAGACACTTTATTGTATGTTTCATTGACATGATCCTGACTGATCCTGGGGCTAATATGTTACTGTTTCTCTATGAAAATGCAATTAAGCTTTTATCTTTAATTTTTATAGTTTAAATATACCCTTTATGGCAAATATAATTCCTTCTCTTTGCCTGAATTGTCTCTGAATTGTAGGAGTATCCAACCACACTAAGCCACAGTACTGCAGTACATCAAACATTGTAAAAAGTATCAAACCGTATCACTCCTTTAAAAGTAGTGACAAAACTAATTTCATTAAGAGCAGTCTAAAGCAATATAGATCCTTTAAACGCAATCTAAAACAGTGTAGCTCCTTTAAGAGCAATCTAAAACAGTGTAGCTCCTTTAAACGCAATCTAAAACAGTGCAGCTCCTTTAAGAGCAATCTAAAACAGTGTAGCTCCTTTAAGAGCAATCTAAAACAGTGCAGCTCCTTTAAGAGCAATCTAAAACAGTGCAGCTCCTTTAAGAGCAATCTAAAACAGTGCAGCTCCTTTAAGAGCAATCTAAAACAGTGCAGCTCCTTTAAGAGCAATCTAAAACAGTGTAGCTCCTTTAAGAGCAATCTAAAACAGTGCAGCTCCTTTAAGAGCAATCTAAAACAGTGCAGCTCCTTTAAGGATACTTCATGGTGAAACATCAATGGAGAATTTCTTACTGTGACCACCAGAGGGAGCCCAGCCCAGTCCAGAAACATCCAGACAGTGACAGCAGCAAAAATGTGGCGAATGTTCTGGTAACTGCTGTGTGATAAGGACAGACAGACAGAGGGGTCTGGATCCTTCGGAGAGCTTTAGCACCCTCTGACCAGCTATTATTGGCAGTTTGTGTAAACATGATCCAGGGCGCATGCCAGCTCAGCTCCATCACTGCTCAAATTCTAGGGCATGAAACACTTGCCAGCCTGAAATTAATTCCTTTCTGCTTTACAGCTGGGCTTGTACAGATCTCAACCAGACTGGCAGAGGGAAGAAGGGAATGTGAAACATAGCAAAACCCAACAGGAACTCTAATAACATACATATTCCTTAGATATGCACACACACTCACACTCATATACACTCACAAACACACACAATCTCATACATACACTCATACACACACAATCTCATACATACAGTGGCAGTGACTCTCACAGATGGGACTAACACTTCTACCATCGGTGAACTGATTCTTTCCCTGTCGACACTGGTTATAACATACAACAACCAGACTCCTACTTTCTTTTGCCCCTTAAACCAGAAGCCGCGCAATCGCAGCTCTCAATGAGCAACTTGGACAAGGTCCTGGAGAGCCTTGCTCTCTGTGGAACTGTATCTGAGCACAGATTGGGGTTGGGGGGGAGCGGGGGTGAAAACTGAGAGGGCACAAAAATACCCTGCTTGCCCCTGATGTGCCCTGGCTGCTCACCAACACACAGTGTTGGGATTGGCACAACCAAAATGCATCAAAAATCCACCAGGTGAAATTTACACACGTGAGTTTCACTTTATCAGCTGTAGGGGCCAAATGCACCCCTCCCCCCAAATCTAAGGGACTATTGAATTTTGAGTCAGTCCCACTAGCAGCCAATACCCAATAAAATTGGGTTTTTTTTCTCTAGAAAAGAGAAGACTGAGGGGTGACCTGATTGAGGTTTTTAAAATTATGAAAGGGTTTGATAGGGTAGATGTAGAGAAGATGTTTCCATTTGCGGAGGAGACCAGATCCAGGGGCCATAAATATAAGATAGACACTAATAAATCCAATAAGGAATTCAGGAGAAACTTCTTTTCCCCAGAGAGTGGTGAGAATGTGGAACTCACTACCACAAGGAGTAGTTGAGGCGAATAACATAGATGCATTTAAGGTAATGCTAGATAAGTGCATGAGGGAGAAAGGAATAGAAGGGTATGTTGATAGGGTTAGATGAAGTAGGGGGGAGGAGGCTCATGTGGAACATAAACACCAGCATAGACCAGTTGGGCCGAATGGCCTGTTTCTGTGCTGTAAAACTCTATCTAAATAAGGAGAATGCTGCTGCCAACTGCCCTGTTTAAGTCAAACAGTTTCAAAATGATCTGATGATCTCTTGAGATGTCACAATGTTGACTTTCAAACATGTTAAGTGTTTGCTGAAATCATCGACTGTACTTTCTAGGGCGATACATCTGCCTTGTATTGGAAAGTGCGATCTGTGGCCCATTGCTGATTTAGACAGGCTCAGTTAATGGTGTTCTCAGACACATGCCAGAACACTGTGGATTCAAACTCTATGAGGAATTTGACCCGATACTGACCCCTCTGCAGTACCAGGTATAAAGTAAGATTTCTCAGTTCTCTGTTAAGGGGACCCTGCACTGTGTGAGGCCCCAGTACATCAGTGACAAATCGAAATTTATTTCTCTCTCCTAGTGCCAGTTGGAATCCAGAACTGGTAAACCAGCAAGAGCTGGGTAAATAAGTTTGGACTGCAATGATTTATTTCCTTATATTTACATAATGCACATTTAAACAAATTGAGAAGTTAATTTTCTAAAGGCCTTGAGGGTGACAAAAGCAAATCATCCATAAGAAGTACAAGTCTGCATTCAGTCCGTTCCCTCTGCACCAATTGTTGGTACAAGATTGTTACAATTACTGAGCTGGCCGCACATTAAACAGGAAACATTAAAGGTTAAAATACATCAGAAATTGGCATTTAAATTACAAATATTTAAAATCTCATCGGCTTGAAAATAATTTTGTTTCAGCACCTGGGATTTTCCAACCAAATCAGGAATTGACATACTGGGAAAGATTTTCCTCTGTGCGTGCCAAATTCCAGAGTGTAAAGCAGAGGAAGTAGAAGAAGAGACCCCTTGTCCCCAGTCTCTGATCTGATTGCCCTCCACAGGCACTCTCAGTCATGGTTCGGACAGGGACACAGACCTTGTGCCTCTGGACGTGAGGTCATTGCGGCCGGTGAGTCCATTTCCTTTTTTAATGCTAGTTGCAGGTCATCAGCCGTTAGTCCCTACGTAACCTGGACGTTCTGGTTTGCTACGCTGCATTTAATTCGACACTCCTTCAAAGGGACAGACGCCAGGTTGGATAGTAAGGGACAAATCCCTTAGCAGTGAGGTGAGAAAGATTAATAAGTCGAGGCTGCAGGAAGGCTTCACTTTGTTTTGCCTCAGGCTCTTTCCAATATGCCAAAGGAGGAATCAGTAGAAACAGTCAACCTGCAGTGCATCGCTGCATAAAACAGGTGACTGATGCCTTGTTTGCCAGAGCGGGCAGGTACATCACTTTCTCCATAGACAACAGAGAACAGGGGAGAGCCCTAGGATTTTATTTCATTAGCAGGATTCATTGATGACCCACATATGGCCCCACATGCTTCTGCACACAGGAGAGCTCCAATAAGAAAAAGAAAGAAAGAAAGAACGAACTTGTAGTTATATAGCGCTGTTCATGACATCCCAAAGTGCGTCACAGCCAATGAAGTATTATTTGAGGTACGGTCACTGTTGTAATGGAGGAAATACCTCAGCCACTTTCCCACAACCAGGTCCCACAACCAGCAATGAGATAATGACCAGATAATCTGTTTTCCGGTATTAGTTGAGGGAGAAATATTGGCCAGGACACCAGGAGAACTCCCCTGCTCTTCTTTGAAATAATGCAAGGGGATCTTTTATGTCCACCCGAGAGGATAGACACGGCCTCGGTTTAATGTCTCATCCAAAAGACAGCACCTCCAACAGTGCTGCACTCCCTCAGTACTGCACTGAAGTCTCAGCCTGGATTCTGTGCTCAAGTCCCTGGAGTGGGACTTGAACCCACAGCCTGCTGACTCAGAGGTAAGAGTGCTACCCACTGAGCCACGGCTGGCAAGAGCTCGTATTCCATCAATGTTCAGCTTATGTACGACCATCTGGACCAGGCTTTATGTACACTCCTCTTATTAAGTTCCCACCTTATTGGGCATCTGCCCAGTTCCAGGCATGACGCATACCTGGCATATGCCCACTAAAGGCAACTTAGCTGAAGTTGGAAGTATAGACTGGTTCAGCTGCATTTGAGTCATGCGCATTTTAGCAGCAGTCCACCTGATTTGTGCTGGGGCCGGGGGGTGGGAGGACGTGTGTATAGGGAAAATGGCCCATTGCTTCTACTTGATTACCAGTGTTAAACTTGCTGGTACGGTGTTTGTACACCAGTGTGCATTGGCGGGTAGCTTAGGACACGGAGTTGCACCCACAATTCCCCCGTACGCCAATTGGCGGGTGAGTCACTCTTGCAGCCACCTCCTCACCCCCACTCCCAGCAACTACTGACAGTGCACAGGTAGAGGCCTGCTCTCTCAATGAGGTAGGGGGAGGGTGCGAGAAAGAAAGCCTTGCATTTATATAGCGCCTTTCACAACCTTAGGACATCCCAAAGCTCTTTACAGCCAATTAAATGCTTTTTTTGAAGTGCAGTCACTGTTGTAATGTAGGAAACGTGTCCAATTTGTTTTAAAAACAGTAACTCTACCGAATATAGTTCACTTAATGGATACACACTTCAAAATACCAGCGGAACAAGTAGTTTTAAAAGTGGATTGGTAATTCAGTGCCCTGGAAATCAATGAGGGCGAAAAACCTGCAGACTGGCCCCTGAAGTGGAGTAGTCTGCATTTTATTTTCACCTTCTTGTTGCCTTATACAACTTTCATTGACCATAATGCACAGCCCTTCATGTCGAGACGTACAAAAGCACATCTCGACTTGCTTTCCCACTGGACAGCAGAAGGTTCAAAGTGGTCCATTATTCATGCACTTACTCTGCTGTTGGAAGTCTTGACTCACTTTGTAAAATGTGCACAGCCAAAAATAGGCCAACAGTAAGAATCATAGCCGTGCAATTCACAGAGGCACCAGTCAGTCTCAAATCCCAGACGCACTGTGGTGCCTGGATAGTAAGCCGCTGTATGATGGCAATGCTAGCTAATTCTGAACAGTAGGATCCTAGCAATCAATTGAACTGCGTACTGGAAGCTGGTACCCGAGGAGGCGCTTTCAAATCCTTAACAGCCACATACATCTTTCCGATTGTGTTTTAGGGAGGAAAGGACACTCCACTTACACACCATAGAAAATGAGAATAAAACAGCTTTTGAAGTGTTCTTCAGCAATAGAGATTTGTACGGTGGCACCAGGTGCTTTTGTGAGGTGCCATGCTGTGATACGATGCTGATTCCATCACGCAACTCGCCTTACGCCTGCACCAAGTCTCACTGGAGCAGTCGAAGATGAGCCAAGTCGAAAGGAGGCGGAGATACAGCCAGCTAAGGCCGCCCATGTGCCGCCTTGCATCCAGTGCGACAGCAGTACTTCTCGAGGAACAGTTGTACACGAGAAAAGTGCGAGACTTGGACACTAACCACTCAGGTTGCCGCTGCTTATCGTTATCTTTCTTACACAGAGTCACAGGGCCCTTTGTATAGAGTAGGTTTTAGTGCTAATACTGTGAAAGAATAGGGATTCCCCAGGGTTTCCGCCAGTCTCCTGCCGTAACTCCGATTAGGATACCAGCGGAAATCCCAGGAAAATGGTCGTGCCAAGTCTCTGCTGCTTCCAGGAGGTTCCTTCCCTTACAAGGCAAGGGGTGGAGCCAGGAGTGGGAATTCTGTGAGCCTGAACCTTGTAGGGAGCCAGGTGTGTTAATGATGGTCGATATGCCGATGTGTGGAGATATACCGGGCCTTCACCAGGGCCTGTGTGGGCTCCACCAGTGAGTTTCCAGGCCAAGCAAGCAGCCTGGACCCCCGAAGACTCTAAAAAAAAAATCCCCCCTAGGTTGGCCCTTTGCTCAGGGGGCCGATTGTATTACAGCCAAGGCAGAGGGAGGGGCCAGAGTTCCTGGCAGACGGGCACAGGGAAAAGCCCAAAGTGGTACGGCCAGTGCTTGCACCCTTCTGACCCGTGCAATTGACATTTCCTCCCTGCAAACTCTGCCAGGGTCAACCATGCTGGAGAGCACCAGATACAGCAGAGAGACAAAGTTACTGCATGTGATACCAAGTAGGAATGGGGGTCAAATAAAGGGGAAAAGGCAAACCGAAGACAAGGGATCTGGATCATTGGGAAGGAGGGCTGATGAGTGACCAATGCCATCTCGGGGTATATTTCCAGAATGCACCATTAGTGGGTCAACCTTGCCCTTTGCCACTGATATTGACATTTTCTGATATGCACCATTGACAAAGCTCATAAGAACCTAAATGTCAACAGAGAAAAAAAATAAGAAAAATAGGCCAGAGATGGTCCCAAAACTCCTGATTGAACCTTTTTTTATGGCCCTTTAAACTTACTTCCAGGTACTGATCGGGACCCAGCAACCCCAGGCACTATTTATATGGTTGGCCTTTGGAAGTGGCGTAACCCCAGTGTAAAGATACAGGAGGCATCATAACAGCACTTCCGCGTCATTTGCACAGGATAATGATTTGACTGCAACACGAGTGAACAAAGAACATAAGAAATGGGAGCAGGAGTAGGCCGTATGGCCCCTCGAGCCTGCTCCACCATTCAATAATATCATGGCTGATCTTCGGCCTCAACTCCACTTTCCCGCCCAAACCCCATATCCCTTGATTTCCCTAGAGTCCAAAAATCTATCTATCTCAGCCTTGAACATACTCAACAACTTAGCTTCCACAACCCTCTGGAGTAGAGAATTCCAAAGATTCACAACCCTCTGAGTGAAGAAATTCCTCCTCTTCTCAGTCTTAAATGGCCGACCCTTTATCCTGAGACTATGCCCCCTGGTTCTAGACTTTCCAGCCAGGGGGAACAACCTCTCAGCATCTACCCTGCCAAGCCCCCTCAGAATCTTATATGTTTCAATGAGATCACCTCTCATTCTTCTAAACTCCAGAGAGTATAAGCCCATTCTACTCAATCTCTTCTCACAGGACAACCCTCTCATCCCAGGAATCAATCTAGTGAACCTTCGAACCCTCTAAGGCAAGTATATCCTTCCTTAGATAAGGAGACCAAAACTGTAAACTGTACTCCAGGTGAGGTCTCACCAAAGCCCTGTACAATTGTAGTAAGACTTCCTTATTCTTGTACTCCAACTCCCTTGCAATAAATGCCAACATGCCATTTGTCTTCCTAATTGCCTGCTGTACCTGCATGCTAACTTTTTGTGTTTCTTGTACGAGGACACCCAAATCCCTCTGAACATCAACATTTAATAGTTTCTCACCATTTAAAAAATATTCTGTTTTTCTAGTCTTCCTACCAAAGTGAATAACCTCACATTTCCCCACATTATACTCCATCTGCCACCTTCTTGCCCATTCACCTAACCTGTCTACATCCCTTTGCAGACTCTTTGGCCCCGATATTACCAGGGAGGCGGGATGGCAGCAGGGGGGGGGGGGGCGACTGGGCCCGTGGGTAACCTGCCCAGTAAAATCCATCCGTTCCCCAAGCGATCATGGGTAAATTGGAGCCACTTAACGTGGCTTCTGGGTTTCCCGTCGGAAACCTGCGCAGCGGGCGGATTGTGCACCCGCATCGCAGGCTGTCAGCTGGAGGAGCTCTATTTAAAGGGGCAGTCCTCCAATGCTGTTCCTGGAGCAAACACTCAAAATTACACAATGGAGCAGCCCAGGGGAAAGGTGATTCAGTGATGCCTCACTCCGGGTGCTACTGGATGGGTTGAGGAGGAGGAAGGATGTATTTTACCCGGCAGATGGGAGGAAGTGCCCTGCCTCTGCCACCAAGAAGGCCTGGCTCGAGGTGGCAGAGGAGGTCACCAGCAGCAGCAACATCTCCCACACCTGGATCCAGTGCAGGAAGCGTTTCAATGACCTAACTAGGTCAGCCAAAGTGAGTACACTAACTCATTCTCCGACACGCCATCTTCCTCATCACTGCCCCCACCCCACGACTCAGTCTGCACTGCCAACACTATTCCATCACATCACTCCTCACACCCATTCAAAGCTCATCCTCATCTTACCTGCACTTACTCACCTCGCCAGTACTCATCCCACCACTACCATTCAACCCAATGTCATACAATGTCATGGCTCCGACTCATACTCACCCTCTGATGCATCTCTTTCACGGTCAGCCTCACCCAAACCAATGCATTCAGCGGTTGGCCACGTCACCATCGCTCACTCACGCCTCGCTACTTTCTCCGCTTATAGAAGAGAGCCCAGAATGCATGGGAGAGGGCAAGAACTAGAGGGGGGCAGCAACAAATCATCATCCTCACAGATGCGGAGCAGGAGGCGCTGGAACTGAGCTGCACCCTCGAGTGCCTGTCCATCAGGGACGCCGACAAACAGCTGGTGACAGAACTTTAACATTCAGCACACACAATAGCAATTGATGTTAATATGCCTTGCCATCTTCAGCACCTCAACATCTGTGATCATGCTTAATATTGCCTTCTGTTCTCTTACAGGGCCTTCAGCGACTGCCGTGATGGCAGTGGGCGATTCCTCAGAGGAACTGCTGGCCTCTGAGGGGGCACCGTCACACCTGAGCGAGCCATCCACCAGCGCAGATACACACACCTCGGTGGGTCCCCGTCCTCACTTAGTTGGGGTTGCATATGGTGAGTCACCACATACGTGAGCACGAGTAGACACTGGTGGCAGGGGCAGCTGTGGAGAGTCCGTGTCGGTGGGAGCACTCCTCTCCAGGCTCTGCCCAACTGGACACAGATGCTGAACCCTGGGGGCCATCCATGAAAAGGAAAATGATCGAGGGGCAGCAGCACATTTGCGAGGTGCTGGAACATGTGCCACGCGCACTCTTCACAATCGCGCCAAGGATGGAGGAGTCCAACTCCTGCATGAGTGAAATGGTGGCACAGGTAAGGGAGGGCATCTCTGAGATAGTGTCACAGGGATGTGAGGGCATCTCTCAGATAGTGTCACGGGTTAGAACGGGTAAGTTGTTGTGCGGGGTTCTTTAGGGAAGAGTGACCATGACATGATAGAATTCTTCATTAAGATGGAAAGTGAAGTAGTCCAATCCGAAACTAGGGTCCTAAATCTAAACAAAAGAAACTATGTAGGTATGAGGAGTGAGTTGGCTATGATAGATTGGGAAGCTTCATTAAAAGGCATGATGGTGGATAGGCAATGGCTAACATTTAAGGAACAAATGCATGAATTGCAACAGTTATACATTCCTTTCTGGTGCAAAAACACAAAAGCCCAACCATGGCTAACAAAGAAATTGAGGATAGTATTAGATCCAAAGAGGAGTCATATAAAGTTGCCAGAAAAAGTAGCAAGCCTGAGGATTGGGAGCAGTTTAGAATTCAGCAAAAAAGGACAAAGAGATTGATTAAGAGGGGAAAAATAGAGTATGAGAGTAAACTTACAAGGAACATAAAAGCAGACTGTAAAAGCTTCTACAAGTATGTAAAAAGAAAAAGATTAGTGAAGACAAATGTAGGTCCCTTACAGTCAGAAACAGGAGAGTTTATTATGGGGAACAGAGAAATAGCAGAGCAATTAAACAAATACTTTGGTTCTGTCTTCACGGAAGAGGACACAAATAACTTCCCAGAAATGATAGGGAACCAAGGGTCGAGTGAGAAGGAGGAATTAAAGGAAATTAGCATTAGTAAAAAAAAGTGCTGGAGAAATTAATGGGACTGAAAGCTGATAAATCCCCAGGACCTGATAATCTGCATCCCAGAGTACTAAAAGAGGTAGCCATGGAAATAATGGATGCATTGGGTTGTCATCTTCCAAAATTCTATAGATAATGGAACAGTTCCTGCAGATTGGAGGGTGGCAAATGTAACTCCACTATTTAAAAAAAGAGGGAGAGAGAAAACAGGGAACTACAGACCAGTTAGCCTAATATCAGTAGTAGGGAAAATGCTAGAGTCTATTATAAAGGATGTGATAACAGGACACTTAGAAAATATCAACGGGATTAGACAAAGTCACCATGGATTTATGAAAGGGAAATCATGTTTGACAAACCTACTGGAGTTTTTTGAGGATGTAACTGGCAGAATAGATAAGGGAGAACCAGTGGTTGTGGTTTATTTGGATTTTCAGAAAGCCTTTAATAAAGTCCCATATAAGAGGTTAGTGTGCAAAATTAAAGCACATGGGATTGGTGGTAATATACATGGATTGAAAATTGGTTAACAGACAGGAAACAGAGAGTAGGAATAAATGGGTCTTTTTCAGGGTGGCAGGCAGTGACTAGTGGGGTACCGCAGGGATCAGTGCTTGGGCCCCAGCTATTCACAATATATATCAATGATTTGGATGAGGGAACCAAATGTAATATTTCCAAGTTTGCTGATGACACAAAACTAGGTGGGATCGTGAGTTGTGAGGAGGATGCAAAGAGGCTTCAAGGCGATTTAGACAAGTTGAGTGAGTGGGCAAATACATGGCAGATGCAGTATAATGTGGATAAATGTGAAGTTATCCACTTTGGAAGGAAAAACAGAAAGGCAGAGTATTATTTAAATGGTGATAGATTGGGAAATGTTGATGTACAAAGGGACCTGGGTGTTCTTGTACACCAGTCACTGAAAGCAAACATGCAGGTGCAGCAAGCAGTTAGGAAGGCAAATGGTATGTTGGCCTTCATTGCAAGAGGATTTGAGTATATTAGTAAGGATGTCTTACTGCAGTTATACATGGCCTTGGTGAGACCACACCTGGAGTATTGTGTGCAGTTTTGGTCTCCTCACCTAAGAAAGGATATACTTGCCATAGAGTGAGTGCAGTGAAGGTTCACCAGACTGATCCCTGGGATGGCAGGACTGTCATATGATGAGAGATTGGGTCGACTCGGCCTGTATTCACTCGAGTTTAGAAGAATGAGAGGGGATCTCATTGAAACATATAAAATTCTGACAGGGCTAGACAGACTGGATGCAGGGAGGATGTTTCCCCTGGCTGAGGGGTCCAGAACGAGGGGTCACAGTCTCAGGATACGGGGTAGGACATTTAGGACTGAGATGAGGAAAAATTTCTTCACTCAGAGGGTGGTGAACCTGTGGAATTCTCTACCACAGAAGGCTGTGGAGGCCAAGTCACTGAATATATTTAAGAAGGAGCTAGATGGATTTCTAGACACCAAAGGCATCAAGGGGTATGGGGAGAGAAAGGAATATGGTATTGAGATAGAGGATCAGCCATGATCATATTGAATGGCGGAGCAGGCTCGAAGGGCCGAATGGCCTACTCCTGCTCCTATTTTCTATGTTTCTATGTTTGTATGAATGTCTGCAATGGAGGGGAGTCTAGCCTCCATGGAGTTTCAAGCACGGTTCACCAATGAGTCCATTGAGGCCCTAACAAAGGCCCTTCGAACTCAGGGTGAACAACATTCTGCCACCTTAAACAGGCAGGCAGAGACTCTGGCACTGGCCTTACAAGGCTTCACAAATGTCCTCCAAACTGTCGTCCAGCTGAGTGGTGGGAGTGGTGTGGGCCTGACCCAGGGAAGATGGCGAAAGGGGACATGGAAGTGGGGACACCACTCAAAGCGCCCCCACATCTCACCCGTTGCCCCCCTCTCAACCAGTACCCGCAATGCTGCCTCCTCTCCAGGTGGCCGAGTCTGCCCCTGCACAGGTGCAGGTGGAGCAGTCTATGGAGGGGCCCTCACGGGCACCAAAACCCAGAGGGCATAGGCCCAAAGCATCTAATCGGTCAGGGAATGAACAAGAGCAACCTGCCACTACCTCTGCTGCAGGGGATGCACCACGTAGGAGTAGTTGTAAGCGAAAGGCGAAGGTTTTGTGAGCACAAGGATGTTGGACGGTTTGTCATGTTTTTTATTGATATTTGCTTTTTGTTAATCACACATTAAATATTATTATTGTCACCACTACTGCCACATCTTGGCCATTCTTGACTGGCTTCTGTAATAAGTCTCTTTCATGAGGTTCACCATGAACGCCCACACTTGATGCCATCCATTGGGTCACTCTACAGTGGGTGTATGTGTAGTTGCAGGACTGTTTTGTGCAGGGAGTGGGCGGTGGGGGAGGGGGTGCTGGTCTGGCCGCTGCTCTATCCAGGTGGTGAGGACTGGACTCTTCACGCTGTCTGATGTTAGGAAAACCGTTCACATATCAGTGACTCCCTGGCCTCACGAGCAGCCAGGTGAGCCACTGTTCTGCCCATGGGTTGCTCTTCCTCCACTGCCTCCGCCTCCTCCTCCTCCTCCTCCTCCTCAATGTGGGTGGCAGATGTGGATGGGGCCTCCTCCAGCAGCACCCCTCCCTGTTGTGCCATGTTGTGCAGGGCACACACACGACTATAATGAGTCCCGCTCTGTCTGGTGTGTATTGAAGCACTTCCCCAGAGCGATCAAGGCACCTGAAGCGCATCTTGAGCAGCCCTATAGCTCAATTGTAGACCTGGTAGCGATGTGTTTGTCGTTATATCGACGCTGTTGCTCGATGATGGGGTTCCTCAGAGGTGTCATGAGCCCCGTGTGCAGGGGGTAACCCTTGTCCCCGAGGAGCCAGCCCTTGTGGGTGTTCGGTGTGTGGAAGAGGGGCGGGATGTTGGACTCCTGGAGGACGAAGGAATCGTGGCAGCTGCCAGGGTATCTGGCGCACACGTGAAGGAATCTCTTGTGGTGGTCACAGATGAGCTGAGTGTTGATGGAGTGATATCCCTTCCTGTTGACGAACAGTCCTGGCTCATGTGGAGGTGCTCGTATTGCTATATGGGTGCAATCGATTACACCCTGGACCCATGGGAAGCCAGCCACAGCGTGGAATCCCACTGCCCTCTCTGTCTGGCTGAGGTCATCCATGGGGAAGTTGACATAGTGCGAGGCCCTGAGAAACAAGCCGTCGGTGACCTGCCTTATGCACTTGTGTGCAGACAACTGAGGGATTCCAGCGATGTCCCCAGTGGCACCCTGGAATGATCCGGAGATGAAGAAGTTGAGGGCAGTGGTGACTTTGGCAGCGACAGGTAAGGAGATGCTGCTCGGGCCTGCCGGGAGCAGCTCGGCATGAAGGAGAGGTCCAGGAAGCTGAGCCTCGGTCTATAGACCCTGTGGCGAGGGTAGTGCCTCCTGCGACGTCGCTCTCTCTGTTGTTTCCCTCTGTGCTCTTGTGCAGTGCCTGTGGCGCAGCACTGTGTTGTGGAGCTCCACGTGGCGGAGGTGGACGGCGTACCTGGCGAGGCTGGTGATGTTGCTCGTCCTCGGATGAAGTGGTGAATGTAGCCATGGCGCTCCCCATCCTGACGGTGTGAGTTTGAGGGGGTCCGCAAAGTAGGTAAATGTGTTTGCACAGCAGAGTTTTGGGTGGAAAGTGAGAATTTTGAGTGGAAACACAAATGTCTTGCAGCCAAAACTTTGTCTGAAGTGACAGAATGCCCTGCTGCAATAAATGAGGTTTTCTCCCCACCTGTCAAATAATCCTTTGCATCTCCCACTGGCTGCTGGCTGAAACATGTCTGCTCCAACAGAGAGTGTTTCCCACCGCACGGGAAACACGCTGAGGATCCTTCAAAATTGCACCCCTGCCAAAATCTCCACTCAATGAGGTCTCTCAAGTACCTCAACTATCTGACTAACTATGTAAATTATCATTCGGGAGGTGCGCACGCACCCGAATGCGTCACTGGGGAACCTGGAAGTCAGCGGGTTGGAGCCAGGCTCCGAACCCGCTCCGGGTTTCTGCCCTTTTACGAGCCGCCCCCATCCCCAATGCACCCGCTCTGCCATCCGAAAATCGGACCCTTTGGGCTCGAATTTAGCAGGCCTGCGGGTTCCCAGCGGGTGGTCCTCCGGGAGCGTCGAAAACGCGGACGGCGAAATTAGTGGGTTGCCCACGCGATCGTAGCAGGCAACCCACTAATAGGAATCAATTACCTGCTCCTCCGGGGTCCACGGCGCTGGCCTGCGCGTCAGTCGGGCTGCGCATGCGCAGTATGATCTGTCAGCTGGAGGCTCTCTAGTTAAAGGGGCAGTCCTCCACTGACAGATGCTGCAACCAATGGGACAAATTGCAGCATGGAGCAGCCCAGGGGGAAGGCTGCTCCCAGTTTAATGATGCCTCACCCCAGGTATCATCAGATGGGGTGAGGAGGAGGGGGAGGACACAGATCTTCCCCCCGGCGGGCGGGAGGAAGTGGCCTGCCTCTGCCACCAAGAAGGCCTGGCTCGAGGTGGCAGAGGGGGTCACCTGCGCCACCAACATATGGCCCACCTGCATACAGTGCAGGAGGCGCTGCAATGACCGCAGTAGGTCAGCCACAGTGAGAACACGTAGTCTTTCCCCTACACTCCGTCTGCCACAACACTGCCCCCACCCCAAATCTCCTTCGGCACCGCCAACACTATTCTGTCACATCACCCTTCATACCCACTCACACCCCATCCTCATCTTACCTCCACCTACTCACCTCGCCAGTACTCATCCTGCCACTAACACGCAACCCAATCCTCATACAATCTCATGGCTCTATCCCATACTCACCCTCTCGTGCATCTCCCTCACGGCCAGCCTCACTCAACCTGCCACCACCTGTGCTGCAGCCACAGGGCATGCATCATATATGTGCAGTAGGCAGCGTAAGGCAAACGTCTCGTCAGCATGAAGGGGGTGCACAAGGGTGTCTGAGGGTTTGTCATGGGTGTTACCCATATTGAATTTCAGAGCAACAAACAGCACACATTATATTGACACCACCACTGCCATGTCTCCGCGAATCCTGTCCATTGTGTCCAATAATGCCCGCTCCTGGGTATCACTATGAGGACCCACCACTGATTCCACCCATCGTGTTACTGCAGAGTAGGTGCAGGTGTATTTGCAGGGCTCGTCCGCGCAGACGACTGAGAGAGAACGGCGGTGTAGCCGGCTGCACCCTGGAAGGATGCGGAGGAGAAGGTGTGGAGGGCAGTGGTGACTTTGCCAGCGACAGGTAAGCAGTTGGTGCTGGGGCCAGCCAGGAGCAGCTCGGCATGAAAGAGGCTGCAGATCTCCACGACGACATGTCGAGCGAATCTGCGCCTCCCTGTGCACTGCTGCTCAGAGAGGTCCGGGGAGCTGCGCCTCGGTCTGTGGACCCTGTGGCGAGGGTAGTGCCCTCTGCGACGCGTCTCTCTCTGTGGTAGCCCTCCCTCCTGCTGTGCAGGTGGGCGTGCAACAACACCGTGTTGGGGGGATCCACGTCCCTGCGGCGGACGGCGTGGACTGCGAGGCTGCTGGGGCTGGTCATGCTCTTCGTCCTCCGAGGGTCTCCACACACCACCCATCTGGCAGGTGTTGGTCTGAGGGGTTGTGCAGGGTAGGTGTGTGGTTCCTCGGACTGGGGCTGCGGTTTCGTGTCGGTCTGTCCTCTGGCTTGGCGGGGGGTGGTGGAGGGCAGGGGTTGCCCTATGTGACGCGGTGGCCTCCTGCGTGGGTGAGGGCTCTCCCCCGTGGAGCGCACCTTGGCACCTGCCACAGGCTGCTGGCTGCAACACGCCTGGTTGGATGGAGACTGTTTCCCCCAGTGTGGGAAACTCACTGCCTTGAACCTAAAATCCCACACTTCCTCTTTTGACAGCTGCTTCAGCTCATTAACTGACCACAACGAGCAAGTTAAGTACTCTCAAGTGGAACCCCGCTGGCTTTAATTGCCTGCGGGATTCCCACCAGCGGGGCTTGCGCGCGCAGCCCCGCACGTCAGCGCGGTACCCGGAAGTGGCCGGGATTTCGTCGCGATCCGGTCACATGACCGGAGATCGGGATTTTCGGGGCCACCCC
Source organism: Heptranchias perlo (assembly GCF_035084215.1). Lineage (NCBI taxonomy): Eukaryota > Metazoa > Chordata > Chondrichthyes > Hexanchiformes > Hexanchidae > Heptranchias > Heptranchias perlo. The sequence continues at coordinate 6,466,287 of NC_090352.1, forward strand.
GTTGGGAACCCGCCGGAAACATGATCCTAAAATCGAGCCGTTTGTGTCCTCCTCACAGCTTACTTTCCCACCTAGCTTTGTATCGTCAGCAAACTTGGATCCATTACACTCGGTTCCTTCATCTAAGTCATTAATACAGATTGTAAATAGCTGAGGCCCAAGCACCGATCCCTTGCGGCACCCCACTAGTTACAGCCTGCCAACCTGAAAATGACCCATTTATCCCTACTCACTGTTTTCTGTCCATTAACCAATTCTCTATCCACGCTAATATATTACCCTCAACCCCATGAGCCCTTACCTTGTGTAACCTTTTATGTTTGTAAACAATTTTACAATTTTCCTCAGGAGGAAGCCTCCGACAGCTTGTGAAATTTAAAATAAATTTGTTGGACTATAACTTGGTGTTGTAAAATTGTTTACAATTGTCAACCCCAGTCCATCACCGGCATCTCCACATCATGGCAACTTTTTATGTGGCACCTTATCGAATGCCTTTTGAAAATCCAAATATACTACATCCACTGGTTCCCCTTTATGTACCCTGCTCGTTACATCCTCAAAAAACTCTAATAAATTTGTCAAACACGATTTCCCTTTCATAAAACTGTCTTGACTCTGCCTAATCAGTGGGATGAGAATGATCTGCATTGGGGTCTGTTAAAGAATGAAAACGACAAGGTGAGTTCGATGGACTGAATGGTCATTTCTTATTCCTTCCTGCTTTCATGCTCAGTGTATATTAACATATATAAGTGCCCAAATAATAAAATCCTCATCTTCTCCCTGAGTCGGACATTTTAAATCCCTTTGGTTGGTGCCTGAAACATTGAGATGTCGCCTGATAGGATCGAATGTGAAAGCGGCCAATCGGGGAAGGATGAAAATAAAAATCCGAATGAGTTTTTGTCCAACGTAACATTTTAAAACCCGTTTTTCTCTTGGAAAATGGGCTCAGGATTCTGCAGATTTGTAGAACATAAGGCATTCGCAAATGGTTTCAGTAATAAAAACTGTAAGAGTGGACGTTTACAGTGTTTCAGAGCATTCTATATTTATAGGTTACTTCCTTTGGATCAAGGGAAATGAGCTTAAGCAACTTCAGTCCAGGCCCCAGTGGATGAGAATTCACAGGACAGACCATAATTTAGCACAAATTGCCACTTGCTTGAATACTTTATTCCAAGACCATAAATAAGGAAATGACATTGGTTGCATCACTGGTCACTAGCAATGAGGGTTGGGTTACATGAACCCAGTTATATCACTAAGCCATGATAGACAGACACTAAAAGAAAGCAAGATCCCCAGCCCTGGCTGACTTCAAAATAAAGCATTAAAGGACACCGCAAATGAACGAACATAGGAACAGGAGTAGGCCATTCAGCCCCTCGAGCCTGTTCCTCCATTCAATTAGATTGTGCCTGATCTGCATCTTAACTCCATCTACCCACCTCAGTTCTGTAACCCTTAATATCCTTGCCTAACAAAAATCTATCAATGTCAGTTTTGACATTTTCAATTGACCCCCCCAGCCTCAATAGCTTTTTGGGGGGAGAGTTTTCCAGATTTCCACTACCCTATGTGTGAAGAAGTGCTTTCTGACATCACCTCTGAACGGCCCAGCTCTAATTTTCAGGATATGCCCCATTGTTGCGGACTCTCCCACCAAAGGAAACAGTTTCTCTCTCTCTACCCTATCAAATACTTTAATCATCTTAAACACCTCAATTAGATCACCTCTTAATCTTCTATACTCAAGGGAATACAAGCCTAGTCTATGCAACCTGTCCTCATAATTTAACCCTTTTAATCTCGATATCATTCTGGTGAATCTGCGCTGCACCCCCTTCATATATCCAATATATCCCTTCATATATCCAATATATCCCTTCATATATCCAATATATCCCTTCATATATCCAATATATCCCTTCATATATCCAATATACCCCCTTCATATATCCAATATATCCCTTCATATATCCAATATACCCCCTTCATATATCCAATATATCCCTTCATATATCCAATATACCCCCTTCATATATCCAATATACCCCCTTCATATATCCAATATATCCCCTTCATATATCCAATATATCCCCTTCATATATCCAATATATCCCTTCATATATCCAATATATCCCTTCATATATCCAATATACCCCCTTCATATATCCAATATATCCCCTTCATATATCCAATATATCCCTTCATATATCCAATATATCCCTTCATATATCCAATATATCCCTTCATATATCCAATATATCCCTTCATATATCCAATATACCCCCTTCATATATCCAATATATCCCTTCATATATCCAATATACCCCCTTCATATATCCAATATATCCCCTTCATATATCCAATATATCCCTTCATATATCCAATATACCCCCTTCATATATCCAATATATCCCTTCATATATCCAATATATCCCTTCATATATCCAATATATCCCTTCATATATCCAATATATCCCTTCATATATCCAATATACCCCCTTCATATATCCAATATATCCCTTCATATATCCAATATATCCCCTTCATATATCCAATATATCCCTTCATATATCCAATATATCCCCTTCATATATCCAATATATCCCTTCATATATCCAATATATCCCTTCATATATCCAATATATCCCCTCCATATATCCAATATATCCACTTCATATATCCAATATATCCACTTCATATATCCAATATATCCCCTTCATATATCCAATATATCCCTTCATATATCCAATATATCCCTTCATATATCCAATAAACCCCCTCCATATATCCCATATATCCAATAAACCCCCTCCATATATCCAATATATCCCCTTCATATATCCAATATATCCCCTTCATATATCCAATATATCCCTTCATATATCCAATAAACCCCCTCCATATATCCAATGTATCCCTTCATATATCCAATATATCCCCTTCATATATCAAATATATCCCCTTCATAATCCAATATATCCCCTTCATATATCCAATAAACCCCCTCCATATATCCAATATATCCCTTCATATATCCAATAAACCCCCTCCATATATCCAATATATCCCTTCATATATCCAATATATCCCTTCATATATCCAATATATCCCATTCATATATCCAATATATCCCCTTCATATATCCAATAAACCCCCTCCATATATCCAATATATCCCTTCATATATCCAATAAACCCCCTCCATATATCCAATATATCCCTTCATATATCCAATATATCCCTTCATATATCCAATATATCCCATTCATATATCCAATATATCCCTTCATATATCCAATAAACCCCCTCCATATATCCAATATATCCCTTCATATATCCAATATATCCCTTCATATATCCAATATATCCCATTCATATATCCAATATATCCCCTTCATATATCCAATAAACCCCCTCCATATATCTAATATATCCCTTCATATATCCAATAAACCCCCTCCATATATCCAATATATCCCTTCATATATCCAATATATCCCCTTCATATATCCAATAAACCCCCTCCATATATCCCATATATCCAATAAACCCCCTCCATATATCCAATATATCCCCTTCATATATCCAATATATCCCCTTCATATATCCAATATATCCCTTCATATATCCAATAAACCCCCTCCATATATCCAATGTATCCCTTCATATATCCAATATATCCCCTTCATATATCAAATATATCCCCTTCATAATCCAATATATCCCCTTCATATATCCAATAAACCCCCTCCATATATCCAATATATCCCTTCATATATCCAATAAACCCCCTCCATATATCCAATATATCCCTTCATATATCCAATATATCCCTTCATATATCCAATATATCCCATTCATATATCCAATATATCCCCTTCATATATCCAATAAACCCCCTCCATATATCCAATATATCCCTTCATATATCCAATAAACCCCCTCCATATATCCAATATATCCCTTCATATATCCAATATATCCCTTCATATATCCAATATATCCCATTCATATATCCAATATATCCCTTCATATATCCAATAAACCCCCTCCATATATCCAATATATCCCTTCATATATCCAATATATCCCTTCATATATCCAATATATCCCATTCATATATCCAATATATCCCCTTCATATATCCAATAAACCCCCTCCATATATCTAATATATCCCTTCATATATCCAATAAACCCCCTCCATATATCCAATATATCCCTTCATATATCCAATATATCCCCTTCATATATCCAATATATCCCCTTCATATATCCAATATATCCCTTCATATATCCAATAAACCCCTTCCATATATCCAATATATCCCTTCATATATCCAATATATCCCCTTCATATATCCAATATATCCCCTTCATATATCCAATATATCCCCTTCATATATCCAATAAACCCCCTCCATATATCCAATATATCCCTTCATATATCCAATAAACCCCCTCCATATATCCAATATATCCCTTCATATATCCAATATATCCCTTCATATATCCCCTTCATATATCCAATATATCCCCTTCATATATCCAATAAACCCCCTCCATATATCCAATATATCCCTTCATATATCCAATAAACCCCCTCCATATATCCAATATATCCCCTTCATATATCCAATATAATCCTTCATATATCCAATAAACCCCCTCCATATATCCAATATATCCCCTTCATATATCCAATATATCCCTTCATATATCCAATATATCCCTTCATATATCCAATATATCCCCTTCATATATCCAATATATCCCCTTCATATATCCAATATATCCCTTCATATATCCAATATATCCCCTTCATATATCCAATATATCCCCTCCATATATCCAATATATCCTTCCTGAGGTGTGGTGCCCAGAACTGAAGACAGTACTCCAGAAGGGGTCTGACCAAAGCTTTATATAACTGTAACATAATTTGTATTTCAGCTCCCTTGAGATAAAGGCTAACATTCCATTAACTTTTAAAATTATTTTTTGTATCTGTCCACTAGCTTTTAGTGATTTCTGTACTTGGACCCCTAAATCTCTCTGCTCTTCCACAGTTCCTAGCTTTTTATCATTTAGAAAATTCTCTGATCTATCTTTCTTGGGTCCACACTTCCCCACATTAGACTTCATCTGCCATGGTTTTTCCCACTCACTTAACCTATCAATGCCCCTTTGCAACTCTCTGCTCCCATTTACACTATTTACTATGCCACTTAACTTAGTGTTGTCAGTAAACTTGGATATATGGCTCTCTATTCTTTTGTCTAAGTCACTTATTAATATAGTGAACAGCTGAGGCCCCAGTACAGATCTCTGGGGGACACCACTAGTCATATCCAGACAAGTTGAGTACATACTCATTATCCCTACTCTGTCTCCTGCCTCCTAACCAAATGCCTACCCATGTCAATAGGTTACCTCCAATTCCATGCACTCTCATTTTTGTTAACAGACTCTTGTGGGGGACCTCATCGAATGCCTTCTGGAAGTCCATATAAATAACGTCCATAGACACTCCCTTACCTACCACATTAGTTACCTCCTTAAAAATTCAACTAGGTTCATTAGACAGGACTTACCCTTTACAAATCCATGCTGGCTCTCTCTGATCAGCTCATATTTGTCCAAATGCTCAGTCACTCTGTCCCTAATAACAGATTCTAGTAACTTCCCCACAACAGATGTTAGACTAATAGGCCTATAATTTCCTAGTTTCTCTCCTACCCTTCTTAACTGAAACCAGACACATCTCAATCGATGTATTAAGGCAAGTGCTAAATATTGGACTTGTGCCAAAAGAGTGCAGAGAGGCAAATGTGGTGCCAATGTCTAAAAAGGGAGAGAAGAATTATGCAGGGAATTATACACCCATGAGCTTGGCACTGGTAATTAGGACAAAAGTAGAACATATCATGAAAAAGAGAATAGTGTAGCATCAGGAGAAATATCAAAAGATAAAATATTATCTTGCTCGATCATAAAAAAGCATCATGAAAGGGACAGTATAAATATACGTTCTCTCTTTCTTATAACTGCTCCCCCTCTTAATGCTCTATTACCTCATGCACAGCACTGCCATTTGGGTATGAATAAAAAGCAAACTGTAAATGAAAGTGCCCTGTGAGAGCACTCAGTGTAAAGGGGCACTTTCACTGAATTAGGCATTGTGAATTTGATGGCTGATCTACTAAACCTCAGAAAATTGTCTTCGGTAAGGAGACAGTGTGGGGAGGCTTTATATCGCATCCAACTAAGGCATAATTGACCTGAGAGTGTTTGCCTCTCATGAAGTACAGAAGTTCCTTGGCAAAATCATTCCTTATCATGAAGAGCATAAAAGAGTTTTGTGACTTTACCGTCATTATATTCTGTAGTATTAGGTAACTTCCTTGTTCAGGATCATTTTTGGGCAAATAGAGTATATATTTTCTATTTCGATTTATAAAAAGCACTGCAGTGCACAATAGTTAGTGGAGACCCAGGCAGCCAAGGGCAGCAAATACTCAGAGGCTGCTTTCTAACTATTGCTCCAAAAAAGGAGAAATCTTTGTACAATGATGGCTCGTTGTAACAATTTGTACTGGAGCTGTTACATTTCGGGGCAATTTAATCAATGCTGATCCATGAATGTACATTGGAGCACTTCCCTTCTCCCCCACCACGCATGTGCACACGCACACATACTCGCACATACACGCACATACATGCACATACATGCACGCATACATACACATGCACACATACACACACACAAACATAAATGCCCGGACACACCCGGTGAGGAGTTTTTGGTGCAGCAATGTTAAATTTTAGGAGGTGGCGTTTACTTCATAAAGAAGATTATTGGCTGATTGGTGGCAGAGGGGTGGGTAAGACACATTCTGCAGACTATTGAGGTGTCATTGCTGTTTTCATTTCCATTATCTGGATATTAAAATTTCTTGGCTTGTTAGTCTACATATCACAATTAAAGTACAATATATAAAATTTATGATTAAATACTTTGTAGTGTGAGTATAGAAAATTGAGCAGTGATCTAATCGAGGTGTTTAAAATGTTGAAAGGATTCGATAGGGGAGATACGGAGAAACTATTTCCTCTGGTGGGAGAATCAAGAATGAGGGGACAGAATCTTAAAGTTAGAGCCAGGCCATTTAGGAGGGAAATCAGGAAGCACCTTTTCACACATAGGGTAGTGTAAAACTGGAATTCTCTCCCCTGAAAGGCTGTGGGTGCTGGGGGTCAATTGGAGCTTTCAAGACTGAGATCAATAGATTTTTGTTAGGTAAGGGTATCAAGGGATATGGAGTAAAGGCGGGTAAATGGAGTTGAGGTACAGATCAACCATGATTTAATTGAATGGTGGAGCAGGCTCGAGGGGCTGAATGGCCTGCTTCTGTTTCTATGTTCCTAATAGTAGAACAGTATCAGAGCAAACCTGCAGAAAGGTGAAGGAAGTGAGTTTGAACAGTCAAGAATGAGTCAGCTTCAGTAAGCAGCCAAGTAGAACCTTAAAGTGCCTCTGAATCAGCAGCAGGGCTGGCGAGGGATTTCCAACACTTCACTGAGGCAAAGCTTTGTAGTTGAGGTTTAAAAACCAATAACATTTCACACGGTGAATAAAGCTAATAAAAGGGACAGAGAAAGGGAGGACTCACTGGGAGTCTGAGATCTATAGCTCTGGGCAGGAGGACATGAATGACTTTGTACCATACATGTTTGGAATTTTAAAACTCCATACTCAGTCACCTGTTCTTATAAATTGTCCCTTATATTTGAAAAATAGCTGTCTGTCCCCAATATCACTGAAATAATGTCAGAAACACAATTCACAAAAACGCTTGATTTTAGCCTCGCCATGTCTCATTGGTGCTATCCCTGTGGGGTCGGTGGAATATAAACCTGGCATACCTTTCCCACAGGGCATGCAACAATCTGTGCCCATCTCAACAGAATGGGACGATTCTTGTGCAATTGGACAACTGGTTATTCGGGGATGTTTGTCGAGGTGAGTTTCCTAGATCAAAACATCTGCTGTGAGAAACTTGTGAATAGAATTAAGTCTGAAGTATCATTGACTGCCCACTGGGATGCATGTCTAACCAATGCCAGGTACAATCTAGTTGGGCTGACTGGGTTCATGAGTGGTGTATTAAGTTATTTTATAAAATATCACTTGAGTGTTTCATTCATGCCATGCCCCAGCATCTCTCCAATGTGCTTTTGATCTAAAGAATTCTATTTTTACCTTCTTTTGCAATCAATTATCCAGCATGATGGTATATAACTAGCAAGCTCCCAGAGCTCTGCCATTCTGTATCTGTGCCTACATGACTTATCTCTCCACTGAGCAGCAGGCGATGATTTGTTTTTAAACTATGGACTCCACAAACTAATTTTTCTTCGTCTGTTTGCATCATAGCCCATGCAAAATTACACTAAGTTAAGGTTCTATAAAGAAATGAAAAAGAAAATTAATTCAGAGCCTTATTCTGGTACAGATTAAATCTTCATTCCTCTGCGACTGTTATGGCTAAAACGTTCCTGCTAGTAAATTTATAGAAAGCATAAAAAATCTTTCAAAGGACATTTAAACCCGCAGAACACAGGTCCCTTCTGCTGAGTGTTTATTGCTGAGGATAGCACATCGTCTGAATTCCTCACCTTTATGGAAAGGGGGAGGGAAGGAGGAAGAGGATGAGAGAATTTACTTTGCAGGCACCCGCATCTGTGGTCTCAAAGCCTGACATCGAGTAATTCAGGGGGATCACGCTGCAAGGTTCTGTGTAGGCAAATCCCTTTATGCAATGGAATTCTCAAGACAAGAAAGCATGGTGAAAAATTGTCCATGAAGGCACCTCCTATGAGGCCCCGTTGCTGATGCTGGATGTAAACGTCAGCTGAGGAAATCTGACCTGAAAAATCACGATCCCCAACCCAGTGTATCCGGGATCCACTGTTCAATCTGCGGAAACTTATTCCCAGCAAAAATAGGTCTCGTCAGTCACCAAAGAACTCACTGCAGATTATGGGATCATATTCTGACTTCTTCGATATCAAAGGACGAACAATATTTCAAATCATTAATCCTTTTCCCAGTACAAGCCTACATTTCATTTTGAGCAAGGCGTTCCAGCTGGGAATACCTTAACTTCCAGATTGCATGGCTAGCTTTATTCTTGAGGTTCAACAACCATTCATGTGTCACACCCGTAGGAGGTTCTGCAGATGAAGTACACACGAAGCAGATTTAGCACAATAGAATGCTTTGCAAATATTGTCCATGGGATGGAGAGGTGGGAGTAATGAAGAGCATCTTCAATTGAGGGCTTCATACTGTATCATCCATAACCCATCAAAGGGGTTCATTTGACCCTTCCAGTCTGTGCTGAGGTTCCTCTTGGTGGCTGATTTTACACAGTCCCAATTTCCTTCTCAGTAGTGACAAATGACCATTTATATTACAAGTTTAGAATACAGTTTTTAAAACAAACTCATGCTTCATACCATTCACAAGTGATGAGTAAATATTTCATATCCCCCTGGTTCCCCCTACCAGGCATGCTTGGGCTTGGGGGTAAGATGAGTGTTCGATAAATTGACCCGAGTATACCCTCCCTCCCCCCACAAACCCAGCGATATTCCTCTAATTAAAAATCCATCAGTTACGGGTTTCTCTATGACTAACTGTAGAGGATGAAGCATGAAATCTCAAAAGACACTACAAGTACAAATGTGCACAGTGAGTGCAAGTTATTAGATAAATGGGTTTTAATTTTCACTTTCAGGAAGTACTTATATGAATACACTAATCTTTGGTAATGCATAACAGCAGGGGGAGTGGTTCCGAATACCAGGGCCTGGATTTTGACTTGGAGCCGGGAAGAGTGCAGAGAGGGAGGAAGTTTATCAGGCGTGAAACCTGGAAGTGAACTGAGGGGGTCGGAATCTGCAATCGAAACTCAATTGAAGGATAAAAATTTTACTTTCGGGTTTTGCATCCAGCAGCCGTAGGTGGGATAGCAATTGGGGAGAGATCAGAGTCCTCTGGGTTTGTATGGGGGTGGTCAGGGAGAGATTGGGATCTTTGGGGGTTGGATGGAGAGGATTGGGGAGAGGGTGGGATCTTTGGGATTGGATGGGGGGATTGGGGAGAGATCGGGACCTTTGGGGGTTGGATGGAGGGGAATTGGGAAGAGATCAGGATCTTTAGGGTTGGATGGGGGGGATTGGGGAGAGCTCGGAATCTTTGGGAGTTGGATGGGAAGGCTATCGCGGCGGGTTGTGGGGGGAGGTGAGAACTCGAACATCAGGGAGGAAAGAAGTTGGCCATTGGGGGTGGGGTCTCACTCCTCGGTGAGGGTCTCAGAAATCGGTGGAGGTCTCGGACAATGGGGGGGCTCCGATATCAGGGGTGTGGAGTCAGACATTGGGGGGGGGGATGGTCGGCCGATTGTGGGGTCCAAACGCTGCAGGTAGACTTGTTGGGCCTGGAGGAAACACTCCTGCCCCTCCTGGCCCACAAGCAGTGCAATAAAGGCACTTACCTCATGATCAGGCCCTTCCCGCCTCCTTTTCACTGGTGGGATTCACGAGCCCCGGAAAACCCTTGCTGGAGTCGTTAAATTTAAAGTTAAGTCAAATTCAATTTAAAAAGACCTACTTAACGTCTCACAATGATGTTAATTGCTGCGATAACTACCCGCCCGCCTGCACTAATTAAGGTCCCGATTGTGGCGAGTAAGTAACTCGCTCAAATCCAAACGCGCCTCTGTTAAACCCGGAAATGGGCGCACTGGAGCCGGGTTGCAGTCGCACTCCAAAAATCAAATATTTTAACTACCCAGCGTCCCCAAACCATCAGTACTTGGGGGTTAAAATTCCCCTCCAGCTCTACCATCTTAAAAGTACCTCTTTTGATGGTATCACATGAACAGTTGTAGTTGAACTAAACCAGTAGGAGGCGCACAAGATGTCGTCTCAGGTCCTAGGTAGAAAATGCCTCCTTTACATAGAATTACATAGCATTTACAGCACAGAAACACGCCCAACTGGTCTATGCTGGTGTTTATGCTCCACATGAGCCTCCTCCCACCCTACTTCATCTCACCCTATCAGCATATCCTTCTATTCCTTTGCGCCTCATGTATTTATCTAGCTTCCCCTTAAGTGCATCTATGCTATTCGCCTCAACTACTGCATGTGGTAGTGAGTTCCACATCCTCACAACTCTCTGGGTAAAAAAGTTTCTTTATTGAATTCCTTATTGGATTTGTTAGTGACTATCTTCTATTTATGGCCCTTAGTTTTGAACACCCCCCACAAGTGGAAACATCTTCTCTACGTCTACCCAATCAAACCCTTTCATAATTTTAAAGACCTCTATTATGTCTAGAGAAAAGAGTGTTTAATATAGTGAATCCTTGCCATATTAAATTAGCTCTGGTTACACATGCATCATGAATTAAATAACTTTTTAATCAAGCAAAAAAAAAAATCCCAAATGAATGGTAGACTAGAAGAGATGTAAAATTCCACCCACTCAACATTCCATTGTTAAGCTGCCAGTCCTAAATCCTGGGAGTGAGATTGTTCAGGTGTGCTGGCCAGCTCATGCTAGTTGCTCAGATTGGATCCTCTGTATGAGTGGGTATGTAGGTGCTAATTCATGTGCAGCCTCTCTATCTGCATATGTAGAATGTTGCTGCGCATTGCAGAGGAAGCCTGGTGTGCGAGGCCCAGTATAATCTGAAGCAAAATCTGAAATAAAAACAGAAAATGCTGGAGAAGCTCAGCAAGTCAGGCATCATCTGTGGAGAAAGAAACAGAGTCAACGTTTCAGGTCGAAGACCTTTCGTCATGTTGGCTCTCATGTTGCACTGGAGTTGGCAGGATGTTGCTCCCTCAACCAATCCCCCACCCTGTGGAAGTGACATTATCAGGAGCATTATGAAATAGCCAAGACAATAGATCCAGTTAGTTGGGGGGAGCAGGGGGAGTGTAGGACACAAATATTACAACAACTTGCATTTTGTGTACTTGGTTAAAAACCCCAATCCATGTAGACAAACCAATTCTAATTCCTATTGTAACTGCAGAAGGCTTTTGGATTATGAAAGACCCCAGATGTATGATGTGGTTTCTGCCATTTGCAATCCTGAACTGAAGATACAAAACTGTTCTTAGCACCTTGTCCAACAATCTCAGTTATTATTAAAAACAGAAAATGCCGGAACACTCAGCAGGTCAGGCAGCACCTGTGAAATAGAGTTAATGTTTCAGGTCGATGGCCTTTCATCAGAACTGGAGGGTGTTGAAGATGAACAGCTTTTAAGCAAATACAGAGCCAGGGGGGGGGGGGGGGGCAGGGAAAGAACAAAAGGGAAAAGTCTGTGATAGGGTGGACGGCAGGGGTGATTAAATGACAAAAGGGATGATAATGCGAGGCAAAAAGGGATGATAACGGGGCAAGTAAAGAAACAAAAGATGGGTCCAGAGGAGGTGTAAATGAGGTTACTGCAGAACAGCAGAGGGGGAGGGAAGCCTGGAAAATTATTATTAAACTTAATTCAAAAAGCATTGGACAGCATCTATACACAGTAATGTATAGGTACATGGGGATTGTTTTAAAATAGCCTATTGTACCTGTGAAATACAAGCTCAATTGTAAGTTCACATATTCATACACAGACAACTGAAAAGCAATAGGCTGGTTCCCTTTGGGAATACTCTAGAAGTTTGTTCCTTTGCTAGCATTCCACAACAGTGACAACTGTCCCTATAATAAGACACCAGTGTAAGCTGTTCTAAATATACCACAGGTCCCTGATATAAAACCACCGCCACCCCAGCCTCATCCACAGTTTGCCCAAGGCTGAGCCAAACTTTTGCCCAAAGTCCCACCACTTTGCGCCCACTTTTCCTCCTCGTTATGGCCGAGCGGCGGATTCCTTTCAGTTTCATGCGCACGCCCAGCTGGGACCCATTCCGGGACTGGCACTACCCGGGCCGGCTCTTCGACCAGTCCTTCGGGATGCCAGCTATCCCCCACGACTGGGCGGCCGACTGGCAGGGCATCTGGCCGGGTTACATGCGCCCAACGCTGGCCGCACCAGCGGCGATTCCTCCAACCTCCACGGGGCCGGCGGCCGCCCCACCCTCCGCCTCCAGCGTCGGTCTGGGCCGGCAGCAGAGCACCGGCGTGTCCGAGATCAAAGTCACCTCGGACAAGTGGACGGTCAACTTGGATGTCAACCACTTCGCCCCCGAGGAGATCACCGTGAAAACCAAGGATGGATATGTGGAGATCAACGGTGAGCAATTGGGAGTTGACAGTGTGTAGTCATCCCATTGAATTCTTCCTGAGAGGGGGGGAGGAGGTCTCATTTGGTGTGAGATTTACTCATTTTATAATGATGTTGATGTATTTCACTCTTAAACACAGCTAGGGTTTGTTGGTAGCTCAGTTGGTAGCTTTCCAGCCTCACAGTTAGAAGGTCCTGCGTTCAAGTTCCACTCTAGAGACTTGAGCACTTGATCTAGGCTGACACACCCCTTGTGCAACACTGAGGGAGTGCTGCTCTGTCTGAGCTGCTGTCCTTCAGTATAAGACATTAAACCAAGGCCCCTTCTGCCCTTTCAGGCAGATGTAAAAGATCCCATGGCACTATTTTGAAGAAGAGCAGGGGAGTTCTCCCCGGTGTCCTGATCAATATTTATCCCTCAATCAACATCACTAAAAAAAACAGATTATCTGGTCGTTATCACATTGCTGTTTGTGGGATCTTGCTGTGCGCAAATTGGCTGCTGCGTTTCCTACATTACAACAGTGACTATACTTCAGAAGTACTTCATTGGCGTAAAGTGCTTTGGGATGTCCTGAAGTTGTGAAAGGCGCTATATAAATGCAAGTCTTTCTTATGCTAACTCAGTGTCAGTTTGGCTCGGTAGGTTGCACTCTCACCCACACCTTTGAGTCAAAGGATTGTGGGTTCAAGCCCCATTCAAGGGGTTTGAGCACCCGAATCTAGGCTGACACTTTACTGCAGAACTGAGGGAGCGCTGCACTGTGAGGGTCTTTCAGGCGTGATGATAAACCTGTCTGCTTGCTCAAGTGGATGTCAAAGATCGCATGATTCAAAAAAGAGCAGGAGAGTTTTTCTGGTGTCTTGGCCAACATTCATCCCTCAAGCATGAAAAGTAGGGACACAGGTTAATAAGGCCATAAAAAAGCAAATCAAGTACTGTGGTTCATTTCTAGAGTAATAGAATTGAAAAGCAGAGAAGTTATATTAAACTTATACAGTACCTTGGTTAGACCACACTTAGAGTGCTCTGAACAGTTCTGGTCTCCATATTATAAAAGGATGTAGAGGCACTGGAGAAGGTGCAAAAAAGATTTATGAGGATGATACCAGAACTAAGAGGTTATAACTATCAGGAAAGAATGAATAGGCTGGGGTTCTTTTCTCTATAAGACTGAGAGATGACCTGAGAGAGGTCTTTAAGATTGCGAAAGGGTTTGATAGGGTAGATGTAGAGAAAATGTTTCCACTTGTGGGGCAGTCCAAAACTAGGGACCATAAATATAAGATAGTCACTAATAAATTCAATAGGGAATTCAGGAGCAACTCCTTTACCCAGAGAGTGGTTAGAATGTGGAACTCGCTACCAGAAGGAGTAGTTGGGGCGAATAGCATAGAGGCATTTAAGGGGAATCTCGAGAAGCACATGAGGGAGAAAGGAATAGAAGGGTATACTGATCGGGTTAGATGAAGAGGGGTGGGAAGAGGTTCATGTGGAGCACAAACACCGGCATGGACCTGTTGGGCCGAATGGCTATGTAACTCTATATAATTCTACCTAAGCAACACCACCAAAAATGATTAATTGCTTATTTATTTCATTGCTGTTTGTGGGACTTTGCTGTGTGCAGATTGGCTGTCATGTTTTCCTATGTAACAACAGTAACTACACTTCAATATAATGCATTGCCCGTGAACTACTTTGGGATGTCCTGAGGATGTGAAAGGCACGATATAAATGTGGAGCAGGCTCAAGGGGCCGTATGGCCAATTCCTGCTCCTGTTTCTCCTGTTCTTATGTTCTTCCTTTGACCTTGACTCCAATGACCCAATAATGTGGATATGTGCCATGTAAGATCCTATTTAGGTCATTGTAGATGAGGAACTAGTGTGGGGAGGAGAATGATTAATTCTGGAGTTACAACAGGTTTAGGAAATCTCCTTGCTAAAAAGTCACACTTGTTTCATGCAGTGGCTATAGTGGCAAAAACTTGGCTAGGTTTAAAGTATAGAGACAGCCTGGTAGGCGAAGTCAATCAGCACAGATGCACTCAAAACAAAGAAAAAGCAAACTGGAACTTCTAGCCAGACTAAAATTGGTGAAATCAAAAAATATGTAGAACTTAAAAAAAGCTGCTGTACGAAGAATTTTCTTTGAAAGCATTCAGAGGATCTATTTTAATGTGGGAACACGCAGTACTCTGCAGTGAAGGACTCACCCATTGCCCCCTGAGGGCAAAGCAGTCCTTAAACGGATTGCTGGAGGCTATTTTTGTGCATTCCCAATTTCCTTTGCCTTACCATTGACGGCCGTGCCTTCAGCTGTCTAGGCCCTGAGCTCTGGTTGTGAAAGATGCTGTATAGATGCAAGTCTTTCTTTCTTTAACAGTCTGATGATCGTTAGTGAGTCTTCTTTCCCTGTCAACAGTAACTCAGCATTAACAGCAACTTAATTGGATAATCAGGTTTATCTATAATCTATATTTTCATCTAGGAGAAGGACTGCAGCATTAGTTTTCTCAGAGAACCTTTGCTGCTTCCTCCTCCTCTTCATCCACATCTGGGTTTACTCCTCTGCCACGAGACCTCATTGCAAGTGCATTCTGCCAGACGCCAGCAGCAAATCGATTTATGAAACATTGAATCTGTAAACCATTACATGTTAACACTGGGACTAAATACAGCAAGAACTTTTATCTGCCCTGCAATGAAAATTCATTCTTTGAAGAGGTTATGTAGCTTGTGATACTGAGCTCCGAGTCGTAGGTTGCTTAATTACAGCCGTTGAAACACCCTCACTGCAAAGGTTACATGAAGCACTTGATTAGGAAAGATCAAAGAGCATGTTTTGCTTAAAGGAAACAATCGAATAATTACAGTGACAGAGGGGAGTAATACGTTTAAAAGGAACCCCCAGGTCACCCTAGGTCAAGTCACATTCATTTATAGCCAATTCAGTGCATCCAGCTAGACCTTAAAGCAAATGGCGGAGATGAAGGAATTGCATTGAAACTGTCAAGTTTGAAGCAGTACAAGAAAATACACAAAAGCCAACACTATATTGACCTCTTTTGGGCAGCACTTAAGGATCTGTTGGGTGCAGTGACAACAGGGAGTGGCCAGCTGACTGAAGAAGCTTTGAGCTGGGACTCAAAGCAGTTGTTCTCTGGCTTCCCCCATGTCAATACCTTCATATAACCTTGATGTAAGGAGAAGGGGCAGTAGAGTCCAGACCCTGACAACTCCCTACCCACCAGCTGCACTGGGCAGTGGGCAATAAGCCTGAAAAGGCAAACATCAGGTGGTGGGTTGGCATCCACATGTTCAATCAGATTGGAGGACCATTGCATCCTTTTTTCTTTGCCTCGCTCACCTCTCTCATTTATCTCACTGCTCTGCGCAAATTGGCTACCACATTTCTTACATTACAGTGACTACACTTCAAAATTACTTAATTGGCTGTAAAGCGCTTTGGGGAATCCTGAGGTTGTGAAAAGCATTATATATCTATCTTTCTTTTACATTGAAGTTCTTTTAATGGAATAGAAAGACGTTGGCTTATGATCTGCCATTGCGATCGTCCTATTTTACCCCTGTTGTGAGGAGGTTCCAAGTGAAGACTATGTACTTCTCCACACACTGAGTGGAGACGGGATACTTCCCTGGTGAGAGGGAATGGAGGAGCAGAAAGACACTGCAGGCCATTTTCCTATGCTTTCTGGTGGCTAGTCATTGAACAGTATATGCAGAGGCCTAGGAGGTGTTGAGATAAATGCCCTTTCTGCTAGTCATGCTACAGCATGACTAGCTGTAGCATGATGGTCATGCTACAGCAAGATCACTAAGAAGGGGCAGAGGGAAAGGGGGCAGAGAAGAAGGAACTTTTCTCCGAGTAACTCCAGTTATCTGAAGGGAACATATCCGTTTGTCCCACATCATGCAGCATCATCCAGCATCCAAACTGTAGCAGCAGCCTCAGAATGTCCTTGTCTATTTATAAACTAGTAAGTAACACAGGAGTCACAGTTTTATAATAAAAGGTTGTGTGTCCAGCTGTTCTTCCCTTCACTCCTTCCCTAAACGAGCCATGCTGCTCCCAGCTGGTCAATAAATCCGACTCTGGTTTTTAGTGATTCCGGCCGCAGATTCATTTTTACGTTGATCATTATTGAAAGAGTGTTATTAGAGCTGCAAGGTCACTACAGTTTGGTGCTCAGCTTTGCAAATGTGCATAGATGTCTCCAAAAAGACACAATTGATCCAGTTTAAAGCAAATACAGCATTCATTTTAAAAGTAGATATACTTTACTTTTTTGTGTATTTTTGGATCGATAAAGGCAAGGTAGTTCATTAATGGAGAATGGACCATCCCTACCCTGGGCACCATGGAGAAGGAACCATCCCTACCCTGGGTATCATGGGGAATGGACCACCCTTACCCTGGGTATCATGGGGAATGGACCATCCTTATTCAGGGTATCATGGAGAATGGACCACCCTTACCCTGGGCACCATGGGGAATGGACCATCCCCACCCTGGGCACCATGGGGAATGGACCATCCCCACCCTGGGCACCATGGGGAATGGACCATCCCCATCTTGGGCACCATGGGGAATGGACCATCCCCACCCTGGGCACCATGGGGAATGGACCATCCCCACCTTGGGCACCATGGGGAATGGACCATCCCCATCTTGGGCACCATGGGGAATGGACCATCCCCACCCTGGGCACCATGGGGAATGGACCATCCCCACCCTGGGCACCATGGGGAATGGACCATCCCCACCCTGGGCACCATGGGGGAGAAACCATTCTCACCCTGGGCACCATGGGAACGGACCATTCTTACCCTGGGCACCATGGGGAATTGGCCATACACATCATGGGCACCATGGGAAATGGACCATCCCTACCATGGGCACCATGGGGAATTGGCCATACACATCATGGGCACCATGGGAAATGGACCATCCCTACCCTGGGCACCATGGGGAATTGGCCATACACATCATGGGCACCATGGGAAATGGACCATCCCTACCATGGGCACCATGGGGAATTGGCCATACACATCATGGGCACCATGGGAAATGGACCATCCCTACCCTGGGCACCATGGGGAAGGAACCATCCCCACCCTGGTCACCATAGGGAATGGACCATCCCCACCCTGGGCACCATGGGGAAGGAACCATCCTTACTCAGGGTATCATGGAGAATGGACCACCCTTTCCCTGGGCACCATAGGGAATGGACCATCCCCACCCTGGGCACCATGGGGAATTGGCCATACTCATCATGGGCACCATGGGAAATGGACCATCCCTACCCTGGGCACCATGGGGAAGGAACCATCCCCACCCTGGTCACCATAGGGAATGGACCATCCCCACCCTGGGCACCATGGGGAAGGAACCATCCTTACTCAGGGTATCATGGAGAATGGACCACCCTTTCCCTGGGCACCATAGGGAATGGACCATCCCCACCCTGGGCACCATGGGGAATTGGCCATACTCATCATGGGCACCATGGGAAATGGACCATCCCTACCCTGGGCACCATGGGGAAGGAACCATCCCCACCCTGGGTATCATGGGGAATGGACCATCCTTAATAAAAACAGAAAATGTTGGAGAAGCTCAGCCAGTCAGGCAGCATCTGTGGAGAAAGAAACAGTTAACGTTTCAGTTCGAAGGCCTTTCGTCAGAACTGGAAGATGTTAAAGAGTTAAAGTTTTTAAGCAAGTGCAGAGCCAGGGAAAGGAGGGGGTAGGGAGGGGAGGGGAAGAAAGAACAAAAAGGAAGGTCTGTGATAGGGTGGAGGGCAGGAGTGATTAAATTACAAGAGGGATGATGATGCGAGGCAAGGAAGGTGGTTATGGGACAGGTTAAGAAGCAGAAGATATGTCAGGAGTAGCTGTAAATGGCAACAGCAGAACCATTACCAGCACTTGCTGTCTGAAAAAATGGGAGCAGTGGTTATGATCTGAAGTTATTGGAATCAATGTTGAGTCCGGAAGTTGTAAAATGCCTAAACGAAAGATGAGGTGCTGTTCCTCGAGCTTCCATTGAACTTCTTTGGAACAGTGTAAGAGGTCGAGGACAGAGAGGTCTGAGTGGGAGTGGGATGGGGAATTAAAATGGCGAGTGACCGGCAGGTCAGGGTCATGCCTGCGGACAGAGCACTCCCACTCTGACCTCTCTGTCCTCGGCCTCTTACACTGTTCCAATGAAGCTACACCTCCACTCTGTCCTTCCAGAATCCAAAGTCAACAATTTCAAAGAAAACTGACATATAAAAATAAATTGGGGCAGATATTCCCAGAAGGTGGAATCTGTAATAATAATTTCAAGACATCAAGGAACATTTTAAATAGCGAGATAACATTTTTATGTGAGGAGTCCGATTTGCAGTGGACAGCTGAGGATGAGATGCTCTGTTATGTACTTAATTTACATACAAGTGCCCACAGACAAACATTTTCATCTACTTAGCTGTGAACTATGGTGATTTATCTTACCTGATGAAGTCATGGTAATGATTTACAATGATCTTTAACAACCTTTATTGAAAACTCATTCAATTATCCTCTCCTGCAGGCAAACACGAAGAGAGGCAAGATGAACATGGTTTTATTTCAAGGTGTTTTACTCGAAAATATCTGTGAGTAAATTCTTTTATAAATGATCTGACAATAATAAACTCTCATCCTATCATCCAGGGCTGGACTTTAGAATCATAGATATGTACAACACAGAATGAGACCATTCAGCCCATCATGCCTGTGAAAGAGCTATCCAATTAGTCCCTGCTCTTTCCCCATAGCCCAGCAAATTTTTCCTTTTCAAGTATATCCAATGGCCTGGACTTTAGCCCAGGTCTCACTTGATGTGAGCGCAGATTGGTGAATTGGGCATGGAGTTTCAAGCTGCTCCTGATTTTGCAGTTATTAATTTTAATGACTGGAAATGTGAGAACGCCTGGAATTGGTGCTGCTGTTGAGCTAGACTCCAAGCCAGAAGTTTATCCAGAGTGTTTTTTGTGCCACTATGCACTCTGGGAAACCATAGCCTCCATTGCCGCATCCTGCCTGCATGTCACACTGCGCTGGGGAGTCACATCTGAGACTTAAGGCTCAAACTCAGGATTACGAGGGAGGTAGGATCAGGAACGCAATCACACCAAGGATCTGGAGGGGGAAGAGGAGAAGGATTGGAAGTCAAACCGGGACCTCACCTTGAGGGACCCTGCTGGAGGTCAGATGTAGTGCAGATCCTGCTGAGTGCTGCTGGGCGTTCAAGTGAACAGTTTATATCTAGTTTATTCCAACTGGAATTACTGCAATGTGCAGTTAATTTGCTGTCAAAATGCCCCCTCCTGGATAGTGGTCTGTTTAAACTGGTCTGATTCCAATAGCTGTCATCGATAGATCCTTTTACACCAGACAATTTTAGAACTGCAGCAAACCAAAAACATAAACTGGCTGACAGGTAAATGCGACTTTAGTGCTCATGCTTTCTTGTAAGAGCTAAAAATCTTAGGTCTGCGCGACCTACCTGATGTTAATAATTAGCAATTACCACAATGTGCATCCCCTGAAAATATCAAGGCAACAATCAATTTCAATTTACTCAGCAGGTCATGGTCACCTCAGATGACAGCGTTCCAGTAAATGTTGACTCTCGAGTAGAATGTCAGGAGTCACAAGGCATGTTCAACCTTGGATCGAATTTCATTTCCTTTTCAGTGAAATATGAAAACAGGTCTAGGTGTGAACTTGTGGGTGTGTAAACCCGTGAGCGTGTAAACCTGTGAGTTCGTGCAGGTGTAAACTTGTGCGGGTGCAAACTTGTGTGTGTGTATAGTTTATTTCAGGTTGGGAGGTGCAGTTCCTTCTAAGTCAACGCATAAGGCCCCCTTCCACCCCCTTTCCGCCATAGTTCAGGATCCCTTGGTGGCGATTTTCATCTGCCCACCATTCTGTTCACACTGAGAAGCAGATGACAGTTGGACCACATTTTTACCAAAAAAACCTACCACCCACTAGCCCGTCCGACTCGATTTTTGGGAGCCTTGTTGAAAGGTTTAAATCGGGATCGTGTGCCGTTTGTGGGACCCTGATGCAATTTCCAGGTACAAATGGGCAGACTCTGGCCATTGGTACTGGAGGTGGAGTGGCCTAAGGAGTGGCTTAAAGGGACCTCCGCAGGCTGCTCCGAAAACAGCCACAACAAAAAGCATTGCCACTGCCTTTTGTAGGACCAGGAAGAGCATCAATGCTCGGCCCCATTGTGAACGATGGGTTATTTATTCATCCCAGCCTTTACCTATCCGTCTGAGAACCAATCCCATTTCCAGATGTTTATCCAGCTCTTTTCAAAATTGTTTTGTCCTCTACTGCTTTTGCTGGGAATCATTTCAGAAACTGAACCTACTCTACGGAGGGGAAATATGTTTCTTCCAAACTTTGTTCACAGCTTAAACTGTGCTGTCAATCTGAGGCAAATCAATTCACATCTACCTGAAGTATGCAGGTCAGCATTTTAAAGGAGTAGAGTTGACAAAGTGGCTGAAACACACTCTTCAGGGAGCTGAGTTACTGATGACCTCAAGCATCCCCATGCTGCTCTACTCAATACAGGTGAAAGGGGGGGGAGGTATCTTGCAGTTTTTTGTTTGAATTTAATGCCAAGTAGGCATAGCACAACTGAATTTTACCTGCGATTTCCTTGCAGTTCACCAGAGTAGTGATTTAATTGTCTGGGAGCAAATGGGAGATTTGTTCTTGAAAATCAAGACCAGGAAGAATTATCAGAAATGGAGCATCTGCAGTCCACCAACGAGCTAATGAATAAACAGATTATTGCACCTTAGAGGAAGCTAGAAATGTGACTTAAAGGCATGTTTTATTAGGGACAAGTGGCTTCTTTGTCAAAATCCAACTTTAGGGTGTCACTCAATGTTCTGTGTTTCAAGCAGAGTTCCTTTCAGTTGTTAGAGTTTAGTAATGTAGCCAGTGACATGTCAATCAGTCTAACCTCTCCTCCCCTTCCCCCGCAGTCTCCCACCAGACATAGACCCCGGCGTTGTTTGTTCGACATTGTCCCCCTCTGGAGTGCTGACAGTGGAAGCACCGATGTCCAAACCGGCCCTGCAGTCCTCGGAGATCACCATCCCAGTTACCTTTGAGTCCAGAGCCCAGATTGGAGTGCAGGATTCAAAGAAGGCAAACGAAGCAACTAAGAAGTGATTGGGACAGCTAAAATGAAGAACGTAACCAGCACAGCACCGAGATAGCCAGCCCTTACTTACCAGTTTACCCTAGAATAATTAATTGGTTGTGAACTAATTGTGCAGAATTCATCTGTGTAGCGTGTAGTCTTTTAGATTAATAAAGATTTTTTCTTACATTTGCATCTATTTCAAAACTTAGAAATTTTCCAGATTTTGCTAAAGATGTTTGTTAGGTTAATATTGAACTTTATTAAAAAATGAATGGTGAGAAAAAAATAAATCCTTTGTATCCAGTGTAGTTAATGTTTCAACTGTGACCCTTCATCAGAACTGCACACGCACTTAACCTGTCTTTCAGATGTTGACTGACCTCCTGAGCATTTCCTGTTTTTGGTTCAGATATGCTTCTATTTCTCACTTTTACATCCTGAATGGTGTTAGATTCTGTTCCAACACAAGGTCCAGAATAGTTTTCAGTGTAAGACCAGCAATGGAAGAGAGCACTGAAGCCAAGAGCAAAATCAGCTCAGATTCTGCAAATCTGTCATCTTTGATTATATTGCCTTTGAACAAATTGGGGATCAAGTTAATGATGCGTGCATTTCATAAAAAAGACCGTTTGCACAATCATCCCACCATCGCCCACATAGTCACTTACCGCCATCATCACCAACATGCCCATCATCACTAACAATTCCATCATCATCAACATTCCCACTCCCACCATCACTCCAACTCTCAGCGTCACTCCCATTCCCATCATAACTCACACCATCAATCCCACTCCCAACATCTCTCCCTCCCACCGTCACCCCCACTCCTATTCCCATCATCACTCCCACCTTTGCTCCCACTCCCACCATCACTCCCACCACCACTCCTACCAACCATTCTATCACAAGAGAAAAAAACAGTGGCCAATTCATTTTTGTCACAGCAGGGAGAAGGGAATGCACAGTGGGGGAGGGGGATGCACAGTGGGGGAGGGGAATATGCAGTGGGGGAGGGGTTGCACCGTGGAGGAGGGGAATGTACGGTGGGGGAGGGGAATATGCAGTGGGGGAGGGGTTGCACCGTGGAGGAGGGGAATGTACGGTGGGGGAGGGGAATATGCAGTGGAGAAAGGGCATGTACAGTGGGGGAGGGGAATATGCAGTGGGGGAGGGGTTGCACCGTGGAGGAGGGGAATGTACAGTGGGGGAGGGGTTGCACCGTGGAGGAGGGGAATGTACGGTGGGGGAGGGGAATATGCAGTGGGGGAGGGGTTGCACCGCGGAGGAGGGGAATGTACGGTGGGGGAGGGGAATATGCAGTGGGGGAGGGGTTGCACCGCGGAGGAGGGGAATGTACAGTGGGGGAGGGGAATATGCAGTGGGGGAGGGGTTGCACCGTGGAGGAGGGGAATGTACGGTGGGGGAGGGGAATATGCAGTGGGGGAGGGGTTGCACCGCGGAGGAGGGGAATGTACGGTGGGGGAGGGGAATATGCAGTGGGCCATGGTTGGAAGAATGGGTGGGCACAATGGAATGTAGTGCTGCATTCTGGGAGCAGCTTTAGGTTCTGGTAGACAGCCACATTGACAACTGTTAATCTAAAAATACATTCAAACAAATCCTAAAAGAACTTCGGCAGAAGGGGAGAACTGCTTTCACACCATGCAGACTGGAAAAATGACACAATGAAGGGAGCGTGTGGTAAAATTATCTACTTGATCGAATTATTCATGAAAAAATGAGTTGCAGTTGTGCTCCGGAGTCAAACTGACAATGTAAATGGTCCAGGTTATGAGCAAAGGAGAGAACACCATCACAGCAAAGGTTCAGGTTTATTTTATTTAATAATTCATCGTTGCTGGGTTCAAATTCTGGAACTCCCTAGGAGTTCAGCACTGTGGGAGCACCTTCACCACACGGACTGCAGTGGTTCAAGGACAAGGCCCACCACCACCTTATCAGAGCAACTAAGGATGGGCAATAATGTTGGCCTTGCCAGTGACGTCCACATCCTGAGAATTTTTTAAAAATAACCCACTCTTGAGTTCCTTATCGTCCTCTGGTTCCTCATTCTTTTACACATCTTCACTTTTGGACAAAGTCAAGAATGAGTTCCAAAGTCCAATTTATTGAGCTCATTAATAAAATTCCTCCTCAGCACCGCAGCGTAAGACCATGGAGAGAGGGACGCCCTTATCTCACAATCAGGTGCAGACAACTCATGAGCTTCCATCCAAATGGACCGAAAACAGCTTGTGGTCGATTTTGTGATAAGAAGGATCATTCCATCTCCCCCTACCCCAAGTTCCCAGACCACCCCGCCCCCCCCGACTTCTCCACACTAAAGAGGAAAATCAACACCAATGTGTTTTACCTCATCTTTCAGAGCAAAATGTGGTGGAGGCAGATTCAATCGTGGCTTTCACAAGGGAATTGGATAAGTAGTTGAAGGAAAAGATTGCAAGTCCACGGGGAAAGGGCGGGGGAGTGGGACTAGCTGGATTGCTTTTGCAGAGGGCCTGCACGGGCTCAGCGGGCCGAATGGCCTCCTTCTGTGCTGTAACCATTCTATGATGCTATTCTATAACATAGAGAAATGAGCTGGAGTTTTTTCACTTCTATACTTGCCAGCTCGGCACTTCACATGTATTTATAAGCACAGAAGCAGAAAATCCCATGAATTTTTAAAACAATGGGACCATAAATTGTGAACCAGAACTGAGAGATTATAACCATCAGGAAAGACTGAACAAGTTGGGGCTCTTTTGTCCAGAAAAGGGAAAGCTGAGGGGTGACCTAATGGAGGTCTTTCAAATTTTGAAGGGGGCTTGATAGGATAGATGTAGAGAAGATGTTTCCACTTGTGGGGGAGTCCAAAACTAAGGGCCATAAATATAACATTGTTACTAATAAATGTAATAAGGAATTCAGGAGAAACTTCTTTAGTCAGAGAGTGGTGAGAATGTGGAACTCGCTACCACATGATGTAGTTGAGACGAAAAGCATCGATGCATTTAAGGGGAAACTAGATAAGTACATTAGGGAGTAAGGAATAGAAGGATATGTTGATAGGGTGAGATGAAGTAGGGTGGGAGGAGGCTCGTGTGTCGCATAAACACCAGCACAGACCTGTTGGGCCGAATGGCCTGTTTCTGTGCAGTAAATTCTATGTAATTCTATGAAATAACATCAACCATGTGAAAAAAAAAAGAAATAAAAAGACTTCGGAGGGTTAATATTCTTCCAGAACCACCTTGTGATAGGAAAATATCGACCTGTGGTGCAGTCAGAGAAAGATCCAGTCGCCATGGCGACAGATGTGGTCAGAGCACAGCAGCCAATCAGGATTCCTTCAACTTTCTCCTTATCCACTCAGGAGCATCATATGATTAAAAGTCGACCCAAAAGCCAAGTCCTTGAAATCAACTGGTTACAGAGCAGGTGCTAAAAGCCTTTCTGCTGACAGCTCCTTTGATGTGGGAGTGCTGTGTTGCCAACTGCTGCCATTGTTTATATCTATAGCCACAATGCTAAAAGTCCTTATGGAATCTGCGAGGGTGAGACATATGACTCCATCCTGAAAACACGGCCTGTGCTTTTTCTACATTACATTGTATAATACCGGCCACAGGGCTGTCTAGGAACAGCTGTGTTTTATCAGGTGACACCTTATCCGGACCTGTCAACTTTTTAATTAGGAAATAAAATGATTAGGAGACAGGCAAGGCAACCAGCTTAATTTTAAAAGGTAGTCTAAGAGCAGAATCATTAACTCAACGCACAATATCCCTCCTTCCACCAGCTCCCTCCGAGAAAAATAGCTTGTTTCATAACTAATTAGATGATCTTTAGCATAGCAGATACATCAAGATGAATGACAGGTGTTTGTGCTCCTGGATTGGGGCAAGTATTCCAGAACTGGTGAAGCCATGAGCGCATCTAAAAACCCACACAAGCAACGAGGCCTGAAATCATCCAACCCCAACTCTCTGTTGTTTTATCAGATGCTTCTTTTCCAACATCCCCATCACCTCAGCACACACATACACACACACGCACATATACACACACACACGCGCACATATACACACACACACGCACATATACACACACACACGCACATATATACACACACACGCACATATATACACACACACGCACATATACACACACACACGCACATATACACACACACACGCACACATACACACACACGCACACATACACACACACATACACACACACGCACATATACACACACACACGCACATAGACACACACACACGCACATATACACACACAGACATATACACACACACACGCACATATACACACACACACGCACATAGACACACACACACGCACATATACACACACACGCACACATACACATACACACACATATACACACACACACGCACACATACACACACAGACATAGACACATATTTACACACGCACACAAATAAGCACACATACACATATTCGTGAACTTACACACACATGCGAGTATGCACACACAAACAGGCACATATACAGACAAGCACGAACACACACCAAACAGACAGACACACACATACGCACACCACCATGCACACACATGACTAAAAAGACAGGCATACCCGCGCCCTCCAAGTCACACACCATCCCGACTTGGAAATATATCGCCGTTCCTTCATCATCGCTGGGTCAAAATCCTGGAACTCCCTACCTAACAGCACTGTGGGAGAACCTTCACCACACGGACTGCAGCGGTTCAAGAAGGCGGCTCACCACCACCTTCTCAAGGGCAATTAGGGATGGGCAATAAATGCCGGCCTCGCCAGCGACGCCCACATCCCATGAACGAATAAAAAAAAAACACATCCACGGACACACGCGCACACAAACACATGTACACACGCATATGTATACACACTCGCTTTCACACACATGTGCATGCACACTCGGACACATATACCTTGATCCCTAAAAGGTTGGCAGGTCAGGAATGAAGAACCACTAGTTGTCATCGCAGTGCAACACAACAAAAGATGGCTGTTTATAATTTAGAAAAATAAAAACAACAGAATAATTGTTTCAATAAAAGGAAAGGTCTCAGGAAAATTCCAACACCCGAATCATGAACTTGTCTTTTCCCTTTCCAGATGCTAACTGGCCTGAGATGTATTGCCAACATTTTCTGTTATTGTTTCAGAATAATTGTCTGCATGGCCCAATGTATAATTTAACATTTCACAAGGATATAGTGTAGTGCACAATTCACTGGCTCTATCCCATTAGTCACCCAGCCTGGATTGTCCCAGAACTTTCCTATCCCACCACACCCATCTGGGTCAAAATTTCTCTAACCTCTTTCCAATCCCCCACCTCTCACACTTCTTGCAACCACCTAGCAAATCTTCCCCAACCCCTCAGCAAGCCACCAGCTACCTTTCCTCTTCACATTGCCCTGCAAAATGATTGCTCTTGCAAACAAGGCCCTCCTTATTCCTGACCTCACCTTGGAGAAGCCATTGACATCCTGGACCTGACTGAAAGCTGGCTCACCCCTGGTGATTTCTTGTCACTCACCAAGGCCACACTCTCTGGCATCACCCTGCTAAAACCCCCAGCAGTGGCATGTAACTCACCTCCAGATCCCACCTCAATCGTTTCTCTTATTCTTTTGGCTCCTACTCCATGTTGAAACAACACCCATACATTCTCGTATTTGAGATCATCCTTGTCTACGGTACTGCAGACAGCTTCCTCACTGAAATCTCCTCCCTCTTGTCCTCCTTCAGTCTCTGCACAAAGTAACAGTCTCTTTACCCTACGGGACTTCAACATTGGAATTCACTCTCCTTCCTCTCCATAGCCTTCTTGGCTGCCTCACTTTCACTTAGATCTTGTCATCAAACAGTCTTAATGCTTATAAGCATCACCAACAGGGCCTTCTCCAAACATCTCCCTTCTCCAATGTATCTAACTATCCGCCCAAACCCATGGTCATGTTTAGGGATTTTGGGGTTTTTTTTCTTCATGGAAAGAGGATATATTAACTCCTTGTGGCCTGGTTCTGGTTTGATTGCTTAAGTATTCTGGCATTTCGGAATCTTGCTGTTTCTTTGTACTTAGTGCATCAGCACTGGCTCAGTGGTAGCACTCTTGCCTCTGAGGCAGGAGGTTACAGAGACTTGAGCATATAATCTAGGCTGACACTCCAGTGCAGTACTGAGGGAGTGCTGCACAGTCGGAAGTGCCGCCTTTCAGATGAGATGTCAAACCAAGGCCCCGTCTGCCCTCTCAGGTGGACATAAAAGATCTCAGGGCACTGTTTCGAAGAAGAGCAGGGGAGTTTTCCTCAGTGTCCTGGTCACTATTTATTCATTAACCAACATCACTTGAAAAAAATGATCTGATCATTATCACATTGCTGTTTGTGGGACCTTGCTGTGCACAAATTGGCTGCTGCATTTCCTACATTATAACCGTGACTACACTTCAAAAGTACTTCATTGACTAAAGCTCTTTGGGATCTCCTGAGGGTGAGAAAGACGCTATATAAATGCAAATGTTTCTTTTCGTTCAAACTCACCGCAGTTCAAATGACACTATCATTGCAATATATTATATTTATACACCATTCATTTCACTCAGAGCAGTTTACGTTGCTCCTAAATTATCACCTAGGATTTTTCCATTGCCATTGAATGACTCAACCACCAAACGCATCCCAAACAATGACCATGGAATTTGCTCACGCAGCTGTTGATCTGGGGTGAAGCTATTTCGCGAAAGATAAGCTGCTGCTTCTCAGTGTTGACAGGTTGAGTTCCTTGGATGTATTCTGCTGGGACAAGTACGGTTGAACGTGTGTCAGTTGATATGCCAGGGCGGGATTGTCGCTGAGTTTGGGGTTATTTTTAAAGAGAAAGATATTAAAATATTCATCCATTTCCGTTTGCTGTTACAGCTGCTCTGTGACCTTGACTCCCAAACTCGGGCTTCCAAGTGACGATTCAGAGTTGTCAAAACTGCACAGAAACTCAGGGGGTTGAATTTCCTGATGGGGGAAGATCCGCGGAAATCCTGGAGAAAGGGCGCAAGCGTTGCCTCCCCGGCTATGGAATAAAGCACGTTTCCCCTTGGAAGGAGCTTCCCAGAGAAATGAGAACAAGCCCTCAAAATGTGGTTATATTTGCGAGATCAGTCAAGGACACACGAAGGCCGTTTGCTTGTGCTGAATCTCATCCCACTCGCACGCTAACTTTCTCAAACTAACATTTTGAAATCCCTAACCTCTTACTGCCCTGCCTGGCAGATTATTCCGAACATTCATCATCCTTTCAGTACAGAAGTTTTTTTCGAATGTCTGGGCTAAATTTACTTTTCTCTGATTTAAGTTGCATGTCCTCTGCTCCTCCAAGCCTTGCTCTGAAGTAATATTCAGAATTTTTGCCAGCTTGGAGTTGGGTGTGGTGGGGTACGAATAACGGAGATGAACAAGTAGAGTGAGTGCACAGGTCAAATGAAGACTTTATAATGGAGGAGAAAGCTCATCATAGAATGGAAGAAATGGCTTCACGTTACAGGAGCAGAGGAGAGGAGAGTCTGATAGCACCGGTCAGCTGTTGAGGGGAGAACAGCTGGGAAAAGGACACTGTTGGCAGGGGATGCTGGGGCACCAGAGAAAGCACCGGGGGTAACAGAGAAAGTACCAGGGGCACCAGAGAAAGCACCGGGGGCACCAGAGAAAGCACCGGGGGTAACAGAGAAAGTACCAGGGGCACCAGAGAAAGCACCAGGGGCACCAGAGAAAGCACCGGGGGCACCAGAGAAAGTACCAGGGGTAACAGAGAATCACAAGGGGCAACAGAGAAAGCACCAGGGGTAACAGAGAATCACAAGGGGCAACAGAGAAAGCACCAGGGATAACAGAGAAAGCACCAGGGGTAACAGAGAAAGCACCAGGGGCAATGGAGAAAGCACCAGGGGCAATGGAGAAAGCACCAGGGGCAATGGAGAAAGCCACCGGTGATAACAGAGAAAGCACCAGGGGTAACTGAGAAGCACAAGGGGCAACAGAGAAAGCACCGGGGGCACCAGAGAAAGCACAAGGGGCAACTGAGAAGCACAAGGGTCAACAGAGAAAGCACCAGAGGCAACAGAGAAAGCACCAGGGGTAACAGAGAAAGCACCAGGGGCAACAGAGAAAGCACCAGGGGTAACTGAGAAGCACAAGGGGCAACAGAGAAAGCACCGGGGGCACCAGAGAAAGCACAACGGGTAACAGAGAAAGCACCAGTGATAACAGAGAAACCACAAGGGGCAACTGAGAAGCACAAGGGGCAACAGAGAAAGCACCAGAGGCAACAGAGAAAGCACCAGGGGTAACAGAGAAAGCACCAGGGGCAACAGAGAAAGCACCAGGGGCAACGGAGAAAGCACCAGGGGCAATGGAGAAAGCACCAGTAATAACAGAGAAAGCACCGGGGGTAACAGAGAAAGCACCAGGGGTAACTGAGAAAGCACCAGGGGTAACAGAGAAAGCACCAGGGGAAACAGAGAAAGCACCAGGGGCAATGGAAAAAGCACCAGTAATAACAGAGAAAGCACCGGGGGCAACAGAGAAAGCACCAGGGGTAACAGAGAAAGCACCAGGGGTAACAGAGAAAGCACCGGGGGCAACAGAGAAAGCACCAGGGGTAACAGAGAAAGCACCAGGGGTAACAGAGAAAGCACCGGGGGCAACAGAGAAAGCACCAGGGGTAACAGAGAAAGCACCAGGGGCAATGGAGAAAGCACCAGGGGTAACAGAGAAAGAACCAGGGGCAATGGAGAAAGCACCAGTAATAACAGAGAAAGCACCAGGGGCAATGGAGAAAGCACCGGGGGTAACAGAGAAAGCACTGGGGGTAACAGAGAAAGCACCGGGGGCAACAGAGAAAGCACCAGGGGTAACAGAGAAAGCACCGGGGGCACCAGAGAAAGCACAAGGGGTAACAGAGAAAGCACCAGGGGTAACAGAGAAAGCACCGGGGGCAACAGAGAAAGCACCAGGGGTAACAGAGAAAGCACCAGGGGCAATGGAGAAAGCACCAGGGGTAACAGAGAAAGCACCAGGGGTAACAGAGAAAGCACCAGGGGTAACAGAGAAAGCACCAGGGGCAATGGAGAAAGCACCAGTAATAACAGAGAAAGCACCGGGGGCACCAGAGAAAGCACAAGGGGTAACAGAGAAAGCACCAGTGATAACAGAGAAAGCACCAGGGGTAACAGAGAAAGCACCAGTAATAACAGAGAAAGCACCGGGGGCACCAGAGAAAGCACAAGGGGTAACAGAGAAAGCACCAGTAATAACAGAGAAAGCACCAGGGGCAATGGAGAAAGCACCGGGGGTAACAGAGAAAGCACTGGGGGTAACAGAGAAAGCACCAGTAATAACAGAGAAAGCACCAGGGGCAATGGAGAAAGCACCGGGGGTAACAGAGAAAGCACTGGGGGTAACAGAGAAAGCACCGGGGGCAACAGAGAAAGCACCAGAGGCAACAGAGAAAGCACCAGGGGTAACAGAGAAAGCATCAGGGGTAACAGAGAAAGCACCAGGGGCAATGGAGAAAGCACCAGTAATAACAGAGAAAGCACCGGGGGTAACAGAGAAAGCACCAGGGGTAACAGAGAAAGCACCAGGGGCAATGGAGAAAGCACCAGGGGCAATGGAGAAAGCACCAGGGGCAATGGAGAAAGCCACCAGTGATAACAGAGAAAGCACTAGGGGTAACTGAGAAGCACAATGGGCACCAGAGAAAGCACAAGGGGTAACAGAGAAAGCACCAGTGATAACAGAGAAAGCACAAGGGGCAACTGAGAAGCACAAGGGGCAACAGAGAAAGCACCAGAGGCAACAGAGAAAGCACCAGGGGTAACAGAGAAAGCACCAGTGGTAAGAGAGAAAGCACCAGGGGCAACAGAGAAAGCACCAGGGGCAACGGAGAAAGCACCAGGGGTAACAGAGAAAGCACCGGGGGTAACTGAGAAAGCACCAGGGGTAACAGATAAAGCACCAGGGGAAACAGAGAAAGAACCAGGGGCAATGGAAAAAGCACCAGTAATAACAGAGAAAGCACCGGGGGTAACAGAGAAAGCACCAGGGATAACTGAGAAAGCACCAGGGGAAACAGAGAAAGCACCAGGGGCAATGGAAAAAGCACCAGGAATAACAGAGAAAGCACCGGGGGTAACAGAGAAAGCACCGGGGGTAACAGAGAAAGCACCAGGGGTAACAGAGAAAGCACCGGGGGCAACAGAGAAAGCACCAGGGGTAACAGAGAAAGCACCAGGGGCAATGGAGAAAGCACCAGTAATAACAGAGAAAGCACCGGGGGTAACAGAGAAAGCACCAGGGGTAACAGAGAAAGCACCAGGGGTAACAGAGAAAGCACCGGGGGCAACAGAGAAAGCACCAGGGGTAACAGAGAAAGCACCAGGGGCAATGGAGAAAGCACCAGGGGTAACAGAGAAAGAACCAGGGGCAATGGAGAAAGCACCAGGAATAACAGAGAAAGCACCAGGGGCAATGGAGAAAGCACCAGGGGCAATGGAGAAAGCACCAGTAATAACAGAGAAAGCACTGGGGGTAACAGAGAAAGCACCAGGGGTAACTGAGAAAGCACCAGGGGTAACAGAGAAAGCACCGGGGGCAACAGAGAAAGCACCAGGGGTAACAGAGAAAGCACCAGGGGCAACAGAGAAAGCACCGGGGGTAACAGAGAAAGCACCAGTAATAACAGAGAAAGCACCGGGGGCAATGGAGAAAGCACCAGGGGTAACTGAGAAAGCACCAGGCGTAACAGAGAAAGCACCAGGGGTAACAGAGAAAGCACCAGGGGTAACAGAGAAAGCACCGGGGGTAACAGAGAAAGCACCAGGGGTAACAGAGAAAGCAGCGGGGGTAACTGAGAAAGCACCAGGGGTAACAGAGAAAGCACCGGGGGCAACAGAGAAAGCACCAGGGGTAACAGAGAAAGCACCTGGGGTAACTGAGAAAGCACAAGGGGGAACAGAGAAAGCACCAGGGGCAACAGAGAAAGCACCAGGGGCAACGGAGAAAGCACCAGGGGCAATGGAGAAAGCACCAGGGGTAACAGAGAAAGCACCAGGGGTAACAGAGAAAGCAACAGGGGTAACAGAGAAAGCACCAGGGGTAACAGAGAAAGCACCAGGGGCAATGGAGAAAGCACCAGGGGTAACAGAGAAAGCACCAGGGGTAACTGAGAAAGCACCAGGGGTAACAGAGAAAGCACCGGGGGCAACAGAGAAAGCACCTGGGGTAACAGAGAAAGCACCAGGGATATAAGAGAAAGCACCAGGGGCAATGGAGAAAGCACCAGGGGTAACAGAGAAAGCACCAGGGGAAACAGAGAAAGCACCAGGGGTAACAGAGAAAGCACCAGGGGTAACAAAGAAAGCACCAGGGGCAACGGAGAAAGCACCAGGGGCAATGGAGAAAGCACCAGTAATAACAGAGAAAGCACCGGGGGTAACAGAGAAAGCACCAGGGGTAACAGAGAAAGCACCGGGTGCAACAGAGAAAGCACCAGGGGTAACAGAGAAAGCACCTGGGGTAACTGAGAAAGCACCAGGCAGATAAGAGAAAGCACCAGTGGCAATGGAGAAAGCACCAGGGGTAACAGAGAAAGCACCAGGGGTAACAGAGAAAGCACCAGGGGTAACTGAGAAAGCACCAGGGGTAACAGAGAAAGCACCAGGGGCAATGGAGAAAGCACCTGGGGTAACAGAGAAAGCACCAGGGGTAACAGAGAAAGCACCAGGGGTAACAGAGAAAGCACCAGGGGCAACGGAGAAAGCACCAGGGGCATTGGAGAAAGCACCAGCAATAACAGAGAAAGCACCGGGGGTAACAGAGAAAGCACCAGGGATATAAGAGAAAGCACTAGGGGCAATGGAGAAAGCACCAGGGGTAACAGAGAAAGCACCAGGGGTAACAGAGAAAGCACCAGGGGTAACTGAGAAAGCACCAGGGGTAACAGAGAAAGCACCGGGGGCAACAGAGAAAGCACCTGGGGTAACAGAGAAAGCACCAGGGGTAACAGAGAAAGCACCAGGGGTAACAGAGAAAGCACCAGGGGCAACGGAGAAAGCACCAGGGGCAATGGAGAAAGCACCAGCAATAACAGAGAAAGCACCGGGGGTAACAGAGAAAGCACCAGGGATATAAGAGAAAGCACTAGGGGCAATGGAGAAAGCACCAGGGGTAACAGAGAAAGCACCAGGGGAAACAGAGAAAGCACCAGGGGTAACAGAGAAAGCACCAGGGGTAACAGAGAAAGCACCAGGGGCAACGGAGAAAGCACCAGGGGCAATGGAGAAAGCACCAGTAATAACAGAGAAAGCACCGGGGGTAACAGAGAAAGCACCAGGGGTAACAGAGAAAGCACCGGGGGCAACAGAGAAAGCACCAGGGGTAACAGAGAAAGCACCTGGGGTAACTGAGAAAGCACCAGGGATATAAGAGAAAGCACCAGGGGCAATGGAGAAAGCACCAGGGGTAACAGAGAAAGCACCAGGGGTAACAGAGAAAGCACCAGGGGCAATGGAGAAAGCACCAGAGGCAACAGAGAAAGCACCGGGGGCACCAGAGAAAGCACAAGGGGTAACAGAGAAAGCACAAGGGGCAACTGAGAAGCACAAGGGGCAACGGAGAAAGCACCAGAGGCAACAGAGAAAGCACCAGGGGTAACAGAGAAAGCACCAGGGGTAACAGAGAAAGCACCAGGGGCAACAGAGAAAGCACCAGGGGCAACGGAGAAAGCACCAGGGGCAATGGAGAAAGCACCAGTAATAACAGAGAAAGCACCAGGGGTAACAGAGAAAGCACCAGGGGTAACTGAGAAAGCACCAGGGGTAACAGAGAAAGCACCAGGGGAAACAGAGAAAGCACCAGGGGTAACAGAGAAAGCACCAGGGGTAACTGAGAAAGCACCAGTAATAACAGAAAAAGCACCAGAGGCAACAGAGAAAGCACCAGGGGTAACAGAGAAAGCACCAGGGGTAACAGAGAAAGCACCAGGGGTAACTGAGAAAGCACCAGGGGTAACAGAGAAAGCACCAGGGGAAACAGAGAAAGCACCAGGGGCAATGGAGAAAGCACCAGTAATAACAGAGAAAGCACCGGGGGCAATGGAGAAAGCACCAGTAATAACAGAGAAAGCACCGGGGGTAACAGAGAAAGCACCAGGGGTAACAGAGAAAGCACCAGGGGTAACAGAGAAAGCACCAGGGGCAACGGAGAAAGCACCAGGGGTAACAGGGAAAGCACCGGGGGCAACAGAGAAAGCACCAGGTGCAATGGAGAAAGCACCAGGGGCAATGGAGAAAGCACCAGTAATAACAGAGAAAGCACCAGGTGCAATGGAGAAAGCACCAGTAATAACAGAGAAAGCACCGGGGGTAACAGAGAAAGCACCGGGGGCAACAGAGAAAGCACCAGGGGTAACAGAGAAAGCACCGGGGGTAACAGAGAAAGCACCGGGGGTAACAGAGAAAGCACCGGGGGTAACAGAGAAAGCACCAGGGGTAACAGAGAAAGCACCAGGGGTAACAGAGAAAGCACCAGGGGCAATGGAGAAAGCACCAGTAATAACAGGGAAAGCACCGGGGGTAACAGAGAAAGCACCAGGGGCAACAGAGAAAGCACCAGGGGTAACTGAGAAAGCACCGGGGGCAACAGAGAAAGCACCAGGGGTAACAGAGAAAGCACCAGGGGTAACTGAGAAAGCACCAGGGGTAATAGAGAAAGCACCGGGTGCAACAGAGAAAGCACCAGGGGTAACAGAGAAAGCACCAGGGGCAATGGAGAAAGCACCAGGGGTAACAGAGAAAGCACCAGGGGTAACAGAGAAAGCACCAGGGGCAACGGAGAAAGCACCAGGGGCAATGGAGAAAGCACCAGTAATAACAGATAAAGCACCGGGGGTAACAGAGAAAGCACCAGGGGTAACAGAGAAAGCACCAGGGGTAACTGAGAAAGCACGAGGGGCAATGGAGAAAGCACCAGGGGTAACAGAGAAAGCACCGGGGGTAACAGAGAAAGCACCAGGGGTAACAGAGAAAGCACCAGGGGTAACTGAGAAAGCACCAGGGGTAACAGAGAAAGCACCGGGGGCAACAGAGAAAGCACCAGGGGTAACAGAGAAAGCACCAGGGTTTTTTTTTACTCGTTCACGGGATGTGGGCGTCGCTGGCAAGGCCGGCATTTATTGCCCATCCCTAATTGCCCTCGAGAAGGTGGTGGTGAGCCCCCTTCTTGAACCGCTGCAGTCCGTGTGGTGACGGTTCTCCCACAGTGCTGTTCGGAAGGGAGTTCCAGGATTTTGACCCAGCGACAATGAAGGAACGGCGATATATTTCCAAGTCGGGATGGTGTGTGACTTGGAGGGGAACGTGCAGGTGGTGTTGTTCCCATGCGCCTGCTGCCCTTGTCCTTCTAGGTGGTAGAGGTCGCGGGTTTGGGAGGTGCTGTCGAAGAAGCCTTGGCGAGTTGCTGCAGTGCATCCTGTGGATGGTGCACACTGCAGCCACAGTGCGCCGGTGGTGAAGGGAGTGAATGTTTAGGGTGGTGGATGAGGTGCCAATCAAGCGGGCTGCTTTATCTTGGATGGTGTCGAGCTTCTTGAGTGTTGTTGGAGCTGCACTCATCCAGGCAAGTGGAGAGTATTCCATCACACTCGTGACTTGTGCCTTGTAGATGTTGGAAAGGCTTTGGGGAGTCAGGAGGTGAGTCACTCGCCGAAGAATACCCAGCCTCTGACTTGCTCTCGTAGCCACAGTATTTATATGGCTGGTCCAGTTAAGTTTCTGGTCAATGGTGACCCCCAGGATGTTGATGGTGGGGGATTCGGCGATGGTAATGCCGTTGAATGTCAAGGGGAGGTGGTTAGACTCTCTCTTGTTGGAGATGGTCATTGCCTGGCACTTATCTGGCGCGAATGTTACTTGCCACTTATCAGCCCAAGCCTGGATGTTGTCCAGGTCTTGCTGCATGCAGGCTCGGACTGCTTCATTATCTGAGGGGTTGCGAATGGAACTGAACACTGTGCAGTCATCAGCGAACATCCCCATTTCTGACCTTATGATGGAGGGAAGGTCATTGATGAAGCAGCTGAAGATGGTTGGGCCTAGGACACTGCCCTGAGGAACTCCTGCAGCAATGCCTTGGGGCTGAGATGATTGGCCTCCAACAACCACTACCATCTTCCTTTGTGCTAGGTATGACTCCAGCCACTGGAGAGTTTTCCCCCTGATTCACATTGACTTCAATTTTACTAGGGCTCCTTGGTGCCACACTCGGTCAAATGCTGCCTTGATGTCAAGGGCAGTCACTCTCACCTCACCTCTGGAATTCAGCTCTTTTGTCCATGTTTGGACCAAGGCTGTAATGAGGTCTGGAGCCGAGTGGTCCTGGCGGAACCCAAACTGAGCATCGGTGAGCAGGTTATTGGTGAGTAAGTGCCGCTTGATAGCACTGTCGACGACACCTTCCATCACTTTGCTGATGATTGAGAGTCGACTGATGGGGCGGTAATTGGCCGGATTGGATTTGTCCTGCTTTTTGTGGACAGGACATACCTGGGCAATTTTCCACATTGTCGGGTGGATGCCAGTGTTGTAGCTGTACTGGAACAGCTTGGCTGGAGGCGCAGCTAGTTCTGGAGCACAAGTCTTCAGCACTACAGCTGGGATGTTGTCGGGGCCCATAGCCTTTGCTGTATCCAGTGCACTCAGCCGTTTCTTGATATCACGTGGAGTGAATCGAATTGGCCGAAGACTGGCTTCCGTGATGGTGGGGATATCGGGAGGAGGCTGAGATGGATTATCCACTCGGCACTTCTGGCTGAAGATGGTTGCAAACGCTTCAGCCTTGTCTTTTGCACTCACGTGCTGGACTCTGCCATCATTGAGAATGATGTGGAGATGCCGGTGATGGACTGGGGTTGACAATTGTAAACAATTTTACAACACCAAGTTATAGTCCAGCAATTTTATTTTAAATTCACAAGCTTTCGGAGACTTCCTCCTTCCTCAGGTAAATGTTTCAGGCTGAAACATTTACCTGAGGAAGGAGGAAGTCTCCGAAAGCTTGTGAATTTAAAATAAAATTGCTGGACTATAACTTGGTGTTGTAAAATTGTTTACAATCATTGAGAATGGGGATGTTTGCAGAGCCTCCTCCTCCCGTTAGTTGTTTAATTGTCCACCACCATTCATGACTGGATGTGGCAGGACTGCAGAGCTTTGATCTGATCCGTTGGTTGTGGAATCGCTTCGCTCTGTCTATAGCATGTTGCTTCCGCTGTTTAGCATGCATGTCGTCCTGAGTTGTAGCTTCACCAGGTTGGCACCTCATTTTTAGGTACGCCTGGTGCTGCTCCTGGCATGCTCATCTACACTCCTCATTGAACCAGGGTTGATCCCCTGGCTTGTTGGTAATGGTAGAGTGAGGAATATGCCGGGCCATGAGGTTACAGATTGTGCTGGAATACAATTCTGCTGCTGCTGATGGCCCACAGCGCCTCATGGATGCCCAGTTTTGAGCTGCTAGATCTGTTCTGAATCTATCCCATTTAGCACGGTGGTAGTGCCACACAACACGTTGGATGGTGTCCTCAGTGCTAAGACGGGATTTCATCTCCACGAGGACTGTGCGGTGGTCACTCCTACCAATACTGTCATGGACAGATGCATTTGTGACAGGTAGATTGGTGAGGACGAGGTCAAGTAAGTTTTTCCCTCGTGTTGGTTCGCTCACCACCTGCCGCAGGCCCAGTCTAGCAGCTATGTCCTTCAGGACTCGGCCAGCTCGGTCAGTAGTGGTGCTACCGAGCCACTCTTGGTGATGGACATTGAAGTCCCCCACCCAGAGTACATTTTGTGCCCTTGCTACCCTCAGTGCTTCCTCCAAGTGGTGTTCAACATGGAGGAGGACTGTCGGTGGTAATCAGCAGGAGGTTTCCTTGCCCATGTTTGACCTGATGCCATGAGATTTCATGGGGTCCAGAGTCAATGTTGAGGACTCCCAGGGCCACTCCCTCCTGACTGTATATCACTGTACCGCCACCTCTGGTGGGTCTGTCCTGCCGGTGGGACAGGACATACCCAGGGATGGTGATGGAAGAGTCTGGGACGTTGGCTGAAAGATATGATTCTGAGAGTGTGGCTATGTCAGGCTGTTGCTTGACTAGTCTGTGGGACAGCTCTCCCAATTTTGGCACAAGTCCCCAGCTGTTAGTAAGGAGGACCTTGCAGGGTCGACTGGGCTTGGTGTTTTGCCGTTGTCATGTCCGGTGCCTAGTGGTCCGATGCCGGGTGGTCCGTCCGGTTTTATTCTTATTATGACTTTTTGTAGCGAGATTTTACAACTGAGTGGCTTGCTCGGCCATTTCAGAGGGCAATTAAGAATCAACCACATTGCTGTGGGTCTGGAGTCACATTTTGGCCAGACCAGGTAAGGACGGCAGGCTTCCTTCCCTAAAGGACATTAGTGAACCAGATGGGTTTTTACGACAATCCGGTAGTTTCATGGCCATCATTACTGATACTAGTATTTTAATTCCAGATTTTTATTTAATTAATTGGATTTAAATTCGCCAGCTGCCGTGGCGGGATTTGAACTCATGACTCTGGATTTTAGTCCAGGCCTCTGGATTACTAGCCCAGTAACATAATCACTATGCTACCGTAACTGAGAAAGCACCAGGGGTAACAGAGAAAGCACCGGGGGCAACAGAGAAAGCACCAGGGGTAACAGAGAAAGCACCAGGGGCAACGGAGAAAGCACCAGGGGCAATGGAGAAAGCACCAGTAATAACAGAGAAAGCACCGGGGGTAACAGAGAAAGCACAAGGGGTAACAGAGAAAGCACCAGGGGTAACAGAGAAAGCACCGGGGGCAACAGAGAAAGCACCAGGGGTAACAGAGAAAGCACCAGGGGTAACTGAGAAAGCACCGGGGGCAACAGAGAAAGCACCAGGGGTAACAGAGAAAGCACCAGGGGTAACTGAGAAAGCACCAGGGGTAACTGAGAAAGCACCAGGGGTAACAGAGAAAGCACCGGGGGCAACAGAGAAAGCACCAGGGGTAACAGAGAAAGCACCAGGGGCAATGGAGAAAGCACCAGGGGTAACAGAGAAGGCACCGGGGGTAACAGAGAAAGCACCAGGGGTAACAGAGAAAGCACCAGGGGCAATGGAGAAAGCACCATTAATAACAGAGAAAGCACCGGGGGTAACAGAGAAAGCACCAGGGGTAACAGAGAAAGCACCAGGGGCAACAGAGAAAGCACCAGGGGCAACAGAGAAAGCACCAGGGGTAACAGAGAAAGCACCGGGGGCAACAGAGAAAGCACCAGGGGTAACAGAGAAAGCACCAGGGGCAACAGAGAAAGCACAAGGGGCAACAGAGAAAGCACCAGGGGTAACAGAGAAAGCACCAGGGGCAACAGAGAAAGCACCAGTAATAACAGAGAAATCACCAGGGGCAACAGAGAAAGCACCACGGGCAACAGGGGCAGCTGGAGAGTAACAGAGAGAACAAACCCCAGAGAAAGAGGGACAGTAATAACCACAGGGAGAAAAAGCAGGGAGTGAGTGTCAGAGATACGGGAGAAGTGTCGGCGAGAAACAAAGAGTAAGGAGGAGAGTATCTGAGACACAGGAAAAGTGTCAGAGAAAAATTGAGAGTAAGGAGGAGATTAACCGAAATGCAGGGAAAGAGTATCAGAGATACTGGGAAGGTGTCAGCAAAAAACACAATTGCCTCGATTTGAACCTACCTGGCTCGGTGGGTATAGGGCAGGTTCGGCTCGTACCCCTGTTTTACACCCCGTCCGATTTGACACTCCAATTAAGATCTTCAGCAGCAGATGGAGACGGACAGTATTACCGAGGTGGAAGTAAGTGGTCCTGGTGATGGAGAGGACATGGGGTCGGATTCTCAGATCAGCGTCAGATAGGTACGCTGAGGTTGTGAACATTCTGGTTCGAACTGAGACAGTGGCCAGGGAGGGGGCTGCAGTTGGTGGTGAGGGAATGGACATTGTGGTGAGAACTGAAGACAATGGCTTCGGTCTTCCCAATGTTTAATTGGTGGAAATTTCGGCTCATCCAGGTCTGGATGTCGGACAAGCAGTCTTACAGAAGAGATAGGAGCAGGAGTGGGCCATACAGCCCCTCAGACCTGCTCCGTCATTCAATAAGATCATAGCTGATCTTCGACCTCAACTCCACTTTCCCACCCGATCCCCATGTCCCTTGATTCCCCTAGAGTCCAAAAATTTATCTATCTCAGTCGTGAATATACTCAACAACTCAGCATCCACAGCCCTCTGGGATAGAGAATTTCAAAGATTCACAACCCTTTGAGTGAAGGAATCTTTCCTCATCTCGGTCCTAAATGGCCGACCCCTTATCTTGAGACTATGACCCCTAGTTCTAGTCTCTCCAGCCAGGGGAAACA
Source organism: Heptranchias perlo (assembly GCF_035084215.1). Taxonomy (NCBI): domain Eukaryota; kingdom Metazoa; phylum Chordata; class Chondrichthyes; order Hexanchiformes; family Hexanchidae; genus Heptranchias; species Heptranchias perlo. The sequence goes on from NC_090352.1 coordinate 6,508,372, forward strand.
GCCTCTCAACATCTACCCGGTCAAGCCCTCTAAGAATTTTATACTTTTCAATGAGATCACCTCTCATTCTTCTAAACTCCAGAGAGTACAGGCCTCTCACAACACAGAGTCAGTGGGGGGTCGAGAGAGGTGACGGTGAGGTAGAGCTGGGTGTCGACAGAGTACATGTGCAACCTGACATTGTGTTTTCGCATGATGGCATCCGGGGCAGCATATAGATAAGAAATAGGCTGGGGGCCAAGGGTTGATCCTAGGGGGACTCTAGATGTTGCTGGAGTGGGAAGAGAAGCCATTGCAGGCTACGACTGTCTAGGTAAGAGTGGAAACAGGCGAGGGCAGTCCCACCCAGCTGAACAACGGAGGAGAGGCATTGAAGGATGATGGTGTGGTTAACTGTTTCAAAAACAGCAGAGAGGTCAAGAAGGATGAGGAGGGGCAGTTTACCACGGTCACAGTCACATAGGATGTCAGTTGTGATTTTGATAAGGACTGTTACAGTGCTGTGGCAGGGGTGGAAACCTGATTGGAGAGGTTGAAACATGGAGTTGCGGGAAAGATGGGCACAGACTTGGGAGGCGACACTTTAGAGAGGAAAGGAAGGTTGGAGATGGGGCGATAGTTTGCAAGGACAGAGAGGTCAAGGGCAGGCTTCTTGAGGAGGGGGGGATGATGACAGCAGATTTGAAGGGGAGGGGACAGTACCTGAGGAGAGGGAACCATGGGGGCCAGGAAGGGAAGTTGGGTGGTCAGCAGTTTGGTGGGAATAGGGTCGAGGGAGCAGGAGGTGGGTCTCATGGATAAGATGAGCTCAGAGAGGGCATGAGGGGAGATAGGAGAGAAACTAAAGAAAGATGAGTTCAGGGCTAGAGCAGGGGGGATCTTAGGGGAAGTTTGGCTCGGTGGGCTAGGGGAAGGAAGGGAAGCGGCAGAGGTAGCTGAACGGATGGTCTCAATCTTAGTGACAAAGAAGTCCATGAGCTCCTCGAACTTGTTGTTGGAGGTGAGGGTGGAGGAGGCAGGGGAGAGGGGTTTAAGGAGACTGTTGATGGTGGAGAAGAGAAGCTGGGGGTTAACCTTTCCATACCAGGATGATCCTGGAGTAGTGAGCAGTTTTACCGGAGGACAGAGTGCCGGGCCCAATAGTGCTTGATGTGGTCCAGCCAGATCCATCTAGTTGCTGTATCTTGCTGTGTGCAAATTGGCTGCTCTGTTTGCCTGCATTATAACAGCAACTATACTTCAAAAACTTCTTCGGCTTTGAAGGCCTTTTTGACATCCTGAGGTTGTGACAGGTACAAGTTCTTTCTTTCCCACTCGGGGTGGTGCTGTGCTGAGGGGTGGAGCCATCTATTAGTTCCAGTAACACTCGGAGTGGGGGCGGGGAGCTGAGGGGAGGGGCCATTCATTATTTCCAGTAACACTCGGGGATGGGGGGATGCAGTGCTAAGGGGAGAATCGTGCCCCTCCATTTTCAGCAGATGAAAAGTGAATGTTAACCTAACCTGCCTGTCGGGAAACTGAAGTCAATGGAGAGTGATATTGGGCAGGGTGTAAAACCAGTGTCCATCTGATCCCATGGGTTTCCCGCCCAGTGAGTTAGGTTAAAATTGACCTCATTATGGGGCACCACCATTTGCACCTTTGACAGACCCCCCATCACTGTTTTCTTGGCCAGGAAAGGCTCCCTCAACGCTGATTGGGATCAAACCTGGAAGCGTCCTGGTGCTGTTGGGTTTAAAGTCAAACTGGATGGTGCTTTTACCGATCAGTCCTTCGGGTGTGCTGGGTGGGGTATTTTTTCACACAGTTTATAAAACTAAATGCACTGTATGGTTTATTGCAGCTATGAGCACACTGGGCCCCTCTAGTGGTTGCTTTATGCCGAGTGCTGCCACTCTCTGGTGATGTGACAGGCTTTAACATCTTTGAAATAGTCCTGTGTAAAGTGATACTCTAGCACATCTGCCTAAGGACCAATCACATTAGGAGGCTCACGGCTTGGAGCAGCGTCTGACGAGCGTAGCAACCGCCCTGAACCTGAATGAAACTGACAGTCACAGCGAGTGAGCTCGGCCCAAACAGCTGACTGCATTGCAGTTACTGGTGCTAACACAGGCCAGATAGACAGTGTCGTCACTTCACACTGCACAAGCGAAATGGCAGCTTACACAGCATCCCCCCTGGAGACTCATTAACATCACATGGAAGCAGTCAGTCAGGTAGGAACTTTGTACATTAATCATTCATTCCCTACAAATAGCATCCCCTTGCCCCTCAGCCCATTTCACAGTTGAGGGCTGGTACAAATCTACTTCATGTCAGCCGTGGCTCAGTTTGTAGCACTCTCACCTCTGAGTCAGAAAGGGCGTGGGTTCAGGTCCCACACCAGAGATTTAAGCACATAATTGAGGCAGACACTATCGGAGGTGCCGTCTTTCAGATGAGACATTAAACCAAGGCCCCGTCTGCCCTCACAGGTGGACGCAAAAGATCCCATGGCACTATTCGAAGAAGAACAGGGGAGTTCCCCCGGTGTCCTGGCCAATATTTATTATTCAACCATCACCTAAAAACAGATAATCTGGTCGTTATCACATTGCTGTTTGTGGGACCTTGCTGTGCGCAGATTGGCTGCCGTGTTGCCTACATTACAACAGTGACTACACTTCAAAAGTACTTCATTGGCTGTGAAGCGCTTTGGGACATCCAGATATCGTGAAAGGCGCTATATAAATGCAAGTCTTTCTTTCATGTACGAGTAAATAGAAGCTGAACTATTTCCCACAATTACAGACTCCATTGACTATCACTTGAATGGCAGGCGCAATGGCCTAGAAATCGGGCTGCATAGCACATGTTTATCAGGCGCTACACGGCCACCTCAGGACCCAAAATGGTGGGATCGATACACTGCTGACTGGAAGTGCCCAGCCTGCCATTTTGGTGTGGGAGGTAGCGCTCGCATAAGGACCGCAAGCCGGCAGGGTTTAAGCAGCCAGAAAATTATGCAGTTGAGGGTCAAGTGCTGCGTGCAGGATGCGCCCACCATTTTGGACCATCCCAGTTATTCGACCGCCACGTGCTGATCTCGCTCAGCACAACAGGGCACTAACCGGCAGGAAGGCTCCCTTGCCAGCACTATTTAAAGGGATCATGTGGTACCTACAGATTAGTTACTGGTTTGCTACTTCTGGCTAATGTTTGACTTTTGGGCATTTTTTGCTGGGTTCCAGCACTCTTCAGAGTCGACTTTGTCTGCACAGAAAGAGGTTTGGCTGCTTTTGCACTGCTGTTGTTGTTTGCCCCACAAATTGTCAGCCTCCAGACATAGGTAGTCAGATAGGACTGCCTTTGGGTATAGAGCACGATTGGCAGCATCAAGGAAGACAGCTCAGAGCAGGACAAGCTGCCAGAAGATGGAGGAGGAGGAAGATGGCACTCAACAAGGGGCCATATCCACAGAGTGTCTTCAGGGAGCACTTCTCCTACCTCAACCTCAGTGAGGAGCAATGTATGATGCGCCTTCGCTTTACCAGGGAGGTTGTTACTGAGGTTCGTCAGCTGCTGCAGCCACAGCTCCAACCTCAAGCCAGGACATGGACAGCACAGCCTGTGGTTGTCGAGGTCAATGTCACCCTCAACAGGCTCCTTTCAGGCTGCAACAAGTGACATTAGCAACATCTCCCAGTTCACAGCACACCAATGTATCAGGGCGGTCACAGAGGCTCTCTACTCTGTGAGAAACACTTAGATCTCCTTTCCAATTGACAGAGCGAAGCAGGGCGAGAGAGCTGTAGGTTTTGCAGGCTTCCCCCTGGTGCAAGGCGCCATTGACTGTGCACACACTACCTAGTGGGCTTCACATCAGCACCCTGGAATATTTATCAATCATAAGGGATTCCACTCCCTCAACCTACAACTGGTTTGCGACCACAGGCAGCACATTATGCAGGCCTGTGCCCGCTATCCCGGCAGCAATCAAGACTCTTTCATCCTGCACTAGCCTTTATTCAAACCAGGCCGTCAAGTTACAGGCTGGGTATTGGACGTACAAGGGCTACCCCCTCCGGACATGGCTCATGCCTTCAGTTAGGAACCTGCGCACAGCCGCAGAGCAGGCCTACAGTGAGAGCCATGCTGCCCCAAGGAAAATCATCGAGTAAACAATCGGCATCCTCAAGCAATGCTTCCGCTCTGCAGTAGACCCCTGATTCCGGGTATCCAGAATTGTGGTCATCTGCTGCATGCTCCACAACTTCACCATCATGAGGAAGCAGCCCTTACCACCACCTGCAAACCAACAAGTTCAGGATGAGGAGCAGGAAGAGGAGGAGGAAGAGTTAGATCAGGAGGAGGAAGAAAAGGAGAAGAGGCAGTGACCAATAAAGCCCCTATCTGCCCGAGCTCTCAGAGACCAGCTCATCGAGGAGCAGTTCAACTAAGTCAGATCTCCCATTCCCCATTCACCAACAGTGCCATAATCATTACCTCTCTTCTTACAATCACCATCACATGACTGCCTTCTTGGTTTTGCCCTCACTTCATTACAAACATAAATACCACCACCAAATCTAAATGCAAAACCAAATTTATCAAATAAAATATCCCAGCCTTTACAGAAAATATCGACATTCACCCTTGTGCATTCCCTTAATGCCTGTCTTTACCTGTCCTAGGGTTCCTACAAGGTGCTCCCCCAATGGCTACAGTTTGGGAGGTGGAAGATAGTTGAGATTCCATAGATGATACTCCAGATAGCCTTGGAGGATGACCTCAAGCAGCTCTGGGCCTAGAGGGCCCGGCTGCAGACTGCTGCACCATCTCTGCCTGGGCTGCAGCAGTCTGGGCCGGATGGCTGAATGGCACCAGCGGAGCGGCTGGCATGGGAGCAGGCATGCTGTGCTCCTGAGAGAGGACAGCAGGGTCCTCTCCCATGCAGCCAACGCCACTCTCCTGGGGCGGCACTTTAGCTCTCCTAGTGCTCTGCTGGAGAATAGGGTATCAGAGTGATGTGATACCCTGGAAGCCCCTCCCAATGGTGGCCCCCAGAGCCAAGATGGCAACTATCTGAATTTCCACGGCAGCAGTTTGTGGTGAGGTGGAAGCTGTCAGATTTCTCATGAGACGCTCCGTCATGATGGGTTTCACTGTGTTGGTCATGGAGCTGACCCCTTGTTCTACATCGGAAAGAATGGGCTCTATGATCTGCGCAAAGCCTTGCACCAAGTTGGAGGTGGACTCCTCCATACCCTGCGACATTGTACCTAAGCTCTCTAGCAGGCTGCCCAGTACACCAAGCATTTCCTGGTGTGTGCCCATCAGCCTTCTTCAGTCGCCTGGCCCATCGAAGTCCGCATCTGAGTCCTCTGCAGCAGAACTAGTATGCGACCTCGCCCTTTGGAGAGCTGGCATCTGTGATGTCCTATCCCCCTGCCCAGCTCCTACGTACTTGTGCCCGGTGAGTCACCACGTGCAGGTACCTCATCTAACCTAACCTCTAAGATCTGCGTGGGGTCAGTATCTGAGCTGGTGGCTGCAAGAGTTAGATCGAGTAACAGTGCATCTTCATGTTCACTCTGCTCCTCTTCCTCCACTGGTTGAGGGGCTTTCACATTCTGAGGAGCGGAAATGAAAAAGGGGCAATGGTTAGGTTGTGGTGTGAGGGAGAGCAGAGAGGAACAAGTGTGTGTTGGAAGCATTTGCAGCTCCTCGTGCAGAATGTGTGCAATGAGGGAGAAGTCAGAAGGGACAAGGAGGAGGAGGTATAAAGAAACCCTGCTAGGCACATCCTCCAGCATCCCCAATGGTCACGGCCGTCACTTTGCCCCTTCCCATGACTGCCAGTTCTGTCTCTTCAATGGGGGACAGGATGTGCCAAGGCGCTGTTCCTCCACCAGTGGCAATCTGTTGCCTGGTGTTTTGCGCCATCTTCTCCTGCAAGAAAGAGGGAAGTGTGTTAGTGAGAGTCTTGCAAGATGATTGGGGAATGTGTCTATCATGGTTGAATAGCTGCCAGTGTATATGAGACGTGGGTTGCAGGTGTGAAGTTTGTAATAGTGCTGAGTGTGTGAGGATGAGGTGAAGGATATTAAGTGAACTGAGTGGAGCAGAGTGCCAGGTGCTGGGGGAGGGGAGTGGTGTGAGTGTTACAATTAATGAGGCTGTGACTGATGCAGCTGTGACAAGAAGGCATTTGAACAGTGGTCTTACCTTGGCAACTCTTGTCATATCATTAAACTTCTTCCTTCACTGCATCCATGTCCTGCGAGCAATGCTCTTGTCACTGACCTCGTTGGTGATCTCCTTCCACTGCCTCCTCATCATCTGCCCTGCCCTCGGGGGATAAAGGATGTCCCTCCTCCTCTCCACTTCCCACACCAAGGCCTCCAGTGTAGCATCAGAGAACCTTAGTGCCCGCTTTCCCTCTGCTTCGGCCATTTCAATGTTAGATAGCACAACAGTTCTTCCAGCCAGAAAGCACCTCCCCTTTAAGATGATGGCTGCCTTTAAGTAGCGTCGTGGCCTTCTGTTATTGGGGTCCCTCCAGGCGTGCAGCCAATGAACAGCGTGGTAAACACTCGTTGCATGCACAGCTCAATGAAATGAGCAGGCAGCACGGATTTCATGGCTATCAACTGGCATGGGTCAACCATGCACTCACCCCACCCACTCCACAACCTCCCCTCCCCGCCCACGTATTCCCACGCTAATCAATTTCTAGGCCAAAGCTTCTTACTCATCGTCTGATTTTAGGACAGCTGCAGGGTACAGCTGTGTCACTACAAAGTGCTTTCAGTTTTGTATTGATACAATTTGTGGGTAGCCATTTGAATTGAATTAAAGAAAGAGCTTGCATTTACACAGCGCCTTTCAAATCCCCAGGACATCCCAAAGCAATTCAGTCAATGAAGTAATTTTTGAAGTGTAGTCATTGGTGTGATGTAAAGGAAATGCAGCAGCCAATTTGCGCAGAGCAAGGCCCCTGTACAATAACACCATTTGTGAAGCTGTTAGAAATCCTTTCCCTTGTCTCCACAAAAGATCAGGAACGAAAGGCTCGTATTATTTCCCAAACAGCTTCATCCAATCTTCCAACATAGGGCAGCACAATGCGGATGTCAGTCATGATTACATCACAACTATTTCATAGATTCCCACAGAGAGAACCAACTCATCAGCATCAAATGGCCAATAGATGAGAGTGATCGCAGCAATCAGCAACATAGGGCCTGAACTGCACGAAATCAGAAAGGCCAATTACAGCAAAAGAAACTATTCTTGAAGGTAATGGGATAGACTGCATTTCACAACTTAATATTAAATCAACGAAAGCAACACCATTAACCACGTAAGCACTTGCCTGAAATAATATATGATCATTCCATGACAAACTGAAGTACAAACACAATCGATTTCAATGAAGGCTGCCTGTCAAACAGAACAGGTTAGTTGAATTTATGATCGAGGAACATAAGGATGTTAGGCAGCACCCTCAAATTGTCTGGCAGTGCAATGATATTGTGCATCTCTGCATGACTGTGAGGTGATTGCCAAATTGCAATAGGAGCAGTATAAGATCAGTTAACCAGTGACACTTCAGCATTTTGCACCTGGTGTGAACCGTCCAACTTGCAGGCAAGCTACAGACATTTACTCATTTACATATAACTCATTCAACCATTTCCCACATTAATATAACTCATTCAACCATTTACTCATCCACAAATGACTCATTCACCCGTCTACTCAATTAAATATAACTCATTCAGCCGTCTACTCAAATAAATATAACTCATTCACCCGTCTAGTCAAATAAATATAACTCATTCACCCGTCCACTCAAATAAATATAACTCATTCACCCGTCCACTCAATTAAATATAACTCATTCACCCGTCCACTCAATTAAATATAACTCATTCACCCGTCCACTCAATTAAATATAACTCATTCACCCGTCCACTCAATTAAATATAACTCATTCACCCGTCGACTCAATTAAATATAATTCATTCACCCGTCCACTCAATAAAATATCACTCATTCACCCGTCCACTCAATTAAATATAACTCATTCACCCGTCCACTCAATTAAATATAACTCATTCATCCGTCGACTCAATTAAATATAATTCATTCACCCGTCTACTCACCAAAATATCACTCATTCATCCGTCCACTCAATCAAATTTAACTCATTCACCCGTCTACTCAATTAAATATAACTCATTCACCCGTCCACTCAATTAAATATAACTCATTCACCCGTCCACTCAATTAAATATAACTCATTCACCCGTCCACTCAATTAAATATAACTCATTCACCCGTCTACTCAATTAAATATTACTCATTCACCCGTCCAATCAATTAAATATAACTCACTCACCCGTCTACTCAATTCAATATAACTCATTCACCCGTCCAATCAATTAAATATAACTCATTCACCCATCTACTCAATTAAATATAACTCATTCACCCGTCCACTCAATTAAATTCAACTCATTCACCCGTCTACTCAGCGAAATATAACTCAATAATCCGTCTACTCAATTAAATTTAACTCATTCACCCGTCCACTCAATTAAATATAACTCACTCACCCGTCCAATCAATTAAATATAACTCATTCACCCATCTACTCAATTAAATTTAACTCATTCACCCGTCCACTCAATTAAATTCAACTCATTCACCCGTCCACTCACCGAAATATAACTCATTAATCCGTCTACTCAATTAAATTTAACTCATTCACCCGTCCAATCAATTAAATTTAACTCATTCACCCGTCCAATCAATTAAATTTAACTCATTCACCCGTCCAATCAATTAAATATCACTCATTCACCCGTCAACTCAATTAAATATCTCATTCACACGTCCAATCAATTAAATATAACTCATTCACCCGTCCACTCAATTAAATATAACACATTCACCCGTCCACTCAATTAAATATAACTCATTCACCCGTCCACTCAATTAAATATAACTCATTCACCCGTCCACTCAATTAAATTTAACTCATTCACCCGTCCACTCAATTAAATATAACTCATTCACCCGTCCACTCAATTAAATATAACTCATTCACGCATCCAATCAATTAAATATAACTCATTCACCCGTCCACTCAATTAAATATAACTCATTCACCCGTCCAAACAATTAAATTAAACTCATTCACCCATCCAATCAATTAAATATAACTCATTCACCCGTCCACTCAATTAAATATAACTCACTCACCCGTCTGCTCAATGAAATATAACTCACTCACCCGTCTATCCTATTAAATATAACTCATTCACCGGTCTACTCAATTAAATATAACTCTCTCACCCGTCCAATCAATTAAATATAACTCATTCACCCGTCCACTCAATTAAAATTCACTCATTCACCCGTCCACTCAATTAAATATAAATCTTTCACCCGTCCACTCAATTAAATATCACTCATTCACCCGTCCACTCAATTAAACATAAATCATTCACTGGTCTACTCAATTAAATATAACTCATTCACCCGTCCACTCAATTAAATATAACTCATTCACCCGTCTACTCAATAAATATAACAGATTCACCCGTCCAAACAATGAAATATAACTCACTCACCCGTCCACTCAATTAAATATAACTCATTCACCCGTCCACTCAATTAAATATACCTCACTCACCCATCCACTCAATTAAATTTAACTCATTCACCCGTCCACTCAATCAAATATAACTCATTCACCCGTCCACTCAATTAAATATCACTCATTCACCCGTCTACTCAATTAAATTTAACTCATTCACCCGTCCACTCAATTAAATATAACTCATTCATCCGTCGACTCAATTAAATATAATTCATTCACCCGTCTACTCACCAAAATATCACTCATTCATCCGTCCACTCAATCAAATTTAACTCATTCACCCGTCTACTCAATTAAATATAACTCATTCACCCGTCCACTCAATTAAATATAACTCATTCACCCGTCCACTCAATTAAATATAACTCATTCACCCGTCCACTCAATTAAATATAACTCATTCACCCGTCTACTCAATTAAATATTACTCATTCACCCGTCCAATCAATTAAATATAACTCACTCACCCGTCTACTCAATTCAATATAACTCATTCACCCGTCCAATCAATTAAATATAACTCATTCACCCATCTACTCAATTAAATATAACTCATTCACCCGTCCACTCAATTAAATTCAACTCATTCACCCGTCTACTCAGCGAAATATAACTCAATAATCCGTCTACTCAATTAAATTTAACTCATTCACCCGTCCACTCAATTAAATATAACTCACTCACCCGTCCAATCAATTAAATATAACTCATTCACCCATCTACTCAATTAAATTTAACTCATTCACCCGTCCACTCAATTAAATTCAACTCATTCACCCGTCCACTCACCGAAATATAACTCATTAATCCGTCTACTCAATTAAATTTAACTCATTCACCCGTCCAATCAATTAAATTTAACTCATTCACCCGTCCAATCAATTAAATTTAACTCATTCACCCGTCCAATCAATTAAATATCACTCATTCACCCGTCAACTCAATTAAATATCTCATTCACACGTCCAATCAATTAAATATAACTCATTCACCCGTCCACTCAATTAAATATAACACATTCACCCGTCCACTCAATTAAATATAACTCATTCACCCGTCCACTCAATTAAATATAACTCATTCACCCGTCCACTCAATTAAATTTAACTCATTCACCCGTCCACTCAATTAAATATAACTCATTCACCCGTCCACTCAATTAAATATAACACATTCACCCGTCCACTCAATTAAATATAACTCATTCACCCGTCCACTCAATTAAATATAACTCATTCACCCGTCCAAACAATTAAATTAAACTCATTCACCCATCCAATCAATTAAATATAACTCATTCACCCGTCCACTCAATTAAATATAACTCACTCACCCGTCTGCTCAATGAAATATAACTCACTCACCCGTCTATCCTATTAAATATAACTCATTCACCGGTCTACTCAATTAAATATAACTCTCTCACCCGTCCAATCAATTAAATATAACTCATTCACCCGTCCACTCAATTAAAATTCACTCATTCACCCGTCCACTCAATTAAATATAAATCTTTCACCCGTCCACTCAATTAAATATCACTCATTCACCCGTCCACTCAATTAAACATAAATCATTCACTGGTCTACTCAATTAAATATAACTCATTCACCCGTCCACTCAATTAAATATAACTCATTCACCCGTCTACTCAATAAATATAACAGATTCACCCGTCCAAACAATGAAATATAACTCACTCACCCGTCCACTCAATTAAATATAACTCATTCACCCGTCCACTCAATTAAATATACCTCACTCACCCATCCACTCAATTAAATTTAACTCATTCACCCGTCCACTCAATCAAATATAACTCATTCACCCGTCCACTCAATTAAATATCACTCATTCACCCGTCTACTCAATTAAATTTAACTCATTCACCCGTCCACTCAATTCAATATAACTCATTCACCCGTCCACTCAATTAAATATAACTCATTCACCCGTCTACTCAATTAAATATAACTCATTCACCCGTCTACTCAATTAAATATAACTCATTCACCCGTTTACTCAATTAAATATAACTCATTCACCCGTCCACTCAATTAAATATAAGTCATTCACCTGTCTTCTCAATTAAATATAACTCATTCACCCGTCGACTAATTAAATATAACTCATTCTCCCGTCCACTCAATTAAATATAACTCATTCACCCGTCCACTCAATTAAATAAAACTCATTCACCCGTCTACTCAATTAAATATAACTCATTCACCCGTCCACTCAATTAAGGATCACTCATTCACCCGTCCACTCAATTAAATATAACTCATTCACCCGTCTATTCAATTAAATGCAACTCATTCACCCGTCCACTCACCTAAATATAACTCATTAATCCGTCTGCTCAATTAAATTGAACTCATTCACCCGTCCACTCAATTAAATATAACTCATTCACCCGTCCAATCAATTAAATATAACTCATTCACCCGTCCAATCAATTAAATATTACTCATTCACCCGTCCAATAAATTAAATTTAACTCATTCCACCGCCCAATCAATTGAATATCACTCATTCACCCGTCTACTCAATCAAATAAAACTCATTCACCCGTCCACTCAATTAAATATAACTCATTCACCCGTCCACTCAATTCAATATAACTCATTCACCCGTCCACTCAATTAAATATCACTCATTCAACCGTCCACTCAATTAAATATAACTCATTCACCCGTCCACTCAATTAAATATCACTCATTCACCCGTCCACTCAATTAAATATCACTCATTCACCCGTCCACTCAATTAAATTCAACTCATTCACCCGTCCACTCAATTAAATATCACTCATTCACCCGTCCACCCAATTAAATTCAACTCATTCACCCGTCCACTCAATTAAATATCACTCATTCACCCGTCCACTCAATTGAATATAACTCATTCACCCGTCCACTCAATTAAATTTTACTCATTCATCCGTCCACTCAATTAAATATAACTCATTCACCCGTCCACTCAATTAAATATAAGTCATTTACCCGTCTTCTCAATTAAATATAACTCATTCACCCTTCTACTCAATTAAATATAACTCATTCACCCGTCCACTCAATTAAATTTTACTCATTCACCCGTCGACTCAATTCAATATAACTCATTCACCCGTCCACTCAATTCAATATAACTCATTCACCCGTCTACACACCAAAATTTAACTCATTCACCCGTCCAATCAATTAAACATAACTCATTCACCCGTCCAATCAATTAAATTTAACTCATTCACCCGTCCAATCAATTAAATATTACTCATTCACCCGTCCAATCAATTAAATTTAACTCATTCACCCGTCCAATCAATTAAATATAACTCATTCACCCGTCTACTCAATTAAATATAACTCATTCACACGTCCACTCAATCAAATAGAACTCATTCACCCGTCCACTCAATAAATATAACTAATTCACCCGTCTACTCAAATAAATATAACTCATTCACCCGTCTACTCAATTAAATATCACTCATTCACGCGTCTACTCAATTAAATATAACTCATTCACCCGTCCACTCAATTAAATATAACTCATTCACCCGTGTACTCAATTAAATATCACTCATTCGCCCGTCTACTCAATTAAATATAACTCATTCACCCGTCCACTCAATTAAATATAACTCACTCATCAGTCTACTCAATTAAATATAACTCATTCACCCGTCTACTCAATTAAATATCACTCATTCACGCGTCTACTCAATTAAATATAACTCATTCACCCGTCCACTCAATTAAATATAACTCATTCACCCGTGTACTCAATTAAATATCACTCATTCACCCGTCTACTCAATTAAATATGACTCATTCACCTGTCGACTCAATTAAATATAACTCACTCACCCGTCCATTCAATTAAATATAACTCATTCTCCCGTCTAATCAATTAAATATAACTCATTCACCCGTCTACTCAATTAAATATAACTCATTCACATGTCTACTCAATTAAATATGACTCATGAACCAGTCTACTCAATTAAATATAACTCACTCACCCGTCCACTCAATTAAATATAACTCATTCACCCGTCCACCCAATTAAATATAACTCACTCACCCGTCCACTCAATTAAATTTAACTCATTCACCCGTCCACTCAATTAAATTTAACTCATTCACCCAGGCACTCAATTAAATTTAACTCATTCACCCGTCTACTCAATTAAATTTAACTCATTCACCCGTCCACTCAATTAAATATAACTCATTCACCCGTCTACTCAATTAAATATAACTCATTCACCCGTCCACTCAATTAAATATAACTCATTCACCCGTCCACTCAATTAAATATAACTCAGTCACCCGTCTACTCAATTAAATATAACTCATTCACCCGTCCACTCAATTAAATATCACTCATTCACCCGTCCACATAATTAAATACAACTCATTCACCCGTCCACTCAATTAAATACAACTCATTCACCCGTCCAATCAATTAAATGTAACTCATTCAATCGTCTACTCAATGAAATATAACTCACTCACCCGTCTACTCAATTCAATGTAACTCACTCACCCGTCTACTCAATTAAATGTAACTCATTCACCCGTCCACTCAATTGAATGTAACTCACTCACCCGTCTACTCAATTAAATATAACTCACTCACCCGTCTACTCAATTAAATATAACTCACTCACCCGTCTACTCAATTAAATATAACTCATTCACCCGTCCACTCAATGTAATACAACTCACTCTCCCGCCTATCCAATTAACTAAAACTCATTCACCGGTCTAATCAATTAAACATAACTCTCACACGTCCAATCAATTAAATATAACTCATTCACCCGTCCACTCAATTAAAATTCACTCATTCACCCGTCCACTCAATTAAATATCACTCATTTACCCGTCCACTCAATTAAATATAAATCATTCACCCGTCCACTCAATTAAATACCACTCATTCACCCGTCCACTCAATTAAATATAAATCATTCACCAGTCCACTCAATTAAATATCACTCATTCACCCGTCCACTCAATTAAATATAACTCATTCACCCTTCCACTCAATTAAATTCAACTCATTCACCCGTCTACTCACCTAAATATAACTCATTAATCCGTCTACTCAATTAAATTTAACTCATTCACCCGTCTACTCAATTAAATTTAACTCATTCACCCGTCCACTCAATTAAATTTAACTCATTCACCCGTCGACTCAATTAAATATAACTCATTCACCCGTCCACTCAATTAAATATAACTCATTCACCCGTCCACTCAATTAAATATAACTCATTCACCCGTCTACTCAATTAAATATAACTCATTCACCCGTCCACTCAATTAAATATCACTCATTCACCCGTCCACTCAATTAAATACAACTCATTCACCCGTCCAATCAATTAAATGTAACTCATTCAATCGTCTACTCAATTAAATAGAACTCACTCACCCGTCTACTCAATTCAATGTAGCTCACTCACCCGTCTACTCAATTAAATGTAACTCATTCACCCGTCCACTCAATTAAATGTAACTCACTCACCCGTCTACTCAATTAAATATAACTCACTCACCCGTCTACTCAATTAAATATAACTCACTCACCCGTCTACTCAATTAAATATAACTCATTCACCCGTCCACTCAATTAAATATAACTCATTCACCCGTCTACTCAATTAAATATAACTCATTCACCCGTCTACTCAATTAAATATAACTCATTCACCCGTCTACTCAATTAAATATAACTCATTCACATGTCTACTCAATTAAATATAACTCATTCACATGTCTACTCAATTAAATATGACTCATGAACCAGTCTACTCAATTAAATATAACTCATTCACATGTCTACTCAATTAAATATGACTCATGAACCAGTCTACTCAATTAAATATAACTCACTCACCCGTCCACTCAATTAAATATAACTCATTCACCCGTCCACCCAATTAAATATAACTCATTCACCAGTCCACTCAATTAAATTTAACTCATTCACCCGTCCACTCAATTAAATTTAACTCATTCACCCAGGCACTCAATTAAATTTAACTCATTCACCGGTCTACTCAATTAAATTTAACTCATTCAGCCGTCCACTCAATTAAATATAACTCATTCACCCGTCTACTCAATTAAATATAACTCATTCACCCGTCCACTCAATTAAATATAACTCATTCACCCGTCCACTCAATTAAATATAACTCATTCACCCGTCTACTCAATTAAATATAACTCATTCACCCGTCCACTCAATTAAATATCACTCATTCACCCGTCCACATAATTAAATACAACTCATTCACCCTTCTACTCAATTAAATACAACTCATTCACCCGTCCAATCAATTAAATGTAACTCATTCAATCGTCTACTCAATTAAATATAACTCACTCACCCGTCTACTCAATTCAATGTAACTCACTCACCCGTCTACTCAATTAAATGTAACTCATTCACCCGTCCACTCAATTAAATATAACTCATTCACCCGTCCACTCAATTAAATATCACTCATTCACCCGTCCACTCAATTAAATTCAACTCATTCACCCGTCTACTCACCTAAATATAACTCATTCACCCGTCCACTCAATTAAATTTAACTCATTCACCCGTCGACTCAATTAAATATAACTCATTCACCCGTCCACTCAATTAAATATAACTCATTCACCCGTCCACTCAATTAAATATAACTCATTCACCCGTCTACTCAATTAAATATAACTCATTCACCCGTCCACTCAATTAAATATCACTCATTCACCCGTCCACTCAATTAAATACAACTCATTCACCCGTCCAATCAATTAAATGTAACTCATTCAATCGTCTACTCAATTAAATATAACTCACTCACCCGTCTACTCAATTCAATGTAGCTCACTCACCCGTCTACTCAATTAAATGTAACTCATTCACCCGTCCACTCAATTAAATGTAACTCACTCACCCGTCTACTCAATTAAATATAACTCACTCACCCGTCTACTCAATTAAATATAACTCACTCACTCGTCTACTCAATTAAATGTAACTCATTCACCCGTCCACTCAATTAAATATAACTCATTCACCCGTCTACTCAATTAAATATAACTCATTCACCCGTCTACTCAATTAAATATAACTCATTCACCCGTCTACTCAATTAAATATAACTCATTCACATGTCTACTCAATTAAATATAACTCATTCACATGTCTACTCAATTAAATATGACTCATGAACCAGTCTACTCAATTAAATATAACTCATTCACATGTCTACTCAATTAAATATGACTCATGAACCAGTCTACTCAATTAAATATAACTCACTCACCCGTCCACTCAATTAAATATAACTCATTCACCCGTCCACCCAATTAAATATTACTCATTCACCAGTCCACTCAATTAAATTTAACTCATTCACCCGTCCACTCAATTAAATTTAACTCATTCACCCAGGCACTCAATTAAATTTAACTCATTCACCCGTCTACTCAATTAAATTTAACTCATTCAGCCGTCCACTCAAATAAATATAACTCATTCACCCGTCTACTCAATTAAATATAACTCATTCACCCGTCCACTCAATTAAATATAACTCAATCACCCGTCCACTCAATTAAATATAACTCATTCACCCGTCTACTCAATTAAATATAACTCATTCACCCGTCCACTCAATTAAATATCACTCATTCACCCGTCCACATAATTAAATACAACTCATTCACCCGTCTACTCAATTAAATACAACTCATTCACCCGTCCAATCAATTAAATGTAACTCATTCAATCGTCTACTCAATTAAATATAACTCACTCACCCGTCTACTCAATTCAATGTAACTCACTCACCCGTCTACTCAATTAAATGTAACTCATTCACCCGTCCACTCAATTAAATGTAACTCACTCACCCGTCTACTTAATTAAATATAACTCACTCACCCGTCTACTCAATTAAATATAACTCACTCAACCGTCTACTCAATTAAATATAACTCAATCACCCGTCCACTCAATTAAATATAACTCATTCACCCGTCTACTCAATTAAATATAACTCATTCACCCGTCCACTCAATTAAATATCACTCATTCACCCGTCCACATAATTAAATACAACTCATTCACCCGTCTACTCAATTAAATACAACTCATTCACCCGTCCAATCAATTAAATGTAACTCATTCAATCGTCTACTCAATTAAATATAACTCACTCACCCGTCTACTCAATTCAATGTAACTCACTCACCCGTCTACTCAATTAAATGTAACTCATTCACCCGTCCACTCAATTAAATATAACTCACTCACCCGTCTACTCAATTAAATATAACTCATTCACCCGTCCACTCAATGTAATACAACTCACTCTCCCGTCTATCCAATGAACTAAAACTCATTCACCGGTCTAATCAATTAAACATAACTCTCACACGTCCAATCAATTAAATATAACTCATTCACCCGTCCACTCAATTAAAATTCACTCATTCACCCGTCCACTCAATTAAATATCACTCATTCACCCGTCCACTCAATTAAATATAAATCATTCACCGGTCCACTCAATTAAATATCACTCATTCACCCGTCCACTCAATTAAATATAACTCATTCACCCGTCCACTCAATTAAATTCAACTCATTCACCCGTCTACTCAATTAAATATAACTCATTCACCCGTCTACTCAATTAAATATAACTCATTCACCCATTTACTCAATTAAATATAACTCATTCACCCGTCCGCTCAATTAAATATAAGTCATTTACCCGTCTTCTCAATTAAATATAAATCATTCACCCATCCACTCAATTAAATATAACTCATTCACCCGTCTACTCAATTAAATATAACTCATTCACCCGTCCACTCAATCAAATAGAACTCATTCACCCGTCCACTCAATTAAATATAACTCTCACCCGTCCAATCAATTAAATATAAATCATTCACCCATCCACTCAATTAAATATAAATCATTCACCCTTCCACTCAATTAAATATCACTCGTTCACCCGTCCACTCAATTAAATATCACTCATTCACCTGTCTACTCAATTAAATATAACTCATTCACCCGTCTACTCAATTCAATACAACTCATTCACCCGTCCACTCAATTAAATTCAACTCATTCACCCGTCTACTCACCTAAATATAACTCATTAATCCGTCTACTCAATTAAATTTAACTCATTCACCCGTCCACTCAATTAAATATAACTCATTCACCCGTCCACTCAATTAAATTTAACTCGTTCACCCGTCTACTCAATTAAATGTAACTCATTCACCCGTCTACTCAATTAAATATAACTCATTCACCCGTTTACTCAATTAAATATAACTCATTGACCCGTCCACTCAATTAAATATAAGTCATTCACCCTTCTACTCAATTAAATATAACTCATTCACCCGCCCACTCAATTAAATATTACTCATTCACCCGTCCACTCAATTCAATATAACTCATTCACCCGTCCACTCAATTCAATATAACTCATTCACCCGTCTACACACCAAAATTTAACTCATTCACCCATCCAATCAATTAAACATAACTCATTCACCCGTCCAATCAATTAAATTTAACTCATTCAATCGTCTACTCAATTAAATATAACTCACTCACCCGTCTACTCAATTCAATGTAGCTCACTCACCCGTCTACTCAATTAAATGTAACTCATTCACCCGTCCACTCAATTAAATGTAACTCACTCACCCGTCTACTCAATTAAATATAA
This sequence comes from Heptranchias perlo, assembly GCF_035084215.1. Classification (NCBI taxonomy): domain Eukaryota; kingdom Metazoa; phylum Chordata; class Chondrichthyes; order Hexanchiformes; family Hexanchidae; genus Heptranchias; species Heptranchias perlo. The sequence goes on from NC_090352.1 coordinate 6,527,805, forward strand.
CTCACTCACCCGTCTACTCAATTAAATATAACTCACTCACTCGTCTACTCAATTAAATGTAACTCATTCACCCGTCCACTCAATTAAATATAACTCATTCACCCGTCTACTCAATTAAATATAACTCATTCACCCGTCTACTCAATTAAATATAACTCATTCACCCGTCTACTCAATTAAATATAACTCATTCACATGTCTACTCAATTAAATATAACTCATTCACATGTCTACTCAATTAAATATGACTCATGAACCAGTCTACTCAATTAAATATAACTCATTCACATGTCTACTCAATTAAATATGACTCATGAACCAGTCTACTCAATTAAATATAACTCACTCACCCGTCCACTCAATTAAATATAACTCATTCACCCGTCCACCCAATTAAATATTACTCATTCACCAGTCCACTCAATTAAATTTAACTCATTCACCCGTCCACTCAATTAAATTTAACTCATTCACCCAGGCACTCAATTAAATTTAACTCATTCACCCGTCTACTCAATTAAATTTAACTCATTCAGCCGTCCACTCAAATAAATATAACTCATTCACCCGTCTACTCAATTAAATATAACTCATTCACCCGTCCACTCAATTAAATATAACTCAATCACCCGTCCACTCAATTAAATATAACTCATTCACCCGTCTACTCAATTAAATATAACTCATTCACCCGTCCACTCAATTAAATATCACTCATTCACCCGTCCACATAATTAAATACAACTCATTCACCCGTCTACTCAATTAAATACAACTCATTCACCCGTCCAATCAATTAAATGTAACTCATTCAATCGTCTACTCAATTAAATATAACTCACTCACCCGTCTACTCAATTCAATGTAACTCACTCACCCGTCTACTCAATTAAATGTAACTCATTCACCCGTCCACTCAATTAAATGTAACTCACTCACCCGTCTACTTAATTAAATATAACTCACTCACCCGTCTACTCAATTAAATATAACTCACTCAACCGTCTACTCAATTAAATATAACTCAATCACCCGTCCACTCAATTAAATATAACTCATTCACCCGTCTACTCAATTAAATATAACTCATTCACCCGTCCACTCAATTAAATATCACTCATTCACCCGTCCACATAATTAAATACAACTCATTCACCCGTCTACTCAATTAAATACAACTCATTCACCCGTCCAATCAATTAAATGTAACTCATTCAATCGTCTACTCAATTAAATATAACTCACTCACCCGTCTACTCAATTCAATGTAACTCACTCACCCGTCTACTCAATTAAATGTAACTCATTCACCCGTCCACTCAATTAAATATAACTCACTCACCCGTCTACTCAATTAAATATAACTCATTCACCCGTCCACTCAATGTAATACAACTCACTCTCCCGTCTATCCAATGAACTAAAACTCATTCACCGGTCTAATCAATTAAACATAACTCTCACACGTCCAATCAATTAAATATAACTCATTCACCCGTCCACTCAATTAAAATTCACTCATTCACCCGTCCACTCAATTAAATATCACTCATTCACCCGTCCACTCAATTAAATATAAATCATTCACCGGTCCACTCAATTAAATATCACTCATTCACCCGTCCACTCAATTAAATATAACTCATTCACCCGTCCACTCAATTAAATTCAACTCATTCACCCGTCTACTCAATTAAATATAACTCATTCACCCGTCTACTCAATTAAATATAACTCATTCACCCATTTACTCAATTAAATATAACTCATTCACCCGTCCGCTCAATTAAATATAAGTCATTTACCCGTCTTCTCAATTAAATATAAATCATTCACCCATCCACTCAATTAAATATAACTCATTCACCCGTCTACTCAATTAAATATAACTCATTCACCCGTCCACTCAATCAAATAGAACTCATTCACCCGTCCACTCAATTAAATATAACTCTCACCCGTCCAATCAATTAAATATAAATCATTCACCCATCCACTCAATTAAATATAAATCATTCACCCTTCCACTCAATTAAATATCACTCGTTCACCCGTCCACTCAATTAAATATCACTCATTCACCTGTCTACTCAATTAAATATAACTCATTCACCCGTCTACTCAATTCAATACAACTCATTCACCCGTCCACTCAATTAAATTCAACTCATTCACCCGTCTACTCACCTAAATATAACTCATTAATCCGTCTACTCAATTAAATTTAACTCATTCACCCGTCCACTCAATTAAATATAACTCATTCACCCGTCCACTCAATTAAATTTAACTCGTTCACCCGTCTACTCAATTAAATGTAACTCATTCACCCGTCTACTCAATTAAATATAACTCATTCACCCGTTTACTCAATTAAATATAACTCATTGACCCGTCCACTCAATTAAATATAAGTCATTCACCCTTCTACTCAATTAAATATAACTCATTCACCCGCCCACTCAATTAAATATTACTCATTCACCCGTCCACTCAATTCAATATAACTCATTCACCCGTCCACTCAATTCAATATAACTCATTCACCCGTCTACACACCAAAATTTAACTCATTCACCCATCCAATCAATTAAACATAACTCATTCACCCGTCCAATCAATTAAATTTAACTCATTCACCCGTCCAATCAATTAAATATAACTCATTCACCCGTCCACTCAATTAAATATAACTCATTCACCCGTCCACTCAATCAAATAGAACTCATTCACCCGTCCACTCAATTCAATATCACTCATTCACCCGTCCACTCAATTAAATTCAACTCATTCACCCGTCCACTCAATTAAATATAACTCATTCACCCATCCACTCAATTAAATATCACTCATTCACAAGTCCACTCAATTAAGTATAACTCATTCACCCGTCCACTCAATTAAATATCACTCATTCACCCGTCCACTCAATTAAGTATAACTCATTCACCCGTCCACTCAATTAAATATAACTCCTTCACCCGTCCACTCAATTAAATATAACTCATTCACCCGTCCACTCAATTAAATATAACTCATTCACCCGTCCACTCAATCAAATAGAACTCATTCACCCGTCCACTCAATTCAATATCACTCATTCACCCGTCCACTCAATTAAATTCAACTCATTCACCCATCCACTCAATTAAATATCACTCATTCACAAGTCCACTCAATTAAGTATAACTCATTCACCCGTCCACTCAATTAAATATCACTCATTCACCCGTCCACTCAATTAAGTATAACTCATTCACCCGTCCACTCAATTAAATATAACTCCTTCACCCGTCCACTCAATTAAATATAACTCATTCACCCGTCTACTCAATTAAATATAACTCATTCACCCGTCTACTCAATTAAATATCACTCATTCACGCGTCTACTCAATTAAATATAACTGATTCACACGTCCACTCAATTAAATATAACTCATTCACCCGTGTACTCAATTAAATATCACTCATTCACCCGTCTACTCAATTAAATATAACTCATTCACCCGTCCACTCAATTAAATATAACTCACTCACCCGTCTACTCAATGAAATATAACTCATTCACCCGTCTAATCAATTAAAATATAACTCATTCACCCGTCCACTCAATTAAATATAACTCACTCACCCTTCCACTCAATTAAATATAACTCATTCACGCGTCTACTCAATTAAATATGACTCATGAACCAGTCTACTCAATTAAATATAACTCACTCACCCGTCCACTCAATTAAATATAACTCATTCAACCGTCCACTCAATTAAATTTAACGCATTCACCCGTCCACCCAATTAAATATAACTCATTCACCCGTCCACTCAATTAAATTTAACACATTCACCCGTCCACTCAATTAAATTTAACTCATTCACCCATGCACTCAATTAAATATGACTCATTCACCTGTCGACTCAATTAAATATAACTCACTCACCCGTCCACTCAATTATATATAACTCATTCTCCCGTCTAATCAATTAAATATAACTCATTCACCCGTCTACTCAATTAAATATAACTCATTCACATGTCTACTCAATTAAATATGACTCATGAACCAGTCTACTCAATTAAATATAACTCACTCACCCGTCCACTCAATTAAATATAACTCATTCACCCGTCCACCCAATTAAATATAACTCATTCACCCGTCCACTCAATTAAATTTAACTCATTCACCCGTCCACTCAATTAAATTTAACTCATTCACCCAGGCACTCAATTAAATTTAACTCATTCACCCGTCTACTCAATTAAATTTAACTCATTCCCCCTTCCACTCAATTAAATATAACTCATTCACCCGTCTACTCAATTAAATATAACTCATTCACCCGTCCACTCAATTAAATATAACTCATTCACCCGTCCACTCAATTAAATATAACTCATTCACCCGTCTACTCAATTAAATATAACTCATTCACCCGTCCACTCAATTAAATATCACTCATTCACCCGTCCACATAATTAAATACAACTCATTCACCCGTCTACTCAATTAAATACAACTCATTCACCCGTCCAATCAATTAAATGTAACTCATTCAATCGTCTACTCAATTAAATATAACTCACTCACCCGTCTACTCAATTCAATGTAACTCACTCACCCGTCTACTCAATTAAATGTAACTCATTCACCCGTCCACTCAATTAAATGTAACTCACTCACCCGTCTACTCAATTAAATATAACTCACTCACCCGTCTACTCAATTAAATATAACTCACTCACCCGTCTACTCAATTAAATATAACTCATTCACCCGTCTACTCAATGTAATACAACTCACTCTCCCGTCTATCCAATTAACTAAAACTCATTCACCGGTCTAATCAATTAAACATAACTCTCACACGTCCAATCAATTAAATATAACTCATTCACCCGTCCACTCAATTAAAATTCACTCAATTACCCGTCCACTCAATTAAATATCACTCATTCACCCGTCCACTCAATTAAATATAAATCATTCACCCGTCCACTCAATTAAATACCACTCATTCACCCGTCCACTCAATTAAATATAAATCATTCACCCGTCCACTCAATTAAATATCACTCATTCACCCGTCCACTCAATTAAATATAAATCATTCACCCGTCCACTCAATTAAATACCACTCATTCACCCGTCCACTCAATTAAATATAAATCATTCACCCGTCCACTCAATAAAATACCACTCATTCACCCGTCCACTCAATTAAATATAACTCATTCACCCGTCCACTCAATTAAATATAACTCATTCACCCGTCCACTCAATTAAATTCAACTCATTCACCCGTCTACTCACCTAAATATAACTCATTAATCCGTCTACTCAATTAAATTTAACTCATTCACCCGTCTACTCAATTAAATTTAACTCATTCACCCGTCCACTCAATTAAATTTAACTCATTCACCCGTCTACTCAATTAAATATAACTCATTCACCCGTCCACTCAATTAAATATAACTCATTCACCCGTCCACTCAATTAAATATAACGCATTCACCCGTCCACTCAATTAAATATAACTCATTCACCCGTCCACTCAATTAAATATCACTCATTCACCCGTCCACTCAATTAAATACAACTCATTCACCCGTCTACTCAATTAAATACAACTCATTCACCCGTCCAATCAATTAAATGTAACTCATTCAATCGTCTACTCAATTAAATATAACTCACTCACCCGTCTACTCAATTCAATGTAGCTCACTCACCCGTCTACTCAATTAAATGTAACTCATTCACCCGTCCACTCAATTAAATATAACTCACTCACCCGTCTACTCAATTAAATATAACTCACTCACCCGTCTACTCAATTAAATATAACTCACTCACCCGTCTACTCAATTAAATATAACTCATTCACCCGTCCACTCAATTAAATATAACTCATTCACCCGTCCACTCAATTAAATATAACTCATTCACCCGTCCACTCAATTAAATATAACTCATTCACCCGTCCACTCAATTAAATATAACTCATTCACCCGTCTACTCAATTAAATATAACTCATTCACCCGTCCACTCAATTAAATATCACTCATTCACCCGTCCACATAATTAAATACAACTCATTCACCCGTCTACTCAATTAAATACAACTCATTCACCCGTCCAATCAATTAAATGTAACTCATTCAATCGTCTACTCAATTAAATATAACTCACTCACCCGTCTACTCAATTAAATATGACTCATTCACCCGTCCACTCAATTAAATATAACTCATTCTCCCGTCTAATCAATTAAATATAACTCATTCACCCGTCTACTCAATTAAATATAACTCATTCACATGTCTACTCAATTAAATATGACTCATGAACCAGTCTACTCAATTAAATACAACTCACTCACCCGTCCACTCAATTAAATTTAACTCATTCACCCGTCCACTCAATTAAATTTAACTCATTCACCCGTCCACTCAATTAAATTTAACTCATTCACCCAGGCACTCAATTAAATTTAACTCATTCACCCGTCTACTCAATTAAATTTAACTCATTCACCCGTCCACTCAATTAAATATAACTCATTCACCCGTCTACTCAATGAAATATAACTCATTCACCCGTCCACTCAATTAAATATAACTCATTCACCCGTCCACTCAATTAAATATAACTCATTCACCCGTCTACTCAATTAAATATAACTCATTCACCCGTCCACTCAATTAAATATCACTCATTCACCCGTCCACATAATTAAATACAACTCATTCACCCGTCTACTCAATTAAATACAACTCATTCACCCGTCCAATCAATTAAATGTAACTCATTCAATCGTCTACTCAATTAAATATAACTCACTCACCCGTCTACTCAATTCAATGTAACTCACTCACACGTCTACTCAATTAAATGTAACTCATTCACCCGTCCACTCAATTAAATGTAACTCACTCACCCGTCTACTCAATTAAATATAACTCACTCACCCGTCTACTCAATTAAATATAACTCACTCACCCGTCTACTCAATTAAATATAACTCATTCACCCGTCCACTCAATGTAATACAACTCACTCTCCCGTCTATCCAATTAACTAAAACTCATTCACCGGTCTAATCAATTAAACATAACTCTCACACGTCCAATCAATTAAATATAACTCATTCACCCGTCCACTCAATTAAAATTCACTCATTCACCCGTCCACTCAATTAAATATCACTCATTCACCCGTCCACTCAATTAAATATAAATCATTCACCGGTCCACTCAATTAAATATCACTCATTCACCCGTCCACTCAATTAAATATAAATCATTCACCCGTCCACTCAATTAAATATCACTCATTCACCCGTCCACTCAATTAAATATCACTCATTCACCTGTCGACTCAATTAAACATAACTCATTCACCCGTCTACTCAATTCAATATAACTCATTCACCCGTCCACTCAATTAAATATAATTCATTCACCCGTCCACTCAATTAAATTCAACTCATTCACCCGTCTACTCAATTAAATATAACTCATTAATCCGTCTACTCAATTAAATTTAACTCATTCACCCGTCCAATCAATTAAATATAACTCATTCACCCGTCCACTCAATTAAAATTCACTCATTCACCCGTCCACTCAATAAAATTTAACTCATTCACCCGTCTACTCAATTAAATATAACTCATTCACCCGTCTACTCAATTAAATATAACTCATTCACCCATTTACTCAATTAAATATAACTCATTCACCCGTCCGCTCAATTAAATATAAGTCATTTACCCGTCTTCTCAATTAAATATAACTCATTCACCCTTCTACTCAATTAAATATAACTCATTCACCCGTCCACTCAATTAAATATTACTCATTCACCCGTCCACTCAATTCAATATAACTCATTCACCCGTCCACTCAATTCAATATAACTCATTCACCCGTCTACACACCAAAATTTAACTCATTCACCCGTCCAATCAATTAAACATAACTCATTCACCCGTCCAATCAATTAAATTTAACTCATTCACCCGTCCAATCAATTAAATATTACTCATTCACCCGTCCAATCAATTAAATTTAACTCATTCACCCGTCCACTCAATTAAATGTAACTCACTCACCCGTCTAATCAATTAAATATAACTCACTCACCCGTCTCCTCAATTAAATATAACTCACTCACCCGTCTACTCAATTAAATATAACTCATTCACCCGTCCACTCAATGTAATACAACTCACTCTCCCGTCTATCCAATTAACTATAACTCATTCACCCGTCGACTCAATTAAATATAACTCATTCACCCGTCTACTCAATTAAATATCACTCATTCACCCGTCCACTCAATTAAATACAAATCATTCACCCATCCACTCAATTAAATATCACTCATTCACCCGTCTACTCAATTAAATATAACTCATTCACCCGTCCACTCAATTAAATATAACTCACTCACCCGTCTACTCAATGAAATATAACTCATTCACCCGTCTACTCAATTAAATATAACTCACTCACCCTTCCACTCAATTAAATATAACTCATTCACGCGTCTACTCAATTAAATATGACTCATGAACCAGTCTACTCAATTAAATATAACTCACTCACCCGTCCACTCAATTAAATATAACTCATTCACCCGTCCACTCAATTAAATTTAACACATTCACCCGTCCACCCAATTCAATATAACTCATTCACCCGTCCACTCAATTAAATTTAACTCATTCACCCGTCAACTCAATTAAATTTAAATCATTCACCCGTCCAATCAATTAAATATAACTCATTCACCCGTCCACTCAATTTAATTTAACTCATTCACCCGTCTACTCAAATAAATATAACTCATTCACCCGTCTACTCAATTAAATATAACTCATTCAACCGTTTACTCAATTAAATTTAACTCATTCACCCGTCTACTCAATTAAATATAACTCATTCACCCGTCCACTCAATTAAATATAACTCATTCACCCGTCCACTCAATTAAATATAACTCATTCACCCGTCCACTCAATTAAATATAACTCATTCACCCGTCCACTCAATTAAATTCAACTCATTCACCCGTCTACTCACCTAAATATAACTCATTAATCCGTCTGCTCAATTAAATTGAACTCATTCACCCGTCCACTCAATTAAATATAACTCATTCACCCGTCCAATCAATTAAATTTAACTCATTCTCCCGTCCAATCAATTAAATATTACTCATTCACCCGTCCAATCAATTAAATTTAACTCATTCCCCCGTCCAATCAATTAAATATAACTCATTCACCCGTCCAATCAATTAAATATCACTCATTCACCCGTCTACTCAATCAAATAAAACTCATTCACCCGTCCACTCAATTAAATATTACTCATTCACCCGTCCACTCAATTCAATATAACTCATTCACCCGTCCACTCAATTAAATATCACTCATTCACCCGTCCACTCAATTAAATATAACTCATTCACCAGTCCACTCAATTAAATTCAACTCATTCACCCGTCCACTCAATTAAATATCACTCATTCACCCGTCCACCCAATTAAATTCAACTCATTCACCCGTCCACTAAATTAAATTCAACTCATTCACCCGTCCACTCAATTAAATATAACTCATTCACCCGTCCAATGAATTAAATATAACTCATTCACCCGTCCACTCAATTAAATATCACTCATTCACCCGTCCACTCAATTAAATATAACTCATTCACCCGTGTACTCAATTAAATATCACTCATTCACCCGTCTACTCAATTAAATATAACTCATTCACCCGTCCACTCAATTAAATATAACTCACTCACCCGTCTACTCAATGAAATATAACTCATTCACCCGTCTAATCAATTAAATATAACTCATTCACCCGTCTACTCAATTAAATATAACTCACTCACCCTTCCACTCAATTAAATATAACTCATTCACGCGTCTACTCAATTAAATATGACTCATGAACCAGTCTACTCAATTAAATATAACTCACTCACCCGTCCACTCAATTAAATATAACTCATTCACCCGTCCACTCAATTAAATTTAACACATTCACCCGTCCACCCAATTAAATATAACTCATTCACCCGTCCACTCAATTAAATTTAACTCATTCACCCGTCAACTCAATTAAATATCACTCATTCACCCGTCCACTCAATTAAATTTAACTCATTCACCCGTCTACTCAAATAAATTTAATTCATTCACCCGTCCAATCAATTAAATATCACTCATTCACCCGTCCACTCAATTAAATATAACTCATTCACCCGTGTACTCAATTAAATATCACTCATTCACCCGTCTACTCAATTAAATATAACTCATTCACCCGTCCACTCAATTAAATATAACTCACTCACCCGTCTACTCAATGAAATATAACTCATTCACCCGTCTAATCAATTAAATATAACTCATTCACCCGTCTACTCAATTAAATATAACTCACTCACCCTTCCACTCAATTAAATATAACTCATTCACGCGTCTACTCAATTAAATATGACTCATGAACCAGTCTACTCAATTAAATATAACTCACTCACCCGTCCACTCAATTAAATATAACTCATTCACCCGTCCACTCAATTAAATTTAACACATTCACCCGTCCACCCAATTAAATATAACTCATTCACCCGTCCACTCAATTAAATTTAACTCATTCACCCGTCAACTCAATTAAATATCACTCATTCAACCGTCCACTCAATTAAATTTAATTCATTCACCCGTCCACTCAATTAAATTTAAATCATTCACCCGTCCAATCAATTAAATATAACTCATTCACCCGTCCACTCAATTTAATTTAACTCATTCACCCGTCTACTCAAATAAATATAACTCATTCACCCGTCTACTCAATTAAATATAACTCATTCAACCGTTTACTCAATTAAATTTAACTCATTCACCCGTCTACTCAATTAAATATAACTCATTCACCCGTCCACTCAATTAAATATAACTCATTCACCCGTCCACTCAATTAAATATAACTCATTCACCCGTCCACTCAATTAAATATAACTCATTCACCCGTCCACTCAATTAAATTCAACTCATTCACCCGTCTACTCACCGAAATATAACTCATTAATCCGTCTGCTCAATTAAATTGAACTCATTCACCCGTCCACTCAATTAAATATAACTCATTCACCCGTCCAATCAATTAAATTTAACTCATTCTCCCGTCCAATCAATTAAATATTACTCATTCACCCGTCCAATCAATTAAATTTAACTCATTCCCCCGTCCAATCAATTAAATATAACTCATTCACCCGTCCAATCAATTAAATATCACTCATTCACCCGTCTACTCAATCAAATAAAACTCATTCACCCGTCCACTCAATTAAATATAACTCATTCACCCGTCCACTCAATTCAATATAACTCATTCACCCGTCCACTCAATTAAATATCACTCATTCACCCGTCCACTCAATTAAATATAACTCATTCACCAGTCCACTCAATTAAATTCAACTCATTCACCCGTCCACTCAATTAAATATCACTCATTCACCCGTCCACCCAATTAAATTCAACTCATTCACCCGTCCACTCAATTAAATTCAACTCATTCACCCGTCCACTCAATTAAATATAACTCATTCACCCGTCCAATCAATTAAATATAACTCATTCACCCGTCCACTCAATTAAATATCACTCATTCACCCGTCCACTCAATTAAATATAACTCATTCACCCGTCCACTCAATTAAATATCACTCATTCACCCGTCTACTCAATTAAATATAACTCATTCACCCGTCCACTCAATTAAATATAACTCACTCACCCGTCTACTCAATGAAATATAACTCATTCACCCGTCTAATCAATTAAATATAACTCATTCACCTGTCTACTCAATTAAATATAACTCACTCACCCTTCCACTCAATTAAATATAACTCATTCACGCGTCTACTCAATTAAATATGACTCATGAACCAGTCTACTCAATTAAATATAACTCACTCACCCGTACACTCAATTAAATATAACTCATTCACCCGTCCACTCAATTAAATTTAACGCATTCAACCGTCCACCCAATTAAATATAACTCATTCACCCGTCCACTCAATTAAATTTAACTCATTCACCCGTCAACTCAATTAAATATCACTCATTCAACCGTCCACTCAATTAAATTTAACTCATTCACCCGTCTACTCAAATAAATTTAATTCATTCACCCGTCCACTCAATTAAATTTAAATCATTCACCCGTCCAATCAATTAAATATAACTCATTCACCCGTCCACTCAATTTAATTTAACTCATTCACCCGTCTACTCAAATAAATATAACTCATTCACCCGTCTACTCAATTAAATATAACTCATTCAACCGTTTACTCAATTAAATTTAACTCATTCACCCGTCTACTCAATTAAATATAACTCATTCACCCGTCCACTCAATTAAATATAACTCATTCACCCGTCCACTCAATTAAATATAACTCATTCACCCGTCCACTCAATTAAATATAACTCATTCACCCGTCCACTCAATTTCATTCAACTCATTCACCCGTCTACTCACCTAAATATAACTCATTAATCCGTCTGCTCAATTAAATTCAACTCATTCACCCGTCCACTCAATTAAATATAACTCATTCACCCGTCCAATCAATTAAATTTAACTCATTCTCCCGTCCAATCAATTAAATATTACTCATTCACCCGTCCAATCAATTAAATTTCACTCATTCCCCCGTCCAATCAATTAAATATAACTCATTCACCCGTCCAATCAATTAAATATCACTCATTCACCCGTCTACTCAATCAAATAAAACTCATTCACCCGTCCACTCAATTAAATATAACTCATTCACCCGTCCACTCAATTCAATATAACTCATTCACCCATCCACTCAATTAAATATCACTCATTCACCCGTCCACTCAATTAAATATAACTCATTCACCCGTCCACGCAATTAAATTCAACTCATTCACCCGTCCACTCAATTAAATATCACTCATTCACCCGTCCACTCAATTAAATATAACTCATTCACCCGTCCACTCAATTTAATATCACTCATTCACCCGTCCACTCAATTAAATATAACTCATTCACCCGTCCACTCAATTAAATATTACTCATTCATCCGTCCACTCAATTAAATATAACTCATTCACCCGTCCACTCAATTAAATATAACTCCTTCACCCGTTCACTCAATTAAATATAACTCATTCACCCGTCCACTCAATTAAATATAACTCATTCACCCGTCTACTCAATTAAATATCACTCATTCACCCGTCTGCTCAATTAAATATAACTCATTCACCCGTCCGCTCAATTCAATATAACTCATTCACACGTGTACTCAATTAAATATAACTCATTCACCCGTCTACTCAATTAAATATAACTCACTCACCCTTCCACTCAATTAAATATAACTCATTCACCCGTCCGCTCAATTAAATATAACTCATTCACACGTGTACTCAATTAAATATAACTCATTCACCCGTCTACTCAATTAAATATAACTCACTCACCCGTCCACTCAATTAAATAGAACTCATTCACCCGTCCACTCAATTAAATTTAACTCAATCACCCGTCCACTCAATTAAATATAACTCATTAATCCGTCTACTCACCGAAATATAACTCATTCACCCATCTATTCAATTAAATATAACTAATTCACCCATCTACTCAATTAAATATAACTCATTCACCCGTCTACTCAATTAAATATAACTCATTCACCCGTCCACTCAATTAAATATAACTCATTCACCCGTCCACACAATTAAATATAACTCATTCATCCGTCTACTCAATTAAATATAACTCATTCACCCGTCCACTCAATTAAATATAACTCATTCACCCGTCTACACAATTAAATATAACTCATTCATCCGTCTACTCAATTAAATATAACTCATTCACCCGTCCACTCAATTAAATATAACTCATTCACCTGTCTACTCAATTAAATATAACTCATTCAGCCGTCCACTCAATTAAATATAACTCATTAATCCGTCTACTCAATTAAATATAACTCATTAATCAGTCTACTCAATTAAATATAATTCATTCAGCCGTCCACTCAATTAAATATAACTCATTCACCCATCTACTCAATTAAATATAACTCATTCATCCGTCTACTCAATTAAATTTAACTCATTCACCCGTCCACTCAATTAAATTTAACTCATTCACCCGTCCACTCAATTAAATTTCACTCATTAACCCGTCTACTCAATTAAATTTCACTCATTCACCCATCCACTCAATTAAATATAACTCATTAACCTGTCTGCTCACCAAATATAACTCATTCATCCGTCTACTCAATTAAATTTAACTCATTCACCCGTCCACTCAATTAAATTTAACTCATTCACCCGTCCACTCAATTAAATTTAACTCATTCATCCGTCCACTCAATTAAATTAAACTCATTCACCCGTCTACTCAATTAAATATAACTCATTCACCCGTCTACTCAATTAAAGATAACTCATTAATCCGTTTCCTCAATTAAATATAACTCATTCACCCGTCTACTCAATTAAATATAACTCATTCATCCGTCCACTCAAATAAATATAATTCATTCATCCGTCTACTCAATTAAATATAACTCATTCACCCATCCACTCAATTAAATATAACTCATTCACCCGTCGACTCAATTAAATATAACTCATTCACCCATCCACTCAATTAAACATAAGTCATTAACCTGTCTGCTCACCAAATATAACTCATTCACCGGTCCACTCAATTAAATATAACTCATTCACTCGTCCACTCTATTAAATTTAACTCATTCACCCGTCCACTCAATTAAATTTAACTCATTCACCCGTCTATTCAATTAAATATAACTCATTCACCCGTCCACTCAATTTAATATAACTCATTCACCCGTCCACACAATTAAATATAACTCATTAATCAGTCTACTCAATTAAATAATACTCATTCAGCCGTCCACTCAATTAAATATAACTCATTCAACCATCCACTCAATTAAATATAACTCATTCATCCGTCTACTCAATTAAATTTAACTCATTCACCCGTCCACTCAATTAAATTTAACTCATTCACCCGTCCACTCAATTAAATTTCACTCATTCACCCGTCTACTCAATTAAATTTCACTCATTCACCCATCCACTCAATTAAATATAACTCATTAACCTGTCTGCTCACCAAATATAACTCATTCATCCGTCTACTCAATTAAATTTAACTCATTCACCCGTCCACTCAATTAAATTTAACTCATTCACCTGTCCACTCAATTAAATATAACTCATTCATCCGTCTACTCAATTAAATATAACGCATTCACCCGTCCACTCAATTAAATTTAACTCATTCACCCGTCCACTCAATTAAATTTAACTCATTCACCCGTCTGCTGAATTAAATATAACACATTCACCAATCCACTCAATTAAATATAACTCATTAACCAGTCTGCTCAACAAATATAACTCATTCATCCGTCTACTCAATTAAATATAACTCATTCACCCGTCCACTCAATTAAATTTAACTCATTCACCCGTCCACTCAATTAAATTTAACTCATTGATCCGTCCACTCAATTAAATTAAACTCATTCACCCGTCCGCTCAATTAAATATAACTCATTCACCCCTCCACTCATTTAAATATAACTCAGTCACCCGTCCACTCAATTAAATATAACTCATTCACCCGTCCACTCAATTAAATTCAACTTATTCACCTGTCTGCTCACCGAAATATAAATCATTAATCCATCTTCTCAATTAAATTCAACTCATTCACCCGTCCACTCAATTAAATATAACTCATTAATCCGTCCAATCACCTAAATATAACTCATTCACCCATCTATTCAATGAAATATAACTCATTCACCCATCTACTCAATTAAATATAACTCATTCACCCGTCTACTCAATTAAAGAGAACTCATTAATCCGTTTCCTCAATTAAATATAACTCATTCATCCGTCTACTCAATTAAATATAACTCATTCACCCATCCACTCAATTAAATATAACTCATTCACCCGTCGACTCAATTAAATATAACTCATTCACCCATCCACTCAATTAAACATAACTCATTAACCTGTCTGCTCACCAAATATAACTCATTCACCCGTCCACTCAATTAAATTTAACTCATTCAATCGTCCACTCTATTAAATTTAACTCATTCACCCGTCCAGTCAATTAAATTTAACTCATTCACCCGTCCACTCAATTAAATATAACTCATTCACCCGTCGACTCAATTAAATATAACTCATTCATCCGTCTGCTCAATTAAATATAACTCATTCACCCGTCTACTCAAATAAATATAACTCATTCACCCGTCTTCTCAAATTAATATAACTCATTCACCCGTCCACTCAATTAAATATAACTCATTCACCCGTCTACTCAATTAAATATAACTCATTCACCCGTCCACTCAATTAATATAACTCATTAACCTGTCTGCTCACCAACTATAACTCATTCATCCGTCTACTCAATTAAATATAACTAATTAACCTGTCTTCTCACCAAATATAATTCATTCACCCGTCCACTCAATAAATTTAACTCATTCACCAGTCCACTCAATTAAATTTAACTCATTCACGCGTCCACTCAATTAAATTTAACTCATTCACCTGTCCACTCAATTAAATATAACTCATTCACCCGTCTACTCAATTAAATATAACTCATTCACCCATCCACTCAATTAAATATAACTCATTAACCTGTCTGCTCACCAAATATAACTCATTCATCCGTCTACTCAATTAAATATAACTCATTCACCCATCCACTCAATTAAATATAACTCATTCAGCCGTCCACTCAATTAAATATAACTCATTCAGCCGTCCACTCAATTAAATATAACTCATTCACCCGTCCACTCAATTAAATATAACTCATTCACCCGTCCACTCAATTAAATATAACTCATTCAGCCGTCCACTCAATTAAATATAACTCATTCAGCCGTCCACTCAATTAAATATAACTCATTCACCAGTCCACTCAATTAAATATAACTCATTCACCCGTCCACTCAATTAAATATAACTCATTCACCTGTCCACTCAATTAAATATAACTCATTCACCCGTCTACTCAATTAAATATAACGCATTCACCCATCCACTCAATTAAATATAACTCATTAACCTGTCTGCTCACCAAATATAACTCATTCATCCGTCTACTCAATTAAATATAACTCATTCACCCATCCACTCAATTAAATATAACTCAGTCAGCCGTCCACTCAATTAAATATAACTCATTCAGCCGTCCACTCAATTAAACATAACTCATTCACCCGTCCACTCAATTAAATATAACTCATTCACCCGTCCACTCAATTAAATATAACTCATTCACCCGTCTACTCAATTAAATATATCTCATTCACCCGTCTACTCAAATAAATATAACTCATTCATCCGTCTACTCAATTAAATATAACTCATTCACCCATCCACTCAATTAAATATAACTCATTCACCCGTCTACTCAATTAAATATAACTCATTCACCCATCCACTCAATTAAATATCACTCATTCACCCGTCTACTCAATTAAATATAACTCATTCACCCATCCACTCAATTAAATATAACTCTTTAACCTGTCTGCTCATCAAATATAACACATTCATCCGTCTACTCAATTAAATATAACTAATTAACCTGTCTGCTCACAAAATATAACTCATTCACCCGTCCACTCAATTAAATTTAAATCATTCACCCGTCCACTCAATTAAATTTAACACATGCACCCGTCCACTCAATTAAATTTAACTCATTCACCCGTCTACTCAATTAAATATAACTCATTCACCCGTCCACTCAATTAAATATAACTCATTCACCCGTCCACTCAATTAAATATAACTCATTCACCCGTCTACTCAATTAAATATAACTCATTCACCAGTCTATTCAATTAAATATAACTCACTCACCCGTCCACTCAATTAAATATAACTCACTCACCCGTCCACTCAATTAAATATAACTCATTCACCTGTCTACTCAATTAATATAACTCACTCACCCGTCCACTCAATTAAATATAACTCACTCACCCGTCTACTCAATTAAATATCACTCATTCACCCGTCCACTCAATTAAATTAAACTCATTCACTAGTCTGCTCAATAAATAGAACTCATTGACCCGTCCAATCAATTAAATATGACTCACTCACCCTTCCACTCAATTAAATATAATTCATTCAGCCGTCCACTCAATTAAATATAACTCATTCAGCCGTCCACTCAATTAAATATAACTCATTCACCCGTCCACTCAATTAAACATAACTCATTCACCCGTCCACTCAATTAAATATAACTCATTCACCCGTCCACTCAATTAAATATAACTCATTCACCCGTCTACTCAATTAAATATAACTCATTCACCCGTCTACTGAATTAAATATAACTCATTCACCCGTCTAATCAATTAAATATAACTCATTCACCCGTCCACTCAATTAAACATCACACATTCACCCGTCCACTCAATTAAATATAACTCATTCACCCGTCCACTCAATTAAATTCAAATCATTCACCCGTCCAATCAATTAAATATAACTCATTCACCCGTCCAATCAATTAAATATCACTCATTCACCCGTCTACTCAATCAAATAAAACTCATTCACCCGTCCACTCAATTAAATATAACTCATTCACCCGTCCACTCAATTCAATATAACTCATTCACCCGTCCACTCAATTAAATATCACTCATTCACCCGTCCACTCAATTAAATATAACTCATTCACCCATCCACTCAATTAAATATAACTCAGTCAGCCGTCCACTCAATTAAATATAACTCATTCAGCCGTCCACTCAATTAAACATAACTCATTCACCCGTCCACTCAATTAAATATAACTCATTCACCCGTCCACTCAATTAAATATAACTCATTCACCCGTCCACTCAATTAAATATAACTCCTTCACCCGTCCACTCAATTAAATATAACTCATTCACCCGTCTACTCAATTAAATATAACTCATTCACCCATCCACTCAATAAAATATAACTCATTCACCCGTCTACTCAATTAAATATAACTCATTCACCCATCCACTCAATTAAATATCACTCATTCACCCGTCTACTCAATTAAATATAACTCATTCACCCATCCACTCAATTAAATATCACTCATTAACCTGTCTGCTCATCAAATATAACACATTCATCCGTCTACTCAATTAAATATAACTAATTAACCTGTCTGCTCACAAAATATAACTCATTCACCCGTCCACTCAATTAAATTTAAATCATTCACCCGTCCACTCAATTAAATTTAACACATGCACCCGTCCACTCAATTAAATTTAACTCATTCACCCGTCTACTCAATTAAATATAACTCATTCACCCGTCCACTCAATTAAATATAACTCATTCACCCGTCCACTCAATTAAATATAACTCATTCACCCGTCTACTCAATTAAATATAACTCATTCACCCGTCTACTCAATTAAATATAACTCATTCACCAGTCTATTCAATTAAATATAACTCACTCACCCGTCCACTCAATTAAATATAACTCACTCACCCGTCCACTCAATTAAATATAACTCATTCACCTGTCTACTCAATTAATATAACTCACTCACCCGTCCACTCAATTAAATATAACTCATTCACCTGTCTACTCAATTAAATATCACTCATTCACCCGTCCACTCAATTAAATTAAACTCATTCACGAGTCTGCTCAATAAATAGAACTCATTGACCCGTCCAATCAATTAAATATGACTCACTCACCCTTCCACTCAATTAAATATAATTCATTCAGCCGTCCACTCAATTAAATATAACTCATTCAGCCGTCCACTCAATTAAATATAACTCATTCACCCGTCCACTCAATTAAACATAACTCATTCACCCGTCCACTCAATTAAATATAACTCATTCACCCGTCCACTCAATTAAATATAACTCATTCACCCGTCTACTCAATTAAATATAACTCATTCACCCGTCTACTGAATTAAATATAACTCATTCACCCGTCTAATCAATTAAATATAACTCATTCACCCGTCCACTCAATTAAACATCACACATTCACCCGTCCACTCAATTAAATATAACTCATTCACCCGTCCACTCAATTAAATTCAAATCATTCACCCGTCCAATCAATTAAATATCACTCATTCACCCGTCTACTCAATCAAATAAAACTCATTCACCCGTCCACTCAATTAAATATAACTCATTCACCCGTCCACTCAATTCAATATAACTCATTCACCCGTCCACTCAATTAAATATCACTCATTCACCCGTCCACTCAATTAAATATCACTCATTCACCCGTCCACTCAATTAAATTCAACTCATTCACCCGTCCACTCAATTAAATATCACTGATTCACCCGTCCACCCGATTAAATTCAACTCATTCACCCGTCCACTCAATTAAATTCAACTCATTCACCCGTCCACTCAATTAAATATAACTCAGTCACCCGTCCACTCAATTAAATATCACTCATTCACCCGTCCACTCAATTAAATATAACTCATTCACCCGTCCACTCAATTAAATATTAATCATTCATCCGTCCACTCAATTAAATATAACTCATTCACCCGTCCACTCAATTAAATATAACTCCTTCACCCGTCCACTCAATTAAATATAACTCATTCACCCGTCCACTCAATTAAATATAACTCATTCACCCGTCTACTCAATTAAATATCACTCATTCACCCGTCTGCTCAATTAAATATAACTCATTCACCCGTCCGCTCAATTAAATATAACTCATTCACACGTGTACTCAATTAAATATAACTCATTCACCCGTCTACTCAATTAAATATAACTCACTCACCCTTCCACTCAATTAAATATAACTCATTCACCAGTCTACTCAATTAAATATAACTCACTCACCCGTCCACTCAATTAAATAGAACTCATTCACCCGTCTACTCAATTAAATATAACTCATTCACCAGTCTATTCAATTAAATATAACTCACTCACCCGTCCACTCAATTAAATATAACTCACTCACCCGTCCACTCAATTAAATATAACTCATTCATCCGTCCACTCAATTAAATATAACTCATTCACCTGTCTACTCAATTAATATAACTCACTCACCCGTCCACTCAATTAAATATAACTCACTCACCCGTCTACTCAATTAAATATCACTCATTCACCCGTCCACTCAATTAAATTAAACTCATTCACTAGTCTGCTCAATAAATAGAACTCATTGACCCGTCCAATCAATTAAATATGACTCACTCACCCTTCCACTCAATTAAATATAATTCATTCAGCCGTCCACTCAATTAAATATAACTCATTCAGCCGTCCACTCAATTAAATATAACTCATTCACCCGTCCACTCAATTAAACATAACTCATTCACCCGTCCACTCAATTAAATATAACTCATTCACCCGTCCACTCAATTAAATATAACTCATTCACCCGTCTACTCAATTAAATATAACTCATTCAGCCGTCCACTCAATTAAATATAACTCATTCACCCGTCCACTCAATTAAACATAACTCATTCACCCGTCCACTCAATTAAATATAACTCATTCACCCGTCCACTCAATTAAATATAACTCATTCACCCGTCCACTCAATTAAATTCAAATCATTCACCCGTCTACTCACCTAAATATAACTCATTAATCCGTCTGCTCAATTAAATTGAACTCATTCACCCGTCCAATCAATTAAATATGACTCATTCACCCGTCCAATCAATTAAATTTAACTCATTCCCCCGTCCAATCAATTAAATATAACTCATTCACCCGTCCAATCAATTAAATATCACTCATTCACCCGTCTACTCAATCAAATAAAACTCATTCACCCGTCCACTCAATTAAATATAACTCATTCATCCGTCCACTCAATTCAATATAACTCATTCACCCGTCCACTCAATTAAATATCACTCATTCACCCGTCCACTCAATTAAATATCACTCATTCACCCGTCCACTCAATTAAATTCAACTCATTCACCCGTCCACTCAATTAAATATCACTGATTCACCCGTCCACCCAATTAAATTCAACTCATTCACCCGTCCACTCAATTAAATATAACTCATTCACCCGTCCACTCAATTAAATATCACTCATTCACCCGTCCACTCAATTAAATATAACTCATTCACCCGTCCACTCAATTAAATATTAATCATTCATCCGTCCACTCAATTAAATATAACTCATTCACCCGTCCACTCAATTAAATATAACTCCTTCACCCGTCCACTCAATTAAATATAACTCATTCACCCGTCCACTCAATTAAATATAACTCATTCACCCGTCTACTCAATTAAATATCACTCATTCACCAGTCTGCTCAATTAAATATAACTCATTCAGCCGTCTACTCAATTAAATATAACTCATTCACACATGTACTCAATTAAATATAACTCATTCACCCGTCTACTCAATTAAATATAACTCACTCACCCTTCCACTCAATTAAATATAACTCATTCACCAGTCTACTCAATTAAATATAACTCACTCACCCGTCCACTCAATTAAATAGAACTCATTCACCCGTCCACTCAATTAAATTTAACTCAATCACCCGTCCACTCAGTTAAATATAACTCATTAATCCGTCTACTCACCGAAATATAACTCATTCACCCATCTATTCAATTAAATATAACTCATTCACCCATCTACTCAATTAAATATAACTCATTCACCCGTCTCCTCAATTAAATATAACTCATTCACCCGTCCACTCAATTAAATATAACTCATTCACCCGTCTGCACAATTAAATATAACTCATTCATCCGTCTACTCAATTAAATATAACTCATTCACCCGTCCACTCAATTAAATATAACTCATTCATCCGTCGACACAATTAAATATAACTCATTCATCCGTCTACTCAATTAAATATAACTCATTCACCCGTCCACTCAATTAAATATAACTCATTCACCCGTCTACTCAATTAAATATAACTCATTCACCCGTCCACTCAATTAAATTTAACTCATTCACCCGACCACTCAATTAAATTTCACTCATTCACCCGTCTACTCAATTAAATTTCACTCATTCACCCATCCACTCAATTAAATATAACTCATTAACCTGTCTGCTCACCAAATATAACTCATTCATCCGTCCACTCAATTAAATAGAACTCATTCACTCGTCCACTCAATTAAATTTAACTCAATCACCCGTCCACTCAATCAAATATAACTCATTAATCCGTCTACTCACCGAAATATAACTCATTCACCGATCTATTCAATTAAATATAACTAATTCACCCATCTACTCAATTAAATATAACTCATTCACCCGTCTACTCAATTAAATATAACTCATTCACCCGTCCACTCAATTAAATATAACTCATTCACCCATCCACACAATTAAATATAACTCATTCATCCGTCTACTCAATTAAATATAACTCATTCACCCGTCCACTCAATTAAATATAACTCATTCACCCGTCTACACAATTAAATATAACTCATTCACCCGTCCACTCAATTAAATATAACTCATTCACCCGTCTACTCAATTAAATATAACTCATTCAGCCGTCCACTCAATTAAATATAACTCATTAATCCGTCTACTCAATTAAATATAACTCATTAATCAGTCTACTCAATTAAATATAATTCATTCAGCCGTCCACTCAATTAAATATAACTCATTCACCCATCTACTCAATTAAATATAACTCATTGATCCGTCTACTCAATTAAATTTAACTCATTCACCCGTCCACTCAATTAAATTTAACTCATTCACCCGTCCACTCAATTAAATTTCACTCATTCACCCGTCTACTCAATTAAATTTCACTCATTCACCCATCCACTCAATTAAATATAACTCATTAACCTGTCTGCTCACCAAATATAACTCATTCATCCGTCTACTCAATTAAATTTAACTCATTCACCCGTCCACTCAATTAAATTTAACTCATTCACCCGTCCACTCAATTAAATATAACTCATTCATCCGTCTACTCAATTAAATATAACGCATTCACCCGTCCACTCAATTAAATTTAACTCATTCACCCGTCCACTCAATTAAATTTAACTCATTCACCCGTCTGCTGAAATAAATATAACTCATTCACCCATCCACTCAATTAAATATAACTCATTAACCAGTCTGCTCACCAAATATAACTCATTCATCCGTCTACTCAATTAAATATAACTCATTCACCCGTCCACTCAATTAAATTTAACTCATTCACCCGTCCACTCAATTAAATTTAACTCATTCATCCGTCCACTCAATTAAATTAAACTCATTCACCCGTCCACTCAATTAAATTTAACTCATTCACCCGTCTACTCAATTAAATATAACTCATTCACCCGTCCGCTCAATTAAATATAACTCATTCACCCGTCCACTCATTTAAATATAACTCAGTCACCCGTCCACTCAATTAAATATAACTCATTCACCCGTCCACTCAATTAAATTCAACTTATTCACCTGTCTGCTCACCGAAATATAAATCATTAATCCATCTTCTCAATTAAATTCAACTCATTCACCCGTCCACTCAATTAAATATAACTCATTAATCCGTCTACTCACCTAAATATAACTCATTCACCCATCTATTCAATGAAATATAACTCATTCACCCGTCCACTCAATTAAAGATAACTCATTAATCCGTTTCCTCAATTAAATATAACTCATTCACCCGTCTACTCAATTAAATATAACTCATTCACCCATCCACTCAATTAAATATAACTCATTCACCCGTCGACTCAATTAAATGTAACTCATTCACCCATCCACTCAATTAAACATAACTCATTAACCTGTCTGCTCACCAAATATAACTCATTCACCCGTCCACTCAATTAAATTTAACTCATTCACTCGTCCACTCTATTAAATTTAACTCATTCACCCGTCCAGTCAATTAAATTTAACTCATTCACCCGTCTATTCAATTAAATACAACTCATTCACCCGTCCACTCAATTAAATATAACACATTCACCCGTCCACACAATTAAATATAACTCATTCATCCGTCTACTCAATTAAATATAACTCATTCACCCGTCCACTCAATTAAATTTAACTCATTCAATCGTCCACTCTATTAAATATAACTCATTCACCCGTCCAGTCAATTAAATTTAACTCATTCACCCGTCTATTCAATTAAATATAACTCATTCACCCGTCCACTCAATTAAATATAACTCATTCAGCCGTCCACTCAATTAAATATAACTCATTAATCCGTCTACTCAATTAAATATAACTCATTAATCAGTCTACTCAATTAAATATAATTCATTCAGCCGTCCACTCAATTAAATATAACTCATTCAACCATCTCCTCAATTAAATATAACTCATTCACCCGTCTACTCAATTAAATATCACTCATTCACCCGTCTGCTCAATTAAATATAACTCATTCACCCGTCCGCTCAATTAAATATAACTCATTCACACGTGTACTCAATTAAATTTCACTCATTCACCCATCCACTCAATTAAATATAACTCATTAACCTGTCTGCTCACCAAATATAACTCATTCATCCGTCTACTCAATTAAATTTAACTCATTCACCCGTCCACTCAATTAAATTTAACTCATTCACCCGTCCACTCAATTAAATATAACTCATTCATCCGTCTACTCAATTAAATATAACGCATTCACCCGTCCACTCAATTAAATTTAACTCATTCACCCGTCCACTCAATTAAATTTAACTCATTCACCCGTCTGCTGAATTAAATATAACTCATTCACCCATCCACTCAATTAAATATAACTCATTAACCAGTCTGCTCACCAAATATAACTCATTCATCCGTCAACTCAATTAAATATAACTCATTCACCCGTCCACTCAATTAAATTTAACTCATTCATCCGTCCACTCAATTAAATTAAACTCATTCACCCGTCCACTCAATTAAATTTAACTCATTCACCCGTCCACTCAATTAAATATAACTCATTCACCCGTCCGCTCAATTAAATATAACTCATTCACCCGTCCACTCATTTAAATATAACTCAGTCACCCGTCCACTCAATTAAATATAACTCATTCACCCGTCCACTCAATTAAATTCAACTTATTCACCTGTCTGCTCACCGAAATATAAATCATTAATCCATCTTCTCAATTAAATTCAACTCATTCACCCGTCCACTCAATTAAATATAACTCATTAATCCGTCTACTCACCTAAATATAACTCATTAATCCGTTTCCTCAATTAAATATAACTGATTCACCCGTCTACTCAATTAAATATAACTCATTCACCCGTCTACTCAATTAAAGATAACTAATTAATCCGTTTCCTCAATTAAATATAACTCATTCACCCGTCTACTCAATTAAATATAACTCATTCATCCGTCCACTCAAATAAATATAATTCATTCATCCGTCTACTCAATTAAATATAACTCATTCACCCATCCACTCAATTAAATATAACTCATTAACCTGTCTGCTCACCAAATATAACTCATTCACCCGTCCACTCAATTAAATTTAACTCATTCACTCGTCCACTCTATTAAATTTAACTCATTCACCCGTCCAGTCAATTAAATTTAACTCATTCACCCGTCTATTCAATTAAATATAACTCATTCACCCGTCCACTCAATTAAATATAACTCATTCACCCGTCGACTCAATTAAATATAACTCATTCATCCGTCTACTCAATTAAATATAACTCATTCACCCGTCTACTCAAATAATATAACTCATTCACCCGTCCACTCAATTAAATATAACTCATTCACCCGTCTACTCAATTAAATATAACTCATTCACCCGTCCACTCAATTAAATATAACTCATTCACCCGTCTACTCAAATAAATATAACTCATTCACCCGTCTACTCAATTAATATAACTCATTCACCCGTCTACTCAAATAAATATAACTCATTCACCCGTCCACTCAATTAAATATAACTCATTCACCCGTCTACTCAATTAAATATAACTCATTCACCCGTCCACTCAATTAAATATAACTCATTAACCTGTCTGCTCACCAAATATAACTCATTCATCCGTCTACTCAATTAAATATAACTAATTAACCTGTCTTCTCACCAAATATAATTCATTCACCCGTCCACTCAATTAAATTTAACTCATTCACCAGTCCACTCAAATAAATTTAACCCATTCACGCGTCCACTCAATTAAATTTAACTCATTCACGTGTCCACTCAATTAAATATAACTCATTCACCCGTCTACTCAATTAAATATAACGCATTCACCCATCCACTCAATTAAATATAACTCATTAACCTGTCTGCTCACCAAATATAACTCATTCATCCGTCTACTCAATTAAATATAACTCATTCACCCATCCACTCAATTAAATATAACTCATTCAGCCGTCCACTCAATTAAATATAACTCATTCAGCCGTCCACTCAATTAAATATAACTCATTCACCCGTCCACTCAATTAAATATAACTCATTCACCCGTCCACTCAATTAAATATAACTCATTCACCCGTCCACTCAATTAAATATAACTCATTCACCCGTCCACTCAATTAAATATAACTCATTCACCCGTCCACTCAATTAAATATAACTCATTCAGCCGTCCACTCAATTAAATATAACTCATTCAGCCGTCCACTCAATTAAATATAACTCATTCACCAGTCCACTCAATTAAATATAACTCATTCACCCGTCCACTCAATTAAATATAACTCATTCACCCGTCTACTCAATTAAATATAACTCATTCAGCCGTCCACTCAATTAAATATAACTCATTCACCAGTCCACTCAATTAAATATAACTCATTCACCCGTCGACTCAATTAAATATAACTCATTCACCCGTCCACTCAATTAAATTTAACTCATTCACTCGTCCACTCTATTAAATTTAACTCATTCACCCGTCCAGTCAATTAAATTTAACTCATTCACCCGTCTATTCAATTAAATATAACTCATTCACCCGTCCACTCAATTAAATATAACTCATTCACCCGTCGACTCAATTAAATATAACTCATTCACCCGTCTACTCAAATAAATATAACTCATTCATCCGTCTACTCAATTAAATATAACTCATTCACCCGTCTACTCAAATAAATATAACTCATTCACCCGTCTACTCAAATTAATATAACTCATTCACCCGTCCACTCAATTAAATATAACTCATTCACCCGTCTACTCAATTAAATATAACTCATTCACCCGTCCACTCAATTAAATATAACTCATTAACCTGTCTGCTCACCAAATATAACTCATTCATCCGTCTACTCAATTAAATATAACTAATTAACCTGTCTTCTCACCAAATATAATTCATTCACCCGTCCACTCAATTAAATTTAACTCATTCACCAGTCCACTCAAATAAATTTAACCCATTCACGCGTCCACTCAATTAAATTTAACTCATTCACGTGTCCACTCAATTAAATATAACTCATTCACCCGTCTACTCAATTAAATATAACGCATTCACCCATCCACTCAATTAAATATAACTCATTAACCTGTCTGCTCACCAAATATAACTCATTCATCTGTCTACTCAATTAAATATAACTCATTCACCCATCCACTCAATTAAATATAACTCATTCAGCCGTCCACTCAATTAAATATAACTCATTCAGCCGTCCACTCAATTAAATATAACTCATTCACCCGTCCACTCAATTAAAAAGAACTCATTCACCCGTCCACTCAATTAAATATAACTCATTCACCCGTCCACTCAATTAAATATAACTCATTCACCCGTCCACTCAATTAAATATAACTCATTCACCCGTCCACTCAATTAAATATAACTCATTCACCCGTCCACTCAATGAAATATAACTCATTCAGCCGTCCACTCAATTAAATATAACTCATTCAGCCGTCCACTCAATTAAATATAACTCATTCACCAGTCCACTCAATTAAATATAACTCATTCACCCGTCCACTCAATTAAATATAACTCATTCACCCGTCTACTCAATTAAATATAACTCATTCACCAGTCCACTCAATTAAATATAACTCATTCACCCGTCCACTCAATTAAATATAACTCATTCACCTGTCCACTCAATTAAATATAACTCATTCAGCCGTCCACTCAATTAAATATAACTCATTCACCAGTCCACTCAATTAAATATAACTCATTCACCCGTCCACTCAATTAAATATAACTCATTCACCTGTCCACTCAATTAAATATAACTCATTCACCCATCCACTCAATTAAATATAACTCATTAACCTGTCTGCTCAACAAATATAACTCATTCATCCGTCTACTCAATTAAATATAACTCATTCACCCATCCACTCAATTAAATATAACTCATTCAGCCGTCCACTCAATTAAATATAACTCATTCAGCCGTCCACTCAATGAAACATAACTCATTCAGCCGTCCACTCAATTAAACATAACTCATTCACCCGTCCACTCAATTAAATATAACTCATTCACCCGTCCACTCAATTAAATATAACTCATTCACCCGTCCACTCAATTAAATATAACTCATTCACCCGTCTACTCAATTAAATATAACTCATTCATCCGTCTACTCAATTAAATATAACTCATTCACCCGTCTACTCAAATAAATATAACTCATTCATCCGTCTACTCAATTAAATATAACTCATTCACCCATCCACTCAATTAAATATAACTCATTCACCCGTCTACTCAATTAAATATAACTCATTCACCCATCCACTCAATTAAATATAACTCATTAACCTGTCTGCTCATCAAATATAACACATTCATCCGTCTACTCAATTAAATATAACTAATTAACCTGTCTGCTCACAAAATATAACTCATTCACCCGTCCACTCAATTAAATTTAACTCATTCACCCGTCCACTCAATTAAATTTAACACATTCACCCGTCCACTCAATTAAATTTAACTCATTCACCCGTCTACTCAATTAAATATAACTCATTCACCCGTCCACTCAATTAAATATCACTCATTCACCCGTCTACTCAATTGAATATAACTCATTCACCCATCCACTCAATTAAATATAACTCATTCAGCCGTCCACTCAATTAAATATAACTCATTTAGCCGTCCACTCAATTGAATATAACTCATTCACCCGTCCACTCAATTAAACATAACTCATTCACCCGTCCACTCAATTAAATATAACTCATTCACCCATCCACTCAATTAAATATAACTCATTCACCCGTCCACTCAATTAAATATAACTCATTCACCCGTCGACTCAATTAAATATAACTCATTCACCCGTCGACTCAATTAAATATAACTCATTCACCCGTCTACTCAATTAAATATAACTCATTCACCAGTCTATTCAATTAAATATAACTCATTCACCCGTCCACTCAATTAAATATAACTCACTCACCCGTCCACTCAATTAAATATAACTCATTCATCCGTCCACTCAATTAAATATAACTCATTCACCTGTCTACTCAATTAATATAACTCACTCACCCGTCCACTCAATTAAATATAACTCACTCACCCGTCCACTCAATTAAATATCACTCATTCACCCGTCCACTCAATTAAATTAAACTCATTCACTAGTCTGCTCAATAAATAGAACTCATTGACCCGTCCAATCAATTAAATATGACTCACTCACCCTTCCACTCAATTAAATATAATTCATTCAGCCGTCCACTCAATTAAATATAACTCATTCAGCCGTCCACTCAATTAAATATAACTCATTCACCCGTCCACTCAATTAAACATAACTCATTCACCCGTCCACTCAATTAAATATAACTCATTCACCCGTCCACTCAATTAAATATAACTCATTCACCCGTCTACTCAATTAAATATAACTCATTCACCCGTCTACTGAATTAAATATAACTCATTCACCCGTCTAATCAATTAAATATAACTCATTCACCCGTCCACTCAATTAAACATAACTCATTCACCCGTCCACTCAATTAAATATAACTCATTCACCCGTCCACTCAATTAAATATTACTCATTCACCCGTCCACTCAATTAAATTCAACTCATTCACCCGTCTACTCACCTAAATATAACTCATTAATCCGTCTGCTCAATTAAATTGAACTCATTCACCCGTCCAATCAATTAAATATGACTCATTCACCCGTCCAATCAATTAAATTTAACTCATTCCCCCGTCCAATCAATTAAATATAACTCATTCACCCGTCCAATCAATTAAATATCACTCATTCACCCGTCTACTCAATCAAATAAAACTCATTCACCCGTCCACTCAATTAAATATAACTCATTCACCCGTCCACTCAATTCAATATAACTCATTCACCCGTCCACTCAATTAAATATCACTCATTCACCCGTCCACTCAATTAAATATCACTCATTCACCCGTCCACTCAATTAAATTCAACTCATTCACCCGTCCACTCAATTAAATATCACTCATTCACACGTCCACCCAATTAAATTCAACTCATTCACCCGTCCACTCAATTAAATTCAACTCATTCACCCGTCCACTCAATTAAATATAACTCATTCACCCGTCCACTCAATTAAATATCACTCATTCACCCGTCCACTCAATTAAATATAACTCATTCACCCGTCCACTCAATTAAATATTAATCTTTCATCCGTCCACTCAATTAAATATAACTCATTCACCCGTCCACTCAATTAAATATAACTCCTTCACCCGTCCACTCAATTAAATATAACTCATTCACCCGTCCACTCAATTAAATATAACTCATTAACCCGTCTACTCAATTAAATATCACTCATTCACCCGTCTGCTCAATTAAATATAACTCATTCACACGTGTACTCAATTAAATATAACACATTCACCCGTCTACTCAATTAAATATAACTCACTCACCCTTCCACTCAATTAAATATAACTCATTCACCAGTCTACTCAATTAAATATAACTCACTCACCCGTCCACTCAATTAAATAGAACTCATTCACCCGTCCACTCAATTAAATTTAACTCAATCACCCGTCCACTCAATTAAATATAACTCATTAATCCGTCTACTCACCGAAATATAACTCATTCACCCATCTATTCAATTAAATATAACTCATTCACCCATCTACTCAATTAAATATAACTCATTCACCCGTCTACTCAATTAAATATAACTCATTCACCCGTCCACTCAATTAAATATAACTCATTCACCCGTCTGCACAATTAAATATAACTCATTCAGCCGTCTACTCAATTAAATATAACTCATTCACCCGTCCACTCAATTAAATATAACTCATTCACCCGTCTACTCAATTAAATATAACTCATTCAGCCGTCCACTCAATTAAATATAACTCATTAATCCGTCTACTCAATTAAATATAACTCATTAATCAGTCTACTCAATTAAATATAATTCATTCAGCCGTCCACTCAATTAAATATAACTCATTCACCCATCTACTCAATTAAATATAACTCATTCATCCGTCTACTCAATTAAATTTAACTCATTCACCCGTCCACTCAATTAAATTTAACTCATTCACCCGTCCACTCAATTAAATTTCACTCATTCACCCGTCTACTCAATTAAATTTCACTCATTCACCCATCCACTCAATTAAATATAACTCATTAACCTGTCTGCTCACCAAATATAACTCATTCATCCGTCTACTCAATTAAATTTAACTCATTCACCCGTCCACTCAATAAAATATAACTCATTCATCCGTCTACTCAATTAAATACAACGCATTCACCCGTCCACTCAATTAAATTTAACTCATTCACCCGTCCACTCAATTAAATTTAACTCATTCACCCGTCTGCTGAATTAAATATAACTCATTCACCCATCCACTCAATTAAATATAACTCATTAACCAGTCTGCTCACCAAATATAACTCATTCACCCGTCCACTCAATTAAATATAACTCATTCACCCGTCCACTCAATTAAATTTAACTCATTCACCCGTCCACTCAATTAAATATAACTCATTAACCTGTCTGCTCACCAAATATAACTCATTCATCCGTCCACTCAATTAAATTTAACTCATTCACCCGTCCACTCAATTAAATATAACTCACTCACCCGTCCACTCAATTAAATATCACTCATTCACCCGTCCACTCAATTAAATTAAACTCATTCACTAGTCTGCTCAATAAATAGAACTCATTGACCCGTCCAATCAATTAAATATGACTCACTCACCCTTCCACTCAATTAAATATATTTCATTCAGCCGTCCACTCAATTAAATATAACTCATTCAGCCGTCCACTCAATTAAATATAACTCATTCACCCGTCCACTCAATTAAACATAACTCATTCACCCGTCCACTCAATTAAATATAACTCATTCACCCGTCCACTCAATTAAATATAACTCATTCACCCGTCTACTCAATTAAATATAACTCATTCACCCGTCCACTGAATTAAATATAACTCATTCACCCGTCTAATCAATTAAATCTAACTCATTCACCCGTCCACTCAATTAAATATAACTCATTCACCCGTCCACTCAATTAAATATAACTCATTCACCCGTCCACTCAATTAAATTCAACTCATTCACCCGTCTACTCACCTAAATATAACTCATTAATCCGTCTGCTCAATTAAATTGAACTCATTCACCCGTCCAATCAATTAAATATGACTCATTCACCCGTCCAATCAATTAAATTTAACTCATTCCCCCGTCCAATCAATTAAATATAACTCATTCACCCGTCCAATCAATTAAATATCACTCATTCACCCGTCTACTCAATCAAATAAAACTCATTCACCCGTCCACTCAATTAAATATAACTCATTCACCCGTCCACTCAATTCAATATAACTCATTCACCCGTCCACTCAATTAAATATCACTCATTCACCCCTCCACTCAATTAAATATCACTCATTCACCCGTCCACTCAATTAAATTCAACTCATTCACCCGTCCACTCAATTAAATATCACTCATTCACACGTCCACCCAATTAAATTCAACTCATTCACCCGTCCACTCAATTAAATTCAACTCATTCACCCGTCCACTCAATTAAATATAACTCATTCACCCGTCCACTCAATTAAATATCACTCATTCACCCGTCCACTCAATTAAATATAACTCATTCACCCGTCCACTCAATTAAATATTAATCTTTCATCCGTCCACTCAATTAAATATAACTCATTCACCCGTCCACTCAATTAAATATAACTCCTTCACCCGTCCACTCAATTAAATATAACTCATTCACCCGTCCACTCAATTAAATATAACTCATTAACCCGTCTACTCAATTAAATATCACTCATTCACCCGTCTGCTCAATTAAATATAACTCATTCACACGTGTACTCAATTAAATATAACACATTCACCCGTCTACTCAATTAAATATAACTCACTCACCCTTCCACTCAATTAAATATAACTCATTCACCAGTCTACTCAATTAAATATAACTCACTCACCCGTCCACTCAATTAAATAGAACTCATTCACCCGTCCACTCAATTAAATTTAACTCAATCACCCGTCCACTCAATTAAATATAACTCATTAATCCGTCTACTCACCGAAATATAACTCATTCACCCATCTATTCAATTAAATATAACTCATTCACCCATCTACTCAATTAAATATAACTCATTCACCCGTCTACTCAATTAAATATAACTCATTCACCCGTCCACTCAATTAAATATAACTCATTCACCCGTCTGCACAATTAAATATAACTCATTCAGCCGTCTACTCAATTAAATATAACTCATTCACCCGTCCACTCAATTAAATATAACTCATTCACCCGTCTACTCAATTAAATATAACTCATTCAGCCGTCCACTCAATTAAATATAACTCATTAATCCGTCTACTCAATTAAATATAACTCATTAATCAGTCTACTCAATTAAATATAATTCATTCAGCCGTCCACTCAATTAAATATAACTCATTCACCCATCTACTCAATTAAATATAACTCATTCATCCGTCTACTCAATTAAATTTAACTCATTCACCCGTCCACTCAATTAAATTTAACTCATTCACCCGTCCACTCAATTAAATTTCACTCATTCACCCGTCTACTCAATTAAATTTCACTCATTCACCCATCCACTCAATTAAATATAACTCATTAACCTGTCTGCTCACCAAATATAACTCATTCATCCGTCTACTCAATTAAATTTAACTCATTCACCCGTCCACTCAATAAAATATAACTCATTCATCCGTCTACTCAATTAAATACAACGCATTCACCCGTCCACTCAATTAAATTTAACTCATTCACCCGTCCACTCAATTAAATTTAACTCATTCACCCGTCTGCTGAATTAAATATAACTCATTCACCCATCCACTCAATTAAATATAACTCATTAACCAGTCTGCTCACCAAATATAACTCATTCACCCGTCCACTCAATTAAATATAACTCATTCACCCGTCCACTCAATTAAATTTAACTCATTCACCCGTCCACTCAATTAAATATAACTCATTAACCTGTCTGCTCACCAAATATAACTCATTCATCCGTCCACTCAATTAAATTTAACTCATTCACCCGTCCACTCAATTAAATATAACTCATTCATCCGTCTACTCAATTAAATATAACGCATTCACCCGTCCACTCAATTAAATTTAACTCATTCACCCGTCCACTCAATTAAATTTAACTCATTCACCCGTCTGCTGAATTAAATATAACTCATTCACCCATCCACTCAATTAAATATAACTCATCAACCAGTCTGCTCACCAAATATAACTCATTCATCCGTCTACTCAATTAAATATAACTCATTCAACCGTCCACTCAATTCAATTTAACTCATTCACCCGTCCACTCAATTAAATTTAACTCATTCATCCGTCCACTCAATTAAATTAAACTCATTCACCCGTCCACTCAATTAAATTTAACTTATTCACCCGTCTACTCAATTAAATATAACTCATTCACCCGTCCGCTCAATTAAATATTACTCATTCACCCCTCCACTCAATTAAATATAACTCATTCACCCGTCCACTCATTTAAATATAACTCATTCACCCGTCCACTCAATTAAATATAACTCATTCACCCGTCCACTCAATTAAATTCAACTTATTCACCTGTCTGCTCACCGAAATACAAATCATTAATCCATCTTCTCAATTAAATTCAACTCATTCACCCGTCCACTCAATTAAATGTAACTCATTAATCCGTCTACTCAACGAAATATAACTCATTCACCCAACTGTTCAATTAAATATAACTCATTCACCCATCTACTCAATTAAATATAACTCATTCAGCCGTCTACTCAATTAAAGATAACTCATTAATCCGTCTCCTCAATTAAATATAACTCATTCACCCGTCCACTCAATTAAATATAACTCATTCACCCGTCTACTCAATTAAATATAACTCATTCATCCGTCCACTCAAATAAATATAATTCATTCATCCGTCTACTCAATTAAATATAACTCATTCACCCATCCACTCAATTAAATATAACTCATTCACCCGTCCACTCAATTAAATATAACGCATTCACCCATCCACTCAATTAAATATAACTCATTAACCTGTCTGCTCACCAAATATAACTCATTCATCCGTCTACTCAATTAAATATAACTCATTCACCCGTCTACTGAATTAAATATAACTCATTCAGCCGTCCACTCAATTAAATATAACTCATTCAGCCGTCCACTCAATTAAACATAACTCATTCACTCGTCCACTCAATTAAATATAACTCATTCACCCGTCCACTCAATTAAATATAACTCATTCACCCGTCCACTCAATTAAATATAACTCATTCACCCGTCTACTCAATTAAATATAACTCATTCATCCGTCAACTCAATTAAATATAACTCATTCACTCGTCCACTCAATTAAATTTAACTCATTCACCCGTCCACTCAATTAAATTTAACTCATTCACCCGTCCACTCAATTAAATATAACTCATTCACCCGTCCACTCAATTAAATATAACTCATTCACCCGTCGACTCAATTAAATATAACTCATTCATCCGTCTACTCAATTAAATATAACTCATTCACCCGTCTACTCAAATAAATATAACTCATTCACCCGTCTACTCAAATTAATATAACTCATTCACCCGTCCACTCAATTAAATATAACTCATTCACCCGTCTACTCAATTAAATATAACTC
Source organism: Heptranchias perlo (assembly GCF_035084215.1). Taxonomy (NCBI): domain Eukaryota; kingdom Metazoa; phylum Chordata; class Chondrichthyes; order Hexanchiformes; family Hexanchidae; genus Heptranchias; species Heptranchias perlo. Next base: position 6,565,292 of record NC_090352.1, read on the forward strand.
ATTCACCCGTACACTCAATTAAATATTACTCATTAATCTGGCTGCTCACCAAATATAACTCATTCATCCGTCTACTCAATTAAATATAACTAATTAACCTGTCTGCTCACCAAATATAATTCATTCACCCGTCCACTCAATTAAATTTAACTCATTCACCAGTCCACTCAATTAAATTTAACTCATTCACCCGTCCACTCAATTAAATTTAACTCATTCACCTGTCCACTCAATTAAATATAACTCATTAACCTGTCTGCTCACCAAATATAACTCATTCATCCGTCTACTCAATTAAATATAACTCATTCACCCATCCACTCAATTAAATATAACTCATTCAGCCGTCCACTCAATTAAATATAACTCATTCACCCGTCCACTCAATTAAATATAACTCATTCACCCGTCCACTCAATTAAATATAACTCATTCACCCGTCCACTCAATTAAATATAACTCATTCACCCGTCCACTCAATTAAATATAACTCATTCAACCGTCCACTCAATTAAATATAACTCATTCACCCGTCCACTCAATTAAATATAACTCATTCAGCCGTCCACTCAATTAAATATAACTCATTCAGCCGTCCACTCAATTAAATATAACTCATTCACCCGTCCACTCAATTAAATATAACTCATTCACCAGTCCACTCAATTAAATATAACTCATTCACCCGTCCACTCAATTAAATATAACTCATTCACCCGTCTACTCAATTAAATATAACTCATTAACCTGTCTGCTCACCAAATATAACTCATTCATCCGTCTACTCAATTAAATATAACTCATTCACCCATCCACTCAATTAAATATAACTCATTCAGCCGTCCACTCAATTAAATATAACTCATTCAGCCGTCCACTCAATTAAACATAACTCATTCACCCGTCCACTCAATTAAATATAACTCATTCACCCGTCCACTCAATTAAATATAACTCATTCACCCGTCCACTCAACTAAATATAACTCATTCATCCGTCAACTCAATTAAATATAACTCATTCACCCGTCTCCTCAAATAAATATAACTCATTCACCCGTCTACTCAATTATCTATAACTCATTCACCCATCCACTCAATTAAATATAACTCATTAACCTGTCTGCTCATCAAATATAACTCATTCATCCGTCTACTCAATTAAATATAACTAATTAACCTGTCTGCTCACAAAATATAACTCATTCACCCGTCCAATCAATTAAATCTAACTCATTCACCCGTCCACTCAATTAAATTTAACTCATTCACCCGTCTACTCAATTAAATATAACTCATTCACCCGTCCACTCAATTAAATATAACTCATTCACCCGTCTGCTCAATTAAATATAACTCATTCACCCGTCCACTCAATTAAATATAACTCATTCACCCGTCTACTCAATTGAATATAACTCATTCACCCATCCACTCAATTAAATATAACTCATTCACACGTGTACTCAATTAAATATAACTCATTCACCCGTCTACTCAATTAAATATAACTCACTCACCCTTCCACTCAATTAAATATAACTCACTCACCCTTCCACTCAATTAAATATAACTCATTCACCCGTCTACTCAATTAAATATAACTCACTCACCCTTCCACTCAATTAAATATAACTCATTCACCAGTCTACTCAATTAAATATAACTCACTCACCCGTCCACTCAATTAAATAGAACTCATTCACCCGTCCACTCAATTAAATTTAACTCAATCACCCATCCACTCAATTAAATATAACTCATTAATCCGTCTACTCACCGAAATATAACTCATTCACCCATCTATTCAATTAAATATAACTCATTCACCCATCTACTCAATTAAATATAAATCATTCACCCGTCTACTCAATTAAATATAACTCATTCACCCGTCCACTCAATTAAATATAACTCATTCACCCGTCTGCACAATTAAATATAACTCATTCATCCGTCTACTCAATTAAATATAACTCATTCACCCGTCTACTCAATTAAATATAACTCATTCATCCGTCTACTCAATTAAATATAACTCATTCACCCGTCCACTCAATTAAATATAACTCATTCACCCGTCTACTCAATTAAATATAACTCATTCAGCCGTCCACTCAATTAAATATAACTCATTAATCCGTCTACTCAATTAAATATAACTCATTAATCAGTCTACTCAATTAAATATAATTCATTCAGCCGTCCACTCAATTAAATATAACTCATTCACCCATCTACTCAATTAAATATAACTCATTCATCCGTCTACTCAATTAAATTTAACTCATTCACCCGTCCACTCAATTAAATTTAACTCATTCACCCGTCCACTCAATTAAATTTCACTCATTCACCCGTCTACTCAATTAAATTTCACTCATTCAGCCATCCACTCAATTAAATATAACTCATTAACCTGTCTGCTCACCAAATATAACTCATTCATCCGTCTACTCAATTAAATTTAACTCATTCACCCGTCCACTCAATAAAATATAACTCATTCATCCGTCTACTCAATTAAATATAACGCATTCACCCGTCCACTCAATTAAATTTAACTCATTCACCCGTCCACTCAATTAAATTTAACTCATTCACCCGTCTGCTGAATTAAATATAACTCATTCACCCATCCACTCAATTAAATATAACTCATTAACCAGTCTGCTCACCAAATATAACTCATTCACCCGTCCACTCAATTAAATATAACTCATTCACCCGTCCACTCAATTAAATTTAACTCATTCACCCGTCCACTCAATTAAATATAACTCATTAACCTGTCTGCTCACCAAATATAACTCATTCATCCGACCACTCAATTAAATTTAACTGATTCACCCGTCCACTCAATTAAATATAACTCATTCATCCGTCTACTCAATTAAATATAACGCATTCACCCGTCCACTCAATTAAATTTAACTCATTCACCCGTCCACTCAATTAAATTTAACTCATTCACCCGTCTGCTGAATTAAATATAACTCATTCACCCATCCACTCAATTAAATATAACTCATTAACCAGTCTGCTCACCAAATATAACTCATTCATCCGTCTACTCAATTAAATATAACTCATTCAACCGTCCACTCAATTAAATTTAACTCATTCACCCGTCCACTCAATTAAATTTAACTCATTCATCCGTCCACTCAATTAAATTAAACTCATTCACCCGTCCACTCAATTAAATTTAACTTATTCACCCGTCTACTCAATTAAATATAACTCATTCACCCGTCCGCTCAATTAAATATTACTCATTCACCCCTCCACTCAATTAAATATAACTCATTCACCCGTCCACTCATTTAAATATAACTCATTCACCCGTCCACTCAATTAAATATAACTCATTCACCCGTCCACTCAATTAAATTCAACTTATTCACCTGTCTGCTCACCGAAATACAAATCATTAATCCATCTTCTCAATTAAATTCAACTCATTCACCCGTCCACTCAATTAAATGTAACTCATTAATCCGTCTACTCAACTAAATATAACTCATTCACCCATCTACTCAATTAAATATAACTCATTCACCCGTCTACTCAATTAAAGATAACTCATTAATCCGTCTCCTCAATTAAATATAACTCATTCACCCGTCCACTCAATTAAATTTAACTCATTCACCCGTCCACTCAATTAAATTTAACTCATTCACCCGTCTGCTGAATTAAATATAACTCATTCACCCATCCACTCAATTAAATATAACTCATTAACCAGTCTGCTCACCAAATATAACTCATTCATCCGTCTACTCAATTAAATATAACTCATTCAACCGTCTACTCAATTAAATTTAACTCATTCACCCGTCCACTCAATTAAATTTAACTCATTCATCCGTCCACTCAATTAAATTAAACTCATTCACCCGTCCACTCAATTAAATTTAACTTATTCACCCGTCTACTCAATTAAATATAACTCATTCACCCGTCCGCTCAATTAAATATTACTCATTCACCCCTCCACTCAATTAAATATAACTCATTCACCCGTCCACTCATTTAAATATAACTCATTCACCCGTCCACTCAATTAAATATAACTCATTCACCCGTCCACTCAATTAAATTCAACTTATTCACCTGTCTGCTCACCGAAATACAAATCATTAATCCATCTTCTCAATTAAATTCAACTCATTCACCCGTCCACTCAATTAAATGTAACTCATTAATCCGTCTACTCAACTAAATATAACTCATTCACCCATCTACTCAATTAAATATAACTCATTCACCCGTCTACTCAATTAAAGATAACTCATTAATCCGTCTCCTCAATTAAATATAACTCATTCACCCGTCCACTCAATTAAATATAACTCATTCACCCGTCTACTCAATTAAATATAAGTCATTCATCCGTCCACTCAAATAAATATAATTCATTCATCCGTCTACTCAATTAAATATAACTCATTCACCCATCCACTCAATTAAATATAACTCATTCACCCGTCCACTCATTTAAATATAACTCATTCACCCGTCCACTCAATTAAATATAACTCATTCACCCGTCCACTCAATTAAATTCAACTTATTCACCTGTCTGCTCACCGAAATACAAATCATTAATCCATCTTCTCAATTAAATTCAACTCATTCACCCGTGCACTCAATTAAATGTAACTCATTAATCCGTCTACTCAACTAAATATAACTCATTCACCCATCTACTCAATTAAATATAACTCATTCACCCGTCTACTCAATTAAAGATAACTCATTAATCCGTCTCCTCAATTAAATATAACTCATTCACCCGTCCACTCAATTAAATATAACTCATTCACCCGTCTACTCAATTAAATATAAGTCATTCATCCGTCCACTCAAATAAATATAATTCATTCATCCGTCTACTCAATTAAATATAACTCATTCACCCATCCACTCAATTAAATATAACTCATTCACCCGTCCACTCAATTAAATATAACGCATTCACCCATCCACTCAATTAAATATAACTCATTAACCTGTCTGCTCACCAAATATAACTCATTCATCCGTCTACTCAATTAAATTTAACTCAATCACCCGTCCACTCAATTAAATATAACTCATTCAGCCGTCCACTCAATTAAATATAACTCATTCAGCCGTCCACTCAATTAAACATAACTCATTCACTCGTCCACTCAATTAAATATAACTCATTCACCCGTCCACTCAATTAAATATAACTCATTCACCCGTCCACTCAATTAAATATAACTCATTCACCCGTCTACTCAATTAAATATAACTCATTCATCCGTCAACTCAATTAAATATAACTCATTCACTCGTCCACTCAATTAAATTTAACTCATTCACCCGTCCACTCAATTAAATTTAACTCATTCACCCGTCTACTCAATTAAATATAACTCATTCACCCGTCCACTCAATTAAATATAACTCATTCACCCGTCGACTCAATTAAATATAACTCATTCATCCGTCTACTCAATTAAATATAACTCATTCACCCGTCTACTCAAATAAATATAACTCATTCACCCGTCTACTCAAATTAATATAACTCATTCACCCGTCCACTCAATTAAATATAACTCATTCACCCGTCTACTCAATTAAATATAACTCATTCACCCGTCCACTCAATTAAATATTACTCATTAATCTGGCTGCTCACCAAATATAACTCATTCATCCGTCTACTCAATTAAATATAACTAATTAACCTGTCTGCTCACCAAATATAATTCATTCACCCGTCCACTCAATTAAATTTAACTCATTCACCAGTCCACTCAATTAAATTTAACTCATTCACCCGTCCACTCAATTAAATTTAACTCATTCACCTGTCCACTCAATTAAATATAACTCATTAACCTGTCTGCTCACCAAATATAACTCATTCATCCGTCTACTCAATTAAATATAACTCATTCACCCATCCACTCAATTAAATATAACTCATTCAGCCGTCCACTCAATTAAATATAACTCATTCAGCCGTCCACTCAATTAAATATAACTCATTCACCCGTCCACTCAATTAAATATAACTCATTCACCCGTCCACTCAATTAAATATAACTCATTCACCCGTCCACTCAATTAAATCTAACTCATTCACCCGTCCACTCAATTAAATATAACTCATTCACCCATCCACTCAATTAAATATAACTCATTCACCCGTCCACTCAATTAAATATAACTCATTCAGCCGTCCACTCAATTAAATATAACTCATTCAGCCGTCCACTCAATTAAATATAACTCATTCACCCATCCACTCAATTAAATATAACTCATTCACCCGTCCACTCAATTAAATATAACTCATTCACCCGTCCACTCATTTAAATATAACTCATTCACCCGTCCACTCAATTAAATATAACTCATTCAGCCGTCCACTCAATTAAATTTAACTCATTCACCCGTCTACTCAATTAAATATAACGCATTCACCCATCCACTCAATTAAATATAACTCATTAACCTGTCTGCTCACCAAATATAACTCATTCATCCGTCGACTCAATTAAATATAACTCATTCACCCATCCACTCAATTAAATATAACTCATTCAGCCGTCCACTCAATTAAATATAACTCATTCAGCCGTCCACTCAATTAAACATAACTCATTCACCCGTCCACTCAATTAAATATAACTCATTCACCCGTCCACTCAATTAAATATAACTCATTCACCCGTCCACTCAACTAAATATAACTCATTCACCCGTCTACTCAATTAAATATAACTCATTCATCCGTCAACTCAATTAAATATAACTCATTAACCCGTCTACTCAAATAAATATAACTCATTCATCCGTCTACTCAATTAAATATAACTCATTCACCCATCCACTCAATTAAATATAACTCATTCACCCGTCTACTCAATTAAATATAACTCATTCACCCATCCACTCAATTAAATATAACTCATTAACCTGTCTGCTCATCAAATATAACTCATTCATCCGTCTACTCAATTAAATATAACTAATTAACCTGTCTGCTCACAAAATATAACTCATTCACCCGTCCAATCAATTAAATTTAACTCATTCACCCGTCCACTCAATTAAAATTAACTCATTCACCCGTCTACTCAATTAAATATAACTCATTCACCCGTCCACTCAATTAAATATAACTCATTCACCCGTCTACTCAATTGAATATAACTCATTCACCCATCCACTCAATTAAATATAACTCATTCAGCCGTCCACTCAATTAAATATAACTCATTTAGCCGTCCACTCAATTGAATATAACTCATTCACCCGTCCACTCAATTAAACATAACTCATTCACCCGTCCACTCAATTAAATATAACTCATTCACCCGTCCACTCAATTAAATATAACTCATTCACCCTTCTACTGAATTAAATATAACTCATTCACCCGTCTACTCAATTAAATATAACTCATTCACCAGTCTATTCAATTAAATATAACTCATTCACCCGTCTACTCAATGAAATATAACTCATTCACCAGTCTATTCAATTAAATATAACTCACTCACCCGTCCACTCAATTAAATATAACTCATTCACCCGTCCACTCAATTAAATATAACTCATTCACCTGTCTACTCAATTAATATAACTCATTCACCCGTCCACTCAATTAAATATAACTCACTCACCCGTCCACTCAATTAAATGTAACTCACTCACCCGTCTACTCAATAAAATATCACTCATTCACCCGTCCACTCAATTAAATTAAACTCATTCACTCGTCTGCTCAAGAAATAGAACTCATTGACCCGTCCAATCAATTAAATATGACTCACTCACCCTTCCACTCAATTAAATATAATTCATTCAGCCGTCCACTCAATTAAATATAACTCATTCAGCCGTTCACTCAATTAAATATAACTCATTCACCCGTCCACTCAATTAAACATAACTCATTCACCCGTCCACTCAATTAAATATAACTCATTCACCCGTCCACTCAATTAAATATAACTCATTCACCCGTCTACTCAATTAAATATAACTCATTCACCCGTCTACTGAATTAAATGTAACTCATTCACCCGTCCACTCAATTAAATATAACTCATTCACCCGTCCACTCAATTAAACATAACTCATTCACCCGTCCACTCAATTAAATATAACTCATTCACCCGTCCACTCAATTAAATATAGCTCATTCACCCGTCTACTCAATTAAATATAACTCATTCACCCGTCTACTCAATTGAATATAACTCATTCACCCATCCACTCAATTAAATATAACTCACTTACCCGTCCACTCAATTAAATATAACTCATTCACCCGTCCACTCAATTAAATATAACTCATTCACCTGTCTGCTCAATTCAATGTAACTCATTCACCCGTCCACTCAATTAAATATAACTCACTCACCCGTCTACTCAATTAAATATAACTCATTAATCCGTCTGCTCAATTAAATATAACTCATTCACCCGTCCACTCAATTAAATATAACTCATTCACCCGTCTACTCAATTAAATATAACACATTCATCCATCTACTCAATTAAATATAACTCATTCACCCGTCCACTCAATTAAATATCTCATTCACCCGTCTGCTCAATTAAATATAACTCATTCACCCATCCACTCAATTAAATATAACTCATTCACCTGTCTACTCAATTAAATATAACTCATTCACCCATCCACTCAATTAAATATAACTCACTCACCCGTCTACTCAATTAAATATAACTCATTCACCCATCCACTCAATTAAATATAGCTCATTCATCCGTCTACTCAATTAAATATAACTCATTCACCCATCCACTCAATTAAATATAACTCATTCATCCGTCTACTCAATTAAATATAACTCATTCATCCGTCTACTCAATTAAATATAACTCATTCATCCGTCTACTCAATTAAATATAACTCATTCATCCGTCTACTCAATTAAATATAACTCATTCACCCGTCCACTCAATTAAATATAACTCATTCAGCCGTCCACTCAATTAAAGATAACTCATTCACCCGTCCACTCAATTAAATATAACTCATTCACCCGTCCACTCAACTAAACATAACTCATTCACCCGTCCACTCAATTAAATATAACTCATTCACCCGTCTACTCAATTAAATATAACTCATTCACCAGTCTATTCAATTAAATATAACTCATTCACCCGTCCACTCAATTAAATATAACTCATTCACCCGTCTACTCAATTAAATATAACTCATTCACCCATCCACTCAATTAAATATAACTCATTCATCCGTCTACTCAATTAAATATAACTCATTCATCCGTCTACTCAATTAAATATAACTCATTCATCCGTCTACTCAATTAAATATAACTCATTCATCCGTCTACTCAATTAAATAGAACTCATTCACCCGTCCACTCAATTAAATATAACTCATTCAGCCGTCCACTCAATTAAATATAACTAATTCACCCGTCCACTCAACTAAACATAACTCATTCACCCGTCCACTCAATTAAATATAACTCATTCAACCGTCCACTCAATTAAATATAACTCATTCACCCGTCTACTCAATTAAATATAACTCATTCACCAGTCTATTCAATTAAATATAACTCATTCACCCGTCCACTCAATTAAATATAACTCACTCACCCGTCCACTCAATTAAATATAACTCATTCACCCGTCCACTCAATTAAATATAACTCATTCACCCGTCCACTCAATTAAATGTAACTCACTCACCCGTCCACTCAATTCAATATAACTCATTCACCAGTCTATTCAATGAAATATAACTCATTCACCCATCCACTCAATTAAATATAACTCACTCACCCGTCCACTCAATTAAACATAACTCATTCACTCGTCCACTCAATTAAATATAACTCATTCACCCGTCCACTCAATTAAATATAACTCATTCACCCGTCCACTCAATTAAATATAACTCATTCACCCGTCTACTCAATTAAATATAACTCATTCATCCGTCAACTCAATTAAATATAACTCATTCACTCGTCCACTCAATTAAATTTAACTCATTCACCCGTCCACTCAATTAAATTTAACTCATTCACCCGTCTACTCAATTAAATATAACTCATTCACCCGTCCACTCAATTAAATATAACTCATTCACCCGTCGACTCAATTAAATATAACTCATTCATCCGTCTACTCAATTAAATATAACTCATTCACCCGTCTACTCAAATAAATATAACTCATTCACCCGTCTACTCAAATTAATATAACTCATTCACCCGTCCACTCAATTAAATATAACTCATTCACCCGTCTACTCAATTAAATATAACTCATTCACCCGTCCACTCAATTAAATATTACTCATTAATCTGGCTGCTCACCAAATATAACTCATTCATCCGTCTACTCAATTAAATATAACTAATTAACCTGTCTGCTCACCAAATATAATTCATTCACCCGTCCACTCAATTAAATTTAACTCATTCACCAGTCCACTCAATTAAATTTAACTCATTCACCCGTCCACTCAATTAAATTTAACTCATTCACCTGTCCACTCAATTAAATATAACTCATTAACCTGTCTGCTCACCAAATATAACTCATTCATCCGTCTACTCAATTAAATATAACTCATTCACCCATCCACTCAATTAAATATAACTCATTCAGCCGTCCACTCAATTAAATATAACTCATTCAGCCGTCCACTCAATTAAATATAACTCATTCACCCGTCCACTCAATTAAATATAACTCATTCACCCGTCCACTCAATTAAATATAACTCATTCACCCGTCCACTCAATTAAATCTAACTCATTCACCCGTCCACTCAATTAAATATAACTCATTCACCCATCCACTCAATTAAATATAACTCATTCACCCGTCCACTCAATTAAATATAACTCATTCACCCGTCCACTCAATTAAATATAACTCATTCAGCCGTCCACTCAATTAAATATAACTCATTCAGCCGTCCACTCAATTAAATATAACTCATTCACCCATCCACTCAATTAAATATAACTCATTCACCCGTCCACTCAATTAAATATAACTCATTCACCCGTCCACTCATTTAAATATAACTCATTCACCCGTCCACTCAATTAAATATAACTCATTCAGCCGTCCACTCAATTAAATTTAACTCATTCACCCGTCTACTCAATTAAATATAACGCATTCACCCATCCACTCAATTAAATATAACTCATTAACCTGTCTGCTCACCAAATATAACTCATTCATCCGTCGACTCAATTAAATATAACTCATTCACCCATCCACTCAATTAAATATAACTCATTCAGCCGTCCACTCAATTAAATATAACTCATTCAGCCGTCCACTCAATTAAACATAACTCATTCACCCGTCCACTCAATTAAATATAACTCATTCACCCGTCCACTCAACTAAATATAACTCATTCACCCGTCTACTCAATTAAATATAACTCATTCATCCGTCAACTCAATTAAATATAACTCATTCACCCGTCTACTCAAATAAATATAACTCATTCATCCGTCTACTCAATTAAATATAACTCATTCACCCATCCACTCAATTAAATATAACTCATTCACCCGTCTACTCAATTAAATATAACTCATTCACCCATCCACTCAATTAAATATAACTCATTAACCTGTCTGCTCATCAAATATAACTCATTCATCCGTCTACTCAATTAAATATAACTAATTAACCTGTCTGCTCACAAAATATAACTCATTCACCCGTCCAATCAATTAAATTTAACTCATTCACCCGTCCACTCAATTAAAATTAACTCATTCACCCGTCTACTCAATTAAATATAACTCATTCACCCGTCCACTCAATTAAATATAACTCATTCACCCGTCTACTCAATTGAATATAACTCATTCACCCATCCACTCAATTAAATATAACTCATTCAGCCGTCCACTCAATTAAATATAACTCATTTAGCCGTCCACTCAATTGAATATAACTCATTCACCCGTCCACTCAATTAAACATAACTCATTCACCCGTCCACTCAATTAAATATAACTCATTCACCCGTCCACTCAATTAAATATAACTCATTCACCCTTCTACTGAATTAAATATAACTCATTCACCCGTCTACTCAATTAAATATAACTCATTCACCAGTCTATTCAATTAAATATAACTCATTCACCCGTCTACTCAATGAAATATAACTCATTCACCAGTCTATTCAATTAAATATAACTCACTCACCCGTCCACTCAATTAAATATAACTCATTCACCCGTCCACTCAATTAAATATAACTCATTCACCTGTCTACTCAATTAATATAACTCATTCACCCGTCCACTCAATTAAATATAACTCACTCACCCGTCCACTCAATTAAATGTAACTCACTCACCCGTCTACTCAATAAAATATCACTCATTCACCCGTCCACTCAATTAAATTAAACTCATTCACTAGTCTGCTCAATAAATAGAACTCATTGACCCGTCCAATCAATTAAATATGACTCACTCACCCTTCCACTCAATTAAATATAATTCATTCAGCCGTCCACTCAATTAAATATAACTCATTCAGCCGTTCACTCAATTAAATATAACTCATTCACCCGTCCACTCAATTAAACATAACTCATTCACCCGTCCACTCAATTAAATATAACTCATTCACCCGTCCACTCAATTAAATATAACTCATTCACCCGTCTACTCAATTAAATATAACTCATTCACCCGTCTACTGAATTAAATGTAACTCATTCACCCGTCCACTCAATTAAATATAACTCATTCACCCGTCCACTCAATTAAACATAACTCATTCACCCGTCCACTCAATTAAATATAACTCATTCACCCGTCCACTCAATTAAATATAGCTCATTCACCCGTCTACTCAATTAAATATAACTCATTCACCCGTCTACTCAATTGAATATAACTCATTCACCCATCCACTCAATTAAATATAACTCACTTACCCGTCCACTCAATTAAATATAACTCATTCACCCGTCCACTCAATTAAATATAACTCATTCACCTGTCTGCTCAATTCAATGTAACTCATTCACCCGTCCACTCAATTAAATATAACTCATTCAGCCGTCCACTCAATTAAATTTAACTCATTCACCCGTCTACTCAATTAAATATAACGCATTCACCCATCCACTCAATTAAATATAACTCATTAACCTGTCTGCTCACCAAATATAACTCATTCATCCGTCGACTCAATTAAATATAACTCATTCACCCATCCACTCAATTAAATATAACTCATTCAGCCGTCCACTCAATTAAATATAACTCATTCAGCCGTCCACTCAATTAAACATAACTCATTCACCCGTCCACTCAATTAAATATAACTCATTCACCCGTCCACTCAATTAAATATAACTCATTCACCCGTCCACTCAACTAAATATAACTCATTCACCCGTCTACTCAATTAAATATAACTCATTCATCCGTCAACTCAATTAAATATAACTCATTCACCCGTCTACTCAAATAAATATAACTCATTCATCCGTCTACTCAATTAAATATAACTCATTCACCCATCCACTCAATTAAATATAACTCATTCACCCGTCTACTCAATTAAATATAACTCATTCACCCATCCACTCAATTAAATATAACTCATTAACCTGTCTGCTCATCAAATATAACTCATTCATCCGTCTACTCAATTAAATATAACTAATTAACCTGTCTGCTCACAAAATATAACTCATTCACCCGTCCAATCAATTAAATTTAACTCATTCACCCGTCCACTCAATTAAAATTAACTCATTCACCCGTCTACTCAATTAAATATAACTCATTCACCCGTCCACTCAATTAAATATAACTCATTCACCCGTCTACTCAATTGAATATAACTCATTCACCCATCCACTCAATTAAATATAACTCATTCAGCCGTCCACTCAATTAAATATAACTCATTTAGCCGTCCACTCAATTGAATATAACTCATTCACCCGTCCACTCAATTAAACATAACTCATTCACCCGTCCACTCAATTAAATATAACTCATTCACCCGTCCACTCAATTAAATATAACTCATTCACCCTTCTACTGAATTAAATATAACTCATTCACCCGTCTACTCAATTAAATATAACTCATTCACCAGTCTATTCAATTAAATATAACTCATTCACCCGTCTACTCAATGAAATATAACTCATTCACCAGTCTATTCAATTAAATATAACTCACTCACCCGTCCACTCAATTAAATATAACTCATTCACCCGTCCACTCAATTAAATATAACTCATTCACCTGTCTACTCAATTAATATAACTCATTCACCCGTCCACTCAATTAAATATAACTCACTCACCCGTCCACTCAATTAAATGTAACTCACTCACCCGTCTACTCAATAAAATATCACTCATTCACCCGTCCACTCAATTAAATTAAACTCATTCACTAGTCTGCTCAATAAATAGAACTCATTGACCCGTCCAATCAATTAAATATGACTCACTCACCCTTCCACTCAATTAAATATAATTCATTCAGCCGTCCACTCAATTAAATATAACTCATTCAGCCGTTCACTCAATTAAATATAACTCATTCACCCGTCCACTCAATTAAACATAACTCATTCACCCGTCCACTCAATTAAATATAACTCATTCACCCGTCCACTCAATTAAATATAACTCATTCACCCGTCTACTCAATTAAATATAACTCATTCACCCGTCTACTGAATTAAATGTAACTCATTCACCCGTCCACTCAATTAAATATAACTCATTCACCCGTCCACTCAATTAAACATAACTCATTCACCCGTCCACTCAATTAAATATAACTCATTCACCCGTCCACTCAATTAAATATAGCTCATTCACCCGTCTACTCAATTAAATATAACTCATTCACCCGTCTACTCAATTGAATATAACTCATCCACCCATCCACTCAATTAAATATAACTCACTTACCCGTCCACTCAATTAAATATAACTCATTCACCCATCCACTCAATTAAATATAACTCATTCACCTGTCTGCTCAATTCAATGTAACTCATTCACCCGTCCACTCAATTAAATATAACTCACTCACCCGTCTACTCAATTAAATATAACTCATTAATCCGTCTGCTCAATTAAATATAACTCATTCACCCGTCCACTCAAATAAATATAACTCATTCACCCGTCTACTCAATTAAATATAACACATTCATCCATCTACTCAATTAAATATAACTCATTCACCCGTCCACTCAATTAAATATCTCATTCACCCGTCTGCTCAATTAAATATAACTCATTCACCCATCCACTCAATTGAATATAACTCATTCACCTGTCTACTCAATTAAATATAACTCATTCACCCATCCACTCAATTAAATATAACTCACTCACCCGTCTACTCAATTAAATATAACTCATTCACCCATCCACTCAATTAAATATAGCTCATTCATCCGTCTACTCAATTAAATATAACTCATTCACCCATCCACTCAATTAAATATAACTCATTCATCCGTCTACTCAATTAAATATAACTCATTCATCCGTCTACTCAATTAAATATAACTCATTCATCCGTCTACTCAATTAAATATAACTCATTCATCCGTCTACTCAATTAAATATAACTCATTCACCCGTCCACTCAATTAAATATAACTCATTCAGCCGTCCACTCAATTAAAGATAACTCATTCACCCGTCCACTCAATTAAATATAACTCATTCACCCGTCCACTCAACTAAACATAACTCATTCACCCGTCCACTCAATTAAATATAACTCATTCACCCGTCCACTCAATTAAATATAACTCATTCACCCGTCTACTCAATTAAATATAACTCATTCACCAGTCTATTCAATTAAATATAACTCATTCACCCGTCCACTCAATTAAATATAACTCATTCACCCATCCACTCAATTAAATATAACTCATTCACCCTTCTACTCAATTAAATATAACTCATTCACCCATCCACTCAATTAAATATAACTCATTCATCCGTCTACTCAATTAAATATAACTCATTCATCCGTCTACTCAATTAAATATAACTCATTCATCCGTCTACTCAATTAAATATAACTCATTCATCCGTCTACTCAATTAAATAGAACTCATTCACCCGTCCACTCAATTAAATATAACTCATTCAGCCGTCCACTCAATTAAATATAACTAATTCACCCGTCCACTCAACTAAACATAACTCATTCACCCGTCCACTCAATTAAATATAACTCATTCAACCGTCCACTCAATTAAATATAACTCATTCACCCGTCTACTCAATTAAATATAACTCATTCACCAGTCTATTCAATTAAATATAACTCATTCACCCGTCCACTCAATTAAATATAACTCACTCACCCGTCCACTCAATTAAATATAACTCATTCACCCGTCCACTCAATTAAATATAACTCATTCACCCGTCCACTCAATTAAATGTAACTCACTCACCCGTCCACTCAATTCAATATAACTCATTCACCAGTCTATTCAATGAAATATAACTCATTCACCCATCCACTCAATTAAATATAACTCACTCACCCGTCCACTCAATTAAATATAACTCATTCACCCGTCCACTCAATTCAATATAACTCATTCACCTGTCTGCTCAATTCAATGTAACTCATTCACCCGTCCACTCAATTAAATATAACTCACTCACCCGTCCACTCAATTAAATATAACTCATTCACCTGTCTGCTCAATTCAATGTAACTCACTCACCCGTCTACTCAATTAAATATAACTCATTAATCCGTCTGCTAAATTAAATATAACTTATTCACCCGTCCACTCAATTAAATATAACTCATTCACCCATCCACTCAATTAAATATAACTCATTCACCTGTCTGCTCAATTCAATGTAACTCATTCACCCGTCCACTCAATTAAATATAACTCACTCACCCGTCTACTCAATTAAATATAACTCATTAATCCGTCTGCTCAATTAAATATAACTCATTCACCCGTCCACTCAATTAAATATAACTCATTCACCCGTCTACTCAATTAAATTTCACTCATTCATCCGTCTGCTCAATTAAATATAACTCATTCACCCGTCCACTCAATTAAATATAACTCATTCATCCGTCTACTCAATTAAATATAACTCATTCACCCATCCACTCAATTAAATATAACTCATTCACCCATCCACTCAATTACATATAACTCATTCACCCGTCTACTCAATTAAATATAACTCATTCACCCATCCACTCAATTAAATATAACTCATTCACCTGTCTGCTCACCAAATATAACTCATTCATCCGTCTCCTCAATTAAATATAACTCATTCACCCGTCCACTCAATTAAATATAACTCATTCACCCGTCCACTCAATTAAATATAACTCACTCACCCGTCCACTCAATTAAATATAACTCACTCACCCGTCTACTCAATTAAATATAACTCATTCACCCGTCCACTCAATTAAATTAAACTCATTCACTAGTCTGCTCAATAAATAGAACTCATTCACCCGTCCAATCAATTAAATATAACTCACTCACCCGTCTGCTCAATTAAATTTCACTCATTCACCCGTCTCCTCACATAAATATAACTCATTCACCCCTCTTCTCACCTAAATATAACTCATTTCACCCATCTATGCAGCAACAACATCAATTTGCATTGATATTGCATCTTTAACGTAGTAAAACGTCCCATGGTGCTTCACCGGAGAGTTATCAAATAAAATTTGACCCAAAGGCATAAATGGAGATATTCGGACAGATGACCAAGAGCTTGGTCAAAAGTTTTAAGGAGTGTCTTAAAGGAAGAAAGAGCGGTCGAGAGGCGGAGAGGTTTCGGGAGGGAATTCCAGAGCTTAGAGCGTAGGCGGCAGACGCCACGTCAGCCAATGGTGGAGCGATTATAATTGGGGGCGGAGAAGAGGCAAGAATTGGAGCAGCGCAGAGATCTCGGATAGTTGTAAGGCTGGAGGAGGTTACAGAGGTAGGGAGGGGCAAGGTCATGGAGGAATTTGAAAGCAAAAATGAGAATTTTAATATCATGGCGTTCCCAGACCCCGAGCCAGTGTAAATCAGTGAGCACAAGGGTGATGGGTGAACGGGAGATGGCGCGAGTTAGGATACGGGCAGCAGAGTTTTGGATGTACTCAATTTTATGGAGGGTGGAAGACTGGAGGCTGGCCAAGAGAGCATTGGAATTGTCAAGTCTAGTCGTAACAAAGGTGTGGATGAGGGTTTCAGCAGCGGATGAGCTGAGGCAGGTGTAGAGACGGGCGATGTTACGGTGGCGGAAGTAGGTGGTCTTGGTGATGGAGCGGATATGTGGTCGGAAGCTCATCTCAGGGTCAAATAGGACACCAAGGTTGTGAACGATCTGGTTCAGCCTCAGTCAGTGGCCAGGTGGAGGGATGAAGTCGGTGGCTGGGGAATGGGGTTTGTGGTAGGGACCGAAGGCAATGGCTTCAGTCCTCCCAATATTTAGTTGGAGGAAATTTTTGCTCATCCAGTCGGATAAGCAGTGTAACAAATCAGAGACAGTACGGGGGTCGAGTAAGGTGGTGGTTAGAAGGTGGTGGAATGGTGGTGGAAAGTTGGGTGTTGTCAGCGTACATCTGGAACCTGACATTTATTCCCGATAAATTGCGGGTGCGTTGGAGGCGGGTGGGGCTCCGAAAATCGGGGAAATCCCATTCAGGTTCGGAGCCCGGCTCCAACCCACTGATGTCCGAGTTCGCCACAGACACATCTGTGTGTGCGCGGGCCTCCCAAATCTGGAAGTCCCACCGGCAATTAGAGCCGGTGGGATGATAGTTAAAGAGCCAAATGTACCTCATTGAGGTACTTAAGGCACTTTACTTGTGACAGATTACATGGTTAGAACGATTTTTAATTTACCTGGGTGGCTTGCCCACCGCTTCTGATTCACACCTGGTGAAACCAGGCGTGAAGGGCCGGATCAGGCAAAAAGAAACAAAATAAATTAAATAAAAAAGCATTGTATAAAGTTAAAACACAAAATCAAGCCACCTTTCCACCCTGCTCCGATGTCCGATGTCTCCATCTCCGATCTCCCCCTTCTTCACCCCACCCCCCGATGCCCTCCTGATCTCCCCCTCTTCACCCCCCCGATATCCCCCCAATTTTCCCTTCCTCACCCCCCCATGTCCCTCCAATCTCTCCTTTTTCACCCCCCCGATGACCCCTTCTTAACCCTCTTGATCTTCCCCTCTCCCCCCGACCTTCCCTTCTCCCGCCCACCGATCTTCCCCTTTCCTCCCGATCTTCCCCTCTCCCCCCCACCCACCCCGATCTTCCGTTCCAGCACTAGATGACGTCTCACTCTCTCCCTCTCTCTCCCCGCATCCCCCCCACCCCGGGTTGCAGCTCCTGACGGCAGCCAGCCTGTCAATCAGGTTGGCTGCCGGGTGCAAAACCCGGAGAGGACGTTAATCACCATCAATTGCGATGTTTGCTTGTTCGGGTTTGCCACACGCACCTTCACCACCCTCCCAACCACCCACCCCCCCCCCACCACTGCTGCCAACCCGCCACCATTTCAAAATTGAGCCCACTGTGTTTTCGGATGATGTCACAGAGGGGCAACATGTAAAGGAGAAATAGGAGGGGGCCAGGGATAGATCCTTGGGGGACTCGCGAGGTAACGGTGCGGGAGTGGGAAGAGAAGCCATTGCAGGTGATTCTCTGGCTACGGCTGGATCGATAAGAATGGAACCAGGCGAGCGCAGTCGCACACAGATGGATGACGGAGAAGAGGTGTCGGAGGAGAATGGTTTGATTAACCCTGTCAAAGGCTGCTGACAGGTCGAGAGGGACGCACCTAAATATAACTCATTCACCCATCTGTTTCTCTAAATGTAACTCATTCACCCACATATTACTCTAAATGTAAATCATTTCACCCATCTATTACTCTGAATACAACTCATTTTGCCCATTTATTACTCTAAATATAAGTTATTTCCTCCATCTGCTCCCTTCAATGTGATTCATTACAGCCTCCTATTATCCAAAATGTAGCTCATTTCAGCCATTTATTACTCATAACAAGCTGTCTATTACCCTTTATATCAGCCACCGACAGCTAGGACCTCTTTATATAACCCAGTGCCAGCTCCTTATTACTTTACATAACCCACTGCCTGTTGTCTATTATCCTGTATATAACCCACTGCCAGCTGTCTATTACCTTTTATATAACCCACTGCCAGCTGTCTATTACCCTTTACATTACCCACTGCCTGTTGTCTATTATCCTGAATATAACCCACTGCCAGCTGTCTATTACCTTTTATATAACCCACTGCCAGCTGTCTATTACCTTTTATATAACCCACTGCCAGCTGTCTACTACCCTTTATATTACCCACTGCCAGCTGTCTATTACCCACTGAACACCTGCAGAGATTCAACCCCAGTGAGCCTATGATGCTTCTGAAAAAAATTATTCATTCTCGGGATGTGGGAGTTGTTGGCAAGGCTGGCATTTATTGTCCTTCCCTAGTTGCCCTTGAGAAGGTGGTGGTGAGACTTCTGATTGAACCACTGCAGTTCTTACTGTAAAGGTACTCGCACAGTGCTGTTAGGTAGAGAGTTCCAGGATTTTGACCTAGCGACGATGAAGGAATGGTGATATATGTCCAAAACAAGATGGGATGTGACTTGGAGGGGAAATTGGAGCTGATGGTGCTTCCATGCTCCTACCCGATGATGGAGGTCGTAGGTTTGGGAGGTGCTGTCGAAGAAGCCTTGGCGACTTGCTGCAGTGCATCCTGTAGCTAGTACACACTGCAGCCACGGTATGCCGGTGGTGGAGGGAGTGGATGTTTAGTCCACTTGGCAATGTCTTAGACATTATATGAAATGGACTCAGCGTGTGGGTGGGTGGAAATATGTAGCTTCCAAACCACCCACGGTGACACAGCCAGCCGGCACTCGCTACCTAGGCTTTACAAATGAGGATGGCAACTTAGTGAGGTACTGCACTAGAGGGCAGCTGACCCCCATCGAATTATATCCCAGCAAAATCAACACCTTCAGGAGAGGAGGGGAGAAAATTGGCAAAAAAACAAATTCTGTTCTGTAAAGGGATTAAATTCCAGTAAACATTCAGTCAAACCTTTATTAATGTGAGCCCTGACTCGTTGCTCCCTGACTAATGTAAAAAGATGCTGTAATAAAACCTAGACAGATGATTCAGCCTCTTTTAACTGAAGGCCAGAGGATAATTGATTGAATGGGATAGGGGAAGAGTATGTAGCATTAACAAATAGAGCAGATGTACAGGGATGTGCTGATCACATCAGCTACAGTCCGAGGGAATTCAAAGAGTATCATTTGTACCCATTGATGTTTAAAATTTGTTTAATTCTTGAGACCTTCAGGAAAAGGCCTTTGTGTTGGGTAACTATAACAAGGTTAACATTTTTCTCTTTAATTCTTTTAATTAACATCACTGTCCTCGCTTCTGTTTGAAAGCAGCACGTCAATAGCTTGACTGGTAAGTACATTGCCCATTGTGGCAGTGAGCTATGCAAACCAGACAGGATTGGATCCCCTATCTGTGCTAAATTAGCTCGACTCAGCTGGGATCCATGTTAAGATTGCAACAACTAGCCTCTGTGGCCTTGGGCTAGAGAGTGAAAAGTCAGCCAGAGTTTTCTGCTCCCGATCACTATCCAGTAACTGCTGCTGGAAGTATATTTGTATGCATGTCACACTTGCTTTTAACTGTCTTCTTCTAAATAATGTACAAAGTTTGTAAGGTTTATTGAGTTTAACATCCTTTCAGTTTTTACTCTATTGAGGTCCAGGCCTCTACCAGCAACAGAAACCTAACATCTATGCTGCAGTTTAGGAGGTTAGAGGTAATTCTTCGAGGAATGTCAGTTTTTGGCCAATCCCTGACCATCATCTGTACTAACACTCCTCAGAGAATGACCTCTAACCTCCCATACAGCAGCAGAGTTACAAACAACATTACACGGGCACCTCTGGGAGATAGCATCTGGGCCTTCAAAAGGCATAAGTCCTACAAAAATACACTGGTCAAATCTTGTTAGCTAATTCCTGTAGCGAGCTGGATGTTTTTTGACACGTGTACGCACAAGACAGTGACTCTATCAAAATGTTTATCCATCTCTATCAATAATTTAATAGGAAATCTTAGTCACAGACATTTGAGTTCCATCTACTGACCTCTAATCTCCTTGCTGGGTATGTGTTACATGCACAGGCACTGGAGGAAGATACATTATTAAATATATTATTAAATATGTAACACACTGGTCATGTTCATAAGCCTGGTGACTACATCTCATTGACCTAAACCATCCTTATTTCTTCAACAACCTTTAACACCTCTTTGAGTGGCTCAGTGGTAGGATTCTAACTTCTGACCTAGGCTAAGTTGGCATTTTAGTGCAGTATTGAGGGAGTGCCCCGTTGTCAAGGATTAAATTGAGGCCCTGTCTGTCTGTTCAGGGGAACGCAAAATATCCCATGGCATTATTCAAAGAAGGGCAGAGAGTTCTCCTGATGTTCTGGCCAACATTCCTCCCTCAGCCAACACCACCAAAAATAGATTATCTGGTCATTTATCTCATTTATGGTTTGTGGCACCTTGCTGTGTGCAAATTGGCAGCCATGCTTGCCTACATAACAACAGTGACTACACTTCAAAAGTAATTCATTGGTTGTGAGGCACTTTGGGTGTCCTGAGGGCAAGAAAGGCATTATATAAATGCAACTTGCGTCTTTCTTCATTAGAGTTAAGTCTTCCTCTTTTGCCAAGCCAGAGACCTGATAGGCAGGAGGTTAGGGTGGTTAGGGTATTTTCAAATCCCTCCATGGCCTCACCCCTCCCTATTTCTGTAACATGCTCCAGCCCTACAACCTCTGAGATCGTTGCGCTCCTCCAATTCTGGTCCCTTGCGCATCCCCGATTTTAATCGCTCCACCATTGGCAGCCTAGGCCGTAAACTCTGGAATTCTCTCCCTAAACCTCTCTGCCTCTTTACCTCTCCCTCCTCCTTTAAGTTCGTATGTCTTCTTGGATGATAAAGCACTACAAAAAATGGTTCCACATCCAAAATGGTGTTGGCCTTGGCTCAGTTGATGACATTCAAGTCCCACTCCAGAGACTTGAGCACATAATCTAGGCTGGCATTTCAGTGCAGTACTGAGGGAGTGCTGCACCGTCGAAGGTGCCGTCTTTTGGATGGGACGTTAAATCAAGGCCTCTTTCAGATGGATGTAAAATATCCCATGGCATTATTTTGAAGAAGAGTAGGGGAGTTCTTCCCATCATTTATCTTTCAACCAACACCTGAAACAGTTCAATTAGTCATTTGTTTTGTTGCTGTTTGTGGGACCTTGCTGTGCGCAAATTGGCAGCCGCATTTCCTACATTACAATAGTGACTACATTTTAAAAGTACTTAATTCACTGTGAGGCGCTTTGTGTCATCCGGAAATCATGAAAGGTGCTACATAAATGGAAGTTCTTTTTTCCTTTCATAAGTACCAAGTGCAGACAATGATCTGCAGCGCTTCAAGAAGGCGGCTCACCACCACCTTCTCAAGGGAATTAGGGATGGGCAATAAATGCTGGCCTCGCTAGCAATGCCCACATCCCATGAATGAATTAAAAAAAAGGTCATTAGTTTCCAGTTTACATTTGGGGAACTTCCAGGCATCCCACTCACAAACAAAATGGACCAGTCTAAAATCAGATAGATGGCAATGCTATCATTAATACGAGCTTTCCTTTCTCTGGATGTTTTCCCATTCTTGCTGCTACGATACTCAGCCATGTGCATGTCAACACTGACTCCCTCGCCTTCATTAGCAATGAACTTCAATCTCATTCCCACTTCACACACAATTGCCGAATGCACAAATGGACCGTCTCAGCCAAAAGCGAGACTTGGCACAAATATAGAACATGTATATATCCAAAACGCTGCTGCCCGTATGCTAACTTGCACCAAGTCCCGTTCACTCATCACCCCTGTTGCTTGCTGATCCATGTTGGCTCCCCGTCCGGCAACGACTCAATTTTAAAATTTTCGTTTTTGTTTTCAAATCCCTCCATGGCTTCCCCCCTCCCTATCTCTGAAACCTTCTCCAGTCCTACAACCCTCTGAGATCGATGTGCTCCTCCAATTCTGGCCGCTTGTGCATCCCTGATTTTCATCGCTGCACTACTGGCGACCGTGCCTTCAGCTGTCGAAGCCCTAAGCTCTGGAATTCCCTCCCTAAACCTCTCCACCTTTCTACCTCTCTCTCCTCCTTTAAGACTCCTTAAAAAACCTACCTCTTTGACCAAGCTTTTGGTTACCTGTCCTAATATCTCCTTATGTGGCTTGGTGTCAAGTTTTGTTTGGTAACGATCCTGTGAAGCGCCTTGGGACGTTTTACTACATTAAAGGCGCTATATAAATGCAAGTTGTTGTTATTGTGTTGACCGATAAACCTACCGCATATGCATGAACACAAACAAAAATATTATCATTAGCCAAGCATTGAAAAAATCTCCTCAGGACATTGATCTCAATCAGGGGTCCAGCGATCTCCCTCTGGCCCACTGTTTCTACTGACATTATCTGTATTGACAGATGACCCCAAGGAAATGGCAGAAAGTTTCCCAACTCACATCAGAGCAGAGTGCAGCAGAGTCATCCCAGTAGGGGGCCCAGCATCAATCGCCTGTCATGTTTCCATCAGTCCTTTCAAGATTTTCAGAATAAAGCATCAACTTTCTTCCTAAAGCAAGTGAAGAATTCATAAACAAATCCCACCACAGATTGATTAGGTGCTCTGCCTGTTGATAAAAACATTTTTCAAACATTCCCCTTCTAGAATTGGAACATTATTGTTAAATTTTCATTTCCCAATATTTTCAAGGAATCTCCAATCTAAAAGTCCGGAAATTACTGTTGGCATTATTAGTAGACACAGGCTTGAATAACATTCCTCTGTCCATTATTTTAACCCATTTAAAATAAACATTCCAGTGTTGGGGAAGCTGTTCAAGGAGGCCCAGAGACGTATAATGCATTGCATTTATCGAAGGCCACAGGCGGGATTGAGTGAAGCAAGAAAGAATGAAAGAAAGAGTGAAAGAACAAAAGAAAGAAAGATGGAAAGAAAGGATTTACACTTTTATGGTGCCTTTTACAACCTCAGGATGTCCCAAAGTGCTTCATAGCCAAACATGGCAGTGAATTTACGCACAGCAAGGTCCCACAAACATCAATCAGATGAATGACGCGTTTTTGTGATGTTGGTTGCGGGATAAATATTGACCGAGGGAACTCCCCTGCTCTTCTTCGAATAGTTCCATGCGATCTTTTACATCCACATGAGAAGGTAGGCCACAAGTCGCCTACGGCTGCATTATGAGTGTCACATGCCTATAGCTGCTTGATGTCCTAATTCTAAAATAGTGATCTGGGAAATGTTAGGGGACAAGCACATCCATGAAACAGAGTTTATGTTGTTGAAGAGAACCAATAATTGTTTATACAAGGGCTGTCTGGGCACCAAATCATTAAAGATTTGTTGATTTTTTAAATGCTACCATCAGCTTTCCTTTAAATGAAATCAATTCCATTTTGAATTGTTGAATTGTGTCTAGCCAGGCCTGTCAAATCAAAACATGATTCCTCATGGGATGTGGAGAGTCCTCACCCATATTTTACTTCATTAGTAGTACAATTATTCCCATTATATGCCCAAAACTGGCTCTGGGATCAGCGTTATTGAATTATAATGTAAATGTTTCCGAATCTTGGTTTGAGTTTGACCCAGAGGTCATAAATTTTCTTCTCCATTGACTTCAATCAAAAAGAAAATCCCCAGGATTTCCAACTTGGCCTCCTTGAAGGCTCTCAAGGGACATTACTTCCAAGAGAACTCCTCCAGTTCTGATCTGCTCCCTTCTACTGTGTGCCATCTTGACCTGCAAAGTACTATTGAGATATTGGAACTGTCAGGAGCACATACAAGGACACCTAAATGCCTATGCTTTAACGCATTGCATGTGAATACATGAGCGCAGTGATACAATTAGGATTTGTTCGGTAGATTCTTGTGTGTGTGTGTGGTGTCCTTTTAAGGTGCCGGCGTGACAACAGTGTCAGTGACAAGATGTAGCTGGAATTTGTGCCCTGCTGCAGTAAGGGCGTAGGAACATAGGAAGGAATATAAGAACAGGAATAGGCCATTCAGCCCCTCGAGCCTGTTCCGCCATTCAGTTAGATCATAGCTGATCTGTATCTTAACTCTATCTACCCACCTTGGTTCCGTAACCCTTAATATCCTTGCCTTGCAAAAATCTATCAATCTCAGTTTTGAAAATTTCAATTGACCCCCAGCCTTAACAGCTTCTTGGGGGTGGGGGTGGGGAGAGAGAGTTCCAGATTTCCACTATCCTTTATGTGAAGCAGTGCTTCCCTGAATGGCCCAGCTCTAATTTTCAGGTTATACCCCCTTGTTCTGGGCTCCTCCACCAGAGGAAATAGTTTCTCTCTATCTACCCTATCAACTCCTTTAAGCATCTTAATCACCTCAATTAGATCACCCCTTAATCTTGGCAGGCGTGGTAAGCATTCAGAGTCCCGCTGGGCCGTCTTACTTTCCATGGAGCAGCAGTCATTGGGTAATACAAGTGAAAGGAAACATTTGCGGGCCTTGGTTTTCCTCTTCCTGCCTCAGGAGGGTTGCCCCAACCCCACTCCGACCCCGGCTCAATTTCCCGGGTTGCAGGGGGTGGGGGGGGTCATTATGTATATGGGGTGGGCTGCTGGTGGGATCCTCGCCAGCAAGATGAAAATTCCGGCAGTGCCACAGGACTGCTGGTGCAGCACCGGAAGAGGTGGGACAAGTTGAAATGGGCAGTTTAACCCTGCAAAAGAGGGGGCATCAAGTCTTTAAGCCTTGGCCTGGGCCTTAACCTACCAAAGGTAAGGACCTGAGGCCTAATGGGAAGGAGAAGCACGTGCAGGTTGGGGAAGGGGCGGCTGGCAGCCACCCTGGCATGTGCGAGGGGAGAAAAATCAAGATCAGGCTGTGGTTATAGGCATCACAGCCCCATGAGGCCTGCCATTGCCTCCCCGCTCCATTTTCTTGCTCTTACTGCCGTTACTCCACCCGATTTGGGGTGGGATAGCAAAACAAAACCCAGGCTGTTTTTTTCCCCATTTACTTGGTATAAATTATTGGTGGGTCACCTTACCTTCAATATTTCTTAAACTCTGAAAACATTTCTGGATTTGTTGCCAGTATCTCTGGGTAGTGCAAAAGTGAATTGATACGTCGTGTGAGCTCCTGCCAGGCACTGCTCAATGCTTTCCTGTTGGGAGGGTGCTCTTAGGTGCCCATCAAGGCAAGCTTCTGTTCCCTCACTTCTTGAAACAACAGCTCCATTACTATATCCATGTACTGGGGAGCCCTGCCTTGCTCTACTATAATTGTACAATTGCCAGCAAAAAGAAAGGCTTGTCCTTTAATTGGCTGCTGCAGCCCTTTAAATAGATGCTGCAGTGATAGCTGTCCTGTCCCTCCCAAATCACTGAGCTTCTTGTGACTGCCAGGAACACACTGCATATAAGTAAAGAAAGAATTGCATTTCTATAGCACCTTTCACGACCCTAGGACTATCCCTACATGCTTTACAGCCAATGAAGTACTTTTGAAGCACTGTTGTAATGCAGCAGTCAATTTGCACACAGCAAGGTCCCACAAACAGCAATGCAATAATGACCAGATCATCTGTTTTAGTGATGCTGGTTGAGGGATAAATATTGACCAGGTCACTTGGGAGAACTCCCCTGCTCTTTTTCAAATAGTATCATGGGATCTTTTACGTCTAACTGAGAGGGCAGACGGTTTCATGTCGCATCCGAAAGACGGCACCTCCGACAGTGCAGCTCTCCCTCAGTACCGTGCTGAAGTTCCAGCCTAGATTTTGTGCTCAAGTCTCTGGAGTGGGACTGAAACCCGCAAGCTTCTGACTCAGAAGCGAGAGTGCTACCCACTGAACTAAAGCTGACACCTCCTGGCTAAACCAGAAGTTAGTACGGGAGTGGCCACACCCAACTCATGGTGAGTGCACAGCACTGGGACTTGGCCAATGGAAAATCCAACAACACAGATTTTAGAGAATTGTACAATTTGCTTGTCAATTTTGGGGTGAAAGAGCAGTAAAAACAGATAAAGAATAATTTTTAAAAATCTGGCAATTTTTTCAGGGAAATTCATAAAAGCTGAAAATAAAACCTTATAGAACTATTTCTGATACAGGTACTCCACATGCTCTCGCTACGATTCGAGACCATGCTCCTTTTGGATCAGAGGGCATCTGTGGTATTACAATTAAACTACTCAATCTTCCTATCCCTGGCAGTCCTCTTTAATCTCTGTGTGGACACAGGAAATATCCCAACGAGGTGTTAAATGAGCAACTTCATTCCATTGCACGAATCACGTTTGAATCTGAAATCTTTGAGTGCCGATCTCTTAATTATTATTGCTTCTCATCGGCAATTCTCCTGAATATTGTATGTTGTTAAGGTGGTTCTTTGGGTTTAAGAAGGCTGAAGGGCTCTTCAGTTGAAGTGGAGGGAGGAAAAATGCATTGCAGTCGGAAGAGTGGTGGGCACGTACTGGCACACAGGGCTGGAGGAGATTGCAGAGGTAAGGAAAGGCTGGCCAAAGAGCAACTTTAGGGCGTAGAAATTGAACCTCATTATCACCGTTTTACTGGGCGTAAAATGGGGATAACGAGGCCCAATGTCGGGGACGAACGTCCTGCACCCTAATGGCGCCTGAAAAACATCTGATCCGAAATTGGGTTGGGTTATTTTTCAGGTGTCCCTGGTGGCCGCCTAAAGTAGGCATTAGGCCCCTTAAATATGTAAATGAGGGGTCAAGGCCTATTTTAGGTCCCCTCACAAAAATTGGACAGCAATGGCATGAGCCCGCCCTGCTCAGAATTCTTCAGCAGCCAATGAGCCCTAAGCACCACATCCCCCACCCCCCCTCAGCCCCCACCCTACCGAAAAGCATCTCTTGTGTGTCATATTCGACCCCCTTAACCAGGGAACTGATACTAGAAATTTTCAAAAAAAAACATTCTCATCTTCAGGGGTCCAGGTCTTCTCCCTGGATGGATCTCCCAGTGGGGCAAACCCATGATCTTCTGGAAGCAGATACACCGCATCTCACTGACCTTACTGACAGTTGGACTTACAACAGGTCTCACAGGAAGCAGGATCTCCTAGTGTAGAGAACCTCCTCTCAAGCCTCACCCCCTCCACATCACTGGCCTTGATTGGGCTATGCTGCTTACAAGGCTGAGCAGGAAATCCCAGGTTAGGTCACCGTAAATTGAGCTCATCCAAAACTCTGCTGCCCGTATCCTAACTTGCACCAAATACCACTCACCCATCACCCCTGTGCTCACTGACCTATATTGGTTCCCAGTCCAGCAACGCCTTGATTTTAAAATTCTCATCCTTGTTTTCAAATCCCTCCATGGCCTCAACCCCCACCCCCCCCCGCCCAACACCCCAATCTCTGTACCCACCTCCAGCCCTACAACCCTCCGATCCTGGCCTCTTGTGCATCCCTTATTTTCTTCACTCCACCATTGGCGGCCGTGTCTTCAGCTGCCTAGGCCCTAAGCTCTGGAATTCCCTCCCTAAACCTCTCTACCTCTCTCTCCTCCTTTAAGATACTCCTTAAAACCTACTTCTTTGACCAAGCTTTTGGTCACCTGTCCTAATATCTCCTTATGTGGTTTGGTATCAAATTTTATTTGATAGTCGCTCCTGTGAAACGCCTTAGGATGTTTTACTACTTTAAAGGCACTATATAAATGCAAGTTGTTGTTGTTGTAGGTCAGCACCCAGCATATCCATTCTGCTGGACTCCTACCAGGTCCAATGGGAATGGTCAAGTAAATTTGGCCCCAATATCACTGCATCATCTATGTGTCAATTAAACTATTACAATAGGATCCGGTTGTTATGATCTGGAATGCACTGCCTGAAAGTGATGGAAACAGATTCAATAATAACTTTAAAAAGGGAATTAGATATCGACTTGAAAAGGAAAAATTTGCAGGGCTATGGAGAAAGAGCAGTGGAGTGGGATGAATTAGATAGCTCTTTCAAAGAGCCAGCAGAGGCATGATGGACCAAATGGCCTCCTTCTGTCCTGTATGATTCTATGAAATGTTATCTGTCTGTACTTTCTTTAGAGGTAAAGCACTCCATGCATTTACCCCCATCTACAATTGCTGAGCTGGTTCTGCAGTGGCCTCAGAATTAGGCGTTTTGATGGTTTGTAAATTTATGTGTCCCTGCAGCATTTTCTGTGGCTTTGTTACAAGACTTCAACCACAATCCCGTGAGGGGTTAAACTGGATAACCCCCGAAAATGGGCGTGGAGATCGCGGTGCACGATTAACCCGTGTCCGTCCATAGCAATGCAGGCAGCGTGCTGCCTGCTGTTTTAAATGATTGCTGCGTGCAGCCAACGCTACCTGCACTAGTGATTGGCTGCACTCACCAGCAGGGGGCCCCGATATCACGAGTGGCTCATGCTTCTTAAAGGTAGCCTGCATCTCTTAAAGGGGAGGTGCATAGTGGCTGCAAGAAGACGTGGGAGGCGTTTCAAAACTGAATCTGTGCTGTGATAATTTGGAGAATGGCTGCGTCTGCGAGAGAGCGTGCACCTAGGTTCTCTGATGATGGCACAAAAGGTGGAGAGAAGGAGAAGCATCCTTTATCCTCAGGTGGGCAAAAGGCCCTCCAGATGTATGCTGAAGAGGCAGTGGGAGGAAGTAGGGGAGGAGGTAAATGCCAGGAGCATAGCTCGTAGAACATCAATGCAGTGCAGGAAGAAGTTCAATGATTTGACAAGAGTTGTCAAGGTGCGTGAGTTCAAGTTTCAAGTTTCATATAAAATAATGAGGGGCATAGATAAGGTAGATAGTCAAAATCTTTTCCCAAAGGTAGGGGAGTCTATAACGAGGGGGCATAGATTTAAGGTGAGAGGGGAGAGATACAAAAGGGTCCAGAGGGGCAATTTTTTCACTCAAAGGGTGGTGAGTGTTTGGAACGAGCTGCCAGAGGCAGTAGTAGAGGCGGGTACAATTTTGTCTTTTAAAAAGCATTTGGACAGTTACATGGGTAAGATGGGTATATGGGCCAAGTGCAGGCAATTGGGACTAGCTTAGTGGTATAAACTGGGCGACATGGACATGTTGGGCCGAAGGGCCTGTTTCCATGTTGTAAACTTCTATGATTCTATGATTCTATATCGTACCAACTGCACCAGTAGCCTCGTCCACTAATCAATTCACTAAACCCCCATCACCCACCTACCAACAATCTCTTTCAATCAGTACTCAACCATTCAAATCATATGCTTTACCTCACCATCACACATTTAGCACTGTTGTAAGCCTCACACCCACAACCCACAGTTCACACACTGGTAGCTATTCAACTATGACAGCCACATCATCCAAACATCTTTCAGGACACTCACTAACACACTTCTTTCATTCTTGCAGGAGAAGGTGGCGCATAACAGGAGGCAGCAAGTGGCAGTGGCTCCATGGAACACAAAACAGCTCTCCTCTCTCAGGATGACAGCATTCCTGCTCCCACCCCCAACACTCCACCAGTGCCCTTGCAGTTGCCTGTCAGCTGGCCAGCCCACTCCCTGTAGAGTATGCAAGGATAGGAAACCTTCAAAAACACGTGCAAATGCACCAGCAGCCAGAAGAAATAATCCAGCAACTAACCTGTAACTCCTGCATGATCCCTTTAAATCGTACTGGTGGGGGGGTCCTTCATGCCCTTTAAGTCATGTTCAGCTGTGCGAGGTTAAGACAGTGCGTTGGATGGAGTTGGCATTCCAAAATAGCAGTGGTCCCTTTAAATCAGCGTTGCACACTGATTCGCGTCATAATCTGCATGCTCGTTAGGTGCACGCAAACCCCTTTACCAAGATGGCGTCCTGTGCACTTCCTGTCAGAAGTGTGCGCGTGCATCTCGGACCCCATTTTCGAGGCTTAGTTGGCCACGTGGCGCCTAAAAAACAAGTGCTAAACGGCCCAGCTTCATCCCCATGGTGTCTTCCATATCGATGAACGACACAGGCAAACACTCCCTTTCAGAACCCCAAACTGCATCTCCTTGCAGACCACAATACAGGAACTGTTATCATTTTCCCACCAGAACTTTCAGTGGACAAGCATTAACCTTCCACCATAGTGAACATTGAACAACAGACTCTATCATTATATATACAACTCAACCCACTGTAATGTCCTGCTGTCCACACCGAGATTTGAATTTATTAATCAACCCAATAGCAATCGCACAAGTCTCCTGTTTAAAGTACCTTTGACTGTACAAGTGATCATTTATCCAGGTGTATCCACATAAATCATTGTCTCCAAAAATAATCTAATCAGAAAATCAATTCCAATTCCCAACATTTCTCTTCTGTGTCTCCTTCCACCCGATATCTTTCCAACTGTTCATTGTGATAAAAAGCCAGAAATATATTACATCATCTTTGAAACTGGCTCCCAGACGTCTAAACACCAACACCGACACCTTCTCTGCCTCTCCCAGATACTTGTTACGACTGTCTGCAATAATCGATTGGTTTTAAATGGCGGCTATCACCTAGTTTACTCCCTCCTGTCAACCTAATGTCAAATCTGCAATTATTCTGTCCTACTCCCAATCCTAATCCCAGTCCCAGGTGCAGTCCCACTCCCACTCCCAGTCCCACTTCCAATCCCACTTTCACTCCCACTCCCAGTCCCACTTCCAATCCCACTTTCACTCGCACTCCCAGTCCCACTTCCAATCCCACTTTCACTCGCACTCCCAGTCCCACTTCCAATCCCACTATCACTCCCACTCCCACTCCCAGTCCCACTTCCAATCCCACTATCACTCCCAGTCCCACTCCCAGAAGATAATGACACAGAAGCAGAAAAACCCAGCAAGCTACAGATCGTACAAACACTCAGTAAACAATTAAGTTTGGATCAGTGAGCAAAAGGTTAGAGTACATTTCTTATACAAGCTGATAACCTGCAAGACTTTTGGAGGAGACAGTCTTTCGTCTTTCAGTGGGATGTTTGTACATGAACAAAACAATTCCTATGTCAGCCCAAAGACTCCAAAGCCTAGATTTGCTGATACTCGAGCAATTTAGGCTCGTAAAATTATTGGTCAGTTTAAAACAGACTTGATTCTGATGAAGAAGTACATTTGAAACACTAACTTGTCTGTTCTCTCCAACAATGCTGACTGACCCGGTGAGTATTTCCAGCATATTTTGTTTTTTTTAGCTTTTATTCAAAAGGAAGCGTGCTAATTGCACTCAATTTTGTTCAGTTAGCTCATTGGCGTAGCTTCAGGTCCAGAAAAGGACTGGTGAGAACAGAAACATGGATGATTTTGAGTGGGGTGTGCACAGATTTCTAAAATGAACGCTCGGCACCAAGAGTACAGTTTTTAAACAGAGATCTATCTATGTTGTGTTATTAAGCTCACCAATGAGGAGCAACGCAAACCTCAGAACTTGAGTTTTGATTCAATCCATACCCCTATCTATTTCTGGATCTGGCAAATAGCAGCGACCTTGGTGAGAGCAAAATATGGTGCATCATTTCTGTCCTGCCCAATTGCTGTGAAATGCGGGGCAAACGTGATGTGTAGTCCATCATCACAACCCCCTACTTCCATCTCCCTCAAATTGCTGGCCCCAGTTGCATCACTGAAACTCTCTTCCATGCCATTATTATCTCAAGGTTCGATTTCTCAAAGGTCTCCTTGCTGGATCCTCAGCTCCGTGCTCTATACCCAAATGGGGTCCTATCAGGCCCCCCATGCCTGGAGGCTGACAATTTGTGGGGCAAAGAACAACAGCAGTGTAAAAGCAGCCAAACCTCTTTCTGTGCAGACAAGCTGAACTCTGAAGAGTGCTGGAACTCAGCAAAAGACGCCTGGAAGTCAAACAGTAGCCACAAGTAGTAAACCAGCGACTAACCAGTAAATACCGCATGATCGCTTTAAGTAGCGCTGGCACGGGGGGGTCTTCATGCCAATTATCACCCCGTTGTGCTGAGTGAGGTCAGCACATAGCTGAGTGAAGCGCTGGGGCATTCGAATATGGAAATCAGGTTTTGCAAGAAGTGCACCACCCTAATTTGAATAAATTATTGTTATGTTTAAATGATCCCGGGCATGCGCATCGGACACCAGCGCATCCACTTTAACCAATATGGCAGGCGGCGCACTTTCGGTTGGAAATGTGTGGGTGCTTCCTACTGCTATATTGGGACCTGGTTGCTGGTTCCTCCCCCAAAACCATTGCTGCATTGCCAAATCTCTAGGCAGCTTGAAGAACTAATTAATAATGAGCCCTTTGGTCGGATGCAAAGACTTGCAAGGTTGTATGATGTTTGAGTTCAAGGTTTACCGTACAATTCTGCACCGTTTGAAGGCGGTCCCACGGGGTGTGATGTTTACCAAGCCCTACTCAAGCAGCTGTCGTCCAATCCAATGTTGTGAAGACAAGGTCACTCATTAGGGACTGTGAGGGCCGTGATATGTACTTGCTCAGCGCAGAGATGCCACAACCCATTGAGGAGATTGTGACCTGCTCTTTGATCTCTCGATTGAAGGATTATGTCACAGGACAAACTGTTATGAAAGAGAAAGAATTTATGCAGGAAAAATGTCACATTAAAAAAGTAACTGTCAGTAACGTTATTGTTGTACTGCAGAGTTCGTTCACTCAAATTATCTTTCATGTGGCTGAAGGGATATCAGTGATTCACCACATCTGTCACATTCAGGCAACCAGCTCCGCTGCCTTTTATATTCCTTAAGCTGTGCCGTTTCACTACAATGATTATTACAGGACCAGCTCACAGGCCTACTGTCCTTCTCCCTGTGGTCATTACGTTGTACTGTAAATGGCCCCGAGTGATACAATGTGGTTCTCATCAGCTGCAAAAACGAGCCAGGAACGTGCAGGACCAGAATGGTCCGAATGCCTAGCCCCAGAGTTCATACAGTGAGGGAGGATCGTGGTGCAAAATAAGGTCGAAATTGAGCGGTGAGTTTTACCGCTGCGGTACCACCCGATTCGGGGTTTCCTTCTCCCCCGTCCCACTCCGCCAGGACTGCTGCTGACCTCTCCTTCCCCATCCACCACATGGGCCCATGTCCTGGCAGATTTTCCCTGTATCCTGTGTGTTCCTCCAATTCCGGCCTCATGTGCATCTCCGATTTCCTTCGCTCCACCTTTGGCGGCCGTGCCTTCAGCAGTCTAAGCCCTAAGCTCTGGAATTCCCTCCCTAAGCCTCTCCACCTCTCCACCTCTCTTTTGTCCTTTAAGACGTTCTTTAAAACTTTCCTCCTTGATCAAGATTTTGGTCACCTGTCTTAATCTCTCCTTATGGGGCTCGGTGTCAAGTTTTGTTTGATCATTGCTCCTGTGAAGCGCTTTGGGACGTTTTATTATGTTAAAGACATTATAAAAAACGTTGTTGTTGCGTCCACTACTTCCTGGGTCCACCATGAGGAAGATGGCTGGAGGTCCCGGGAAGCGGCAGTAACGGCTGTCGGGCGCCCTCAATGGAAGAAGAAGGCCTTGTAACAGCCTCCTATCCCTCCATTCTACTCCCAGCACTTGCCTTTTGAGGCTGAGGCCTTCGGCGGGACATCCCTTCTAATCTTCGGGGTGCTTCTGCCCTTTTAACTCTGCTGTGGGGCCTTCTAGTTGTGCACTGTAGTACTGCTGGGATTCTCTACCTTTGCACTGGTGGGCTGCCTCTTGACTGCAGAAATCCCGGTGGGACCCCAACGTGATTACATAAGGTGAGCCTCGACCTAGGAAAATGGGCTGGGGCCGGGGCGGGCAAGCTGACTGGCTACGGAAAGTGAAATTCCCCGGAGCTGACAGCAGTTCAGGTGTATTGTTTTTTTAAAATGCCCTTTCTTTCTTGAAGGAGAAGGTTCACACGGACATATAGATTCAAGGACCCCAGAAGCCCCTGCTATCTAGTCCGAGGGGACATTCTTCATGTCTGATCCTAGAAGGTGATTGTCGGCAAGCTATTCAACTTGGGGAATCACAACCAACCCCAGTCCTGTTCTCACCCAACTTCAGATTTACACACTTTCAGCTGGGGCTAAATAACTTCAACTTTAAGCGGCAACTCCCCCGATGGCCTAATGTATTTTTGATAATTACTGATGTTTAATGAATTTTTAGGGGGATTAAGTATTACTTCCTTAAAGTACAGGAAGTGTGCACTATACTCAAGCTTTGACTATATTACTGGTGGTTGTACCATGCCTTTCTTCACAATAAATCGCAGGTCACACTCTCAACCCTACCTGCGTCTTTCGTCTTTTTGTTGCTGATTCACTCTCTGTCTCACTTTCTATTTATTTCTGCTTTACATCTCTGTCCTGTTTTGCTTCTCTCTCTCTCTCTCTCTCCCTTTTCTTCTCTTATGCAGGTGCCAGATAGGGAGAGGTAGGTGGTGTGTTCTATTCAGGCCGGATGTGGCAGCTGGAGGGTGGGGGTGGGAGGAATTGGGCTCGGAGGTGGCATTCTGTGGGCATGGAGTGGGGTGGGGGGGTGGCATTGGGAGGAGGCATCCAATCAGGGCCGCAGGTGGCAGGTCAGGGGGCGCCTTTGGGGATGCGGGTGGCGAGACGATTGGACCCAGAGGGCACATTTTCGAGTGGCAAGTGCGAGTTATCGGTTGAGGGGAGGGGGTTTCGGGGTTGGGGGGGGGGGGAATTGCAACAAAGATAGGGGTCAATCACAGAGAAGATAAGGAACGTAACCGGCATAGATCTGTTGGGCCAAATGACCTGTTCCTGTGCTGTAAAATTCTATGTAATTCTATGTGAAGGGGAATGACACCACAGCGCCACCTACATTGGAGGTGCAAATCTCAGGAGGTAGGAGGACTGAAAGGTCAGTACATCGGAAATTTCAACCTCACCAGCTTAAATCTAATTCACAGGTGTGACACCCAGGTGTGATGCCCCAGTGTGATGGAAATAGTTTGTCACGGCCTTCCTGTAAGTATAGGAAGTGCGGCTATCCATAAACCTTTAGAATATTACAGATAGGTATAAAGGTATGGGTGAATTAGGGTCAGCATCGTAGATGGTGCAAGTAATTGAGCAGTATTACAAGGATGCGTATAGTGAGTATCAGGCCCACGTCACAGTTGCTGTTCATAATCATTGTTACTGACACTGCACTCTATTAGATCTGATAACCATGAGTTACCAAGACATTTCATCAGGATTTCTCTATCACTGGATGAGCTGCAATAATATATATTAACTTTATGCCTGTGTTAGAGTCAGTGTATTATGAAACTAAATGAGTATGGACTGGTGCAATTACACACTTGAACCAACATTATGGGTGTATTGGGATCAATGTATTATGAGAGCAAATGGGCACAGTGCATTTTAACTGTCTGCTTGGATCAGAAGTTTGTGTGGATTAGGATCAGCGTGGCATGAAAATGAATGAGCAGCAAACACTGTAATTACATGGCTGGATCAGCATTCCAGAAACGGGGATCAGGATCAACGTCACGTGGAAATGAACACTGTGACAACATGGTTGGATCAGCATTCTGGAGATTAAGATCGGTGTAGCAAAGAAATGACCGAGCATTGCACAGTGTAATTACATGGCTGGGTCGGTATTTCATGTGGGTGAGTATGGAAGTGAACGAGCACTGTAATTACAGGCTTGGAACCTCACTGCGGCTGGATTTGTACAGAGCAGCGAACAAGCGCAGTACATCATGATTACATGCCTGGATCAGCATAGCATGACAGTGAATGAGCATCGAACAGAGTCATAATATGACTGGACCACTTTTATGAGGCTGCATATAGTGACACCACTAGTCCCGGCCAGAATGGAGATGTTTGGGTAATTCCCCCGTCAATCACACCTGGGGAAGGTGCTGTAAGTGACTGGGATTGGTTTTCGCACCTAATTTGTATTATGTAACTATCCTCCACTCACTGCATTTTGCTGAAGAAATCACCCTGCTTTTATCGGGCGACGTTGCTGTAGTTTTGGGTCATGAGTTCTGTTTGCTGTTGTTCATAGAGACTTTTTTAAATAGACTCTGTAGTCTGTTTGCTGTATAATGTTGTTTAAATAGACTTTGTTTGCTGAGTTAACAGACTCTGTTTGCTGTAAAATAGACTGTTTGCTGTGAGTTCTGCCATAAGGCTCACCTCGTCTCCAACTCATTGGCTGACACTGGTGTCAATAGACAATTTGCCTTTATGAGGATGGAGGGCTATAGTGTGATTGTGAATAAGCATCATGATTATCTGCTTGGATCATCATTACAGGCGTGATAGGATCAGTGCATCAATGAAGAGAACAGTGTGGTATTCATTCTTTACATGCATGGATTGGAGCCTATCTTTACCTGTACTCAACTGCAGATCCTTAATAAAACAGGTAAGTATCACTGAGCAGCCGTGTCTGCTCAATATCCGTGCCCATCTGTCTCGGCTGTCTGTGTAAAGTGGGCTATCTCTCTGAAGGCCTCCTCTGTATTCCGATACAGAAGCTTTTAAGGTCGAGCTGCTGTGCAGGGAGAGAAAACCTTTCTGCAGATTTTTTGAAATCCTGCATCTCAGGACCGACATCCTGTCAATGCAAACATAACGATTGGGGAAAGAGAAAGCAG
The DNA here is from genome assembly GCF_035084215.1 of Heptranchias perlo. Classification (NCBI taxonomy): domain Eukaryota; kingdom Metazoa; phylum Chordata; class Chondrichthyes; order Hexanchiformes; family Hexanchidae; genus Heptranchias; species Heptranchias perlo. Next base: position 6,604,183 of record NC_090352.1, read on the forward strand.
CTGAAGCACAACCGATCTATGATGGAGAAATGTTACAAGGAGGGACGTGATGATTACAGTACTTTGTAGCTGTCTTATCTCCTCCCAGTCATCATTACAGTGAATAATCATTGTGACGAAAGCTCTTTCTGCATTGTGCATGTCTTTATCGAAGTGCATCTAATTAAACACTGGCATCAAGCAATTTTGTTAATCCCCATGCACTGAGTTTTATTGGTCATAACATCTGGAGCCAAGATAAATAAGAATGATGTTAATGACTGAAACATGACATAATGACCACCATTAAAGTGATTTCAGCATTTCAGTTTGACCAGGGATCAACAAACCTATAAATTTAACCATCAATTCATGAGCTCTCTGGAGAATTTGCTTCTAAATATGACCTTTGGATGTTGCATCAAGGTGAAAGTTGAGTGTCAGCTCCATTGTTTGTGCCCATTCTACATCTTGTAATGTTCCCCAACTCCCATACATAAGTTGCCCTGATGGCTCACTTGGTAAATGCACTTGGTATGAAGGACCAGGGAGGTAGGTCTCAGCTTTGATCCCTGATATGTGCTGAGTCAGTTGATTTCAGGTGGGGTGGCTGTTGAGGCACTCCAATTGGCCTCAGTGCCTCTTAGCTGATGGGGGGTGGGGGAGGGGGTCAGCTATCTGGTAATCGTTGCTTGTTTTATGTAGGGCGAGCATGTCCTCTAGCTTAGCTTTAATTGCCACATTGCTGAATAGCTGAAGAAGAGCCGATTGGGTGAGCTCCCAGAGAGTGCCCATGGAAACATACCCCAACATTGATCAATTACCCTCAGGAGAAGAAGGGGACAACAAGAAAGGAAAGGAACAAAGATATCAAATAAACTGAGGAAAATATTTAAATCCCTCAAATCCATTTTATTCCATAAATTCCTCAACATGAAAAAGTGCAACAATATTTTGCTCTATTAATATTAATAAATTAACTATTATTAATATCAATATCTCCACCTCTCCAACTCCATCACCTCCTTCTTGGACCATGCTTTTGGTCACCCTTCCTAATACCATCTTCTTTGGCTCGGTGTCCATTATTTCCTTACGCCCCTGTGAAGTGCCTGGGGACGTATTTCTATGTTAAAGGTGCTATACAAAGGCACGCTAGAGGGAAATGGTGTTTTATTCTGTAGTTATTTTGCAACAGTATGAAGCCCACATGGTGTGAGACTACCTCCTGGAGCTGTACTACTAGTTTTGCATTAAAATGCATCAGAGATGGCTTCACAGTGACACAAAACTGGTAGAATGACTGGGATTTTAGTAAATAGCGGAACAACACTAAGGAGAAGCTAAGCCGTGGCTCAGTGGGTAGCCTGCTCGCCTCTAAGCCAAAAGGTTGTGAGCTCAAGCCTCGCTCCAGAGACTTAAGCACATAATCCAGGCTGACAATTCTGTGCAGTACTGTTGGAGGTGCTATCTTTTGGACGAGATGTTAAACTGAGGCCCTCTCAGGTAGATTTAAAGGATCCCATGGCACTATTTGACAGAAGAGCAAGGGAGTCCTGGCCAATGTTTACCCCTCAACCAACATCGCTAAAACAGATTAGCTAGTCATTATCACCTTGCTGTTTGTGGGATCTTGCTGTGTGCAATTTGGCTGCTGCATTTCTTACATTACATCAGTGACTACACTTCAAAAGTACCTCATTGACTGTAAAATGCTTTGGGACATCCTGAGGTTGTGAAAGGTGCTATATAAATGCAAATCTTTCTTTTTTTTCTAACTAGAGATAATAGGGGTGATTTTAAACCCCAGGAACGGGTGGGTTGAGGGCGGGTGGGAGTTGAGAATAGTTGTTTTTTGAGTCGCGACCGCAATTTCCGGGTTTAACGTCGGCGTAGAAAAGTACAGGCTTTGCATTGGGAATGCAACGTCCAAAAATTTTGTGGTTGTGGTCCAAAAAAACAACTATTTTCAATTCTCACCCGCCCCCAACCCACCCGTTCTTGGGTTTAAAATCACCCCCCATGTCTCATAAATTACATCCTGTGGTTGCTGGCACCACACAAGGACTTGAAGTCAAGAAATTGTACTGGGCATCAATCAGCGAGTCCGAGATTTCCCAGAGCGTAATGCATTCTCCAGCAACCCTGTTCCTGCAAGTGTTAGCTACGGGATTCATCTACACTGCAACTGTAGCATTACTGGAGTTACAGTGTAGATGCAACCTGAATCCAGTGTCAGGGACCGATGTGATATAGGAGTGAGGCAGAGTGGGACCCCCGGGAAGTCTCACTCTGCTTCACTCTGCAATCTATTTGGGCCCTACAGCTGATTTACAGAATCACAAGTTTGGTGTTGATGTGAGGCCGAAACTGCTTTGCACTGATGCTAAACTGGTCGCCCCACGGGAAGGATAACTGGTGTGGAAAGCTTTGCCTCTGGAATGTCATGTGGCCTGTTTCTATGCTGTGACATTCATTGGCTTAGAAATTTGGCTGCCTCCCGGCCTCACTAACCTGAGGGCCGCTGTGACGCTAGTAACGGCCCGATCTTCATTCACTCTTTGCCAGCTTGCTCACCGGCTTGATGGAAGTGAGGCCTGAGGCCCAATATGAGGCCTCACCATTCAGGTGCATGGATTGTACCCCCCACCCCATCCACGCCCCCCTCCTCCTCCTCCCCACCCATTGACTCCTTCACTCTGTGACCATTTTCTCCTCTTATCTCTTGAACTGGTCTGGATCGAGGTTGGTCTGGGTCAAACTTACATTTGAATGCTTTCTGTATAGCAAAGGAGGTATGGGATTAGCAGAATGTGTTGTTGCTAGCAGGCTATGATGCTTTGGCCCAGATTTATGACATTTACCTGATGGATTAGATTCTGTTTCAAGAAAAAAATGACCAGCTCTAAAAAAAGACAGTTCCAAGTTCCACATATACTTTAATAACTTAATATAATTGAGAACAGTATCCCACCTTCTTGTACATTGAGAGTAATCCATTATTTATTCTGATTGTATTTAGCCCCGGGCAAATCAACATATCATGAATCCCACAGAAGCAGACTCACGCAAAAGCCTTACGGGCAAGGCTCAGACTTAATGCCAGCTGACCAGCAGAATGTTAATTTCTATTTTCACTTATCTATTCAACATTGCCGTCAGAAAAGTGACCCCATCAGCGGCCAGTGTCTTAGCAACACTCCACTTAGTTTTGCTTTTGTCATCTTGACCTCATTCTGATTGGTTTTGCTGCTGGGCAAAAAAAAAAGGACAGACGCAGCGGAATATCTTAGTGCCCTTGCCAATTTTTAAAGGGGCATTGTAACCACCTTGCCAACTTTATTGGGTGGGCACAGGCTCGGTTCCTTCAGCGTCAGCCTACTAAAATGGTATTGCTTGAACTCCACACAAACCCACACGTTCCCCTCACAGGGATCCCCCCCTCTCCCTCCCACACGGACCTTCCCCTCTCCCCTACACAGACCCACCCTCCCCCCCAACCACATGGACCATCCCTTCCCCACCACACAGACCCAACCCTCCCCGCAACATGGACCTGCCCCTCCCTCTCCCACACAGACCCAACCCTCCCCCCAACATGGACCTGCCCCTCCCTCTCCCACACAATCCTTCCCCTCCCCCCCAACAAGGACCTGTTCCTCCCTCCACACAGATCCGGTGGGCACAGGCTCAGTTCCTACAACAGTCAGCATCAGTCTATTGAAAGATATTGCCTGCACTCCAATGAGTTATATAGGAACATAACAACACTAGAAACAGGCGTAGGCCAATGAGCTCCACGGGCCTGCTCAGCTATTGAATGAGATCATGGCTGATCTGCACCTCAGCTCCATTTTCTCGCCTCTGCTCCATATCCCTTGATACCCTTACCCAACAAAATTCTGTCTTGAAAGTTCCCATTGACCCAACATCCACAGCCTTCTAGGAAAGAGACTTCCAGATTTCCGCTACCCTCCGTGTGAGGTGGCTGCAGAGGGAAGATCAGTACTACCGACACCGTGGGATCTACGGTGCAGCGTAACTTTGCGACGCTCCGGGAGAGGCCCAGATCCGGGCCGGACTGTCACCCGAAGATGGTGAGCACAGGAAGAAACGAAAAATCAGAGGGCGCATCAAACTGGGCCTGTCAGCCATCTCTGTTGGGCAACGGAAAATCGAACGCCAGGGATTTTAACACAAAAACAGAAAACCGCTGGAGACATTCAGCAGGTCTGGCAGCACCTGTCGAGAGAAGGTGAGTCAGTTGACATTTCAGGTATAAACCCTTTCATCAACAGACTCGGGATTTCCCAGCGGATGCTGCCTGACTTGCTGATGGTCTCCAGCCTTTGCTGTTTCTGTTTCAGAATTCCCCCATCTGTATGTAGTATTTTGCTTTTTGGGAGAAATTTTTATTAAAATAAGGGAAAAAGCAATAATAATTAGATTTTCTGGACTTACAAGGGGGTGGGTGAGTAAAAGTAAAGGGATGGTCCCACTATGAGTTTACAAAGGATCCAGTCGTCGTTTGTCCCCTCGATATAGAAGAAGACGGCCAGAATATTATCTTATTTTTCTGCAGTGAGTTCTTTGGTGACTGATGAGACCTATTTTTGCCGGGAGTAAGCGTCCGCAGATTGAACGGTGGATCGCCCGGATACACTGGGTTGCGGATCTTTATTCTTCAAGTGAGAATTCCTCAGCTGGTTCCCAATGTTTTAATGTAATCCTCAACTTTTGTAAATGTTGTTCAGGTGACCAAAAAAAAATTGGTAAAACCCATTGGTTGGCACAATAAATATGGAGGCAGGAAACAATCTTTAGGTCAAGGATAGAGCAGCTTAGCACTGAACCCCCTATTTGATGCCCGCTAAGTGGACATGGTGTTGAATGAAGTGATAGTGAGGAAGCTGGCCCCGTTTGCTACACCATGGCGCCCTCCGCTATAAGGACTGCATTCTAAACATGCCTGGAAGGGGGCAGAGACAGAGCTTGATGGCACAGTTGACCGTCACTGCTGCTGGCAGTGCCAGCACTAAGGTGCCTGTTAGCTGCAGGTATCCTGGCAGTAGGTGGCACTGTTCTGTCATTGCTTCCTTCTGTAATTGGAATCACCTCTTGCTCATCAACTACAGCGCGACGGTCCCCACTTGCTGCTGGACTTGCAGCCGAAGTCAGGCGCCAACCAGTTTCTAGGCCAGAGCAATTAAGCGTCGCCGGGGGAAACAAGCACCAAAAAAAAACTGAGCTGATAAACTGGCTGAATATACTTCCACGTTCGACCCCATGTGGGCTTATGACACGTTACTGTTCCAGCTCGAACCACAAGAAAAAAAACGCAGACACCCAATCGATGTCTCATGTAACTGTTGCAACTGGGGAATGGGCAGGCACTTCCATTGACCCCAAGCAGAAAATGAAGACGGTCTCTGAATGGGTGGAGATCCAATATAATTAGTCTCCGCCCAAATTTCCGATTGCCATTAAATGGGTGCAACCAATTTATCAGCATTACCTGCCCTTATACATGTTTATTTGTTCATTTTACAGATAGGAAAAGGCCATCAAAAAGGACCTTTTTTATTCATTGGGCCCCTAGCACTTGAAGTAACTGAGTCTATCGGTTAGCAAGAGTTGCACTTTCCTCAGTAACACTTCAACTTCCCAGTAAAAGATATCTTGCCGGAGCATCTCTCATTTCCCAACAGCTTCACTGTTACCAGCTCGAAGAAACTGCAGTCCTTTATTCCCACAGCAGCTGTGTCCTCTGCCTTGATGTATGTCAAAGTCCTGAATTAGCATCTCCCTCAGGACTGCTATCCTTTACCTTCGCCTGCATCTGCTGCAGGAGGTTAAAGATCAGCAGCACTGACGCAGACAGAAGGGAAATCACAACCACAGGTGAACAAAGACTGACGAGATGGTTCTCAAAAGTTTGGCATCTCCACAGGGGCTCCACAGCACTCCCTCAGTACTGCACTGAAGTGTAAGCCGAGATTATGTGCTCAAATCTGTTATGAGGGAATGGGGTCAAACCCATAACCTTCTGACGCAGAGGTAAGAGTGCTGCTAATTGAGCCGTGGCTGACACTGAGAGACATCAAACCACGGCCAGCATTCCTGTTCCTGATCTCTGTCCGGTGACCCCTGGCTGTCGGTGCCACGTGAGGATAAGGTCAAGCACAGGCGTGATGGCCGCCTTCTTAAAATGACTCATTGCACTCGCTGTCCAGGCCTACACATGAGGAACAGTCAAGGAGGCAGCATGAGTCACTGCTTTTAGGAGAGGAGAAATAAAGGGGAGGAAATGAGAGGGAGAATTCGAGAAGAGGGAAAACAGCACTCAGTGCTGAAGTAAATCTTTCAGTATCTGACTCGGCTCTCTCTATTTTCTCTGCTATTTCTTGTCGCTTTGACTGCTCAGGCTCTAATTGCCTGTTTAGGCCTCCTGCATTGATGTGACAGCTTTCATAATCCTTGGATTTCTCTGACAAGATAATTCTAATGGCGATGTTTGCCAAAGAAATAATGCTAAAAAAATGTCAAACAAAAGGAGATTGGTTTGGTTTTCAAAAAAATAATTATTCGTAATGAAGAAAATGTTAATAAATAAATCTTCCCTGAATATTTGGTATTTGTTCTCAATACCCATGCCAGATCGGGTTACTGGTTGAATGGCCAGTTCAACAAATCTCGGCTAAAAATATCACCAGGAGCAATGCCCAAATCACGTACTGGCAGAACAATGATCCCACGTTGCTGCCTGCTGCGAGGGCAACTCAGTATCAGACGCACCTTGCAGGGAGTGAGGCAAGGGGGATTCTACTGAATGTTGTGAGCATACAGTCCTTAAAGGGCAACAGCTCAAAGTTAAAGGCACCTGGTCACTTAAAGGTAAGTGATCGCTTATAGGGGTAAAAAATTTGGATGGAGGGAATCTGTCAATAAGTGATGGAGGGAGTCAGTCAGTAAGTGATGGAGGGAGTCTGTCAGTAAATGATGGAGGGAGTCTGTCAGTAAATGATGGAGGGAGTCTGTCAGTAAAAGATGGAGGGAGTCTGTCAGTAAAAGATGGAGGGAGTCTGTCAGTAAATGATGGAGGGAGTCTGTCAGTAAATGATGGAGGGAGTCTGTCGGTAAGTGATGGAGGGAGTCTGTCGGTAAATGATGGAGGGAGTCTGTCAGTAAATGATGGAGGGAGTCTGTCGGTAAGTGATGGAGGGAGTCTGTCGGTAAGTGATGGAGGGAGTCTGTCGGTAAATGATGGAGGGAGTCTGTCGGTAAAAGATGGAGGCAATCTGTCAGTAAATGATGGAGGGAGTCTGTCGGTAAGTGATGGAGGGAGTCTGTCGGTAAGTGATGGAGGGAGTCTGTCGGTAAATGATGGAGGGAGTCTGTCGGTAAGTGATGGAGGGAGTCTGTCGGTAAATGATGGAGGGAGTCTGTCGGTAAATGATGGAGGGAGTCTGTCGGTAAATGATGGAGGGAGTCTGTCGGTAAAAGATGGAGGGAGTCTGTCAGTAAATGATGGAGGGAGTCTGTCGGTAAGTGATGGAGGGAGTCTGTCGGTAAATGATGGAGGGAATCTGTCAGTAAATGATGGAGGGAGTCTGTCAGTAAATGATGGAGGGAGTCTGTCGGTAAATGATGGAGGGAGTCTGTCGGTAAGTGATGGAGGGAGTCTGTCGGTAAATGATGGAGGGAGTCTGTCGGTAAAAGATGGAGGGAGTCTGTCAGTAAATGATGGAGGGAGTCTGTCGGTAAATGATGGAGGGAGTCTGTCGGTAAAAGATGGAGGGAGTCTGTCGGTAAAAGATGGAGGGAGTCTGTCAGTAAATGATGGAGGGAGTCTGTCGGTAAATGATGGAGGGAGTCTGTCGGTACATGATGGAGGGAGTCTGTCGGTTAGTGATGGAGGGAGTCTGTCGGTAAATGATGGAGGGAGTCTGTCTGAAAATGATGGAGGGAGTCTGTCGGTTAGTGATGGAGGGAGTCTGTCGGTAAATGATGGAGGGAGTCTGTCTGAAAATGATGGAAGGAGTCTGTCTGTAAATGATGGAGGGAGTCTGTCTGTAAATGATGGAGGGAGTCTGTCTGTAAATGATGGAGGGAGTCTGTCAGTAAATGATGGAGGGAGTCTGTCAGTAAATGATGGAGGGAGTCTGTCAGTAAATGATGGAGGGAGTCTGTCAGTAAATGATGGAGGGAGTCTGTCTGTAAATGATGGAGGGAGTCTGTCTGTAAATGATGGAGGGAGTCTGTCTGTAAATGATGGAGGGAGTCTGTCTGTAAATGATGGAGGGAGTCTCTCGGTAAGTGATGGAGGGAGTCTGTCCGTAAACGATGGAGGGAGTCTGTCAGTAAATGATGGAGGGAGTCTGTCAATAAGTGATGGAGGGAGTCAGTCAGTAAGTGATGGAGGGAGTCTGTCAGTAAATGATGGAGGGAATCTGTCAATAAGTGATGGAGGGAGTCAGTCAGTAAGTGATGGAGGGAGTCTGTCAGTAAATGATGGAGGGAGTCTGTCAGTAAATGATGGAGGGAGTCTGTCAGTAAATGATGGAGGGAGTCTGTCGGTTAGTGATGGAGGGAGTCTGTCGGTAAATGATGGAGGGAGTCTGTCTGAAAATGATGGAAGGAGTCTGTCTGTAAATGATGGAGGGAGTCTGTCTGTAAATGATGGAGGGAGTCTGTCTGTAAATGATGGAGGGAGTCTGTCAGTAAATGATGGAGGGAGTCTGTCAGTAAATGATGGAGGGAGTCTGTCAGTAAATGATGGAGGGAGTCTGTCAGTAAATGATGGAGGGAGTCTGTCTGTAAATGATGGAGGGAGTCTGTCTGTAAATGATGGAGGGAGTCTGTCTGTAAATGATGGAGGGAGTCTGTCTGTAAATGATGGAGGGAGTCTCTCGGTAAGTGATGGAGGGAGTCTGTCCGTAAACGATGGAGGGAGTCTGTCAGTAAAAGATGGAGGGAGTCTGTCAGTAAAAGATGGAGGGAGTCTGTCGGTAAATGATTGAGGGAGTCTGTCGGTAAATGATGAAGGGAGTCTGTCGGTAAAAGATGGAGGGAGTCTGTCGGTAAAAGATGGAGGGAGTCTGTCGGGAAATGATGGAGGGAGTCTGTCCGTTAGTGATGGAGGGAGTCTGTCAGTAAATGATGGAGGGAGTCTGTCAGTAAAAGATGGAGGGAGTCTGTCGGTAAGTGATGGAGGGAGTCTGTCGGTAAATGATGGAGGGAGTCTGTCGGTAAATGATGAAGGGAGTCTGTCGGTAAATGATGGAGGGAGTCTGTCAGTAAGTGATGGAGGGAGTCTGTCAGTAAGTGATGGAGGGAGTCTGTCAGTAAAAGATGGAGGGAGTCTGTCAGTAAAAGATGGAGGGAGTCTGTCAGTAAATGATGGAGGGAGTCTGTCAGTAAGTGATGGAGGGAGTCTGTCAGTAAGTGATGGAGGGAGTCTGTCAGTAAAAGATGGAGGGAGTCTGTCAGTAAAAGATGGAGTGAGTCTGTCAGTAAAAGATGGAGGGAGTCTGTCGGTAAATGATGGAGGGAGTCTGTCGGTAAATGATGGAGGGAGTCTGTCAGTAAGTGATGGAGGGAGTCTGTCAGTAAATGATGGAGGGAGTCTGTCAGTAAGTGATGGAGGGAGTCTGTCAGTAAGTGATGGAGGGAGTCTGTCAGTAAAAGATGGAGGGAGTCTGTCAGTAAAAGATGGAGGGAGTCTGTCAGTAAATGATGGAGGGAGTCTGTCGGTAAATGATGAAGGGAGTCTGTCGGTAAATGATGGAGGGAGTCTGTCAGTAAATGATGGAGGGAGTCTGTCAGTAAATGATGGAGGGAGTCTGTCAGTAAAAGATGGAGGGAGTCTGTCAGTAAATGATAGAGGGAGTCTGTCAGTAAGTGATGGAGGGAGTCTGTCAGTAAGTGATGGAGGGAGTCTGTCAGTAAAAGATGGAGGGAGTCTGTCAGTAAAAGATGGAGGGAGTCTGTCAGTAAAAGATGGAGGGAGTCTGTCGGTAAGTGATGGAGGGAGTCTGTCGGTAAATGATGAAGGGAGTCTGTCGGTAAAAGATGGAGGGAGTCTGTCAGTAAATGATGGAGGGAGTCTGTCGGTAAATGATGGAGGGAGTCTGTCGGTAAATGATGGAGGGAGTCTGTCGGTAAAAGATGGAGGGAGTCTGTCGGTAAAAGATGGAGGGAGTCTGTCGGTAAATGATGGAGGGAGTCTGTCGGTAAAAGATGGAGGGAGTCTGTCAGTAAGTGATGGAGGGAGTCTGTCAGTAAGTGATGGAGGGAGTCTGTCAGTAAATGATGGAGGGAGTCTGTCGGTAAATGATGGAGGGAGTCTGTCAGTAAATGATGGAGGGAGTCTGTCGTTAAATGATGGAGGGAGTCTGTCAGTAAGTGATGGAGGGAGTCTGTCAGTAAGTGATGGAGGGAGCCTGTCAGTAAATGATGGAGGGAGTCTGTCGGTAAATGATGGAGGGAGTCTGTCAGTAAGTGATGGAGGAAGTCTGTCAGTAAGTGATGGAGGGAGTCTGTCGGTAAATGATGGAGGGAGTCTGTCAGTAAATGATGGAGGGAGTCTGTCGGTAAATGATGGAGGGAGTCTGTCAGTAAATGATGGAGGGAGTCTGTCTGTAAATGATGGAGGGAGTCTGTCAGTAAATGATGGAGGGAGTCTGTCGGTAAATGATGGAGGGAGTCTGTCAGTAAATGATGGAGGGAGTCTGTCAGTAAGTGATGGAGGGAGTCTGTCGGTAAATGATGAAGGGAGTCTGTCAGTAAATGATGGAGGGAGTCTGTCGGTAAATGATGGAGGGAGTCTGTCGGTAAAAGATGGAGGGAGTCTGTCAGTAAATGATGGAGGGAGTCTGTCGGTAAGTGATGGAGGGAGTCTGTCGGTAAAAGATGGAGGGAGTCTGTCAGTAAATGATGGAGGGAGTCTGTCAGTAAATGATGGAGGGAGTCTGTCAGTAAGTGATGGAGGGAGTCTGTCAGTAAAAGATGGAGGGAGTCTGTCAGTAAATGATGGAGGGAGTCTGTCAGTAAATGATGGAGGGAGTCTGTCAGTAAAAGATGGAGGGAGTCCGTCAGTAAAAGATGGAGGGAGTCTGTCAGTCGGTAAATGATGGAGGGAGTCTGTCGGTAAATGATGGAGGGAGTCTGTCAGTAAATGATGGAGGGAGTCTGTCAGTAAATGATGGAGGGAGTCTGTCAGTAAATGATGGAGGGAGTCTGTCAGTAAATGATGGAGGGAGTCTGTCTGTAAATGATGGAGGGAGTCTGTCTGTAAATGATGGAGGGAGTCTGTCTGTAAATGATGGAGGGAGTCTGTCAGTAAATGATGGAGGGAGTCTGTCAGTAAATGATGGAGGGAGTCTGTCAGTAAATGATGGAGGGAGTCTGTCAGTAAATGATGGAGGGAGTCTGTCTGTAAATGATGGAGGGAGTCTGTCTGTAAATGATGGAGGGAGTCTGTCTGTAAATGATGGAGGGAGTCTGTCTGTAAATGATGGAGGGAGTCTCTCGGTAAGTGATGGAGGGAGTCTGTCCGTAAACGATGGAGGGAGTCTGTCAGTAAATGATGGAGGGAGTCTGTCAATAAGTGATGGAGGGAGTCAGTCAGTAAGTGATGGAGGGAGTCTGTCAGTAAATGATGGAGGGAATCTGTCAATAAGTGATGGAGGGAGTCAGTCAGTAAGTGATGGAGGGAGTCTGTCAGTAAATGATGGAGGGAGTCTGTCAGTAAATGATGGAGGGAGTCTGTCAGTAAATGATGGAGGGAGTCTGTCGGTTAGTGATGGAGGGAGTCTGTCGGTAAATGATGGAGGGAGTCTGTCTGAAAATGATGGAAGGAGTCTGTCTGTAAATGATGGAGGGAGTCTGTCTGTAAATGATGGAGGGAGTCTGTCTGTAAATGATGGAGGGAGTCTGTCAGTAAATGATGGAGGGAGTCTGTCAGTAAATGATGGAGGGAGTCTGTCAGTAAATGATGGAGGGAGTCTGTCAGTAAATGATGGAGGGAGTCTGTCTGTAAATGATGGAGGGAGTCTGTCTGTAAATGATGGAGGGAGTCTGTCTGTAAATGATGGAGGGAGTCTGTCTGTAAATGATGGAGGGAGTCTCTCGGTAAGTGATGGAGGGAGTCTGTCCGTAAACGATGGAGGGAGTCTGTCAGTAAAAGATGGAGGGAGTCTGTCAGTAAAAGATGGAGGGAGTCTGTCGGTAAATGATTGAGGGAGTCTGTCGGTAAATGATGAAGGGAGTCTGTCGGTAAAAGATGGAGGGAGTCTGTCGGTAAAAGATGGAGGGAGTCTGTCGGGAAATGATGGAGGGAGTCTGTCCGTTAGTGATGGAGGGAGTCTGTCAGTAAATGATGGAGGGAGTCTGTCAGTAAAAGATGGAGGGAGTCTGTCGGTAAGTGATGGAGGGAGTCTGTCGGTAAATGATGGAGGGAGTCTGTCGGTAAATGATGAAGGGAGTCTGTCGGTAAATGATGGAGGGAGTCTGTCAGTAAGTGATGGAGGGAGTCTGTCAGTAAGTGATGGAGGGAGTCTGTCAGTAAAAGATGGAGGGAGTCTGTCAGTAAAAGATGGAGGGAGTCTGTCAGTAAATGATGGAGGGAGTCTGTCAGTAAGTGATGGAGGGAGTCTGTCAGTAAGTGATGGAGGGAGTCTGTCAGTAAAAGATGGAGGGAGTCTGTCAGTAAAAGATGGAGTGAGTCTGTCAGTAAAAGATGGAGGGAGTCTGTCGGTAAATGATGGAGGGAGTCTGTCGGTAAATGATGGAGGGAGTCTGTCAGTAAGTGATGGAGGGAGTCTGTCAGTAAATGATGGAGGGAGTCTGTCAGTAAGTGATGGAGGGAGTCTGTCAGTAAGTGATGGAGGGAGTCTGTCAGTAAAAGATGGAGGGAGTCTGTCAGTAAAAGATGGAGGGAGTCTGTCAGTAAATGATGGAGGGAGTCTGTCGGTAAATGATGAAGGGAGTCTGTCGGTAAATGATGGAGGGAGTCTGTCAGTAAATGATGGAGGGAGTCTGTCAGTAAATGATGGAGGGAGTCTGTCAGTAAAAGATGGAGGGAGTCTGTCAGTAAATGATAGAGGGAGTCTGTCAGTAAGTGATGGAGGGAGTCTGTCAGTAAGTGATGGAGGGAGTCTGTCAGTAAAAGATGGAGGGAGTCTGTCAGTAAAAGATGGAGGGAGTCTGTCAGTAAAAGATGGAGGGAGTCTGTCGGTAAGTGATGGAGGGAGTCTGTCGGTAAATGATGAAGGGAGTCTGTCGGTAAAAGATGGAGGGAGTCTGTCAGTAAATGATGGAGGGAGTCTGTCGGTAAATGATGGAGGGAGTCTGTCGGTAAATGATGGAGGGAGTCTGTCGGTAAAAGATGGAGGGAGTCTGTCGGTAAAAGATGGAGGGAGTCTGTCGGTAAATGATGGAGGGAGTCTGTCGGTAAAAGATGGAGGGAGTCTGTCAGTAAGTGATGGAGGGAGTCTGTCAGTAAGTGATGGAGGGAGTCTGTCAGTAAATGATGGAGGGAGTCTGTCGGTAAATGATGGAGGGAGTCTGTCAGTAAATGATGGAGGGAGTCTGTCGTTAAATGATGGAGGGAGTCTGTCAGTAAGTGATGGAGGGAGTCTGTCAGTAAGTGATGGAGGGAGCCTGTCAGTAAATGATGGAGGGAGTCTGTCGGTAAATGATGGAGGGAGTCTGTCAGTAAGTGATGGAGGAAGTCTGTCAGTAAGTGATGGAGGGAGTCTGTCGGTAAATGATGGAGGGAGTCTGTCAGTAAATGATGGAGGGAGTCTGTCGGTAAATGATGGAGGGAGTCTGTCAGTAAATGATGGAGGGAGTCTGTCTGTAAATGATGGAGGGAGTCTGTCAGTAAATGATGGAGGGAGTCTGTCGGTAAATGATGGAGGGAGTCTGTCAGTAAATGATGGAGGGAGTCTGTCAGTAAGTGATGGAGGGAGTCTGTCGGTAAATGATGAAGGGAGTCTGTCAGTAAATGATGGAGGGAGTCTGTCGGTAAATGATGGAGGGAGTCTGTCGGTAAAAGATGGAGGGAGTCTGTCAGTAAATGATGGAGGGAGTCTGTCGGTAAGTGATGGAGGGAGTCTGTCGGTAAAAGATGGAGGGAGTCTGTCAGTAAATGATGGAGGGAGTCTGTCAGTAAATGATGGAGGGAGTCTGTCAGTAAGTGATGGAGGGAGTCTGTCAGTAAAAGATGGAGGGAGTCTGTCAGTAAATGATGGAGGGAGTCTGTCAGTAAATGATGGAGGGAGTCTGTCAGTAAAAGATGGAGGGAGTCCGTCAGTAAAAGATGGAGGGAGTCTGTCAGTCGGTAAATGATGGAGGGAGTCTGTCGGTAAATGATGGAGGGAGTCTGTCAGTAAATGATGGAGGGAGTCTGTCAGTAAATGATGGAGGGAGTCTGTCAGTAAATGATGGAGGGAGTCTGTCAGTAAATGATGGAGGGAGTCTGTCAGTAAAAGACGGAGGGAGTCCGTCAGTAAAAGATGGAGGGAGTCTGTCAGTAAAAGATGGAGGGAGTCCGTCAGTAAAAGATGGAGGGAGTCTGTCAGTAAATGATGGAGGGAGTCTGTCGGTAAATGATGGAGGGAGTCCGTCAGTAAAAGATGGAGGGAGTCTGTCAGTAAAAGATGGAGGGAGTCTGGCAGTAAAAGATGGAGGGAGTCTGTCAGTAAAAGATGGAGGGAGTCTGTCAGTAAATGATGGAGGGAGTCTGTCAGTAAAAGATGGAGGGAGTCTGTCAGTAAATGATGGAGGGAGTCTGTCAGTAAGTGATGGAGGGAGTCTGTCAGTAAAAGATGGAGGGAGTCTGTCAGTAAAAGATGGAGGGAGTCTGTCAGTAAAAGATGGAGGGAGTCTGTCGGTAAGTGATGGAGGGAGTCTGTCGGTAAATGATGGAGGGAGTCTGTCGGTAAATGATGGAGGGAGTCTGTCAGTAAATGATGGAGGGAGTCTGTCGGTAAATGATGGAGGGAGTCTGTCGGTAAATGATGGAGGGAGTCTCTCGGTAAATGATGGAGGGAGTCTGTCGGTAAATGATGGAGGGAGTCTGTCGGTAAAAGATGGAGGGAGTCTGTCGGTAAAAGATGGAGGGAGTCTGTCGGTAAGTGATGGAGGGAGTCTGTCGTTAAATGATGGAGGGAGTCTGTCAGTAAGTGATGGAGGGAGTCTGTCAGTAAATGATGGAGGGAGTCTGTCGGTAAATGATGGAGGGAGTCTGTCAGTAAATGATGGAGGGAGTCTGTCGGTAAAAGATGGAGGGAGTCTGTCGGTAAATGATGGAGGGAGTCTGTCGGTAAATGATGGAGGGAGTCTGTTAGTAAGTGATGGAGGAAGTCTGTCAGTAAGTGATGGAGGGAGTCTGTCGGTAAATGATGGAGGGAGTCTGTCCGTAAATGATGGAGGGAGTCTGTCGGTAAATGATGGAGGGAGTCTGTCGGTAAATGATGGAGGGAGTCTGTCAGTAAATGATGGAGGGAGTCTGTCAGTAAATGATGGAGGGAGTCTGTCAGTAAGTGATGGAGGGAGTCTGTCAGTAAGTGATGGAGGGAGTCTGTCGGTAAATGATGGAGGGAGTCTGTCGGTAAATGATGGAGGGAGTCTGTCAGTAAATGATGGAGGGAGTCTGTCGGTAAATGATGGAGGGAGTCTGTCGGTAAAAGATGGAGGGAGTCTGTCAGTAAATGATGGAGGGAGTCTGTCAGTAAATGATGGAGGGAGTCTGTCAGTAAGTGATGGAGGGAGTCTGTCAGTAAAAGATGGAGGGAGTCTGTCAGTAAATGATGGAGGGAGTCTGTCAGTAAATGATGGAGGGAGTCTGTCAGTAAAAGATGGAGGGAGTCCGTCAGTAAAAGATGGAGGGAGTCTGTCAGTCGGTAAATGATGGAGGGAGTCTGTCGGTAAATGATGAAGGGAGTCTGTCGGTAAATGATGGAGGGAGTCTGTCAGTAAATGATGGAGGGAGTCTGTCAGTAAATGATGGAGGGAGTCTGTCGGTAAATGATGAAGGGAGTCTGTCGGTAAATGATGGAGGGAGTCTGTCGGTAAATGATGGAGGGAGTCTGTCAGTAAATGATGGAGGGAGTCTGTCAGTAAATGATGGAGGGAGTCTGTCAGTAAATGATGGAGGGAGTCTGTCGGTAAATGATGGAGGGAGTCTGTCGGTAAATGATGGAGGGAGTCTGTCAGTAAAAGATGGAGGGAGTCTGTCAGTAAATGATGGAGGGAGTCTGTCGGTAAATGATGGAGGGAGTCTGTCAGTAAATAATGGAGGGAGTCGGTCAGTAAAAGATGGAGGGAGTCTGTCAGTAAATGATGGAGGGAGTCTGTCGGTAAATGATGGAGGGAGTCTGTCAGTAAAAGATGGAGGGAGTCTGTCAGTAAAAGATGGAGGGAGTCTGTCAGTAAATGATGGAGGGAGTCTGTCGGTAAATGATGGAGGGAGTCTGTCAGTAAAAGATGGAGGGAGTCTGTCAGTAAATGATGGAGGGAGTCTGTCAGTAAAAGATGGAGGGAGTCTGTCAGTAAATGATGGAGGGAGTCTGGCAGTAAAAGATGGAGGGAGTCTGTCGTTAAATGATGGAGGGAGTCTGTCAGTAAGTGATGGAGGGAGTCTGTTGGTAAATGATGGAGGGAGTCTGTCGGTAAATGATGGAGGGAGTCTGTCGGTAAATGATGGAGGGAGTCTGTCGGTAAATGATGGAGGGAGTCTGTCGGTAAATGATGGAGGGAGTCGGTCAGTAAATGATGGAGAGAGTCTGTCAGTAAGTGATGGAGGGAGTCTCTCAGCAACTGATGTAGTGATGCTGCCTCTGGCCCCCTGTCTGATGGCTGACATAGTGGATTCGCTACTTCATGAGGCGGATGCTCTTTGGAATTTGAGGGTACCCCCAGCAGATGGTTGCAGTGCACCGTGTCTGGCAAGAACTGGCACCGGCCTCAATGCTTCCTACAGTCCCTGCAGGACATGGGAACAGGTGCAGGAGATTGATGGTACACTTTAAGGAATGTGGGGAGTTAGGTCTACTCAACATGCACTCGGTAGGTGGCCAAAGATTCCAACCATAAACGTGTTGTCTGTCAACCTGGTCCACATTTACCACTGACCCAGACCAAGCCTTTAACAACCTTACAGATCTTTCACTGCATCTCATGCACATCCATATCTCATCAGGAGTGTACACAACAACGCCTGTGATGTGTATATGTTTCACATCAGGAATACTTTACATTTTTGGCAAAAGTACAAATTTTCAAGACTATAATCTTCAAACATTCATGTGTTTTAATTATTTGAAGCTGTAACATCTCTTGTTAAACTGAGCTTCCGTTAACTTGAACTGGTATTTAACTAAATGGCGGTGTCATTCTTGGCTCAGTGAGTAGCACTCTTGCCTCTGGGTCAGAAGGTTGTGAATTCAAGTCCCACTCTAGAGTCTTGAGCGCATAATCCAGGGTGACACTCCAGTGCAGTACTGAGGAAGTGTCTGACTCTCAGATGAGATGTTGAACTGAGGCCCTGTCTGCCTTCTCATGCGGACGTGAAAGATCCCATTTGACAAACAGCAGGGGAGTTCTCCTTGGTGCCCTGGCCAACATTTATCCCTCAACCAACATCACTAAAAGGGTTTATCTGGTCATATATCTCATTGCTGTTTGTGGAACCTTGCTGTGTGCAAATTGGTTGTCACATTGCCTACATTACAACAGTGACTACACTTTGAAAGTATTTCATTGGCTGTCAAGCACTTTGGGGTGTCATGAAAGGTGCTATATAAATGCAAGTCTTTCTTTTAGAGCTCCCTCTGAACTTGGACTGATTACAAAAAGACTTGCCCATCGTTTAATTTTTAAGAAACACTGCAGGATTTGCTGGAGAGTCTATTCGAACAGCAATGTTGAAGCTTTAATTGGGTTTGACAGACCAGAGTTGTAAGGGATGTTAATTGTAAATATTTCTGAGAATTATCATTTTTCTAAAATATGATGACCGTACCTAATGCAATCACTTGCTGCTGTGTATAGATTCGTGTCCTTGGAGACTGTCGCTGAATATTCTTTGTTGTGGTTCAAGGTGATAACAAGTTGTCTGCACATTCAACATAACAAAAGATCATGAGGACTCGGATCGCCTTCTGCTCTCCCCCCGACAACAGACAAACTATTGGTTCATTGATATCCACTGCTCTCCTCTTATTGGCTGGCTGTTGCTGTGTGACAATAAGATGTGACTTACGTTCCTATTAAGGAGAGAGAGAGAAAAAGAGAGAGAGACTCAATTGAAGCATTTGTTCGATAGCTCAGAATACACGTGCAAGTATATGTATCATTTGGCTATTTAACCCTCTGAGGAACATAAACAGAACAAGGTTTCAATTTTACTTTATTTGCATGATATAATCTTGAAGAAAATGGTGCCTTTTTGTTTCATTCTAGAGATGCCAGTGCCCGGTTCATTATGATCTACGTGGGTGGATGGTGAGATACATGGGGGGCTGTGGTAGTTGTGTTTGTTGCTGGAGGGCACAATTTGATCACATTAAAAGCACATGTGCAGCAGTGATTGAATAATGTATCAATCAGTGAACTGGACGGTGGGTAAAGGGCCGCTGGGGGGTTTTGTCGGTAAGTTTGGTTCCTGGTGCTGGCTGAACGTAGGATTTCACTCAGTGTCCGCCAAGTGAAAGACCAAGGCCCCTCGTGCAGAGGAACAGTCAACAAAGCCAACAGACTGTAAAACTACGTAGCCAGAACAGGAGAAAACAAGTCCGACAAAGCTGCGACCAAACTATACAGTGCTCTGGACCACACCTTGAGCACTGTGTCTAATTCTGGTCGACCAGAGATAAGGGAGATGTTCAAGTGCTGGAGGCAGTGCAGAGAAGAGCCACGAGGCTGATATCCAGCGTCAGGGATCTGAGTCGTGAGGAAAGACTGGAGAAAATTGGGCATTGGAGTGTTGAAAGGAAATGTCTGAGAGGTGATCTTATTGAGGTGCATAAGATGGTATGGAAAAAAAGTAAATGCAGATAGCACTTCAAATTAAATTGTGGGGATAAAAGAAAGAACGAATTTGCATTTATATAGCATCTTTCACCATCTCATGACGTCCCAAAGCACTTTACAGCCAATGAAGAACTTTTGAAGCGTAGTCACTGTTGTAATGTAGGAAACACGGCAGCCAATTTGCGCACAGTAAGATCCCACAAACAGCAATGTGATAATGACCAGATAATTTGTTTTTTAGTGATGTTGGTTGATGGATAAACATTGGCCAGGACACCGGGGAGAACTCCTCTGCTCTTTTTCAAAATAGTGCCATGGGATCTTTCACGCCCACCTGAGGGGGCAGATGGGGCATCGTTTAACTTCTCGTCTGAAAGACGGCAGAGCAGTGGGAGGCATTCAACGAGGAGATAGTGAAGGTTCAGAGTAAATATGTTCCCACAAAGAAAAAGGGACTTCCAAATCTAGAGCCCCCTGGATGTCAAAGAGCTTACAGGCAAAAAGGAAAGCTTATGTCAGAGACTTAGAGCTCAATTCTGCAGAAAGCCTAGAGGAGTATAGAAAATGCAGGGGTGAAATTAAAAAGGAAATTAGGAAAGCAAAGAGAGGGTATGAAAAAATACTGGCAAGTAAAATCAAGGATTTTATAAAACATGTTTTATAAATACATAAAGAACAAGAGGATAACTAAGGAAAGAGTAGGGCCTATTAGAGACCAAAAATGTAACCTGTGTGTGGAGGCGGAAGACGTGGGTATGGTTCCAAGTGAATATTTTGCGTCTGTCTTCACAAAAAAGGGGTACGATGCAGACAGTGTCGTTAAGAAGGAGGAGTGTGAAATATTGGATGGGATAAACATGGTTAGAGAGGAAGCATTAAGAGGCTTTGCATCCTTGAAAGTAGATAAATCGCCAGGCCCGGATGAGATGTATCCTAGGCTGCTAAGAGAAGCAAGGGAGGAAATAGCAGAGGCTCTGACCATCATTTTCCAATGCTCCCTGGATACAGGTATGGTGCCGGAGGATTGGAGGACTGCTAACATTGTACCGTTGTTTAAAAGGGAGAAAGGGATAGACCGAGTAATTACAGGCCAGTCACCCTAACCTCGGTGGTGGAAAAATTATTGGAAACAATTGAGGGACAGTATTAATGGTCATTTAGAAAGGCACGGTTTGATCAAAGACAGTCAGATGGATTTGATAAGGGAAGGTCGTGTCTGACTAACTTGATTGAATTTTTTGAGGCGGTGACAAGGAGGGTTGATGAGGGTAGTGCATTTGATGTAATCTATATGGATCTTTGGCCTCAACTTCACTCACCCTTGATTTCCCTAGAGTCCAAAAATCTATCCATGTCATCCTTGAATATATTAAATAACTCAGCATCCACCGCCCTCTAGGGTAGAGAATTCTAAAGATTCACAACCCTCTGAGTAAAGAAATTCCTCCTCATCTCAGTCTTAAATGGCCAATCCCTTAACCTGAGACTATGACCCCTGGTTCTAGACTTGCCAGCCAGGGGAGACAACCTCTCAGCATCTACTCTCTCAAGTCCCCTCAGATTCTTGTATGTTTCAATGAGATCACCTCACATTCTTCTAAACTGCAGGTGTAGTCTCGCCAAAGCCCTCTACAACTGTAGCACAACTTCCTTACTCTGGCACTCCAAACCCCTTGCAATAAAGACCAACATGGCAATTTTGATTAAAGAAACAATTACAGTTGTGAGGAGGGATGATATGTTAGAAGGATCATCAAATGAGGCCATATGGGTTGAGCTAAAGAACAAAAAAGGGGCAGTCACACTGAGAGTGTATTATAGACCCCCAAATAGTCAGAGGGAGCCAGAAGAGCAATTATGTCGGCAAATTTCTGAGAAGTGCAAAAAAAAGGGCAGTAATAGTAGGGGATTTCAACAACCCAAATATTAACTGGGATACAATCAGTGTGAAAGGTATAAAGGGCACAAAATTCTTAAATTGCATTCAGGAAAACTTTTTTAGGAAGTACGTAGCAAGCCCAACAAGAGAGGGGGCAGTTCTGGATTTAGTTTTAGGAAATGAAGCTGGGCAGGTGGAAGGAGTATCAGTGGGAGAGCATTCTGGTGGTAGTGATCATAATTCAGTTAGATTTAGCATAGTTATGGAAAAGGACAAAGATAGAACAGGAGTTAAAGTTCTCAATTGGGGAAAGGCCAATTTTACTAAGCTAAGAAGTGATTTAGCAAAAATGGACTGGAAACAGCTACTTGAAGGTAAATCAGTGTCAGAGCAGTGGGAGGCATTCATGGGGGAGACTCAAGGGGTTCAGAGTAAACATGTTCCCACAAGGAAAAAGGGTAGGACTGCCAAATCTACAGCCCCTTGGATGACAAGGAGTATACAGGGTAAGATAAGGCAGAAAAGGAAAGCTTATGTCAGACACCGAGAACTCAATACTGCAGAAAGCCTAAAGGAGTATACAAAATGCAGGGGTGAAATTACAAAGGAAATTAAGAAAGCAAAGAGAGGGCATGAAGGAAAACCCAAAGATGTTTTATAAATACATTAACAGCAAGAGGATAACTAAGGAAAGAGTAGGGCCTATTAGAGACCAAAAAGGTAAACTATGCGTGGAGGCGGAAAATGTAGGTAAGGTTCTTAATGAATACTTTGCATCTGTCTTCACAAAAGAGAGGAACGATGCAGAGATTGTAGTTAAGGAGGAGTGTGAAATATTGGATGGGATAAGCATAGTGAGAGATGAAGTATTAAGGGAATTAATATCTTTGAAAGTAGATAAATCACCAGGGCCGGACGAAATGTATCCCAGGCTGTTAAAAGAAGCAAGGGAGGAAATAACAGAGGCTCTGACCATCATTTTTCAATCCTCACTGGATACAGGTGTGGAGCCGGGAGATTGGAGAACTGCTAATGTTGTACCGTTGTTTAAAAAGGGAGCGAGGGATAGGCCGAGTAATTACAGGCCAGTCAGTCTAACCTCGATGGTGGGCAAATTATTGGAATCAATTCTGAGGGACAGGATAAACTGTCACTTAGAAAGGCATGGAGTAATCAAGGACAGTCAGCATGGATTTGTTAAGAGAAGGTCATGTCTGACTAACTTGATTGCATCTTTTGAGGAGGTAACAAGGAGGGTAGATGAGTGTAGTGCATTTGGTGTAGTCTACATTGATTTTAGCAAGGCTTTTGACAAGGTCCCACATGGCAGACTGATCAAAAAAGTACTAGCCCATGGAATCCAAGGGAAAGTGGCAAATTGTATCCAAAATTGGCTCAGTGGCAGGAAGCAAAGGGTAATGGTCGACGGGTGTTTTTGTGACTGGAAGGCTGTTTCCAGTGGGGTCCCGCAAGGCTCAGTACTAGGTTCCTTGCTTTTTGTGTTATTTATTAATGATTTGGACTTAAATGTAGAGGCACGATTAAGAAGTTTGCAGATGATACAAAAATTGGCCGTGTGGTTGATAGTGAGGAGGAAAGCTGTAGACTGCAGGAAGATATCAATGGACTGGTCAGGTGGGCAGAAAAGTGGCAAATGGAATTCAATCCAGAGAAATGTGAGGTTATGCATTTGGGGAGCGCAAACAAGGCAAGGGAATACACAATAAATGGGAGGATACTGAGAGGTGTAGAGGAAGTGAGGGACCTTGGAGTACATGTCCACAGATCCCTGAAGGTAGCAGGACAGGTAGATGAGGCAGTTAAGAAGGCATATGGAATACTTTCCTTTATTAGCTGAGGCATAGAATATAAGAGCAGGGAGGTTATGCTGGAACTGTATAAAATACTTAGGCCACAGCTTGAGTACTGTGTACAATTCTGTTCACCATATTACAGGAAAGATGTGATTGCACTAGGGAGGGTACAAAGGAGATTTACGAGGATATTGCCAGGACAGGAGAATTTTAGCTATGAGGAAAGATTGGATAGGCTGGGGTTGTTTTCCTTGGAACAGAGGAGGCTGAGGGGTGATTTTAATTGAGGTATACAAAATTATGAGGGGCCTAGGTAGAGTGGATAGGAAGGACCTATTTCCCTTAGCGGAGGGGTCAATAACCAGGAGGCATAGAATTAAAATGATTGGTAGAAGGATTAGAGTGGAAATGAGGAAAAGATTTTTCACCCAGAGGGTGGTGGGAGTCTGGAACTCATTGCCTGAGAGGGTGGTAGAGGCAGAAACCCTCAACTCATTTAAAAAGTACCTGGACGTAACCTACAAGGCTATGGACCACGTGCTGGAAAGTGGGATTAGGCTGGGTGGCTCATTTTCATCTGGCGTGGACACGATGGGCTGAATGGCCTTTTTCTGTGCCGTAAATTTTCCATGGTTCTATGATTTTATGCCATTTGCTTTCCTAATTGCTTGCAGTACTTGCATGCTAACTTTCTGTGTTTCTTGTACGTGGACACCCAGATCTCTCTGAACACCAACATTTAATAGTTTCTCACCATTTAAAAAATATTCTGCTTTTTTATTCTTCCTACCAAAGTGAATAAGCTCACATTTCCCCACATTATACTCCATCTGCCACCTTCTTGCCCAATCACTTAACCTGTCTATATCCTTTTGCAGACTCTTTGGGGGGAAAATTTGATCGGGCCTATTATTAGGCGTAGGTAGTGTGATCCACTATTTACCCGCGCCCAATGGCCCCTGCACAGGCATTGTCCGGCCTCGGTACTCACCATCAATCTGCGTCGAAATCCAGGCCTTGCAGTCAATTCAATGCAATTCACACTTTCCACCAGCAAGGGGAACCCCAATCTCTTAAAGGGAGGATGTCTTTTCAAATCTGCTAAAAATAACAATCTGCACGGAGTCTGAACGGAGATCAGACATCGCACACGTAAAAGACAGATGTAGGACCTGTCCCTACATTTACACACTGATGAGTTATGTTAAAATATTGAATAAAGGTTGCACACTACTAAATCCCACATCCTCCAATCTGCACGCCAGACCTCACCAATCTGCCGATCTGAGTTGGTACCGGGCCTGCGAGACTGCGTGCAACAAAGTTCTCTGCTGATGCACTACAGGCCTTGGTGCAAGAGGTGGACAGAAGGAGGGACGGTGGGGGTGGGGGTGGGGGTGGTGGGGGCAGTGTGGTGTGCGGGTCAAGAGGCCCTCCAGACATATGGCCAAAAGGCAGTGGGAGGCAGCGGGGGACAGAGTCAATGCCAGGTGCACAGCACCATGAACATAAATGCAGTGCAGGAAGAAGTTTAATACTTTGACATGAGTGGTCAAGGTGAGTGAGACCAACTGTCAATGGCGTCTCCTACCAACTGCACCATGCACTACACCGCCCCAATAAACTCTTTCCATCAGTACTCAATTCTTCCAATCAGATGCTTCCTCTCACCCTTACACATTACCACTGTTGCAAACCGCCCACCTACAACTCACAGGCCACTCAAACTGGCAGCTATTCAACCATGACAGGCACATCACCCAATATAGATCCCACTTTCTTGCAGGAGAAGGTGGCGCATATCAGGAGGCAGCAAGTGGCATTGGCATTTAGCCCCTCGAGCCTATTCCACCATTCAATGAGATCATGCTGGACCTATGACCTAACTCCATATACCCGCCTTAGCCCCATATCCCTTAATACCCTTGGTTCACAGAAATCTATCAATCTCAGATTTAGAATTCACAATTGAGCTAGCATCAACTGCCGTTTGCAGAAGAGCGTTCCAAACTTCTCCCATCCTTCGCATGTAGAAGCATTTCCTAACTTCACTCCTGCATGTCCTGGCTCTAAATGTTAGGCTATGTCCCCTAGTCCTAGTATTCAAGTATAGAAGACCTCCAAAAACAGGTACAAATGTATTGGCAGCCAGAAGCAATAATCTAGCCATTAACCTGTAAATCCTGCATGGTCCCTTTAAATAGCGCTGGTGGGGGTCGGTCAGGCCCCTGACCACCAGATGGTCAGAGTTAAGACTGTGCGTTGAGTTGGGCGTTAAGTCCCAAAATGGTGTCTATCACTTTAAATCAGCGTTGCACACTGATTGTATCCATTTTCTCTTTACTTTACATGCTTCCAGCATTCAATATTTGCGCATGTGCTAACTCCTATACCAAGATGGTGTCCGGGGTAAGTCATGCTGGAAACGTGTGTGCGCAGCCAAGATGCCATCTTGGATGTTCGAGAGGCCGCGTAGCTCTGTAACAACGGGCTCAACACGGCCCAATTTAGCACCTAATGTGTCCTCCTCATGGTATAATAGTATGACATCAGTCACTCAATTGGGTCTCGAATTACATTTAATTAAATTCGAGACCCAATTCCTCACAGATTACTTTCCCACCTATCTTTGTATCATCAGCAAACTTGAATACATTTCACTCGGCCCCTTTATCTAAGTCATTAATATAGATTGTAAATAGCTGAGGCCCCAGCACTGATCCTTGCAGCACCTCACTAGTTACAGCCTGCCTAACTGAAAATGACCCATTTATCCCTACTGTCTGTTTGCTATCCGTTAACCAATCCTCTATCCATGCTAATATATTACCCCAACTCCATGAACCCCTATCTTGCGTAACAACCTTTTATGTCCCTTATCAGATGCCTTTTGGAAATCCAAATATACTACATCCACTGGTTTCCCTTTATCTACCCTGCTAGTTAAGCACAATTTCCCTATCATAAAACCATGTTGACTCTCCCTAATCTCATTATGATTTTCTAAGTGCCCTGTTACTACTTCCTTAATAATGGATTCCAGCATTTTCCCGATGACTGATGTCAGGCTAACTGGCCTGTAGTTCCCTGTTTTCTCTCTCCCTCCTTTCTTGAATAGCGGGGTTACATTTGCTACCTTCCAATCCACTGAGACCGTCTAGAACCTAGGGAATTTTGGAAGATCACAACCAATGCATCCGCTATCTCTGCAGCCACCTCTTTTAGAACCCTCGGTTGTAGGCCATCAGGACCAGGGGATTTGTCGGCTTTTAGTCCCATTAGTTTTTCCAGTACTTTTCTCTAGTGATATTAATTATTTTAAGTTCCTCACTCTCATTCACCCCTTGGTTCCCCACTATTTCTGGTATGCTTTTTGTGTCTTCTACTGTGAAGACAGATACAAATATTTGTTTAATGCTTCTGCCATTTCCTGATTCCCCATTATAATTTCTCCTGTCTCAGCCTCTAAGGGACCAACATTTACTTTTGCTACTCTCTTCCTTTTTACATACTTGTAGAAGCTCTTACAATCTGTTTTTATATTTCTTGCCAGTTTACTCTCATATTCTATTTTCTCCCTTTCTATCAATTTTTTGGTCATCCTTTGCTGGTTTCTAAAACTCTCCCAATCCTCAAGCTTACTTTTTTCCTTTATTAGCCGAGGCATAGGATATAAGAGCAGGGAGGATATACTAGAACTGTATAAAACACTAGTTGGGCCACAGCTTGAGTACTGCGCACAGTTCTGGTCACCACATTACAGGAAAGATGTGATTGCACTAGAGAGAGTACAAAGGAGATTTTCGAGGTGTTGCCAGGACTGGAGAATTTTAGCTGTGAGGAAAGATTGGATAGGCTGGGGTTGTTTTCTTTGGAACAGAGGAGGCTGAAGGGTGATTTAATTGAGATGGACAAAATGATGAGGGGCCTTGATAGAGTTGATAGAAAGGATCTGTTTCCCTTAGCAGAGGGGTCAATGACCAGGGGGCATCGATTTGAAGTGATTGGTAGAAGGATTAGAGGGAAGTTGAGGAGAATTTTTTTCACCCAGAAGGTGGTGGGGGTCTGGAACTCACTGCCTGAAAGGATGGTAGAGGCAGAAACCCTCATCGCATTTAAAAAGTACCTGGATGTACACTTGCAACCCACAAGAGCTGGAAAGTGGGATTAGGCTGGAAGGCTCTTTATTGGTCGACACAGACAAAATGAGCCGAATGTCCTCCTTCTGTGCCGTAAATTTCTATGATTTTGTGGCACCTCCTACAGTGCAGCACTCCACTCAACTGTCAGCCTAGGTTTTGTAGTCAATTCTCTTGAACCCAGAACCTTCTGACTCAGAGGAGAGAGTGCTACCAACTGAGCCACGGCCCACAAGGACAAGGGGACACAGGTTCGAACTAGTAAAAGGAAAATCTAGTACTGATATCAGGAGATTCTTCATACAGAGAATGATTAACAATTGGAACGGAGCTGAAAAACCTAGAATCATTTAAGATACAATTAAATGCTGCAATGGGGGGAATATGGGGTTTTTCTAAATGCTGCAATGGGGGGAATATGGGGTTTTTCTGGATGGATATGTACGAACATACAAAATTGACCAAGCCTGCCCCATGCTCATGGTAGCCGGAGCGTCATGACTAGATACTTCCTCCCCTCCCCACAGCTTTGTAATCTCCTGGGAGAGGGAAAAAAAAAGAAAAACCCAGGGCCAATAAAGGAAAAGATACTCTGGATACTCCCTCTGCAACCCCCTCAGGTGATCGAAACCAGTCCAGGAGATCACATGCACCATGTGTTATCTGTAAATCCTTATCAATACGTAGCTTGTGATATCAAGCCTGCCTGGGGAGAAAAATCAGAAGCAAATGGTCAAACAATATGGGGAGCGGAAAGGACAAGTGCAGCTGGGCCAATGATTGGGATAGGGTCTCCCCCCTTTATAACGAAATGGGGGTGGAGAAATACAGAGCGTTCAAGAACCACAGCACCACCAATTCCTGCCTGGAGCAGACTAAAGGATCAACTAAGAACACCAGGGCTAGCAAAACCTGTCCTTTCCGCTTGTGCAATAATTGGAAAAGGGAGGTCGTGTGACTAAACGTAGCCCGAGTTTTAGAAGGAGAATCCGTAACTTTCTCAGGTTCGGCCACCTTCTGTAATCGCTTCTTCAGCAGCGAGCAAAGTGGCATTGTCACCTGTCTCCGGAGAACTGGAAGGCAATAACAAGCCGCAAGCAGCAATTAAACATCCTACTGCATCCAAAAGATCTCCACAGAAAGACCCAAGGCACAAAGTAATGTGGTGTAGGTGCAATAGAAATACTTGTGGTGCAGTTGCCTCTCCGATATGACTAAGGGACAAGTCCAAAGGTTATCAGAGTGGAAGCTGCTCCATCTCCGTAATCCCTGGGCACCGATCATACAACTGCTAGGGCAGATACAAATTTCACGTTGTTCCCTCCAGGTGGTGATTGCTGGTTGATAGTGTAGGAACTGCAGACCAAATAGCCTCCCATTCTCTGCCCGGTATTGTGCAATTAAGATCCATTAAAACATGTCTTATACATAATCTCAGGCCACCAAAAATGCACCTACACTGGTGTGAATCATGGAATAGAATCATAGAATGACACAGCACAGAAGGAGGCCATTTGGCTCATCGTGCCTGTGCTGGCTCTTTGAGAGAGCTATCCAATTAGTCCCACTCCCCTGTGTGGGGCAGATACAGTGGAAACTTTTCAGTTGTCTCTCCCACAGACGGTTACCAATTGATGGTCTACGAACTCCCATTCCTCATCCAAATTGTACAAATAAGATTGATTACTCACAGGCTGCTTTTTGTTATTGTATCCTTATATAATCTAGCTGTAGCAAAATCAAATGACTCATAATCAAGAGGGACCCATTCAGTACAGAGTTATGCTCTAGTGAAACCAGGAAAGCTGCAGAAGTTGGGGAGGAGTAGAACTATTAGCAAGAAACTCAAAACTGAGATTGATAGATTTTTGTTAGGCAAGGGTATTAAGGGTTACGGAACCGATGCAGGTGAATGGAGTTAAGATACAGATCAGCCATGATCTAATTGAATGGTGGAATAGGTTCGAGGGGCTGAATGGCCTACTCCTGTTCCTATGTTCCTAAGCAAAGAGACAACTATCTAGGGCACGTTATTAAGGGAATGCAACAATATTGTTTATTTGCTGTGTGGATGTTTGTGATAGTTTCACACCTCAGGATCATTGTAAATAACTGCAGCAAAATTAAAATGAGTTAAAGATCACACCATGGTCTGCATCCAATCCCTTGGTCCTCACGCATTTGAAAGAACTCGTAGGAACCAGGGAAGTCCCAGGTGCAATCCTTGGTCTCAGCCGGGCAGCAGGAGGAGTGATGTTATTGGCCTCAGTGTCCCTGGTCCTGACTCACCTAACATTTCCCACCCAAGCCTGACCCGTTCCTAGCCTGACAGGTCCATTCCCATTCTCAAGCCAGTTTTCTGCCCATTATATTGTAAAGTTGAGTGTAATATCAACTACAGTCACCAAACAAAGTAGAAAGGCCTAGCACAGAGGACTGGCTTTGAGCTGGGAATGGGCCTGACAGCCCAGGGGTACGCAGGGCTGGGTTAAACTGGCTGGGAACAGGTCAGAGTGGAACTATGAGTGCATTGGAGAAGTGATTCTTGGCCTGCCTCCTGAGCGCTGCCAAACCCCAGGTTCCTCCCCACTACGGTGCTGCCAGCTGCCAGGAAACTCCCCCCTCCACTGCCAGACGCTGGGATTCTCCTCAGTGCTGCCTGGCAGACCGTGGGAACCCGCCCCTTTCAGAGCAACCAGACCTTGGCGAGGTTGAGAGGCAGAAGGGTTCAGGGAGGGGATTTCAGAGAGTAGAGCTGAGAGGGCAGGTGACTCTATCAGCAATGATGGACTGGAGGGAAGCGTAATGCACAGGAAGCCAGAGATAGAGGACAGGAGAGGATACAAAGATGGAGAAGGATGGACAGGTTAAAGGAATTGAGTAAAAAGACTACAGTTATGTGGAGAGACGAGAGAAACTAGGACTGTTCTCCTTGGAGCAGAAAAGATTAAGGGGTGATTTAATAGAGGTCTTCAAAATTCTGAAAGGTTTTGACAGTGTAGATAGGGAGAAACTGTTTCCATTGGCAGGAGGATCGGTAACCAGAGGACACAGATTTCAGATAATTAGAAAAGAAGCAGAGGGGAGACATTTTTTACGCAGAGAGTTGTTCTGATCTGGAATGCTCTGCCTGAAAGGGTGGAGGAAGCAAATTCAATAGTAACTTTCAAAAGGGAATTGGATAAATACTTGATTAGGAAAAATTTGCAGGGCTATGGGGAAAGAGCGGGGGAGTGGGACTAAATGGATAGCTCTTTCAAAGAGCCGGCATAGGCACAATGGGCCGAATGGCCTCTTTCGGTACTGTAAGGTTCTATGAAATTCAACCCATTGGGGGATGGAGAGCCAGTGTTCGTAGGGGTTTGTGTATTTCTAACTGTATATGTGTGGAACTGATTTAATTGTTTTTTAAATGTTGAAAATGGTGACAGATTACTTTCTCACTTACAGTTTGAACGGAAGTGTGAAAGTGACCAAACATTGCCTGTGGTATTTGTTTGGTGTGGTGAGATTGCTGGTATAATGAGCAGTGGAACTACTGTACACAAATATTAGTCAAGAAACATCAGTTGTGATAACTGTGACCAGTGCCACTTCCCCGACTCCACTGCCGTCATTAGGGCAGATGTCCCGTTTCCGGGTGTACCCGGGGTTTGCGGTGACCTTCCGCCAAAGTGTTGGGGCAGGAGAAGACACCGAGGGAATTCACCGCCTGACTGCTTGGAATTAATGCAGCTCTTCACTCACCGGGGGCTGAGCCTGGGCTCCCAGCGGAGACCAGCACCCTGCGGGAGAACGCGGACGCACAGCACGCGGCTCTCCACGAGGTGGTACCAGCGAGCTCCCCCGCAGAGGCCGGGAGTACAGAATCAGCCCTACCCGTATGTCGCATCGCAGATCATCCACCCCTCGGGAGGGGGGGGGTCATTTACTTTATGCGATAGTGCAAGACGGGCGATAGTGAATGGACAGCCCGTTATACATCTCTCCTCAATTTTTATTTCTGTTGTTTTAAATGGAAATAAAAATCAGGAGAGATGTAAAACGGGCTATGCATTCGCTATCACCCGTTTTACACAAAGTCAGGATCTACCCTTTTAAAAAAATATGAAAGGTCATTTTGAAGAAGAACAGAGGAGTTCTCCCCGTTATCCCTCAACCAACTTCATTAAAACAGATTACCTGCTCATTTATCTCATTGCTGTTTGTGGGATCTTGCTGTGTCCAAATTGGCTGCTGCGATTCCTACATTACAACAGTGACTACACTTCAAAAAGTACTTCATTGGCTGTAAAGCGCTTTGGGGCATCCTGAGGTTGTGAAAGCCGTTATATAAAAGGAAGGATATAGAGGCATTGGAGAGGGTGCAAAAAAGATTCACAAGGATGATAACCAGAACTGAAAGGATATTCTTATCAGGAAAGGC
This sequence comes from Heptranchias perlo, assembly GCF_035084215.1. Lineage (NCBI taxonomy): Eukaryota > Metazoa > Chordata > Chondrichthyes > Hexanchiformes > Hexanchidae > Heptranchias > Heptranchias perlo. The sequence continues at coordinate 6,635,458 of NC_090352.1, forward strand.
TGAACAGGCTGGGACCCTTCTCTCTAGAAAAGAGAAGGCTGAGGGGTGACCTGACAGAGGTCTTAAAGATAATGATAGAGTTTGATAGGGTAGATGTAGAGAAAATGTTTCCACTTGTGGGGGGGTCCAAAACTAGAGGCTATAAATATAAAATGGTCGCTAATAAATCCAATAGGAAATTCAGGAGAAACTTCTTTACCCAAAGAGTGGTAAGAATGTGGAACTCGTTACCACAAGGAGTAGTTGAGGCAAATAGCATGGAGGCATTTAAGGGGAAACTAGATAAGCACATGAGGGAGAAAGGAATAGAAGTGTATCCTGATAGAGTTAGATGAAGTAGGGAGGGAAGAAGGTCGTGTGGAGCACAAATGCCGGCATAGACCAGTTGGGCCGAATGGCCTGTTTCTGTGCTGTAGTTTCAATGTAACTCGATGTAAGACTTTTTTTCTTTTTTATTATTCTGAATATAAATTAATGAGTACTTTTTACAGAAAGAACTGCCTTGAGAATGTCCCTCCCCTCGCCAGTGATGTTGTGCTTGGATATGTTTTGACCTTAATGCTACTTTTAAGGACATCAGTTTTCGACCCCACCCTCTAGTTATCTTCAGTCCACATTCCACAAATTCTGAACTGACCAAATGCCCCTTTCTCACACACACATCACGCTCGAGGCTGTTAGACTGAGGTTACTTTCAGCACTGAGACATTCCAGTAATCTCACGGGTGTGAAGCACTATTCAAAACAGCTGGTGAAACTTGGAGGCTTATCGATCAAGCTTGCAATGGACGGCAGACTTGCTTAAGTGTTGGAGAGTAAGCAGGATTTCAGAGGATCTTTACTCGGGAGTTATAACAGTTGTTGTATGAGAGTCATAGGCCGAGGAATTTGGGTGTGTCCATTTTTGGGTGGGCGGCGGGGGGGTGGTGTGGATTGCGGGAGGGCGGTTGGACCCCTATGGCTGAATGTTGAGGTCCGAGGAGCCCCCTGATATTGGGCCTCGGGTCTCATTAACATCAAGCCGAGTGGCCGGATGAGCCCCCCGGCAAAGAGTGAACCAAGATCGGGCCGCTGCTGGCGTCACAGATAAGGCAAGTGTAAGCCAGGGGGGAAGAGGGGATTGGAGGCCGTGGAGGGATCGGAAGATGGGGAGTGATCGGAAGCTGGGTTGGAGGGGGGTGGTGAGGAGATCAGGCCTGAAGGGTAAAGATGTGGGCCTCGGCCGTGATGGGTGGGTGGGGGGGGGGAGCAATCGGTAGCCGGGGGATGGGGGGTAGTGGTGGAGATCGGCTGGAGGGGGTTTCTTTTAATGTTCTTGATGGAAATGTGCATGTGCTTCCTGCCCGCCATATTGGAGGCCTAGGAGGGTGTATAGTGCCCGAATAGTAGGCGCTGCTTGGCAGAATCTCTAGGCCACAAAGTCATTACTCTCACCAGGCCTCCACCATCACCCAAGAGCTATTGAGCCAAAATTTCCTTTGGGTGGGTGCACTGGCAGTAGGGAGGAAAAACTGGATTCATTCGATTAATTTGGGGGGTGGCAATTGGGAGCTAGGACTGGCTCCAGTGCCCCGGGCAAAAGTGGAGAGAGTCAGCCTCCAATCACCACCCCTGACCTCTGCTATGCCCTAGTGGACATTGGGCAAGAACAACATTGGGCTTGGCTGCGATGGCCCCCCTCCCTCCCCCACCACATGTAATAATCTGTTGACACTCAGGTCTAAGCCTTCTGACTGAGGGGCACCTACAGTGGGATGGGATTTCTTCCCTCCCTGGAGATGCCCCCTTCCCCAAACCTGGCTGAATTTCTGGCCCCGGACTAATTTAGCATCTTAGTAAATTACTATTAATTTCTTATCTTATGTCTTATATTACATATGGGAATCCGATTCCCCAGCCTTTGCCAGGGCCTCATGTCAACCTAGGAGCGGAAACTCACTGCAGTGGGCCTCAGAGGCCTGGGACAAGTTGTGAATGTGGGTAGACTGTGGATGTGGGTGTCAGCCGTGGCTCAGTGGTAGCACTCTCACCTCAGAGTTGTGGGTCCAAGTCCCACTCCAGAGACTTAAGCACAAAATCTAAGCTGACACTTCGGTGCAGTGTTGAGGGAGTGCTGCACTGTCGGAGGTGCCGTCTTTCGGATGTCTCAGTAAAGGATCCCATGGCACTACTCGAAGAGCAGGGGAGTTCTCCCCAGTGTCCTGGCCAATACTTATCCCTCAACCAACATCACTAGAACTGATTATCTCGTCATTATCACCTTGTTGTTTGTGGGACCTTGCTGTGCGTGTCCTACTTTAAAAGTACTTATCAGGTTGTAAAGCGCTTTGGGACATCCTGATGCTGTGAAAGGCACTATATAAATGCAAGCCTTTTTTCTATATAGGGATCCATCCTGTCTTGTACGCTGTGCCTATTTTATATGGGTGATGTGTGTCTGACTCCATTATGGGACCATGATCTTTTCAGGCTAGTGCAAAGGCTATCATTATCACATTTCAAAACTAAGATTGATAGGTTTTTATTAGGCAAGATTATAGAACCAAGTCGAGTAAATGGAGTTAAGATACAGATCAGCCATGATCTAATTGAACGGCAGAACAGGCTCGAGGGGCTGAATGGCCTACTCCTGTTCGTATGTTCCAGTGTTCTACAGCTGCTTCTGGATTGCATTATGAATTGCAATGTGCAATGGACAGTGATTGGACCTCAGTGCCCAATAATGCTGGTCGACGAGCAGCATTACAGGCGCCAAACCATCATATTATTTGCCCCAGATACTTTGATACAATTGCCGCTGCTTCTCTTTAGTTTCCAAGCTCACAGCTTGACATTGTGCTCATCACAGTCTTGTGGGAAGAGAAACATAGAAACATAGAAAATAGGAGCAAGAGTAGGCCATTCAGCCCTTTCGGCCTGCTCCGCCATTCAAAATGATCATGGCTGATCGTCTAACTCAGTACCTTGTTCCCACTTTTTCCCCATATCCCTTGATCCCTTTAGCATTAAGAAATATATCTATCTCCTTCTTGAATACATCTAATGACCTGGCCTACATTGCCTTCTGTGGTAGAGAATTCCACAGGTTCACCACCCTCTGAGTGAAGAAATTTCTCCTCATCTCGGTTCTAAATGGCATACCCCGTATCCTGAGACTGTGACCCCTGGTTATGGACTCCCCAGCCATCGGGAACATCCTCCCTGCATCTAGTCAGTCTCGTCCTGTTAGAATTTTATATGTTTCGGTGAGATCACCTCTCATTCTTCTAAGCTCTAGTGAATATAGGCCTAGTCGACCCAATCTCTCGTCATACGTCAGTCCTGCCATCCCAGGAACCAGTCTGCTAAACCTTCGTTGCACTCCCTCCGTGGCAAGGACATCCTTCCTCAGATAAGAAGACTGCACACAATACTCCAGGTGTGGTCTCACCAAGGCCCTGTATAACTGCAGTAAGGCACCCCTGCTCTGTACTTAAATCCTCTTGCAATGAAGGCCAACATACCATTTGCCTTCCTAACTGCTTGCTGCCATTCATCTCTCTGAAACTTGCCACAGGAAGTTCGAATGATCTATGAGGGTCGAAGGTGAAAGAATGTTATGATGCGACAAACAGAGTGGGACTCTGACATCATTATAACATTTCACCTCTGACCTTTAGAGGTCATTCTACTTCCTGTCACGATATCTGCCCCAAATTAATTTCAATGCTCATTTCAGGAAATCCAATTAAAGCAGAGTAGGTGGGGGAGGGGGGAAGAGACCAGGTCTGAAGATTCTGTATTTGGTCTTCAACATAATAATGTACAGAAAGAATTAAGTCAATGCTGACTTGTAATTTTGAGTGGTTACACATTAAAGAAAGGAAGTAGTTTATCCCATGATGATTGAAAGGAGTCATCCCTTCTCAAAGGCTTCTTGAAGTTAATAGTTTAACATGATGACAAACTGATTTTCCTGACTCATGCACAGGCAGCCTCTTAAACATGGGGAGGTGGGGGGAGGGGGGGCGGGAATCAGGGTTCTTAACTATGCAGTTTTCAAATGGACTGTCTGGAAATTTCTGAAATGTAAACAGGACATCTGGGCCTTGATGTCTGGTGGGCTAGGACTTCCGCTCCGACTCCAGTGAATTTTCCGGGGTCAGTTTAATTAAAGTAATGAAGGTGAGCAGCAGTCTTCCTGCCTCCAGCTGAGAGCTTGCTATTGGGATAGGGGGAATATGGCACGATGCTGCAGGAATTAAATGCCTACAGCAGCTTAAAAGGGCCAGGCGTCAATAGGAGACCGTTTTGATTTGAAGTCGGCTCACTAATCAGTGGAGAATATTTAAGCAGTAGGGCAACAGAGCCCCCAAGTTCTTGGAGGCATCCCTCCAAAGTGCCCATGAGCCGAATAAGGCCTTAGGACAGTGAGGAGTAGGCCATCGTGAACTACGCATGGTAGCACTCTCGCCTCTGAGTCAGAAGATCGCGGTTTCAAGTCCCATTCCAGAGACTTGAGTTCATAATCTAGGCTGACACTTCAGTACAGTACTGAGGGAGTGCAGCACTGTTGGAGGTGCCGCCTTTTGGATGAGACTAAAAATCAAGGCCCCATCTGCCCTCTCAGGTAAATGTAAGAGATCCCATTGGGCTATTCGAAGGAGAGCAGGGGACTTCTCCCGGTATCCTGAAAAATATTTATTTATCAACATCACCAGAACAGATTATATCATTTATCTCATTGCTGTTTGTGGGAGCTTGCTGTGCGCAAATTGGCTGCCGCGTTTTTCTACATTACAACAGTGACTACACTTCAAAAGTACTTCATTGGCTGTGAAGCGCTTTAAGACGTCCTGAGGTTGTGAAAGGCGTTATATAAGTTTTTTCCTTCTTTCCTTTCGCTGCCCAGTCTTAGTGGAATGAGATGCATCCTGGGAGATCAAGGCATCCATGGTTGATAACACCTGTGTGCTTCCTCGGGAGACCAATCGAACATTACTACATCGAGGCCCATTCTGCCGCCATGATCAGCATCGAGAATTTTGGAAGTAGGATTCGGGGTCAGTCAGGGAATGCTCTGAGATTCTGAGATTATAGTCCGGTCAGACTGTCCAGTGGTATGCTGACGAGCTGTGTGCCCCACAATTTTGCCACTTCAGCGACCTCCACATGGCAACTCAGTGCCTCAAGAAGTTTAATGACCACGCCAGGTCAGGCAAGGTAAGAGAAGGCAGCCGCACCTGCCAAGAATGCACCAAGCTAAGCTTGTCTGCCACATACGACCACCTTCCCCTCTCTGTGCTGAAGTGCTCCAAGAGCTTGCCCTAAGGGACTTCGGGTTGCAGCATCCTCTTTGTGCTGTCGTTGCTCATCTGCCCAAACCCCCTTTCGCCCTTTGGAGCCTTCGTCGTCCAGCTCCTCCATGTTGGATGTCCAACTTTACTGAGGTGATATTAATGGAAAATGGGATGTACGACGTAACCACGTCATCACCGCCTCATTTAAATACGTTTGTCCCTATTTGGGCAGACCCACTAGAAGTCATGCCGGAAAATAGATGTTAAAATGGACATCACAGAAGGAGGCCATTCGGCCCATCATGCCTGTTTCTTTGAAAGAGCTATCCAATTAGACCCACTCTTCCCGCCCTTTCCCCGTAGCCCTGCAAATTATTCCTTTTCAAGTATTTATCTAATTCCCATTTGAAAGTTATTATTGAATCTGCTTCCACCGCCCTTTCAGGCAGTGCATTCCAGATCATAACAACCCGCTGCATAAAAAAAATTCTATTCATCTTCCCTCTGGTTCTTTTGCAAATTATCTTAAACCCGAGTCCTTTGGTTACCGATTCTCCTGCCAGTGGAAACAGTTTCTCCTCATGATCTTGAACATCTCTATTAAATCTCCCCTTAACCTTCACTACTCTAAGGAGAACAATCCCAGCTTCTCCAGTCTCTCCACATAACTGAAGTCCCTCGTTCCTGGTATGATTCTGATATCCTCCTCTAGTCCACCGACATTCTCACTTCCACCATGATTTGTAAAAAGTGAGGCAAAATATTTATTTAATCATCTCGCTCCACCTTTATCCTCCACTGCTAGATTTCCTCCTTCACCCTGATCAGTCCTACCCTCTACTTTTTCAGGGTCACAGGAAGAACATTAACCTATGTCTCTCTCTTTCAGATTCTAATCGACCTGAATTTTCCATTTTTATTTCCGATTCTCAGCATTCACGGCAATCAGGGCTGAGTAAAACTACAGCCAAAACACGTCACTGAATAAGTTCAATCTCAGCCAGCTGGTCTGTGGTTAGGCAGCTCTGCTGGGCAGGAGCTGAGTGCTTAACAATGGGGTGAATTATAATACTTTAGTAAACATTCAAATGTTATGGGGAGGGGCGAACTGAAGACGAGCAGCTGAGTGTTCAAATGTTACTAGAATATATAGCCATTGCGGCCTACGCTTTGTCATGAAGCCTGCCCTAACAGTGACTCATGCAGTCAACATATGCCTCAAAATGGGACATTAGCCAAGGTGAGGCTGAAAGCTGATGGGCCACCTCACTTCAACAACACATATGGTTATTATTACAACATTTTCCTATTGTGCTGTCAAACTACTGGCAACCTAATAAAGTCTGCTTTGTTTAAATAAAATAATAAATCCTGCACTGTCCGTTTTGAGTGGCTACAGTGCTGTTGCGTATTGACTTTGGTGATTCAACTTGTGAAAGCAGACTTGGGCTTCTGAGAATGATTCTGTAAAACATGTCATTCACATCGGAGTGGAGAAGGTGCAGGAAATGTGAACAAAAAACACAAACTGCTGTAAACATGTAGCAGCTCAGTCAGCATCTGAAGGGAAAGACCGGTTACAGATGTGACCCTTCATCAGTTCTAATCTGAACGGCAAGTGCAGATGAGGGAGGCTTTTCCAGCTATCTAACTCGTTAAAGTTTAGCTTCCCTAACCAGGAATCCAACTGGGACCACAGCGGTGAAGGCACCAAATCCTAACTACTAGACCACCAGGGAACTAACTACAGGTCCCACCAGAAACATTAACCTTTTAAATGCTGGTCAGCCTGCTGTGCATTTCTAGCACTTTATGCTTATATTTTATGATACTACTACAACAAAACTAAACAACTTGCACTGATATGGGGTACTTTAGTATTGGAAAATGTTCCAATAATGACATTTTGTAGTGTTGCATTCGCACCATTGTTGAATTATATACTAGTATGAATTACAATCCATTAAATTATACATAGTTTGCCCACAAGTTCACTTAATGTGACAACTAAATTCTGAATAACCAGCAAAACAACCATTAAAATGTCAATAAACAAAATGGCCACTTGCATTTCTATGGCCCGATCGTTCAGCTGACCAATTGATTTTGTTGCTGAAAAAACAACAGCTCCCTGTTTATAAAAAAAAATACAATTCATTCCCACCACCTTGACTGATAAAAAGAAGCAAGCATTTTGAACAGGCAGATACTGAGACGGCTATGGGTTGCTAAGCGCCAAAGATGGCCAATGATACTGAGGCTACATATTCCATTGGCTGAGAGCAGGTATTTGAAGACAGGTCCCTGCAGCAACCAATCAAGTCTCTGAAAAAATATTTTCAAAGCCCTTTGACCTACCTTGCTGATTCCCCATTTCTACCAGGGCTGCAGCTACTAATGAGGGGGAACGAGATGACCACCAGAGTAATTGGTTCAGATCCTGAGTTTCAGGAATAAATCACGTTGTTCGGTTAGAAGGTACATAACTGTCTGCACCAGGAAATCCAGCGGTTCTTGAGCTGGTCGGCTGTGCAGTCAGTAACAACAAAATCTCTCCATTTACATGACAGCACTACCACTGAAATTGGACCATAGCCCATGGCAGTGCTGTAAGGTTCGTATCCAGCATCAAACTGCAGAGACCTGTGTTTAAATACCCGCTCTCAGCCAATGGAATATGTATCCTCAATGTCATTGGCTGTCTTTGGTGCTTAGCAACCCATAGATGCTGCCTCCGAAAACAACCTTTAACATTTGTCACCATTAAAAATGCTGTCTCAGTATCAGCCTGTTCAAAATGCTTGCTTTTTTCCAGTCAAGGAGGTGGGAATGAATTGCATTTTTTTTAAAAACACGGAGCTAGGGAGAAAGGGATTGAATATCTATCTATAGAACTAAAAGCTTTGTGTCTATCGCACGTGTTTAGGGCAAAATTGTGGCTGAGGCAGAAAGTATCCAAGGACATGGGAATGAAGCATGCTGATAGACTCATGATAAACCAACAATAAAACAGAAATTTGCATTTAAATAGTACCTCTAATGTAGGTAAATGACCAAAGAGGTCGTGAAAGGTGCTATATGAATACCACACGGATTGCAGCAGTTCAAGAAGGCGGCTCACCACCACCTTCTCAAGGGCAATTAGGGATGGGCAATAAATGTTGGCCTTGCCAGCGAAGCCCACATCCTATGAACGTATAAAAAAAAATGTCTTTTCTTTCTCACTCAGATTGAGTGATTAGTATAGCTGGTAGAACAAGGGAGAATGTGCTAAAGTTTGTGACTTTTAATATAACTGAGGAACAACTGAAATGATTCAATATTATATAAAACAAAATATGATGTTAGCCAAAGTAATAGGCCAGAAACTGACTTTAGCTTCCAATAAAATGTCACATTAGTAAACCCATCGCTGTAACATTTACTGATCTATGGAATGAGTCCCACCCTCTGATCGTAAAAAATAAGATATTTTTTTTTAAAAGTAAAACCAGATGAGTGATGATAATTGAAACAGCTAATATTTATTTTGTTGGATGTGCAACTGTGATGATTGAGGGATCTCCCGGGTTTGCAGCCCATAATATATTTCTTCCCATTTATTACAACATTAAAGTGATATATGTGGAGCAAGCAGATGAGCAATAAAATAGCTGCAAATATATAAATATTCATGGTACAATTTTCATGTTCCATGAAGAATCACGGAAATTACAGCACAGGAGGTTATTGGGCCCATTAAACAGCCAATGCTAGCTCTTCAACCAAACGACATCCCCTTTCTCTGTATCCCTTTTTGCATTCTTCCTTCTCAAATGCTAATCTGATTCCATTTCAAATTATGTTACACTCTCTGCCTCAATAGCCCTGTATGGTAAAGCATTCCATGTTCTAATAACCCCCGTGTTAAATAAAATATCCTTGCTGAGCTCCCCCCGCCTCCTTTGTTCTTCTAGTGATAATCTTCATAGAATCTTACAGCACAGAAGCAGGCCATTTGGCCCATCGTGCCTGTGCCGGCTCTTTGAAAGAGCTATCCAATTACTCCCACTCCCCTGCCCTTTCCCCACAGCCCTGCAAATCTTCAGCAGGAATATCCTCAGGGGTTGAACTGATCAGCCGCTGTAACTACAGCGGAAGGTCAGCGGGAACCATGGAAATGCCGCGTAATCGGGGTATCCGCCAATCATCTGTCGATCGCGGCGGCCAGTCAGGAGAATCCTCGAGGAAATTCCCGCTGCGTGAACTTATGCCTCCCTTGTTAATGATTCTGAATCAACCTTCACAATTTAACCCTCTCAAAACCTTTCATCATTTTCCGTTAGAATACCTTCTCGTCCTTCTCTGTCTCAGTGGAAAAAGCCCCAGTTTTTCTCCCTTTTGTTCTTTCCCTGCCCCCCTTTTCCCCGGCTCCGTACCTGCTTAAAAGCTGTTCATCTCTAACATCTTCCAGTTCTGACGAAGGGTCATCGACCTGAAACGTTAACTCTCTTCCTCTCTCCACAGATGCTGCCTGACCTGCTGAGTGTTTCCAGCATTTTCTGCTTTAAGTTTCCAATTTATCACATCTGGTTTAAAAACTATAATAACTCAAGACTGGGAGGATTCTGGTGAATCTTCACTGTTGCCTTTTTAAAAAATTTAATCTGTAAGCAGCAACATGAGATATCAACTGTTATTAAATTGGAAAAAACTGAAAAGAATCACAACACTTCTTTAGCAAGTTATCTTTCGAGAGCTTGATTGGTTGTATAATCACCTCCCAAACATATTGAACTCTTTAACCAAGGGAGACTGAAGATGTCACACAGCTGAAAAGTGGCAAATTCCCACAAAGACTAATTAGCTGGTGTGTGGAGACAAACAGCCAGTTATCTCTGCACCCCCTGGTACACGATCTTCTCTCCTAGACTTTAAATGGCTTTTGATGATCAAGAGGCAAAAATCAAACTAATTGCCACAGAAGTCCAAAGTGCATCGAATGTAGTGCAGAGCACGCCACAGGACTGGACCTCTTTGAAGTAGCGAATGCGTTCGGCAAATTAGCCAAGATCCACATTTTAAATTCCCATGTTCCAATACCTACAGTGAATAGACCTGAAACAGGATGGAAATGCTGAACCTTGCTGGAAGTGGATCAGCAATTTTTCCAAGACAGATAACATAAGACTTAGATTTACAATGCTGCTGAAAAATATTGTATCTTTGAAATCTTCAATTATTTTATCTGTTCTTTTTCAGCCTTGGCTCATTGGGTAACACTCTCGCCTCTGATTCACAACATTGTGGTGTGGGTTCGAGACCCAATCCAGAGACTTGAGCACATACTCTAGGCTGATAGTCCAGTGCAATACTTTTTTTTCTTTATTCGTTCATGGGATGTGGACGTCGCTGGAAAGGCCAGTACTTATTGCCCATCCCTAATTTCCCTTGAGAAGGTGGTGGTGAACCACCTTCTTGACAATTGAGTGGCTTACTAGGCCATTTCAGAAGGCGATTAAGAATCAACCACATTGCTGTGGGTCTGGAGTCACAGAGCGGGTGAGGACGGCTGGTTTCCTTCCCTAAAGGACATTAGTGAACCATTACTGATACTGTTTTTTTTTATTCCAGATTTATTTTTAAAGTACTGCGGACATGCTTACTGTCAGAGGCGCTGTCTTTCAGATGAGAAGTTAAATTGAGGCCCCATCTTCCCCCTCAGGTGGACATAAAAGTTCCCACGGCACTTTTCAAAAAGAGCAGGGGAATTCTCCTGGCCAACATTTATCCCTCAACCAATACGACCAAAAACAGATAATCTAGTCATTTATTTAATTGCTGTTTGTGGGAGCTTACTGTGCGCTAATTGGCTGCTGTGTCTCCTGCATTACAACAGTGGGACGTCCTGAGGTCATGCAAGGCGCAATGTCAATGCAAGTCTTTCTTTCTTTCACTGATATAGCTTATTCAGCAGGCTGGGCTAACACTGGAGCCTGGGAAAATGAATTGCACAAATTCCAATCTCAAGGGCAAACCTGGGATCGACATAACTGGCTACTCACTGCCATTTGGCACTGTGTTCTTAACCTGTAAGGAGTGATAAGAGTGGCAGACTCCTCAAGTGGACCTGACTCGAGACTGCATAGAGGCTGGGTTAGTAAACTCCCTTTGGCACCGTAACACCGGCCTGCTTCCCTCAGCTCTTCATACAGTAGGTGCCACTTCACTGAAGGGCCATTTCGTGACTACCGTCAAACCCACTACACATTGCAGTTCCTGCTAATTCCCTCCCTTTTCTCCCCCCTATAGATAGATTGTACCCAAACAAAAGGCCTGCAGAGAAGGTAACACACTCTATTTTGTTTAAATTCAGCCAAAGCCTCACTTTTGCAAAGGCTGGCGGTGGTGGTGGGGGTCAGGCAGAGAGAAACTTTGTGCTCATCGCTCTGATGCATGAGAGAGATACAATGCACGTAAACATGTGTGTTTTGAATTGGGGGGGGGGGGGGAATACAACAACAACAACTTGCATTTATATAGCACTTTTAACACAGTAAAACGTCCCAAGGCACTTAAACATGTCTCATTTCCTCACTCACTATCAGCTTAGTCACAATTAAGAACTCATTGTGGCTTCAAACCTATCTAGTTACTCTGTGGCACAAACTGAACCACTTTTCTATATCAGCGGCTATTATGTGCCGGCATCTCTCTAGCGTATAAGAGTGTGTCAACCTACTATTAGTATCCTGGCAGCTACCCACTGCTCCGAGGTACAAAGCGGGGTGGAGGGGGGGTGGGTAGTGAGGGGAGCTGCGGGAGGCCCATAAAGCAGTACAATTTTCACCAATTTCTGTCAGTATGCATATATTAGATGAAAAGGCAAGTGTGCAACACACACACCCATGAACCAATAATCAGAATCCTTCTGGTTGAATGGCACTGTTCACAATACCATCATCACAGCTAGAGGTCAGAGCCTGACTGCATAACTGTGCTCACATTGAAAACTGCAGCGTGAAACTTGACACATGGTTGGCGAGTTTGACTGTCTGCCTGAACCTCCCTGTGGCGTGGAGCTCACTGGAACAGTCTCAAGAAATAGGGAGCAGAAATGTTTAAAAAAAAAACCGCGGCCAGATACCAGACAGGAAGTTGCTTTGCCTAAATGTTAGTTAAAGCTGAACTGTGACTGAATGACCCAGAAAGTGTCTTCCTGTTATGGTCAGGGAACCTCTGCAGCTGCGAGCAGCCACTCTTAGATTTTGGGAGATGGCTCTTCAGTGGCAATAACCTACAACTGTCTATATATTTAGGTATCAGCCTTGGCTCTGTTGTTAGGGCTCTCGCCTCTGAGTCGGAGATTGCGGATTCGAAGTCCCACTCCAGAGACTGGAGCATATAATCTAGGCTCACAAGTCAGTGCAATACTGAGGAAGTGCTGCACTGTTGGAGGTGCCGCCTTTCAGATGAGACATTAAACCGAGGCCCTGTCGGCCCTTTCAGGTGGATATAAAAAAAAAAATCTCATGGCCCTATTTCAAGGAAGAGCAGGGGCGTTCTTCCCGCTGTCCTGACCCATATTTATCCCTCAATTAACATAAACAGATTATCTGGTTATTATCTCATTGTTGTTTGTGGGACCTTGCTGTGCGCAAATTGGCTGCCGCGTTTCCTACATTACAACGGTGACTACACTTCAAAAATACTACATTGGCTGTAAAGCACTTTGGGACATCCTGAGGTCGTGAAAGGCGCTATATAAATGCAAGGTCTTTCTTTTTTTACTACCGGAAAAGGGGGAATAGTTGACTGTAGATAAAGTGTTCGAACTCTAGTCTTTGTGTACCTAAATAAAACAGAACAAAAATACAGCATTATGAAGTGAGTTCTGCATAATGTGGAATAACTGGAACATCAAATCATCATCATTACTTGAGGAGAGGAAGTTGGAGGAGGAGGGGGGGAATGTTAAAAACTAATTTGAGGTTATAGCCCTGTCCAGTTTGGTCACAAACCTTCCTGTGACTCAACAAGAACCATTAATTAGCCAAACCAAAGTTCCTTGCTAACTACATCAAGCACTTTCTGGATCTGTGAAGTAGGTGGAATGGACAGGCCACTACTGCAGACATCAAGTAAGGCAATGGATTACAGATACCCAGGGATATGTTCCACACCACAGGGGGAGTCAGGATGGGGGGGGGGGGGGGGGGGGGGAGGAGATAGAGAGAGAGAGAGAGAGAGAGACAGACAATGAGAGAGAGAGACAATCAGACAGACAGACAGGCAGACAAAGAAGGAAAGGAAAAGGAGAGAAGTTCCTCCCCCAGCAAGGTAAATGAAGTCAAACCTATAATACTGTGAAATCCGATATATCTTAACTATAGGAGCTGAAAACCTCTGCTCCTATTTGAGGTGGAAATCAAATGTTGCTGGAACTGCAAGGACTGGAAATTGGGGCAGAATTTACCTCAGTTGGGTTTCCGCTTCTTACTGGCTTACTGTGTGAAAGAAAGTAACTTTCCCATCCTCAAGGCATCCCAAAGCACTTTACAACCAATGAATTAATTTTGAAGTGTAATCACCGTTGTTTTGTAGGAAATGCGGCAGCCAATTTGCGCACAGCAAGCTCCCACAAACTTGAGATAATCGATTGGATAATCTGTTTTGGTGGTGTTGGGTGAAAGATAAGTCATTGGCCAGGACATCAGGGGAGATCACCTGCCATGGGATCGTTTACGTCGGCCAGAGCAGGCTTATGCAAAAGACGGCACCTCTGACAGTGCAGCACTCACTTAGTCGTGCAATGAAGTGTCAATTCAGTTTATGTGCCCAAGTCGTGGAGTGGGGCTCGACCCCACCACCGTCCAAATCAGAACTTTCAACAAGAGCTTCTTCTACCCACGCACCCTCCATTCTGATGTCACTTTTGGGCACGTCCAGGAGAGATTTTGGGCTCCCCCAGATACCCTACAAGTCGCAACCCCTAACACGCCCAGTGGCCCTTGTGTATGCGGGAAACAGGTGTATGTGCTGCGTGGGGTTCTCTGAATCCCACAATGTGTATTCAAACAGCAATCCATCTCTGAGGAAGCATTGGCACAACATTGTTGAGTGGCTCCAATCGCCGGCCAGAGGGGCCTCTGGAGCCCACCGGCACACGCCACTCTGACATCCCGCCGGGTCTATAACATGGGCACCATACTACTGCTGGCACTCACACACCCCAGTATCCCAATGAACCTTAGACTTGGGTTCAGGGTCAGACTGTGGAAATGCCGCCTTCGCCCCCCTTCCAGTGACAACGGCACTGCCTGGACTTTTAGGCTAGGATGTCCCTACATGGAACTATTTTTGCAAACTGAAAGCTGGCTCTGTATCAGAAGATTCCTGGGTTCACCAGGCTTTCATCCCACGCAGTCCCAACCTTTTCAGTCAGGATATCGAGTGCCTCTGGGGAAAAGTGATGCCAACCTTGGACTCAAAGTCTAGAGAAATCACAGGGGGACACAAGCTAAAACTGAGGAAGTTCAATATAAAGGGAAATAAGGCAGCAATCAAGTTAAACAAAGGGTGATAACTTATTCCTGAACTCTTATCTTGGAATGATATTACAGCCAATAGTTAGAGTTCAAGAGGAAGCTAAGGTGTGTGTCTGGAGACAGAAGGGGTTCTTTCTTTTAATTCATTCTCGGGCTGTTGGCGTCGCTAGCAAGGCTAACATTTATTGTCCATCCCTGGTTGCCCTTGTGAAGGTGATTGGTGAGCCTTGCAGTCCATGTGGTGAAGGTATTCCCACAGTGCTGTTAGGTCGGGAGTTCCAGGTTTTTGACTCAGTGACGTTAAAGGAACAGTCCAAGTTGGGACGGTGCATGACTTGGGAGGGGAACTTGGAGGTGATGGTGTTCCCATACACCTGCCGCCCTTGTCCTTCTAGGTAGTGGAGGTGTCTGGATTGATAAGAGATAGTACGCAGAGAATTAGATGGGGTGGATTAATAAAAAGGAAACAACGGCAGAATTGTTGGCCTTTTCCCGCCACTAACAATCGATTGCCTAGAATTTCTGCCGAGGTTCTCCCGCTCCACCCATGACTTCGGCATGAGATCGGCACAACTCCTAGAAATGGTGTGAATGACTAAAACTAACCATTTCAACTGGTAGTCAGGTGAAGTTAGGGCAGTAGATTGGGGGTGGGACCAACCAGCAATTCTGTTCTGCTTGTATGTTTCCATATAATTTCAGGTAATGCCACAATTCGGACTTTAGGGTTTGAAAATTCCGCATCGGAAGTAGAATTTGCAAAGCATCCCTAACTGCAGCACAACACCCCTTCCCATTCCCCCCTCCTTCCCCAGCAACACCTCCAAAGTACCACCCCACCCCCACCAACAATCCTGTCCAATGTCCTGTGGGGCTCCTAGCACACCTAGACACAAAGAATGAAAGGGACTGAGGAGGCACACTGCGTAAGCAGTAGAACTGATTTGCGATTTTATTAGCCTGTGTGCGACTGCTACATAATGACTCACATTCAAGATATTCCATCACCGATAAGACTGCTAAGGAATGGTCCATTGTGCGAAAGAGTTTTCCCCACAGATACACTGAGCTGGAGATAAAATAATGAAGTCACTTGCTCAAACTGTAAGAGAGCTCACCGCATAACATGACAAAAAGCACAAACAGAAGCCTCATACTAACAAGTTCTGGTAAAAGCTCCTACACTGTAATAAGAAGAATTTCACTATGACAAAACACCAGACATTAAGATTAAGCTAGAACCCTGGTGCTTTCAACAAATCAATTACATAATCGCATGTCACTATAGTAACGTCCATAACAGACCAATTAACCGTTACGACCATTTGGGTAGAGCGTATTCCAGCAAATCAGTTACATTTGAAGACTAGTATTTTTGCCATAAGAATACATCACACCTATAAGTTAATAAACCCGAGCTACTGTTTAAATACGTCACCAGCATGCACAATATTGGAGCATAATAATCATATTACACTTGATACGACAGCATAATAGGCAAGTGCGTTTCTTTTTAAAAAAAAACACAAATAAGCTGCTTGAAGATCAATTCCCATTTTTTGTCTTTTATGAAATCTGCCTTCGATTCAGCCTGACCCAAAAAAAATATGATCCCGCATTTCCAGTAACACGTGGAGGGGGCTAAATGGTAACGAGAGTAATTTGTGGTCTAAAATGGCACAGGTTAAAAATGGCAGGTCCTCAACATCCTAATTGGTCGACAAGGGTTATTTCCTGGTCATAACAAGGAGCAATAGTGCTTCAAAAGCAATACATCCGTCAACGGGAATAAACTAGACCCCGGCGCTGGTAGATCAGCAAATTTCTTTAGATCCTGTGCCTTTTTTTGTTACAATTCATAATTTATTTCAGGACCTGAGCCACAATCAGTTTCTAATTAGGGGTTTGGGAGTCCAGGAACACATTTATGGCTTTATAAATTAGTTTTTTTTTAGGCAAACTGAAATAAATTAAAAAAAAATATTTAATACTGTATTTCATTAATACTTTTGATTTTTTTCTTTTTAAAAAATAATGGAGGTTACTGAAACCACAAGGATTTTTTTTTTATGTGCAGACCTCATCATTCAAGTTTTAATTCAGTCTAGCTTTACGTTAAATGAAACAACTCCACTTATTTAACTACAGAACAGTCCAAATGCCAGTGTGTGGCTGCCATTCCGTACCAGCACAGCCAAGTCTGACTTTCCGCTAGTGGTGTTTTGGCAAATGTCGAAGAGGCGTCAACAGGGCGGAGAGTGAGGGGAGGGGGTAACCGGAAGCTCTCCCCACCCCCTCCCCCACAGTGGAAAAAAAAAGACTGCGGTCGCAGCTGCAGCAGCCAGTTCCCCCTCCCCTCCCGGGCTTAATTGTTCCCTTCCCCGCCTTCGTCGTCCTGCTGGTCGCTCGTCCAGAGCGTCAGGTTGTCGCGGAGGAGCTGCATGATGAGGGTCGAGTCCTTGTAGGAGTCCTCGTTGAGGGTGTCGAGCTCGGCGATGGCGTCGTCAAAGGCCGTCTTGGCCAGGTGGCAGGCCTGCTCGGGGGCGTTCTGGATCTCGTAGTAGAAGACCGAGTAGTTGAGGGCCAGGCCCAGCCGGATAGGGTGCGTCGGCTGCATGTGCTCCTTGCTGATCTCGTGGGCCTCGCCGTACGCCTTCTCCGACGACTCCACCACCGTGGCGCGCTTCTCGCCGGACGCCACCTCGGCGAGATAGCGGTAATAGTCCCCCTTCATCTTCAGGTAGAAGACCTTGCTCTCGTACTGCGTGTCGCTGCAGTTTTTGATCAGGTAATTGTCTAAGAGGTTGAGGACGTCTTGGCACACAGACTCCAGCTCCTTCTCGATCTTCTCTCTGTAGGCCCGCACCATCTCAATCTTCTTCTCGTTGCCATCCGCGGAGGTCTTCTGTTCGATGCTGCTGATCACTCTCCAAGAGGAGCGCCTCGCCCCTACCACGTTCTTGTAAGCGACAGAGAGAAGGTTCCTTTCTTCATTGGAAAGAGCCTCGTTCAGTTCCGTTACCTGTCGGGAAGAAGCAAAGAAACTTACGTTAGGAAAAGAAAAAGAAAAAAGACAAAGACAAAGACAATCAAAATACGAGGCCAGCATCTCCGTAATCATAACCAGAGGACACAGATTTAAGATAATGGCAAAAGAACCCCCCCCCCAATTACATATATATATATATATATATATATATATATAGAGCGATCTGGAATGCACTGCCTGAAAGGGTGGTGGAAGCAGATTCAATAGTAACTTTCAAAAGGGAATTGGATTGTGAGATAGAATCACACAGCACAGGAGGCTATTCGGCCCATCGTGCCTGTGCGGGCTCTTTGAAAGAGCTATCCAATTAGTCCCACTCCCCTGCTCTTTCCCCATAGCCCTGCAATTTTCTCCCCTTCAAGTATATATTCAATTCCCTTTTGAAATTTATTATTGAATTTGCTTCCACCACCCTTTCAGGCAAAGCATTCCAGATCAGAACAACTTACTGTGTTAAAAAAAATTCTCCTCATCCCCCCCCCCCTCTGGTTCTTTTGCCAATTATCTTAAATCTGTGCCCTCTGGTTACTGACCCTCCTGCCAGTGGAAACAGTTTCTCCTTATTTACTCTATCAAAACCCTTCATAATTTTGAACACCTCTATTAAATCGCCTCTTAACCTTACCTGCTCTAAGAACAAGCTTCTCCAGTCTCTCCACATAACTGAAGTCCCTCAACCCTTAGGAGACACTATGGACAGTACTTCTCCTCGATTCTACCAGCTAAAGGGTCTTGATGAATGTGATGTGACTGGGGGCATAGGATTTTGACGTTTACCTGATCAAACACTGGAACGCAAATCTGAATGACAGGAAGCCTTTCTGACCATTGTCAAATGTTTGACTATTGTCTCTCCATTCAAAAAATCCAAACAGGATTGTTATTTCACAGTCTACTCCCACTTACTTTTGGATTACAATTGGATACAACCTGGGATGTTTTTCCCCCCCCCCCCCCAATTACAACAGGCACCTCTAGAGTCTGAGGATTGATCAGGAAAGTTCATTGCTCAGATTTCAATAGGTGAACAAAAAAAAAAATCTTAACCGCTCATCAACAAATCAGCACAAAATGCCAATTTAATTTGGCAACGGATCAAGCAATCCGGCACGACCGCCCGAGCCATCGTGGCTTTGACGATTGGACATTTCGATCACACCCGTGTACAGGAACACGTCTTAAAGCACTCTGCAACGAGGAGGGGAAAAAAAATAATCGATAGCTGTTGAGCAAGAGGGAAAATGGAGAAGGTTGGACAGAGTTGAAAGCAACAATTGAAGACAAGGGTTTTGAGGAAATTCTTGACAGCAAAGAGGAAAGAGACAAGATGGAGACACCTGGGAAAGTGAGTTCCAGAAAAATCTATCAATGGTGCACCAAAGGAGTGGGGAGGAAATAAGGTTCAGTGCCAGAGGAATGGACGATGCATGTGGGAATGTATAGCTATCATATAGTAGGTACAGCACAGGATGCAGCCATTCGGCCCATTGTGCCATGTGCTGGCTCTTATATCCAATTAGTCCCATTCCCCTGTAAATTTTTTCCCTTCAAGTACTTTTTTTTTCCAGTTCCCTTTTGAAAGTTACTATTGAATCTGCTTCCACCGCCCTTTCAGGCAGTGCATTCCAGATCATTACAACTCACTACGTAAAAAAATGTTTCCTCATGTCGCCTCTGGCTCTTTTGCCGATGATCTTAAATCTGTGGTTACTGACCCTTCTGTCACTGGAAACAGTTTCTTCTTATTTACTCTATCAAAACACTTCATGATTTTGAACACCTCTATCAAATCTCCCCTTAACTTTCTCTGATCGAAGGAGAACCACCCCAGTTTCTCCATATAACTAAAGTCCCTCATCCCTGACACCATTCTAGCAAATCTCTTGTGTACCCTCTCTAAGGCATTAACATCCTTCCTAAACTGTCGTGCTCAGAATTGAACACAAACTCCAGCTGAGGCCTAACCAGTGTTTTATAAAAGGTTTAGCATAACTTCCTTGCTTTTGTACTCTATGGGCTCTATTTTAGCACCCGCTATCGGGTGCGTTCCTGGTGGGGGGGCTCCGAAAATCAGAGAATCCTGGAGCTGGACCGGAGCCCGCCCCGAACCCGCGCACTTGCGGGTTCCCCGCTGACGCGCCGGTGTGCGCACGCAGCCCCCGCTGGTGGGAATCGCGCAGGCAATTAAAGCCAGCGGGATGCCACTTGACAATATTTATTTAGGTATTTCAGGTCATTAACTGATCTGATTAAAGGATTATGTGGGATTTTAGAACAAACTGGGACTGTTTCCCACACTGGGGGAAACACTCCCAGGTCAAATGGACCTGTTGCAGCTGTCAGCCTGTGGCAGCTGCAAAGGTCCATTTGACAGGGGGGGGGGGTGGGGGAGACCCTCACTCATTGCAGGAGGCCACTCTGTCACTTGGGACAAAGTTTGGCCTCCACCACCCTCCTCCTGACGGTCAAAGTCACCAACCTGCACACTTACCCCGGGGTCCGGAGACATGTACCTACCTTGCGGACCCCCTCAGATGTACATCTTGCGGATGGGGGCCGCCGTAGCTGCAGTCATGACCTCCTCGGAGGGCGAACAGCATAACCAGCCTTGCCATCCACGCCGTCCACCTCTGACACGTGGAGCTCCACAACAGAGTGCTGTGACACATCCACATGTCCAGCAGGAGGGAGGGCAACTGCAGAGAGATGCGTCGCAGAAGGCACTACCCTCGCCACAGGGTCCACAGACCGAGGCTCAGCCTCCTGGACCTCTCTGAGCAGCAGTGAACACGGAGGCTCAGAGTCACTCGACATGTAGTCGTGGACATCTGCAGCCTCTTTCATGCCGAGCTGCTCCCGGCTGGCCCGAGCACCATCTTCTTACCTGTCGCTGTTAAAGTCACCACTGCCCTCAACAACTTCTCCTCCGCATCCTTCCAGGGTGCAACCGGGGACATCGCCGATGTCTCTCAGTCGTCTGCGCAGAAGAGCCCTGCAAATACACCTACACCCACTCTGCAGTGACACAATGGGTGGCATCAGTTGTGGGCCCTCAGTGATCCTCAGGAGCGGGCATTATTGCACAAACCAGACAGGATTCGCGAAGGCATGGCAGTAGTGGTGCCAATATAATATGTAATGTGGGTTGTTCAGAAATTCAATATAAGTAACACCCATGACAAACCCTCAAACACCCTTGTGCATCCCCTTCATGCTCACGACACGTTTGCCTTACGCTGCTTACTGCACATATGTGATGCATGCCCTGTGGCTGCAGCACAGGTGGTGGCAAGTTGAGTGAGGCTGGCCATGAAAGAGATGCGCGAGAGGGTGAGTATGACATAGAGCCATGAGATTGTATGAGGATTGGGTTGAGTGGTAGTGGTGGGATGAGTACTGGCGAGGTGAGTAGGTGCAGGTAAGATGAGGATGAGGTTTGAATGGGTATGAGGGGTGATGTGACAGAGTAGTGTTGGCAGTGCTGAAGGAGATGTGGGGTGGGGGCAGTGATGTGGCAGACGGAGTGTAGGGGAAGGACTATGTGTACTCACTTTGGCTGACCTACTGAGGTCATTGGAGCGCCTCCTGCACTGTATGCAGGTGGGCGATATGTTGGTGGTGCTGGTGACCTCCTCTGCCACCTCGAGCCAGGTCTTCCTAGTGGCAGAGGCAGGCCGCTTCCTCCCGCCCGCCGGGTGGAAGATCTCTGTCCTCCCCCTCCTCCTCACCCCATGTATTGATACCTGGGGTGAGGCATCATTACACTGGGAGCAGCCTTCCCCCTGGGCTGCTCCATGCTGTAATTTTTGCTATTTGTTGCAGCATCTGTCAGTGGAGGACTGCCCCTTTAAATAGAGCGCCTCCAGCTGACAGATCTTACTGCGCATGCGCAGCCCGCCCGACGCGCAGATCAGCAGTGGGGAACCCGGAGGAGCAGGTAAGTGGATCCAATTAGTGGTTTGTCTGCTACGATCGCGCAGGAAGCAGACTAATTTCACTGGGCGCGTTACCCACGCGCCCGATAGCCCCCCCGCCGAGAACCCGCAGCCCTGCTAACATCGGGCCCTATATCTCTATTTATAAAGTCAAGGATCCCAATGCTTTTATAACAGTCTTCTAAACTTGTCCCATCACCTTAAAGATTTGTGTATGTGCACCCCCAGGTGTCTCTGTTCCTGCACCCCCTTTAAAATTGTAGCATGGAGGAGGAGATTGTTACAGTAAAGAGGACCAAGATCATAGAGGGTCTTGAAATGGGCACGGGTGAGGACTCAAGCCATGGATAATTCGGATATGGTAGCATAGTGGTTATGTTACTGGACTAGTAATCCTAGAGGCCTGAACTAATAATCTAGAGTCATGAGTTCAAATCCTGTCACGGCAGCTGGGGAATTTAAATTCAATTAATTAAATAAAATCTGGAATAAAAAAAACTAGTATCAGTAATGATGGCCATGAAATTACCAGATTGTTGTAAAAACCCATCTGGTTCACTAATGTCCTTTAGGGAAGGAAACCTGCCGCCCTTACCCGGTCTGGCCTATATGTGACTCCAGACCCACAGCAATGGGGTTGATTCTTAATCGCCCTCTGAAATGGCCCAGCAAGCTACTCAGTTGTACAATCTTGCTACAAAAAGTCATAATAAGAATAAAACCGGACGGACCACTAGGCACCGGACACGACAAAGGCAAACCAAGCCCAGTCGACCCTGCAAAGTCCTCCTCACTAACATCTGGACACTTGTGCCAAAATTGGGAGAGCTGTCCCACAGACTAGTCAAGCAACAGCCTGACATAGCCACACTCTCAGAATCATAACTTCCAGCCAACGTCCCAGACTCTTCCATCACCATCCCTGGGTATGTCCTGTCCCACCGGCAGGACAGACTCACCAGAGGTGGTGGTACAGTGATATACAGTCAGGAGGGAGTGGCCCTGGGCGTCCTCAAGATTGACTCCGGACCCCATGAAATCTCATGGCATCAGGTCAAACATAGTAAAGGAAACCTCCTGCTGATTACCACCTACCATCCTCCCTCAGCTGATGAATCAGACCTCCTTCCATGTTGAGCACCACTTGGAGGAAGCACTGAGGATAGCAAGGGCACACAATGTACTCTGGGTGGGGGACTTCAATGTCCATCACCAAGAGTAGCTCGGAAGCACCACTACTGACCGAGCTGGCTGAGTCCTGAAGGACATAGCTGCCAGACTGGGCCTGCGGCAGGTGGTGAATGAACCAACACGAGGGAAAAACCTACTTGACCTCATCCTCACCAATCCACCTGTCGCAGATGCACCTGTCCATAACCGTATTGGTCGGAGTGACCACCGCACAGTTCTTGTGGAGACGAAGTCCAAAGTGTTGTGTGGCATTACCACTATGCTAAATGGGATCGATTCAGAACAGATCCACGAGGCGCTGTGGGCCATCAGCAGCAGCAGATTTGTATTCCAGCACAATCAGTAACCCCTTGGCCTGGCATATTCCTCACTCTACTATTACCAACAAGCCAGGGGATCAACCCTGGTTCAATGAGGAGTGTAGAAGAGCATGCCAGGAGCAGCACCAGGCATACCTAAAAAAGGTGCCAACCTGGTGAAGCTACTACGCAGGACTACATGCGTGCTAAACAGCAGAAGCAACATGCTATGGACAGAGCTTAGCGATTCCATAACTAATGGATCAGATCAAAGCTCTGCAGTCCTGCCATATCCAGTCGTGAATGATGGTGGACAATTAAACAACTAAAGGGAGGAGGAAGATCTGTAACCATCCCCATCTTCAATGATGGCAGAGTCCAGTACGTGAGTGCAAAAGACAAGGCTGAAGCGTTTACAACCCATCTTCAGCCAGAAGTCCCAAGTGGATGATCCATCTCTGCCTCCTCCCAATATCCCCACCATCACAGAAGCCAGTCTTCAGCCAATTCGATTCACTCCACGTGATATCAAGAAACGGCTGAGTGCACTGGATACAGCAAAGGCTATGGGCCCCGACAACATCCCAGCTGTAGTGCTGAAGACTTGTGCTCCAGAACTAGCTGCGCCTCTAGCCAAGCTGTTCCAGTACAGCTACAACACTGGCATCTACCCGACAATGTGGAAAATTGCCCCAGAACGTCCTGTCCAAAAAAAGCAGGACAAATCCAATCTGGCCAATTACCACCCCATCAGTCTACTCTCAATCATCAGCAAAGTGATGGAAGGTGTCATTAACAGTGCTATCAAGTGGCTCTTCCTCACCAATAACCTGCTCACCGATGCTCAGTTTGGGTTCCACCAGGACCACTCGGCTCCAGACCTCATTACAACCTTGGTCCAAACATGGACTAAAGAGCTGAATTCCAGGAGGTGAGGTGAGTAACTGCACTTGACATCAAGGCAGCATTTGACAGAGTGTGGCGCCAAGGAGCCCTAGTAAAATTGAAGTCAATGGGAATCAGGGGGAAAACTCTCCAGTGGCTGGAGTCATACCTAGCACAAAGGAAGATGGTAGTGGTTGTTGGAGGCCAATCATCTCAGCCCCAGGGCATTGCTGCAGGAGTTCCTCAGGGCAGTGTCCTTGGCCCAACCATCTTCAGCTGCTTCATCAATGACCTTCCCTCCATCATAACGTCAGAAATGAGGATGTTCGCTGATGATTGCACAGTGTTCAGTTCCATTTGCAACCCCTCAGATAACGAAGCAGTCCGTGACCGCATGCAGCAAGACCTGGACAACATCCAAGCTTGGGCTGATAAGTGGCAAGTAACATTCACACCAGACAAGTGCCAGAAAATGGCCATCTCCAACAAGAGAGAGTCTAACCACCTCCCCATGACATTCAACGGCATTACCATCGCCGAATCCCCCACCATCAACATCCTGATGGTCACCATTGACCAGAAACTTAACTGGACCAGCCATATAAATACAGTGGCTACAACAGCAGGTCATAGGCTGGGTATTCTGTGGTGAGTGACTCATCTCCTGACCTCCCCAAAGCCTTTCCACCATCTACAAGGCACAAGTCAGGAGTGTGATGGAATACTCTCCACTTGCCTGGATGAGTGCAGCTCCAACAACACTTAAGAATCTCGACACCATCCAGGACAAAGCAGCCCGCTTGATTGGCACCCCATCCACCACCCTAAACATTCACTCCCTTCACCACCGGCGCACCGTGGCTGCAGTGTGTACCATCCACAGGATGCACTGCAGCAACTCGCCAAGGCTTCTTCGACAGCACCTCCCAAACCCGCGACCTCTACCACCTAGAAGGAAAAGGGCAGCAGGTACATGGGAACAACACCATCCCAACTTGGAAATATATGGCCGGTCCTTCATCGTCGTTAGGTCAAAATCCTGGAACTCCCTGCCTAACAGCACCGTCACCTCATGGACTGCAGCGGTTCAAGGAGGCGGCTCACCACCACCTTCTCAAGGGCAATTAGGGATGGGCAATAAATGCTGCCCTTGCCAGCGACACCCACATCCCATGAACGAATGAAAAAAAAATTGACGGAGGGTGGCTAGAACATCAGATACGTCGCACCCTGAAGTGATAAAATGCACAAATTAGCATTTCCCAGTGGCAGGAGAAAGGTGGGGGCAGAGCCACGCAATGTTTGCAGAGGTAGATGAAAGTGGTATTGGTAATGGGATGTATGGGGGAGGGGGAGCTCACCTTGGGGTTGAGAAGTCCACCAACGATTTGCACCTCCTCACTTAACCTGAGGTGGCAGCAGGGATGTCAATGGAGACACAAAGTAACTGGCGAAAGCTGAAGAATTTGGCTCCAGTTTTTCCAATATTAAGCTGGGGAATGTGTTCATCTGAAAGGTGCTCTTTTAATACGCGTGTGAACCACGTAACATCTCAGTCCCAGTTCTCATGTTTGTCTGCATCACATTCAAACCCTGAATGATCCAAGGTTAGACATTCACAGTAGCCTCACATCGGGCTACTAAAATTTCAAATGTCGGCACAGGCACGATGGGCAGAATGGCCTCCCCAGCTTTTAAGCATGTGGTAACAGATCTCTTCCAATGACCACATGACAAAGAGAGAACCAGGGAGAGCAAGTGCACTTTCCTACAGTAAAACAGTGACTACACTTCAGAATTACTGCATTGGCTGTAAAGCACTTTGGGACATCCTGAGGTTGTCAAAGGCGCTATAAAAATGCAAGTTCTTTCTTTTCGCTAATTAGTTTGTTACAATCTCAGCTAGAATTTATTTTCCCCTCTGCAGTCAGCCAACTCTGATAAATGGACAGATAACCGGCTGTCAGCAGAAAGGCTTTCATTTCCATCGGCCACCTCGACTGACGCTAGAGACGCACTTTAAAGTGGACTGGACTCTGCGAGCTGGCTGCTGATTTGCCCAACTCCACAATAAAAAGTTGCCAAAGATGAGGAATCATCATTGCTTCAGTTGTAAAAGAGTATAGATTATTGTGACATGTGCTGTCACTCCTACTGTTTCATGCAGTAGATGTACCAATTATATTATTGCAAGTTGATTTATACCAGTGTTGTTCAATATGTTAGCCACCAGCCACATGTGGCTTATTGGGAATCCAGATGTGGCTAATTGCATTTCTGGTTAGTAAATAGAGTAATAAACACCATCGTCAGGTATCCGATCTCAATATTCATTCACACTGTGTGTGAACTTTAACCTTTCTGTGCATTTGTTGGTAAAATGAAAAGCAGAGTGTGTAAGTGGCTTTGATTGATGAAAGTTAATTAAATATACACGTGTGACGTACATTTACCTGTAATACACACACACTAAACATTAGTGTTGATCATATACTGAGACTACAACAATTTGCATTTATATAGCGCCTTTAATGTAGTAAAATGTCCCGAGGTGTTTCACAGGAGCGTTAACTAACAAAATTTGACAACGAGCCACTTAAGGAGATATTAAGACAAGTTGGTCAGAGGTAGGTTTTAAGGAGCGTCTTAAAAGGAGAGCGCGGTAGAGAGGCGGAGAGGTTTAGGGAGGGAATTCCAGAGCTTGGGGACTAAGTCGCCAATGGTGGAGCAATGAAAATCAGGGATGTGCAAAAAGATAGAATTGGAGGAGCGCGGAGATCTCGGAGGGTTGTAGGAGGTTACAGAGATAGGGAGGGGTGAGGCTATGGAGGGATTTGAAAACAAGGATAAGAATTTTTTTTTTTTTTTAAATGAGTATTTGCCATACCAGGAGCCAATGTAGGTCAGCAAGCACAGGGGTGAATGGGAATTGGTGTGAATTAGAATACAGGCAGGAGATTTTGGCTGACCTCATTACAGCAGCCCAGTTGGTCTTGTGGCAGAGCACAGGACTCCTAGTCTGAAGGCTAGGCCCCTGTTCTCGAGCAGGCCCCTGTGCAGCCTTGGCTTCATTCTCTGACTGTTTAATGCAGATCAATCAACTACAGAATACTTGGCAGGCAAGCAAGTCTTTATTCAGGGGTACTCCCACAAACCTGGCCCCTTGTCCTCTTGCATTAGATGAGGAATTTAAAAAATAATCTACCATACAGTACTTTCATTTATATAAATAATTGCCACATCCAGGGGGCCACAGTTATGAAGTTGGGGGGTGGGGGGATGATTACTGTGGCTTCAAGATGAGGAGGCCACAAGAGAGATTTTAACCTAACCTGAGACCACACTCGCTGCACATTAGCTGCACCTTTCTGGCTTGCTTCAATCCACACTGAAGGTTCAACAGGAACAGTGGCTGTTGCTTCTGATTTTCTTTTCTCTCAGCTGCACCCTAGAAAGGCAACTGAGGGCTTGAAAATTAGGCTAAGACTATTAAAAAGAAAGTAAGACTTACAATTATAAAACACCTTTTACAACCCCAGGACATCCCAAAGTGCTTTACAGCCAATAAAGTACTTTTTGAAGCGTAGTCACTGTTGTAAAGTAGGAATTGCGGCAGCCAACTTGATCATAGCAAGCTTCTACATGAAAATGGCCAAATAATCTGTTTTAGTGATGTTGGTTGTGTGCCAAATATTGGCCAGGACATCGGGAGAACTCCCCTGCTCTTCTTCAAAATAGTGCCATGGGATCTTTTACGTCCACCCGAGCATGCAGATGGGGCCTCGGTTTAATGTCTCATCTGAAAGACGGCACCTCCAACAATGCAGCACTCCCTCAAAGTGTCAGCCTAGATTTTGTGCTCAAGATTCTGGAGTGGAGTAAACCCACGATCTTCTGACTCAGAGGCGAAAGCGCGACCACTGAGCCATGGCTGACACCTATTGCATTTAATGAGATCAGTGATGGATCGGCGACTGAGCCGAAGGCGAAGTCAATGACTCAAATGTTCTAAGAGCATTGGCAGATTGTCTAACCGTATAGGCATCACAGCCAAGCCCAGTCCTAATCTCACTCCACATGTACAGTAGTATCCTGGTCAATCGCCTGTGGCATTGCATATGGGGAGTCAAGACCAAACATAGCCTTGAAGTGATGCCACCTTAGAGGGAGGGAGATAACTGTAGCATAGGCATAATTAAGTCCCCTTTTTAAAGTCATACATTCTGTCCTCATTTGTATCTTAAGTTTTGTTATTTAACTATAAATAATATTTGATTCTATATTATTTAGAGTTAATTAGCAAAACTTACGCCAATTTGGGAAGCAGAGAAGTAGAGTTGGCTGACCATAGGAGTTTCTCTGCAGTACAGGCAGGAGCTGGAAGACTCAAAACTGGGGCGATACAGTGCCACCACTGGTGGGAGGGTGTAATTATTACGTGATGTTTACATAGCCAGGTTCTATGATGTGTTGACATAGGAAGTTATAATGTAAAAAGTTGACAAAAGTGTAACAGAAATGCGGCAACAGAAAGTAAAAGTCTGTAGACAGGAAGTGCGTGTAGGCATAACATTTTCAATATATTATAGATATTCCACTAGAGAACTAAAATGTAATGTCTGAAGTGTGATGGCTAAAGTGTAACAGGAAGTAGGAGTAACATGTACAGGAAGGGTGCATGACACTCAAAAAACTTTTGTACCTTATTATAAATCTTGTTTAGGGTACACACTTCCTGTCCATTAACCTCACTTCCTGTTGTCACGACTTTTGGTCACACTTTTGCGTCAACATTTACCATTATAAATTGCTATGTAAACATTTCCCATTCAATTTTGTTATGTCACACATCACAATATAGTTGCAAGCCCTGGCTGCTAGGTGGCTGTGGAAGTCTACCTCCCAACTCAGTCACCACCACAGCTCAAATACACGCATCTTGCTACAATCACATGCTCAAGATTTTAATGACATCTAAATATTTCAACAGTTCAAATGCTCTGCAAAAAGCATGAACATTTTTACTTTGCCGCTAGTCAAGAAACAGAAGCTGCTTGTTCACAAACAAATTCCCATAATTCTGTGACAAAGAATCGGAACATAAAATGGGAAGCATCACTGCTGCTGCTAAGTCATTGGGAGAGAGATTCTTCCCATATTAACACAGCACCCATACAGAAATTGCAGCATTAGCCGCTTATGCCAATGTGCTAATGACTTAACTTGGCTATCCCAATGGCCTGGTGGGTAAAGGCTTTGTATAGAGCCAAGCCATACAGACTAGAAGGCCCCAGGATTGATTCCCACTCGTGTGTTGAGTTAGCTGACCCGAGTCTGGCAAGCAACTGCAGTGCTAGAATTGGCCTCTGTCACCCTGGGCTGGGGGGCAGTGGAGGTGGGGGCGGGGGGGGGGGGGGGGGGGGGGGGAGGGAAAAAAAGAGAAAGTTAGGCAACAAAATTTTGCCAGGGCTCGCACTCCTGTTAACTGCTCAGTGATTCCAGCTGGGAAGTCCTGATGTTGGGATGTCAGGAGACAACAGGTTGGTGTGTGCTGCCCGTTGTTGAATAGCTGACAGTACTCACCGTCTAGTCTCACACCTGGAGTACAGTCACCCGAGGGCTGACAGCGCTCATGGAACCAAAACTGGAAAGAGTTAATGACTTCAGAATAGATGGTCAGAAAATGGGATAAACTCAAAAATTTTGATTGCCGCTTTTTCTCCCCAAAATGCTAACAATTCCCCTTTAAGCTGCGTTGTGTGCAGGACTCCTGTGTACACTGTATTCATGTGAACGTAGATGAACAAGGTAGATCAGCAAGTGCGAGCAGATGTAATCCCGGCACGCATTAAATAACAACAACCGGAAAAGCAAAATGACGAGTGCCAGCGGCTTTGAGATAGTCGGGTAGGGTTAAATTGGAATCACGGACGATTGCAGTTAAATTTGTTGTATTTACAAATGGAAAGAAACAAAATTCTTGTTCAATATCATCCTTCTACTCCCAATTTCACTCCAGCAAAAACTTCAGAGAAATATGGGGTGAGTGAATTTCAGATGGGTACATAGCCTCCCATCAGTTTGGGTGGGCAGTGTCTAACTCGACACTGCTTCAGAGATGGTCCAACCTTCATCCCACAGACAGCTATTATTTTGCAGAAAACACATCAGCATTTTTATTCCGTGCCCAAATTTGTGACGACGAACTAGCTCTGGAACAGGTGCCACGATGTAGATCATTGGCAATGGGTGTGCGAGAGAAGTGAGCCATCACAACGGACATAGAATCTTACGGCACAGAAGGCGGCCATTCAGTCCATCGTGCCTGTGCTGGCCCTTTCAAAGAGCTACCCAGTTAGTCCCACTCCACTGCTTTTTCCCCATAGCCCTTCACATTTTTACCTTTCAAGTATATATCCAATTCCCTTTTGAAAGTTGCTTCTTCCACCGCCCTTTCAGGCAGTGCATTCCAGATCATCTTAACTTGCTGCGTAAAAAAAAATCCTCATCTCCCCCGGTTCTTCTGCCAATTATCTTAAATCAGTGTCCTCTGGTTCCTGCCAGTGGTAACAGTTTCTCCTTATCTACTTTATCAAATTATGATTTTGAACACCTCTATTAAATCTCCCCTTAATCTTCTCTGCTGTAAGGAGAATAATCCCAGCATCTCTATTCTCTCCACATAATTAAAGTCCCTCATCCCTGGTATCATTCTGGTAAATCTCCTGTGCATCCTCTCCAAGGCCTTGACATCCTTCCTAAAGTGGATCTGGCATGGAGGCTGGCAAATTACAGGTAACGAACCAGCACATAGAGACAGTAGCATACAGGTGTAAGGCTGTACAGTTCACATATAGAAGGACAATGGGATTTGTTCATGATTTGGAGTATAGAATGTCAATGGGGACCATGGTCTCCCATTCCATTACGGATCTCAGTAGAATTATTAAACAAAGCAAAGGAAAATATTGGATCTTTACGTGGGTCACCTCAATCGTACTCTCATTAAAAGCAAAGTCAGTAACACCATTTGAGGCTCTTTTAATAAACAGGTTGGCATGTCACTCAGAGGTCCAATCAATTACAATAAAAATAAAGACATTCTCTCTCAAAAAACAGAAAAAAACTCAAATCACCCCAGAAATTAAAGAATCAAGTATTTCCTTGGTCAAAAGTCACTCAGCTGCTTTGCCAGAGTTGGACATTGCAGAAAGTCATTGGGTAACTGAGTTGGATCATGGTGTAAACCAAAATGCTGCAATACACGAGAAGGCACCTCATCTACACAGCTCATTGCACGACTCTGCAACATTACTACAGTGGCTACAACTTGCCTTAGAGGCTCCCCCAATGACTATGCAGTGCAGCTGCTAACTACACGTGGGATGGAGTCAAAAACACCAAGGTGGTCCCAATATCTAGCCCAATCAGTCCAGGGTTGGATGATGTCAGCCAGGATGGAGGTACAGGTGCTACAATTAGCCTCAGTATCCTGGGGGAGGGCGGAACTTGGTGGGATTTCCTTCCACGCTCCCCCAAGATTCCCATTCCCGACTGCTATCCTGGAAAGTGGACTCCAGGCATGGATAGGATTGGGCTTGGCTGTGAGGCTCCCCATAGTGGAAAAGCCTGCCCATCTAGTGTCACAAAAGTGGACACGGTCCAGGAGGGCGGCAGATCCTGTGGGACCATACCTGAGCGTGACTCCAGCACATTCAGGAGAGGGAGGAGGGAAGAAACTTCAAAGCTGATTACTTTGTTACCATCAACTCCTGAGCCTGAAGATGTTCTACCTCAGTGTTCTCCCAGCATGACATGGAATGAACAACCTCCTGAATCTTTGTGCAGCGAGTACATTTATTCAATCATCGTCATAACCAGCATTAGAAATATCCAACTTCTAATAGGGGACAATACGTATGGCAGCACTTGTATTGTTGGTTTTACTTAATATGAACGTGTTATTTAGGAGCTCTGCAGCAATACATCATTACTACTCCAATAACTTGTATGTTCTTTACCGATCAAACATGTTCAAGGGTTAACGGCAGTGTTTCTTTTTTAAAAGTAAATTTTGAATTAGTTGGGACAAGGTTCAGGATCACTTCCTCCAACTCTGGCCTTGTCTGTCCCTCACTCTATTTGCTCCACTATTGGCGGCTATGCCTTTAGCTGCTAGGGCCTCCGCCTTTCCACCTCTCTCTCCTCCTTTAAGACACTCCTTCCAACCCGCCTCTTTAACCAAGCTTTTAGTCACCCCTCTTGATACCACCTTCTTTGAGAACCGAAAAAAAATTCAAGTTCGCATCATAACTGGACAACGGCCCAGGCTCGTATCGAAAAGCTCAAAAGCTTTTGTCTCAAAGTTTACCACATTGGTACCACCAAGAAATGAATCATCCTTGTATATAAAAGCATGTCAAGTGAGCAAAGGGTTGTAACTAGTTGAATCAGTTGAGTTTCTGCTGTTTAACCCAGATTCTCATTAAAAGGTTACAAAGGGCTGCTGCTGTGGAATCATAACCCGTCTGGAGTTACCACCTCATGGCAGGCTATGTAAGGGTTAAAAAGAACCCCCAAGGTAATAGAGGAACCACTGCAGCATGCTTGCCATCCTCCATCTTAGTTCAGCAATATCTCCTTCAGCTGCCTAGGCCATAAGCTCTGGAATTCCCTCCTAAACCTCTCCGCCTCTCTCTCCTCCTTTAAGACACTCCTTAAACGACCTCTGACACAGCTTTTGGCCATCTGTCCTAATACCTCGTTTATGTGGCTTGGCGTCAAATATTGTTTAATAACACTCCTGTAAAGTGCCTTGGGATGTTTTACTGCGTTAAAGGTGTGATATAAATGCAAGTTATTGTTGTTCTAGGTAACTGTCCCATTGCTCAGCTCAGGGTGGAAGGTTTAAAATGGCGCGAACTTGAAACTCTGCGGCACAGTGTCAAGAATTTTAGTTCAGATATCGGTGCAAAATGCAGGAGATCATTGAGTTTGCAGCAAGCTGAGCAAACATCAATACAAGTAAATATTGGGTGTAAAGTCTCCCTGTGCACAATTTACAAACCGCTGTCTGAAATTTTCAGCAGGACACAAGTGGTGCTGCTTTCAGGCCTCAAGATAAGACAAGCAACCATTAGAATTATAAAATGCCTATGTTTAAAAAGAATTCGCTCTGGTGTATACTGTAGTCAATCACCTCCATCCTAACAGTAATGCACTATTTCAATCTAGCTCAAGGGAAGTTAACCATTAGATTTTATACAGATAAACACATGGGTGAACAACTTTAGTGCCAACCGTGGCCTCAGTTGTAGCACTCGTGCCTGAGTCAGCAGGTTGTGGGTTCAAGTCCCACTCCAGAGACTATGCGACACATAATACACGACTGGCACATACAGTACTGTATTGCATGCATCAGCTGCAAGTCGGCGGTGCCAGTCCTTTCAGATTAGAGGTTAACCGAGGCCCAGTCTGATGATCCCAAGGCACCTATTTCGAAGAGCAGGGGTGTTCTCCCGAGTACTATGCCTCAATACTTAGCCCCTCAACCAACTCACTAAAACAGATTATCTGGTCATTATCTCATTACTGTTTGTGGGACCTGACTGTGCGCAAATTGGCTAGCTGATTTCTACATTAAACAGTGACACCAACTCAAATGCAAGTTAATTGGCAGTAAAGTGCTTTGGGATATAATTATATATAATATTTGGCCGGTAGAGAAGGGTATCTAGTATTTATATGTTTTCAGCTTTACAGAGAGATAAGAGATGTAGTAGCATACTACGTAAAATTAGTCGCACAGCTTTACTGCTGAGTAAGTGTCCTCATTAACCCTGGCATTGTGCAGAAAAAATACTTTACCTGGACATTCTTAGAGCATGGAAGCGAATAAATTCTACAAGCCTGCACTCATAACAGTTGGCTTAGTTTTGAAACACATACCAAGACAGCTCAACTGAAGTAGCATATACACCTCTTATGAAAGTATCAAGGCAGTTCAACCAGCGAAGGTTACTGTGGAGATTATCAGGGAGGAGTTTCAAAATTAGTGACGGGTTGTAGGTAAAGTGAAATAAGGAGAATACTAATTCCACTGGCAGGCAGAGTTAATGTAACCAGAGGGAAGATGAGGAGAATTGTTTTTTAAGCAGCGAGTTGTTCTGATCTGGAATGCGCTGCCTGAAAGGGTGGTGGAAGCAGATTCAATAGTAACGTTCAAAAAGGAATTTGAGAGCGATGGGGACAGAGCAGGGAAGTGGAGCAAATTAGATAGCTCTTTCAAAGAGCTAGCACAGGCACGATGGGCCTGTGCTGTATGATTCTAACTCACTACAGACTCACAGAAGGGACAAGCATCAGCACTCAGAAAATTTTCAATGGTGTGAATGTTGAGGTATGTTGCTTCCCAGCGAGCAATAACAATGACTCAACAACCATATCATCTTCACCTTGGTGTTGGCAGCAAAATGCCACGTGCCACACTATGGCACAGTCTCATTCAGCAGGGGTGCCCAACCCAGAATCCCAATGTGGTGCCATCCTTTTCTGCCCCCGGTCCAAATAAACCATTTGAGAAAAAGAAAACAGGATGGGCAGAATCAATGAGAAATCCAAGGAAAGTCAAACAGAAAAAGCAAGAGGCAAGTTGAGAAGCTGGCACCTGCCGACATTTCCCCCCTCCCTCAAACTAAGATCATTGTAAATTGTATTTTTCTGCACTAAATTTGGTGCAGTTTTCTTTCCTGTTAATTATCCACATTGAAGAATTTTCTCAATTGTGATGATTATTGAATGAACCGCCTGAATTCCAAAACATTTCCTGCAATGAACTCTCCTGAACAAATACAAGGGGTTAAAAATTTCAACAGCAAAGGGAACAGGGTGGAATCAACGGTTGTGCGGGGTCAAAGGTGGAGGTGGGGGGAAGGTGGAGGTGGGGGGAAGGGGGAGGGGCCCCAATAGGGCAATTGGTACACTGGGGTTTTCTTCTTGCTATGTTCTTGCCTCCTCATCCCAAGGAGCCTGTAGCTCCTCAGTGTCGAAAAAGACCATTGTTTCCTCAACTTTACTACCTGAGGTGAGAATGGAGGGTGGTCAGCAGAGACTGTGTGGTGGAGGAAAGGAATTGGGACTAATGCCGGTAGCCCAGGGCGGATTTGGTAGCAGTTGGCAGATTTAGCAGAGGGAGCAACAGTGATACTTTATTTTTTAATTTCATTTTTCTAACATCTGCATTAGATCATATCTCCTCTAAGAATGCACGGTATCCCAATGAAAATGAGACAGAATCCAACCCTCTGGTGGATATGTTCCTCTAAAATGTGAAAAATGAGAGGCTAAGGGTCTCTTAGGATGGCTTTTGCAAGGGCTGTCCAATCTTTTCACTTAGTGGGTTGTGTCAGAGTGTATTGCAGAGCCTCTGGGGCCAGCGTTCCTTGTAATTGACATAAAACTCGGGTTGCTGATCCTAACAGGTCACACTGCTCTTACTTAGGATTTATCCACCAATAAGCACTAAGAACCAATGAGGCATAAGCACCAAGAACTACTCTCTGCAAACCTCCAGGCCCATAAAATTTAAATAGCATGAAGAGAGCGAGGGGGACAGAGAGAGAGAGAGAGAGAGAAAGAAAGAGCGAGGGGGACAGAGAGAGAGAGAGAGAGAGAAAGAAAGAGCGAGGGGGACAGAGAGAGAGAGAGAGAGAGAGAGAGAGAGAAAGAAAGAGCGAGGGGGACAGAGAGAGAGAGAGAGAGAGAGAGAGAGAAAGAGCGAGGGGGACAGAGAGAGAGAGAGAGAGAAAGAGCGAGGGGGACAGAGAGAGAGGGAGAGAGAGAGAAAGAGCGAGGGGGACGAGAGAGAGCGAGGGCGAGCGAGGGCGAGCGAGGGACAGAGAGAGAGAGAGGGACAGAGAGAGCGCGAAAGAGCGAGGGGGACAGAGAGAGAGAGAGAGAGAGAGAGAGCGAGAGAGAGAGAGAGGGGGACAGAGAGCGAGAGAGAGAGAGAGAGGGGGGGACAGAGAGCGAGAGAGAGAGAGAGAGAGAGGGGGACAGAGAGCGAGAGAGAGAGAGAGAGGGGGACAGAGAGCGAGAGAGAGAGAGAGAGGGGGACAGAGAGCGAGAGAGAGAGAGAGAGAGAGGGGGGGACAGAGAGAGAGAGAGAGCGCGAAAGAGCGAGGGGGACAGAGAGAGAGAGAGGGACAGAGAGAGCGCGAAAGAGCGAGGGGGACAGAGAGAGAGAGAGGGACAGAGAGAGCGCGAAAGAGCGAGGGGGACAGAGAGAGAGAGAGAGCGAGCGAGAGAGAGAGAGAGAGAGCGAGCGAGAGAGAGCGAGAGAGAGAGGGGGACAGAGAGCGAGAGAGAGAGGGGGACAGAGAGCGAGAGAGAGAGGGGGACAGAGAGCGAGAGAGAGAGGGGGACAGAGAGCGAGAGAGAGAGGGGGACAGAGAGCGAGAGAGAGAGGGGGACAGAGAGCGAGAGAGAGAGGGGGACAGAGAGCGAGAGAGAGAGGGGGACAGAGAGCGAGAGAGAGAGGGGGACAGAGAGCGAGAGAGAGAGGGGGACAGAGAGCGAGAGAGAGAGGGGGACAGAGAGCGAGAGAGAGAGGGGGACAGAGAGCGAGAGAGAGAGGGGGACAGAGAGCGAGAGAGAGAGGGGGACAGAGAGCGAGAGAGAGAGGGGGACAGAGAGCGAGAGAGAGAGGGGGACAGAGAGCGAGAGAGAGAGGGGGACAGAGAGCGAGAGAGAGAGGGGGACAGAGAGCGAGAGAGAGAGGGGGACAGAGAGCGAGAGAGAGAGGGGGACAGAGAGCGAGAGAGAGAGGGGGACAGAGAGCGAGAGAGAGAGGGGGACAGAGAGCGAGAGAGAGAGGGGGACAGAGAGCGAGAGAGAGAGGGGGACAGAGAGCGAGAGAGAGAGGGGGACAGAGAGCGAGAGAGAGAGGGGGACAGAGAGCGAGAGAGAGAGGGGGACAGAGAGCGAGAGAGAGAGGGGGACAGAGAGCGAGAGAGAGAGGGGGACAGAGAGCGAGAGAGAGAGGGGGACAGAGAGCGAGAGAGAGAGGGGGACAGAGAGCGAGAGAGAGAGGGGGACAA